>NC_047035.1:138000284-139250284 GCF_011762595.2 Tursiops truncatus
TGAGAACAGAAAGAGCTGCATTTAAAAGTAAAAATTGAGCCACCATTCCACCAGCAGGGCCACTGCTGAGCCTCTCACCTGAGAATGGACCAGAGCGAGAAAGACACAGGCTGCAAGAGCTGCACTGCAGCCATTTCACAATAGCCAAGGCACGGAAGCAACCAAAATGTCCATCAACAGATGAATGGGATAAAGAAGTGGTCCCTGTACACAAAGGCATACTAACGATGGAAAACAAGGAAACAGCTCTTTGCGGCACCATAGATGAGCCCAGAGATAATCACAGAACATGAGGTAAGTCGGAAAGTAAAAGACACATATCCTATAATATCACTTATAGGCGTTATCTAACAACTGAGAGAAATGAACATATTTCCACAGAGAAAGGCAGTCACAGACTTAGAAAACAAACCACGCTTATCTAAAAGGAAAGGTGGGGGGAATGGATAAATTAAGATTAGGGTTACCATAGGTATACAAATACATATTAAATATATATATATCAAAAAGGCCGACCATATAGCAAGGGAGGTCTACGGAACACTCTGCAGTAATTTACATGGGAAGAGGATCTGTACGTGAATATATAATATATATATATATATATATACATATATATATACACACACACACACACACACACATATATAGTACAAATGAACCACACGTGTACACCTAAGACAAAAAATATTCTAATCGTTACCCCAATTAGAAAAATTAAAACATCGAACAAGAAGTAATGTGACATAATTATGCGGGGGTTTCCTGGCACATTCCATTCTAATTTACAACCTGGGAACAGGACTTCCAGAAAGGCTCTGCTGCCCTAGTAATCTGATTTGGGAATGGAGAAATGCTGCCGCCTTGTGGCCATTTCGCACAACAGCAGCTTTAGACCAGGGCTAATGGTCACTAAATATTCACACTCGTTGCAGGCCTGTAAAGGACACCTGCCCTCAAAAAAAATCCTGGGGTCGAAAATCGACCAAAAAATTCAAAAGAGGGCAACGTTCCAAGAAGACAATTTCAAGAGGTTTACTGTACTCACAGTTTTTTTTCTGTTTTGTTTAACAGATATAAAATAGGCGTGGAAAAATGCTGAACATTAGGAATTATTAAAGACATGCAATTCCAAATTACAAAATCCTGTCAGCTTACACCAGTCAGAATGGCCATGAGTAAAATTTCTGCAAAAAATAAATGCTGTAGGGTTGTGGAGAAATGTGTACCCTCGTTCAAAGTGGGACATGGTAAGAGCCAGTAATGAAAACACAAACAAGCTGCCTTGAAAAGGTAAATATTGAGCGACCATTCAATCAGGCATACCCACTGCAGGGCCTATGGCCTCAGAGGATGAGAATGAAAAAGACACAGGCTGGCAATCCTGCACTCCAGCTATATTTACCATAGCAACATTTGGAAGCAACGAAAATGTCCATCAACCGGGGAATGCACAAAGAAGAAGTGGTCCATGTAACAATGGCACGTGGCTCCAATAAAAATATAAATTCACATTAAAAAACAAACATAAGTAAGGAGACATCAGCATTTGGGGGACTATCCGGGCACATTTCACTCTAATTTATAACTGAGGAACACCACTGGCAGGAAGGTCTGTTTCCCTAGTTACCTGAGTGGGGAAAGCAGAAATGCTGCCGCCCTCGGCTGTTACCTGCAACAGCAGCCTTAAAACCTGTGCTAAGGGTCACTTTATATGCACAAGTACTGGAGGGCTGTAAATGAACCTGCCCTCAAAATGTCTTGAGGGAGGTAATGGCCAAAATATTACAAAATGTGGCACATACTTCAGGCAAACACGATGAAGACGTAAGTTGCACTCACAGTTTGAAGAAAAAACAGACAGGCCTGAAAACTCAATTTCAAGGGATTATGAGGACCCATGCAAATCCAACCACAAAGAGGTATCAGCTCAAACCGGTCAGAATAAACATCAGAAGAAGCTACAAACAACAAGTGCTGAAGGGGTTGTGGAGAAGTGCATACCCTCAACTTTAAGTGGGACGTAACCTGGTAAGAGCCACGAATGAGAACAGAATGGACGTGCCTTACGAGGCCAACATTGAGCTACCATATGATCCAGCAGGCCCACTCCTGGGCCTACAACCTAAGAAGACAGAATTGGAAAGACACAGGGGGGCAAATCTGCATTGCAACAGTATTACAATAGCCAAGACGTGAAAGCAACCAAGAAGTCCATCAACAGATGAGTGGACAAAGAAGAACTGGTATATGTACACACGGAATATTAGCCAAGGAAGAAAAGGACACAATTCCATTTGCAGCACCATAGATGAGTCTAGAGGTAATCACACAACTTGTAGTAAGTCAGAAAGAGAAAGACACATGTCCTAGGATATCACTTATAGGTGTTACCTAAAATGGATACCAGTGAAGATATTTCCACAGAGAAAGGCAATCACAGATTCATTCAACAAACTTATGGTTCACCAATGGAAAGGTGTGAGGATTGGATACATTAGGATATTGGGGTTAACAGACATATACAAACACAGGTGACGTATATATCACCAGGGACATGGGAAAAGGATCCCAGGAAGAATAGACACATGCATATGTGTAAAAGAACCACATCTTGCACACGTAGAACAAGCAAAACATTGTAATCGAACTTGCTGTGATAAAAAATAAAAATTAAGTTAAGAAAACGACAAGAAGTAGTGAGACATAAACTTAAGGTGCTTTTTCCTGCACATTCCATTCTAATTTACAACCTACAACATTGAGGCTCTGTTGTCCTAGTACACAGATTTTATAAAGGAGAACTGCTGCCACATTGTGGCCGTTTCACACAACAACAGCTTTAAAGCCAGGGCTAATGGTCAGTTGATATTCAAAATAATCACAGGCCTGTAAATGACACCTGCCCGGAAAACAAATCCTGGGGTCGTATATCGACCAAAAAATTCAAAAGACATCCACAGTTCAAAACAACAATTTCAAGAGGCCATTTTACGCACATTTGTCTTCTCTTACTTTTTCTTTCTTTTGTTTGTTAAAAAAATGGGAATGGAAAAAATGCTTAACATCCGGAATTAATGAAGTCATGCAAATCCAATCTACAAAAACGTTCACCTCACAGCCGTCAGAATGATCATCAGCAAAAACGTGTACAAAGAATAAATGCTGAAGGGGTTTTAGAGAACGGCGTACCCTCTTGCTGCTCTTGGGATGTAACCTGGTAACAGCCAGAATTGAGAACAGAATGGAGGTGCATTTCAAGGTAAAAATTGAGCTACCTATGACCTGGTAGGCCCACCGATGGGCCTATCTCCTGAGTAGACTAGAATCAAAAAGACACAGGCTGGCAATCCTGCACTCCAGCAACGTGTACCATAGCCAAGATTTGGAAGAACCAAAATGTCCATCAACAGACAAACGCACCAAAAAGAAGTGGTCCGTGTACACAATGGAATATTAGCCAAGGAAAAGAATGAAACATTGCCGTTGGCACCACCATAGAAGGATCTAGAAATAATCAGCCAACTTGAAACTAAGAAAGAACCCAAAACACAGATATCCTATGACATCAGTTATAGGTGTTACCTAAAAATCGATACCCATTGAAATTATTTCCAAGAGAAGACACGCATGGATTCAGAAACAAAAATATGTTTAACCACATGGAAAGGTGTAAGGAACATATGAATTAGGGTATGGGGGTTAACAGACATGTACTAATTACTTATGAAATATATAATCACAAGATATCTATGGAATACCAAGAGAGGTTACTCAACACTCTGTAATACCTACACGGGAAAGGATCCAAAGATGAATAGATCGAGGCATAGATATAATGAACCAGATTCTGTACACCTAGAACACACACAATATTTTTATCAAATTTGCTCTGCTAATAAATAAAAATTAAATTTAAAAAGCAAACAAGACGTAAGGAGATTTAAGCTCTTGGGGGTTTGCCCTGGCACATTTCACTCTAATTTGCAGCCTGCTCACACGATTTCCAGGAAGGCTGTGTTGCCCAAAAACCCAGATTTGGAAATGTAGAAATGCTGCCGCCTTGTGGCCGTTTCCCGCAATAGCGGCTTTAAACCCACAGCTAAGGGTCACTCAACATTCACACGGCCTCAGGGCAGTAAAGGACACGTGACCTCAAAAATGTCCTGAGCTGGGAATGGCCAAACAAATTAAAAACAGGCCAATGTTTCAAGGAGATAGGATGAAGAGGTAAGTTTTATTCACTCTTCTTCAAAAAAGAAAAATGGATAACAGCTCAACATCAGGAATTATTAGACTCATGCAAATCTAATCTACATAAAGGATTCAACTCACACAAGTCAACTACCATCGGCAAAAGTCAACAAACAATAAATGCCGAAGGGGTTTTAGAGAACTGTGTACCCTCTAACTGCTGGTGAGATGTAAAGTGGTAACAGCCAATAATGAGAACAGAAAGGAGCTGCATTTAAAAGTAAAAATTGAGCCACCATTCCATCCAGCAGGGCCACTGCTGAGCCTCTCACCTGAGAAGACCAGAGCCGAGAAGACACAGGCTGCAAGAGCTGCACTGCAGCCATTTTCACAATAGCCAAGGCACGGAAGCAACCAAAATGTCCATCAACAGATGAATGGATAAAGAAGTGGTCCCTGTACACAAAGGCATACTAACGATGGAAAACAAGGAAACACTGCTCTTTGCGGCACCATAGATGAGCCCAGAGATAATCACAGAACATGAGGTAAGTCGGAAAGTAAAAGACACATATCCTATAATATCACTTATAGGCGTTATCTAACAACTGAGAGAAATGAACATATTTCCACAGAGAAAGGCAGTCACAGACTTAGAAAACAAACCACGCTTATCTAAAAGGAAAGGTGGGGGAATGGATAAATTAAGATTAGGGTTACCATAGGTATACAAATACATATTAAATATATATATATCAAAAAGGCCGACCATATAGCAAGGGAGGTCTACGGAACACTCTGCAGTAATTTACATGGGAAGAGGATCTGTACGTGAATATATATATATATATATATATATATATACATATATATACACACACACACACACACACACACACACATATATAGTACAAATGAACCACACTGTGTACACCTAAGACAAAAAATATTCTAATCGTTACCCCAATTAGAAAAATTAAAACATCGAACAAGAAGTAATGTGACATAATCTTATGCGGGGTTTTCCTGGCACATTCCATTCTAATTTACAACCTGGGAACAGGACTTCCAGAAAGGCTCTGCTGCCCTAGTAATCTGATTTGGGAATGGAGAAATGCTGCCGCCTTGTGGCCATTTCGCACAACAGCAGCTTTAAACCCAGGGCTAATGGTCACTAAATATTCACACTCGTTGCAGGCCTGTAAAGGACACCTGCCCTCAAAAAAAATCCTGGGGTCGAAAATCGACCAAAAATTCAAAAGAGGGCAACGTTCCAAGAAGACAATTTCAAGAGGTTTACTGTACTCACAGTTTTTTTTTTCTGTTTTTGTTTAACAGATATAAAATAGGCGTGGAAAAATGCTGAACATTAGGAATTATTAAAGACATGCAATTCCAAATTACAAAATCCTGTCAGCTTACACCAGTCAGAATGGCCATGAGTAAAATTTCTGCAAAAAATAAATGCTGTAGGGGTTGTGGAGAAATGTGTACCCTCGGTTCAAAGTGGGACATGGTAAGAGCCAGTAATGAAAACACAAACAAGCTGCCTTGAAAAGGTAAATATTGAGCGACCATTCAATCAGGCATACCCACTGCAGGGCCTATGGCCTCAGAGGATGAGAATGAAAAAGACACAGGCTGGCAATCCTGCACTCCAGCTATATTTACCATAGCCAACATTTGAAGCAACGAAAATGTCCATCAACCGGGGAATGCACAAAGAAGAAGTGGTCCATGTACACAATGGCACGTGGCTCCAATAAAAAATATAAATTCACATTAAAAAACAAACATAAGTAAGGAGACATCAGCATTTGGGGGACTATCCGGGCACATTCCACTCTAATTTATAACTGAGGAACACCACTGGCAGGAAGGTCTGTTTCCCTAGTTACCTGAGTGGGGAAAGCAGAAATGCTGCCGCCCTCTGGCTGTTACCTGCAACAGCAGCCTTAAAACCTGTGCTAAGGGTCACTTTATATGCACAAGTACTGGAGGGCTGTAAATGAACCTGCCCTCAAAATGTCTTGAGGGAGGTAATGGCCAAAATATTACAAAATGTGGCACATACTTCAGGCAAACACGATGAAGACGTAAGTTGCACTCACAGTTTGAAGAAAAAACAGACAGGCCTGAAAACTCAATTTCAAGGGATTATGAGACCCATGCAAATCCAACCACAAAGAGGTATCAGCTCAAACCGGTCAGAATAAACATCAGAAGAAAGCTACAAACAACAAGTGCTGAAGGGGTTGTGGAGAAGTGCATACCCTCAACTTTAAGTGGGACGTAACCTGGTAAGAGCCACGAATGAGAACAGAATGGACGTGCCTTTACGAGGCCAACATTGAGCTACCATATGATCCAGCAGGCCCACTCCTGGGCCTACAACCTAAGAAGACAGAATTGGAAAGACACAGGGGGGCAAATCTGCATTGCAACAGTATTACAATAGCCAAGACGTGAAAGCAACCAAGAAGTCCATCAACAGATGAGTGGACAAAGAAGAACTGGTATATGTACACACGGAATATTAGCCAAGGAAGAAAAGGACACAATTCCATTTGCAGCACCATAGATTGAGTCTAGAGGTAATCACACAACTTGTAGTAAGTCAGAAAGAGAAAGACACATGTCCTAGGATATCACTTATAGGTGTTACCTAAAAATGGATACCAGTGAAGATATTTCCACAGAGAAAGGCAATCACAGATTCATTCAACAAACTTATGGTTCACCAATGGAAAGGTGTGAGGATTGGATACATTAGGATATTGGGGTTAACAGACATATACAAACACAGGTGACGTATATAATCACCAGGGACCATGGGAAAAGGATCCCAGGAAGAATAGACACATGCATATGTGTAAAAGAACCACATCTTGCACACGTAGAACAAGCAAAACATTGTAATCGAACTTGCTGTGATAAAAAATAAAAATTAAGTTAAGAAAACGAACAAGAAGTAGTGAGACATAAACTTAAGGCGCTTTTTCCTGGCACATTCCATTCTAATTTACAACCTACAACATTGAGGCTCTGTTGTCCTAGTACACAGATTTTATAAAGGAGAACTGCTGCCACATTGTGGCCGTTTCACACAACAACAGCTTTAAAGCCAGGGCTAATGGTCAGTTGATATTCAAAATAATCACAGGCCTGTAAATGACACCTGCCGGAAACAATCCTGGGGTCGTATATCGACCAAAAAATTCAAAAGACATCCACAGTTCAAAACAACAATTTCAAGAGGCCATTTTACGCACATTTGTCTTCTCTTACTTTTTCTTTCTTTTGTTTGTTAAAAAAATGGGAATGGAAAAATGCTTAACATCCGGAATTAATGAAGTCATGCAAATCCAATCTACAAAAACGTTCACCTCACAGCCATCAGAATGATCATCAGCAAAAACGTGTACAAAGAATAAATGCTGAAGGGGTTTTAGAGAACGGCGTACCCTCTTGCTGCTCTTGGGATGTAACCTGGTAACAGCCAGAATTGAGAACAGAATGGAGGTGCATTTCAAGGTAAAAATTGAGCTACCCTATGACCTGGTAGGCCCACCGATGGGCCTATCTCCTGAGTAGACTAGAATCAAAAAGACACAGGCTGGCAATCCTGCACTCCAGCAACGTGTACCATAGCCAAGATTTGGAAGAACCAAAATGTCCATCAACAGACAAACGCACCAAAAAGAAGTGGTCCGTGTACACAATGGAATATTAGCCAAGGAAAAGAATGAAACATTGCCGTTGGCACCACCATAGAAGGATCTAGAAATAATCAGCCAACTTGAACTAAGAAAGAACCCAAAACACAGATATCCTATGACATCAGTTATAGGTGTTACCTAAAAATCGATACCCATGAAATTATTTCCAAGAGAAGGACACGCATGGATTCAGAAAACAAAAATATGTTTAACCACATGGAAAGGTGTAAGGAACATATGAATTAGGGTATGGGGGTTAACAGACATGTACTAATACTTATGAAATATATAATCACAAGATATCTATGGAATACCAAGAGAGGTCTACTCAACACTCTGTAATAACCTACACGGGAAAGGATCCAAAGATGAATAGATCGAGGCATAGATATAATGAACCAGATTCTGTACACCTAGAACACACACAATATTTTTATCAAATTTGCTCTGCTAATAAATAAAAATTAAATTTAAAAAGCAAACAAGACGTAAGGAGATTTAAGCTCTTGGGGGTTTGCCCTGGCACATTTCACTCTAATTTGCAGCCTGCTCACACGATTTCCAGGAAGGCTGTGTTGCCCAAAAACCCAGATTTGGAAATGTAGAAATGCTGCCGCCTTGTGGCCGTTTCCCGCAATAGCGGCTTTAAAACCCACAGCTAAGGGTCACTCAACATTCACACGGCCTCAGGGCAGTAAAGGACACGTGACCTCAAAAATGTCCTGAGCTGGGAATGGCCAAACAAATTAAAAACAGGCCAATGTTTCAAGGAGATAGGATGAAGAGGTAAGTTTTATTCACTCTTCTTCAAAAAAAGAAAAATGGATAACAGCTCAACATCAGGAATTATTAGACTCATGCAAATCTAATCTACATAAAGGATTCAACTCACACAAGTCAACTACCATCGGCAAAAGTCAACAAACAATAAATGCCGAAGGGGTTTTAGAGAACTGTGTACCCTCTAACTGCTGGTGAGATGTAAAGTGGTAACAGCCAATAATGAGAACAGAAAGGAGCTGCATTTAAAAAGTAAAAATTGAGCCACCATTCCATCCAGCAGGGCCACTGCTGAGCCTCTCACCTGAGAAGACCAGAGCCGAGAAGACACAGGCTGCAAGAGCTGCACTGCAGCCATTTTCACAATAGCCAAGGCACGGAAGCAACCAAAATGTCCATCAACAGATGAATGGATAAAGAAGTGGTCCCTGTACACAAAGGCATACTAACGATGGAAAACAAGGAAACACTGCTCTTTGCGGCACCATAGATGAGCCCAGAGATAATCACAGAACATGAGGTAAGTCGGAAAGTAAAAGACACATATCCTATAATATCACTTATAGGCGTTATCTAACAACTGAGAGAAATGAACATATTTCCACAGAGAAAGGCAGTCACAGACGTAGAAACAAACCACGCTTATCTAAAAGGAAAGGTGGGGGGAATGGATAACTTAAGCTGAGGGTGACCATAGGTATACAAATACATATTAAATATATATATATCAAAAAGGCCGACCATATAGCAAGGGAGGTCTACGGAACACTCTGCAGTAATTTACATGGGAAGAGGATCTGTACGTGAATATATATATATATATATATATATATATATACATATATATACACACACACACACACACACACACACATATATAGTACAAATGAACCACACTGTGTACAACCTAAGACAAAAAATATTCTAATCGTTACCCCAATTAGAAAAATTAAAACATCGAACAAGAAGTAATGTGACATAATCTTATGCGGGTTTTCCTGGCACATTCCATTCTAATTTACAACCTGGGAACAGGACTTCCAGAAAGGCTCTGCTGCCCTAGTAATCTGATTTGGGAATGGAGAAATGCTGCCGCCTTGTGGCCATTTCGCACAACAGCAGCTTTAAACCCAGGGCTAATGGTCACTAAATATTCACACTCGTTGCAGGCCTGTAAAGGACACCTGCCCTCAAAAAAAATCCTGGGGTCGAAAATCGACCAAAAAATTCAAAGAGGGCAACGTTCCAAGAAGACAATTTCAAGAGGTTTACTGTACTCACAGTTTTTTTTTCTGTTTTTGTTTAACAGATATAAATAGGCGTGGAAAAATGCTGAACATTAGGAATTATTAAAGACATGCAATTCCAAATTACAAAATCCTGTCAGCTTACACCAGTCAGAATGGCCATGAGTAAAATTTCTGCAAAAAATAAATGCTGTAGGGGTTGTGGAGAAATGTGTACCCTCGGTTCAAAGTGGGACATGGTAAGAGCCAGTAATGAAAACACAAACAAGCTGCCTTGAAAAGGTAATATTGCGCGACCATTCAATCAGGCATACCCACTGCAGGGCCTATGGCCTCAGAGGATGAGAATGAAAAAGACACAGGCTGGCAATCCTGCACTCCAGCTATATTTACCATAGCCAACATTTGGAAGCAACGAAAATGTCCATCAACCGGGGAATGCACAAAGAAGAAGTGGTCCATGTACACAATGGCACGTGGCTCCAATAAAAAATATAAATTCACATTAAAAAACAAACATAAGTAAGGAGACATCAGCATTTGGGGGACTATCCGGGCACATTCCACTCTAATTTATAACTGAGGAACACCACTGGCAGGAAGGTCTGTTTCCCTAGTTACCTGAGTGGGGAAAGCAGAAATGCTGCCGCCCTCTGGCTGTTACCTGCAACAGCAGCCTTAAAACCTGTGCTAAGGGTCACTTATATGCACAAGTACTGGAGGGCTGTAAATGAACCTGCCCTCAAAATGTCTTGAGGGCGGTAATGGCCAAAATATTACAAAATGTGGCACATACTTCAGGCAAACACGATGAAGACGTAAGTTGCACTCACAGTTTGAAGAAAAAACGGACAGGCCTGAAAACTCAATTTCAAGGGATTATGAGACCCATGCAAATCCAACCACAAAGAGGTATCAGCTCAAACCGGTCAGAATAAACATCAGAAGAAAGCTACAAACAACAAGTGCTGAAGGGGTTGTGGAGAAGTGCATACCCTCAACTTTAAGTGGGACGTAACCTGGTAAGAGCCACGAATGAGAACAGAATGGACGTGCCTTTACGAGGCCAACATTGAGCTACCATATGATCCAGCAGGCCCACTCCTGGGCCTACAACCTAAGAAGACAGAATTGGAAAGACACAGGGGGGCAAATCTGCATTGCAACAGTATTACAATAGCCAAGACGTGAAAGCAACCAAGAAGTCCATCAACAGATGAGTGGACAAAGAAGAACTGGTATATGTACACACGGAATATTAGCCAAGGAAGAAAAGGACACAATTCCATTTGCAGCACCATAGATGAGTCTAGAGGTAATCACACAACTTGTAGTAAGTCAGAAAGAGAAAGACACATGTCCTAGGATATCACTTATAGGTGTTACCTAAAAATGGATACCAGTGAAGATATTTCCACAGAGAAAGGCAATCACAGATTCATTCAACAAACTTATGGTTCACCAACGGAAAGGTGTGAGGATTGGATACATTAGGATATTGGGGTTAACAGACATATACAAACACAGGTGACGTATATAATCACCAGGGACCATGGGAAAAGGATCCCAGGAAGAATAGACACATGCATATGTGTAAAAGAACCACATCTTGCACACGTAGAACAAGCAAAACATTGTAATCGAACTTGCTGTGATAAAAAATAAAAATTAAGTTAAGAAAACGAACAAGAAGTAGTGAGACATAAACTTAAGGCGCTTTTTCCTGGCACATTCCATTCTAATTTACAACCTACAACATTGAGGCTCTGTTGTCCTAGTACACAGATTTTATAAAGGAGAACTGCTGCCACATTGTGGCCGTTTCACACAACAACAGCTTTAAAGCCAGGGCTAATGGTCAGTTGATATTCAAAATAATCACAGGCCTGTAAATGACACCTGCCCGGAAAACAAATCCTGGGGTCGTATATCGACCAAAAATTCAAAAGACATCCACAGTTCAAAACAACAATTTCAAGAGGCCATTTTACGCACATTTGTCTTCTCTTACTTTTTCTTTCTTTTGTTTGTTAAAAAAATGGGAATGGAAAAATGCTTAACATCCGGAATTAATGAAGTCATGCAAATCCAATCTACAAAAACGTTCACCTCACAGCCGTCAGAATGATCATCAGCAAAAACGTGTACAAAGAATAAATGCTGAAGGGGTTTTAGAGAACGGCGTACCCTCTTGCTGCTCTTGGGATGTAACCTGGTAACAGCCAGAATTGAGAACAGAATGGAGGTGCATTTCAAGGTAAAAATTGAGCTACCCTATGACCTGGTAGGCCCACCGATGGGCCTATCTCCTGAGTAGACTAGAATCAAAAAGACACAGGCTGGCAATCCTGCACTCCAGCAACGTGTACCATAGCCAAGATTTGGAAGAACCAAAATGTCCATCAACAGACAAACGCACCAAAAAGACGTGGTCCGTGTACACAATGGAATATTAGCCAAGGAAAAGAATGAAACATTGCCGTTGGCACCACCATAGAAGGATCTAGAAATAATCAGCCAACTTGAACTAAGAAAGAACCCAAAACACAGATATCCTATGACATCAGTTATAGGTGTTACCTAAAAATCGATACCCATGAAATTATTTCCAAGAGAAGGACACGCATGGATTCAGAAAACAAAAATATGTTTAACCACATGGAAAGGTGTAAGGAACATATGAATTAGGGTATGGGGGTTAACAGACATGTACTAATACTTATGAAATATATAATCACAAGATATCTATGGAATACCAAGAGAGGTCTACTCAACACTCTGTAATAACCTACACGGGAAAGGATCCAAAGATGAATAGATCGAGGCATAGATATAATGAACCAGATTCTGTACACCTAGAACACACACAATATTTTTATCAAATTTGCTCTGCTAATAAATAAAAATTAAATTTAAAAAGCAAACAAGACGTAAGGAGATTTAAGCTCTTGGGGGTTTGCCCTGGCACATTTCACTCTAATTTGCAGCCTGCTCACACGATTTCCAGGAAGGCTGTGTTGCCCAAAAACCCAGATTTGGAAATGTAGAAATGCTGCCGCCTTGTGGCCGTTTCCCGCAATAGCGGCTTTAAACCCACAGCTAAGGGTCACTCAACATTCACACGGCCTCAGGGCAGTAAAGGACACGTGACCTCAAAAATGTCCTGAGCTGGGAATGGCCAAACAAATTAAAAACAGGCCAATGTTTCAAGGAGATAGGATGAAGAGGTAAGTTTTATTCACTCTTCTTCAAAAAAAGAAAAATGGATAACAGCTCAACATCAGGAATTATTAGACTCATGCAAATCTAATCTACATAAAGGATTCAACTCACACAAGTCAACTACCATCGGCAAAAGTCAACAAACAATAAATGCCGAAGGGGTTTTAGAGAACTGTGTACCCTCTAACTGCTGGTGAGATGTAAAGTGGTAACAGCCAATAATGAGAACAGAAAGGAGCTGCATTTAAAAGTAAAAATTGAGCCACCATTCCATCCAGCAGGGCCACTGCTGAGCCTCTCACCTGAGAAGACCAGAGCCGAGAAGACACAGGCTGCAAGAGCTGCACTGCAGCCATTTTCACAATAGCCAAGGCACGGAAGCAACCAAAATGTCCATCAACAGATGAATGGATAAAGAAGTGGTCCCTGTACACAAAGGCATACTAACGATGGAAAACAAGGAAACACTGCTCTTTGCGGCACCATAGATGAGCCCAGAGATAATCACAGAACATGAGGTAAGTCGGAAAGTAAAAGACACATATCCTATAATATCACTTATAGGCGTTATCTAACAACTGAGAGAAATGAACATATTTCCACAGAGAAAGGCAGTCACAGACGTAGAAAACAAACCACGCTTATCTAAAAGGAAAGGTGGGGGGAATGGATAAATTAAGATTAGGGTTAGCATAGGTATACAAATACATATTAAATATATATATATCAAAAAGGCCGACCATATAGCAAGGGAGGTCTACGGAACACTCTGCAGTAATTTACATGGGAAGAGGATCTGTACGTGAATATATATATATATATATATATATACATATATATATACACACACACACACACACACACACATATATAGTACAAATGAACCACACTGTGTACACCTAAGACAAAAAATATTCTAATCGTTACCCCAATTAGAAAAATTAAAACATCGAACAAGAAGTAATGTGACATAATCTTATGCGGGGTTTTCCTGGCACATTCCATTCTAATTTACAACCTGGGAACAGGACTTCCAGAAAGGCTCTGCTGCCCTAGTAATCTGATTTGGGAATGGAGAAATGCTGCCGCCTTGTGGCCATTTCGCACAACAGCAGCTTTAAACCCAGGGCTAATGGTCACTAAATATTCACACTCGTTGCAGGCCTGTAAAGGACACCTGCCCTCAAAAAAAATCCTGGGGTCGAAAATCGACCAAAAAATTCAAAAGAGGGCAACGTTCCAAGAAGACAATTTCAAGAGGTTTACTGTACTCACAGTTTTTTTTTCTGTTTTTGTTTAACAGATATAAAATAGGCGTGGAAAAATGCTGAACATTAGGAATTATTAAAGACATGCAATTCCAAATTACAAAATCCTGTCAGCTTACACCAGTCAGAATGGCCATGAGTAAAATTTCTGCAAAAAATAAATGCTGTAGGGGTTGTGGAGAAATGTGTACCCTCGGTTCAAAGTGGGACATGGTAAGAGCCAGTAATGAAAACACAAACAAGCTGCCTTGAAAAGGTAAATATTGAGCGACCATTCAATCAGGCATACCCACTGCAGGGCCTATGGCCTCAGAGGATGAGAATGAAAAAGACACAGGCTGGCAATCCTGCACTCCAGCTATATTTACCATAGCCAACATTTGGAAGCAACGAAAATGTCCATCAACCGGGGAATGCACAAAGAAGAAGTGGTCCATGTACACAATGGCGCGTGGCTCCAATAAAAAATATAAATTCACATAAAAAACAAACATAAGTAAGGAGACATCAGCATTTGGGGGACTATCCGGGCACATTCCACTCTAATTTATAACTGAGGAACACCACTGGCAGGAAGGTCTGTTTCCCTAGTTACCTGAGTGGGGAAAGCAGAAATGCTGCCGCCCTCTGGCTGTTACCTGCAACAGCAGCCTTAAAACCTGTGCTAAGGGTCACTTTATATGCACAAGTACTGGAGGGCTGTAAATGAACCTGCCCTCAAAATGTCTTGAGGGAGGTAATGGCCAAAATATTACAAAATGTGGCACATACTTCAGGCAAACACGATGAAGACGTAAGTTGCACTCACAGTTTGAAGAAAAAACAGACAGGCCTGAAAACTCAATTTCAAGGGATTATGAGACCCATGCAAATCCAACCACAAAGAGGTATCAGCTCAAACCGGTCAGAATAAACATCAGAAGAAAGCTACAAACAACAAGTGCTGAAGGGGTTGTGGAGAAGTGCATACCCTCAACTTTAAGTGGGACGTAACCTGGTAAGAGCCACGAATGAGAACAGAATGGACGTGCCTTTACGAGGCCAACATTGAGCTACCATATGATCCAGCAGGCCCACTCCTGGGCCTACAACCTAAGAAGACAGAATTGGAAAGACACAGGGGGGCAAATCTGCATTGCAACAGTATTACAATAGCCAAGACGTGAAAGCAACCAAGAAGTCCATCAACAGATGAGTGGACAAAGAAGAACTGGTATATGTACACACGGAATATTAGCCAAGGAAGAAAAGGACACAATTCCATTTGCAGCACCATAGATGAGTCTAGAGGTAATCACACAACTTGTAGTAAGTCAGAAAGAGAAAGACACATGTCCTAGGATATCACTTATAGGTGTTACCTAAAAATGGATACCAGTGAAGATATTTCCACAGAGAAAGGCAATCACAGATTCATTCAACAAACTTATGGTTCACCAATGGAAAGGTGTGAGGATTGGATACATTAGGATATTGGGGTTAACAGACATATACAAACACAGGTGACGTATATAATCACCAGGGACCATGGGAAAAGGATCCCAGGAAGAATAGACACATGCATATGTGTAAAAGAACCACATCTTGCACACGTAGAACAAGCAAAACATTGTAATCGAACTTGCTGTGATAAAAAATAAAAATTAAGTTAAGAAAACGAACAAGAAGTAGTGAGACGTAAACTTAAGGCGCTTTTTCCTGGCACATTCCATTCTAATTTACAACCTACAACATTGAGGCTCTGTTGTCCTAGTACACAGATTTTATAAAGGAGAACTGCTGCCACATTGTGGCCGTTTCACACAACAACAGCTTTAAAGCCAGGGCTAATGGTCAGTTGATATTCAAAATAATCACAGGCCTGTAAATGACACCTGCCCGGAAAACAAATCCTGGGGTCGTATATCGACCAAAAAATTCAAAAGACATCCACAGTTCAAAACAACAATTTCAAGAGGCCATTTTACACACATTTGTCTTCTCTTACTTTTTCTTTCTTTTGTTTGTTAAAAAAATGGGAATGGAAAAATGCTTAACATCCGGAATTAATGAAGTCATGCAAATCCAATCTACAAAAACGTTCACCTCACAGCCGTCAGAATGATCATCAGCAAAAACGTGTACAAAGAATAAATGCTGAAGGGGTTTTAGAGAACGGCATACCCTCTTGCTGCTCTTGGGATGTAACCTGGTAGCAGCCAGTATTGAGAACAGAATAGAGGTGCATTTCAAGGTAAAAATTGAGCCACCCTATGACCTGGTAGGCCCACCGATGGGCCTATCTCCTGAGTAGACTAGGATCAAAAAGACACAGGCTGGCAATCCTGCACTCCAGCAACGTGTACCATAGCCAAGATTTGGAAGAACCAAAATGTCCATCAACAGAGAAGTGCACCAAAAGAAGTGGTCCATGTACACAATGGAATATTAGCCAAGGAAAAGAATGAAACATTGCCGTTGGCACCACCATAGAAGGATCTAGAAATAATCAGCCAACTTGAACTAAGAAAGAACCCAAAAGACAGATATCCTATGACATCAGTTATAGGTGTTACCTAAAAATCGATACCCATGAAATTATTTCCAAGAGAAGGACACGCATGGATTCAGAAAACAAAAATATGTTTAACCACATGGAAAGGTGTAAGGAACATATGAATTAGGGTATGGGGGTTAACAGACATGTACTAATACTTATGAAATATATAATCACAAGATACCTATGGAATACCAAGAGAGGTCCACTCAACACTCTGTAATAACCTACACAGGAAAGGATCCAAAGATGAATAGATCGAGGCATAGATATAATGAACCAGATTCTGTACACCTAGAACACACACAATATTTTTATCAAATTTGCTCTGCTAATAAATAAAAATTAAATTTAAAAAGCAAACAAGACGTAAGGAGATTTAAGCTCTTGGGGGTTTGCCCTGGCACATTTCACTCTAATTTGCAGCCTGCTCACACGATTTCCAGGAAGGCTGTGTTGCCCAAAAACCCAGATTTGGAAATGTAGAAATGCTGCCGCCTTGTGGCCGTTTCCCGCAATAGCGGCTTTAAACCCACAGCTAACGGTCACTCAACATTCACACGGACTCAGGGCAGTAAAGGACACGTGACCTCAAAAATGTCCTGAGCTGGGAATGGCCAAACAAAGTAAAAACAGGCCAATGTTTCAAGGAGATAGGATGAAGAGGTAAGTTTTATTCACTCTTCTTCAAAAAAAGAAAAATGGATAACAGCTCAACATCAGGAATTATTAGACTCATGCAAATCTAATCTACATAAAGGATTTAACTCACACAAGTCAACTACCATCGGCAAAAGTCAACAAACAATAAATGCCGAAGGGGTTTTAGAGAACTGTGTACCCTCTAACTGCTGGTGAGATGTAAAGTGGTAACAGCCAATAATGAGAACAGAAAGGAGCTGCATTTAAAAGTAAAAATTGAGCCACCATTCCATCCAGCAGGGCCACTGCTGAGCCTCTCACCTGAGAAGACCAGAGCCGAGAAGACACAGGCTGCAAGAGCTGCACTGCAGCCATTTTCACAATAGCCAAGGCACGGAAGCAACCAAAATGTCCCTCAACAGATGAATGGATAAAGAAGTGGTCCATGTACACAAAGGCATACTAACGGTGGAAAACAAGGAAACACTGCTCTTTGCGGCACCATAGATGAGCCCAGAGATAATCACAGAACGTGAGGTAAGTCGGAAAGTAAAAGACATATATCCTATAATATCACTTATAGGCGTTATCTAACAACTGAGAGAAATGAACATATTTCCACAGAGAAAGGCAGTCACAGACTTAGAAAACAAACCACGCTTATCTAAAAGGAAAGGTGGGGGGAATGGATAAATTAAGATTAGGGTTACCATAGGTATACAAATACATATTAAATATATATATATCAAAAAGACCAACCATATAGCAAGGGAGGTCTACAGAACACTCTGCAGTAATTTACATGGGAAGAGGATCTGTACGTGAATATATATATATATATATATATATGTGTATATATATATATATATATACATATATATATATACACACACACACACACACATATATAGTACAAATGAACCACACTGTGTACACCTAAGACAAAAAATATTATAATCGTTACCCCAATTAGAAAAATTAAAACATCGAACAAGAAGTAATGTGACATAATCTTATGCGGGGTTTTCCTGGCACATTCCATTCTAATTTACAACCTGGGAACAGGACTTCCAGAAAGGCTCTGCTGCCCTAGTAATCTGATTTGGGAATGGAGAAATGCTGCCGCCTTGTGGCCATTTCGCACAACAGCAGCTTTAAACCCAGGGCTAATGGTCACTAAATATTCACACTCATTGCAGGCCTGTAAAGGACACCTGCCCTCAAAAAAAATCCTGGGGTCGAAAATCGACCAAAAAATTCAAAAGAGGGCAACGTTCCAAGAAGACAATTTCAAGAGCTTTATTGTACTCACAGTTTTTTTTTCTGTTTTTGTTTAACAGATATAAAATAGGCGTGGAAAAATGCTGAACATTAGGAATTATTAAAGACATGCAAATCCAAATTACAAACTCCTGTCAGCTTACACCAGTCAGAATGGCCATGAGTAAAATTTCTGCAAAAAATAAATGCTGTAGGGGTTGTGGAGAAATGTGCACCCTCGGTTCAAAGTGGGACATGGTAAGAGCCAGTAATGAAAACACAAACAAGCTGCCTTGAAAAGGTAAATATTGAGCGACCATTCAATCAGGCATACCCACTGCAGGGCCTATGGCCTCAGAGGATGAGAATGAAAAAGACACAGGCTGGCAATCCTGCACTCCAGCTATATTTACCATAGCCAACATTTGGAAGCAACGAAAATGTCCATCAACCGGGGAATGCACAAAGAAGAAGTGGTCCATGTACACAATGGCGCGTGGCTCCAATAAAAAATATAAATTCACATTAAAAACAAACATAAGTAAGGAGACATCAGCATTTGGGGGACTATCCGGGCACATTCCACTCTAATTTATAACTGAGGAACACCACTGGCAGGAAGGTCTGTTTCCCTAGGTACCTGAGTGGGGAAAGCAGAAATGCTGCCACCCTCTGGCTGTTACCTGCAACAGCAGCCTTAAAACCTGTGCTAAGCGTCACTTCATATGCACAAGTACTGGAGGGCTGTAAATGAACCTGCCCTCAAAATGTCTTGAGGGAGGTAATGGCCAAAATATTACAAAATGTGGCACATACTTCAGGCAAACACGATGAAGACGTAAGTTGCACTCACAGTTTGAAGAAAAAACGGACAGGCCTGAAAACTCAATTTCAAGGGATTATGAGACCCATGCAAATCCAAACACAAAGAGGTATCAGCTCAAACCAGTCAGAATAAACATCAGAAGAAAGCTAGAAACAACAAGTGCTGAAGGGGTTGTGGAGAAGTGCATACCCTCAACTTTAAGTGGGACGTAACCTGGTAAGAGCCACGAATGAGAACAGAATGGACGTGCCTTTACGAGGCCAACATTGAGCTACCATATGATCCAGCAGGCCCACTCCTGGGCCTATAACCTAAGAAGACAGAATTGGAAAGAGACAGGGAGGCAAATCTGCATTGCAACAGTATTACAATAGCCAAGACGTGAAAGCAACCAAGAAGTCCATCAACAGATGAGTGGACAAAGAAGAACTGGTATACGTACACACGGAATATTAGCCAAGGAAGAAAAGGACACAATTCCATTTGCAGCACCATAGATGAGTCTAGAGGTAATCACACAACTTGTAGTAAGTCAGAAAGAGAAAGACACATGTCCTAGGATATCACTTATAGGTGTTACCTAAAAATAGATACCAGTGAAGATATTTCCACAGAGAAAGGCAATCACAGATTCATTCAACAAACTTATGGTTCACCAACGGAAAGGTGTGAGGATTGGATACATTAGGATATTGGGGTTAACAGACATATACAAACACAGGTGACGTATATAATCACCAGAGACCATGGGAAAAGGATCCCAGGAGGAATAGACACATGCATATGTGTAAAAGAACCACATCTTGCACACGTAGAACAAGCAAAACATTGTAATCGAACTTGCTGTGATAAAAAATAAAAATTAAGTTAAGAAAACGAACAAGAAGTAGTGAGACGTAAACTTAAGGCGTTTTTTCCTGGCACATTCCATTCTAATTTACAACCTACAACATTGAGGCTCTGTTGTCCTAGTACACAGATTTTATAAAGGAGAACTGCTGCCACATTGTGGCCGTTTCACACAACAACAGCTTTAAACCCAGGGCTAATGGTCAGTTGATATTCAAAATAATCACAGGCCTGTAAATGACAGCTGCCCTGAAAACAAATCCTGGTGTCGTATATCGACCAAAAAATTCAAAAGACATCCACAGTTCAAAACAACAATTTCAAGAGGCCATTTTACGCACATTTGTCTTCTCTTACTTTTTCTTTCTTTTGTTTGTTAAAAAAATGGGAATGGAAAAATGCTTAACATCCGGAATTAATGAAGTCATGCAAATCCAATCTACAAAAACGTTCACCTCACAGCCGTCAGAATGATCATCAGCAAAAACGTGTACAAAGAATAAATGCTGAAGGGGTTTTAGAGAACGGCGTACCCTCTTGCTGCTCTTGGGATGTAACCTGGTAGCAGCCAGTATTGAGAACAGAATGGAGGTGCATTTCAAGGTAAAAATTGAGCCACCCTATGACCTGGTAGGCCCACCGATGGGCCTATCTCCTGAGTAGACTAGAATCAAAAAGACACAGGCTGGCAATCGTGCACTCCAGCAAAGTGTACCATAACCAGGATTTGGAAGAACCAAAATGTCCATCAACAGAGAAATGCACCAAAAAGAAGTGGTCCATGTACACAATGGAATATTAGCCAAGGAAAAGAATGAAACATTGCCGTTGGCACCACCATAGAAGGATCTAGAAATAATCAGCCAACTTGAACTAAGAAAGAACCCAAAAGACAGATATCCTATGACATCAGTTATAGGTGTTACCTAAAAATCGATACCCATGAAATTATTTCCAAGAGAAGGACACGCATGGATTCAGAAAACAAAAATATGTTTAACCACATGGAAAGGTGTAAGGAACATATGAATTAGGGTATGGGGGTTAACAGACATGTACTAATACTTATGAAATATATAATCACAAAATACCTATGGAATACCAAGAGAGGTCTACTCAACACTCTTAATAACCTACACGGGAAAGGATCCAAAGATGAATAGATCGAGGCATAGATATAATGAACCAGATTCTGTACACCTAGAACACACACAATATTTTTATCAAATTTGCTCTGCTAATAAATAAAAATTAAATTTAAAAAGCAAACAAGACGTAAGGAGATTTAAGCTCTTGGGGGTTTGCCCTGGCACATTTCACTCTAATTTGCAGCCTGCTAACACGATTTCCAGGAAGGCTGTGTTGCCCAAAAACCCAGATTTGGAAATGTAGAAATGCTGCCGCCTTGTGGCCGTTTCCCGCAAAAGAGGCTTTAAACCCACAGCTAACGGTCACTTAACATTCACACGGACTCAGGGCAGTAAAGGACACGTGACCTCATAAATGTCCTGAGCTGGGAATGGCCAAACAAATTAAAAACAGGCCAATGTTTCAAGGAGATAGGATGAAGAGGTAAGTTTTATTCACTCTTCTTCAAAAAAAGAAAAATGGATAACAGCTCAACATCAGGAATTATTAGACTCATGCAAATCTAATCTACATAAAGGATTCAACTCACACAAGTCAACTACCATCGGCAAAAGTCAACAAACAATAAATGCCGAAGGGGTTTTAGAGAACTGTGTACCCTCTAACTGCTGGTGAGATGTAAAGTGGTAACAGCCAATAATGAGAACAGAAAGGAGCTGCATTTAAAAGTAAAAATTGAGCCACCATTCCATCCAGCAGGGCCACTGCTGAGCCTCTCACCTGAGAAGACCAGAGCCGAGAAGACACAGGCTGCAAGAGCTGCACTGCAGCCATTTTCACAATAGCCAAGGCACGGAAGCAACCAAAATGTCCATCAACAGATGAATGGATAAAGAAGTGGTCCATGTACACAAAGGCATACTAACGATGGAAAACAATGAAACACTGCTCTTTGCGGCACCATAGATGAGCCCAGAGATAATCACAGAACATGAGGTAAGTCGGAAAGTAAAAGACATATATCCTATAATATCACTTATAGGCGTTATCTAACAACTGAGAGAAATGAACATATTTCCACAGAGAAAGGCAGTCATAGACCTAGAAAATAAACCATGCTTATCTAAAAGGAAAGGTGGGGGGAATGGATAAATTAGAATTAGGGTTACCATAGGTATACAAATACATATTAAATATATATATCAAAAAGACCGACCATATAGCAAGGGAGGTCTACGGAACACTCTGCAGTAATTTACATGGGAAGAGGATCTGTACATGAATATATATATATATAAACACACATATATAGTACAAATGAACCAGACTGTGTACACCTAAGACAAAAAATATTCTAATCGTTATCCCAATTAGAAAAATGAAACATCGAATAAGAAGTAATGTGACATAATCTTATGCGGGGTTTTCCTGGCACATTCCGTTCTAATTTACAACCCGGGAACACGACTTCCAGAAAGGCTCTGCTGCCTAATAATCAGATTTGGGAATGGAGAAATGCTGCCGCCTTGTGGCCATTTCCCACAACAGCAGCTTTAATCCCAAGGCTAATGGTCACTAAATATTCACACTCATTGCAGGCCTGTAAAGGACTGCAATGATGCAAGCTCTTGGGGGTTTGCCCTGGCACATTCTGCTCCCATTTGCAGCCTACTAACAGGATTTCCAGGAAAGCTCTGTTTCCCAAAAACCCAGAGTTGGAAATGTAGAAATGCTGCCGCCTTGTGGGCATTTCCCGCAAGAGCAGCTTTTAACCTACAGCTAACGGTCACTTAACATTCACAAGAACTCAGGGCTGTAAAGCACACGTGCCCTCAAAAAATGTCCTGAGGTAGGGAATGGCCCAAAAAAATTCACAATGGCAAATTTTTCAAAAAGATAGTATGAAGAGGTAAGTTTTACACACTCGTTTTTTAAAAAAAGGAAGTTGGATAAAAGCTCAACCTCAGGAATTATTACACTCATGCAAATCTAATCTACAAAAAGGTTTCAACTCACAACAGTCGAATGACCGTAAGCAAAATGTCTACAAACAATAAATGCTGAAGGGGTTTTAGAGAACTGTGTTCCCTCTAGTTGCTTGTGAGATGTAAAGCAGTAAGATCCAGTAATGAGAATAGAAAGGAGCTGCATTTAAAAGTAAAAATTGAGATGCCATTCGATCCAGCACGCCCACCACTGGGCCTATCACCTAAGAGCCGAATCAAGAAGACACAGGCTGACAAAGCTGTACTGAAGCAATATTCAAAATAGCCAAGACATGGAAGCAGCCAAAATGTCAATCAACCGATGAATGGACAGAGAAGTGGTACATGTACCAAATGGAAGATTAGCTTTCAAAAGAAAAGAACAATGCCATTTTCATGACTACATGTGAGTCTAGAAATAATAATATTACATTCAGTCAAAAGTGTGTGATATATATCCTGTGATATAAGTTATAGATGTTATCTTAAGATTCCTAAGAATGAACATATTTCCAAAGGACAAGACACTCAGAGACGTATAAAACAAACTAATGGTTAACCAAAATGAAAGGTGGAAGGATGGATAAATTAGGATTATGGGGTTAACATAATACAGTAATGTATGTTATATGTATATAAACTTATATAACTTATATAATCACTAATACATATAAATTATATAATCACCAAACACCTACCAAATACCAAGGGAGATCTACTCAACACTCTGTAATAACCTACATGGTAACAGGATCCAAAGATTAACAGATATATGTATGAAAATCTGATCAAAATCAGTACATCCAGAGAATCACAACACTCTAATAAAATTTACTCCGATAGGGGCTTCCCTGGTGGCACAGTGGTTGAGAATCTGCCTGCCAAACCAGGGGACACGGGTTCGAGCCCTGGTCTGGGAGGATGCCACATGCCACGGAGCAGCTAGGCCTGTGAGCCACAACTACTGAGCCTGCGCGTCTGGAGCCTGTGCTCCGCAACAAGAGAGGCCGCGATAGTTAGAGGCCCACGCACCGCGATGAAGAGTGGCCCCCGCTTGCTGCAACTAGAGAAAGCCCTCACACAGAAACGGAGACCCAACACAGCCAAAAATAAATAAATAAATAAATAAATATTAAAGGCAAAGAAGAAAGGGGAAATTGTAGATAGAGTAAGGATCTAGTTTAAAAAAATTTACTCCGATAAAAAACGTAAAATAAATTTTAAAAACAAACATAAGTAGGAGACACAAGCTTTTGGGAGTTTGTCCTGGAACATTCCACTACAATTTGCAACCTAGGAACACAACTTCCAGGAAGGCTCTCCTGCCCTTGTAACCAAATTTGGGAATGTAGAAATCTGCCGCCTTGTGGCCAATTCCCGCAACAGCAGCTTTAATCTCAGTGTTATTGGTAACTTAATATTCACAAGGACTGCAGGGCTTTAAATGACACCTGCCCTCAAAGAATATCCTGCGGTCAGGAATGGACATTAATATGCAAAACAGTAGAAAATCCGGAGAAGACAATTTCAAGAGGTAAATTTCCTCACAGTGTTATTTTTTAAGGACATGAAAAAATGTTCAACATCAAGAATTATTAGGGACATGCAAATTTAAACTACAAAAAGGTATCGCCTCACAATAGTCTGAATGGCCATCAGAGAAAAATGTCTGCAAACAATAAATGCTGAATGGGTTGCCGAGAATGGATACACTCCTATGCTGTTGCTGGGATGTAAACTGGTAACAGCCACTAATCAGAACAGAATGAAGGTGCCTTTAAAAGGTAACAATTGAGCTACTGTGTGATCCTGCCAAACCACTAATGGGCTTGTAACCCGAGAACACCAGAATTCAGAAAGACACAGGTACCCAAAAGTGCTCTTCAGCAATACTTACAATAGCCAGACATGGATGCAAGCAAAATGTCCAAGTACAGATGAATGGACAAAGAAGTGGTTCATGTACACAATCGAATATTAGCCATGGAAAAGATGAAACAATGCCTTTTGCAGCACCACGGATGAACCTAGGGGTGATCATACTACGTAAAGTAAGTCACAAAAAGAAAGACAAATATCCGATGATATCATTTACTAGTGTTATCTAAAAATTGATACCCATGAACATATTTCCACTGAGAAAGACCCATACAGACTTTGAAAAAGGTGAAAGGAATGGAAAAATTAGGATGTTGGGGTTAACATGCATTTAATAATTCATATAAAATATATAATCACGAAGGACCTACTGGATGCCAAGGGAGGTCTACTCAGCTCTCTCTAATGACCAACATGGGAAAGAATCTAAACCTGATTAGATATATGTATATGTATGAATGAACCATATTCTGTACACCTAGAACAAACACAACATTGTAATCAAATTTACTCTGATAAGAAATAAAAATTAAATTAAACAAGAAGTAATGTGACACAAGATTTTGGGTATTTTTCCTGGCACTTTACACTCCAATTTACAACCTATGAAGAGGAATTCCACTAAGCCTCTGTTTTCCCTAGCAATCAAGTTGAGTATGAATAAATTCCGCTGCCTTGTTGCCCTTTCCTGCAACTGCAACTTTAAAAACAATGCTTATGGGTACTTAATATTCACAAGGACTGTTGGGCTGTAAATGACACCCACAATCTGGAAATGTCCAGGGATAGGTAAGCAAAATAAATTCCAAAGGAACAGACTTTCAAGGTCCTATTTCAATAGGTAAATTTTACACTGTTTAAAAGAAAAGCACTTAAAAAGATGCTCTAATTCCTGTATTATTAGCATCATGGGAATCAAAACTACAATGAGGGATCACTTCACATGAGTAAGAATAGCCATCATTGAAAAGTCTACAAACAATAAATGCTCAAGAGGTTGTAGAAAAAAGGGAACCCTCCTATGCTGCTGTTGGGATCTAACGTGGTAACAGCCACTATAAATAACAGTATGGAGGTGCCTTTACAAGGTAAAATTAGAGGTACCATATGATCCAGCAGTCCCACTCCCAGGCGTATAACAGGAGAAAACCAGAATTGGAAAACACACATGCACCCATATGTGTACCGCAGCACAATTTACAATGTCTAAGACATGGAAGCAACCCAAATATCCATCAGCAGATGGATGGATAAAGAAGTGGTACATGTTCACAGTGAAATATTACTCAGAAATGAAAAAAATGAAGGAATGCCATTTGTAGCATCATGGATAGAATTAGAGATAATCATACTAAGTGAAGTAAGTCAGAAAGAGAAAGTCAAATATCATATGATACTACTTATAGCTGAAGTTTAAAAACTGATACAAATGAACTAATCTACAAGAGAGAAACAGGGACTTTCCAGGTGGTCCAATGGTTAAGAATCCGAGCTTCCAATTCAGGGGGTATGGGTTCAATCCCTGGTGTTGGGAGAACTAATATCACACATGCCTCGCAGTACAGCCAAAAAATAAAATAAAAGAGAGAGAAACAGACTCAGACTTAGAAAACTAACTTATGGCTACCCAATGAGAAAGGTGGGTGGAAGGAATAAATCAGGAGGCTGGGAAAAATATTTACACACTAATACATATAAAATAAATTATCAACAAGGACATACTGTATAACAAAGGGAAGTCTACTCAACACTCTCTAATAATCTATATGGGAAAATAATCTGAAGATGAATAGACATATGAATATACATAACTGAACAAGATTCTGTACACCTACAATAAACAATATTTTAAATCAACTTTACTCCAATAAAAAAGAAAAATTAAATTAAAACAAAAACAAGAAGTAACAAAAGAGAAGATTTTGAGTGTATGTTCTGCCACAGTCCACACTAATTTACAATCCAGGAGCCTGTCTTCCACAGTGGGTCTGGTTACCCAAGTAACCAGAGAGGGGCATGAAGGAAATCCTACCACCTGTGCCCATTTCCACAACAGCAACTTTAAAACATGTGCTTATGGGCACTTAATATACACAAGGACTGCCAGGGTGTAAATGACACCTGCCCTTAACAAATGTCCTGTGGTAGTTATCAAACAAAAATTCAAAATAGTCAGACCTTCAAAAAGACAATTTCAACTGTAACTTTTTCTCACAGTGTTTAAAAAAACCACATGCAAAGATGCTCAAAATCTCGAATTATTAGGCACATGCAAATCAAAACTACTACAAGGTATCACCTCGCACAGTCAGAATGGCCATCATCAAAAAGTTTACAAACCATAAATGCAGGAGAGGACATGGAGAAAAGGGAACCCTCCTATGCTGTTGGTGAGATGTAAGCTGGTAACAGCCACGATAAAGCACAGTATGGAGATGCCTTTAAAAAGTAAAAATAGAGCTACCATATCATCCAGCAGTCCTACTTCTGGGCCTACATCTGCAGAAAGCCAGAATTCATAAAGACAAATGCACCCAAACCCAAACATGCACTGCAGCACTATTTACAATAGCCAAGACATGGAGGCAACCAAAATGTCCATCAACAGATGAATGGATAATGAAGAAGTCGTACATGTACACAATCAAATATTACTCAGAAATGGAAAAGCATGATCATCTCTAGGTCCATTCCTGTTGCTGCAAATGGCATTATTTCATTCTAAGTGAAGTAAGTCAGATAGAAAAAGACAAATATCATATGATATCACTTATAGTGGAGTCTAAAAAATGATAGAAATGAACAAATTTATAAAACAGAAACAAACCAACAGACTTCAGATATCCTTCAGGGAGAAAAATTTTTAAATCTGTTACCAATCATTAAATGTCAACCTGAAAAAGGTAAGCAATAAATAACATTGTAAAGGTATTAATTCTCCCCAAATTAACCTATACCAGGCATTAGCAAACTAAACCTGGAGATCACATCCAGCCTATCACCTTCTTCTGTAAATTAAATTTAACAAATGACCCACAAGAAAACCCATAATGAGATGTCAGGTCACACCTCTCAACATGGCTATTATTCCAAAGTCTACAAATATGAAATGTTGTTCATGACATGGAGAAGGGAATCCTAGTACACTGTTGGTGGGATTGTAAATTGGTACACCCACTATGCAAAGAATATGGAGGTCCTGAGAAAAGCTAAAAGTAGAACTATCATATTAGCCAACAATTCCACTGCTTGGTATATGTCCAAAGAAAATGAAGACACCAATTTGACTAGATAAATGCATACTAATGTTCATAGCAGCATTATTTACAATTGCCAACATATGGAAGCAAACTAAATGTCCATCAACAGATGAGTGGATAAAGAAGATGTGGTATTTATACACAATAGACTATTACTCAGCCATTAAAAAGGATCAAATTCTGCCATTTGCAACAACATGGATAGGCCTAGAATATTTATACCTACTTAAATAAGTTAGAGAAAGACATACTCTATGTTCTCACTTCTCTGTAGAATCTAAAAATGCAAGAAAGGAATGTATATAACAAAACAGAAAGAGACTCAGAGAGAACAAATTAGTGGTTACTGGTGGCGAGTGAAGGGGGGAAGGAAAGACAGTAGTTTGTTTCTCTAAATCCAATACCCCTATGTATGAAATACACAAACAAGGATATATAGTACAACACAGCGAAATATAGCCATTATTTTGTAATCACTTTAGTGGAGCATGATCTATAAAAATATTCAATCCATTTGTTGTACCCCTGAGACTAATGTAATATTGTAAATCAACTATACTTCAATTTAAATAATCCATAGGGTGGCTGAATGGATTAAAGAAAGTTCAATTATACTGTGTACAAGAGATTCATGTTAACTTCTAATCCATATATAGCATAAAATTGAATGATTGGAAAAAAATACTCCATGAAAATGATACTTGCCTGACTAGTCTATTATGAGGTAAAAAAGACTTGAAGTCAAACCTCTCAAAGGAAAGAAGGTTATCATATAATGATAAATGGATTAATTCATCAAGAAATCATGACAATTATAAATATGTATGTATCCAGCTTTGGATCCTCTCAACATATAAAGAATATATTAACCCACGTGAAGGGGAAAATGTGCAGAAATAAAATAATGGTAAGAAACATCGATACCCAACTTTCAACACTGTATAGATCATCCAGACAGAATATCAATCAAGAAACACTGAACTTGAACACACACTTGATATCAAATGAACCTAACATACATCTACATTATATTCCACTCAACAGCAGCAAACTTTCCATTGTTCTTAAGTACACATAGAACATTGCCTAGGGTAGATCCTATGTTAAGGCACAAAACAAGTCTTTAGAAATCCAAGAATACTGAAATCATATCAAGGATCATTTCCAACCACAATGGTATGAAACTGAAATTCAATATTAAAAAGAATAACTGAAAATTCAAGAACACTTAGAAATTGAACAATAAGCTCCTGAATAGCCAATGCATACAGCAATAAATCAAAAGGGAGAGTTAAAAGAAATCTTAACGCAAACAAAATTGGAAACACAAAGTACCTAAATTTATGGAATACAGGAACAAGACTGCAATTCAAAGAGTTATATTTACAGTAATAAATGCATATATTTTCAAAGAATTCTTGAGAGGGGATCAAGATGATAGAGTAGGAAGATACTGAGCTCCCCTCCTACCACGGACACACCCAAATTACAACAACTTACACGGAAATTATCTCTGAAGACTAGCAGGGAACGTTTTCCACAACTAAAGATATAAGGAAGGAGAAACCACAAGGCAGGTAGGAGGACTGGAAACACAGTCTAATTGGAACCCACACGTGGAGCACAGTGACCCACAGCTGGAAGATATCACAATTTCATAGGTCCTCCACATGGAGGGAAGGGTCTGAGCCTGGCATCAGGCTGCTCAGCCCAGGGTTCCTGCACTGGAAGAAAAGAACACAGCAGGTCTGACTTTGAAATCCTGCAGGGCTTATTTTCAGGAAAGCTGGAGGCTAAAGAAAACTGAGACTTCGCTCTCACAGGGCACACACAAATCTCACATGTTCTCAGTCCCTGTGCAGAGCCAATAGTGTGAAAGACACGTGTGTCGGACCCACTTGCTAATCTCGGAGAGCTTCTTGGAAAGGCAAGAGGCAGCTGGGACTCCCACTAGGAACTGAGACACTGGCAAGCAACATTTTAGAGTCTTCCCTGGAACTGATTAGAATCAGGGGCCTGCCCCATTTACCACCATGCCCATAGCACTCCTGCACCAGAAGGCCTCACAACCAGACACACTGGGGGCCTACGCTGTCCACCTGTGCACCTGGAGCACCACACAGCCACCCATAATGGAGGGCTGCCTGGGCTATCAGCACACCCACGGCAATCACATACTGCAGGGGCTCACAGCCATTTAGGCAAGGGTCCAACACCGCCTACCAGCTTGTCTAGAGCAGTTGGCCCTGCCGTAAGAGAAAGGTGTATGCAGCCCACACAGGGGACACCTCTGGAGCATGTGGCTCTGCTGGCCAGAGGACAATGTGCTGCTGGGCCCTATCAGTCATCTCCTATATAAGGCCACTTCTCTGAGACCCAGGAATGTAACAACCTGAACTTAATGAATAGAAATGCACAGAGAATTAGGAAGCATAAGGAAATAGAGGAATATGTTACAAATGAAGTAACAAGACATGACATCAGAAAAAGAACTGAATAAAACAGAGATAAGCATTCTACCCGATAAAAAAAAGTGTTCACAGTAATGATTATAAAGATGCTCACCCAAGTCAGAAGAATAGACGGACATAGTGAGGATTTCAACAAAGAGTAATAACACGTCAAAAATAACCAAACAGCGAACAATACAATAAAAGAGATTAACACACACACACACACACACACGAGAGAGAGAAGCCACATTATATTATATGATACACAACAGATCAGTGAAATGGAAAACAGAGTAGTGAAAATCACCCAAACTGAATAGCACAAAGAAAAAGCAATTAAGACTATAGGTAAAGGGACCTCTGAGACAACATCAAGAATATTAACATGAGCATTACAGGGGTCCCAGAACGAGGAGAAGAGAGAAACGGGCAGATAAATTATTAGAGGATATAGTGACTGATAACTTTCCTAACCTGGGGAAGAAAACACACATCCACGTCCAGGAAACACAGAGTCCCAAACAAGATGAAGACAAACAGGTCCACACCAAGACATATTATAAAGTGCCAAAAATTTAAAGAGGGATCACAGAAGCAGTGAAATAAAAGGGTGTGGTTATGTTCAAGGTATTCCCATAAGACTGTCAGATGACTTCTCAGCAGAATTTGCAGACTAGGAAGGAATGATAGGATATATTCAATGGGCTAAAAAGAAAAAGTCTACAACAGGAATACTCTACCAGCAAGATTATGATTCAGAATTGATGGAGAGGGCTTTCCTGATGGCACAGTGGTTGAGAATCTGCCTGCCAATGCAGGGGACATGGGTTCGAGCCCTGATCCAGGAAGATCCCACATGCCTCACAGCAACTAAGCCTGTGTGCCACAACTACTGTGCCTGTGCTCTAGAGCCCATAAGCCACAACTACTGAAGCCTGAGCACCTAGAGCCCATGTTCTGCAACAAGAAGAGCCAGCACAATGAGAATCCCATGCACCACAACGAAGAGTAGCCTCCACTTGCCACAACTAGAGAAAAGCCCACGCACTGCAATGAAGACCTAACGCAGCCAAAAATAAATAAATAAATAAATTTATGGAAAAAATAAAAGAATTGAAGGAGAGATCAAGAGTTTCCCAGACTAGCAAAAGCTAAAAGAGTTCATTGCTAATAAACCAGCCTTATATGCAATGTTGAAGGAATTTACTTAAGCTTAAAAGAAGTCTCACTAATTATTGACAGTAACAAGAAAACGAACAAAAGTTTCACTGCAAAAAGTATACATAGAGTAAGGGTAGTAGATCAAACATTTATTAAGCTTCTGTAAAGAATAAAAGACAATAGTAATATGTGTTTTTAAAAAGAGAGGGCCCAAATAAATCAGAAATGAAAGTGATGATGTTACAACAGCCACCACAGAAATACAAAGTATCCAAAGATACACACAGGGTAACTCAGGGCTCAGACTCGACACAGCCCACTCTCCATTCCCCTGTACATGAGTTACAGGAGCCTCAGGAACTGAGGAGGGGGTCCCTGAGGAGAGGCACAAGATAGAAGATGTTAGGCATTATCCTGACTGTATTTATGTTAAACGTGCCTGAACTACATTCACATGAGATGGTTTTGTCCTGTATGTACATCAGCACCTTTAGTCTGAACTGCAGATCTTTGGCTTCACCACCTCCACTGACAGCATTAGCTTCACCTGCTGTGGACTGTCTCCTATAGGATTTCCACAACCACAAAGCATCGAAGCTTCACAGGACCCAGAGTCTGTGAGTCTCCACTCAGAGTCTCAACTCCACTCAGAGATGTAGAGTCACAACAGAGACTCCATTCTTGGAGGGCACACAACAGTAGTGTGCACCTCAGGACACAAGGGAAGGAGCAGTGACCCCATAGGAGACTGAGCAGACCTACCTGCTAGTTTTAGAGGGTCTCCTGCAGAGGTAGGGGGTGACTGTGGCTCACTGTGGGGACAAGGACACTGGCAGCAGACGTTCTGGGAAGTCCTCCTTGGCATGAGCCCTCCCAAAGTCTGCCATTAGCCCCACCAAAGAGCCAGGTAGGCTCCAATGCTGGGTCGTCTCAGGCCAAACAACCAACAGAGAGGGAACTCAGCCCCATGCTTCAGCAGACAAGCGGATTAAAGTTTTATTGAGCTCGACCCACCACCACCAGTCCCTCACATCAGGAAGGTTGCACAAGCCTCTAAGATAGACTCATCCACCAGAGGGCAGACAGCACAAGCAAGAAGAACTACAATTCTGCAGCCTGTGGAAGGAAAACCACATTCACAGAAAGATAGACAAAATGAAAAGGCAGAGGAATTTGTACCAGATGAAGGAACAAGATAAAACCCCAGAAAAACAACTAAATGAGGTGGAGATAGGCAACCTTCCAGAAAAAGAATTCAGAATAATGATAGTGAAGATGATACAAGACCTTGGAAAAAGAACGGAGGCAAAGATCAAGAAAATGCAAGAAATGCTTAACATAGACCCAGAAGAATTAAAGAACAAAAAAACAGAGATGAACAATACAATAACTGAAATGAAAAATACACTAGAAGGAATCAATAGCAGAAAAACTGAGGCAGAAGAACGAATAAGTGACCTGGAAGACAGAAAGGTGGAATTCACTGCTGCAGAACAGAATAAAGAAAAAAGAATGAAAAGAAATGAAGACAGCCTAAGGGACCTCTAGGATAACATTAAACGCAACAATATTCACATTATAGGGGTCCCAGAAGGAGAAGAGAGAGAGAAAGGACCCAAGAACATATCTGAAGACATTGTAGTCGAAAACTCCCCTAACATGGGAAAGGAAATAGCCACCCAAGTCCAGGAAGCACAGAAAGTCCCAGGTAGGATAAACCCAAGGAGAAAAATGCCGAGACACATAGTAACCAAATTGACAAAAATTAAAGACAAAGAAAGATTATTGAAAGCAACAAGGGAAAAATGACAAATAACATACAATGGAACCCCCATAAGGTTAACAGCTGATTTCTCAGCAGAAACTCTACAAACCAGAAGGGAGTGGCATGATATATTTAAAGTGATGAGAGGGGAGAACCCACAACCAAGAGAACTCTACCCGGCAAGGATCTCATTCAGATTCAATGGAGAAATCAAAAGCTTTACAGACAAGCAAAAGCTAAGAGAACACAGCACCACAAAACCAGCTCTACAACAAATGCTAAAGGAAACTCTCGAAGTGGGAAACACAAGAGAAGAAAAGGATCTACAAAAACAAACCCATAACAATTAAGAAAATAGTAATAGGAACATACATATCAATATTTACCTTAAATGTGAATGGATTAAATGCTCCAACCAAAAGACACAGGCTTGCTGAATGGATACATAAACAAGATCCATATATATGCTGTCTATAAGAGACCGATTTCAGACCTAGGGACACATACAGACTGAAAGTGAGGGGATGGAAAGGGATATTCCATGCAAATGAAAATCAAAAGAAAGCTGGAGTAGCAATACTCATATCAGATAAAATAGACTTTAAAATAAAGAATGTTACAAGAGACAAGGAAGGGCACTACATAATGATCAAGGGATCAATCAAAGAAGAAGATATAACAATTATAAATATATATGTACCCAACATAGGAGCACCTCAATACATAAGGCAACTGCTAACAGCTGTAAAAGAGGAAATCAACAGTAACACAATAATAGCAGGGGACGTTAACACTTTACTTATACCAATGGAGATCATCCAGACAGAAAATTAATAAGGAAACACGAGCTTTAAATGACACAATAGACCAAATAGATTTAATTGATATTTATAGGACATTCCATCCAAAAACAGCAGATTACACATTCTTATCAACTGCACACAGAACATTCTCCAGGATAGATCACATCTTGGGTCACAAATAAAGACTCAGTAAATTTAAGAAAACTGAAATCATATCAAGCATCTGTTCCGACCACAAGGCTATGAGATTAGAAATCAATTACAGGGGGAAAAAAAACGTAAAAAAACCCAAACATATGGAGGCTTAACAATACGTTACTAAATAACCAAGAGATCACTGAAGAAATATGAGAGGAAATCAAAAACTACCTACAGGGCTTCCCTAGTGGCGCAGTGGTTGAGAGTCTGCCTACCGATGCAGGGGACACGGGTTCATGCCCTGGACTGGGAGCATCCCGCATGTCACGGAGCAGCTGGGCCCGTGAGCCATGGCCACTGAGCTTGCACGTCCGGAGCCTGTGCTCTGCAATAGAGAGACCACAACAGTGAGAGGTCCACGTACCACAAAAAAAGGAAAAAAAAACTACCTAGAGACAAATGACAACAAAAACGTGATGATCCAAAACCTATGGGGTTCAGAAAAAGCAGTTCTAAGAGGGAAGATTATAGCAATACAAGCCTACCTCAAGAAACAAAAAAATCTCAAATAAACAATCTAACCTTACACCTAAAGGATCTAGAGAAAGAAGAACAAAACCCAACGTTAGTAGAAGGAAAGAAATCATAAAGATCAGAGCAGAAATAAATGAAATAGAAACAAAGTAAACAATAGCAAAGATCAATAAAACTAAAAACTGGTTCTTTGAGAAGATAAACAAAAATGATAAACCTTTAGCCAGTCTCAAGAAAAAGAGGGAGCGGACTCAAATCAATATAATTAGAAATGAAAAAGGAGAAGTTGCAACAGACACCACAGAAATACAAAGCATCCTCAGAGACTACTACAAGCAACTCTATGCCAATAAAATGGACAACCTGGAAGAAATGGACAAATTCTTAGAAAGGTATAACCTTCCAAGACTGAACCAGGAAGAAATAGAAAATATGAACAGACCAATCACAAATAATGAAATTGAAACTGTGATTAAAAATCTTCCAACAAACAAAAGTCCAGAACCAGATGGCATCAGAGGTGAATTCTATGAAACATTTAGACAAGAGCTAACACCAAACCTTCTCAAACTCTTCAGAAATTTGCAGGGGAAGAAACACTCCCAAACTCATTCTATGAGGCCACCATCACCCTGATACCAAAACCAGACAATGATACTACAAAAAAAGAAAATTATAGACCAATATCACTGATGAATATAGATGTAAAAATCCTTAACAAAATACTAGCAAACAGAATTGAACAACACATTAAAAGGATCATACACCATGATCAGGTGGGGTTTATTCCAGGGATGCACGGATTCTTCAATATACACAATCAATGTGATACACCATATTAACAAATTGTAGAATAAAAATATTATCATCTCAATAGATTCAGGGAAAGCTTTTGACAAAATTCAACACCCATTTATGATAAAAAGTCTCCAGAAAGTGGGCATAGAGGGAATCTACCTCAACATAATAAAGGCCATATATGACAAACCCACAGCCAACATCATTCTCAATGGTGAAAAACTAGAAGCATTTCCTCTAAGATCAGGAAGAAGACAAGGATGTCCACTCTCACCACCATTATTCAACATAGTTTTGCAAGTCCTAGACACAGCAAGCAGAGAAGAAAAAGAAATAAAAGGAATACAAATTGGAAAAGAAGAAGTAAAATTGTCACTGTTTGCAAATGACACGATACTATACATAGTGACTCCTAAAGATGACACCAGAAAACTACTAGAGCTAATCAATGAATTTGGTAAAGTTGCAGGATACAAAATTAATGCGCAGAAATCTCTTGCATTCCTATACACTAACAATGAAAGATCAGAAAGAGAAATTAAGGAAACACTCCCATTCACCATTGCAACAAAAAGAATAAAATACGTAGGAATGAACCTACCTAAGGAGGTAAAAGACCTGCACTCAGAAAACTATAAGACACTGCTGAAAGAAATCAAAGATGATATAAACAGATGGAGGTATAAACCATGTTCCTGGGTTAGAAGAATCAATATTGTGAAAATGACTATACTACCCAAAGCAATCTATAGATTCAATGCAATCCCTATCAAATTGCCAGTGGCATTTTCTACAAAACTAGAACAAAAATATCTTAAAATTTGTATGGAGACACAAAAGACCCTGAATAGCCAAAGCAGTCTTGAGGGAAATTAAAAGAGCTGGAGGAATCAGACTTCCTGACTTCAGACTATACTATACAGTAATCAAGACTATATGGTACTGGCACAAAAACAGAAATATAGATCAATGGAACAGGATAGAAAGCCCAGAGATAAACCTATGTACCTATGGCTAACTCATCTATGACAAAGGAGGCAAGGATATACAATGGAGAAAAGAGAGTCTCTTCAGTAAGTGGTGCTGGGAAAACTGGACAACTACACGTAAAAGAATGAAATTAGAACACTCCATAACACCATACAAAAAAATAAACTCAAAATGGATTAGAGACCTAAATGTAAGACCAGACACTATAAAACTCTTAGAGGAAAACATAGGCAGAACACTCTATGACATAAATCACAGCAAGATCCTTTTTGACCCACCTCTTAGAGAAATGGAAATAAAAACAAAAATAAACAAATGGGACCTAATGAAACTTAAAAGCTTTTGCACAGCAAAGGAAAATATAAACAAGACGAAAAGACAGCCCTCAGAATGGGAGAAAATATTTTCAAATGAAGCAAATGACAAAGGATTAATCTCCAAAATTTACAAGCAGCTCATATAGCTCAATATCACAAAAACTAACAACCCAGTCCAAAAATGGGCAGAAGACCTAAATAGACATTTCTCCAAAGAAGATATACTGGTTGCCAACAAACACATGAAAGGATGCTGAACATCACTAATCATTAGAGAAATGCAAATCAAAACTACAGTGAGGTAACACCTCACAGTAGTCAGAATGGCAATCATCAAAAAAATCTACAAACAATAAATGCTGGAGAGCCATTTATTGGAGAAAAGGGAACTCTCTTGCACTGTTGGTGGGAATGTAAATTGATACAGCCACTAGAGAGAACAGTATGGAGGTTCCTTAAAAAACTAAAAATAGAAATACCATACGACCCAGCAATCCAACTACTGGGCATTTACCCTGAGAAAAACATAATTCAAAAAGAGTTATGTACAACAATGTTCATTGCAGCTCTATTTACAATAGCCAGGACATGGAAACAACCTAAGTGTTCATCGACAGATGAATGGATAAAGAAGATGTGGCACATATATACAATGGAATATTACTCAACCATAAAAGAAACAGAACTGAGTTATTTGTAGTGAGGTGGATGGACTTAGAGTCTGTCCTACACAGTGAAGTAAGTCAGAAAGAGAAAATCAAATACCGTATGCTAACACAGATATATGGAATATAAAGAAAAAAAAGTTCGTGAAGAAACTAGGGGCAGGACAGGATTAAGGACACAGATGTAGAGAAAGGACTTGAGGACATGGGGAGGGGGAAGGGTAAGCTGGGACAAAGTGAGAGAGTGGCATGGACATATATACATTACCAAATGTAACGTAGATAGCTACTGGGAAGCAGCCACATAGCACAGGGAGATCAGCTCGGTGCTTTGTGACCACCTAAAGGGGTGGGATGCGGAGGGTGGGAGGGAGATGCAAGAGGGAGGGGATATGGTGATATATGTATATGTATAGCTGATTCACTTTGTTATACAGCAGAAACTGTCACACCATTGTAAAGCAATTATACTCTAATAAAGGTGTAAAAGGAAAAAAAAAGCCCAGAGATAAACCTACACACCTATGGTCAACTAATCTATGACAAAGGAGGCAATTCTATACAATGGAGAAAAGACAGTCTCTTCAATCAGTGATGCTGGGAAAAATGGACAGCTACATGTAAAAGAATGAAATTAGAACACTCCCTAACACCATACACAAAAATAAATTCAAAATGGATTAGAGACCTTAATGTAAGACCGGACAGTATAAAACTCTTAGAGGAAAACATAGGAAGAATACTCTGACATAAATCACAGCAAGATCTTTTTTGATCCACCTCCTAGAGTAATACAATAAAAAAGAAAAATAAACAAATGGGACCTAATGAAACGTAAAAGCTTTTGCAAAGCAAAGGAAACTACAAATAAGACGAAAACACAACCCTCAGAATGGGAGAAAATATTTGCAAATGAATCAACAAAGGATTAATCTCCAATATATATAAACAGCTCATGCAGCTCAATATTAAAAAAGAACAAACAACCCAATACAAAAATGGTCAGAGGATCTAAATAGACATTTCTTCCAAGAAGACATAGAGATGGCCAAGAAGCACATGAAAAGCTGCTCAACATCACTAATTATTAGAGAAATGCAAATCAAAACTACAATGAGGTATCACCTCACACCAGTTAGAATGGGCATCATCAGAAAATCTACAAACAACAAATGCTCGAGAGGGTGTGGAGAAAAGGAACCCTCTTCCACTATTGGTGGGAATGTAAATTGATACAGTCACTATAGAGAACAGTATGGAGGTTCCTTAAAATACTAAAAATAGAATTACCATATGATCCAGTAATCCCACTACTGGGCATATACCCAGAGAAAACCATAAATCAAAAAGACACATTCACCACAATGTTCACTGCAGCACTATTTACAATAGCCAGGTAATGGAAGCAACCTAAATGCCCACAGACAGACGAATGGATAAAGATGTAGTACATATATAAAATGGAATATTACTCAGCCATAAAAAGGAATGAAATTGGGTCATTTGTAGAGACGTCGATGGATCTAGAGACTGTCATACAGAGTGAAGTAAGTCAGAAAGAGAAAAACAAATATTTTATATTAATGCATACATGTGGAACCAAGAAAAATGGTACAGATGAACCGGTTTGCAGGGCAGAAATAGAGACACAGATGTAGAGAACAAACGTATGGACACCAAGGGAGGAAAGCCATTGGGGGGTGGTGGGATGAATTGGGAGATTGGGATTGACATGTATACACTTATATGTATAAAATAGATAACCAATAAGAACCTGCTGTATAAAAAAATAAATAAAATTTAAAAATTAAAAAAATAAATAAAATTTAAAAAAATAAAAGAGAAAAAATAGTTCTTCCCTTCCCATAGATGTATTTATATGAATTAATTATTTCCATGCTTATATCTATAAATACAAAAAGAGGAATAAAACCTACGTTGAACCAAAAAAGAAAAAAGGAAAAAAAAAAAAACAGAACCCACCAGTTATACAAAGGAAAACCCTATCAGGGCTCTTGCTCCAGTGGTAAGCAATTCTGAAGTTGGTCAGAGATGGGGAATCATCTCCCATGCAGCCAGCAGCCCCCCTGCAAGGAGCGTCCTCATGGCAAAGCTGGGGGACCGTGCCGAGGCATCTGTGAGTAAACGTGAGCTGAGCCCCAGGCCAGCTGCTACTGAACTGTTCCCACTCTTCCCAGGTAAAACACCTGAAAGTGTGCAAGGACTTGAAAGCCTAGAAGAAGGGCCGTGGAGCCACACCAGCCACAGCACACAGGCCGACTTGGTGCCTGCAGGCCAGCCAGGATGGTCCTGGCCCCGGGCGCTCTTCTGGAAGCTTTCCATTTCCCTGAGGTACCCCTCCCGTCCCGGCCCCCACTGCTTTTTTCCTTCCTCACCTCTGCCCGGGGAGAAATTCCAGCGGCAGGTATGGGTGACACATCCTCTTCTTTAGGAGGTGGCAGCCTGGCAACTCCTGCAGAAAGTCCAGCAGAGCCCCACTCACACCGGGCCACCCACAAAGCCGTGGCCCCTCACTCCCTCCCACCAGCCCAGCCCCGAGACTGCTGACGGGTCAGAGAATATGGCGTCAGGCACAGCTGCAGGGGCTCTTGCTGCCTGGAGGGGTGTTTATATTGACCTCAACCCAGGCACACCTGGGGAGGGCTGGCCGGCAGGGCGAGGCTGCCCAGGCCAGACAATCCTTGCCCCTCAGGGGCTCACAGTTGCAGAAAATGGACCTTGCTGAACCGGCCAGGTCCAAGGAACAGGTGTAGGGTCCTGAGGGTCAGGATAGACAAGGGGTTGCAGCCCTGGCTTGTTTTCTAATCATTTTATCTGGCCCATGAGTGGGAGACAACTTCAAGAAGACCCTCTCCTGGCCACAGCAGCATCAGTTGGGGTTCCCGAAGGTCAGAAAATGGCTATTGATTAATCTATTAGAATAGTTGCCGAGAGAAATAAAAAAGATGTAAAATAACAGGGAACCTATAAATAAAGAAGCCCTAACTAGCTGCTCGGAGTTGTTAAACGACTTAGCATGTGAAAAAGTCGGAAATGAGGCGCTGGGGAAGGAGCCGGGATTGTCAGCGGCCTGGGGCATAGACAAACCCTCCAAGATTTAACTTCCTCAGAAACTGGCAACAGAGAAGGTGGAGGAGGATGCGGCCAGTGAGCACCGAGTTTCTTTGGCAAGGAAAGTCAGTGATGCTGCACCGCTTTGTGGCCCGCAGGCTCCGAACCGTTTACAATACCACCTAGACAGCTTCCAGCGAAACCCACCGGAGCGGCGAGCTGGCTGCCCACCGATCCCCCCCGGCAGCGGAGGTCCCGGCTGCAACTGTCCCAGTAAACCAATAATTACAAAAGGAAGGTCGGAAGGACACGAAAAAGAAAGCGAAATTCGCAAATTCACAAATTCCTTTTGCTCAGCTTCGGTTGTAGAGCCCCAGAGGCAGGCGCGGGCCGCAGCAGGAGCCCTACCGCAGCCTAGGAGGCTGGGCCCGTGTGGACGCGTGCGCGCGCGTGGGGGGGGTGGGGTGACGGCTCCAGGGGCTGCCCTCCGCAGTGTTCTTGAAGTATCCTCCAAATGAGCCTAATTTCGATTTCTTTGCCCGTCAGGGCTGGCTCTCAGGACTCCCTCGGCGCCGCTGTTTCTGCCTCTCAGCCTCCCTCGGCCAAGACCTGGCCCAATCCGTCCATTCCCCGGTGTCTCTGGAACCTCCCTGGGGGAAGGGGTGGGAGGTGAACAGCTCCCAGCCGCCAGTTCCATTTGTTGCGCGTTTATTCTTCGACACAATAAAAGTCAAATTAATTGAAAAAAAAAAAAAAAGAAGACCCTCTCCTAATGAGAGGAAGCCAGGAGTCAGGGAGAGGAGGGGTGGTGGGTGGAGACAGAGGCCTGGCTCCCCGACTGCAGTGGAAGTCTCTGGAAGACCAGGCAGAGGGAGGCTGCACAGAGTGATGCCCAGGGTCACAGACCTGTCAGAGCTGCTGTTTGTTAGTTCAAGTCCTGCTCTGAGGTGCTCTGTGTCAGCCCTGACCGACAGGTGGGCTGGGGGTCCTCTGCACTGAGGGCTATGTGCATGGTTCCTGTGTGCCCAGGCTTGCTGGGTGCCTGCCCAGGTGAGCTCCATACCTGGGGAGGGGCCTGACCACAAGAACCCCATGGGCTGCTGGGTACCTGCACAGGTGAGCTCCATATCCTGGGAGGGCCCTGACCACGAGAGCCCCGTGGGCTGATGGGTACCTGCCCAGGTGAGCTCCAAATCCTGGAGGGGCCTGACCATGAGAGTCCCGTGAGCTGCTGGGTACCTGCCCAGGTGAGCTCCATATCCTGGGAGGGTCCTGACCACGAGAGCCCCGTGGGCTACTGGGTACCTGGTAAAGGACGTCAGGACAGTCAGTGAAGCCACCGAGGATAGACATCCAGTAGTTGCTAATTCCTACACCCTGCTGGTCATTCTACCATCCACCAGGACACGGTATTCTGTATTAGACTTAGATGATGCCTACTTCTGTATTCCATTAGTCCCAGAGTAACAAGAAATTTTGGCTTGTGATTGGCAGGACTCAACATACAACGAAGACAATACTGCTGGGGCCGTCCTGCCCCAAGGGTTCAAAAATTCCCACACCACCTTTGGGGAAACTTAACTAAAACCTAAAATATCTACCTCTGGGGAAGGGAACCCTCCTTCAATATGCAGACAACATTCTGATCGCCAGCCCTACTAAGGAGGCCTCTGAACTACCCAGCCAATAAAGGATAGAAGGTGTCCAAGAAAAAGGCTCAAATATCACAGACTAAGGTGACCTGCCTGGGCTTCATTCTCACAGAAGGTCGGAGAAGCGCATCCCAGGAAAGGGAAGAAGCCATTTGCAGCCTTACCCCTTCTAAAACTAGAAGACAGCTTAGGGGTTCCTGGGGAGGCCGGGGTTTGCTGCATCTGGATCCCTAACTACAGTCTAATAGCTGGGCCTCTATATGAAACACTGAAAGGAAAAGATGATGATCCTTTCAAATAGAATCCAGAAGCTGTCTTTCAAGAATGGAAAGAGCAGTTAATTCAGACCCTTGCTCTGGAACTCCCTAATTTAGCTAAACCCTTTGACCTTTACATTCCCAGTAGAAGGTGAATCACCCTTGGAGTATTAGTGCAAAAACTGGGACCACTCGAACTGGAACAACTCAAGTATGCTGTCCAGGTAGGAGAAGCTACTGTCACCAAGGGCTTGGCCAGCCGCCCCATCCGGCCAGGATACTTGGGGGTATCTAAAAACCTGGAAATCAGCAGCCCGCAAGGCCAGCTCCCTCCTAAGGGAAAAGGACCCCACGTGGTGATCTTAACCACCCACCATGCCCTGAAGTTGCAGGAGTTGCTCCGTGGGCACACTGACCTTGAGTGAGGAGGCCCTCCAACTCCAACCTCCAGAGAGACAACCGGGCCCCCATGACGACTCGTGTGACCATCACTTGACATGGAGCTTCTCTCAGAAAACAACAAGAGTGTGCCCCAAAAGAGCAGACTACTGCTTGCAGGACTTACTGCACCCAGAGGGGAGCTAATAAGCTTGGCAGGGGAACCGTATATCACGCTGTCACCATAGAAAATCCTACAGACACCGCGGTGAGGGCAGCCAATGAGACCGGCTGGACTCCTGACTCCTTCAAAAGGCCGTTGACTCAGTGGCCATCATGGTCCTGGATCACCACCGGCCCTGGACTGTCTGGGAGTTGAGCAGGCAGGGCTGTGACACCTGGTGCTGTTTGCACGTTAATTCAGGGGCCTAATTGAAGAAAGCGCAGACTACTGGTCAGAGCATCTAGGCAGGCAGAAACCGTCAGCCTAAGGTGGCCGAACAAATGTGGGGCGGGGTAAAACCGGTCCCCCCAGCGTCTTTGCGCATCTGTTTCCTGGACCCTTAAAGGTCATTAGAATGTATAACACTTACAATGCTGGTGCTCAGGCGGACGAGCAGTGAGGCAGGAGGCCTGGGGACAATCAACCTCACCTGGAGGCTGCTGGGGAGAAGTTCTGCCCCTCCCACCCGGGTATGAGGACTCCCAACTCAGCACGAAGCAGTTACAGAAGAGGGGTCTGCACCCTCAGTGCCCCAAGAATGAGGAACGGGACAAAAGGCAGAGGAGGGGTTTGTCACCGGCAAAGCCCATTAAAAATTTCTGGGAGATAAAAGTAGAATCTGGGCAATAAAATAAAAGTCTAACCTTTTTTTCCTTTGTGCTTTGTCTAATCTCACGTGCTCCTAGGGTTCCGCATGCAGAGGTCCCACACCCGGCACTTCAGACCCGATTTCCTAGTGCAGAATGGATGGGTCGACACCTCAGCTCGAGGGCCCCGTGCAGACTCCGCGACATAAAGCCTGAGCTGCAGCCAACCCGGCCCTCGAGAGCTCCGCCCCTTCCCTCCCGCTGACGCTGCCGGGATCCCTACACAACAGCCCCGCCCACAGCCCGCAGGGGAGCGCACGCTCTCACCTCTCCATTCTCTGATCAAAATATAAAGTTTCCTTTGCTTCTGAACCAAACTCAGTCTCTATCTGTTGGCTCCAATGACACTGGGCAGGGAGAACTTTGTTGGGGCCCGCTCTGGAGGATCAGTAACAGAATTTGAGAACATTGTAACTTCAATGAACAGATGTGTGAGCCAAAGTGTAATTAACATAGAGCAGTGTATAAGGCTCGGGTAAAATAAGATGTTTCCAACACTTCCATTTGATATTTCCATCACTTTATTACAAGCAAGTTCAGTGAAGAGGTTTGTCTTATTTGTCAGGTCAACATTAGAGAAATGAAGTGATTTCTTTCCAAGGATGTACATCTAATAATCTTGGCTGAAGCTTCAATCTTGTTTTGAATGCTTTTCCATTGAAAATGATACCTCTCTTTCAGCTCCCCCATTTCTGAGAAGTATAAAATCTTATAATTTATTATTACCAGAGGGGAAAGGTGGGAGGAGGGATAAATTAACAGTTTGGGATTAACACATATACACTGCTATGTATAAAATAAATCATCAACAAGGAACTACTGTATAGCACAGGGAACTACACTCAATATTTTGCAATAACCTATAAGGGGAAATAATCTGAAAAAGAATAAATATTTTTATCGACATCATCTATCAACTACAGATAAAATGTAACCTAATGGAAGCCGATGGTGAGCGCTTCTGACCCTGAAGACTTCAATCATCTAAAGTTCGGACTCTGCTACTTCCCAAGGCCCTTAATGAACATACGTGTAGCCGTAGCTTAAAAATTCCCCAGGTTGGGGTTCGGGGAGACACTGATTTGGAAAAAATCCTGGTGTTCTCCTTACATGCACGGGACCCTTCCTACTGCTAAAACATGCCTGTCACACCCAGAGGATGGTACACCGTTTGATCGGGAAGAGTTTGGAAAAGGCATCTCATCTCCGCATCTCCCGGTGCTCGGGTTCACCCCTCCAGCGTCTTTCCTAACAATCTCCCCACTTGGGGACGTCAGCACCGTCAACATCCTGTTGCGCACAGTTTGGAATCTGTCCAGAGGATGAAGCGGAAGGATGAGAAACAATGAGAGACAAGTCCTAAGTGTTCGGACAGGCACATGTCACTCTAATTTCCAATCAGGAAGATGAATTGACCAAAAGCTAGGATTGCCCACAGAAACAGAATAGGGCTTGAGGAAATCCCGCTGTTTTGTGGCCAGTTCCCAAAAACACAAGTTGAAAAATGGAACTCAGGGGCACTAAAATTCACGAAACTGGAGAGTTGAAAATATCTATCATCGAAAAATGTCTTGAGGTAGGTCACCAAAAAGGACTTGTAAGCAAGGGAGAATGGCAGGAAAGGGGTTTGAAGAGGTAGAAAGGACTCACCATTAAAGCACAAGAAGAGGGGCTGAACATCGCCAACGCTGCAGTTGGCCAAAAAGGGCGTATGCATTTTTTCTGAATATATTCAAGAAAAGAGCATACACCCTTTTTAGCCAACCAACAGGTGGGCACTGGAAATCAATACTACAAAAGGCATCACTTCGCATCAGTCAGAAGAGCCATCCTCATAAAGTGTAAACACCAGAAATGCAGGACAGGGCGAGGAGAAAAGGGAACCCTGTGAGGCTGATAGTGGAAATGTAAATTGCCAACGGCCACTCTGGAGAAGTGTATTGTGTTTACTAAACATCTAAAAAATGAGCTACAGAGGATAGGGCACTTGCACTCATGGTCATATATATTCGGAAAACCAAAAATCCACAGGCACCCCAAAGTTTAGGGCTGCTCTGTTTACAAGAACCTAGACTCGGGTACACCTTAAATATCCCAGGAAAGAAAAAAATGGATAAAAAAGTTGTGGTACTTATGTACAATGGAATATCACTCAGCCATGAAATCAATGTCATAAGGCTAGTGGCAGCACAATGAGTGGATTTAGGTACGATGATTCTAAGTGAAATAAGTCACACAGAAAAAGAAACTTATCATAAGATATCACTTACAGAGGGAACGTAAAAATCGCTACACATGAAATGAATTGCAAAACAGAACAGAGTCGCACATTTAGAAAACACTTATGGCTGCTTAAGGGGAAAGGAGAGGTGGGGTGATACATAAAACCAGAGTGTGAAATTAGCACAGATACCGTTCTATCAACCAAATATGTAATAGACAAGACCTACTCATTGCTCAGTGAACTGGACTCAACACACCCTATTCACTGGAGAAGAATATATCTGCGTAGTAAGAATCTTAAAAAGTATTTATTGATATCTCTCTGTAAGAGAATCAATTGGGTGTAAAGCAGCATAAACACAGCATTGAAAATCAGCTAAACCCCATTATAAATATAAATTACAAAAAACAAAGATAGTGAAATTCTTACAAAATTCGTTCAGAGGCTGTGATGCAACCTGGATTGACCACATCCACACCCACAGCTGGATGAGACATAAGGCTGGACACTCTTGGTGTCGAGAGGATTGGTGAGGTTGGGTGAGCAAATGCAGACCCTTTAAAGTAACAGTTCGTGCTGCCCATTCCATGGGTCCCAAATCTCCAGGTTCAAGGGAATCTTCCTACAGCTAAAACATGCAAGGGAAACCCAGAGGATAAAATAGCAACAAAATATCAATTTTCATAAAAATTCATATTTTAAGGCAAGACCGGGAAAATTTAAACATAAAATTTTCCTCTGCCCATTTGGTCTCCTCCCTCCCCTCTAGTGTGCATTGTGCCTCTGTATTATGTGTTAACCAACCTCCCCGAGGGAAGAAATACTTGCTCCACCATAAAGATGAATTTTTCTTCTTCTGGTGCCAACCATGAACTCCTTAGAAGATAACAATGCTTACTTATGACTTTACTAATATCACTGGCTGTATTACTTGTATTCTGCCTATTTTACAAGATTATTATTTCTTGCATTACCAAATGTGTAACTGAGCCTATGCGAAAAATAATGATGACCAAGTGAGTTGAAACGATTGACCTGATGTATAGTCTATAAGATCCATGATTGTAATAGTGTGACCCTAGATATGGGAAGAAGCAACAGGAGGGAACCATTTCCTAGAGTTGACAGACTATTGAGACAGCCAGTCCAGAGGATTAAGGCTAGTGCTACCAGGACTAGATGAGAAACAGCACTTGAGTGGTCTATCAATGAAGTCCTCATCTGACCTGGGAGTGAGCATTCCTAACCCTTGAGACAAATTGGTCAAAGATGTCTCCCAAACTAAGACTGAAAGGGAGGGAATGCTGCCCACCACCCAGCTGTACAAGAATCAAGTCATTAGCCACTGCAGTCGCTGACCTGCAAGCCACCCTGAAAGCAATGCAGGGCTAAGATCGGGATGAGGCACTCTATGCTCTGGGAAAATTGGCAGAACTGGCCCTCAGTTAGATATTCGCAGGAGAAATTTTTTATGAACCCGGTTTCTTGCATCTTCTCATACTTAGAAAAACAGGAACGCCATTAACTAAGGTATCTGTTCCTAGCAAATAACAGTAACCTTCTAACAAAATCTGTGCTTGACTGCACGCACCCCTCACCGAAATCACATACCTACTGGCTACCCACTCCTTACCTCTTTGGAACAGTTCTTAGAGCTTTCTGAAAGACTGTGTCCCAGGTTATAATCCTCAGGTTGGTGGGAATAAAATTTCCATTTCTTTCTTAGATTGACTATTGATTAATTTTTTTCATTGAGAAAGCAAGTATACATTGATCCACAAGCCTTGGTGCAACTGATTTCATATTCTTATATTTCCCAAATCAAATTGAATACAACCCTGAGACTTCACTTCCCAGGAGGATGGAAATGCCTCTGTGGTTTAGTACAAGAATTGGCCAGAATGGGCTCAACTGAAGCGCTCATTGTTCAAGTCTCACAGTTCATGTAGGCAGCTGCTCCATCCCTCTTATTTGGTTTGGATTAAAGGTTAAAATTTAATTTGTTACAATTCCAAGGCAAGGTCCAGTCCTCTCACTATGGACCTCAAAAGAGTGTAAAGGTCCTCTGCTTTGTCCAACCCTGTTGTCATAGAGGAAGTGCAGCTGGACCCCAGGGAGGGGGCAGGATTTGTCCAGAGTCACACCGTGTATGGCAGAGTCAAAAACAGGACCCAGGTTTCCTGGTTCCCAGGCCGGCTGCCTTTCCACTGCCACACGTTGCTTGTTACAAGTGTGGCAGCAGCATCCTCCAGGCTGGGCTTATGCCCCATCCACCCTAGTTCTGCCACAAACCTGCCACGTCACCCTGAGGAGGTCACTCACTGCTGGGTGAGTCAGTTTCCTCATCTACAAGATGGGGGAGGGGGTGCCAGAGACCCCTGGTCCCCTCCCAACCCTGCCTCTTCCCGGTGCCCCTGGACTGTGCCAGTCTGGGAGACTCAGACGTGGAGGTGGAAGCCAGCTCCCTCCCCTCTGTCCACCATCTGCTTGTTTCCCTCTTGGCTGTTGCATCCTGTTTATTGGTTACATCCTTCCTGATTAGACAGACCCTCCTTCACCACAACCTCTGCTTGGCAGTAAACATACTTCTCCTTCACAACATGAGTTTCCTCAGTCACTTACCGGTAGTCAGACTGTCCAGTGATTCTTTTCAAAAACACAAACTGCTTCCAGGTACCTCCACAGTCTGAGGTCCCCCAGACGCCCTTGTTCCTGCACATTCTCGACTTCCCACTTCTTCAGAGTCCAGCTCAGCAGCCCCAGTGCTCTCACCCTGTTTAGGGACCTCGTGTTCCTTTAGGGAACGCACAGTCCTTTCTGCTGGGATACAGAGGGGCTGATCCCAAGCAGAGCAAGAGGAAACAGAAGCCCAGAGTGAGAGGGAAGCATATCCGGGGTCCACGGCTGGGTCCACAGTCACACGTGGTCCTGCCTCCGGTGAGGTGGCCCCACTGCCCTGGTCTGGTCCTCCTGGGGATGAACCGTGAGTAGTCTGGAGCGCAGAGCCCAAGAGATCTGGTTTCTAGTTCCAATTCTGCCCCAGGGTAACTCATGACCACAGGTGAGTCTTGTCCCTGATCTGAGCTTGTTTTCATTTACAAAAGGAGGAGATTAGGCTAAAATCGTAGTTTATTGAGCTGTGCTTTCTGAAGCCCTAGGGTTCTGGTGTGGTGGGAGCGGATTTAAATAGGGTGTTGGTGTCACCAACCACATTCTCTACCCCGAGCAGCCTGGCTCGAATCAAGCTCCCACTCATGATCTCATTTAAGAATAAGATTAGAAAGTTTGGAAACAACCCATGTGTTCATCTTTAGGATGCAGGTTAATAAACCATGGTGTAGCCACAAGAAGGAATATTATACAGCTGGAAAACATGAAGATGTTCTCAAAATAATGATAAGGAAATATGTGCGGGATATTTAGTAAAAGCAGTAAGCTATAGATCAATGTGTAGTATGTAATCACTACATACCATTTATTGTGTAATAAATTGGGGAGAAATAAAAATTGACATACCCTGTATATATTTCAGTTACATCAAGAAGACCAGGAACGATTCCCATGAGTCCACTGGAACAGATACCTGGTCCTGGTGGGGGAGGGGACCTGAGGGGAGAGTGGATGGAGCCACAGGTAGAAGCCAGATCTCTCAATGTATGGCTTTTTAGGACATTTTAATTTTGAAACATAAATATATTACCTTTTTAAGAAAATTAAATTTAAGTTTGAAAAATATACCAATAGGAGAAGAAGGGTCAGGGGAAGGATAGTTGGCCAGATGGTCTCCATATTCCCTGCAGCCTTGATGGACAGGCTGGGGGAGGAGCTGAAAGATGCCCACACATGCCTGTCTCCAAAGGCAGAGGGATGGGAGGCATCTTGGGTCCAGGGGTCTGGGGAGGAGGTTCTGTGGCCCCCAAGCCCACCTGCTGAGTGACCAGGGCCTCGCCCAGCCCTTTAGCACACACAGTTAATGGAGAAGCCCTCTGATGCCCAAGCCGCAGGCCCTTCCCTTGCTCCCTGCCTGGCCTGGGCTTGCTGTCTCCCGGGGCAGTGGCCAGAGGCTGCCCTCATCTGCTGGCCAGCCAGAGCCTCCTCCACGAAGGGGTGACTCCAGGTGACACCAACCCCAGACTGTGGCCTGAGCACAGAACAGAGCCCAGGGCACATATGTTCCCATTCTCTGGCTCTGGATGAGCTTCTTTCATGGAGCCAGCCTTGCTCAATCCACCTTTGAGTGGAGGGAAGAGGGACCCTTCTCTCCTGTGGTCTTCGGTACCTGGCTGCCTGCCTCAGGGGCTTGTGTAGGCAGCCAATCCATGTGGCCCTTGTCTGTGTGGCTGGTCCCTCTAGGGATGTAGGTGGACTGATGACAGGTGAAGAGGCTCCAGTCAGCCACTGTCTAAGGTCTCCATGCTCTCAATCCTTCTTTTTGGCTGGTTTGCCAATAGGAAGTGGTCTGGCTGAGATGGGAGTACTGATGCAGGACCTCTGGGTGGGGCACTGCAGCCCAAACAGAATACACAGGACCCAGGAGATGATTCCTGGACCCAAGAGAAGAGGGAAGGGACTCAGCATTTACTGAGGTTCTATTATGTGCTGAGCTCTGCAGTGAGACAGATTTGTATTCAAACCCGGGCTCTGTCAGAGGGTAACTGTGTGACCTTGAACAAGTTACATAACATATTCTCTGAGCCTCAGTTTCATCATATACAAATTGGAGATGACAATAATAATATCCCTGAAGATGAAATAAAATAGACGTAATAAGTCAGACAGATGGTGCTGAAAAAGATTGGCTACTCTATCTTTCTTAGGTATAAGGTGCAATGTTAATGCTAAGCAGAGTTTAATATCCTAAATCCAAGTGCCCGGGTTCAAATCCCAGCTCTGCCACTTACTACCTGTGTGATCTTGGGCCAGCTAACCTATCTGTGCCTGTGAAAATGGGGACAGTGAGTACATAGTTCACAGGGCTGCTGGGAAGAACAAATGAATCCAGAGCAGTGCTTGACCTTCAGTGAGCACAACACGTATGACCTCTTATAATTGTGTCAACGACAGCCCAGCTGCAGCCCAAGTTCTCATGGACCCCCTTTCTTAGCTGACAAAATGTGTGAGCTGTAATCTGAGGTCTCTTCTGGAGCCAGGCTGAGCTGGTGAGGGTTCATCCTAGTTGGCCTTTTCTGGGTCTGCTTCTGACCAGGGATGGTGAGATGGGGGGCGGATGCTCAGATCAAGCCCATCCCCTCACCTCCACTCCAACCAGCATCTGTTTTCCATAAATCCTTCCAGCGCTTTGCCTGGAAGGAGAGTGAGCTTCCTCAGGAAACAAAGTTCTCCAAAACCACCCATTTGGGCAACCAGGCTGCTCATGGGGTGGGAGTGTGGGTCCCTCTGGGCCTTCTTCCCTCCTTACATTGTCCCTGACTAACCTTAGGGCCAATGACACTCTCCTGGCACTACCACCAAGGGAAGTCACTCCCCTGGTCCTAGATGCAGCCGGCCTGCCCCTCAGGCTCCCGGCTGTCCACTGCTGCCAGCAGCACAGCATCCCTCAGGCCACCTGGTGACTGCAGTGGTCCAAGTCCGTGCTGAGCCGGGGCCAGCTGCCCATCAGCCCAGATCACTGCCCCCCTTAACACTCTTGTTGCTAGTCTTGGACCACTCCTTACGCAAATCCCATAAAAGAAAGACTGTGGCTTTTAAATTTTATTTGATTGAAGTATAGTTGATTTACAATGTTGTGTTAATTTTTTCTGTACAGCAAGGTGACTCAGTTACATGTGTATATATTCCTTTTCATATTCTTTTCCATTTTGGTTTATCACTCTTAATTGTAGTTCCCTGTGCTACACAGTAGGACCTTGTTGTTTATCCATTCTGTGTATCATAGTTTGCCTCTGCTAATCCCAAACTCCCAATCCATCCCTCAACACTCCCCATCCCTCTTGGCAACCACAGGTCTGTTCTCTATATCTGAGTATGGTTTTTTTTAATAGATATGTTGATTTGTCATATTTTAGATTCAGATATAAATGATATCATATGGTATTTGTCTTTCTCTTTCTGACTTACTTCATTTAGTATGATAATCTCTAGGTCCATCCAAGTTGCGGCACTATTTGGCATATATATATATATATATATATATATATATATATCACATCTTTATCCATTCATATGACGACAAACATTTAGGTTGCTTCCATGTCTTGGCTATTGTAAACAGTGCTGCTATGAACATTGGGGTGCATGTATCTTTTTGAATTATAGCTTTGTATAGGTATATGCCCAGGAGTGGAATTGCTGGACCATATGGCAACTCTCTTTTTAGTTTAGTGAGGAACTTCCATACTGTTTTCCACAATGCCTGCACCAACTTACATTCCCACGAACAGGGTAAGAGGGTTCCCTTTTCTCCACACCCTCTCCAGCATTTGTTATTTGTAAACTTTTTAATGATAAGCCTGTGGCTTTTTCTGGTGTTTTAGGGAAAAGGAGGCACTTCCAGAATATTCTGTTCCTGGACCCTGGCAGAGGCTGGCAGGTCCCCAGATCCCTCCATCATCTCTCTCACCCTCTGACCCACCCTTCCCAAGGGCCTTGGCACCCCAGCTTTTTCTTCTCCCCTCCCACACACCCAGGAAAGCTTTGTTCTTTGTGTCAAACATAGGCAGATAAAGTCAGTTTTCTGTATCTTTGAGCAAATAGTCGGGGCAGCCAAGATCCCAAGAGCAGGAAGCCACTGCTTTTGTATGAAAACAAACCCTGATATGTTATGGGCATATTACTATGGCCCTGTTACAAAATAGAATGCAAAATGCTGCATTCGCTTTCAAGTAAAACATGAGGCTTCAAAGATAAACACCAGAACATAGATCCATCAAGTAGAGGTAACCTCTCCTTTGTTCATTAATGTATTCCCAGTGCTGAGAAGAGGGCGTGGTACACGGCAGGTGTTTGCTAGGCCCGAGTCCTGAGTACCCGAAACACTCAGATGATAGGAGAGGAGGAAGAGAAGAGGGAGAGAAAGAGGGAGGAGAGGCTGAGCAGCAGGAGGAAAGTCTCTCCAGAGAAGGGCTTCCTGACTCAGGTGAATTATGCTGAGAGGTCTAGTGATGAGAAGGTAAATACACCTTGAGTTGCCAACATGGTGCTCACTGGTGACCTGGTGAGAACGGTTTCCATGGAGAGGTGGGAACAGAAGTCAGAGCCGGGGTTAGAGCAAGTGGGAGGAGGGAAAATGGAGGGGGGGTGTAGATCGTGTTCAGGATGCTTGTGGAGAAAGGGTGCAAAGGACAATAGCTGGAAGGATGTAGAATCGAGTGTTTGCTTTTGTTTTGTTTTAAACTAGGAGAAGCTACAACATGCATTGCACAGAACAGATACCAATAAATATTGGTTGAATTCCATTTTCCAGTGCCTGGTGCTGAAACCAGGACCCCTGAGTGCTGACTCTCACTCACCCATTGTCCTGGGATACTTTCCTCTCCAAGCCAGGGATGGGACTTGTGCTGCTACAGAAGATTTGATTTGTCAGTTCCCCTACACGGTGAGGAATTCCCAAGCATCTTTTCCCCTAATGTGATTCCAGTCCCAGACTTAACACTTAATCTCTGTATAACTTTGGTCAAGTTACTCAACCTCCCTGTACCTCAGCTTCCTCATCATAAAATGAGCAGAATAATAGCATCTTCTATACATGAGATTATACATGTGAGGCACCTAGAACTGTGCCTGGTGCCCAGCGAGCCCTTGATAAATGTCGGCCACTGTGTTACTTGGTCCTCATGCTGTGCTGGGCTGTGTGATGTGTGATCGCTGAGGGAAGGAGAGGAGCTCTGTCAGGTGGGGGAGCTTAAGGAGGAAAGGATGTTTAGGTCAGACACCAGACTTCTTATTCCAGTGCCGGGTGAGAATGGATTCATCCCTCCGTCCTCCTTTCCTTCCATCACTCCATCCATCTCCTCACTCCCTGGCAGAGCACCAGGGCCTGTGGCAAGTTCTGGGAATAATGAGATGAGCGCTGGAGCAGCCCTGACCTCAAGGATCTCACAGGAGAGTGAGGAGGAGAGAGGGAAACCAGCCAGCATGACCCCAGGTAGGTGGGGACCCAGGGAGGTCAGGAGTCTAGAGGGGCAGCAGGAGCAGCTCTTCCTTCTATTAGGATCAGTAGTGATGGTGCTGTTTATGGGTCCCCACCACCCCCAGCCCGGGGCTGGACACCCTGCCTATGGGATCTCAGTCCCCTTCTCAGCCCCTTTGACGGCCGGGGACCCTGAGCTCACAGAGGGAGACACTCAAGCCAGGTCTGCTGACTGAAACTGGAGTCTCTCTAGAGCATCAACCCATGTGCTTCCCACGTGACTGTGCTTCCCTCCTCTGAGAAGCTGGCTGGGCAGGAGGCAGGGAGCCCAGGAGAGGGGCCGGGGCCACAGCACACGCTGCCCTCTGGGGACTGACCCTCACCTCGGGGCCCACCTGGGAGGTAGGGGGGCCTCCCCAGTTTTTCTCTCCCCTGGGGGCATCCAAACTCCAGAGCCAGAAGCAGGAGGTCTGGTTAGAGATTTCCTTTGGGAAAGCTTTTCCTCTGGAATCCTTGTTCCTCTCCTTTCAAGGAAGCCTGAAGCCCTGGAAGGAACCTTGGGCTGGGAGTCAGGGAGCCTGGGCTCACCTTCCAGGCCAGGCTGGAAGAAAATCCTTCAACAAGAGAAAACACTTCATCCTACACCTGCCAAGCTATTGTCCTTTGCACCCTTTCTCCACAAGCATCCTGCACACGATCTACACCCCCCCTCTCCATTTTTCCCTCCTCCCACTTGCTTTAACCCCGGCTCTGACTTCTGTTCCCACCTCTCCATGGAAACCGTTCTCACCAGGTCACCAGTGAGCACCATGTTGGCAACTCAAGGTGTATTTACCTTCTCATCACTAGACCTCTCAGGGCCACTGCACTAGTCCCCTCTGAGCAGCTCAGTGGCTGAGCGAGGGCATCTAGAGGGTCCCTGGAGCAGCCGCCTAACCATGTTAAAGACCCAGCTCCTCACACCTCCTGCCAGAGTGTCCCTCCTGCTGGTTCTGCCTGCAAAGCAGTCTGTGGGGAGACGGCCCAAGGGCTCCACCTGGTGGCCACGCACAGCCAGACAGGCAGCCAGCCCTCCCCCCTCCCCCCCCACCCCCCACCCCCGACCTGCTTCCAAGGTTCATAAAAATAATAAAAGCAGAAATCAAGACCCTAAACCCTAGACCCAGGGCAGGAGAGAGACCAGAGAGGTCAGGCTGCACCTCCCTGCCCTCCCAGACCAGGTCCCCAGAGGTCAGTGCTACAAATGGGAGGCTGCCATTGTAAAGATGTCTGACTGAAAAGTACTGGAGTTTGGGGTCGGATGGGCCTGGATTTGAATCCCTTGGGTTCTTAACCTCACCTGGAGCCCCCTTCCATGCAGTGGGCTATTTAGGACACATCCTGCAAGGCAGTGGCCACTCTCTGTATGAACAGGCAGCCAAGGGAAATGGCCCTACTCCACTTCCCAAGGGGCTAGGCTGGACCGGTGATAGGTGTCCACCCGGTGGTGCTCAGTCCTTAGGCCGGTGGCTCATCCGTAGCTGCACATTATAGTCACCTGTTGCTTGGGCAGTGCTTCTCAAAGCATGAGCTCCCTGCCTCCTGCACAGCCAGCTTCTCAGTGAAGGGAAGCACAGTCACGTGGGAGGCACATGGGTTGATGCTCCAGAGGGACCCCAGCTTCAGTCAGCTGACCTGGCTTGAGTGTCTCCCTCTGTGAGCTCAGCAGACCCACTCCCAGTGGCCCAGAGCAGATCCTCAGAGAGCAGACCTGGGACACACCCAGGAGCCCTGCTGTTACCTAGTGGCTCTACTCATCCCTGGGCAAGTCTCACCTCAGTCTCGTCCTCTGTAAAATGGGGATATTAGTCCCAACTCCTGTAGCCGTCATGGAAACAAATGGGGCCACGGTGAAATCTGCCCCAGTCTGGTCAGGCATCAGCTGGAATCTCCTCCCCATGAAGACCACTCCCTCCTGGTCTTCTGCCCTCAGATCTGAAAAGCGTAGGACAGGGTCCATCCCAGGCAAGAGGGAGAAGGGAGAGCTGGGCTTCTCAGCACCACCTTGCCTTCCGGTCTCTTCTTCCCTATCCCTTTAGCTGCCCCACTGTGCTTCCCCAGGTTAGTGTCCAGTCCCCTTTGCCCCCTAGTCCACCGGTCACCTTCCATCTCCCCCACTGCTGCCGGCATCCTGCCCTGGGCCGTCCTCCTGGGCCAGGGGGAGGGCACACGTCCTTATGTTGTCCCTCATCTCAGCTCACAGAGCACCTGTCCTGGGGACTGTCTCTGCTCCAGGGCAGGAGGCCCCATGTGTGACCCTGCTGCCCTGGGTGGAAACAACCCATCCCTGAGACCATGATAGACCCTGGCAGTGTGGCAGAGTGTGGACGGGGAGGAGGGGTGGGCAGTGGAGGGTCTCAAGCCGGGTGGGGTCCAGATGCCATCTGGCATCACAGTCATGGCCGGGCACTCGTGCCATGTGCTCCCACCTGAGCCTGTGGGAAGGTCCTGCCGCCTCCCCTCCTGCCCCAGGTGGGCCTGCGGGTGAACCTAGAGAGGCGGAGCCTGATGAGTGTGGTCAGGGCTCACAACCCAAATGCCTAAGGGGCCCATCTGGGAACAAGTGAGTGACCCAGGCCTGATATTTGTCAGAACTAGGAATGCAGGCCCGGCTGCACTGGGCAGTTGCCACTCGGCCCAGCTGACCTTGGCTGTGCAGAAACCCTGGCCCATGGGAACATCATCAGGGCTGTCTCTGGACCACAGGCCACCAGGTTGAGGCCTGAACCCTACTCCACCTCCCCCCTACCACCTGACTCCTTTCACCAGGGGGCCATGGACCCTTGGCCTGGATATGTCCAAGGACAGATGATTCACTGCCTACTAAGCTCTGCTCAGAGGGAGGGCTGAGGTCCCTGATCTATACACACAGGGCTTCCCCACTGAAGCTTCCAACCAGGATAAATCCAGTGTCACCTCTACATGGTGACCTGTCACCCATCTTCACATCATCTTCATGTCTCCCGTCTCAACCCTGAGTCTCCGACTTTCCAGGTTAAACATCCCCAGTTTCTTCAATGTTTTCCCTTATGTGGAGCCTGACCAATTTCCCCTCTGCCCCTCCACCCACCCCAACACTGGCCTCCCTGTCCCTTCTCTGCCCAATTCCCCAGCCCCATTCTCAGTGGATGCTTAACAAATAAGTCAAATAGACACCAGGACTCAGTTGAGCCCAGGGAAGCAGCTGCGTCCTCCAGCCCAGGGCTGCCTTTGGAAAGACCTGTACGTTCACGGGGCTCTGGCAGAATGAACTATGACACAGGGACGTGATCATCTCCTGCCCCCTCACCCTGAAGGCATCAAGGGGAATCTGGGGTGTTTGGAAAGGACAGTCTAAAGTGGCCCTGCCTCTCTGAGCTCACCGGGGTCACCTCTGACTCAGACCTGTTTGCTGCTGGAATGAGGAAGGGATTGGAAAGGGCGCCCACCCCTCTCAAACCCCGTAGCCTTCCCTCCTTCCTTCCCTCCTCTGCCCACAGCCCAGCCCGAATGGAGAAAAGAGCTTCTATGCAGGGAAAGGATTCTCTACCCTGACCTGCTAACTGTCTTCTGGTACACGTCCCGACCCTGCTCCCCAGAGCCCGGCCCCATCCAAAGATCTTGGAAGGTGAGGATGCAGCCCAGTCTGGTTCCAGGAGTGGTACGAATGCTGCCTGCTTCCTGCCCAGCATGCTGCGGGCTGAGCCTGGCTCCACGCCCAAGAACCTTACTCACTCGTGGAACAATTTCTCCTCTATATGGAAAGAACATATGCTTTTCCTGCTGGGGGTTGAGAGGGTTTGAGTAGCTTTGCTGAGACGTGGAAGAAAAGGCAAACGCTGGCCTGGGCCCAGCAACCTGAGTTCAAGCGATGTGCTGTGTTTCCTGGCAGAACCTCTGGCCTCTGTTCCCAGGTGCTGGGGAGCCCAAGGGATGCTGTTGGGGACCTGAGTTTAGGGCACTAAGCTGGTCCCTCGCTCAAGACTGGACATCCTCACCTCTTCATTGCCCTGCCCATCCCCCCAGTGTTTAGGGCTCGGACAGAGGGAGAGGGATACAGACTCCGCCCTGCCAGCCAGTCCCAGCTCTGCTCCCGAGGTGTCCTCCAGTGGAGGCGGGAGCGGTTCTGCTTGACGGACCCCCACCCAAGACCCTCCGTCTGGAGGAAGAGCTCAGGCTAAGGGGGAGTTGGCCGGGCCTGGAGGTTCAGAGTTAACTGCACCCGGGACTCACTGGAGTCTACGGAAAGGAGGGGCAGACTTTTAATAAAAGTTCTTTCTATGTGAGCTAGCATCTTTCCTCTAAGGGAAGGAAAAGGCTGGAAGACAGCGACCACGGCTGAAGCTCCCCTGCCATTTGGAAGCCCCAGGAGCCTGGCCCGAGGTGCAGTCAAGGGAAGGGCGGGACCTGGTGGGCAGAGGGCTGGAGGCCAGGCCCCGCTCAGTGGTTTCTGGGCTGGGAGGTCCTGAGTGCTAGCCCTGCTGAGGTTCTTGTTCCTGATCTGTAGATTGGGGGTAATAATAACCCCCCCAGTGTTAGTGTGAGGGTCAGAGACAATGAAGTGGAGGGGTGGTCACAGAGGCTTGCCCAGTGAAAGGCAGCCTTGAGCAAAGATGTACTTGTGATCCATTCATCCCTCTCACCTGGACACCTGCCATAAGCTTCCAGCTGATGCCTCTATTTCCATCCTTTCCCTCAATTTCTCTTTGGACTGAAAAACTAAGATACCTTTGACGGCTTCTCTTAGGATGAAACACAAACTCCAAAGCCTCACCTCCAAAGCCCAGTATGCTCTGAGCCCTTTCTACTTCTACAGGCTAATCACTTCCCTCTCTCCAGCCACTGAGAACTCTTCCAATTCCTCTTTGTCATCTCAGGGCCTTTCCTCTTACATGCCTAACCTGCCCCCCATCCCTGAACTGAGACCAGAGGACAGCCTGGCACAATTAGTACTGTGCTCAAGCAATGCTACTGTAAGCCTCAGTTTCCTCATCCAGAAAATGGAAATAATAGCACTTGCTTTTAGACATGAAGATTCTTGATTACTCCCTGCAGAAAACCTCTCTGGCAACTTAAGCAGAGAACAACTATACTAGAAGGGTGCTGGGTAGCTTGGAGAATTATTAGGGAGGGACCAGCCTGAGAACAGTCTCAGACCAGGAAGGAGTGGTGCTGGGCAGGCTGGTCCAGGCACCTTGGCCACTGGAAGCACACACTGGATGCTAGCTACTTCAAGCCCCAGCAGAAGGAATTCTGATGTGACCTGGTGTCTGTGTGTCACCTGTTCCTTAGGTGTGTGTCCAGGCCCCACTTGTGGGTCAGGTCAAATATTTGTCTGGCCTTTTAAGTTTCTTATTAGGGTGAGGCCCAGTCTCTCACCACGACTCACAAGAGGGAGGCATCCTCAAATACGGTGGGGACTTCAGGTTCTCAGTGGATCCATGCAGGGAGGTGTGCATCACACAATACCTTGGAGTTGTTAGGGGGATGAAATGAAATAACACACGAATCACTGATTCTCAAACATTTTCCCTAAAGGCAGAGGGCTGGAATGCATAGGTCAGGAGGTCCAGCCTGGATCCTCAGGCTGTACTCTTGTGCTATATACAGTCAGCAAACATCTGCCACGTTCCAGGCCCTCTTCTCAGCACTGAGAATATAGTAATGAACAAAAGAGACAATACTCTTACTTGGTGGATCTATATTCTAGTGTTTATCTTTGAAGTCTCCTGTTTTACTTGAAAGTAAATGTAGAGTTTTGCGTTCTATTTTATAAGAGGGCCATAATAATATACTCATAACATATCAGGCTTACTTCAAGACAAAAGTTATGGCTTCCTACTAATGGGCTGCTGGCTGACCTGCCCTATTTACTTGAAGATATAGAAAATGGTGTCTTTATGTGCCTATATTTGAGCAAGTTCCGGTTGACAACAGGAACAAAGCTTAAACTGAGTTTGGGGGGAAGAAGAAAGCTGGGGTGCCAGGGTGCTGTGGTAGGGGGCAGAGGGTGAAAGAAATGATGGAGGAATCTGGGACCCTGCCAGCCTCTGCCAGGGTGCAGCAACAGAATATTCTGGAAGTGCCTCCTTCTGCCCAAAGTGACAGAAAGAACCACAAGCTCTTTCATTTTGCATAAGGAGTGGTCCCAGACTAGCAACAAGAGTGTTACTGGGGGGAGTGGTCTGGGCTGATGGGCAGCTGGCCCCGGCTCAGCACGGACTTGGACCACTGCAGTCACCAGGTGGCCTGAGGGATGCTGTGCTGCTGGCAGCAGTGGGCAGCCGGGAGCCTGAGGGGCAGGCCGGCTGCAGCTGGGACAAGGGGAGTGACTTCCCTTGACAGTAGTGCTAAGAGAGTGTCATTGGCCCTGAGGCTTGTCAGGGCCAATATAAGGAGGGAAGGAGGCCCAGAAGGACCTACACTCCCACCCCATGAGCAGCCTGGTTGCCCAGATGGGTGGTTTTGGAGAACTTTGTTTCCTGAGGAAGCTCACTCTCCTTCCAGGCGAAGCGCTGGACTGTTTTTATGGGAAACAGATGCTGGTTGGAGTGGAGGTGAGGGGATGGGCTTGGCCTGAGCATCCACCCCCCATCTCCCCACCCCTGGTCAGAAGCAGACCCAGAAAAGGCCAACTAGGATGAACCCTCACCAGCCCAGCTGTCTCTGGAAGAGACCTCAGATTACAGCTCACACGTTTTGTCAGCTAAGAAAGGGTCCATGAGAACTTGGGCTGCAGCTGGGCTGTCGTTGACGCAACAATTATAAGAGGTCACAAGTGTCGTGCTTACTGAAGGTCAAGCACTGCTCTGGATTCATTTGTTCTTCCCAGCAGCCCTGTGAACTATGTACTCACTGTCCCCATTTTCACAGGCACAGAGAGGTTAGCTGGCCCAAGATCACACAGGTAGTAAGTGGCAGAGCTGGGATTTGAACCCAGGCATGCGGCTTTAGGATCTTAAACTCTGGTTGGCATTGACCTTGAAGTTTATACCCAAAGGGAGAGAGTAGCCAATACTTTTTCGTACAAAATGTCTGATTAGGTGACTTATTACATCTATTTTATTTCATCTTCAGGGATACTATTATTGTCATCCCCATTTTATAGATTATGAAACTGAGGCTCAGAAAGTACATTATGTAATTTAAACAAGGTCACACAGCTACTCCCTGACAGAGCCTGGGTTTGAATACAGGTCTGTCTCCTTGCAAAGCTCAGCAGGTAGTAGAACCTCGGTAAATGCTGAGCCCTTTCCCTCTTCTCTTGGTTCCAGGAGTCATCTCCTTGCTCCTGTGTGTCCTGCTGTGACTGCAGGGCCCCACCCATAGGTCCTGCAGCCGCGCTCCCATCTCAGCCAGACCACTTCCTATTGGCAAGCCAGCCAGAAAATGCCAGGAGTGTGGAGACTTTTGGCAGGGGCTGATTGGAACCTCACCATCCTCTTTCCACCCACCCGCTTCTGCACAGGGACCTTCAGACAGGAGCCAGCCACACAGACAAGGGCCGCATGGATTGGCAGCCAGCAGTGCTGCCCCCAACCAGGGCAGAGAGCCAGGTGCCCGAGGCCGCAGGAGAAAAGGGTCCCTCTTCTCTCCACTCAAAGGTAAATTGAGGAAGGCCGGCTCCGTGATTTTTCCAAGAAGCTGGTCCAGAGCCAGAAAATGGGAACATCTGTGCCCTGGACTCTGTTTTGGACGCGGCTCAGGCCACAGTCTGGGGCTGGCGTCAGCTGGAGTCATGGCTGTGTGGAGGAGGCTCCACCCACTGGGTGGGGCGGCTCTGGCCGCTGCCCCGCAGACAGGGAGCCCAGGCCAGGCAGAGAGCTAGGAAAGGGCCTGAGCCTTGGAACCGGGGACTTGTCCATCAGCTGTGTGTGCTAAAGGGCTGGGGGAGGCCCTGACCACCGAGCAGGTGGGCTTGGGTGCCACAGCTCCTCTGCCCCAGACCCCGGGACCTAAGGGGCCTCCCATCCCTCTGCCTTTGCAGACAGGCATGTGTGGGCATCTTTCAGCTCCTCCCCCAGCCTGTCCATCAAGGCTGCGGGGAATATGGAGACCATCTGGCCAACTATCCTTTCCCTGACCCTTCTTCTCCACATGGTATATTTTTCAAACTTAAATTTTATTGTCATAAAAAGTAATTTCCTTACATGTTTCAAAATCAAAATGCTCTAAAAAGCCATACAGTGAGAAACCTTGCTTCTACCTGGGGCTCCATCCACTCTCCCCTCAGCTCCCCTCTCCCATCAGTATCAGGTAACTGCTCCACGGCACTCACGGGAGTCCTTCCCGTGCTTCTTGATGCAGATCAAGTTCATACAGGTTAATTTTTTTTCTCCCCATTTTGTTACATACAAATAGCATACGAGACATCGTTTTGTATCTTACTGTTTTGAGTAAATATATTCTGGAGATATTTCCTTATTATTATTTTGAGAGCATCCTCATTTTTTCCAGCTGTATAGTACTCCCTCTTCCGTCTGTACCTTGGTTTATGAACCAGCATCCTAAAGATGAGCAATGGTTGTGTCCAATCTTATTTCAAATGAGATCTTGGGCGGAGCTTGATTTGCGCCAGGCTGCTCGGGGTAGAGAAGGTGCTGGGTGAGGCCAACACCCTACTTGCTACCCCACTGCCTCACCAGAACCCTAGTGCTCCAGACCACAATTTTAGACCAATCTGCTCACCTTATGAGTAGGAAACTGAGGCTCAGAGCAGGGACTAGACTCACCTGTGGTCATGAGTTACCCTGGGGCAGAATTGGAACTAGAAACCAGATCTCTTGGGCTCTGCCCTCCAGACTACTCACGGTTCATCCCCAGGGGGACCAGACCAGGGCAGTGGGGCCACTTCACCGGAGGCAGGACCACGTGTGACTGTGGACCCAGCCGAGGACCCTGGATCTGCCTCTCTCTCACTCTGGACTTCCGTTTCCTCTTGCTCTGCTTGGGATCAGCCCCTCTGTATCCCAGCAGAAAGGACTTTGCGTTCCCTAAAGGAACACGAGGTCCCCAAACAGGGCGAGAGCACTGGGGCTGCTGAGCTGGACTCTGAAGAAGTGGGAAGTCAAGAATGTGCAGGAACAAGGGCGTCTGGGGGACCTCAGACTGTGGAGGTACCTGGAAGCAGTTTGTGTTTTTGAAAAGAATCACTGGACAGTCTGACTACCGGTAAGTGACTGAGGAAACTCATGTTGTGAAAGAGAAGTATGTTTACTGCCAAGCAGAGGTTGTGGTGAAGGAGGGTCTGTCTAATCAGGAAGGATGTAACCAAAAACAGGATGTAACAGCCAAGCAGATGGTGGACAGAGGGGAGGGAGCTGGCTTCCACCTCCACGTCTGAGTCTCCCAGACTGGCACAGTCCAGGGGCACCGGGAAGAGGCAGGGTTGGGAGGGGACCAGGGGTCTCTGGCACCCCCTCCCCCATCTTGTAGATGAGGAAACTGACTCACCCAGCAGTGAGTGACCTCCTCAGGGTGACGTGGCAGGTTTGTGGCAGAACTAGGGTGGATGGGGCATAAGCCCAGCCTGGAGGATGCTGCTGCCACACTTGTAACAAGCAATGTGGGGCAGCGGAAAGGCAGCCGGCCTGGGAACCAGGAAACCTGGGTCCTGTCTTTGACTCTGCCAAACACAGTGTGACTCTGGACAAATCCTGCCCCCTCCCTGGGGTCCAGCTGCACCTTCTCTGTGACAAGAGGGTTGAATTAAGCAGAGGACCTGTAAATTTTCTTTTGAGGTCCATAGTGAGAGGACTGGACCTTGCTTTGGAATTGTGACAAATGACCCTTAACCCCCACCAAATAAGAGGGATGGAGTTGCTGCCCTCATGAACCATGAGGCTTGTACAGTGAGCGCCTCAGGTGAGCACATCCTTGGCAATTCTTTTACTAAACCACAGAGACATTTCCATCCTCCTGAGCAGTGAGGTCCCAGGGCTATGTTCAATTTGATTCAGGAAAATAGAAGAATATGACATTCCTGCACACAGACTGGGGGGAGGTCAATGCATACTAGCTTTTTTGATGAAAAATTAATCAATAGTCAATCTAAGAAAGAAATGGAAAATTTTATTTGAGCCAGCCTGAGGAATATGACCCAAGAGACAGTCTTTCAGGAAGCTCTGAGAACTGTTCTGAACAGGTAAGGCAGGAGCCCAGTATGTATGTGATTTGGGGGAAGGAGGTCATGAAACCAATCACACATCCTGGCAAAGTTATTGGTCTTTGAAAAGACCAGAGACCATAATTAATGGTTTTAGTGCTTTTCTAAGTATGGGAAGATGCAAGAAACTGGGTTCATAAAAATATCTCCTGAAAAACTGGCTATCTGATGGCCAGTTCTGCCAGTGTTCCCAGATCATTGTGTCTCATCCTGATGTTCGACCTAAATTCCCTTCAGGGTGGATTGTAGGTCAGCGACTGCAGTGGCTAATGACTTGATTCTTGCAGAACTGCGTGGTGGGCAACATTTTTTATTTCACAATCCTCTCTCTTTCGGCCTTAATTTTGACCAGGGTTTGGGAGGCATTTCATCGCAAATTTGTCCCAAGGCGCTAGGAATGCCCATTTCAGGGCACTCAAGGTGCTGTTACTCACCTAGTCCTCGTAACAGTAGCCGAAATCCTCTGGACCACGTGTCTTACTAGTCTGTCAGCTCCAGGAAATGGTTCCCTCCTGTTGCTTCTTTCCAAATCTAGAGTGTCACTATTATAATCATGGGTCTTATAGACTATACATATGTTCGATCATTTCAAGTCACCTGGTCATCATATTTTTATCAGAGACTCAATCACGCATTTGTTAACGCAAGAAACAATTATCTTGTAAAAAAGGCAGAGTGCAAATAATATAGCCTGTGACGTTAATCAGGTCATAAGTAAGTAGTGTTATCTTCTAAGGAGCTACAAGGCTGAGGCCAAAAGAAGAAAATTGCTCTTTATGGTGGAGCAGGTATTTCTGCCCTTAGGGAGGTCTAGTTAGCACACAATGCACACCAGAGGGGAGGGAGGAGCCCCAAATGGGCAGAGAAAATTTCTATGTTGAAATTTTTCTTGTCTTGCCTTAAAATATGAATTTTACTGCATTGTTTCTTAAGATTTGCCTGTCATGGGGACCCCCTCCTGGGAGCTCTCCCCCTCCACCTAACCTGCCACTAGGTGAAGATCACATGCTTCATCCCAGTACAGGAGTGAATGGCAGCAGTGGGGGGGGGGGGGGGGTCCTTCCTCTGCCCCTCCCCCAACAGCTCTGCTTGCCTGGCCCCTCTGGGCCTGGTGACTCAAAAGCTGCTGAGGCTTTGTGGCTGAGAACAGGAGAGGAAGAAGGCTTTGGTGTCTTCACAACCACCAGTTACTGTAAAGGGCTGATGGTGCCAATGCTGGCGTGCACACGGACACACATGCACACACACAGGCAAACGCGCACACTGAGCAGGCAGACAGGCACACACCTTTAAAGAGAGGCATCCAGGGGCTGGCAGAGGCCTTTTAAGAGTTAGCGGACAGGATGTTGGGCATTGGGATGGGGCCCAACCTCTAGTTTCCCAGGGATGGGCCACTCCCTAAGCTCTGGCTCAGGTGTGGGTGTGGAAACAGTGGGAGGGGCTCCCATAGAAGGTGGTTTGGGTGAGGAGGGAAATCTGCTAGGCCTCTTGTGAGATCTAGACAAATTTGGGTCAATTAGAATCTGTTGATTTGGGGTTATTTTTTTGGTTTTTTGTTTTGTTTTGTTTATCTCTATATTGAGGTTAAAAAAAACTACATATGTGAGAAGGGACAAGGCTTTTCGCTATGATTGACAGCAGGGACTGATGCAAACCAGAAGCTCCTGGAAATAAGATATATATATATACATTTATACATTCATATAGATCACCTTATTCATGAGTCCCAGAGAAGCACAAAGCAGCAGAGAAAGCAACTGGCACACAGAAACACACCTCTGTGTGCTCCACCCAGTCAAGCCATGCGATTCCTTTCACTATGGTAGAAGCGATCCCCACCCTCCAAAGCCACCCCTCTGAAAAAACAAAAAATGAAAAGAAACTTCCCCTTTAGGAATAGGGCTATTCACAAATTTTTGCCCTCCTGACCAGCAAAAGAAAAGAAAAAAAAAAAAAAAAAACCCAACCTAACATCACCTTTAAGGCTGGCAGTGGCCATTTTGTTCTCCCTGCAGAGGCAGGACATGCTGTTTGTTTTTTTTTTATAAATTTATTTATCTATTTGTTTTTATTTTTGGCTGTGTTGGGTCTTCGTTGCTGTGCATGGGCTTTCACTAGTTGTGGCGAGCGGGGACTTCTCTCCGTTGTGGTGCGTGGGCTTCTCATTGCAGTGGCTTCTCTTGTTGCGGAGCACGGGCTCTAGGCTCACGGGCTTCAGTAGTTGTGGCATGCGGGCTCAGTAGTTGTGGCACATGGGCTTAGTTGCTCCATGGCATGTGGGACCTTCCCAGACCAGGGCTCGAACCCATGTTCCCTGCATTGGCAGGAGGATTCTTTTTTTTTTTTTTTTTTAAAGGGAATGCTATTTATTTATTTATTTATTTATTTTGGCTATGTTGGGTCTTCGTTTCCGTGCGAGGGCTTTCCCTAGTTGCGGCGAGCGGGGGCTACTCTTCATTGCGGTGCGCGGGCCTCTCACTGTCGCCACCTCTCTTGTTGCGGAGCACAGGCTCCGGACGCTCAGGCTCAGTAGTTGTGGCTCACAGGCCCAGTTGCTCCATGGTATGTGGGATCCTCCCAGACCAGGGCTTGAACCCGTGTCCCCTGCATTGGCGGCAGATTCTCAACCACTGCGCCACCAGGGAAGCCCCGGACATGCTGTTTTGAACACTGAGGCAGGAGAGCAGGGTTTTGAACACTGGCCCTCACAAATACTTCAGACAGTTGTCTTCAAGACCCTGCAGTTCTTCACCAGCTCCTTTTTTGATTCCTCTGAGAGTAGCTGGAATGAAAGGCATCCACCCTTTGCTTCCTCTAAATGGCCTCTAGGCGGTGGGTTTTAGTAAGCCTGCAAAACTTCTGGAGCCAATCTCAGGTGGCGCTGAGCACGAGGGGGGGCCAAGTGGTCCAAGTCTCTGCTTTAAGTCTCCCACCCACTGAGAATTATTGACCTCTAGGTTTTTTTTTTTTAACTTAAAGGGGAGGTGCACTGTACACCCCCCTCCACTGGAAGAAAGGAGGCCCAGTGCCTAGCTACCCACCCCACACCCCAAACCTGCACACACACACCCCAACGAAGGCACAGCCAGGGGCACAGGCATGCTTTGGCTGTGAGGCCCCTCCGGAGGCCCAGGGTGTGAACAGCTGCACAGAGGGCTGTGTGATGTGGAGTCAGCACCTTAGGAGGTGGGCAGAGGAGGAAGAAGCTCAGGGTCCCGATGGATCAGAAGAAGGAAAAGGGGAAGAGGCGGTCAGGACACAGGAGACGAGAAAACAAAGATGACCAAAAATGGGCCCCAAAGTAGAAAATGTAGAAAAGATGAGAGCAGCAAGAGAAAGAGGCAAAACAGGATCTGGGCAACCACACAAAACAGGAAGGAGACAGAGCAGAAGGAGGGAAGGAAACAGAAAAGAGAGCGAGATGGTTGGGGAAGGATGTGAGCAGGGAGAGAGGGGAGCCAGGAAGAGGACATCAGAAGACGTCAGGGCTTGGTGTAGAAACCTCCATTGACAAGAGGGAATCGGGAAGCCCTGCGCAGAGCCTCAGAACCTGATAAAAAAAAACCGGCGGGCCAAATCCACCGGGTCAACCACATAAATCAGCAGGTTGATGGCTGTCAAGATGGCCATAGGCGGTCATGGTTCCCAGATGCACACACAGGAGGTGAGTCTATCATGGCAATTCACATCACTGGATCACTGGGGCTGCCTGCTGAACTTCTCGACGAACTGGTAGAGCGGCCAGAGGACCACAGCGGAGGTGTAGAGGAGGACGGAAAGCAGGGTGAGCCCCAAATGGAAAATGGGGGAGGGGATAGGAAGCCTGTAGTCCAGTTGCACCAATTCAGCAAGATGGCCGTGGCTGCCAAGAGGAAGCAGATGGGGTACACGGCCACGCATCACACCAGGGCCGCTGCTGATACAGGTAGGGGTTGTTGATGAAAGCGAAGGTGACACAGGCCATGAAGATCTCCAGCCTGTTGAGCAGGCCTGACAAGGTGAGCGTATAGCAGGAGAACTCGCCAGTCAGGGCACAGGTCCAGACCACAGAAACCATCCAAGAGAATGCAGTGGCAGCAATGGTGTGGTCCTGAAAGGGGCTGTGAGGCAAGAACTGGATGTAGGTGATGGCAAAGACGATGGAGGCCGAGAGGCATAAGAGGGTGGCATGGCAGGCACAGGTGACGAGAAGGCTGTCCCAGAAGAGGTGGAGGCGGGTCTGGAGCCCACGTAACCAAACTATGAAGATGTTAAGGTCACAACGAAGCAGAAGCACCAAACATGGACCAGTTACCCATGGCCCCCCTCCAGGTGCCCACACTGACCACCAGGGAGATGGCCACACAGGTGGAGAGCAGCTGCAGCAGGTTGAGGAAGTAGCCCGTGATGGTCAAAGAGCTGAGGACAACCGTGTGGAGGTCATGATGGTCGTGCAGGTCTATGTTCTCGACACGGCAGTGGTCTTTGCTGAGGACCCCCCAGTGAAAAATCCAGCTCTGGAGTCAGACTCCTGGAAAAGGCTCAGGGGCCTGTGACGGCTGAGGCCCAGGGTCAGTGGAGTTTGAACCAATGGCCCAGACACTTGGGTAACAGCACAGCTACTCCAGAATGACTCTCCCCACCCACCACCCTTGGCCTTCTCAGGAGACTTGTCTTATCCCAAAGCTCACAGCCATGTTTGGTCTGGCCTCAAACCATGAACATTTGTTTAATCCCTTTGAGCTGTGTGCCGTTATCTACGCAGACAGGATGCTTAGGATGGTCCTTATCTACAATCCCAACCCTTCAAGTCTCTGAAAATGGAACAAGAATTTTTAAAAAATTCATTTGGTAACAAAATTTGACCTGCACAGATGTGAGATAATTTATGTTTTGTATTTATTTCACTTAGTGTGAACGCTCAAAAGGTCGGTGGCAGAAACACTAATGTGTTTGATTACAAGGTGCTTTCAGACTCCGGTGGGGTGTTATGTCCTATAGAGTAGATACACCATGTTGCATGATTGAAGCTGAAAAATTCTGAATTCTGAATCATATCGGACCTGAAGTGTTTCAGAAAAAGGATCATGGATTGTACTGCTAACCGCGTTTTACAGATGAGAAAACTAAGGCTCAGGGACTTCAGTACTTCCCTAAGATTGCATGGCTAGAAAGTGGGAGCCCCAGATAAAACTGCCATAGCTGTGCATTTGAACCCTTTGCTCTACAGCCCAGCATTTCAGCAGGGCATGTGGGTGGGAGCCCAGGACCAAAACTCAGGCTCTGGGACCCAGGACACACCTTCAGGGCCATGGCCTCCTTCCACAGCAACCTGAAGAGACATGTGTCCCGGCCTTTCCTCCCTGCAGCCGTCACTAGAAGGAGCTGCCATCTGAGGCGACCCAGCCCCACCCGGTGACCCAGCAGCTTCAGGGGTGAACAGAGATAAGCCATGGTGTAAGAGCAAGGCAGCGGGGACAAGATGATATGGGAAGCAGGAACTGTTTGAATCCCACACCCCACACCCCAATTTTGTCTTAACATGTGACTCTTCTCCATTTGGGAAAAAAGACACCAACCCAGCATTACTCCAAGGTGGAGCATCCTGGGAGAACCACAGAATAAATTAACGTATGTTTGGCTTTTAAACTCTAGAGCTGCCATCCAGGTGCGAGTCTGGAAGGATCTAGCAATAGTCCTACCTGAGTGAGGATTTTTCTGGCCTGGGAGACTGGTTAGCAGCTTCCAAGCTGGGAAGAAGGGAGTGGAAATGGATAAGGATGTTGCGTCTGGATGCTGATGTCGAGGCTTTCAGGGCATCCCGGGGAGGGAGGGGGTGGAGGATGAACAGATTATAAGCCCCCTCTTAAGGGCAGGAGCTGAAAGAGGAGGCACCCGCTGGCCCTCTGGCAGGTGACAGCCCTGAGGATGCACTTGGGACTGGGGCGGGGGCGGCAGAGTGGAGATGAGCTGGGGAGGTTTCCAGGGTCTGAGTGGCCCCAAGGCAACCCAGTAGGTGTGTTCTGACCCAGAAGGGATGCAGGCATGGAGCCAACCTTCCCCATGGAGGAGGGGCCTGGAGTGGAACTGAAAGAGGGAGGACGGGGGCCTAAAGGGGTTTCAGGGTTGGGACAGGGGACACGTGGCGAGCATGGCAAGGACCATAGAGACCAGGGAATCGCCCAGGTCACCTGCCCAAGACAGTCCTGCCAGCAGGGCTGCAGTCCTGCCTCACACAGGGCCTCCTGCAAGGGTCCCAGGGTGTGGGGGACTGAGAGCTCCTCCCCAGCCCGCTCCCTCCTCAGGGATAGCTGCCCTGTTTCAAAGGGACTATTGGCCGAGAGGTGCCCCCAGGGCTTAAGGGTCAGCAGCCAGCTTCCTGCCATCAGGGGCCTTGTCACCTTTGCTGATAATAAACCCTGGGAAAAGCTGAGGCTGGAAAGAGAAACACAGAGCAAACCCCGAGAACCTACCTGGACTCACAAGGCTTCTTCAGCCCCAGTTGCCAGTGGAGCCCTGGAGCCTGCTGGCCTTCCAGTGGACACTGCCAGGGGTGGGGGGAGGGGCACTGGCCTGAGGGCAGCTGAGGGTGTCATGCTGTCTGTCCCCGAATTTGTTCCCAACTTACCTCCACAAAGTGAGGGCTTAGGGCTAAATGACAACTTTGGATCAATTTAATGCCACAGAAGCAGAACTTGGAGGAGAGGCATGGGGGTTCCAGCTATGTGACCCTGGGTAAGGTATGTGCCCTCTCTGTGCCGCAATACCTCCACCTGTGAAGCAACAGGTTTGCCTGTTTCCCACCAGCACCTCCACCATTCTGATCTGTGAGCGTGGAAATGGTGCCTCCGTGAGAGCACATCCTAGATGTGGCTGAGCCCTGCCTGCCCAGCAGCCAGGCATGTTGACGTGATCTTGTGACACTGGGCTATGTTCCCTAGTGGGTGGTGGGTTGGTGGCTGGAGCTGAGCAGCTGCTACCCCCTTTACTTTATATTGCTTTTCATTCTTCATGTCTGTTTAGTATTTTCTATATTTTCTTATTCTCATGTATAATTGACATAAAGCAGGAATATGATCACATCACATGTGCCCAGTTTCCTCCCTTCGGCGTGGCCAGCCTTCCTCCCTGCTAATAGGAGTGTCCACCCCTCCGTCCAGGGAGCATCCATGTCCTCAACCTCATATACAGCCTTCAACACATTTCACATGCTCTGAAATCATATTTAGATGTGTGTACATTTATGCACACATGTTTGCAGGGGTATCTGTAAATTTTTTTCCCATTTTATAAACAGGAGACCGTGTCATGCACAGTGCATCTTGCTTTTCTACTATCCCCCGGCAGATGCAGGTGGTCCTCTCCAGTGGGCCTTAGTCGTCTCCATCCCCTTTACTTACCTCCTCCCCCGCTGGCTCCTGTGGGCCTTTAGACCGACCACCCTTCTCTAGATTAGTGGATCCTACCCTGTGAGTCTCACACACTGGGGCACCACAGTTTTAGGACAAGGGGTCCTTGGATCCATGTGACCACCATGCTCTGGAACCAGAAGTGGGCAAGCTTTTCTGGAAATTTATAAAAATATGACAAAGGCTCTATTTTCCATTTTTTAATTCATCTTTGTTTCCTAGGGCTACTGCAACAAGTTACCACGAGATTGGTGGTTTAAAACAACAGAAATGTATTCTCTCACAGTCCTGGCGGCCAGAAGTGTGAAATCAAGGGGTCAGGAGGGCCATGCTGCTTCTGATACTCCAGGGGAGGGTCATTCCTTTGCTCTTTTAGCTCTGGAGGCCCCTTAGCTTGTGGCCGCTTAACTGCATCTCTGTCTCCACCTTCACGTGCTCATCTTCTCTCAACTCTGTGTGTGCAAATCTCTCTGTCCTTTCTCTTTTAAAGACTCTAGTCACTGGATTGTGGGCCCACCCTCCATCCAGGATGATTTCCGTCTCAAGATTCTTAAATAATCATTTCTACAAAGACCCTATTTCTAAATAAGGCCACATTCTGAAGTTCTGAGTAGACATGAATTTTAGGAGGACATTCTTCACCCCATTAGGGTTCTCTTTCATATCCTCCTGTCTTCTCTTCATGGTGTCTTTTTCTAATGTGCTTAATTGTATTAAGTGTATTTGTTTGTTTTCTCTTTCAGATTGGTGTCTGTTCACTGGAGCTCTTGTGACTCACAGTGGATTGTTCCCTCGTGTACTTTGTCATCAAACTCAGAGCCCCCTTTTACAGGACCCCTTTTTCCTGGGAGGATCCTGATGCCTGGGTTAGGAGCTTCACCCAGAATAACTGCACCTGCTTCTGCTCAGGACCCTCCAGGCCAGTCGTCTGTTGGGCACTGATTGAGTTAATTTCCCAGGTTAGAGTTGTTGGACCTCAGAGATCATGCACATTTGGGCCCACTTCACAAGAACTGAAGCCCTGAGATTTTGATTTCTTCTGTGGAGACTTAAAAAAAAAAAAATCCAAACCTCCAGTGGAGGCAGATATCAGCCTTGACATTTCCTCTTGCTGAAGGACATGGTTTTCCTTGTCTACTCTTGCTCTGAGGCTGCAGGCCACACGGTCCTGGCTTTTCCAAAGTGTCTCAGCTCCAACTCCTTACCTTGTGCCACCCCACAGCCTCATTCCTTACCCAAGTGGGCATATAGACCGGCCTCCAGTTGGCCACGCTCAGTTCTCCCTTCTCCCTCCCTCTCCCACACACAAGCCACAGTCACAACAACTTCACCACTGAAGATTCATGAGATCCTTGAGCAAATCATAAAACCCAAAACTCTTCCTCTCTTCTTTGCCTTGTTAACCTTTATTTGTCTTTTAAGACTTGACCCTTAATCACCTCCTCCAGGAAGCCTAACTGGATTCCACCAACTCCATCTCCCATTGCTCCCAGACTGACACTTCTGTGAAGGAGCCTGGTGTGGGCAGGTCACCACAAGCTCCTAGGTCTTATCTGAGCACAACAAGTGAGGCAGGGAGTAAGGGAGGTATTGCAGGTGCAGCAGACAGGGTCCAAAGTGGATGGGCCTGAACACCTGAAAAATAAGTTGGATTTTAGCTGTAAGTAATGATGGCTCACTGACATTCTGTAAGGAGGGGCTGATCAATCACATTCCCACCTTGGAACTGTCACCCTGGCCGTTAGGAGGAAAACAGAATGGAGGCCAGCCAAGAAGCTGGGTGGCCAGTTTCCGGGCTAATTCCACAGTCGAGGTGTGTAATGATGGGCCTTGAGCAAAGACACTTTCAGAGGTGGAAAATGGGGGCAGACTTATGAAATACTCAGGGAACAAGCATTCACATGGTCTTGATGATGGGGAGGGGCCAAGAGTGCCAGACATTTGATGCCCCCCAGGGCAACCGTAGCCTCACATCTCCCTCCTGCTCCCTTAACCTTCTCAGACCCCATGCCAGGTGCTCCCAGCACCCCCGCCCCTCCCTCTGGGCACCCGGGTACTGAGTGCTTTGGGAAGGGAGTCTAGGAAAGGGGTACACCAGCCAGAGGATCAGGGAGGCAGCCTGGGTTCCTGCCTCTGCATCTCCTTAAGGAGCCTCCCAATAAACATGCTCATCCTTCCCACCTGCACCTGGATGCTTGGCTTGTGTGTTTCAAGATGGTTTGAATTTTTTCAAAAAATTAAAATTCTCGGTCAGTCTAGCCAATCCTAGTGAAGGACCACACGGTGAAACATGACAAGGGTCTTTCACAGGCTCTACTGCACGGAGCTGGCCAGGCAGCCAGAGGCGGCTCCTCATGAATCAGTCTCTGTTAGAACGTCAGCGACTCAAAGCCTCGCTCTGCCCCTTGGAGTCTGACTGAAGAGTGACAGAAGCGTTTATGATGAAATGTGGAAAGAGAGTCTGAGCCATCTTGGACGAAAAGACCTCCATGATTGATTTTTTTTTTTTTTAAGTAATAGAAACATGTATTTCTTTGTAACTTATCTCAACATAAAAACTTATTTTTATATTATTATAATTGTACTACATGTGATTTGTCTTTTAAATATTCTACTCACTTTCCCATGTTACTGTGTAGCACTTTTAACTACATTTCATTTTTTAAGAAGCAATTTTATTGAGATATAATTGACATGTAAACATATGTAAACATTTAATGTATACAACTCTATGAGTTGGGGGATAAATATATACTCATGAAACCATCACCACTATCAAGGCCATAAACATATTCATCGCCTCCAAAGTTTCCTCCCACCCCCTTTATTGTAATAATTATCATTTTGTGTGCATGTGATAAGAACTCCCCCTTCCCCCAATGATTACTGATTTCAGTTGTTCATTTGTCCAAAATGTACTGCGTCCACACCATGCCCAGGACTGACTTGGCCCAGAGACACAGAGGTGACAGCAGAGACTAGACATCTGTCTGCGTGGAACATCTGGTGGAGGCGTTAGATGACAAACCCATAAACTTGTTAAATACTGTTACAAGGAAACTTCAGGTAGTGACCAGCACGATGAAGAGAACAAACAGGGTCTTAGGACGTAGCATGATGGGCAGATGTACTTTTGGAAGATCCTTCTACACAGGTGACGTTTCAGCAGAGATCTGAAGACTGATAAAGAGGTGGCCATGTCCCAGGCAAAGGAACAGCTTGTGCAAAGGCGTTGAGGAGGGATCAAGATGCCATCGTGAGATTACGTGTAAGAGAGTTGTGGGATCTGGAGAGTCAAGTATCCAAGGAACAATGAGCATTGGAGACTGAATGTCACAGGAAACATGTGAGCCACCATGTGTGACTCCACAGCCCATCAACACAGGCAGCCAGGACCGTGGAAGGTCTGGAGATGGGGGCACAGTTGAGGTGTGCGTGAGAGAACTGTGGAGGCTCTATTCATCTCTGTCCTAAAAAACTATTTACCATGTGTTTACTGTGTGTTGGGCACTGCAGATCCCAGAGCAAAGCCCAGTTCCTGCCCTGAAGGAGCACCTGACTTAATGCAGAGACATTCAGTCTAGAGCACGTAAGGACAGGAAACACAAGGACACTTGAGAACTTTTCAGAGAACTCTCCAGCTGAACAGGGATTGAAATTCTCTGTGCAAGTCCAGAGAGCAGGGCAAGTGGGCTTTGCACCCCCTAAGGAATGAAAGCTGCCCCAGAGGAGATGGACCACTGCGGGAGGTGATTTTGTGAGAGCCTTTCAAGCCAAGCTGTTGAACCAGTCTGGGGGCAGTGGGGGGCGGGGGGAGATGTGACGGATGGTTCCCAAAGGGTATCCCAGGGACCACTAGTCCATGATGTTCCACGAAAAGAAAGAGTTCCCTGATCACATAAGTTGGGGAATCACTTACTGCTATATACCTCTTTTGGTAATTTTGTAATGCATACTAATCTATACAAGGTCCTAAGAAGTCCTGCAATAAAGAAATCTGTTTAACTTTTTATCCCAGCTTTAAGTGAATTTGGCCAAATAAACTTTTCTTGTCGCGTCTTAAAATAAGAATTTTATTTCATTCCTTCTTAAGATTTGCCTGCTTCTTGCTTCATCCCAGTACAGGAGTGAGTGGCAGCAGTGCAGGTCCTTCCCCTGCCTCTTCCCCACAGCTCTACTTGCCTGGCTTCTCTGGCCCTGGTGACACTAGGATGCTGGACTCTGAGCCTTTGTGGCCGAAAACAGGAGAGGAAGAAGGCTTGGGGTGACTTCCCTGCCAACAGTTATATAAAGGGCTGCTGGTCTTAATGCATGCATGCCCACTGACACATGCACACAACTACACACTCAGTATGCACAAAGCACACCCCTTTAAAGAGAGGCATCGAGGAGCTGGCAAGGCCCCTTTAAAAGCTAGGCTGCTTCTGATTTCTAGTCAAACTTGGGACAGTTAGGATCTGTGGATTTTGTTGGTCTCATTTTTGTTTTCTTTTTTTCTTTTATCTTTGTATTGAGGTTTTAAAAAAAGATCGTTATGGATGTGGCAGAAAGGACAAGATTTCCCTCTATGATTGACAGCAGGGACTGATGGGGACCAGAAGCTCCAGGTAATTAAAAGAAAAAGAAAAAAAATATATATATTTATATATTTCTACATTTATATAGGTCACTTTATGCATGAGTCCCAGGGAAGCAGGAAGCAGCAACAAAAAGCAGCAACCACTGACATACAGAAACACGTGTGTGCACCACATACTCAAGCACTGCAGTTCCTTTGACTGCAGCAGCGGAAATCCCCACCCATTCAACCCACCTTCCCCTCCAAAATAGAAAACAAACTCTGCCTTTAAGAACGGGGCCGTCTAGTGGGAAGCTGTTGCATAGCACAGGGAGATCAGCTTGATACTTTGCGAGGACCTAGAGGGGTGGGATAGGGAGGGTGGGAGGGAGGCGCAAGAGGGAGGAGATATGGGGAATATATGTATACATATAGCTGTTTCACTTTGTTTGTTGTACAGCAGAAACTAACACAACATTGTAAAGCCATTAGACTCTAATAAAGATTTTTTTTTAAAAAAGAAAAAAAATCCAAAGACAAACAATTAAACTCAATCTTATCTTTGTTAGGAAAAAAAAAAAGAACAGGGCCATCCAGTAATTTTTGACCTCCTGACCACTCACACAAAAAGAAAAATTCCAGTCTAACATCAGCTTTAAGGCTGGCAGGGGCCATTTTCTTCTCCCCGCAGAGGCAGGACATGCTGTTTTGAACTCTGAGGCAGGAGGGCCACATCGCTGCCCCTCACAAATACTTCAGACAGTTGTCTTCAAGACCATGCAGTTTTTTGCCAGCTCCTATTTTGATCCCCAAGAGAGTAGTTCAGATGGAAGGCATTCAGCCCTTGCGTCTTTTAAGATGACCTCTAGGAGGTGGGTTTTAGTAAGCCGGGAAAAATTCTGGAGCCAGTGTCAGGCAGGGCCGAGCACCAGCTGGGGCCTAGGGACCCAGGGTCTCTGCTTTAAGCCTCCTGACCACCGGAAATTATTGCCCTCCAGAGATTTTTTTTTTAAATAAAGGGAAGGTGCACTGTACACCCCCCTCCACTGGGAGGAAGTGAGGCCCAATCCCTACCTACTCACTGGCACACCCCAAACCCATATACACACACCAACAAAGGCGCCACCAGGGGCACAGGCATGCTTTGGCTGTGAGGCCCCTCCGGAGGCCCAGGGTGTGAACAGCTGCACAGAGGGCTGTGTGAAGTGGAGTCAGCACCTTAGGAGGTGGGACGGGGGCGGTGGGCAGAGGAGGAAGAAGCTCAGGGTCCCGGTGGATCAGAAGAAGGAAAAGGGGAAGAGGCGGTCAGGACACAGGAGATGAGAAAACAAAAATGACCAGAAAAGGGCCAAAAAGCAGAAAATGTAGAAAATAAGAGAGTGAAAAGAGAAAGAGGCAAAACAGAATGTGGGCAACCACACAAAACAGGAAGGAGACAGAGCAGAAGGAGGGAAGGGAGCAGAAAAGAGAGCAAGATGGTTGGGGAAGGATGTGAGCAGGGAGAGAGGGGAGCCAGGAAGAGCACATCAGAGGACGTCAGGGCTTGGAAACGAACTTCAGGTGAGAAGAGGAATCAGGAGCCCCTGGGCAAAGCCTCAGCCACTGACAAAATCCAGGTGGACCGAGAACACCAGGTCAGTCACATAAATCAGCAGGTTGATGGCTGTCAGACTGGCCACAGCCAGTCGTTGGTTCCAGGTACACACCAAGGAGGTGAGTCTATCGCTGCAGCTCACATCGCTGGACCGCTGGGGCTGGCCGCCGAACTTCTGGTTGAACTGGTAGAGCGGCCAGAGGACCAGAGCGGTGGCATAGAGGAGGACGGAGAGCAGAGTGAGCACAACCTGGAAAATGGGGAAGGGGATGGGCAGCCTGTTGTCACACTTGCCCAGGTTCAGCAGAAGGGCCACAGATGACATGAGAAAGCAGATGGAGTACACGGCCACGCACCACACCAGGGCCGGCTGGTGCAGGTACAGGTAGGGGCTGCTGATGAAGATAAAGATGACACAGGCCACAGTGGTCTCCAGCCCCTTGAGCAGGCCTGGCACGGTGGCCATATAGCCTGTGATCATGTTGGGCTGGGCCCTAATGCAGGCCACTTCCATGGCATAAGCCACAAAAGCAAGGCAGGAGAATGCAGTGGAGGTGATAGTGCGGTCCCGGTAGCGGCTATCGGGCAAGAACTGAATGTAGGTGGTGGGGTAGATGATGGAGGCCGAGAGGCAGAGGAGGGCAGAGTAGCAGTTGCAGGTGATGAGAAAGTTGTCCCAGGAGAAGGGGAAGTGATCCTCGAGCTCACATAACTCGACTATGAGGTTGATGAGGGTCACGACGAAGCAGAAGCACCAGATGAACATGGACCAGTTACCTATGGTCCCCTTCCAGGTGCCCACGCTGGCTCCCAGGGAGAAGGCCACGCAGGTGGAGAGCAGCTGCAGCCGTCGGAGGCAGCAACCCATAATGGTTGAGGAGCCCAGGCCTGCGGACGATTATGTGGTGGTCGTTCTGGTCCTACTGGTCACTGCCACCAACATGGCAGTGGTCTTCACCGAGGACCCACCAGAGGAAGATTCGGCTCTGGAGGAGGATTGGTCAGACGCCTGGAAAGTCTCAGGGGTCTGTGATGGCTGAGGCTCAAGATCTCTGGAGCTCGAACCAATTGTCCACACACTTGGGTAATGGCACTGCTGCTGCAGAATGATTCTCCCCACCCATCACCCTTGGCCTTCTCAGGAGACTTGTCTTATCCCAAGGTTCACAGCTGTGTTTGGTCTGGCATCAAACCATGAACATTTTTTTACCTCTTTGTGCGGCATGCCATTATCTACAGAGACACAGGGTAGCCTGACCCTTATCTGTAACTACAACCCTTCAAGGCTCTGAAAACTGAACAAAAATTGTTTGGTAACAAAATTTGAACTGAACAGACACAAGACAATTTATGGTCTTTATTTTATGTAGTGTGACTGCTCAAAAGTTCAGTGTCAGAAACACTAATGTGTTTGATTACAAGGTGCCTTCAGACCCCAGTGGTTATTATGTCCTATAGAGTAGATACACCAAGTTACATGATTGAAGCTGAAAAATTCTGAATTCTGGAGCATATCTGACCCCAAGGATTTCAGAAAAGGGACTGTGGATTGTACTGCTAACCCCATTTTACAGATGAGAAAACTAAGGTTGGGGGAATTAAGTCCTTCCCTAAGGTGGCATGGCTAGGGTGTGGGAAACCCAGATACAAATGCCAAAGCCATGGGTTTGAACTCTTTGCTCTGCAGCCCAGAATTTCAGCAGGGTCCGTGGGTGGGAGCCCAGGACCAAAGCTCAGGCTCTGGGAACCCAGGACACACCTTCAGGGCCATGGGCTCCTTCCACAGCAACCCGAAGAGACACGTATCCCCGCCTTTCCTCCCTGCAGCCGTCACTAGAAGGAGCTGCCATCTGAGGTGACACAGCCCCACCCAGAAGAGGGATAAGCCATGGGGTGAGAGCAAGGCAGTGGGGACAAGATGACATGTGTAGTAGGAACTGTTTTGAATCCCCTCCCCCCAGTTTTGCCTTAAAATGTGACTCTTCCCCACTTGGATAGGGAGACACCAACTCAGCATTACTCCAAGGTGAAACATCCTGGGGGAACCACAGAATAAATTAACATAATGTTTGGCTCTTAAACTCCAAAGCTTCCCTCCAGGTGGGAGTCTGAAAAGATCGAGGAGTAGTACTACCTGAGCGAAGATTTTTCTGGCCTGGGAGATTGGTGATTAGTGTCCAAGCCGGGAAGGAAGGATTGGAAGTGAACAAGGATGTCGTGTCTGGTTGCTGATGTGGAGGCTTTCAGGGCATCCCAGGGAGCGGGTGGAAGATGAACAGATCATAAGCCCCCTCTTAAGGGCAGGAGCTGAAAGAGGAGGCACCTGCTGGCCCTCTGGCAGGTGACAGCCCTGAGGATGCACCCGGGACTGGGGAGGGGCCCGGGGTGGCAGAGCGGGAATGACTGGGGGGGGCGGAATTCCGGGGCCTGAGTGGCCCCAAGGCAGCCCAGTAAGTGTCTTCTGACCCAGAAGGGATGCAGGCATGGAGCCAACCTTCCCCATGGAGGAGGAGCCTGGAGTGGAACTGAGGAGGCCCCCCAGAAGCCTCCACATGTCTGAAGTGCTATGAATTGTGAGCTCCGAGGAGTGTCCCTCAACAGCGAAGTGCCATCTTCACTGTCTCTCCTTATAGCCCAGTGTTTGGCTCCTCTGTGTCGCCGTGGAGTCCCCCAGAGCACCACACACCCTGGGTAAATCCTTACAGACATGACAGAGCCAGCCTGCCCTCTGGGACACAGTGTGGTATAAAGGACTCAGGCCAGAACTATTACTCAGACACACCACCAATCTGAGGGCCAGAATAGCAGCAATTATTTAAGTATTCTTGGAAACACCAACATTTTCTTTCTTTTACTTTGTACTAATGTTTTCCTCTGGGCTTCAGAACAGACCTGCATTGTCAGCACAACACAACGTCCCTCACTCCGCCTTCCTTTCCCCCAAACACACACACACACACACACGCACACGCACACGCACACGCACACGCACGCGCACGCGCGTGGAAGAGAAACCCATGCAGGCAGGGTCTTCTGTGAGTTCATAGAGAGCCCATGACCCAGGGAATTGGAGCCCCTCCTCTGCGACACCTGGTCAGTGTGGTGGAACCTAGTTCGCCTGTCAGATGCAGCAGGTGCAGGAGCCAAGGTTGGTGGAGGGGGGAGGGTGCTGGGGACGCAGCTGGAGAAAAGGCTCCTCTCCAAACAGGTCAGAGCCCTGGAGAAGCAGCCCAGCACATGTAGCTCAGTACAGTTTCTTTGCCCACAGTGGATGCAGAGAGCCCCTTGATCTCCTCGACCAGTAGGTGGCGCCCTTGCATCTGATACCCAGCTTGATGGAGACAGAAGCTGCCACCTCTACCTGCGCCCTGTCCCTCAGGTGCCTCTCCCAGAGTGGCCCCCGATGACTGGTAGCTGCCACCTAGAACGAGCTGCTCCCTCCATCACCAACCACACAAGTGAGGGCTCAGTTGGTGACCGTGGACACATCACCAGGCTTTTTTACCTGGGGTCTCCCCCTCACTCACCCATTTTCTAGTAATTGTGCCCAGAGCACCCGAGCTAATTGAAAGAAGACTTGGACTTCCGTGTTAAAGTAGCCTTCAGCTGGGAGGCAAGGGCTGCTTCTGGAAAATGTTAATGCTTTCCTGTTGGATACCAATCCTGCTTGGAACTAAGCTTCAAACAAAACCTCATCTGTAAAATGAGGGGGTTGAATCATCCCGAATAGCCATTCTGGCTTGGACGTTTGTGCTACTATGAAAAAAATTCCAATTGAACCCTGGGTCGGGGAGCCAAGGGCTACTTCTAGTTGCCAGTGGTGTTGTCACAAATAAAGTGGTTGTGAATCAGTTTTTATTTTAGGCCTTGCATTTGATAGATTAATTTCTATTTTGTGGGCCACTCTGAATAATTCCAAGAAAATCTCTCCATCAGAGGCTCCACTGACATCAACACCACCAGATAGGAGGCCCCCGGTGTGCAAACCTCAGGCTGAGTCACTTTTCGAAGACTTGGCTCCAGGTGAAAAAAAAGATTGTTTATGCTTGGGACCCCTAGTTTCCATGGAGACAGAGTTTCTCCCTCTCTATCCACCTTCAGGGGGTGTGGGCTTCAGAGGGTTTCCCACCTACCCGTGCCCAGAACTGAATTTAAGAGGTCCAATCTTGGGTCAGACAAATCCATCATCCCTGAAGACAGACAAAAGCTCTGTGTTCTGGACAGCCAGACAACCTGAATTTGGGGGGTGTGGCCTTCACTGCTATATAATTTTGGCTTGGAGGTTTATTATTTGTTTGTTTACTTAATTATTTAATTATTTCTTATGGGATTTCTCCTTGTAGGTACAGTCTTGCTGAGACCTCCTAAGCTCTTTATTTGGAAAAGAAAAGATCCTTTTTTTTTTTTTTTTTTTAAAGAGAGTAGAGAGGTTTATAATCACTTCAGATGGGAGACTAGAACTGCTGAATAGAGAACTGTGTTTGGAGGAGATCAGCTGGGAATGAGATGAAGCACAGTGAAGAGCAGCAGATGGTTTCTAAACTGACAAAGCAAAGAGCTTTCTCTTTACTCCAGTTCTAAATTCTTTAGAATCCTGGAATCTCCACACTGAAAGAGACCTCCGAAGTCACCTGGTCTTTCCTCCATCCTTGGCAATTGTCACCCACTGCCTGTTTCCCAGGGCAGTCAACTCTATATTCTTATAACTCGGTTGAAAAAAATCTTCTGAAGTTCTTAGAATGAGCTGAAATCAGCCTCCCCGTAACTTCCATCCACCAGTCACAGGTTTGTTCTCAGGAAGCCCGTGCAGAGAAGAAAGTATCAACTTTAGTCCAAGTTAGCTTGGACTACACCATTCGCAGCAGCTACCATGTCATCTTCTCTTCTGGATAATACCCCTAGTTCTTTTAACCACTCCTCATTTTTGGTCATTTCCAGACCCTTCACCCTCCTGGCCACTCGCCTCTGGATGCTTTCCAAGCTGTCAGCTTACATTTTACACTGTGACTGGGACTCTGTGCTGATGTTCCTAGATTCTCTGTTGATGGGCTGACGGATGTAGGGACATCCTGAAACTGCAAAGCCGCGTGCAGATGTCTCACCAGAAACTGGTTACAGGGACACGTCCTGTCATCAAGAACAATCTTGGAGTAGCTGGCAAACACTATGGCATGTTTTCTACCATGAGAACCACATGCTACATATCTTTAAATGTGTCTCTAGAGAATCAGAGTATAGTTGGAAGTGATTTATTTTTCCTCCAATGAACGCTTAGTATCAATCTTCTAGGATCCTATCTCTGATCATAGAAGAAAGGCTTTGGAGCTGTGACAATAGATGGCCCAGTCTCTAACCTCAAGGAGATTAAATGGAATGCTCTACAAAGGCTTAATTGGCCCAGGTGTGCTAGCTCTAAGCAACTTTGGAAGAATTCTGCTTGTGATTAAAAAAAAAAGCATGGTCATAGATGATTGGAGATGGAAGGAATCTCAGGAAGCTTGAATTGATGTCCCTTGGTTTATAGATGTGTAAACTGAGCTCCAGAATTTGTAGCTCATCCACCTACCCGTCTATCCTTCCATCCATCCACACAACAAATGGATTTATTTAGCAGCCACAATTTGCAAGGTAATATATTTGGGGGGAGTCCAAAATGAACAACAATACCAGATAAGGAGTGGGAAGTAACCTCGCTGGTGTATGGATAAAGAGCTCTTATTGAATGATCTGGCCAAGGTAATCCAGTTGGTTGGCATCAGAGCCAGGAATTGAAACTAGGTCTTCTGACATCTGGCACAGGGCTTTTCCCAAAGCACATGCTATCACTAGTAAATGACTAGATGGTAGGTGATAGAGCATCTGTTCTACTTCAGGGGACTGCGTCCTAATGGAATCCTATTTAGACATTTCAGGCAATATGTCTGTAATTGGTGAATGTGCTGGTTGCACAGAATGCTTCACCACTGAAAAGCACGATGCAGAAGCTAGAGACAAAAACTATTCCTGTCCATCTTCCAGAAGCATAGACAATCCCTCCTTAGCCCCTTCATTCATGACTCCCCCTTGCCAACAGTTTACCAAAATTCTCCCCCAGGATCCACCAGAGAGCAAATCCAAATTGTTTTCTTTAGCTTTCCTGCTCTTTGAGCTCCACAAGATTGGATGTTATTGGCTTTCCTGAAACATCCTCCTCCCTTGGTTCCCAGATGCTTCTCTCTCCACTCTCCCCTTGCTGACTATCCCTTGTCAGTCTCTTACCCATGAACATTTTCAGATATATTACCTTGTACGTTATAGCTTCAGAATAAATACATTTGTTGAGTGGGATGGATGGATGGATGGCCAGGTGAATGAATGACAAATTCTGGAGCCCAGTTTGCCCATTTATAAACCAAACAATATTAATTCAAGCTTCCTAAGGTTCCTCATTCTTCATATTTTGCCATAATGTCTCTCCTTTGAGGACTGACTCATTCATAGTACCTCTGCTATCATCTCTATATATGAAGCTTCCAAATCTACATCCCCACCTTGACAAGTATCCCTTGTTCCACTTGGCTCTCCTTCTGTTGCTTCAAACTCAACAGGTCTCAAATCAAGCCATCCTTGCCTGATCCCCACTATACTCCATGCCAAACATCCATCTCCTTTCCACCACCCTAACCAGCAGCCCTCCCTTCCAGACTCATTCTTTTAGTTCATCAGGCTCAAAACGTTGAGATAAAATTTAGTTTTCCTCTCCTGTTAAATAAGACAATCACCTACAGAAAGTCATTAGATATTCTTCTCTCAAATCAGTTTAATTTTATCTATCCATCTATCCATGAATTCATCTTTCATCCTTTGAGAACATCCCAGCTTACTCTGGGATGACTAGGTCATGTTTCAGGGAAGCCGGATCCCTGTCCTGCAAGCTCGGAGTAACGTCACATCTCAGCCAGAGTTGCTGGTATATGCATCCCCCAGGTATTTAAGCTATGCCCAGTCAGATGCTCCACTCACCTTCTTTTCACCCTTGAGTACAAATCCAAGGCCAAGAGCACATGCAGGGCCACCCTGGCACACCAAGATGCCTCTCCATCAGGAAGTCTTCCTGGAGAGCAAATGGCCCTCTTACTCCTCTGGGAGGGGAGCCTCTCCAATGGCACAATGGGCCATAACCTGAAATCAGACCTTATTTTAGAATAGGCAGCTGGGAGCTCAGGGCTCCCCAGAGTTGAGCAGTGACCCCTCTAGTGCAGACCACTCCCAACTCCTTCCCTCCTTAGCCTCATTTCCCCACCACCCACTTCTGCTCCAAATGCCAGTATCAAGCCCTCCTCTATGATTGTTTGCAAAGAGGGGGAGGGATGAAGGGGGCTGTATGTTATTCAAACATCTTTAACCTCCCCAAGAGTATAGATGCAAATGTCCAGGAGAAACCCACTTTGGGGCAGTGTTGGGGCACACAGAGTGGCTACGATCCAGGCATGACGTCCCAGGTACCCATGTAAAGATATTTTCAGTCTGACCACAGATACCTGCATCCAGATTTCTAGACTCACAGGAAATTGGAGCTTCAAGGGCCCTCAGCGACCAACCAATGCAATTCCCCCTTGTGCAGATGGGAAGACCAAGGCTCAGTGACTTTCCAAGGTCACTCAGTGAGGCACAGACAGAGCTGGAGCTAGAAGGCAGAGGGCCAGTCCAGTAGGCAGGATAGTGACAGCGAGCTACCCTGTCACTGAGATAAGACCCCACGGCATTTGGGGGTTCTGGGTTCTGCCCCTTAAACTTTGAGTAAAAAGAGTTCTGTAGTGGAGGCAAGTGGATGGTGTGAGCCCAGAAAGGCAGTAGAGAAATGGGGTGTGGGTCTGAGCGGGGTGGGAGCACGTCCAGTGAGGGGTGACCCATGCTCGGCCTGGGAGCCCAGCACAGCGGGAGAGGCAGGGAACGGCCCCGCAAGGACTTGAACTTCATGTTCCCCACCAGGGCCCTGATCACCTGGGGAGTCAGCCAATTTCACAGAAGGACCCCCTTCCTGCCCTCTCTGCCTACTCACGGGGCTGGCTGGCCAAGAGGCAGCCCTTCCACCCACGGCTCCCATGGCTGCCGGGGACTCAGGCACCCTGCCTGCTCACCTCACCCCTCATGTCCAGACGTGCTCGGGATGCACGCTGTCTTTGCCAAGGGCCCTCAGAGATTCAGACTATCCACATCCACTTCCAGGGACTGAGGCTCCCAGGGTACTGAAAAATAAAGAAATGCCAAACAGGGTTACAAAAATTGAGTTGTGTTAAAAACATTTCCTGTGAACAAATTAACACTCTTTACACACACACACACACACACACACACACACACACACACACACACACCCCCCAAACATAATGCGACATAATCGTGCTATTCACAAAATAGTCATAGAAATTATACAAACATTCAGAGGCCCCCTTGGCAACGTGGCCCAGCAATGAACATGGATTTAAAGTTGTACGGTGAAGGTCTCCTTCAGCAAATCTCTGACGGGATGTGAAACCTCCCTCAAAGGTAAGTAACATCTGAGGTCGAGACACGGACCAAACGCCTCTTGTGTCTGAGCCCCAGTCCCTCAGCCAGCTCCATCCTGAGGTGTGCAGTTGACAGACTCTACCTGAAGGTGAGCCGCAGCCCCTCAGGGACTGGGCCTATACTGGCTGCCTGTCACACTCACATCCACACGCAGCCCCAAGCCTGCACCTCAGGGAGAGAGGGAGGGACACCAGGCTGCCCCCAGGGACAGCGCAGGAGCCTGGGCTGCCGGTGGGCAGCCGGGCCTGGCTGAATGAGGCCTTTTCATAACACACCACCCAAGAGGGGGATGTAATCCCTCCCTAGCCACACAGAGCCCTCTCAACCCAGGCAGCACAGTGCACTGTTCACACAGCTCAGGAAACAAAATAAATATATTCTCCCCCAAAGACCCCACAATGGGGCTTTTTCATGGCAGAGAATCAGTAACAGCCCCCTCTCTCCACCCGGCCGACAGCCTACTGGTCCCTATAGCCTTTGCCTGACCCTTTCTAGACTCAGGGTCCACCTGGCCCAGCCCAGGCCTGCCTGCCCACTTTCTGTCAAGGTCTTGTACGGACAGTGGCCCCAAGGGTAGGTATTGGGCACAGTCTGCAAGCATCCAGGGAAAGGAAGGAGGCAGGAGCGGGACCTAACATTCGTTGATTTCCTACTATGTGTCAGGCAGGCAAGAGACTCAGTGAGGACACCCCTTCTTGATGGATTAAAGCCGCCCGCAGATTAGATTGCACAGGGCTGAGGAGGGGGGCAGCTACCAAGGTTGCCCTTGAGATTCCTGGTCAACCATGCAAAGATCCAGGCCAAACTACATAGTTGGGGGAGCCACCCAGTGTTCTCTGACCCCTCCATCACATGAGGCCCTGAACTATCCCATGCCCACATGTCCTATGGGAGGCTCACTTTCAGGGGGATGTCAACCAGCCCTGAAAAGACTTCTCCGGTACTTTGCCCCACTCCCCAGTCACAGCTAAAGCAAATCATCTGTGACTCCCCAACATGTTCACCTGCCTTGGATGGTGCACTTCCCTCTGTCTGGAATGTCATCTTCCTTTCCACTCTCCTCTCTCTAAAATCATGGGGAATAGTAAAAATAAATAGATAACATTCAGTGAGTGTTTACTCTGGGCCAAGCGCTTATTGGAACGCAAGCATCACCTCCTACAGGAAGCCTTCCCTGACTTTACCCAGCATTGTGAGCATCTGTCTAAGAGTCTCTCTCCCCAACTGGATGGGGAGGGCCTAGAGGTCAGGGCCATGCACCCCATCTCTGAGTGCCCGGTTCCTTTCCCAGAGGTGACCCCTAAAGGTTGGGTGAGTGTGGTGCCTGTACAGCACCTCATACTAGTACAAGCCCTGAGCCACAGAGTATAATGGCTATAGTCTAGGAGTCAGCATCCCAGCTGTGAGGCCTGGGCAAATAATTTAACCATCTAAGCTCTATTTTTTGCTTTGTTTGTATTTTTGTTGCTGTTGTTGTTGTTGTTTTTAGTTTTTAATTTCAAGCACAGAGAGCTGGGTTAATTCCATCCTTTAGCTCAAGGTATATGATCACCATTAGTTAATGCAAGGCCCCTTCTTATTTTATTTCTTTTTTATAGCTTTAATTGACATAGAATAATATTTAAAGTGTGCAGTTTGATGAGTTTTGGCATGTTCACGCACCCGAAGAACCATCACTGTGATCCAGGTAATGAACAAATTCATCACCCCCACAAGCCACAAGTTTCTCCGTGCCCTTTGGTAATCTCTCCCTCCCTCCTCTCCCCTCCTCCTATCCCCAACTCTGGGGGCAACGACTCATCTGCTTTCTGTCATTATAGACTAGCTTGTGTTTTCTAGAAATGTATATAAATGGAATCATACTGTCTGGATTTTGTCATTCAGCATAATTATTTTGCACATCATCCATATTGTTGTGTGTATCAATGGTTTTTCCTCTTTAATTGTTGAGTAGCATTCTACTATATGGTTATAGTACAATTTGTTCGTCCATTTATCTGTTGATGTACATTGGAGTTGTTCCCAGTTTTTGGCTATTACAAATAAAGCTTCTGTGAACATGTATATAGAAAACTTTGTGTGGACATATACTTTCTTTTTTTTTTTTTTTTTTTTGCGGTACGTGGGCCTCTCACTGCTGCGGCCTCTCCCGCCGCGGAGCACAGGCTCCCGACGCGCAGGCTCAGCGGCCATGGCCCATGGGCCCAGCCACTCCGCGGCACGCGGGATCCTCCCAGACCGGGGCACGAACCCGTGTCCCCTGCATCAGCAGGCGGACTCCCAACTACTGCGCCACCAGGGAAGCCTCGACATATACTTTCATTTCTCTCTCGAAGTAGAATGGCTGGGTCATATTTTATTTTATTTTGCTCCTTCATTCCCGATCTTTACTCTCACTGTCCCTTAAGCACCCACTCTGATATTCAACGTATGCCCTTAACTATGAACATATCCTCATAAAATGCTCAGAGCTGTCATGTGTGCGGTGGGGGGGAGTTAACTTATGTATATAGTACTATACTGTAAATCTAGTTGTTTCTTGTTTCACTTGATCTTATTTTTTGAGCTCCATTATGCCTACTCTGCAGTTAGAAGTTTGCTGCTTCTAACTACTGTGCAACATTCATAGTGTGTCCCCACCACCTTACTTATCCCTCCCTTTGATGAACACCAAGGTTGCGCCCAACGCAGCACTCCCATAAATAATGTCATGGTGAACATGTCATCCTTCCAGTCCCCTTGCCAATCTGCACAAGCACTGAGTTGGATCTCCGGGTCCCAAGGTATGCACTTACTTCTTATCACCCAGGGTTGCTGGCTTCACTGCTTCCACACTGCCTGAGCCAGTTACCTGCCTGCCCTCCAGCAGTGCTCCGGCCCCCACCTCCCCACATCCCGGCCAACGCTGAGTACCTGTCCACTTTGCTAATCTTTTCCCTTCTGATGGGTGTCAAGTGATATCATGTTTCAATGCATATTCATCTTATTACTAATAAGATTGAGCATCTTTTGAAATACCTGTTAGCTCTTCTCTTTCTGTGAATTACCAATTTGTATTCTTTGCCTGTCAAACTTTGTGTTTCCTAGCTTTTCCTTACTGATAGGCAGGAGCTCTTTGTTTCGCTTTGTTTGAATTGAGATATAACTTTCAAAAAGTAAAGTGCACAGATCTTTAGTGTGGAACTTGATTCGTTTTTACACATGTTTACACTGGTGTAACCATTGCCCAGATCAAGATTTAGAACATTTCCAGCCCTCACAAAGATTCCCTGTGTCCCCCTAAGTCAGTAACCTCTTAAGGTAGCCACTATTTTGACTTCTATCACCTTAGATTAGTTTTCCTGTCCCGAAACTTCATGAAAATGGAATTAAATGGTACGTACTTTTTGCACTGAATATTATCCGTGAGACCCATCTGTGTTGTTGTCTGCAGCATTAGCTCATTCTTTTTCATTGCTGCATAATATTCCACCATGTGCCTATACCACAATTTATTCACCCTTTTTCTTGTTGCTGGACATTTGGGTTGTTTCCAGTTTGGGGCTATTACACATGAATAAAGCATCTATAAACGTTCTTGAACATGCCTTTTGATGGATATAAGCTCTCAGTGCAGTTGGGAGTGGAATTGTTGCATCATTGGGATTTTTGCAGGTTTAGCTTTAATGGACAACTGCCAAACATCTTCCAAAATGTTTGTACCAATTTACACTCCTACCAGTGGTGTCTGAAAATTCCAGTGGCTCCTTATCCCTGACAATACTTGATACTTTCAGTCTTTTTAATTGTAGCCATTCTGGTGGGTTTTGTAAGAGAGATCTATATATCCTAAGAGTTTCACTTCTTTCGGGTTTTATATACTGTCTTGAAAATGTAATTTCACCCATCTGTTATCTTAGTGCACCATGTATGGTATTTGTCTCCTCATCTGTAAATGGGGATAATACACCTACCTTCAAAACCTGGCAAACAGTGGGTGCTCAATTCATCTTACTACACATTTCTGTCTCCACCGTTCCACGGGTGTTCTTCCAGGGCAGGGACTGGATGTTAATTTGTGTAGCAACCAGGGCTCCAGCTCCGGGCCAGCAAGGAGCGGTTTTTCAATAAAGTTTGTAGATTAAGTGACGGAGCCTCCCAGAAGCAATCTCCAGACTGCAATTCAAGGATCTGAGGTGGGGGGAACGAGGGGCCTGTGGCAGTGAAGTTGGAAGAACCATTTCCTTTTCAGGCATCCAGTGGGTGGGGAGAGCCTCCTCCTCCGGGGGTCGGCCCGTGGACTTAGCGAGGAGGGATGGGGTCAGGTGGGAGCCGGGGCTGAGATGGCCGTTTTTTCCTCTTGAGCACTCGCTGCCCGGGTGGGCGGCGCGGAGCCGGCCAGCTGCCTTCTGCCCCTCTGCCGCTCCCTTTTTTCCAAAGGCTCTGCCCAGAGAAGGAGTAGAAGGAGAAAGAGGCGGCGGCGGCAGAGGCGGAGGAGGAGGGCGCTAGCCTCGCCCCCGCGCGGCCGCCCGAGCTCCCTCGGGTTCTCACTGTCCTGGGCGGGCGCTGCTGGACCACGCCGAGCCGCCGCTGGCAGCCGGACCGAGGCGCCTCGCCGCGTCGCCGCCTCGTCGCTTCGCCACCTGGCTGCCGCGGCGGCCGCCGCCTCCTTCGCCTGCAGAGCCGCCCGCAGGCCAGGCTGGGCAGCCACAGGGGCGCCGCCACCGCGGGCATCACCCTCCCTGGGGGCAAACAGCACTTCTTAGCCAGAGGGTTCGCCAATCCCGCACTGAACCCTTATAGACTCGCAATTAGAGTTTAGTCCACCCCTCCCCTTACCCACTAGGGCCTGAGGACCGGGGAGGCGAAGCAATTGGTCCAAGGTCGCTTGGTGAATTAGGAACAGTCAGCACTAGGCTCTAACCCCCATTCCCTGTCCTCCCTTGCCTCTGCCCTGTGGCCAACACACAGGCATTTCACTCAAGTATACCTCCCAGATCCCTCCTGACTCCCCAGGCTCCTCTCTCTCTGCGGTACTCTGAGTCAAAGCCAGGTCCTGTGTATCACCTAGGGGCTGGCAACACCCTGCATGGGTCTCCTGCCTTCCCTCTTGTCCCCCTAACATCCCATTCTCCGTCCAGCAGCCAAAGTGATCTTTTAGAACAGGAATCTGATCACCACTCTGCCCTGTTTGAAAGCCCCGATGTCTCCCAGTACGCTGGGAATACAGGCGAAAGCCAACGCCACAGCCCCAGGCCCCTGCTTTTACTCCCCTCCACCTATTATGCTCAGTCCCCTGAACTGAGTTCCAACCTGCCGAGTTATTTCCACCCCAGGGTCTTTGCACTTGCTCTTCCCTCTCTCCCAAGCACTCCTTCTCTCAGGGTTCTTAACCAGGGTGGGGGGGGCGTTTCCATAGATTGAGGTGGATTTTAGTTTATTGTTTTCCTATGTAACCCTGTGTAATACATTTTATGTGTTTAAGAACATCATTTGGGGAAGGGGTCCATAGGCTTCACCAGAGTGTCCCAGTGCCTGTGGCACAGAAGAGTTTAAGAACCCCTAGACCTTTGCATGTCTGGCTCTTCCTTGCCCTTCAAGTTCCAGCTCAATGTCACCTCCTCAGGGAGGCCTTCCCCAGTTATGTCAGCTAAGGCTGCTCCCTTCCTTATCCGGTCATTGTCCAGCACAGAGTTTCTTAAAGTGTGGTCCCTGGACCCACCGCAACAGCATCACTCAGGAATTTGCTCAAAATGCATGTTCTTAGGACCCAAGAAAGTCTGGGATGGGACCCAGCATTCTATTTTAACAAGCCCTCAAAGATGATTCGGATGTTGGATTCTCAAGTCGGAAAACCGCTGGCCCAGCATGTTACCCCTGTGCTCTCACAGTTTTCACCATCCAGCCAAGGCAAGTTGGAATCTGGGGGCCTGAAAAGAGGAAGGACAATGGGGGAAAAGGCGGAAGGGGAGCTGACTGAGTAATGAGGTGGAGCTACATCAGACCTACAGCCCACAGAGAGTCAGGCTGTCTTGGGGAAGAGGCACGGTTTGACTTCAGCCAGAGTAGGGCTTGCAGAGCCTGGTTCTGCCTCCTGTTGGCTGGCCCAGGTCACCATCTTGCCGAAGAGGGGAAGGAGGTCCACATTCTTGTGTTTCACAAGTGACAGGAGAGGAGTTTGCATTCCCCTGGGCACTCATAGCTCGGCCCTGGTCTGAACATTAACCAGTATCCCTGAGGTCCCATTTGGAACCAGCCACAGTGGCTCCCAACTCATACCACCCTGGTCTCCTGGCCTCTGCTCCAGTGGCCACAGGAAGTTCCAGGGCAATCCCAGGATCCTCCCATCCTGAGCTGTTTCCTGTGCATATTCCAGGAGGGCCAGATGTTCCTGCGACCTGAGTCTGAGCCTTTCTTCAGACTGGAGAGCTGGTTTTGCCAGTCCCTGGAAGCTGCCTGTTGCTTCCTGCAGACCAGCTAGGTGCAGCCTGCAGCCTCTGGCTTTGGTGTTGTAAAAGGGGAGTTATGGCCCTGTTCCTTTTGGCCACTGGTCTCTGGCCTCCGTGCAATTCCCAGGCCCCCGGGGGGAAACCAGACACTTTTAATTGACTTCCCCAATCTGATGATAGAGTATTGGGTATCAATAGACCACAGGCAAGCTATTTTCATCCATGATTTCAGATGGCAGCAGAAGCCCAGGCTACCACTATCCTGCCACGTCACCTCACGGGATGAGCTCACCCCTTCTGCTAGCACAGCAGCATTTGCTGTGGCCAGTCAGTCTGATTCGAGACCTCCCAGGGAAAGTTTTGGAAGTGGGGTGTAAGCAATTACAGCAGTGTGGCTGAACCAGAGTCTGTTGGAGAACAGCCTGGAGTCAGGAGACCTGGGCATTCTCCCAGCTCAGCCCCTTCCTAGCTGGGGACATTAGGCACATGACTTGTCCGATCTATGCCTCAGTTTCCTTGCCTGCCAAGAGGAAGTGGAAGTAGGTGACAACGCTGGCTCTGGAATTCTACAATGAAGCCTGAGTGCTTTTTTTTCACCCTGTCTTATTTCAGAGTCCTGAGTCTTGCTAGCTGTCATCAAGATAAGAATCCCCAACTTGACAACATTCAGGGATCCTGGGTTTGGTCCCAAATTCCCCACTTGCATGCCCTTCCTGAACCTTGGCCAACCCTCCTGGGTTGATTGGGTCTCCAAAGCATTTAGGGCACCTCACAGGTGTATGCCTGCACTCTGGGTCCAGTGTGAGCAAGCATAAATTGAGGAGGTGGTGATATGACCAGTATGCTGTGGCCACTTCTCCTCACAACCCCTTGCCAGACTGCTGCACTAGACCTTTCACTCAGCATTGCCTGTCTGATCTACATGGTGCCCTTCCCCCACCAGTCTGTGAGTTCAAAGGCAGGCAGGGAATCCAACCACCTCTGTGTCTTCAGGACACAGTGGGCACTTAAGTAACAGTCATGGAATGAATGAATAAGCCAATAAATGGATGGATGGATGGATGGATGGATGGATGAATGGATGGGTGGATGAATGAAAGAAGGAAGGCAACCCATGAGAGGCATGCTTGCTTAATACACTGTGTGTATGTGTGTGTTGTTGCTAGGTGGCGGAGAGGACAGGATTAGTCACAGTGAACTAGGAGGGAACTTGATGGCTCTGCCTGGAAGCCTTCCCCCTCAGTCACAGTCTGCAGACTCAAGAACAGAGAGAAGCTTTCCTCCGCGAGAAAAACCATAGAATCATGGAATGTTGGCTCCAAGCAAAAACCACAGGTCACTTAATCCACACCCCTCCAATGGGGAAGCAAAAGGCCCAGACAGGTTTAGTTCCTGCCTGTACGCTGAGCTCATCATGGAAACTGTTGTTTTTTCCATGAAAAATGAGCCAGGGGGCAGGGAAGAAGGGGCACAAGAGGAGTCAGTATTAAATAGAAAACTGTTAATCACAGAGAAAGCCTGTGCCTTTCCCAGGGCCTGACCAGCCCAGGGCAGGGGGCTCACAAAGCAAAGTGGGCTTGCCAAGCTCCAGAGGTGCCAGTTCGCCTGGGCTGGGCCATCAGGCATTATGGAACCAAGCCAGAGGCTCCAAGAAACACCTAAGCTGGCGTTGTGCTCATCCTGGAACGCGGTTTCCTGCTATTTCCTTATAGAAGGAGGTTTTTGCTGAGCACAGGGTTTTCTACATTTTCCATGCCTTGGCTATTAAAGAAAAACAGGAGACAAAATATAAAATCCTTCCCCGAGGTTGCCAGAAATCTCCCAGTTTTGAAGAATGAAGAGCTTAAGCTCTGTCCTGTAGTCCCTAGAGGCCTGATGCATGAAGCAGCAGGAGCTGATCCCAAGGTGCAAACTGCTCACACAGGCTGCTCCCCTCGGCCTGGCAGGGAGCAGAGTGCTGAGCCCTTATGTTGCGGCTGAGGCAGCCTCCTGAGCTTACACGGCTCCAGGAGGAGAGATGGCAAGAGGACAGGGAGACCAGCACAGGAGCATTAGGAGTCCTGGAGGAAGGAGCTCTAATCAGAAGGTTTAAGTCGGCTTTGGAGAAGATGATACAGGCCCTACTAAATTCACCACTGAAATTCTCATCTTTGTCATAATGCCATGTCTCCAGAAAGCCCTGCTTAGGGAAGAAGGACAGTTGTCTTTAATGCATTCCTGTGGGGTGAGTACCTTGGGAAGCCAGAGAATCCCTACAGGGGTGGAGGATGGGTCAGGAAAGGTCTGGAGCACAGGACCTCCATAAAAGGGCAAGCCTGCTGGACATCAGATCTTGGGGTCCCAGGAGAGCTGGAGGATGGAGGCAAGGGGCCTGCCTGGACCTCCACCTAAGGATAGGAGCGGAAAGACCTCACAGGAATATGCCCACACTCTGGGTCCAGAGTGAGCTTAAGTTGAGGAAGTGGACCTATGTCTAGGATATCCTCACATCTGCCCCTTCCAGGCCCATGCTCAGGCCCTCAGGCCCCTCACCTACACATGTGGGAGGCAGTACAGACATTGTACAGACACTGTACAGATGATCCAGAGTCAACAACCTGCCATCAAGGTCAGCACTGCCCCTCGTAACCTGTGTGACTCAGGCAGTACCTGACTCCTCTCTCTGCCTCTGTCACTTCATCTGTGAAATGGAAATAATGCCCGCACCTCCATGCCTGGGTTGATGTGAGAATTGAGATAAAGCAGCAAAGCGAGGAACACAGCTCCAGTGTTGACAAATGTGAGTTGTTAGGGAACTAACCAATGCTTCTGGGGCTGAATAAGGACAAGCACAGCCCATTCAGCTGGACATCTCTGGAGCAGGCTCACCTGCAGGCTGCGAGTCAGGCACAGCAGAGGGAAGAGGCAGGGCGCTACAGCGTGGGTGAGAAAAGAGGCCTGCCCCACGGGGTTGACTGTAAATTATGGGCCTAATGGAAGGACAACTGTTCTAAGAGCAGAGACTGGAGGTGGTGTTCAGGGAATGCTGCCTGGAGGGGGCGCTAGTTTCTCAGGAGGGGCTTGGTTCTGAGACTACAGGAAGCAGGGTCATGACAACCAGCATCATCCCAGGCCTTGTGTTCCTACAGGACCTCATGGAGGTGAGTAGCCCTGACCTTGTCAACCCCTGTTCCTTGCAAGGGGTGGTGCAAAATGGACGAAACTCAGGGACTTTGGAACATGGGAGGAACTAGTTCCAATGTCCCCTCCCTCTTCTGGGTGACTTCCCTGAAGCTCCCAAACCCCTGTGCTCCCAAGCGCCTCATCCTTAAGCTTCTATACACCACGCACCACAGTCACCAGGCACTACGTTTTGGTTGCCCCCACTGGCCTGAGTTCCGCGAGGGCAGGAACTGTGTCATCCCCAAGTCCAGCTCAGCCTCTTGGCACACCAGCACAGCAGGGGCACACACACATAAGATTTTTTTGAAAGAAGTTAGAAGTTTGACATTTCTAAAAAAAGCATCAAAGTCCCTATTATAGGGCAAATGAAAATTTTGTTGGCCTCCCTTACACTCCTATTGGTTTAGTGTGGCTTTCATATTGATTACATATGGGGCATATTCTTCTAGGTCCATAGCAACTTTCAAAGTCTCTACCCAGCCCTGCTTATGAAACTTGCTTCTGCTTTTTGGTTTCTCAAAACAGCACCTGCAAAGTTTGGTGTTAGCTATGTTTGCCAGCAAACAATAAGCCCCAACATGACTTCTCTCAGAGTTTTGTTGGTTTAAAAAAATGTATATATATATATATGGTTAAACACATCGTTTCTTAAAAGAAAACCCATGATTAAGAAGAGCATTATCAAGTCAGATCTGGGTTTGAGTCCTGTCTCACCACTCAACCAAATGAATGCTTGAACAAATTGCTTAATGTACTTGATACAACACAACCCCCGTAAGCCCTTTGCTTCTTCGTCTAATGATTTATTTGGTATTTATTGGTGCCTACTGTGTGTAGGCACTGTTCTAGGTGACTAGGATACATCAGTGCACAAAACAAGCTCCTAGTGGTACTTATATTCATTAAAGATAGTGGGGAGACAATAAACAATAGACATAATCAATAAGTAAAGTGTATGTTAAGTTAGAGGGTGACAAGGTCTATAGAGAAAAGAAAAAGTGGCAAAGGATCAAGCAATGGGGTGCTGAGGGCAGGGGGGAGGGGCAAGCTGCAGATTTAAATGTTTTTGAATATAAAACATTTGACATGATGGTTAAGAGCATGGATTCTGGAGCCAGACCTGGGTTTAAATCCCAGCATGGGCTAGCTGTGTGACCTTGAGCAAGCTACTTAACCTCTCTGTGCTTCAGTTTCCTCATCTGTAGAAGCGGGCCCATGTTCCTCCCTGTGCCCCTCTGGCTCATGGGGCTTGTTCGTGCCCGAAGTCTGAGACAGATTAGAGGCGCCACAACCCAGAGGTCATTTACGTCGAGCTGTGGATGTTACCCGCATTGTTTGGCCAGGTCAGCAAGATGCTGACGGCCTTCTACATGTGGTTCAGGGTCTTCCTCATGATCAACGCGGTCACAGGATGCAGACTCTTGGATCTTCATCATCGGACCGCCCTTTTACCAGTATGTTATGACGCTCCTCACTGTGGCAATGTCTTTCCAGTTTCGTATCCTGGGAAATCGAGCGAGCGCTCTGGACCAGATGGCTGCTAAATTCTGCGTGGGCCGGGGGTGCTTCGTTTAAGGCCGGGGCCGGTCCAGAATCCCTTATCCAGATGACTGCTGGTGGCAGACCCAGGACTAGGATGGTGTTGCCCGCAGGAGTGCTGATCTGGAGGTTGGGAGGCTAAGGCTCCATCCAGTTTTGTTTGTGCCATGAAATATGCGGTTGAGGATGGGAGTGGGGAAAACCGTTCTTAATTCTGTCACGTTCAAGTGATTGCAAGCTTGACCTTTTAAGGAAAGTTTCAGTGGTTTTATAATAAATGATTTTCATTGAAAAATAATGCTAATAACAATAACTAGCCACCTCATAGGCGATTATTATAAGGACTAAATGAGTAAGTTACATGTAAAGTGCTTGGAACAGAGCTGGCCCATAGTGAAAGCTGTATTCCTGTTGAATATAAGCAGTAGGAAGCACTGGCTAAATGTCAGTGTTTAAATAATCCCAGAATCCTAGGACTCACCTTCTTTCTCTGGGCCCCCTTAGGATGTGGGCATGGGAAAGGGTAGGCAAGGTCCCCCTCAGCCTCTTCAGCTCAAGACTCAGCAGGAATCCCCTTCCTTTGCTTGGCAGTAAAGGGTGAGGGCAAGCCCACTAGCTCTAGACCGAGCTGATTCGGGCTTGAAACCCATTTCCACCACTGGCTAGCTGTGTGACCTTGGGCAACTCGCCGGATCTCTGCAAGCCTTGATTCCTCCTCTCTAATGTGGGAATAATAATTATTGATTATTTATCATGACCCAGGCACTGTTCTAACTGCTTTGCAAATATCACTTCATGTCATCCTTGCCACCACCTTATGAGCTGGTTCTTTTGTTATCCTCTTTTACAGGCGAGGAAACTGAGGCACAGAGAGGTAAGACGTTTCCCTGGTGGAGCCAGGATTTCAACACCCGTCTGCCTGACCCCAGAGCTCCCCACCCCCTGCCCCTCCCTGTAGCGACACCCAGGCTGGGTGTGTAACACACACACTCCAAGCTCAGAGCTTGACACCTGGCACTGCCCTTCCCTTCCTCAGTTCCTTCCCTACGAGTGGCTGGTTAGAAGCGGGTAGTTTGGGCCCAGGGGTCCTTTGCCTCTTGTTTGTATTTTAAAAGTTCTTTCTGCCCAGGCAGAGAGGAGTCATCATAGGCTCCAAGTTTGCAGTTGGCCTATATTTCATACCCGGTACCTCCGCCAAGCCCGTCCTCCCCCAAGAAAACAAGTCTCTGCTACTTGGTAACATCAAAATAATTAAATTTTAAACATCTATATTTGGCCAAAGCTCAGCCCACAAAGGGGGATCTGGCTAAACCATGTTTCAGAAAGAAAAAATTTAAAAATCTAATAGACTAGGTTGTTTGTTTGTTCGTTTTAATGAAGAGACTCAGAGAGGCTAAAATGTCTGGGGATAGGTGGGGACAATAGGGAAGTGGGATTCATTCTTCAGAGAAAATCCCAGGGGGGGCCACGTGAACAATCAGAAATAAACCGACTTGTGCTTATTCCAGTGTGTAGGCCTTTAAATAGACCCTGGGTGCATTTCTGTAAACGTGGGACAAGGTGTCCCTTCTGAAGGCTGTTTATGGGACTTGGTTGTTCTGGCCTTCAATGGGCTGCTTTGTTGTGTGTCTGCCTGAGCAGCCACAGCGGACGCCGAGTGGCTCCAAGGCTCATGCTCCCTCCGCCACTTTCCTTAAGCAAACTCCAGAAGCAACAGTCACCCTGGGAGTGAGGATTGCACAAGAGCGGATGGGACCCAGGCTGTGGCACCAGGACCTTCCAGGGCTCCCCAACAAGGACCGCCCTCCTGGGCCTCCTCTGAAGTGTTCCAGAGTGGCTCTGGTGGGACCCAAGATAAAGCCTCAGCCCCCTGGTCCCTCCGTTCCCTGCCTTAAGGGGCTCCTTGCTCCTTGATCCCTAACACAGTGCACTTTCCACCGCAGGGAGACAGAGTACAGGGGGCCCACCACAGAAGGTTGCTATGAGTTCAGCCCTGCCAGCCAGGGGACAGGCGAATGTCTATTAGTTCAGTCTTTTCTCCATCCATTCAGTCACCTACACTCTAAACTACCACTGTGACTTAGGAACAAATAATCCATAATCAAAATCACAATAGCTAAATCTATTGGACGTTTACTGTGTACCTGGCCCCATGCTAAACTCCTACACACCTTCTTTCTTTAATCCTCAAAATGACTCTGAGCGTATCTTCCTCACTTTATTTAGTTTTTTACATACTGTCAATAGAGTATATACGTCAGTCCCGATATCCCAGTTCATCCCACCCTATCCTCACTTTATTCTTCCCATTTACAGGCAAGAAAACTGAGACTCAAGTTCCTGCCAAGGAGGCCAAGGTCCTGCAACAGTTAGTCAAGAGCAGACCAGGACTCTAACCCAGGTATGTTCAATTCCAAAGCATGTAGTCTTTACCATTGAACTCTCCTGCCTTGATGATGACGCTATACACCACCTCTGGCCCCCAGAGCTCAGCCTGGTGGGAAAGATACGCAAGGAAACAGACCATTACAAAAGACCTATAGAAATACTAGCTCGGGCGAGAAGGTCTAGTCCAAACAGGGCAAGTAGGTCATAAAGAACTTAAGAGATGGTCTTTGAGTTCAGTCTTTTTAAAAAAAAGTAAAAGTTAGCCAGGTGGAGGAAGGTGATCTGCTCCCTGACTAACCTGAAAGATTCTTCAGAATGGGAGGAGGTGAGAGAGAGAGAGAGAGAGTGTGTGTGTGTGTGTGTGTGTGTGTGTGTGTGTTTCAGTCTGACTGCTGATTTAGGGAACAATGAGGCAAGGCTTGGCACTAGAGACTTCAGTAGATATGGGGGTCTTGCCATTGGTGTCAGATACTGACCTTGATAATTTAATAGCCACCCATATTTACTGAGAGCCCATGTTAGTGATATCTTACATGTCACTATAGCTTTGAGAGTGTCAAAGCTCATTTGATCCCCATCATGATGTGACCCAGACATGTTGTTTTTCAGATGGTGAAACTGAGGCTCAGTGAGATTAAAACACTTGCCAATGTGCATGTCACTGACTCAATTCCTGGGACTTAAAGACTTTCAGGGTAGATGAGACATGCCTTTACGAAAATCTATGGCAGTCACTAATCCAATTCATGACTCCCCTCCAAACATCCTTCCAAAGTAGTTGCTACCTTTTGTTTGGACACACTTAATGGAAGGAAACTCATTATCTTCTAAAACACCTTATCTGTCCTCAGAGAGATTTCACAATTACTGACAAGTTCTTCATTTTTTATGTAAATTTATTTATTTTATTTCTTTATTTTTGGCTGCATTGGGTCTGTTGCTGCACACGGGCTTTCTCTAGTTGCAGCGAGGGGGGCTACTCTTGGTCGCGGTGCACGGGCTTCTCATTGTGGTGGCTTCTCTCGTGGTGGAGCACGGGCTCTAGGCGCACAGGCTTCAGTAGTTGTGGCACGCAGGCTCAGTAGTTGTGGCTTGCGGGCTCTAGAGCTCAGGCTCAGTAGCCATGGCGCACGGGCTTAGTTGCTCCGCGGCATGTGGGATCTTCCTGGACCAGGGCTCGAACCCGTGTCCCCTGCATTGGCAGGTGGATTCTTAACCACTGCGCCACCAGGGAAGTCCCTCTTCCTTATTTTGAGGATAACTGTCTCCAGGTTCTTTGATCCATCCCTCCAGTTCCCTCGGGGGGGCCTAGAGAGCAGCATCACTCTCCTCCAGAGGCCAGCCCTTCAACATTTCGGAAAAGACCCCTGGGTCTTAGCCAGGAGGCCTCAGACATATGGTGAGGTTGCCCATGGAGGCCTTTGTCCCACTGCCCTGCTCCCTCTGGGCCTGCCCGGTGTGTCTGACATCAGGCCAACACATATCTGCTCCCAGCACTCAGGGAGGGGGCCACTGGTCGCAGATCCCAGAGCCTCTGCCTGGTGGCCCAGCCCCAGAGGCATTGGCCCGACCAGGTCCTCGGGCTTCCTCCAGCCAGTGTGGTCCTCTCCCTCGTGTCGACGTTGTCTGCTGCTGGTTCTGCCCTTCTCTTCCTTTCCCTGTGCTCGTGAGAGAGGGTTAGGTATGAGGCGGCAGCAAAATGCCCTACTGTTCAGGCCTGCAACCCACTGGCGTGAATCTCTCCCGGGACGTGTGGCCCCCTGACTTACCGGGGCCCGCCCTGGGTAAATGTCTCGTGCTGGGAGACCACGAGCTGTCCTTTCAGAACATACATTTCCGTGAGGCCCAGGTTTGGTTCCCAGAACAGCAATAAAAGAAGGACCCACACCTTCCCTCAGCACCTCTTGCTCAAGAGCCACGTGACACAAGAGTGAGTAAGGCAGGGGCCTGGAATGAGGAAGAGAGGGAGCAAAAAGCCACCTTCCCTTGCTGATCATCACCTGGGACAACGCCGGGTGTTGTCTGCACACCCCTTCCCCTGCTTCCCGTTGCGGGGCCGTGGTTTTCCGGAGGAAGCTTGTGTTGTTGGGTTGAATCTGGCTCAGTCCCCCACCCACTAAGGGCCTGCCCCCAGGAGAACGTCTCCTGCCTGGGCTCAGAGGGCAGCAGGTAAAGACACCCTGCCTGGCATCTTCCTCTCCCTCCCTCCTCTGCCCAGCCCCTTGGTCAGATCGTGGTAGTGCGGGGAGGCCTCTGCATCTGGAATCTTCCAGCCCTCCTGTTCCCTCGGCTGAGTGTATTTGTCTTGGCCACCTTCACCTGGGCTTTTTGAAACAGACTTTCTTTCCTTTGCTTTCCCCCAGCAGCTGGCCTCCGCAGCATGGCTCACAGAGTAAGCCTTGTTTTCAGGGAGCCACAGAAACCCTTGCTCTACGAGGCAGCCCACCCGTGTCTGCACCCTCACAGCCACTTTTCTCTGAGGCCACGGAGAGCAGCCATGGACAGAGGACTGCGAGAGTCAGGGCCTGAGACCAGAGAGCCGCGATGGGGGACAGAGAGGCCGAAGTTATCGGGAGCGCACATCACAGCAGGCACACGGCTCCGTTACATTGAGACGTGTTGGAGGAAAACAGGGATCGAATGGAGAAAGTCAAGTCCCAAAACCACATGGGGGGAGCCAAGCTAGTCTAGAGGGAGACCCTAGGAAGAAGGGACCTGCATTCAGGTCCCCATCTGCCCCTTATTATCTATAAGGGCCCCTGTACCCTATTCCTAATCTGTAACGTGGGCACAATAATAATATTCTACTTGCTCCAGGGTAAGGAACTGGACTTCTTGAGGCACTTTCCAGTTTGAAAACCTATGACTTAATAGTTTTTTTAAAATGCCAGCAAAAGGTTATTTGTGTGCAAACAGAACATTGACATAACGAGGTGTGCCTGGGTCAGGGGTGGGGAGCTGTTTTCTGCCTGGTGACTTTTTTTTTTTTTTTTTTTGCAGTACGTGGGCCTCTCTCTGTTTTGGCCTCTCCCGTTGCGGAGCACAGGCTCTGGACGCGCAGGCTCAGCGGCCATGGCTCAGGGGCCCAGCCGCTTCGCGGCATGTGGGATCTTCCTGGACCGGAGCACGAACCCGTGTCCCCTGCATCGGCAGGTGGACTCTCAACCACTGCGCCACCAGCGAAGCCCCTGCCTCGTGACTTTCAGATCACTGGTAAGGACTAAATCAGTCTGATCACAGCCAGTCTTCCTTGGGCAGGTGGTTTCTGAATAGAGGGGCCTTTATGGTTCTGAGTCCACTGCCCCTACCAGGAACAGAGGGGAGAAGGCAGACATTCCCCTGAAGCCCCCAGCCTTGGCCTGACCTTCTGCGCCTCTTCCTGCTCTGCTAATGCCTCCCTGCCCCGGACTTTGTCCACGGCCAGCTGGCCCACAGAGCAGGCTTGGTGCCCAAGACAGACTCCTCTGCTCCGAGGGCAGTTCTGGGCTTGCTCTGGAGGTGTGTGTTGTCACAAGCCCGTGCCTGAGGCTCAGGAAGCCTGGTGCTGGCTGGAAGGTCCTGTCCACTCCATCTCCCATGGCATGGAGGGAGGGATGGCCCCTCATCCTCAAGGTCCAATCTCCCACTGCACCTTGGGGTGCCCTCCTGGGCAAAGAATTCCCTTCCAGGTGTACCTGCACCCTGCCCCGCCTCCATCCAAGGTGGGCACCATCTCCCATTGCACCTCTGCAGCGCTCAGGTATTTCTCTGTGTGGGTCCCTGGCCCTTGCTGTGACCTCTGACTAAAGGTGCTGACGGCCCAGCTGTCCTCCTCACAGCTTCACAGCTGCTGGCCCTCGTTCAGCCCAAAGAACCCCATCTCCTTGACACCTCCTCCTGTCCATCCTGCATCCTTTTCATTCCACACTGCCCTTCTCTTCTCTTGGTCGGTTCTAATAAGCGTTGTCTATTTCTTGCCATTTGATCTACAGTAAATTCTCATTATTCTCTGTAGTTATGTTCCATAAGGTCACTGTGAACCCTAATTAGCAAATACTGAAACATTGCTCCTAGGGGAAGTGTGGGGTTAGGCTCCTGCCAGCCTCTGGCCACAACATTTTCATCGACCATCAGTACATAACCTTGCTTTATGTGCGTTTCTGTTTAAGGGCATCTTATTTAATAGATGTAGTTGACTCATTAGCATTGAATCCACAGTCAACAGCACTGTGGCTCATGCCTGAACTAAGCTTATCTAAAGCATGTATTTTCTCCATAAGGCACATCACAGCCTTCTTGCTCTTAGGAAGTCTAGACAGCACTTCAGTGCTATGCTTGGGGGCCATCCTAAACAGCAAAATCACCCACACAAAGTACAGATATGTAAAAAACGTGTCACTAAATAGAGCAAAAAAGGCCACTTATTTATAGTATGAGAGCTGAGATAAGAAGGCAGGGCATCACCTTATCCCACCTCAGTAAGAACACGTGGGTAGGCAAATTCCAGAAAATGTAATCCTTGAATACAGAGGATCATTGTGTGTTCCTCTTGCACTCCCCACTCCCTTCCTGAACCAAATCTTCCTGGATCCTCTCTGCTATGTCCCACCTTTAGTCTGTTCTAGGCTCACTTTTTCACACAACAAATACTTATTGAGCAACAAGTACACATTGGGCAGTGTGTTAAAGACTTTCGGGCTCCAAAATTAGGATCAGATCCTGTCCTCCGGTAGCTTATAGTCTAGGTTAGGGTTGTCACACAGTTTCTGTAAAGGGTCAAATAGTAATATTTTCAGCTTTGCGGGCTTTGTGGTCTCTGCCACAGCCATCTAACTGCTGCCACAGACCATATGTAAATGAAGAACTGTTACACAAAACAGGTGTCCCTCCACTGACTCTGGACTAGAAGAGTCTTGTCTCCTGTCTCTGCTGTCTCCTGGTTCTTTCCCCCCAGGGCTCATCACTTTCCCTGGGAATCATCCATTTTTGCCTCCCTCTGCTGGAAATCCTCCCCCGACAATGCCTGGGACTCAAGAGCAGGGTTCATGACTCCTCTGTTCTCTGCCATGTCAGGGTCTAGCACAGCAGGGGACATTCATTTGCTGGATAGACAAACAAGTACATAAATTAGTGTCTTATATTTACGACTGCACAGAACCCAACTATTGACACCAGCACACTTTTAAAGTATTTCAAGCCAACTCCATGCTTTTATTTATTTTTTTTAAATGAGGTATCCTAGTATTTTCTTTTAATTTTCTTTTATTTTTGGCCACGTTGGGTCTTTGTTGCTGCACGTGGGCTTTCTCTAGTTGTGGCGAGCAGGGGCTACTCTTTGTTGCAGTGCGCAGGCTTCTCATTGTGGTGGCTTCTCTTGTTGCGGAGCACAGGCTCTAGGCACGCAGGCTCAGTAGTTGTGGCACACAGGCTTAGTTGCTCCTCGGCATATGGGATCTTCCTGGACCAGGGCTCAAACCCGTGTCCCCTGCACTGGCAGACAGATTCTTAACCACTGTGCCACCAGGGAAGTCCTCCATGATTATATTTAAAAACAGACACCTCTGAGGCCCTGTCTGGAAGCAGTCCCTAAAAAATACAAGCACTTCTTCAGGGATGAGGTAACTGCTAGCCCTCCATCCCCACACTTTCCTCAGGGAAGAGTCCTGAAGGGCACCATGGGCATACGACTGAGACAGGGAAAGGGGGATCTTCCTCCTTATTTTTTCCTCTTTTTCCTCCTCATTGTTTTTTCTCTACTTCTTTTTGCTCCCCTTCCCCTGCCCAGGGAAAGCCAGGTAGGCAGAAGGCTGCTGAGGGTTGCCTCTGGCCCAGGGTTTCAGGGAGCAGGGGGGCAGAAGTCCCTGATTCTGGGCTGTCCCATCCATTCTTCCTCACCCAATGGGCATAACATTCCCTTGCACTTGGCTGGAGACCCCTGGGATTATATCTCCTGGAGACTCAGCACAGCTGCAGGCAGCTGGATTCAGATCCAAGGGAGGGCAAGGACTCCTAGTAGAGGCCAGTCACCAACATAAAGCAATGACCCCTACCCACCCACCCCCGGCCAGGGAAGGAGATACTAGGGGATGGGCCAAGTGAGTCAAGAAGAAAGTTAATTCCCAGCCCCCACTTAAGTTCCACTGCACAGATCTGCCTCTGTGGTTAAAGGCAGTCCCAATCCTGGATCCCCGTGGCTCTGGTCCCCTGAATGTATGTGTGTGCGCACACACGCACGTACAAACGTGGTCTCATGGTCTGCAGGGCAGAAAAGGAATCTCAGGTTGGTTTAGGGTTTCTTCTCAATATGTCACTTCTATCTATAAAGTCTCCACCCAATAGGGAAAGATTGAGAAAATCTGGGACATGAATCCAGGGGCTCAGGGCTTGAGGGGAACCATGGGTTGATGTGAAGATGAGTCATCTTTCACACTTGCTCATGAGGCTTCCACAGGTCCATACAAAATGCAGCCTCACATCACCCTTCAAGGCTGGGCTCCATAAGGCGAGCCCAAAGGGGGCTGGCCCAACACTACACAGAGGACAGAAACCCGAAAAGATAGAGAAGGTGGGAGGGGACAGAATGGAACAAGCTCTGGGTGAGAGCCCTTCACATCCACACCTCTGGAGGTAGCTCCCATATGATGGCAGCCTCAGGGACCACAGCAGACAGGGGAGGACCCATGAAGATGCTGTGTGGATCCAGGCCCTCCTGGAACAGAAGGCCAGGACTACTCAAAGACCATGTGAACACTGAGGTCTACAACAACCACATGTTTGAGGAATGGAAGCACTGGAGGGGCACACGGTGACTAGTTATGAAGACTCGGCAGCACTGAGTTAGGCAGATGTGGCCATGTGACCTGGGCCCCTCCAAGCTCCAAACTCTTCATCCGTACCATGTACTAACACTAGCATCTCCCTCACAGGCTTGTTGGGAGGATTAATTACACAAGGCTTAGCACAGTGCTTGCCATGTAGTGAGTCTGCAAAATCTTAACAGCCATGATGACAAAAATAATAATGATGATCATAAAACTCTTTTTAACTTTTGGGAATAAAAAATTTGATCCAAGTTTTCATTTTTACAGTCCCCTTTCTTGTCAGCTCTAGTTGTCTCTTCTATAAAATGAGATGGCTCAGCCAAATGAGCCCTAAGATTGCTTCTAGAACTAATGATTTAGGACTCTAGAAGCTTCCACATTCTGGGACTCTACAGAAAGTAATTAATGCCCTGATACAGTACGGGAAAGGTCCAATTGTCCCGAGACTGCTCAGAGCAGAAATGGAAATAACCCAACTAAAACAGAAACAGGTTGTATTACTCTGGATTTTTAACAGCCTCCTACCTGATGCCTTATCTCCTCTCTTGACCTTTATTGCCAGGGTGATTATGCTGAGAAAATAAGTGCCTTGCAAACCAGCCTATCCCACCAATACGCTCCCAGTGGTGGTGACCCACTGTTCTGACTTTTATCACCGTGCAATAGTTTTGCCTCATATAAATGGAACCAAACTGTAGGCATTCTTTTGTCTCTGTCTTCTTTTCCTCCACATGTTTTTGAGAGTCATTCATGTCGTTGTACTTATCCATAGTTCATTCTTCTTATTGCTGAGTAGTATTCCATTGTATAGAGGTACCACAGTTTGTTTCTCCATTCATGGGCATTTGGGTTGTTTTCGTTGTAGGACTATGATGAATAAAGCTGCTATGATTTACAACAAACGCTCCATTGCTCTTCAATGGGAGAAAAATGTCTTGCAATAAATGATGGTGGAGCCATTGGATATCTACTTGGAAAAAAATTAACCTTTACCCCTAACTTATACTTCACACAAAAATTAATTCAAAGTGGATCACAGGTCTTAATTAGGAAAGTAAAACGATCTTTTATGAGAAAGCATAAGACAATATCTTCATGACCTTGGGAAGGGCAAGAATGTCTTAAAGAGGACACAAAAGGCATTAAGCATTAAAAAATTTAAAAAGTGGACTTCATTTAAATCAATAACCTCTTCATCAAAAGACACTATTAAGAAAACAAACAGATAAGCCAAAGACTGAGAGATGTTTGCAATACCCATATCTGACAAAGAAGTCCTATTTAGAATGTTTACTTTTAAAACTCCACAAGTCAGTGATAAGGAGAGAAACAACTCAGTTAAAAAATAGGGGAAATATTTGAACAGGAACTTTAAAAAAGATATCCAAAATGGCTACTTAGAAAAAATCCCCAACATCAAATACTTGTCAGAGAAATGTAAATAATAACACAATGAGACACTCTTACGTACCCACCAGAAAGACTGCAATTAAAAAGATGGACAATCCCAAGTATTGGGGAGGATGTGGAGAAACGGAACTCTCAGACACTGCTGGTGGGAGGGTAAGTTGTTTCAGCTGCTTTGGAAAAACATTTGGTAGAATCTACTAAAGGTAAATAGTGCTCCAGGACCCAGCAATTCCACCTCTGGATATACAGCCAACAGAAAGGAGTACAAATATTCACCAAAAAGACATGAAAAAGAAGGTCCAGAGCAAGTTTATTTGCAATACCCAGCATACTTGAAAGTATAAAATAGAAATGTCTTCTAAGCTGACTTTAGTCTTAAGTTCAATAGGACACAGAGCACCAGAAAGGACTATGCAGGAGGCTGCACGTCTTGGTCCAGGAAGGAGACTGATAACAAAAGGGAATGAAAGCACGTGGTCCCTGGAAGGGCACTGCTTAGATCTGCTTAGATGATGAAGCTAGAGGTGGGGGTGGTCCTGATCTGAGCTATACCTATGGGAGCCCTGTCAAGCTATATATGAGCTTGAGAGCAACAGTCCATCAGCTGGGCCCTGACATTGCCCCTTGCTTAAACGGAGTGTATGTATCCTGTTGGAAAGGAGAGGGGAAAGACGAAGGCTCTGCCAGAGAGGCCAGGGAGAATGAAATCTTTGAGGGGAAACTTCTCCCTTTTATGTGTCACGAGTAGGCACCCACCATCCAATGAGACTCTTGAACACTGGGATCCAGTTCACTGGTCCGAAGCCACGGTGGAGCTGGTTCTGCTTTCAGAGAGCTGGACCTTCAGCCCCCTCGCTGCCCTCTATGCCGCTCAGCTCCTCTCCTCCCACAGACACTGCCAGGGAAGGACTGTGTGGGCTGGGGATCCTGGAAACCCCTGGGCCAGGAACACGTGTCCACCCATGTTGATTGTGCACATCCAACATGACAGCTTTTCTGAAAGCAGAAATAACCTCCTCCGAACACAGAATGGAAGAGATGTTTGAAAAGGAGACACACAAGCATTTCCTGGGGCAGGCACTATAGCTTTAGAACCCACAGGGAAAGGACACACACGGAGCTTGGTCCTGAGTGGCCTGGATCTTACACAGGAAATACTTGGGTAAACCTCTCACCCCAGCACACATACTAGATTAAACTCTACCTCCTGGTGATAGGGTCAGAACCAAAAAAAAGCTGTCATTTTTAGTAAGAGGAACTATTGGAAAATATTGTTAGGGAAAAACAGAAATAAATAGAAACATTTTCTGCTTTAAAAGTAACTAGTCTACAGGAAGCCACAAGACTATTTAAAATGTCATATTGAAAGTCCAGGAAAGATGTGAGCTAGGGCTCCAAAAGAGCTGCTAAATAATGAACCTGTTTGGCTGGGCTGGTGAAACTGCAGATCATCGTAGAGGAAAAGGTATGTTTTCAAAAATGGGAAGTGGGTCTGAGGAAGCACAGGAACCCAGAAGCCCCCCACCCCAGAGAGGCAGCTGGTGCTCCCCTGCCAGGGCGCTGAGTCTCACCAACCCAGACGCCTGCATCACTTCCTGATCCACCCAAGCCCTGGGTGTTTTCCTCCTCTGTTCGTTCTAAAAGGCAAGCTCCTCTCTGTAGAAGTATGAATCCTCTCATCCACAAGCCTCTCTTTGATGAGCTGTCTTAATAAGGTTTATAGGTCAAAAACATAATTCAAGGAACTTCTTACAGGAGATATCTCAAACCAATAGTACAAGCTATTTCAAGTCAGAGATGAAGCCATGGCCCCTCCCCTTGTGCAGATCTCAGTTTAGGGGGTGATGATGGGGGCACCTAACCTGACAGTTACAGTGGAGTGTGATAAATGCTCTAATTGATGGAGTATAGGGGGCTTTGGGAGTCCAGTGGAAGGCATCTAGTCTCCCCCTTGGGTAACACGGAAGACTTCTAGGGACCAAGTGTCTGAACTGGGTCTTGAGCCCGAAGAAGAAGAGAAGGGAGGGCGTTCCAAGAGGAGAAGCCTCAAGTGCAAAGCTGTTTGGCAGATGGCAGGGGCCTGAGGGAGGGAAGCAGGATGGTGAGAGAGGTCGAATCTGAAAAACAATTGTATGCCCTGCTCCTCTTCTGAATTTACCCTGAAGGCACATACATAGGAATCAGATGAGTAACTGACAGTATGCTTTTCATGAAGTGGAGCCCTGTTCGACTCACTCCCATTCCCCAGCGATAAAGGCATTATTACGCACGGAGAAAGAGTGACTAAGCCCATCAGAGCACCCAGGAACTGAGACTGAAAAGAGATTTACATGTTTGTCTTGTTCATTCTCAAGAGCACTGAGAAGAAGAGAGAAAGTGTTCGTGTCATGAAGAAAGTGAAGAAGGTTCAGCACGTCAAAATGGTGGAAGCAGGGAGTAACCCCAACAAGTTTAGAAAGGGATGCTTTGTGTGGGGGGGAAACAGGAAGCAGTACTTTGCCCAGGAAGCTGCAAACATCTGGAATTAATCCACCCTAGAGATGGTAGGGAGGCAAACAAAAATTGGTTCAAGGAGGGTTTTGATAATTTCAGGGGTGGGAGAGTCACAGTGATTATTAAGGGAAGCTGGGGATGTTTGGCACTTATGCCTAACCACCTGAGGTTGGAGCCTTGGAGCACCAGCATGCTTTCCCAGCAAGCCTGCAGACAGGGCAGACCAAGGGTTGGGCTGGACTGACCACTCATCCAACCCGGCTTGGCACCGCTCCTGCTTCCTGCATCACTGACCTCAAGCCTGGGGGACCCTGGTTCTGATAATGATAGGGAAGCAGGACTCAGAGTGGGAGCTGCTGAGCCGGTGGCGCCACCCTCTGAACTGATCACATGTTCTCTTCCCCCACTACTCACATATGTGCCAAGCTCTAGTGCCCAAGAAAGGCTGTGAATGTCCTTGTCCATGGGCTTGAGCACTATCTGACTTTACTTTCTTCAGACAAGTCTCCTTATCTCAGCAGGAAGAGGCTCATGTTTACATGGATATCATTTACGGGCAAGGGCCAGATATGAGGTTTCTATGTTCAGTGTCGAAGGTAGGGACACGGAAGCAGTTAAGAAAAATCTGATAATAGTGAAGAGGAGGCACTAAGGATAGAGGCAAAAGAAATAAAGAGCAGTGGTCATAATGGTGGCGTTGACGAGTGAGAATAAGACATGGAAGTAACAGTGGAGAAGACAGAAGTGGAAGCGATAATAATGGAGGGGGTGACGGTAGAAGTGGGAGGGAAGATAATGGAGCAGTAGTGGGGGTGAAGAAGGAGATGAAGTCAGTGGAAGTAAAATTAGACGTGGTGATAATTGTGTTGGAGGAAGTGATAGTGAAGGTAACAGAGCATTGGTGGTGGAAGTGGTAACCAGTGAAGGTAGAGGTGATGTAGGAGATGAAGATAAAGGTAGAGGTGCTGGTGGTGGTGATGATAGTGGTGTTAGTTAGTGAAGGTGAGGGACAGGGGTGGTGGAGGTGACGAAGGCACTGGAGGTGGTGGTGGAGGTGATGATTAATGGAAGCAATCACTGCAGTGAAGATGAGGAATAAAGAAGAAGGAAGTCATTTGTGAGCTGCAGCAGTCAGGGAGGGATTCCTGGAATGTGTGAGTCTTGAACCAGAATTTACAGACTTGTAAAATTTAGAGAGGAGAGAGTAGGACATTCCAAGCCAGGGAAATGTTAGTGAGAACTTGCAGGGAAAGAATACATAGGTTGTATTTGTGGGGCAGTGAGGGGAGGATGAACACTGGGCTGGTGTGGGAAATGAAGTGGAGCAAGGAGAGAACACCTAGGCAAAGAAGTTCAGACTCTGGGTGGAGAGCCCCAGGAGCCTTGAGCAAGGATGGACTGTTAGGAAAGAAGATGTGCTGTGGACAGTCTGGAAATGGTGAGCAGCCAGCTGGAGGTGGGGCATCCAGCTCGGAGACTGTGGAACCCATGGGAAGCGCAGTGAAGAGGTGCCACGTGCCGGCAGTGCAGGAGGGTGGCTCAAGCTGGGAGGCTCATTTTGCCCTAAATCTTAGCTGATATGTGCCTTATTTCCTGAGGTCCAGGTTCCAGCCACCAGCCCTCCCTTAACGCCCGAGGAATCAGGATGCATTTTGTCTGGTCCGACCCTTTGTCAGGCCAGACTGTAGTGGTGTACTGCAGCCAACTCTTATGGGCCTATGAGAGCTGTTTTTATGAGAATGTCTTCTCAACTTTGAGTTCAGTAACATCACGTTGGTAGTTTTAAATCAGCCATGGTGAGCGCATTGATACGACGGAGATTGGCAAATGCTACAAACTGGCTTTTCTTTTCCTGGCGATCCAGTTGTTAAACATTTAACAACACACCAATGATTGCACCCCAGGAACCCCAACATGAGCAAGAATGATACTCACCACGCTAGGCCTGGGAGCATAGTGCATCCCTGCATTCTAATGTCATCTATGGTATGTTTCAAACCTAGCCTATATTACAGTAATTTTGAACCCCCAATAGGCAGGGAAACTCATTAGGCCTGTATTTTTTCCCCCAATTTTTATTATGAAAAAGATACAAATGTGCAGAAAAGTTGAAAAACTAGTACAATGAATATGTATATACTCTATGAATACACACTCAAATTTCCCTCAATTGTCCCAAGAACGACTTTTTCTGTTTTCTCTCCCAAACAAGGATCCAATTAAAGTTCCCCCATTGCACTTGGCTGTTTTGCTCTTTAGTCTCTTTTAATCTAGAGCAGGGAATCTAGATTTTTCAGCAAAGGGCCAGATAGTATTTAAATATTTTATGTTTTTCAGGCCAAGAAGAAAAACCAAGGTAGGTACTTAGATTAACAACCATTCAAAAATATAAAAGCCATTCTTAGCTTGTAGCTGTTAAAAAAAAAAAAAAAAGCAGTGGGCTAGATTTGTCCTGTGGGCCATAGGTTGCCAACCTCTGATCTAGAGCTCTCTCTCCACATTTTGTCCCCCGTGACCAAGGATGTATGACTTGTGCACTTGTATTCAGGAGGACCCAGTGCTTGGTTTGATGTCCTGCTATTTCTCTCCTGAAATTCTTAATTTCTCCTGAAATTTTAGCTTTGAGCTCGTGTTTTATAAGTGAAGTCTGAGAGGACAGTGTGTACGAGCAGAGGAAAAATGCACAATATGTGTGTCTGCCGTCATTCTGCCACCCTTCTGTGTATAGTCCCCAATAGCCCACAAGCACACAATTCCAGTGAACCCATAATGTATGTTACATCTATGACAGAGTAAGTGGGGCACTTTCATTCAAACCAGAGGCTTTCTTCAGGTGCAGAACAAAGGCAAGAGGGTTCTAAGAGACACGCGTGACCAAGGAATCCTATCATATCCTTCCTTACTCACCTTAATTCCTTGTAACATGCTTTCCTGTAACTTACCTGAAAATGATGACATATAAGGAAAGGGAAAGACAGAGCAATCTTTTCCTTCCCGGACTTCCTTAATTATAAGTACATGGAAGGTAGAGAGTGTTGGCAAAGTGTATCAAGAAGCAAAATAGAGACTTCCCTGGTGGTCCCGGGGTAAAGAATCCGCCTTCCAATGCAGGGGACATGTGTTCGATCCCTGGTCAGGGAACTAAGATCCCATGTGCCGCGGGGCAACTAAGTCTGCGTGCCACAACTACTGAGTTCACGCGCCTCAACAAAGATCCCGTGTGCTGCAACTAAGACCCGATGCAGCCAAAAAAAAAAAAGAAATGAAATAAAAGCAGCTGTTATTTTTGTGCTGCAATCCCACTCTTCTGGTAATAACCAAATACACATGTATGTACAAACTATGAACTACACGTTGTATCATTTTGGTGATTCCACATATGAATTAAGTACTTTTTTATTTGTGGTTAAAAGTGGCATTGCACAAAATAAAGATGGATGAGAAAATTCATGCTAATAATGCTCATTCCTCTTTACTTAAAATGTCATTAAATAGCAAATTTTAAATATGACCAATCAAGAGAGGAACCATAGAAAAAGGAAAAAACTTTATATTACAGTGTCCTTAAAAGCATTTTGTTCTTTACTCTTTTAACAAGGGGCCTCACATGTCCCTTTGCACTTGACCCCATAAATTATGTAGCCAGACCCATAATATTGGCTCTTTGAAGAGTCTAAGCTTTGTAGAGGTTCCCACATTGCCCGACTGTGTCCACATGGTGTTATGTCACTTGTTCTTCAATCTCCATGTTTCTTACAAATTAGAAGTGAGAATTAGATGCTTGAGTAGATTCAGGTTAAACAAATTTTGGTACTAATTCAGGTTAAACAAGTTTCCTAAGTGATTTTGTGTTCTTTACATTGCATCACACCAGAAGGCATATATTATCAGGTTGCCTCACTCTGAGTGATGCTATTTGATCTTCGGATTATGGTGATGCCCTCCAGGTATTTCCATCCTAAAGGTATGCTTTTCTCTTTGAAATAAGTAATTTTGTGGAGTGCTATTTTGACACTGGGCAGTTCCCCACTGACCTTTCACCTAATGACTTTGGCATCCATTGCCGATCTTTGCCTATATCAATTGCTACACTGGAGCTTGTGAAATGTTTTTCTAATTCTATCACTCTTTTTACATGTACAAGTAGACTTTCTTCAGTTTAAAAGAGACAGAGCTTTCCCTCCTCCCGTGCTCACCCGCTCACGCATGCTCTCTCTCTCTCTCTCTCTCTCTATTTGCGGGGAGCGGTGGGAGTCTCTTAGGACTCTTTAATTCTTAGTATTACAATTAATGACCATCATTATTTTTATGATTTGGCTCAAATTGGGCCACGTTTATTTAGAAGAAAGCCCTTCAATTTGGTTCCTGTGTTCTTTGGACATAACTTCCATTCACCTTTGAGTGCCGCCTTGCTTTCTGACACAAAAGATGTTCCAGGCTGATCTTGTACTTTTCCTGCTCCAGAGCTGGGCTCAGCCAAGATCCAAGGCACCATAGTGTTTAAAAACCAAGATCTGGGCACTAGGTATGCTCATCGCCACTGAGGTGTCGCTGCTTTAAGTGCTTTAAGGACGTGGATAGAAAATAAACCTTTAAAAGCCATGCGTCTATATTACAATTTTTAATGCAAAGTTAATATTGCAAGTTTTTTTCTAATTTCTTTTATTTTTATATTTGTATCTCTTTTCTCTTATATTGAAAATCTTGGTTCCTAATAAAATTAATATATTTTCTTTTTTGCTTTATTTCACAAAAATAAAATCGCTTCAAAATTACAATACTACTTCTAACAATAAGCCTACTAAGTGAAATTTTAACTTTCTTTGCAGTTGTTTTTCCCCTTAAAATATATTCTACTCTAGTCAGAAATCTATGTTAAAAAGTTGTTTGAAATAATTATTTTCTCCATGAAGTAATATTATCAATTTAACATGGAGTTAGGTTCATCTGTTTCTGTCCAGTTTTAGAGTATATTTTTTCCTTTTATTTAATTTTGCTTTCAAATACATAAAACATTTACATAGTTCAAAAGTTAAAAGTATATAAAATGATGTACTCAGAAAAGTCTATCATCCTTATCTTCTACCCCCGGTTCATCAGCAGCCCATCCCCACTGAATATGTAAGTATCTTCTCTAGTTTCTGTTTTGCAAACAGTATCTAATTATTATTTTCAATTCTTTCTTACACAAAAGGTAACACTATATATTCTGTTTGGCATCCTGCTTTCTTCACTTAACAGTATATCCTAGAAATCAACATACATGTATTCACAGAGATTTTTCCTCATTCCTTTTTTAGACCTGCCTGGTATTCACTACCTGGACATACCAGAGTTTATTCAACGAGCCCCCTTTTGTTGGACATTTGGGTTCTTCCTATCTTTTGTTTTTACAAATAATGCCACAGTGAATAACCATGTACTTATTTGTTGAGCTGTATCTTCAGGGTAGATTCCTGGCTAGTGCCAGGTCAAAGGGTAACTACATGTGCCACTTAGGTACTGCCAACTTCCCCTCCATTCTGCCCTCTCATAGCGATGCACAAGACAGCACAGCCTCAGAGTGAATTGTCAATTTAATAAGTGAGAGATGATAGTTCAATGAAGTTTTTTTTTTTTTTTTTTGCGGTACGTGGGCCTCTCACTGTTGTGGTCTCTTCCGTTGCGGAGCACAGGCTCCGGACGCGCAGGCCCAGCGGCCATGGCTCACCGGCCCAGCCGCTCCGCGGCATGTGGGATCTTCCCGGACCGGGGCACGAACCCGTGTCCCCTGCATCGGCAGGTGGACTCTCAACCACTGCGCCACCAGGGAAGCCCTCAATGAAGTTTTAATGTGCATTTCTCTGATTGCTTATGAAACTGAACGCAGTTTCATACGTTTAAGAGCCATTTGCCTTTCTTTTATCTATGAACTGTCTGCGCGTGTCACTTACCCATTCGCCTGTTAGGTTTTTTGCACTTTTTCTTCTCAATTTCACAGAGCTCTTTATATGGCATCACTTTACCTGTAATATAGATTGCAAATAATTCCCCCCCAGTGTGTCATTTGTCTTTTGACTCTATGCTGTGTCCTGAGGGTGTTTGTTCTTTGGGGAAGGAGGAAGGCAAGAGGAAAAAGACAGCAGTACTTCCCCAGCTGTGTCTTCAGGATTTTAGGCCACTTCTCTCCCTTAACAGGCCAAAAAACATTCCGAATCAGGTGTGTAAATGCCCAGCAGTTCGTGAGACAGGGAGGCATGGAGATCAGCTACCACGAGTGTGGGGATGGCTACCACACTTCCTGCCCTCAAGAGCTCGGGGAGCCAACAGTCGGAGGTGAGGCAGCCCTCAGGGAGAGGCCAGGGGTCAGGCCCAGCCAGGCTGGGTTTGTACAGACGCTGTGAAATTCCTCCTGAGCTCAGCAGGATGTGGCATTTGGACTCTGGGTGAGCAGAGCATTCCAGACCCCTCCCAGAATGAGGCGTGAGGGAGACCAGTCATGAGAGGGAAGGGGCAGGACCCTGAGTCAGTCCTTCTGAGTATGACCCCTGCTGTCTCACCCAGGCTGTGAGACCTTCCTGCACCTGGAAGAAGAGACAAACACCCAAGATCCCAATTCTAGGACTTGGGGGAAGTTAGGACTCCCAGCTGCCTTCCTTTGTGTTCGCAAAACATGAAAACTAATATTACAACTGATAATAGTAAATGTTAATATATACTGGCACTTACCCAACTCATAGTTTGAGCTCTGAAATTTCCATTTTTGTGGGCCAAAAATCGTTGGATATCAGCAATTTCATATGGCTCAACTGGAAGTGTACCGGAAATGTTCTAAGTGCTTTTTATATCTCATCTGGTTTGATTCTTCTAATTCTACAAGGTAAATACTCATCTGAGGAAACCGAGGCTCAGAGAAGCAAGCCTCGCAGTCAGCACCTGCCTCCTCTCTTGTCTGATCTGTCTGAGAGATTTCTCCCAAACCAGAGCTCATTCACTGCCAGAAACTAAAATAAGCCAGGGAATTCACACCCCCTCAGGCAACCCTCAACCAACAGAAGACAGGGGTGGATGGATTCATGCTCCAACCTCCTGTCCTGGGCAGTAGAGAAGAGCACAAGTCTGAGGCATGTTCCATGTGCTTTCTCAGAGGGCCGGCAGTGAGATGGAACCTCAGTTGCCCAATCTGTAACCTGCCTATTAATATACCTTTATGGGACTTCCCTGGTGGCGCAGTGGTTAAGAATCCACCTGTCAATGCAGGGGACACGGGTTCGAGCCCTGGTCCGGGAAGATACCACATGCCACGGAACAGCAAAGCCCGTGCGCCACAACTACTGAGCCTGTGCTCTACAGCCCGTGAGCCTAGAGCCCGTGCTCCGCAACGGGAGAAGCCACTGCAATGAGAAGCCTGCGCGCCACAACGAAGAGTAGCTCCCGCTCGCCACAACTAGAGAAAGCCCGCGCGCAGCAACAAAGACCCAACGCAGCCAAAAGTAAATAAATAAATAAATAAAAATTTTAAAATGTACCTTTATGGACTTTCCTCTTTTCCTTGTCTCACCTTCCCCACTCCCTTGCTAGGATGACCTGTCAAATAAACTGCCTGCAGCCCAGTACTTGCCTCGTGGTATGCTCTGGGGGGAGCTCAGAAGACATTTGGTTTCTAGTTCTGACTCTACTTGTTAATGACATGACACTTGCTCTGGGTCTCAGTTTCCCTGCTGGAAAATGGGGCTATCATCTCTGCACACTTCATGGTGGAGAATAGGTATGAGACAATGATTTCATTGAGACAAAGTCCATGAGAGTGTCCTGCACGGCAGAGGAGCCAACATGAAGGATGTGTAGTATCACTATTAATTTTGCCAGACAGACAGCAAATTGGGAGCCAGGGAATAAACATATTCAAGTATATCAGCAAAAATTAAAATAATAGGCATTTTCCCTTCCCTTTCAGTCCTTTCTTCAGGACTGGAAGTGGTCAGTTCCTTGGGTTCTTGTGCCAACTTCTGACCTAGCCAGTTGTTTTCTGCATTTTTAATAGGCCCATGATGGCCAGGATCATGGCAACTTTAGTCCCACCAACCTACGAGTGGGAGTGTTGTCCTTCTGAATAATCTCTTTAAGAAGAGAAAGGAGGACTGATATTCGTTGAGTCGCTTCTCTGCTAAAGGCTTTACATAAATTATCTTTTTTAGTAATCATAATAGCACTGCCAAATTGGTCTCAATAGCTCCCCTTTACAGATAAGCAAACAGATGCCCAGAGGTTAGTGCCTAAGGTCTGTCACTCAGCAAGAAGAGGGAGAGCAGGGGTGCAAACCCAAGTCTGTCTGCCTCCCAAAGCCCATGCTCCCCCAACATTGGATATGCTCCCCCTCAGGAAGTCCCACTGTAACTCCCTGGAAGGGCTGTGATGATAAAGCAAGATAATTAATCCATGTAAAGTTCTTAGCCTCATGCCTAGTACATTAAGAGTGTTCAGTAAACACTGGCGATTGCTATCCTTTCCAGGAAAGCCCTGGCTGATTCCCCATCCTTCCTGTGTGTGGTTAGGGTTCCCTTGTCTCTGCTCCCCTAGCATCCCCAGGCTGCCTGTCATTGTGCTTAACCACTGGGCATTGTCATTTTCTGCTACCTTATACCAGGCATGAGCTGTGTTCCCTGAGGGCTGGCATCATTCCCAGACCATGTGGGTCAGGGGGCCTCTTAGAAGGATGACCAGTTGGTCACTGTGCTGGCCAACCTGCTGATTACCCCTAGCAAACCATGAACACTTTCAGGATATTCTCATCCCCAAGCAACAAGAACAATGCCTGGCTCATAGTAAGCAATGGGCGAATGAGCTCCGAATGAATACTAGCTATTTTCAATTGGAAAACACCCACCATCTTCACTGAGAAAATTCAGGATCATTTGGAGAAGGGGCTGGGAGTAGTTCCTCAAATAGTGGTGGCCTCACTGGATATGTGAGCATCCAGCCTCCCCAGGGAGCAACCTCATTTGCATGGATAAATTCTGATCTGTGGTTTTCCAAATCAGTGCTTCTTTGTGTCCTTCATCGTGCTGTGCACACAGTAGGAGCTCAATAAATAGGTGTTTATTTATTGAAGTACTCCAGAGCCCCTGAATTCACAAACAGAAACCAGAATCTGAGTCTCCTCCCTTGTGGGCCAGGCCTTGGTCCATCTGGGCAGACAGATGATCATTCACCAGCCTGCTCCCTCTGGAATACTGTCCTGGCTCCAAGCAGGGCTGCTGAAAAGGGGCCATTCTCTCATCTCAGAAGGGCCTCAGACACTTCACAGTGGGGATTTTTTCTCAACTGCCTCACTTGACCTTTGGTTCTAACGTGCAGTGGGCAAAGTCCAGGGAGGCCTGCAACAAGTGGCCTTCCTTCCACCAGCCTACGACCTACTCTGATCTCTTGGACTCTCAATTTGGCACTTTTGGGGGCTTCCTGGAAACCTAGAAGATCATAGAAGACCGCAACATTTCTCTCCTTTCCTCTGGGTTGGGTTCTGGTCTCCATCAGAAGTTGGGAGGCTCCTTCTTATGGCCACAGCACCTGAGCCACCACCCTGTCCCTTTCCCTGTCTCCCTCCAACATGGCAAGGGTTCATGGCATTCAGTTATCCTAAATTGTATCAAAAGTCCCGACTGACCAGCATGAGGATTTCAGTGAGCCTGGAAAATCACAGCACACCATCCCCCAGGACTGTGGCTCCATCTCTGCTGACTGGCGTGCTCGTGCTGGAGAAGGGAATGTGCTGTTGGTCACTGTCCCAGGAACTCATGTTCCATCGAGTCAGCCAGGGAGGTGGGGTGGGTGGGGGGTGGCTAGAGGAGAAGGTGGGGCACCATACGAACATGTGTTGGGGGAAAAGAGAATGATCTAACAGGAGACGGTCTGGGGTCTCCTGAGAGGTCCATGCCAACTGGTCTCAACTCTTGCTTTTGGTATCTCACCCCAAACTTCTAGCATTTTCATAACATCATTTATTAGAGACCACACAGGGCACAGCACTGTGATTCCTAAGGTCTCTGTAATAGTCAAGGGTTTAGGTCCTGGGGACTGGGAGGCCTGTGTTCAAATTCCCATTTACCAGGTGACCTTGGCCAAGTCAGGAACTATTCTTAGTGTCAGTTTTCTCATCTGTCAAGGTAATAATACTTCTTACCTTGTAAGATTGGGATAAGGAAAGCTCAGGACCTAGCACATAGTGAATGCTGAGCAAGCATCAGTTACCATGGTTATCAAGTGCTAAGACAGAGGGGCACACAGGCAGCAACACATTGTCCTATTTGCCTGAAGCTAGGGGCAGGTGAGAAACATCATGTGAGATGGCACTGACAAGAACAGACTGGAAGTCATGCTAAAGCTGTGGCCGGTGGGAAGTTTATACTTAATTCAGTGGTCATGGGAGCCATTGAACAAGGTGAAAATGGACAGTTTATAGACAGAGGAAGATTCAGCCTATGGTCTTGTCACCAATGTCCTTGTGTTCAGATCTTGCCTAGCACACTCCCCCCAAACTCCCACCCTCACCCCCAGCCTACACAGCAAACAGGTCAGCCTTGCATTTGAGGATCACAGCTTTCTTCTTTCCTGCCCTCTGGATGTGACCATGAAATCTTGCTTGAATTTGCTGAGTAAAAATAACAGGACTCAGTGAGAAATAGCAGGTCTGCACTTGTTTCTAACCAGACCCTGGTTTGATTTAATGCTGATCTAGTGTGGTGCCTAGTTTTCACACATGTTTCTTCTCACTTCCCTGGAATTTCCTTTTTTTTTTTTTTTTTAACTCCCCACAGTGCTCTTTGCCAGTCACCAATAAGCAGATCCTTAGCAAAAAGCTGCACAGGACTGGCAGTCTGTCCTGTGGACCCGTTATGTTGAATCTGTAGGTAGGGGAAGCTAAGGCCAGCAGGGAGTGATCTGCCAAAGTCAATGTAATAGTGGTGAAGGAATAGGTTTTGGAGTCAGGCCACAGCACCCCTGAGGGCAGAGACTAGGTCTGCCTTGTTCTCTGATGTATTCCCAGCACCTGGAATAGTGCCTGGCACACAGCAGGTGCTCAATAAATGGATGCTAAGTAGAGAAGTGAGTGGAGGGATGGATGCCCATCATCATGAGAGGTGCAAGTGTAAGGAATGCCATGCAGGGTCAGGGGTCAGGGGACTCCGGCTCCAGCCTTGCTGCCATTTATTTGCCAGGCTTTGGAAAAGATCAGTCACTCCTGGTGTATGGTGGGCAGTGGGTGATAAGGGTGTACTGAAGGGATGGGGCAGGCAGGCAGGGCTGTGCTGGCAGACCCACCTCTGAGGATGAGTCTGGCCAAGGGACGCTCAGAGTCGTATGCTCTGTGAAAACGGCCCAGGGGAAGGCACCCAGCGCCTGTGCCCGCCTCCACCGCACCACCACCCCAGCATCCCCATCATGCCCACTGACCGGTGACGGTGACAAGGGCACCTTTACTGCCTCCGTAGGTGGCGAATGCCTATGACTCACAGCTCGAGAAACCCCACCGGCTGGGTTCAATCAGGGCCTGGGCCTGGTCTTCCTTGGCAGAGGAGAGCCCAAGGCTGGGGCCCAGGCTCCCTGGCAGGGCGTGTCTACCCAACTCCCCCACGCCACCCCCGCGCCAACCCCCTCCAGGAGTCTGCGGCAGGCAGCACGTCCCCTTCCCGGCGTGGTCAGGACACTCGGCTCCGCGCGCGGGCCAGAGAGGACCCCGGGAGGTCTGGGCCCAGGGCATGCATCCGAGGCCGCAAACAAGGGCGGGCTTTGTGCCGCGGGCAGGCGGCAGGACGGCTAGTCCCCGTGCCCCTCCCGGCCCCGGTCCCGCCGCTACCCGCCGGATTCCTGCGGCCGCAGCGCCTTGGCAGCTCCGCGGCGGCGGCGGCGGCGGCGGCGGCGGCGGGCGGGCAGGCGGCGATTTTAGCTTCGTCCCCTCTCCCTCCCCTCCCACTTCTGGAGAAAAGTTCCAGAGCACAGAGAAGCGCCCAGACCTCCGGGGGACGCAAAGCTGCCACGGAGTCAAGGGATTGTAGCGATTTGAGCACAAGCTGGCTTTCCACCGAGCAGGCGCTAAGGCAAACACAGGGCCGGCCCACTTGGCTGTTCTCTGCACTAGAAGGGCGGAAAGTACGTCCAGTGCGGGGGAAGGGGGTGTCCAAGGGCTCCTCCCTCCTAGCCCCAAGGCCTGCTTCCCCAAGACCCTCTGGAGTAGCGGCGGGTCTGCAAAACGGAGACACCGAGTGTCTTGCTCTCTCTGAGCTGTGCCTGGTTCTGCTGCGGGGAGTCTGAGTGCAGAGTCCACTACACGGACAGCAGGTGGGAGGGAGGAAGGTTTCCCTGGCTCTCACCCCAAGATCCCAGTCTCAAGCCACACCCACCCAGTGCTCCCAGCACCCGGGCAGCAGCCTACCCGATCCTCTGCCTCTCTCTTGCACCTGACTGGGGTTCTGCCTGACGCCTGACCACCCCTACTCCCGGGGGTGTCAGTGTGACCTTGGTAGGGGAGTTGTTGGAATGGTCTCTGAGCATTCTTATACTCTGCTGGAAAACGTCCACACAAAAGAGTGTGATATTTCAGGAGGCAAGGCCTTTAAAAATGGTTCTTCCTTCTGATCAGCAATTTCAAGGAATTTATCCTAAGGGAGGAGTTATATCTGGGCACAAAGATGTTCACTGCGACATTACTTATAACAAAGCAATTGGAAACAAATTCATGGCCAACAGTAGACTTTATATAGACATCACATGGCATAGACATGAGAAAAATTGTCACGATATATTTAAGTGGAGAAAATGTAAGATACAAAACTGGATGTTTTCAGTTTAAGAGCTCTGATAGGTCCGGAGGAAGCCAGGGTTCTGAATATTCAGAGCTGAGAGCTAAAATAAAGCGAATCCAAGATTTCCAAATATACACCCATGCAGAATAACGTATAAGCACAGGGTTTTCTTGACCACCAAATGAAATCACACTAGCCAGCATTCACCAAATGCTTACGATGTAGAGGGAAATTTTTAAAAACAAGGTAAGAATGATAGAAAAAGTGAAGAGGGGGTAAAAAAAAAGCACAGGAAAAGCAAGGTGAAGAGAAAGCATACAGTAAGATGGTAAAAATAATAACTATATTAGGAATTATTACAACTGGTAAAAGTCTAAAATCAACACTTAAAAGTTTGCCAAATATGGTTTTAAAAATGTGTGTCCAAATCAAAAAGTGATAGAAATTTATAAATTCACAACTATATGTGCAAGATTTACAGGAGAAACAGTCAAAATATGAAGAAGAAAGGTTGAAAATAAGACTGAAAAAGATATACCAAGAAATACTAATCCCACCCCCGCCAAAAAACCCAGCTGCTATGGCTATATTAAACTTTAAAGAGAAAAAGCATTATTGAGAATATCAATAACTGCATAATTATAAAAGCAGTAATTCACCAGAAAGCTATAACAACTATAATAACATAAGTTGAGTGTCCAAATTTATAAAACAATAAGTGATAGAATTACAAGGAGAAATTTATAAATCCTCAGTAATAATGGCAGATTTATTATACTTCTTTCAGTAACTGATACATCAAGCAGACAAAAATTTAGTCTGGACAGTATATTTAAATAATACAATTAAGTTTAATCTACGAACATTTTTGGAACTATGTATCCAACGCTTAGAAATATTTTTCAGGAACACATACCACATTTGCAAACATTTATTATTTACTAGGTATGAAGCAAATCGTGATAAAAACCACAATCAGCTGCATATAAACCATATGCCCTGAATGTAATGCAATTAAGAGAGAAATCAAGAATCAAAAAGATGACTAAATGTAATACTGTAAATTTTTTAGAAATTTTGAAACAAACTTCTGGATGGATTACAGAAAAATTAAAATGGGAAATTAGAAATTATTTAAAATTGAATGACATTGAAAATATTATGTATCAAAACTTATGGGATGCCTTTCTCCTTCACTTCCCTTCCTGACCCATTCAGTTTTAAGCTATCAGGTGGACAAAGCAAGATAGGTGTCCACTGAGAGGGGTAACCTGGAACCCGTGTCACAGCCCAAGTGGAATGAGGAGCACGTCCATGCAGGGGGGCAGTGTGTGTGGGGAGTAAGAGCCTCAGCCAGGAGAGGAGGGCATCTGTGCAAGGAAGCAGCCTGGTGTGGGGTGTTGAAGCCCAAAGCTGGTGAGGACTGCATCCACCAGGCTAGGGGCTGCCTGAGGGGAGGTGCCGGAGTCCCAGCAGGCTGAGGAGGGCAGCCACACAGAGCAACAGACAAGTGCCAGGTGTCAGAGCCCAAGCTGGGTAAGGAGGGTACCCAGAGACCTCACACGAATGCTTCCAATTCCAATCTGACATCAAGGGTTCATTCTAGTTATCTCCCTCTCCATTGATGTAACTCCTTTGCCAATAGTGAGAAATCTGGCTCCCATTATCCTTGACATAGTGACACATTTGATCCATCCCCCTTGAAACCAGCCTCCTGCTACTGCTGCCACCTCTCTCCTAAGCAGACAGGTATCCTTCTTACCCTGGTTGGTCTCTGCTGCTCCATGACAAATTTTTTATACTTTACATGAAACTTTTCTATAAGTTGGAGATTATGTTTAAAAATTCATTTTAGGGCTTCCCTGGTGGTGCAGTGGTTAAGAATCTGCCTGCCAATGCAAGGGACACGGGTTCGATCCTTGGCTCGGGAAGGTCCCACATGCCGCGGAGCAACTAAGCCCATGTGCCACAACTACTGAGCCTGAGCTCTAGAGCCCGCAAGCCACAACTACTGAGCTCACGTGCCACAACTACTGAAGCCTGCGTGCCTAAAGCCCGTGCTCCACAACAAGAGAAGCCACGACAATGAGAAGCCTCCACTCACCACAACTAGAGAAAGCCTGCGCTCAACAATGAAGATCCAACACAGCCATAAATAAATAAATAAATAAATAAAGTTTTTTAAAAATTCATTTAAAAAACCTTACAGTATGCAGCTAAAGCAGTACAGGGAGATTTTGTAGCCTTAAATTCTTATATAAGAAAAGCAGACTGAAAACTAATCAGCAAAGTACCCAAGACATTTAAGAAAGGAAAACAGAGTAAACCTGAAGGAAGGAAATAATAAAGATAAGTGTTGGCAATGTCATAAGTTCATGTCAACGCTTCTACATCTATGGAGAGAGTGTAACTGGATACAACCAATTTGGAAAACAATTTTCCTCACCGAGTAAAGTTTAAGATGAGGGGGAAAAAAAGATGTGCTTAACCTATGACCCAACAATTCCACTCTCAGAAACTTCTCCATATGCCCCCAAGGGACAGTACAAGAATGCTATTTCAGTGCTGTTTGTAACAGACCAAAAAAAAGAAAACAAATGAAATGTCCCTTGATAGAATGTATAAATAAATCATGATCTATTCATAAAATGAAATACTTTGGATCACTAAATGAATGAACTACAGCTACACTAATCACAGATGAATTTCAAAACCATAGCAATGAGCAACAATAACTAGTGACAGAAGAATTCATATTTCTGAAAATATTTCAGGAAAATGTAGAATAACATATTTATCCTATGTTTGGGGCTGGGAAGAATGTCCTAAATAAGACATAAAAGACATGTAAACCATAATGTGAAAGAGTGATAAAAATGATAATATTAAAATTAAAACTTCCTATATGACAAGACACTATTAAAAAAAAGAGAGAGAGAAAGACAAGCCACAGGCTGGGGAAGATATTTGCAGCAGATTTAACTGACATGGATTGGTCCCAGAATTTGTAAAAGACTTCTTAAATATCAACAAAAGTCAAGCTCAATAGTAAAGAATGAGCAAAGGATATGGAGATCCAATTTAAAGAATAGGAAGGTGGAATGACTAACAAACTTGATAAGATGCTCTACGCTCTGGAGATGGGGGCATGCAAATTAAAACTCTAATCTTACACCTCAGCTCCCCGCCCCGGGGAACTGTACACCATGCTCACCATCCTGCCGCTCACCATCCTGTCACCACTCATCTGAACCACTCATCTTCAGTGCTGACCACACTTTGATGCTCTCAACTGCCCCTGCTAGTTGCCAGAGCTCACCTCCTAGGTGCCCGGTGGTGCACTCTCTTAGAGCTGCTCAGGTCCCCAGGGGTTAGACACGCACAGCCCCTTCTTCCCCAGTCCACATACACATTTCCAGGGGGATCGGGCTCAGGCAAGTTCAAGTCACAGCCAAATACTGTGAGTAATGAAATGCTGGTCCCCTTCAATACTCAACCCCTCTGCTGAGTCAGTCTCACCATGGCTTGTCCTCTTTTCCCTGTGGTGTCCTCCTTTCTCTTCCAGGTTCTCAAATATTCATCTCCCTTGCAATTAAGTGTCTGTTGGCTTCTCCACCCCATTCCTGTGTGTCTGAACCCCTAAGTGTGGACATAGTTTGAGATCGTTCCCAGTAGGTTACCCAGTCCCCATTAATATCAATGAATGCAAAACATATTTCATAGTACTATTTTTTTTTCTGAGATAGGTAAAAATTGCTAATTTTTTCATCAAGGTAGAAAGTATAAACAATGAATTTTGGAGTAACCAAGGTATGGTGATGTCTCAAGCATGCCCTCCTGCTGAGAGACCTTTACTTCAGCCTCAGTATAACTAAGCATACCTGCCATGCCTGCATTATGCCTTTAGTAAGAAATTCAGGGATAAGAATAAAATCACTCAAGAAACACATGCTTCTTATCTGGCTGTAAATGAAACCATGTCATGGAATTGGCAAGAATCAGCTGCCATGTCTCAGGAACACAGAAGCTTCGCAGTCATCCAGTTCAAGCTTAACCCTCTACAACTCCTGACCTGGGGCCAAAGAACTCTGATTAATCTCTCCAGGGGATAGAGAGGTAAAATCTGACAATACCAAGCATGGGTATCCCTAGCACAGAGCAGGAGACATGGCCAGCCACTGGACTCAATCAATATCTGCTGAGCAAATAAGTGTGTTTTTCATTTACTGAAATATTTATTAAAAGCTTCATTTGAATGTGGTCACTGACCTGTAAGCTTTATTTTGTGACTTGGAATGATATTTCTATATATTTACATGAGGGTTACATTTAGAATCTAACCACCCTCAGAAAAATAGCTTTTTGTGAATCTAAAAATTCTCAAGCTTGTTGTTTCAATGACTGGAAACATTTTTCTAAATGGTTTCTTTAAAAGCAGGCATAAATCAGTACCACTTTATTGGCTACAAAAATACTGATGCAACTAAAGGATTAAAAGTTATTTGCAGATGGTAGCAGGCTAAATTTGTCCTTAAAATCTACTCATGTCACCAAATATGGGTTTTTCTATAGTACTGAAAAATAAAGTTATTTTTAAATATAATGTAACCCAAATGTCAACGGTCCTCTTGTCCTTCCTCATTCTTTCCCCTTCTATGAACTCTTCAGCAGTAGCTGAGAATAAAATTTCTTCATGTGGTTACAATAATATTGCATGAAATTTGGAAAATAAAACAAAAAAAATTACCGAACCAATGTAAGCATTTTTGTGGTTTTCTTTCTTACCTCTTTACTTTCTTTCCTTCCTTCTTTCTTTCTTTTCTTTGTTTTTTTTGTTGCTGTTTTTAATTTGCAAATATATTTGTATGTTCGTTACATGGTTTGTACATACATGTACATACATGATACATGCATTTTTGTGCCTCGTTCTGAAAAATGCCCCATCCCCAGCTTGCAGTGTCAAGTCTAGTTCCTTCCACCTTGTCTCTCTGAAATCTCTTCAAGCTCAGGGATCATATCTTTGCCTCTCTATAATCCTCTTGAGGGCACAGCACCTGGCACATTGCCATGTGCTCTCAATAATATTCACTGAAATCACCAAAGAGCAAAGAACACTCTAAGTCTTCAGAATTATGACTTACTGTGTTATGCATAGATCTCATAGCATTACTATGTGGAAGATACTGTTATTTTTCTCACTCAGTAAGTGAAAAAAATTCAGATTCAGAGAGCTTAAATAACCTGCCCCAGGTCACACAGTGACCTGACAAATGGCACAGCTAGGATTCACTCACAGGTCTAAAGTGTCGCAACCCCAGACTCCTGACCAGGTGGTATGATGAGTGTCTAGCAAATATAGAACCTTTAATGATGCCTCTATTCCAAAGTTGGAGAGCTTCCATTGTTAGAGAAAACCAAGTGTGCCTTTTGGTAGTCACTGGATTTGACTACCAAAGTAGTCACATGCACCCTGATCTTCTCTATCCAAGGATAGTTATCACTGTGTTTTTCAACCTTTCCTTCATATAGAAAGACTTCTAGCCTTCCTATCATTATCGATCTCTTCCAGAGGTGTTTTAGTCTGTGCATATATTTCTTCAAATAGGGTGCCAAAGACAAACAACAATCCAAAAATAAATTAAGAAAATAATCTCATTTACAATAGCTTCAAAAAAGAACAAAATCCTTAGGAATAATTTTAACTAAGGAGGCAAAAGACTTGTACATGGAAAACTACAAAATGTTGCTGAAATATATTAAAGAAGACACAAATAAACAGAAAGACATAACATGTTCATGGACTGGAAGATTTAATATTGTTAAAACGTCCATACCATCCAAAGCAACTTACAGATTCAAAGAAATTCCTATCAAAATCCTGATGGCATTTTTAAAATTTTATTTTATTATTTTTTTTGCAGTACGCAGGCCTCTCACTGTTGTGGCCTCTCCCGTTGCAGAGCACAGGCTCCGGATGCGCAGGCTCAGTGGCCATGGCTCACGGGCCTAGCCGCTCTGCGGCATGTGGGGTCTTCCTGGACCAGGGCACGAACCCGTGTCCCCTGCATTGGCAGGCAGACTCTCAACCACTGTGCCACCAGGGAAGCCCCTGATGGCATTTTTTACACAAATAGAAAAAGCAATCCTAAAATCCACATGCAACCACAAAGGAATCTGAATAGCCAAAACAATCTTGAGAAAGAAGAACAAAGCTGAAGGCCTCACACTTCCTGATTTCAAAACATATTACAAAGCTACTCTAATCAAAACAGTATGGTACTGGCATAAAGACAAACATGTATACCAATGGAGCAGAACAGAGAGCCCAGAAATAAACCCATGCATATACTATCAACTGATTTTCAACAAGGGTGCCAAGAATACCCAATGGGGAAAAGGTAATCTCTTCAACAAATGGTGCTAGAAAAACTGAATATCCAAATGTAAAAGAATGATATTGTACCCTTGTCTTACACAAAACAAAAATCAACTCAAAATGAATTAAAGATTTAAACATAAGACCTGAAGCTATAAAACTCCTAGAAGAAACCATAGAGGACAAGCTTCATGATGTTGGTCTTGGCAATGATTTCTTGGATATGACACTAAAAGCACAGGCAATAAAAGCAAAAATAGACAAGTGGGACTACATCAAACTAAAGAGCTTCTGCACACCAAGGAAACCATCAATAGAGGGAAAAGGTAACCTACAAAATGGGAGGAAATATTTGCAAACCATATATCTGGTAAGGGATTAATATCTGGAATATATAAGGAACCCCTAAAACTGAATAACAAAAAACAAATAACCCAATTAAAAATTGGGCAAAGGATTTGAATAGATACTTCTCCAAAGAAGACATACAAATGGCCAACAAGCATATGAAAAGATGCTCAGCATCACAAATCATCAGGGAAATGAAAATCAAAACCATAATGAAATATCACTTCACACCTGTAAGGATGGCTATTATTGAAAAGAAAAAAACAACGCAGAAAATAACATGTGTTGATGAGGTTGTGGAGAAATTGGAAATTTTGTGCACTGAATATTAGGAATGTAAAGTGGTGCAGCAGCTATGGAAAACAGTATGAAGTCCCATTTCTGGATATTTATCAAAAAGAATTGAAATCAGGATCCCATGAAGATATTTTCATTCCAATGTTCAATGCAGGATTATTCACAATATCCAAGAGACTAAAGCAACCTAAATATCCATTGAGGGATGAATGGATAAAGAAATGGATTTTAAAAATGTGGTATATACGTAGAATGGAATATTATCCAGCTGTAAACAAAAAAACAAAACAAACAAACAGAAACAACAACAAAAACCTTCTGTCATATGCATCCATGGATGAAGCTTGTGGACATTATGTTAACTGAAATAAGCCAGTCACTGAAGGACAAATACTGCATGATTCCACTTATATGCAGTGTCTAAAGTAATCAAACTCATGGAAGCACAGGGTAAAAGGGTAGTTGCCAGGGACCAAGGGGAGAGGGAAATAGGGAGTTGCTATTCAATGGGTATAAAGTTTCAGTCATCTAAGAATAAAAAAAAGTCCTAGAAATTTGCTGAACATTGTACTTATAGTTAACAATACTGCATTGCACACTTGGAATTTTGTGAAGATGGTAGATCTCATGTTATGTATATATGGGTATATTCAGCAATTTGGCCCTTTGACTTGAGAATTAAAAGTTCCTCTTTTCTTGCAGAAAAAGACTAATTGTTCTGCAGCCATAGTAAAAACTAAGCACCACAAAAACTTTAAAACCTGTTCCATTCACGGGCTTCACACCAGAATCTAAGCTTCTGAGAGTCAGCCAATGAATGACCCACACTTCCAGATAGCCAGCCAATCAGAAACAGTCCTATGGTTCTGTCAGCCAATCAGCAATAGCTGCACTTCAGTAACCACACCTCCACAGCTAAAGGTCAACCAGTCCCTAACATCCTCACTCCTGAAATTCCAGCTAATCCTTGAATTCCTTTGCTTTGTTTAGGAAGACTGTCTCAAGTTTTCCCTTGCTTCACAGAAAATAGATTCCGTTTCTGGTTTCAAGTTTTCAGGAGTGCCCTCTTGCCTTGGCATACCTACTAATTCCATCTTCTGGGAGTTTATCCTCAGAAAATAACCAGGAATGTGTGCAAAGATTTAGAATTAAAGATGACATTGTTTAATATGGAGAAGCAGCTTGTATGCAAAAGCATTTTTAGCTCTAAATTTTGATTCCTTCATCAAATGGAATAAATGTTAAATAGTCATTAAAAATCATATTATAGCAGATTATTTTATTAATATGGTATTGATATTTTATTGATATGTTCAAGATATGTTATGGGGAAAAAGCATATTACAATGCAGTATTTACCATATAACTGCAATTCTGTAAACTATTTAAGTATATATTTATACAAATAAAAGACAAGAAGGATATATATGAAGCCATTAATTATTATTATAGATGGCAGGATTATAGGCAATTTTCCTTTTCTCAATTTCAGCATTTTTCCCACTTTTCTGTATGGAAAATGTATTACTTTTGTAATTTAAGAGAAAAAGAGTGTTTGCTTTTTAAGTGGTATCCAGAACAGAGTACAATCTTCTGATAAGTGCAGAGAGCAAGACAGTACAAACAAATGCCCCCTTGATGATGCCAGACACTAACTCTGATCATATACACTGCAGCTGCCTAATGCTGTAGGCACATCTTGAGTTCAAGGTTAATTACATCCTCCTTGTCCTTTCCTCTTGGATATGCCCAACCATGATCTCAAATACAACTTGTTAAAACAGAGCTCATTTTCCTCTGGTTTCCCATCTGTGCCCAACCCTCCCACCCTCACCCATCTCTCTCTCTCTTTCACACACACACACACACACACACACACACACACACACACACACACACAGAGTCCTTTCACCAAAGCAAGCTCTCCTTCAGTCCACAATCCTGAGTCCTCCCAAGCCTTCAGGCTCTTCCTCTCCTTGCACCCAGTCCATCACCAAGCTTTCCAGATCTTCCTCCAGAACACTCTGTGCATTTGCCCCCTTCTGCCAACACTCCACTTCAGTTTTTCCTATCTGATAAGATGTCTCAGACTGTCAACGTGAGAACCAAACCTTTCCCACAAATCAGTTTTGAATTATACATTGACATTTAAGAATTGAAAAACAACATGAAAATACAGATTTCTGTCCTTTCATTTAAAAAAAGAAGGCTATGCTGATGCTGAGAAGTATTTAGACACAGATGACCCTTTCCAGTTTTCCACAGTCTCCAGCATTCCCTATTGCATCTCTAACACTAAGAGTTCCAGGGGTCATCTAACATCAAAATTATTTGGTTTTCTTGCACAGTGCCTGTGAGCATTTGAGTGTGTGACTCCAACCTAGATTACTTGCAAGGAATTTTACTTTTAAAAGCCTTCAGGGCTTCCCTGGTGGCGCAGTGGTTGAGAATCTGCCTGCTAATGCAGGGGACACGGGTTTGAGCCCTGGTCTGAGAAGATCTCACATGCCGCGGAGCAACTAGGCCCGTGAGCCACAACTACTGAGCCTGCGCATCTGGAGCCTGTGCTCCGCAACAAGAGAGGCCGCGATAGTGAGAGGCCCGCGCACCGCGATGAAGAGTAGCCCCAGCTTGCCACAACTAGAGAAAGCCCTCGCACAGAAACGAAGACCCAACACAGCAAAAATAAATAAATTAATTAATAAACTCCTACTCCCAACATCTTAAAAAAAAAAAGCCTTCAAAATCTTTTTAGAGTAGGAACGTCTTCTATACATTTTTTAAAATAGTATTTTCTCTTTGCTCTAATCAATTCCAAAATGATAAATCACCTAAGAATTGGTAAGGTAGAAAAATGCATCCCGACTTTCTCTTTTCATCTTTGAACAAACAGGAAAAGGAAGACTGAGTTGACCACATAATGCAACATTTTGTTTCTTAAGTTGTCCTAGCTTGAAATGATCTAAATTTATTTTTAAAAACCATACACTTCAGCTTTTACCTATATGTTGTTATTTTAAAAGAATTACGCGTTTTATGGAAGGAAATAAACAAAGTACACTTGTTGCTTTCGTTGACATTCACGTCTTATTTTTGGTGATGGTTGTCCTAAATAGGCAATTGTGGCAAAAAAGAAGAAAAAGCAACTTTCAAATAACCACTATTTCTCACCTCTTAAAAATTGCCTTAGAAGGCCCTTATGGAGAAAGAAGACATTCAGTTTTCTGATGCAGATGCAAAATGAAGCTGAAAAGCTATCAACACTAATTACTGCTTAAAATTCCCAGGTATATCTTCAGAATAGGAAGCCTATCTGTCTCTTATACTATAAGAAAATGTAATAAGAAGCAAGTACGTCATTTTAGTCAGGAAAAATGATTAAAATGAGCTTTCTCAAAGAGACATTTCTGTTGTGGTTTGAATTACCTTGATTGGCTTTGAATCGATACAACCTTGGAAACAATGGTGTGTTCTGATCAAAAGACTGTCTCTTAAATCTAATAATAAAATAATAGAATTATTATAATTCTGTGACCTCTACCGTGGGTTGGACAGGAAGAAAGAAGAGTGACCCGCAGAGCCACCTCATGGATTTGTGCCCCAAAGGGCAGGTGGCAAGAAAAGATATGATGCTGTCCTTCGCACCCCTGTCAACTCTCCCTCCCACTGTGAATTAATGTAACTGGAGCCATCTTCAGACCACCTCTGCTCTCACCTGGTCCTCACCTTGAGACAAGTCTAGATGTCACACACACCCAAAAAATAAGCCCAACTACAAAAGCATTAAAAAGTAATTATAAATTTACTAGAGGTCCCTGGGGACAGAAAGAAGAAAGTCACATCGTATCATGTCCCACCCAACATAACTTTCTCAAGTCCCTCTTAATCACTTCCATTTTCTCTTTCTGGCCAGTCCCTTTTTAGAGCTACTTAGTACCTCTTCTCACCCTTCCCTCTCACCACCCTGGCTACCTCCCCACTCCTGGACCATTTCTTCTGGAACCTACAACATCAGCTTTTCTCAACACTGGCTGCACCTCATGATCCCCTGGGGACTGCCAGATTCCCACCCCCAGAGATGCTGATTCAACTTTTCCTGGAGTAGGATCTGGGCCTATTATTGTTTCAAAGCTACCAGGTGCCTCTAATGTGCTGCCTGCACCTCTGCTCCCCACTTTTCCTGTGTGGGGTATCTTAATTTTTCTGATATACATCCTTATCCTTCACCCAACCCTCTGAAGGAGGCCACAGGGATGTTTTCTTCTGTTCACATTAATAACCTGGCATCTAGTTGATAATTCAGTCTCATGTAAGCTTAAGCCATGAGGATTCATCCAGAGCCTAAAAATTGCTTAAAAATTCTTTACCTTGGACTTCCCTGGTGGCGCAGTGGTTAAGAATCCGCCTACCAGTGCAGGGGACATGGGTTCCATCCCTGGTCTGGGAAGACACATGCTGCAGAGCAACAAAGCCCGCGTGCCACAACTACTGAGGTTGCTCTTTAGAGCCCGTGAGCCACAACTACTGAAGCCCGTGCACCTAGAGGTCCTGCTCCGCAGCAAGAGAAGCCACGGCAATGAGAAGCCCGTGCACCGCAACGAAGAGGAGCCCCCACTTGCCGCAACTAGAGAAAGCCTGCGCACAGCAACGAAGACCAAACGCAGCCAAAAGTAAATAAAATAAATTAAAAAAATTTATTTTTACCTGTGGTAAAGGTAACAAGGAGTCCACCATAAGACACAATCATAAATGCATGCTAAGCTTTCATTATAAGGACGTTCACAGTTTATAACAGTAAAAATATGTTATCTACAGTAGATTGGGCTAAATAAATTATAGCATATTTCTATGGTGGAATAGTATGCATTACTAAAATAACAATAATTTGTGAAGGAAACTAGCATAATGTAAAAATTTGTCCTAATTTTTTTATTTTTTAAAAACCTCCAACTGGCAGAGGTTTGAATTATACAATGAATATCAATATGTCCTTTACTTAGATTCACCTATTGTTAATATTTGCCGCTTTCTCTCTCTCTCCCATTATATTTATATCTGCGTGTGTTGCTGTTTGGGAGTTTTGGTGAGGGGGGACTTTCTTTGTCTTTTTATTGTTTTGCAGAATCCTTTGAAAGTTAACTGCAGACACTGTCACTCCACTCCTAAGCACTGCAGCACACAACGCCTCTTCTAAGAACTAGCACTCTATCCTACATGAACCATATTACCATTATGTCACCCAAGACACCAAGATTGATATAATAATATGATCTACTTTAGAGCCCATATTCAACTTTTTCCAGCTGCCCCCAAAATGGCCTTTATAGCTGTTTTTCTTAAACCCAGTCTCCAGTCAAGGATCATGTGTTGCACCTAGCTGTCACATCTCTTTAGTCTCCTTTTAATCTACAGTCCCCAGCCCTTTTTTATTTTTTCGTTCATGACACTGACTATTTTTTTCAGAGCTCAGGCTTGTTTTGCCAAAAATCCCACAATCTGGATATTCGATGGTCTCTTCGTGATTAGGTTTACGTTAAACCTTTTTGACAAATATACCACCCAGGCAATGTTGTGTTCTTCCCCCTGTATCACATCAAGAGGCCCATCATGTCGAGTTGTTCCATTATTGGGGATGACACATTTGATCCCTTGGTCTTCAGTGTAAAGGTACTTTTATCCCTTCGCAAGTAATAAGTAAGCTGTGGGGCGAATATCCTTCCCCTAACAAACTTTCTCCCAATGCATCCATTGTGATCTTGCCTGAATCAAGTATTACAAGGATGGTTGCCAAGTGGTTCAGAACATAATATTAAATGAAAAAATTTAGGGCACACATCTCACCCCATACGATCTCAACCAGGGGTATGCTGGAGCTGACTCTTACTGGCCTGCATAGGCCAATTGTTACGTCTTCAAAAATTTTGAAAGTCACTTGTTAAACTATTGGTTGCTTGAAATCAGTCTTGGTGGAGTATTTAAAAGATAGATTTTGGCTAATGCTATAAACCAGGAATTTTTTTGAGAGCTTTCTTATCAGCACACCCCTGAAATATATGGAATGCTTATACAGGCTTTAAAAAAAAACTGAGAAAATATACCAAAGTGAGATTTAAGTGAGATTACAAAAGCAATAATACATGCTTATTATGGAAATCTTGGAAAATACAGAAAAGGACAAAGTCAAAAAGTAAAAATCATTTGTAATCTCACTTAAATCTCACTTTGGTATATTTTCTCAGTTTTTTTTTAAAGCCTGTATATGCATTCCATTTCTGTATTTTCCAAGATTTCCATAATAAGCATGTATTATTGCTTTTGTAATCAGGGGGGAAAAAAACATCTAAAGTTATTTGTCTGTTTTAAAGTGCACCAGTCCCTGTATCTATGATGAGGGTTAGGGTTCATTTCCTCTTTAGTGACTCCTTGGGCACAGAAGTTCAGAGGACCTCAAAGTTACCCAGAAGAAATGCTTGAACCTACTGCCGAGCTCTAATTTCACAGCCCCAAACTCTAAGCAGACAATCAAAATACAATCAGGAAATCAGTCTAATGGAGAGAGAGGTGCAGGTTGCAGCTTGGAGATCCCCCTGGAGTGACACAGCCAGTCCTGTAGGTCTGAGAGTGGGGCGAAGGTGTTCTAAAGCAGCCTGCAGATTTTTAGAAACAAGGAGCCACGGGCCCACTTCGTTAAAGACTAAATCAGGAACTCTGGCTAAGATCCAGCCTCATCTAGTGGTCTCTAGTTAAGAAACACTGACAACAAAGTGTGCAAATTTGGACAGAAGGGGGGTTTTTGGGTAGAGGCCCCCATGGCTCAGTCTTTGGTTACTGCCATCGATTGCTCTTCCTACAGGGGCAGGAACTGTGGACTTGGTGATTTGGGTGTCCTAGATACATGTTCGCAAGGCTTTTATAACAGGCAGAGCTGTCCTTGTGTATGTTGATTGCTAATGTCTCAAAGGCATGGTAGAGTCCACACATCCAAGGGAGGGGCCAGCCATGTCTGCTTCTTATTTATGTCCATTTAAACTCTAACCACTTTGGCCTACATTATCACATCCTGATCCTCACTACACTTCAAAGTCAGTAGGTCGGGCTTCCCTGGTGGCGCAGTGGTTGGGAGTCCGCCTGCCGATGCAGGGGACACGGGTTCGTGCCCCGGTCCGGGAGGATCCCACATGCCGCGGAGCGGCTGCGCCCGTGAGCCATGGCCGCTGAGCCTGCGCGTCCGGAGCCTGTGCTCCGCAATGGGAGAGGCCAAAAAAAGTCAGTAGGTCACGCTGCATTATACATTTTCAAAGGAGAAATGATTTAATGCTTAGAGAAAGAAAATGAGTTGCCCCAGGGCCCACAGTCTGGGAGTTTTGCTAAGAGTGGCCCTAGGCTCTGAGGCTGGGAGGTAAATGGACCTCAGAGTTTCTTTACATTCAGTTTGTCAGGGGAGGAAAGTACAAAGGGATATAGAGAAAAAGGCCTGCCTAAGATATGTGCCTTTGCTGGAGCATCCTGGAGAACTGGGGTGACTGGATAAAGTCAGAGCCATAAATGGAAAGCAGATCACCTACCTGGTTCTAGATCCAGCTCTACTACTGGCCAGTGTGATCCTGAGCAAATCCCCTCCCCCTTCTCCCATCCCAGACCTCCTATTCTTTAATACAGGAAGAACCAAGTGGACAACTTCTAAGGTACAGGCTGCCTCTAGGATATAGGTTCTTTCTGTTCATCTTCATTGTATTTGGATTCCTATGGTTTATGCTTTTGGAAAGCAAATCAATTTGATTTCTAACTGTAAATATTTCATCTTCCTTCATATAAATACTGGTGAATATGTCCCCAGAGGGACTTTATTTTCCATGCCAAACCACAGTGCCTGTTACATGACCCAAAAAAGTGGCAGCTTTAATCTCCTGATGAGAGCTATTAGAGATATATGCAGCGGGCAGGGGAGGCACTAAGCCAGACAGTATCAGGATATCATCCCAAACTTCAGGCTTTGCATCATCTTCCGAGTGGGTTTCCAAGGCTGTGAGCCCAAAGACCCAACACCCCATAAGAATAATGTTTATTAAGCATTTATTATATGCCAGTTTCCATACATTTGCTTATTTAATCCTTGTAACATCCCTATAAAGTTATTGTTGCTCCCATTTCAAATATGAGGGAAATGAGGCACAGATAGGGTAGGTAACTTGTGCCAGGTCACACAGCAAGTAAGTGGCAGAGCTGGGATCCAAACCCAAGCATTCTGCTCCAGGCTGGTTTATCACGACACATGTTGGCACAACTTATAATCAATAAAATCAGGAAATTTTACTATGAGATGAGCATATTGCCACTGTGCTTATATAATATTTTGAAATGTCAACTGTGGTTTTTTTCCTTTGAATCTTGTATTTCTTTGGACCCCATGGCCATTTCCCTATTCCAGCAGACACAGTATGTGGGATCTTTTGCCTCAGAGAAGGGATAATGAAGCAGAATGATAGAGGAAAATAAGAAAATGAGTCTTTTCCTGGCTTCTGAGTTGAGGCCGTAGAGGTAATGGGAAGGATTTTAGCAGAGGCAATCAGTTTGGGAGAATGTTCAATGTCAAAGCAAGGCTTGGAGCCCAGGGCTGGATGAGGTCCATGATTACGGGTAAGAGACTGGATGGGAAGTGAAGAGCATTGAAATGCACGTGTGTCCACGGGCAGTGGAGCCTGTTCTGCCCTACCCCTGGTAAAATGGGGGTGACAGAGCCAGATGGGTTCAGAAAATACGAGAGCAGTGGAGAGACGGCAACAACCCAAAGTAGAAATGTCTGGGTGGGGTGTGCAGGCAGGCAGGTCTCAGTGAGATCACCAAGTTCCCGTGGCCCAGCAGAGCAGGCAGGCACCTGTGTGTGCCAGGATGGCCCTGAAGGACAAGGAGAGTTATCCAACCTGAAGGCTCTCTCATACGGGGACAGGAGTGACATAGGAATGTGTCGCTGCCCTAACCCCAGACCCTTCACACCACAACCCAAGGGGGAAGTGAGGGGAACCAACCACAGGTTGATTGAGAGTGTTTCCACCATGAAGGGGAATCAGGACTTAGAGCAGAGATTAGTCTCAAAAAGATAAAGTTACTCTTTTTTTTGCACATTGGATTTTGTGGATTGAAATTTGCACGTTATTTTATACCACAGGATTTTGAAAGCATGAAATATGGATCCTGTTTCCAAGTTACTATCAGCCCAGACAGGAGACAACTGTGTCATAACAGCCAGAACCCAGGGTGTGTGAGGTCATAAGGCCTGATCTCAGGACCAGTTGCCCCACTTTCCAAAACAATCTAAGCTTCAGGGTCCTTCACCTGTAAACTTGGCACCTGGCGCTAACTCACTAGGTATCAGGTATATTAATAAAAGGCATGTGAAGAAATTTTGATCATTATTATTATTACCAAGACACATAAAATGATTACAGAAGTCAAGACAGGATATCATTTTGTGGTGCACAGTGAGTGCAAATGAGGTCCAAGAAGGACTGGAATATGTCATCAGGTATGAAGTGGGAATTTAAAATGCCCTCTTCACCCCCTTCCAAATTATTGTGACTGCACAGAGTCTTTCCCTGTGTAGAAAAGTTGCCACACGCTGTTTAAGTTACAACCATTTATCCTGGTCAGCACTCTTCACAGCCTGGCCCTAGCTTGCTCCTGCTTTTCCTCACAAACCAGCTCCTTACTGCCTGTGGGCCTGAGCTTAGGCTGAGTTCCCTCAGTCAACCACGCACTTCCCGCATTTACCCGGGTCCAGGGGCCCAAACCCCCAGGCCCAGCCCGGTGCCAGGAACAGAGGATATAAACTCAACCTTTATCTTGAGCTAAATGGGGCTCTTGCTTCTAGACCCACTCCCACCTCCACTTCTTCTGTGAGACCCTCCTCACTTCTCCGCTTTGCCTTCCATTGGGAGGATTTGTTGCCTCATTTGTGACCTTATCTGGACTCTTGTCATTGGAGCCTTTGTCACAGCTCTGCCTACCTCCCTGACCAGGCAGCATCCTTGTGTCCTCACACTGCATGGCACAGACCCTCCCATTTAGAAGGTTCTCGAGAAAGAAAACAATGAAGGGCTGAGTGTAAAACACATGTGGGTTTTTAAACCATAGTTCAAGGACGTGTTCATGGCAAATATTCCAACAGTGACAAAGAGGATAAATGTAAAAAGCAAAATTCCCCTGACTCTTCTCTCTCAGGCCCAAGAGGTGGTCATTGTTGTCATTTTCTTGTGTATCCTTCCGGAAATGATCTTGTATTTTTGTGTAAGCCCCTTGTACCCAATGAATGAAGACAGATAACGAAGACAAATTAACATGGGGGGAGGGGGAGTGCAGGCCAGGGATCTGAATGGATCCTTTGCCCATTATAGCTGACACTATAAATGCTCTATCTCGGATCCCCTTTATTTGGTCTGTGAGTCCTCTCCAGCTTCTCTGTGCTTTGCTTTTAAAGGCTTGCATCTGTGTTCTTCAGAGGGCTGCTCTGGGCTGCTGGAGACGTTTCCCCTCCAAACTACTCACTGCTGCAAAGCAGGAAGTGCCCAGGATTTGATATCCACCACTCCCCCCTGTGCCACCCCCCACCTCCCCCGCTTGTTTCTCCTGGGAAAATTTTCTTAATAAATCACTTGCCCACAAATCCTCACCTCAGGGTCTGCTTCTGGGAAACCAGACTAAAATACTCAGCACTATAGACTGAATGTCTGTGTCCCCCAAAATATAGGATGTATATATTGAAGTCATAACCCCTAAGGGGATGGGTATTAGGAGGTGGGACCCTTGGGAGGTGCTTAGGTCATGAGGGTGGAACCCTCGTGAATGTGATTAGTGCCCTTATAAAAGGAACTCCAGATAACTCCCTTGCCCCTTCTGCCATGTGAGGACACTACAAAAAGATAGCCATCTATGAACCAGGAAGCAGGTCCTCACCAGACACAGAATCTGCCAATGCCTTGATCTTGGACTTCCCAGTCTCCAGAACTGTGAGAAACAAATGTTTGTTGTTTAAGCCACCCAACCTATGGTAGTTTGTTCTGGCAGCCCAAACAGATTGAGACACTAGAAAGCTTTTATTCTAGTAGTGGAGATACACAATAAACAAGAGAAAAAAGTAAAAAATATGTAGTATGTTAGTAATAGATGCAAAGTAGAAAATAAAGCAAGGAAAGGGGGAATGTAGTATTTAGAGGAGATTTGGATTTTAGACAGAGTGATCTGAGTAGGTGGTATTTGAATGCAAATCTCAAAAGAGAGAGGGTGAGCAATGGAGACAGAGCTCTGAGCAACAACACATGCAAAGGCCCTGTGGCAGGTGTGTGCCTGGTATATTCCAGGAACATCATGGAGGCCAGGGCAGCTGGAATGGAGTAAAGAAGAGAGTAATGGAGATGAATACAGAGAAGGAAAGTAGAGCCAGTGAAGGGGGGAGATGATAAATGGTTTTGAGCAGAGAAATGTCATGATCTGACATGGGTTTTAATACTGGCTTCCATGTGAAGACTAAAGGGGGACAAAATAGAAAAAGAGAGACCTGTTAGGAGGCTGTTGCAGTAACTCAAAGGGGAGATGATAATGGTGGGGACCATGGTGGTAATGATGGAAGTGGTGAGAAGTGGTTGGATTCTGGATACATTTTGAAGACAGAGTCAAAAATATTTCCTGACATATTAAAGATGAGGTGTGGAAGAAAGAGGTGTCAAAGTTGACTCCAAGATTTCATGCCTCAGATACTAGAAGGATGAAGTTACCTCTAACAGAGATGGGGAAGATTCTAGAAGGTGCAGATTTATAATAAGGGACCAGGAGCTCATTTTTGGACACCATATACTGAGATGCCAATCAGACTCCCAAGTGAAGATGTCAAGTAGGCGGTGGAATAAATAAGTCTAGAGTTAAGGAAAGGCACCTGTTCTACCTAAGAGCTGTGGCTTACCTGTAAAATCTGTGCCCAAATTTGAGGATGCAAAGCATCCATTCTGCAGGAAAAAGAACCCCCCTTGAGAGAATGGGCTCTGACAGAAGCACAAGGCCAGCCAAAGCATCCCACCATCCAGCATCAGACAGGGAGGATGGGGGATGCCACACAACACAGTTTAATTTGCAAACAGCTCTCACAAGTGGGCAAGATGGAAATTTATTGAGTGTTAAGCATCAACTACCAGGAAAGAGACTTTCTGCTGTGTTTTCTCTTGAGGCCTTTTGCCAAGGTTGCTGAGGCCACCCACACTCCCTAGATCACATTGTCACCCAGATGCTGCTGCTGAATGCAGTGCTCAGACAAGTCAGCCTGGCATTTTTGCTCAAAGAGGTTCTATGTCTATCAACAAATATTTATTGGGGACCTAATACGGGCCAAATACTGATCTAGGCACTAGGCATAAAGCAGTGGACGAAACAGACAAACATTCTTGCCCTCGTGGAGCTTACATTCTATTGTGCGCAGCAGGGAAAGAAGAAGAGACAGACAATTAACAAAATAAGTAAATGAAATATGTGGCATGTCAAGTGTCAATAATTGCAATGGAGAAAAATAGAGTAAGGAAGAGGAAATACCAGTATGGAAATGTGCTGCAGTTTTTTGCAGGGAAGTCAGGGAAGCCTGACTGAAAAGGTAACAGATGAGAAAGGTCTTGGAGGGGATGAAGGAGGGAGGGTGTGTGTTCAGTGAAAGGGTAATCCAAGAAGAAGAGCCAGCAGATACAAAGGCCCTGAGGTGGAAGCAGGGTTGAAAAGAAACAAACTCATGTTCTCAGAGTCTTGTCCCAGACAGGCCTACTCTTAAACCGGACTGAAGACAAGAAGTCGTTTTCAGCTTCCAAGCAGCTTTCTGAGCAGCTCCCCTCCTCAGACTGATCAATTATTCCTTTTCCTGAATCAGCTGGGTATGTATCCAGGGGAGAAATGTCCTTCCTGGCCTGCTCCCACCTCAATCCCATCCTTGTAGGGACTCCTCTCCTGATGTCTGCCCTACAGAGGTGAGTGGTGGCAAATGCTCTCCTGGGACTCCTGACTTTGAATTCACCCCAAGGTCACTGTGTTGGGCAGTGGATGCTCACAGAACATAGGCCCTGTTCCAGGTGCCAGCAAGTACCCACAATGGGAGGATTGCAGTTCCCACAGCTATCTGGCTGCTCTGTCCCACGTACTCCATTTAAAACCAGGCCTCGAAGCCTCAGCAGAAGCCAGCAAGGGAGACTCTGGGGAGGAGCTGGGTGTGTGGAGGCGAGCCTTGCCTCCAACCTCCCTCCCCATTCTCCTTCCCCTCACTTCATCCTCCACCGTCCCACTGGCAGGCCACCCCCTTCAGAAAGCCTCCTCCTAGCTGAAGGAAATTCTCTTCTCTTCGTATTGACACAGCAATTGCTCTCTCTCTGAAGCAGAAGCCACAGCCTACTGTATTCCAGTTGGTTGAGGAGTTTCCCCACTAAACTGAGGCTCTTTGAGGCAGGAATTGGACTTGAGCCTCCTTGAGGCAGGACAGGCCCTTGCAGGGGGTTCTAATTCAATAAAGTCTTCTTGGATTGACTTGTGACAGGCTGCTTAAACACCTTCCTCCCGAGCCCCCAGGCTCCATTCCTCAAGACCCAATATCTAACCTCTCCCTGGTGGGGTGAGGCCTACAGGGCATCCTGGGTTATAGTGGCCCCAATCTCCTTGGGAAACCTCCAGAAGATCTGCAGCTCAGAGACCCAGGGTACTATGGGTCAGAGGGTGAGGCCACAGCTTTAAACACAGAATAGGCTATAATAGTAAAAAGATTAAGCCTGAGTGTTTTTTCTCAAAACACAAGACTATGCCCATCTTTGGCATCAGAGCCGATCTGAGCTTTTCGCTGGTGTTGATTGGGCTCAGCTCAGGAGGCACGGAATACTTTACAACTGCTTATAGGAAAAAGGGGAATGCTCAGAGGGGCCAAAGAAAGGCCTACTGTTGGGAGACCAGATGGACTGAGGTGCCCAACTGGGGGAAGGTCAGCATCTGCGGTCAGCCCTAGGCCAGGGCAATAAGGTCACAGAGAGGAGCTTTTTCCTCGGGTAAACAATACCAGGCATTTGAAGCTGAAGAGGTACTTTTGTAACCAATACTATTCAAATGTTAACCCTGTAATAAGGAGGTGGATGGAATGGGGGACCTGGGGTGCAGCAGAGAAGGGTCATTTGGCTTGAACTTCAAATTTCACAAAGTGTTTCAAACTCAGACTTTTGAAATTCTCCCCAATGAGGCATTTTGTACAGTCACGGATATCGGCTGCCAGGATGTACAGAAGATGATGATCAGCACTTGGTTTCAATGTCCCAGGACAGCGCCACCAAGCACTGCGAAATAATATGGTTTTATAAATCCCATTATTCACTTGCAAGTAGCTCAATTGTACTCTATTGCATTTTTATAAAAACATCAATTTATGTCAATATTTTAAATACACCACAACTTCAAGAAGCAAAGCCACCCTAGTAGCAATGAGCATGCCTAATGCTCAGATCTTGGTCTGTAATATTCTTCTCCACTAAAAGAATCAAGGTTCCTTAAAGAAAAGTCTCATTCCAGGCCTGGGGAAGGGTTGGTACAAGATGAGCCTGGAACATCTTGTTATGCTGCAAAGTAAGTGCTCAAAAAATGATGGGCACGTGTCAAAAGGACATGGGACCCAGTTTGAAGGACCAGCCACTGACTAAATCTAGAACAATCTGAGCATCAAAATAATTAAGTGCAGTGTGTTACAATTAAGTACAGTCATGAATTATAAACCATTGAGAAAAAATAGGAATTCATGTCCATGCTGATAATAAATAGGTACATAAATAGGGGACAGGAAGGACTCTTGGTTAAAATACAATATGAGAGTCAACTATTAAATGGGGTGGGAGTACAGGAACTGGAAAATCATCATTTTGCTGCCATGATGATAAAGACAGGCAAGAAGCATTAGTGGATGCTAAATCCAGAGGGAAATTTTGATGAGGAACAGGATATTTACATGGTCTTAAAGTGTTCCCCATAGTTGCAAGGGAGAAAATAATTATACTACAATGAAAAAGTTAGAGAATACTTAGACTGAGGGATCAAAATTAGCATCATCAATGAGAGACAGAGGGGTATCACGTACCTCCAGATGTGATACGCTGAGGAAGGACGTATTATCACCTGTGCAGTATTCCAGCCAAGAATACAAACACCAATCTAATCATCAAGAAACATTAGGCAAACACAAAGTGAGGCACATTCAGTTAAAAGCAGGGGAGGGCAGGGCCTTCCCTGGTGGCGCAGTGGTTGAGAGTCCACCTGCCGATGCAGGGGACACGGGTTCGTGCCCCGGTCCGGGAAGATCCCACATGCTGCGGAGGGGCTGGGCCCGTGAGCCATGGCCGCTGAGCCTGCGCGTCCGGAGCCTGTGGTCTGCAGCGGGAGAGGCCACAACAGTGAGAGCCCCGTGTACCGCAAAAAAATAAAAAATAAAAATAATAAAATAAAAGAAGGGGAGGGCAAGCTGTATTCCTTCAAAAATGCCCATGTCATGCATGACAAAGGAAGCTGTGGAATGTTCCAGATTAAAGAAAGCTAAAGAGACATGACATTTAAGCCTTGGCCCTAGGCAGGATCCTATATGGGAGGGGGGAATATGTTATTAAGAACATTATTGGGTTAACTGAAAAAATTGGAATACAAATACTAGATTTTATGAAAGTATTGTATCAATGTTAAATTAATGAAGTTTATAACTGTACTATGGTTATGTACAAGAATACCCCTATTCTTAGGAAATACACACTGAACTATGTAGGGGTAAAGAGCCAAAAGGTAGTGGGTTGGCCAAAAAGTTCATTCGAGTTTTCCCATATGATGGAACAGAAAACCCGAACGAATTTTTTGGCCAGCCCAATATATAACTTACCCTTGAATGGCTCAGAAAAGAAAATAGACAGATAGGTGATAGATGGATAGATAGATAGAGAGAGAGATGATAAAGGAGAGAAAAGGGGGGAAGCAAGTGATAAAGCAAATGGGTAAGATGGTAACAGGAGGTGAATCTGGGTAAAGGGTTATAGGTATGTTTGTACCAGTTTTATTTTTGTATGCTGTCTGTAAGTTTGGAATTATTTCCAAATAAGACGTTTTAAAAATTTGCCACAGTTTCTATAACTATGTTCTGGAATTTGTTTATTTTTAATATAGCAGAAGTCTCCAAAAACACAGAAGAGGCCCAGATCTCTCTCCGTCTTTCAATCCCAAGAAGCTCTCACCTTACACCTTGTCCTCTCTCTCCGTAGAAGGGGAGGGGCAGAGACTCCCTGGGGAGACTGGGCCATCTCAAGCACCAGCAGAAAGACAGAGGCTCAGTTGGCCCCATCCGGATTTTGATAAGTTGGAGACACCCAGGATTTTGCTAAAGTTCTTAACCTAGAATTCTTACATATCACTAGGCACCTCTGCATCGCCGGGTCCCTGCCGCCTCCCTCTGTACGTTTTCCCAGGCAAGATCGTCCTCTCCACAGCTCCATTTACAGGGAGCTGACTCCCAGGTTTGTGTATCTAGCCCCAGCCTCTTCTCTGAACTTCAGACCCTCATATTCAACTACCTCCTTGGAAACTACATCTCAGAGGTAGCCCAAAGCCACCATTCCCAGATGCAAACTCTCACCTTCTCAGCTGAAGCTCGTCCTTCTCCAGGGCTCCCTCTCATAGAAAAAGCACCACACAGGTGCCGAAGCCAGGCCCTGCCTCCTAAACATCTGCCCAAGCCATCCACTTCTCTCCATCTCCACATCAACACTGCAACAACCTCCCAGCTGTCCACATTCACCCTCACGTCCATCCTCCAGCAACAGCCAGAGGGGTCTTTCCAAAATGAAAATCAAGTCCCCTCCCTCTCTAAAACCTTCCCTCGGGCTTCCCTGGTGGCGCAGTGGTTGAGAGTCCGCCTGCCGATGCAGGGGACGCGGGTTCGTGCCCCGGTCCGGGAGGATCCCACATGCCGCGGAGCCGCTGGGCCCGTGAGCCGTGGCCGCTGGGCCTGGGCGTCCGGAGCCTGTGCTCTACAATGGGAGAGGCCACAGCAGTGAGAGGCCCGCGTACCACAAAAAAAAAAAAAAAAAAAAAAAAAAAACCTTCCCTCTGTTTACTCTTGGGATAAAATCCAAAGACTTGAATAAGATCTACAAAATCTTGCTTGAATGGTTGATTCCAAGAGCTTCATCTCACATTCCCTCCACGGCAGTTCTGTACACCCACTGACAGACCATGTCCAAGTGCCTGGCATGCTCCTTGTTCCCCAGCGTCTTTCCAGGGGCCATTCTCTACATCTGGAAGATTCTCCTCCTCCCCCTGCCTCCCCCCGACCCAGCTAACCTCCATTCATCCTTCGACTCCAAGCTGCCTTCTCCTCTTGCGTGCTCAGTGTTCTCTGCACTAATTAACTGACATAGAGTATGCTGGTCACTATAGCTGTATCTGGGTTGACCAGTTTGGAAAAAGAGAATTTTGTGGGAAAGGATGTGGATTTAGAAGTGGGGAAAACGGGACAAAAAATATGGGGTGGTCAGGGAGAAATGGTCTCCCAGAAGCAGGTACAAGACAGGCCTTCCAGAAGGGCTTGGTCAAACCTGTCCTCCCCAAAGCTTCCCAACCAAACTGTCACCGACAAAAGCCCCTGGCACTTCAGACCAGAGTTCCTAGTGTGAAATGGCTGCACCCAACACTTCAGCTCCATGGGTGGTGTACAAAAACTCTGTGCACAACACCTCAATTCAAGATGGCAGCATTTGGCCATGTGCTGGAATTCCAACCTCCTTCCCGCCGACAAAAGCCCAATAAGGCAGCTGTGCCAAAAGCTTTTCAGGGATAGCATGAACTCTAGAGTGCGAGCTCGCACCTCTCTATTCTTTGATCAAAGAATAAAGCTTTCCTTCACTTCTGAACCTAACTCAGTCTCATTCTATTGCCCCGAGCGACACCAGAAGAAGGACCCTGTTGGAAACCGGCTCAGGAGAGTTGGTAGCAAAACCTGTCTTAAAAGGAAGAAATGAGCAGTCAACCCAAAGGGACTTCAGAATCAGAACAACAAGGAAACTGTGGGTCCTACTGACCTGAGTGAAACTGCACCCCTTGTGGGCTTTCTCTAGCCTGTGATGCTCTCCGGGGCCATGTGGGACTGCAGGGCAGGGAGAAGCCAGGGCAGGGGCAGCATGGAGGGCAGGACCTGGAAGTTTGGCCCTGAGTGTGAGAGCGAGTAGGGGTGCAGGACCCAGAGGACAGAGTCCTGGTGGAATTTCAAAAGGTCCTTCAAAGTGCTCAGAGCTTTAACCCACCATTTCTCAGAGTGTGGCAGTATAATTTCCCACTGTAGCCACAGCAGTCTCTCCCATCCCACTTGCTCTTCTTCATGTGACCTTGACACCCAAGGCTGTCATAAAAGACATGTAGCTGCTGCATAGGTCTCTTGGAACACTCGCCTGGGAGCCCTAAGCCACCAGGTAAGAAGTCCGCCTACCCGGAGGCCGCTAAGCCCGAGGCACGCGGATGAGACACGCAGAGGTATTCCAGCTCCCAGCCCTGGCTGAGGTCCCTACCACTGCCAGCAACAACTGCCAGGCGCATGAGTGAAGACAGCCTCCAGCCATAGTTACCCCCAGCCTTCAAGGCCTTTCAGACAAGGCCCCAAACAGCATGGAGAAGACACAAGCCATCCCTCCTGTGTTCCGTTCGAGTTTCTGACCCACAGAATCTGGGAGCATAATAACATGGTTGTTTTATGCCACTAAGTTTTGACATGGTTTATTACTCATCAATAGTAACTGAATACACACGATGTTAATAGACATTATGCAAAATAGAGTGGGGGGGGTCCCTATAATTAAATGTTTTGGAAAGTGCTCTGTTACACAAATTCCAAGTGAAACAGGGTTTTATTTTTCTACAGGACTCCTCCCTCACAGCCTTTAATACACTATGTGCACTGTGAATCTCCGAGAGGGAGATATGGTATTTGGTGTTCCCAAAACATATTTTTTTTAAATGAGCTGCCATCCTGCAAAAGGCTGAGGGTCCAGCCCTAATGGGATGGAGAATCCATGTGAGGCCCAGAAAGGTCCAGAGACCCGTCCAGTCATAGGCAGAGTCAGGACTGGAAGCCAGGTCACCCGGCGCCTGGCTTAGGGCTGGTTCCACGGTTCCGGGCTGCTCCCACGGGGCCAGCTCAGTGTCGGGCACGTGGGCTGTGCAGACTCAAGTGGAAGTGTGCGGTCCATCTGTTTCCCCATCCCTTCAGCCTCTCCTGTGGCCTGCACCTCTCGCCCCTGCCTCCTTCTCACCCCTTGCCTGCTCCCCCAACCTCTTCCTCCTGTGAGGACGCCTGTCCTCCTCCACAGGCAGCTGGGAGATGGGAAAGGAGAGGCAGGGGTGGGGAGCAACACAGTCCTCACCCCACCACACCCCAGGCACGCACCACACAGCCCACACACTGCCACCTCCACAGCCAACCTCAGCCCCTCGCAGCTGGGCCTGCCTCCGTGAAAGCTGCTTCTCTGCCCTGAACGCTGCCTGTTGTCCCATCCATGCAGCCTGGGGCTTCTCCTCCTGCTTCCAGCCCCTGCTGGAAGAGGAACACAGCCGTGCCTTGTCCCTCCTCTTGATATTTCCAGTAAAAGCACCTTGAGCACAATCTCACTGCCACAGCCCTAATTATGTGTGAAATAATTTTTTTTTTTAGCTCGAAACCAAAGCAAACAAGCGCACACAGAGAGGCCCATTCTCTGCGGCCCAGGAGGAGCAGCCTCGCTCCTGTTGGGTTACCTCAGGCCTGCACAGAGACCCCGCTGTGTTTCGCAATCTGCCCGCCTGGCCAAGGTGCCTCCCAGGCCTGACCAGGGAAGCAGTCCACCCGCTCAGGGGAAAGAGTTTGTTTCAAACTGAAACTGGGTTTCAGTTTGTTCTGCACTCTCCACGCAGGCTTCCAGGAGCCTCACACAGGCCTGGTATACTGTGAGGCCACAGGAAAGACCTCTTTAAAAAAAGTGGGTTCTCGGGAGCAACGTGGGGCAGAGCGCTTTCCCCAGAAGACAAGTAACTGTTTTCCTGATCCTGTCAAATAATTATGCACCTTGGTGAAATTTTTATCATTTTATTTTATTTTACGATTTTGTTTTATTTTAGGGTTTCAAGTAGACAAAAGAAGATCATATGCATACTTGTCCCCGCATGGCCACTTTCTCTTGTTTCCATTTCTTCCTCTTCTCCCCAGATCCTCACTCCCAACCTTCTCCATTAACAACTGCATTCAAATTTGTTTAATGTGCATTTTTTATATGTATGTGCCTTTGAAAAGATAATACTATGGTAAGTGTTTGTGATTTTAATTTATGTAAGTGGTACTGTTAGAGATTCACTCTATTTCTAACTTTTTCATCATAGTCCTATATTTGGAAAGTGTATAGTGTTGCTATTTAGCCCTTCTACATACGACCACTACTGCATAACAGCCCACCACACGCCCCCACCACCTTGGTCCATTTGCCTGTTGATGGATACCTGGGCTGTCTCCAACTCCTATCTACCACAAATAATGTAATGATGAACAGCCATGTACATGTCCCTTTATGGATCTTTGCAAGAAATTCTGAGACTTACATGTCCAGGATTTGGATTGCTGACTTGCAAGATACACACTCACTTGGTTTCACTAAGTATTGCTGGATTGGTTTCCTGAATGCCTGTAACCAGTTTACACTTTCACCAATAAGGTATCAGTGTTCCTGTTTCCTCACCATCTGACCAGCACTTGATATTATTCAGCTTTCTAATGATTGCCAATATTTGCATTTAAAATGCTATTGCTTTTTAAAATTATTTTTCTTATGGCTACTGAGGTAAAGTATCTCTTCAAAAAGTTCAGGTTTCACTTTCTGTAAATTGCCCCTTAGTATATTTTCTTAACCATTTTTCTAATTTACACACACACACACACACACACACACACACACACACACACCTCTGCTGGAATTGTGATTGGAATTGCATTGGATATAGATTGATTAAAGGACAATTTACATCATTACTGTGTTAAGTTATACCATCATAATCATGATCTACCACTGTGAAACAGAAATATAATGTGAGCCACATATGTAATTTTAACAATTTAGTAGCAATATTTTTTAAGAAGTAAAAAGAAATAGGTGAAATTAATTTAACCCAATATGTCCAAAATATCATCATTTCAACATGTGATCAATATAAAGAAGCTAATGAAATCCTTTACATTCTTTTGTTATACTAAGTCTTTGAAATAAGTCTTTGAAGTTCAGTGTTTACACTTATGCCACATTTCAGTTGGAACTAGCCACATTTTAAGTGCTCACATGTAGCTAGTGGCTATGGATTGGATAGCATAAGTCTATCTCTTCATTCATTTAAAACCTTAATTTTAAAATTGTATTTATAAACATCTCAAGCATTTTTTTGTCATTAAAATTTTTGTTACTATTGCAAATATTATCCCATTTTCTGGTTGGTTTTTCCTGGAGCACAGAAATGTTCCTGATTTTTTTCAAGTTGATCTTGAATCTGGTAGATCTGTTCAACTGTCTTAGTAGTGCCAGAGGTTTGTTGATTCTGCTGGGTTTTTATGTAACTGATCATCTTATTTATAAATGATGACTGTTTTAATTCTTCCCTCCTAATTGTTCTCCCTATTATTTTCTTTTCTTGTCTTATTGCACTCACAGCACCTCAATTGCTATATCAAATAGCAAGCATCCTTGTCTAATTCCTATTATGAAAAGGAATGCCTCTAAAATTTCTCTTTAAGTATGATGTTTTTGGTAGATATCATTTATCAAGGGAGCTTCTGTCCATTCTTAATTTTCTAAGAATTTTAAAAGTCATAATTAGGTGTGCACTTTATCAAAAACCATGTATATATCTATTGCACAAAACAGATAAGATTGTCTCTTGGTCTTTGGTGTGTTTTTTCTCCTCTACTCATTAACATGGTGAATTGCATTGACTTTTTTCCCTGATGCTGAGCCATTCTTGCTTTCCTGGGATAAATTCTACTTCATTGTGATTTTTAAAAAATACATATTTAGATTAGTTCAATTAATGTCTCACTTAGGATTTTCATAGTTATGCTTATAAATTAAACAGGCTTATAATTTTCTTTTCTTGATCACAGTTTCTTTTCTTTTATCAGTTTTGAAATCAAGGTTATACTAACCTCATGAAATCATTATTCATTTCATTCCTATTTTCTGGAGAACTTGTGTAAGATAGGGATTATATGTCCCTTAAATGGTTCATATAATTAACTGATCTTAGGGCTTTTTGATGTAGGGAAGTGTTTCGTTACTACTCTAATTTTTTTTTATTGGTTTATGTGGGTTTTCTGTTGCTTTTTGTGAAAATTCGGTGGAGCTGACTTCCACTTATGTCTCATGGCATAGAGCTGGGCCCCAAGGCCACTTCACTTGGAGTGGAGATTATGAGAGTAACAATTTAATGTTTCAACCTCTATAAAGAAAAGCAACAAGGAAAAAGGGGTTAGGAATAACACTTTATCTGTCACAGTCTCTGGAAGACAAAATATTGCTTAATCTTGTTTTGTTTTCATTTTGTCATCTAATCTGATCAGTGAGTTTAACTCACATTTATTTTAATTGCTGGTATATTGGGACTTATTTCAGCCATCTCACTTTGTGTTTTACTGTATTTACCATCTTATTTTGTATTTATTCTATGTGTTTTCTGTCTTTGTCCTACTTTCCATTGCATGAATCAGATTTTCTTATGCTAGATTGAAAGTTGTATATTCTATTTTTATTCTTCTAGTTGTTTCCCCTAACTTTTTAAGTATGACACTTATGTTTACTTTTCATTGTCAATTTCTTTTCCCTTGGCACTCACTCACCTCTTTCCAGTCTCTACATCTCCTCAACATTATCCCCACCCTGCCACACTGGTATCACCCAGAATTGGTCCTTGATTGTCACAAACAATTTTTATCCCTTTATTTAAAATTTTATTTTTAGAGAATGACAAATCTTAGTAAGTTATTTACAAGTCCTTCTTTCCCATGCCTCATTGCTTCCTGATGAGAAATCTGACGTCAGTATAATTCTTATATTTGTACATGATCTGCTTTTTCTTCTGCTTTTTCTGAAAGTAAACTTTCAGAATTTTCTCCTGTATTTGGTGTTCTGAGACTTCTCTGTAATGCCTCTAACTTGAGTATTTGTTTGTCTTGAGTCAATGTGCACCATTTTAATACTCTATGAACTTTTAAAATTCAATTTATTTCTTTCAATTCTATGAAATTCTTAGTCACTATTTCCTCTTTTCCATACACTTTTTTCTATCTTTCTGGAAATCTTATTTAATGATCACTACTAAGTACCAAGTACTTTTCTAGGTGATGAGGTTACAGTGCTGAACAAAGCAAAGGCCTCATGGAACTTGCATTATGGTGGGGGGAAATAGGCAACAAACAAATTCCTATGTAATATGTCAAAGATGAAAATGCCATGGAAAAAAATTAAGCAGGATAAAAGGGGTAGGAAGTCCCAGGTGGGGCTGGGGGTAATGGGAAGGTGTCTCTGTGCAAATGCCTAAAAGAACTAAGGGAGCATTAGTTAGAACTAAGCCATGCAGACATCTAGAAGAGCACTAGGCAAAGGCCTTGGGACAAGAGCATGCTTGGCTTGTTTGAGGAACAGAAGGCAACCAGGGAAGATGGAATGAGTAAGGAAGGGACAGGGCAGCAGGGTGAGGTATCTGGGAGCCAGATCAGGTACATCCTTGTAGTCATAGTAAGGACTTGGGCCTTTATCCTGAGAGAAGGCTAGCCATCAAAAGGTTTTGATCAGGGCTTCCCTGGCGGCGCAGTGGTTGAGAGTCCGCCTACTGATGCAGGGGACGCGGGTTTGTGCCCCGGTCTGGGAGGATCCCACATGCCACGGAGTGGCTGGGCCCGTGAGCCATGACCGCTGAGCCTGCGCGTCCGGAGCCTGTGCTCTGCAGCGGAAGAGGCCACAACAGTGAGAGGCCCGCGTACCGCAAAAAAAAAAAAAAAAAAAAAAAATGGTTTTGACCAGAAGAGTGACATGATCTGGATTTCTTTTTAAAAGACTTATCCTGAAGGAGGAAAAAAAAAAGACTTTCTTGGACTGGAGTGGGGAGTGTGGAGGTGGTAGAAGAAGGTCAGATGCTGGATATATTTTAACAGTAGAGCTAATGGAATTTTCTGACATATTCTATATGGAGTGTGAAAGGAAGATACAAATCAGCAAAATTCAAAGGCATGAAATGTCTGCAACAGTTCCGGGCATTACATCCAATCCCAACAATATCCAGTAGAGGAAGAGATTATCTCTTGCATTTCTCTCTTAAGGACTAGGAAACCTTCCCAGAAACCACCCAGCAGAATTCTCTTCATGTTTCACTGGCCAGAATTATGTCACATAACTATGCCTAAACCAATCACTGGCAAGGGGACTAACATTATCTTAGACCAGCAGTTCTTCAAATGTGATCCTTTTTTAAAACTTATTTTATTTTTATTCTTATTTTTGGCTGCATTGGGTCTTTGTTGTGGTGCTCAGACCTCTCATTGCAGTGTCTTCTCTTGTTGCAGAGCACGGGGTCTAGGTGTGCGGGCTTCAGTAGCTGTGGCATGTGGGCTCAGTAGTTGTGGCACACAGGCTTCAGTAGTTATGGCATGTGGGCTCAGTAGTTGTGGCTCGAGGGCTCTAGAGCACAGGCTCAGTAGTTGTGGCGCACGGGCTTAGTTGCTCTGCGGCATGTGGGACCCCTTTAAATGGGTCTGTAAGATTAAAACAATTTTCATAATAATAATAATTAAAATTATAAAAAAACAAAATAATTAAAACAATTCTCAAAATAATATAAGACTTCATAGGTCTTTTTCATGTTCATCCTTTCCTGAGTATATAGTAGATTTTCCCAGAGGCTACATGATATATAACGATATATGATGTCAGACAGTTCGTGAAATGTATACTTGTGTATTGCTCTGTTTTCTAGAATTTTCTAAGAAAAGTAAGCTTAGGGCATAAATATCAATACATGTATTTTCAGAGATTAACTCAGTTTGTTCTCAGTACTTCTACTGTGCTTTTATTGGCTATTTTTAGTTATACCTGCTGTATTTTGTGACCTAATTATCATCCAACAAACCTTTATTTTGAAATCCCAAAGTTTCTTCTGCACCTACACAGAAATGTAGGAAGTACAATTTGTTGCTCGTTTTGAAATACTATTCCCTAAATGTTCAAAAATTTTTCTTAATTTTTAAATTGGATCTCAAACTCTTACTTTAGAATTTAATAATATTTTATTCTGAAATTTATAAATTTATTTATAATATATATTTTCTTACATTTAAGAGTCAATTATTAGCTTTAAAAGGGGTGCTTAGAAGACTCACTTTCTCAACCCATCACTAAATCTAAAGCTCCTGAAGAAGATGAAAGTGATATGTCAGAGAGTTGGCTGACTACTGATAGGAGGAATCTACTCCAAAGAAATTGGGAGGAACCGTGAACAAGAAGCAAAAATAGGATGAAAGCAATCTCTCCCTCAGCTTTATAGAAATTAATTATTTGCCTCATTGTGCCTTATGCAACAGAACATTTCTGAATGGCGTTATGGTGCCCAGAGCCAGTTCTAGGGGGAGGCTAGTGAGGTTCCCAGGACGCAGGATGTCAGGAGGCACTCGCTCTCAGGCTCCTGCAAGGGCAGGGAGGCAGCTTGGGCACCTCCTTATACCCTGTGCCCTCGGCTCTCACTTGTCTCACCCCTGTTCCAGCCCTGATGGGGCCATTTGAGTTGTGGCATCATTTTAAAACCAGAGTTTAAAGAAAAGGGAATTAAATATTTTAAACGTAGACATTATGAGCTCTTAAAAAGCCAGAAATGGTTTGTTACAGCTCTTCCAACTAGAAGTGAAAAAGCCACAGAAGCATCTGACAGAATAAGTCATCAAACTGCATTAATCGAAAGACTAAGAAAAGTCTTGTCCAGTGGACACTGTTGAATACCTACTGAATGAAAACTCAGTAAAAAAAAAAAAAAAAAAAAAAAAAAATCACAGCACTGCCATTTCCCAGTGATACGACAACTTATTGAATTAACAATTTACTTGTCAACATGAAGACTGAATTGATCTCTCGTTGGCAGAATTGTACATTTGTCTTATAAATGGACAAATGCACAGGGGTGCCTGTGTCAGCTGCTTTGTTTGTATTTGTTCAAGATCAGCACTAGCTAATCATCAAAGAAGATCTTTTATGTGAATGCTCAGCAAGAGACGAGTGGTGCTGAAATATTCAGTGTTGAAGAACTTTTTTGGAATCTTATGGTTTATCTTAAGGGTTATCAACCATGTTGACATTTGCACTGGTAAAGCAAAAGCAGTGGTGGGTTAAACTGCTGAGGTCTTAGCACCCAAGCAGTGGCAAACAGTAGTATCATTGTATACTTTGGTATCATGCTCTCCCAGTTAAAAGAAAAGCCAGTTTCACTTTAGGATGTCCTTGATGAAGCAGTAAGAATTATTAATTTTATTAAATCTCAACACCTAAACACGTCTTTTTTTAACATGATATTTTAATATCCTGTGATGAAATGAAAATTATGCATAAAGCATAAAAGCAAACAGCATGTCTGATGTATGAAAATGGTTGTCTAGAGAAAAAGCATTTGTACAATTGAGTTGTAAACTAAACTAGCCACTTTTTTCAGAGAACATTATTTTTACATGGAACAACAATTGCCAAACTATAGTTATTCAAACCTGTTTATCTGGCAGACATTTTCTCAAAAATGAACAAAGTGAGCCTGTCATCTCAAGGAAAACAACTGACAGTGTTTGTGGCCAATGACGAAATTCAAGCTTTCAAACGAAAATTCAGATTTTGGAAAACTTGTGTCTGACATCATGACTTTGGCAGCTTCCCAATAAAAGCTTTTTGGTGGTGATGTTAACAAATATGATTTTATTTTTTACGCTGTATAACAAAATGTGTCAACATTTGGAGTATGTGCATACTCAGTAAACCAGTATTTTCCAAATATCACAGATGGGTAGACGATCCACCCAAAGCACAAGGTACACAAATAGATTTTCCTGCGACAGGGTATGAAAAGTTCTTTGACCTCCTTTCAGATAGCAAATTACAACTAACTTTTTCAAAACTACCTCTCGTTGAGTTTTGGTGTAGTATCAAAGAAAAATATCCAATTATATGAAAGAGCTATTCAAATACTCCTATTTTCTCTTTCCTTTCTCCCCCAGCCTTATTGAGGTATGACTGACAAATAAAAATTGTATACATTTAGGTTGTACAACATGATATTTTGATACAGGCGTTACATTGTGAAATGATTATCACAACCAAGCTAATTAGCACATCCATTAACTCACACAGCTATCTTTTGTGTGTGTGGTGAGATTTACTCTCTTAGCAAGTTTCAACTATACAATACATGAATACTCCTCTCTTTTACAACTAGATAGTCCCATGAAATATTTTTGTGTTAGAAAATATACTAATTTGTCATAAAAAATATGTTAACATGTAATGGGTCTACTGTTGTGTTTTTTTTTTTTTAATAACAGAGTGCGGATTTCTTTGTTGTTCGTTTTTATTTATTTATTTTTGGTTCAATTGGGTCTTCGTTGCTGTGCTCAGGCTCTCTCCAGTTGCGGCAAGCAGGGGCTACTCTTCGTTGCGCTGTGTGAGCTTCTCATTGTGGTGGCTTCTCTTGTTGCGGAGCACGGGCTCTAGGCACGTGGGCTTCAGTAGTTGTGGCACGTGGGCTCAGTAGTTTTGGTTCACCGGCTCTAGAGCACAGGCTTAATAGTTGTGGCACACTGGCTTAGTTGCTCCGCGGCATGTGGGATCTTCCCGGACCAGGGCTCGAACCCATGTCCCCTGCATTGGCAGGCAGATTCTTAACCACTGCGCCACCAGGGAAGTCCTCTACTGTTATTTTTTAAATGAATTAATAAATAATTTTTAAATTCTCAGCTTTAATTTCTAATCTGGTAAAATCAATTGATGTAACACATAAACAAAAGCTCGTTAAGAGTCCTCAATTTTTAACAGTCCTGAAAACTGCTGGTTTAAACCCAATCAGGATTCACCCTCTGGGATCCAAGGGTTGTCCATCCTTCCCAGAGGCACATGGCTGCCTTGATATGAAGGGGGCCTGAAAACCCTCGAGGTTCCCTGAGGAAGGAGGAGTGAATGTGGGTAAGTGACCACTTGGTCTGCTACAGTGGCTGCAGAGTGAATGATGACCTGTACCAGGGACTCCTGAGACACCTCTGGCCAGCAGGGCTGCATTAAGGCCAGTACATGCTGTGGCAGACGGTTGGAGTGAGAGACAGGGGACCTTTCTCCTGTAGAACAAGAAGGCTTTGTGAGGCACGAGGCATCTGCTCTGCAGTGCTGCATGACCTCTTCTGTGAATGGGCAACCCCCTGGCTGTGGAGGCCCTTCTCTATGGAGTGTAACTATGTATTTTGACTTTCCATACAACACCCCCTCAATCCCATCTTTTCACCATATTTGCAAAGTGAAAAGCCGCAGCCAACAATTTAGTTCTCCTGCCTAAACATACAATCCTATCACTTACCCATTCAAAATTCTGAAAAATCCAGTGTGTACAGAATAAAGCCCAAATTTTTACCATGCACTTAAAAGATTTCCACATTGTGGCCCCAGACCATCTTTCCAGACTTTCAGAATAAGTTTAACCTAGTGGTTAAGAGCATGCACTTAGGAGCCAGGCTGTCAGGGTTCAAGACCCAGGCCTACCAACCACTTACCAACCGAGTGCCCTGAGTGCTATGCCGGTGAATGTTTAACAACTGGCTCTCGGGGTGGGCTTGACACCCTGATTTGTGGCATTTGCCAGTTTCCATGGTGTTAATACTTCCACTATGGCCAGTTTCAAACTACCAATATGACATCACTAAACTTAGAGTTGGGAAGACATGCTTATAATTTGCTCTCAAGAGCCAGTGCAAGCCGGCTCCAGCACCCCTCTGGACCTTGGTAAGTTACCTTCTCACTCTGAGACGGCTTCCCCATCTGTACAATGGGGATAATGAGTGCCCAGCTATGGCGTTGTTGTAAGCATCAAATTGGATGGGGTAATGTTTCTCAATCATTAGCATGCATCAGTACCATCTAGAGGGCTTGTTAAAACACAGATTGCTGGGTCCCGCTCCCAGAGTTTTTGATTCCATGAGTCTGAGTGGGGCTCAAGAATTTTCATTTCTAACAAATTCCCAGGTGATAACATTTTGAGAACTACTAGTTTGGTGCCTATAAAAGACTGAACCCAGTCCTAGCACAGAGATGCCCAAGCACAGAATTAGCTCTCCTTTGTCTGATGCATCCCCACGCATCCCCCATCATAGCCACACCAGGCCTCCCATCTTTCCCTGAACCCACAGGACACTTTCCAATCTCTGTACATTTGCTTCCTCCTTTTCCCTGCACCTAAATGTCATTCTCTCTGCACCACTAACCTTTCCCGTTGAAATCTTAATTCAGCTTAAATACCCCCTCCCTGCTAAAGCCTTCCCTGAATCTTCTACTTAGAAATAATTGTTCCTAACCTGTCCTCTCTCAAATTTGCAGTTGCTCTTATTCTTCTCATCAAAGTTTGCCTCAAACTGGAATGACTGCCTCGATACCATCTCTCTTACTCAAGTGTAAGTACCTGGTGTGCAAAATACTGTCACATCCATCCCTGTCACCCTAGCCCAGCACCTCATATATAGAAGGAAACTCCAATCGCCTCTCAGTGGACAAGCCTCTTGCTAGCAAAGGAAGGTGTCCTGTTCACGGATATATGACCCATCCCCAAATTACAGGCTTCCTCATGTTCAGCAGAGTTTTGCTAAGGGAGCTCCCAGGCACCCTCTGGGGTTGAATGAATGATACATACATAGAAAATGTAGCAAACATAAAAATATTCTTAAGTCAAGGGAAAACAGGAAGTTCTGTAAGAAATGAAAATATATGACAGTATATTCTACATGGCTGGGCTGTGAAGCACATTTCCACTCTCATAGTAATGCTCTTACTGATTTGTCCAAAATTATGATTTAACTCTACCAGGAGGATGATGGGGACAGAAAATGTGCACATTTTGGGAGATGGTGGTGAAAGAGAGCTAAATCTTCATTTCCAACACAATGAGAAGTCAATAGATAATGCCTAGAACCTAAAAACCAAGAAGTATTACTATGTTCATATTACTTAAGGATATAGAGATGAATTCCAAATGAAAAAGATAAAAGAATTGAAGTGGTTGCCTCCAGGGAGCAGAAAACAAAGAGAGGCAGGGTCTGATTTGAGAGGTAGAGTAATAAGCCTTAAAGTATAATTGACTCTTTAAGCTGTATTCATACACAGACACACACATACATCTGTGAAAAAACAAAAACTAAATGTTTTTTAAAGTGACAAAGAGGAACCTATGACACAGCTATAATAAGCAAAACGGTGTGGCACTGTCATAAAGATAGACATATAGACTAATGGAATGGACTAGAGACCCCAGAAATAAGCCCTTGAATATATATATGGTCAAATGATTTTCAACAAGAGTGCCATGCAGTGGAGGCCATTCAATGAAAACAGGACAGTCGCTTCAACAAATGGTACTAGGAAAGCTGGACATCCACATGCAAAAGAATGAATTTTGGACAGTTTGTAACTGGCTTTGAACAGAAGGATAACGGCACCTAGGACCCAGCTTGGGGAATGTCTACATTTAATGGCTTGTGAGAAAAGAATGAGTCTACAAAGAAGACTGAGGAGGAGTGAGCAGAGAGGTAGAAGGAAGTCAGGAGAGAGCAGGGAGGGGGGGACCTGAAGAAGGGAGGGGTCATCTGTGCCTCCTGCTGTTGACAGGTCAGGAGGTCAGTCAAACAGAGAGTAAAAAATCCAACAGATTTGGTTACATGGGAGTTCAAAGGTAACATCAGCCAAAGCTGTTTCAGTAGACTGATGGAGGTGAAAGCCAGTGGTTGAAAATACAAAAGAGAGAAGGGATCACCAATGGGAGGTCCTGAGAAGATAGTGGGGTTGGGGGATGCATGGGGTCTCTGAGGTGAGCTGGAGGACAGGCCTCAGAGAGGGGGAAGGAGGTTCCACTATGGCAACAGGAAGGTTGGGGGAAGAATGAGTGAGGACACTGCTGGTTTGGAAGTTGCAGAATCTTAATCTACAGCTTCAATTTTCTCTATAAAATACAGGATGGGTGCAGGAGTGTAGGGGGCTGGCAAAAGAGTTACTGAAATGATAGGTTGAGTAAGAGAGAAGGAGAGGGTGAAGACTAGAAGAAAGGCGAGATCCCACTGAGGATGTAGCAGGATGTGGCCAGAAGGAGAAGCCATTGTGGTAGGAAAGCAGGATGCTTGGATTGGGGGTTTGTGGGGATAACAAGCCCAAGATGAGAATCAGGGCTGAGTCGTGAGGTGGGACAGGAGAAGCCTAAAGAATGAACCTAAAGCCCCTAGACCAACCAGCTCTCCTGAGTCACTGCCCTGCTCTGCCACTAATCACCAATCCGTGGTATCATGGCAGCGTGCAAAGGACTGAAAACACAGAGCCAAACAAAGCCTATGCCCTTTGCAGCCTGTTCCCCAGCCTGAGGGAGTATGTTTTGCACCCAAAAGGTGATCTTAGGGTGGACACTGGAAGAGCATCAGTTATAGCTGAAATAGAAATTTAAAGGAAGTGGGGTGAGGGACTTCCCTGGTGGTCCAGTGGTAAAGAATCCGCCTTCCAATGCAGGGGACGCGGGTTCGATCCCTGGTCAGGGAACTAAGATCCCACATGCCACGGGGCAACTAGGCCGGTGCGCCACAACTACAGAGCCCACATGCCCTGGAGCCCGCACACCACAACTAGAGAGAAGCCCTCGAGCCACAACGAAAGATCCTGCATGCCGCAAGGAAGATCCCACATGTCGCAACTAAGACCCAACACAGCCAAAAATAAATAAAATACTTTTTAAAAAAATAAAGTGGGGTGATACCCCTATAATTTTAATCAAAAACAAAATAGACTGTGCCATATTTCATCCAGGGAGGCATGTCGACTAAGGTGGGCTCCAGACCCCCCAACTCTGCCTCACCTCTCTCAATGGTGTTGTCCTTTTAGATAGAGCAGCTGCTCTCACACTTAGCAGTGTGTTGGAATCACCTGGGGAACTTTACAGATACTGTAACCCCCGATCCCACCTCCAGAGATCCTGGCTGAGTTGCTCTGGGATAGAGCCTGGGCTTCAGGAGCTTTCAAAGTTCTCCAGGTGATACTCGTGTACAACCAGGGCTGAGAACCACTGCTTCTGACCAATTTCAGAGCTAAAGCAGCTGTACCCCAGCGCCCAGGCTACCTCCACTTCCAGGGCAACAGCCAGTTGCTGGAGTTTCTGGACCATCCTATGGAACAGCAAACAGGCTCCCCTCTCCTTACAGAACTGCAGGGCTCTAGCCCAGACCAGAAAGAAAACCATGTAAAGCTGAGCTTGGTTAATGCCTCCAGGGCCTGGATGCCCTGTCTATTGAGCTGGGTTTGCACATTTTGAGCAATCAGGCTGGACAACGTGCCCAGAAGCACTGATCAGGTGGAGGAGCGGGGGAAGAAAGGCCAAATGGCTTCAGGTCTGGTGTGAAATTGGGCAAGAGGGACAGTCAACCCTACTAGAAGAAGCGACCCAGACGGCAAACAAACAGGGCAGTGTGGACCGAGACCAAGTTATGTGGACAGCTCAGCAGTCACAGAATCCACCAGACCCAACAGAGCTGCCTTCTCTCAGCACCTCCAGAGACCAAAACTTTCCACTAGGGACAGAGCACTTGGAGACAGCGTGACGTAGCCGTCCCAAGACAAAGCCAGAAAGTTCCCAAGTGTAGGGAACGTGACATGCAGTCTTAACCTCAAGAAGGAATTCACGCTCAGACTCTAACCAGCACGGGGGTATAGCTAGGCCTCGTGGGGGTCTTTGCAGGACAAAGAGTGGCTCCCTGTATCCCCAAACTGCAGCATCCACAGTGGCACCCAGGACCACCAGATTCACCCACTCTTCCCACAAGGCTCTGTCGGACCCATCTGCACACAAGGGGCTGCACTGGCCTGTTTGCTTGTTCAAACAAACCTTGTTCACTGACGCACCTCAGAGCCCAGCAGAAGAGCCAGTCGTTATGTGTCTAAGGAACACATGAATGAAAAGGAGAGGATGTATCCATTGTTCTTAAACAAAGAATCAATAGCTCTTAGTTGGGGAAGTTTTCTTCTGGGGGCTTACTCTAGACGTGCTAAATTAGGCCCTTTGAAGGTGGAGCCCTGGCATTGGGTGATTATCATTTCTATTCCTGATTAGGAACCAATGCCCTATGACCCAAGGGTCTCATACTTTAGCCAGTACAAGAATCACCAAAGGTGCTCGGTAAAAATGCAGATTTGAACCACAAACCATTTGGGAAAAGAAATCTAAAAAGTAATATCATCAAGTAGCTTCAAAAACACATGATCCGTCCATGGATGAATGGGTAAACAACCTACAAGCTGATTTTCAACAAAAGGGCCAAAGTAATTCAACAGGGATAAACTAGTCTTTTCAACAAATGGTGCTGAAAAATCTGAATATCTGTAAGAAAAACAGTTAATCTTAGCTGTTACCTCACATCACACAAAAAATAACTCCAGATCTATCACAGACCTAAACATAAAAGTTAAAACTATAAAACTTCTGGAAGAAAACAGGAGAATATCTTTCTGACCTTGGTAGGCAAAGATTTCTTAGGTGGGACGCAAAAAACACTAACTATACAGGGAAAAAACTGGAAATCTGAACTTTATCAAAATTAAAGACTTCCACTCTTTGAAATTCACTGTCAAAGAAATGAAAAGGAAAGCCACAGACTGGGAGAAAATATTTGCAATATTTATATTCAACAAAGGACTTGTAAAGTTCAGTAAGAACTCTTAAAGTTCACTAAGAAATTAAACAACACCTCCTACACACACAATGGGCAAAAGATTTGCACAGGCATTTCAGAAAAATATACAAATGACCAATAAGCACACCAAAAAATGCTTATTTGAGGAGATGCAAATTGAAACCACAGTGAAGTACCTCTATACATTCATTTAAATAACTAAAATTTAAAAGACTGATGTACTAAAATTGGAATGATACAGAGATTAGCACAGCCCCTGTGAAAGGATGGCATGCAAGTTTGGGAAGCGTTCCATATTTTTTGACCATAACATTTGTGAAATAACATTTGAAGAATTACGTTGGTTTTTAACACAAAATTTAAGAAAATAAAAATGAAAGATCTCAAGTCTACAACTTTACATTCACTAAATATCTACACTTTACACTAAATATCATTTGGTTCATATTTAGATATTTCTATAGCTAAAACTACTAGTATTTTCAATCTTCCGGCAATATTAAAGTATCACCTTTGTACATCACTTATCATGAACTTTTTAACTTTTTTTTTTTTGGAAAAAAAGAAGCATTTTTTTAACAAGTAAGTGTTTTTCGGAATTTATGTGTGTACTACATATATTCAGTATATTTATTATATATAGTACATATATATTTATTAAAATAACCTATAACTAACTCTAGAATAAATATGTATATTTATTATAGATTATATATAATATATAGATCATAACTTTTTAATTAAAGTTGAATTATATATTTTTATTTATTACATATACAAATATAATAAATAAAAGACTGACAAAATCAAGCGTTGGTGGGAACGTGAAGTAACTGGAACTCTTGTACATTGTTCATGGGAATCCAAAATAGTACAACCACTTTGGGAAAGAACTTGATAGTTTCCTATTAAGTTAAACATATACTTATAGTATAACCCAACAATTCCACCCCTTGATATTTACCCAAGAGAAATAAAATACATGTATACACACATACACACACACACACAGAAACTTGTTCATAACAGCTTTATTCATAATACTCTGAATCTAGAAACAATTCAAATATTCATCAATAGGTAAAATGAATAAACAAATTGTGGAATATCCATACAGTGAAATACTACTAGAAATAAGAAAAATGAACTATGAACACAAATATCATGGAGGAATATTAAAATCAAACTGAACAAAAGAAATCAGACACAAAAAATTGCGTACTACATGCATTAATTTCCTAGAGCTGCTGTGAAAAATACCACAACCTTGGTGGCTTAAAACAACAGAAATTTATTCTCTCAGAGTTCTGAATGCCAGAAGACTGAAATCGAGATGTCGGCATGGCTGCACTCCCTTCGGAGGCTCTGGGAGAGATTCCATTCCTTGCTTCTTCCAGCTTCTGGTGGCTGCCAGTATTCCTTGGCTTATGGCCACATCACTCTAATCTTTGCCTCCATCTTCACACTGATTTCCCCCAGGGTGTGTGTGGTATTCAATCTCCCTCTACTTCTCTCTTATAAAAACATTTGTGATGGCACTTAGGACCCACCCAGATAATCCAGAAATATTTCCTCATCTCAAAATCATTAACTTAATCCCATCTGCAGAGGCACTTTTTCCAAATAAGGTAACATTTACAGGTTCCAAGGATTAGGATGCATCTTTGGGACTACCATTCAACCTACCACATCACAAGTTTCCATTTATATGAAATTCTGGAACAAATCTCTAGAAACAAATAGAAGTGGTCATCTGGAGCCAAGTGGGGTAGTTGATTGACTGCAAAGGAGCAAAAGAGAACTTTCTGGTGTGAAATAAATGCTCTATATCATGATGGAAATGATGGTTACATGACTGTGTAAATTTACCAAAACTCATCAAACTTTATTACAATGGGTACATTTTGTTATGCATAAATTATGCTTCATTAACATTACTTTTTTTTTGATGTGGACCATTTTTAAAGTCTTCATTGAATTTATTACAATACTGCTTCTGTTTTGTGTTTTGGTTTTTTGGCCACGAGGCATGTGGGATCTTAGCTCCCTGACCAGGGATCGAACCTGCCCTCCCTGCACTGGAAGGCAAAGTCTTAACCACTAGACAACGAGGGAAGTCCCAACAGTAATTTTAAAAGAAAGCAAAAAAGTGAAGATTTGGGGGGTCAACCTCGGAAAGTCAGATTTGGCAAGTCTGGGGTGAATTCTAAACAAACAGCCCAAGTACCTGGAAGGCAGGTGGTCCTGGCTCGTCCCTGGAGAAGCAGCACTCTGGAAGATGGGGAAAGGACCCACCACGTCCTGCTGCCTTCCCCTTGGCTTCTCAGATACCTGAGAGCCAGGTGCTGAGCTGGGAGTCCCCTGCGGTGGGGTCCTGTCCACAGAGAGATCAGGCTGTTGGGAGAGACAGCCGTAACTAACTCAAGTACAAGGCACCTATGACAAGAACTGACAGATATAGAATCATAGAAGAAGGTATATTTTGACCCTAGATTATGGTAGAACTCTCTAGATGGGGTAGCATTTGAGCTGGGCCCTGACAATGGGGCACGGTTTTTACATGCAGAAATATCAGTGCCAGTTTCCTCTTGCTCAGAACCCCTTAGTGTGTCCTGAGTCTTCTTGGCCCCTTCCCCATTTGAGTCAAGCTTACTCAGGGTGGCCTCTCCAGGCATTCTATTCTGCCTCCTGTCTTTTGCCCACGCTATGCCATGTGCCAGTCATGCCAGTGCCTTCTCTAGATTCGTCACCAACAAAGCCCCAACAACAAGACATGACCTTCAATAAGGCCCCTGCTGTAGACAAGCTGCCTGGTTGTCCCTTCTCTTGACTCCTCCACCCCAGGTTCCAATCCACAGCTCCAGCCAGGCATTCACGTTCCCAGGGTTCTACTTCTTTGACTTGAATCATTGGTCCCTTCCTGCATCTTCTCTAGCTCTGGTTCCTCATGAAGCCTTTACCTGCCTCCAGGTGAGCCCTATCTTATATAGCGCAGGGGTGCTGTGGATGGTTAGGCCTTCTCCTATGACCTGGCTCTTGATCCCCACCTCCACTACCCAGTCCTGGCTCTTCCTAGGCCACAGTATTTCAACTCCTAGATTCTCACGGATGGACCCAGGCCAAGGTCCCATGGCTTCCCTGGACCAAAAATGAAGCAATTTGAGGCTTCTCAGGCCTTAGTCCCAGCACAAACCCTTGGATTTTGTTCTGTGTGCCTTGCCTAAGGAGACAGCTTGGAATCTCTTAGCCTATATCCTCCCCTTGTCCCAATAAGCCAGGAAGCTTCTCCCTCCTTTGCTGAGTGAGGAAGGGCAGGCTTCCTGGAGCCAGGGCCAAGCCGCGACTAGGAAAGCGGAGCCCTGTGGCTCCAGGTATGCCTCCCTGCATCCTTGCTGTCATTGCACAAGATGCTCCATTCTTTTCTTATAATCATTCCTTGTTTGTATCATTTTTAGGTGTCATCAGAGCTCCTCACTGACCAGCTGAGCAGGTAAGCCTGCAAGAGGTCCCCAAATGGGAATAGCCGGCAAGACCACAACCAACTCCAGTGATGCCTCCACCTTTTGGAGAGCCCAGTGGCCTCCAAGATCTGGTCCCAGAAGAAAAGGAAGAAAGCCATGGGGAAGGAAAGGGGCCTTCTGCAGAGCTAACAATTCTAGAGTGAAGAGGAGCCCTCACCCTGGCAAGCACACTGAACCCACCACCTTGTGTCAAAGACTTGAACACATCTTAAGTGGGGCCTCCAGGTCCCAAATGCCCAGGTAAGGAACACAAGGAGGAGGCTGCCCTCCTTTCTTTCCAGAAGAGTGGGTCTAGACCACAGGCAAATGGGCACTAAATGGGGTTCCACCAAATGTCCAAGACCCTTGTCAGAGTATGAAGGCTGTTCTGGCAACAAGGATCCAATAATGGAGCCATCCAGGCTGCACCCCCAGCCCCCCATGCATCATATCACCCTTACCTACTCTGGGAGATATTCTGACCCCTAAAGAAGGGATCCCAGGGACCAAAATAGCCATGTGGAACCCAAACCTTATTCGACCACTGAGATACTGACTAGAGACAGTAATCATGCCTTTCACAATATTCCAGCTTTTCATCCACCTGGCACATAGGATTACACTTCCTCTCCCACAGTAGCTGGATGGGACCACCTGACTAGTTCTAGCCAGTAAGTTGTAACCAGAAGTGACGTGTGCCAGTTCTGGGCTGGAGCATTTAACTACTGATATACAACATTCCAGGGCTCTCTTCCCCCCTCTGCCATGGAAACCTGCAATGTTCCAGTTGGTGGCTGCTCCATCAGCCTGACCTGGAGGATAATGACCTGGTGCAAAGCTCCCAGCTATCCACAGTGGACGTGGGCAAGAACTAAATCTTTGTTATTTCAACTCACTGAGATTTGGGGACTGTTGTTACTGAAGCATAACCCAGCCTATCCTGACTGAAACATGGGCCAAAGGCCAACCAGCACAGAACAAGTTCAATATCACTATTCCCAGTGACCCATGCCGCTTTGCTTCCCCATCATCCACTTTTAATTTGGGGTCCAAGTCAACACCTCAGTCCTAATACAATGAAAGAGTAGGGATTCCACATAATCCTGCCCAGCTTGAAGACTCCAAATCTATAATCTTCTCTGAGTCAAAGATGCCAACTCTTCCGGATTTGGTAGATTCTGGTTCAGTGTTAGAGTCAGGGTTAGGCAGCTACAGGTGGCAAACTTTAGGCTGCCAAGCAAATGCCAGAAGTCGAACCATGACATATGAACTGATGTCTGACGTCAGACTACGGAGCTCGAACACTTCTTGCCAGGTTTGACTAAAGAAAAACTAACTTTACATCTTCTGTGGTTTCATCTTGGAAAAGGAGAACTCCCATCTGTGGGTCCTGACTTGACGGCCCTGCTGGGTCATCATCTTCAGCTTCACGTCCTAATGCATCTTAGCGGTGCTCCTCTTCTCCCATCAATTGTCTAACTTACTATCTCATGCGATTTGTAGCTTCTAGTCATTTTTGCTCCCCACCCTTGCCAGCTCAAGCCTCAGCCCATGGCCTTGGCCTGTCATCACCCTTCTCTCCTGTCATTTAGACTTCTCCTAACCCCACCATGCCCAGGAAATTCTCCTGGCTGATAGAGGCTGGCTGATCGGTACAGAGGCCTCATCCTACACACCCTTAGAGATTTTATACCTTACACATCTTTACTGTCTTATATAGCTCTAATTTGACCCTTTCAACCAAGTGGACAGGGAGGGGGAAAGGATAAATGAATGTTTATGAGCCCCTGCAATGAGCTAGTTGCTCTCCTTCACTCACTTCTCATTCAAGCAGGATGGTGAGAGGTTAAAGGCACAATCTCTGGGACCTAATTGTCTGGCATTGAATCTCTGCTCTGCCGTTCACTAGCAAGGGGCTTGACCTCTCCGGGCCTCAGTTTCTTTTTTTTGTAAAACAGGAATAAGTTGTGAGGACCATTAACAAACAGTAAGATTACTATGGTTACTAAATGAGTTACTAGACACAAAATGCTTAGAACAGTGCCTAACACAGAGTGCTCAACGCATGTGAGTTATTATGATTCACTTCTAGATTCTCTAAATGTGCCAGACACAGCAGATACAAAGGAGAGCAAACTAGACCTACTCATTCATTCAACAAATATCAATTGGGAGGCTGCAATGCCCCACACTGAGATGGGAGCTGACGATATTTGTCCCTACCCTCCTGAAGCTCAGAGTCTGGTGAGAGAGGGCGGTGGACACTACACAAGTAAACAGCTCAAAATACACACCAGCAAGGCGTGGTCTAGCCCAGGAAGGGAAGGAATGAGATGCCATAATAGGAACTGGGGGAGGCAGAGAAGTTGGGTGGTCAGGCAAGGCCTCTCTGATATTTAAAGTACAATCTGAGGGACTTCCTTGGTGGCGCAGTAGTTAAGAACCCGCCTACCAATGCAGGGGACGTGGGTTCGAGCCCTGGTCTGGGAAGATCCCACATGCCGTGGAGCAACTAAACCATGCGCCACAACTACTGAGCCCACGCGCCACAACTACTGAGCCCACGCGCCACAACTACTGAAGCCCGCGTGCCTAGAGCCTGTGCTTGGCAACGAGAGAAGCCACTGCAATGAGAAGACCGCACACGGCAACGACGAGGAGCCCCTGCTCACCGCAACTAGAGAAAGCTCACGTGCAGCAACGAAGACCCAACGTAGCCAAAAATAACTCTATAAAAAAAATAATAAAGTACAATCTGAAGATGAAATGGAGCCAAAACACAGAGGGGAAGAGTAAGGTGACTCGTGGGGAGATGAGGTGAGAGAGGCAGGGCCAGGTTGCTCAAGCTCTGTTGGCCGTGGTGTCCTGAATGCAACCAGAAACCACTGGATGGTTGTAAGCAGAGAAGCAGCAGGATCCCATCTGCATCTTTCTATGGGAATATTGAAATTCCTCTTTTACTAAGGAGGAAACTGAGGTTCAAAGTCACATCGTTGGTAAACGGTACAGTTGGACCTAGAACAGTTCACATAAGGCCAATCTCATGGAACTTGCCAGTTCGCCCTACACTGCTCATTCACCCCTGTCCCATACAGAAGAACCAAGTGTACAAGGTAAGAGCTTATTACCTCTAAAAGCCCTTCACCTTCTCGTGGGGTCATGGTGCCTGCCTTGGGGGCCTGGTGACAGTTTTCACACCAGTGGCTTCTGCAAACGAGCTGCTTCCCCGCACTCCTTGCCACCACTCTTTCCATCCCCCACAGTCACCAGAGTTGACACCCAAGCCAATAACCACAGGTAAAGGTGTTTCTCCCTGGGACACAGAGTTAAACACACAACCACAGAGATGCATCTTGGGCCCAGAATGGAAGGGGCCAAGGTGCCAGGGATGACAAATCCCCCAAGAATCCAGCTCCAAGCTTCCCCGAGAGAAACCCCTTCCCAAAATAGGCAGAGGGGTCAGGAACACTCGTGCAAACAGCTGATCCACAAAACCCCACTGTGCCCACGGCTTTCCCCACCTCAGCCCCTTCTATTTTTATCAGGAGGGTGAGAGGGGGTTGCCAGGTGGGGCTACACAGCTGTTTATGTCTGAAATTTGAAAAGATGCACAGTGTACTTGGGAGAAGGCGTTTGCAGTTAAAGGAATTTCGGAGGAGAATTTCAAACCCAGCGGGGTGAATAGGGGCCTTGTGCTCTGGCTTTTGACTCTGGAAAAGCCACGTTTCCAACTATGGCATGCAGAGGGGCCAGTGATGGGGAGAAAATTTACGGGTGTGAGATTTGGACAGGCAGTGGGACCCAGCTCACCTGGGCACAGGCAACAACTGATCTGCAGACTGAGGGTACTTGGGGAGGAAGCCCTCTGCCCCTCCACTGTAATTTCTATTTATTTATCCCCCAGATATTCATAGACTTTCCTTGCCCTCTTAGTCTTCTCTGATTCACCCCACTCAATGCTAACCATTCTCTCCTCTGCCTCTGTCATTTATCTGAGTATTTACTGAGTATTAATTTTCTTATATATACATATTTGCTTGTTATGGCTTTAAGTCACTCTCATTTGTCAATTTTCTGTTTTTGAATTCAACTGTAAGTGTCCCTTTGGTAGCTGTATGGCTATTATTCCTTTGACACACACACACATACACACACACACACACACACACACACACACACAACTTAGGACCTGGTCGACCATTTTACTCTGTAGGCACAATAGTGGGACTCAATGGTCCTATTCCTTCAATTGTGGAAGATGGGAGGCAAGAAAGAACAACAATTAAACGACACCACCCCCTAAGCTGAATGAATTTTACCATGTCTCTTTTCTTCATCTCTCAAAGGTTAAACTGGCTCTGACACAACTCTGTGGAGAACTTCTAGCCTGAGCTATACATGCCCTTATTAAGCCAGGGATCCTCAGGAAGGCTGGGGTGACTTCTGCAGGGCTGGACTTCTGACTTGATCTGGGACCTAAGGTGGACTTGATGCCATGGTTCCATGGTGAGATCTGGCCAGTGTATATAAGAAGGTCATAGCTGTTGATCTCATTTATTTGGGCCTAGGAGCAAGTGCCACGAAGCATCAGATTCATATTGTATTTGTGCTTATAGCTGCAAATATGCAATAGTCATTCAAAAAATGAATTTAAAAATTCATTAGCTACAAGGTCCTAAGAGCCACAAGATGCAGCTGTCATGCAATCAAACCCTAGTTTTGTCTACGGCCGATGGAAGCTCAACGCTTGATACTTGTCCACATTTCTTTTTCTCTAGAACCCCCTTACATGCATCGCTTTTCCTTGGTGCGTCAGGGTCTCTGGCATTCCTTTCCTGTTTCTGCGCATCCTTGCACTTCTCTCCAGCAGCCTCTCTTCCTCCCCCTTTTCTGCCCTTCTACTCTCTCCCTTAATTAGTTACAGTATGAAATTAAAGTATATTTTAGCATTTGTCAACTGGAATTTAATGTTCCCTGATCTTATATTAAAAGCAGACGTGTGGAATCTCAGGCCGAGCATTTCCCTAAGCCCGAGCCCCACATTCCTCTCCGCCTGCTGGCCACCTCCTTCTGGATGTCCCTCCACCTCGGAAAACCCAACTTGGCTACAGAGGGGACTCCCTGTCTTTTCTCCCCAAGACAGCTGCCCTTCCAGACTGCCCGGCTCTTGACAGGGACTCCCCATTCCCAGTCATTCAGCTTCAGAAGTTTGAGGCCATTCCTTTTTTTTTTTTCTTTTTTTTTTTTTAAGTTCCCCATGGAGTCTTAACCACTGGACCACCAGGGAAGTCCCGAGGCCATTCTTCATTCTCGCTTCTCTCTCTCTCCCTCAAGATCCAGTGTCTCTGATTCTTCCTTTAAGATGTCCTTTCCTGTCCATTCTCACTGCCATCACCATAGTATTCATCCAACCACTCATAGATGAATTTTGCTTATCCTTCAGTGTTTTGACATGTGCTATAACTTCTCAAATTAATCATAATTTGATATTCCATAAAAATCTAGATATTTGGCTTTTCAAGGAAAACAACAATAATAACTACTATTACTACTACTACTACTACTACATGACCCAGCAACATTGAGCCTGAACTCCTGAATGGCAACATTTAGTTGGAGCTGGCTAGTGGTTCTTCCTTTGGGTGGGCCACACCCTCTACAGTTTGCCTCTGGTTTGAGTGAAAGAAGCCTGACAAAAAAGAGTACTCGGGCTTCCCTGGTGGCGTAGTGGTTGAGGGTCCGCCTGCCGATGCAGGGGACGCGGATTCATGCCCCAGTCCGGGAAGATCCCACATGCCACAGAGCGGCTAGGCCCATGAGCCGTGGCCGCTGGGCCTGCGCGTCCGGAGCCTGTGCTCTGCAACAGGAAAGGCCACAGCGGTGAGAGGCCCGCGTACCGCAAAAAAAAAAAAAAGAGTACTCATGTGAAGATCACATTTCTATCAAGTAAAAAATAGACAAAACTGGTCTGTCAGTGAGGTTAGAACAGTGATCTTCCTGGGGTGGGGGCCGAGGGGGGAAGCGGGCAGGAGATGGTGTACTCACTAGAACACGCACAAGGGAACCTTCTAAAGAGCTGAAAATGTTCTACATCCTGATTTGGTTGTGATTAGAGTGGTGTTTGTCGATGTAAAAAAATTACATAGAATAAAGTGCATACTTAAGATGTACTTTATTCTATGTAAATTATATATCAAAAGAAAGGGGGGGGGAATGGTACAATGCCTAGCCTAGTACCAAGCACATAGGTGCTCAATAAATGACTGATATTGACATTTTCTTTAAGTATGAGAGCTCTGAAGCCAGGTGGCCCTGATTAGATGCCTGGTTCTACCATTTAGCAACTACATGAACTTGAGCAGCTTACTAAACTTCCCTGTCCTCAGTTTCTTCATCAGTGAAATGCAGGCAACAAGACCTCACAGGATCATTGTGAGGTTTAACAAAGCACTTAGCACAGGGCCTAGCATAGGGTAAGTACCCAGTAAATATTACTGGGAAATAAAGAAAATTCTGACGCCTGCTACAACATGGATGAACCTTAAAGACATTAGGCTAAATGAACAAGCTGTCAATAAAGGACTAATACTGTGTGATTACAGTTATACGAGGTACCTAGAGTAGTTAAACTCAGAGACAGAAAGTAGAGTGGTGGTTGCCAGGCGCTGGAAGGAGAGAGGGCATGGGGAGTTTACTATTTAATGGGTACAGAGTTTCAGTTTGTGAAGATGAAAGAGTTCTGGAGATGGAGGGTGGGGACGGATGCACAACAATGTGCATGTACTTAATACCACTGAACTAAACCCTTAAAACTGTTAAAATGATGAATTTTATGTTACTTATATTTTACCACAATAATAAATATTAAATATTATAAATAACAAATAAACAAACCAATAAATATTATCATGATGATGAGGCTGCACTAGCCCATGAAGAAACTGAAATCGCATTTTTTTAAACTTGGGATTTTTGAGACCAGTCAGAGAACCCGCCAGCATTTTTAATGCCTATTTTTATGACTCTTTCAAGATTAAAATGTTAACAAGTAAATGTCCTAAGAATAAAAGATAATCTACTTAAATAAGACTTCTCCTCATATTCTGAGTTTTCTTATATATTCTGGTTTTCTCCTCTTGAAGGCATACACATTAAAAAACCAAATAGATCAGGAGAAACAACCAAAATGTCAAGATGACTATTCTCCAGCACCGTATATCAAATGAGTACCAAGTTTTGTGGTGAAAAGTCATGCCTGTGTCTTAGCAGATCATTTCCAAACTATGGAGTTGCTGTCTGTTCCTCTTATATTTCATTTCTAGCAAGCATTTGTTTGTGGGGTACCATATTTGTTCATTTTATACATATTTTGTATCTGTACTATTATGTGTAAAAATCTAGGAAAAATTTTCCAGAATGACACAATGTTTACCAGTGAAAGGAAATGAAAACATCAAGCCCAGTGTGACAAGGGCTGGGCGGTCAGTCCCCAAAGACTCTGATGGCTGGAATAAAGGGAAAAGCAGAGAAGAGCCAGCTCAGCTCAGGCCTGGTTGTAGGAGGTGCCCCATAGGATGCAGGGTGGGGAAAAGGAAAGATGGGGAGGCTTTCAGGAGCTTTGGGGCCTGGAGTTACCTAGGGAAGCATCCTTCTACACCTCTTCTTACCCCAGACCTGCTTGAAAAGTGTTTTTGTAATTGGTGACGATGATGATGAAGATGATGATGACAACTATGACGGTAGAAACCAACACGGTAACACCCCACTTCCCTCTGAGTTTGTCACTCGCACGGTGTTAAAGAAATAAAACGGCACTTTTCAAATGTTCCATTAGTTCTCAGAAGACTCCACTCCCCGGCCCAGTTCTGCAATAAGAATGCTTTTCTCTATCATGTTTCTATGGCCCTTTGCTTCCAGAAAGGATCACAGCGTTTTCTACACACATTACATATAGTATTAATCATTGCCACACTCCTATGAGGTGAGTATTTTTAGCTTCTTTTACAAACCCAGAAACCAGCATACAGAAGAGAATGCACTTATTCAGGGACATCAAACTGCAAAGAAGGGCAGCAGGGAAGAAAACTAACCACCTTGCACCTTGAGCCAGATCATTTGCTAGGTGCTGACATCCTAGCTCATTCTAATTCTCACAACAATTCCATAAGGTAGTTCCATTTTTCAGATGAGAACACCAAGACCCAGGGAGCTTACAAAACTTGCCCAAGATCTCTGTGCCAGACATGGGATTCACATCCAATGCTCTCGAACGTACAGGGAACCTTCCCCTCCTCAACCCTGCTTTGTTGCTTGAGATACACAGGAAGCCCTTTCGTGGTGGCCAGCATGAAAACAGTTTGATGGTTTCAACTGTCCACAAGTTTCAATATCAACCAAAAGCATAAGCTCAAAGACTCACCAATCTTTGGTGGTGCCAGTAGGAGCAGAATGCCCAAACGGTGAGAGGGAAAGGTTGTCTTGGCTCTGCCCTGGTCAGTCCACAGCTGAGCTTGGGCATCCAATGCTGGGAATTACACATTTGAGGGGCATCCACAAACAGGAGTTTCCAGAGAGTGAGGAAGCCAGAGGAAACTCCTTTGGGAAATAGTTGAAGGACCTGAGGGCATTCTGCTGTGAGGAGAGACATAGAGGGATGATATGAAAACGCCCTTGGGCTAAATGAAGCCTGTCCTGCAGAAATTGAGACAGGTGTGTTGTCCCAGAGAGCAGGCTAGACCCCTTACTCATACAGGGGTATTGAAAAGATGCTTCAGAGGAATTCTGAAAACACCTTACACTTGGACTTAGTGAGGCATTTACATGGTATCACCATGTAAGGGACAATAACATGATGATACAGTTAGATGGACTGGGAGACTGGCCATCTTCTAACAGTCAGTTTAATGGAGGGTAGAAGCCAGCCTCCAAGATGCCTCTCGGCGATCTCCATGCCCTGGTATTCACACCCTTGTGTGTCCCTTCCCACACTAATACAGGGTTGGCCTTATGTGACCAATAGACTACAGTGGACATGACCATGTGTGACTTCCAAAGCTAGGACAAAAAAGCATTGTGGCTTCCCCTTGTGCTCTTGTATCACTCACTGTGGTGGAAGCCAGGTGTCATGCCATGAGGCAGCTCCACCAGCAGGCCCTGTATGGGGAAGATCTGAAGCCTCCAGCCAACAGCAAACACCGACTCACCAGCCATGTGAGTAAGCCACCTTTGACCCGGATCCTCAAGCCTCGGTCTAGCCTTCAGATGATGGGCCTGCAGCGGACATCTGACTGCAACCCCATGAGACAGCCCAAGCCGGAACTGCCTGGGCGAGCTTCTCCCAAATTCCTGACCCATAGAAACCATGAGGGATAGTAAATGAGTCTTAAGCCAGTAAGTTTTGGGGTGATGTGACACACAGCCATAATTACTGGGTTATGGAGCCATGGCATCCTAGGAGGGATGTCTCCAGTGCCCTGCCCTAGAACTCAGTCCCAGGCTGAGTGAAGACCCAGAAAAAGTTGTCCTCAACCTTCTCTAAGAGCCCTTCCTAGCTCAGAGATTCTCTTGTTCTGTAATGAGTAAACCTGCTGAACAATGCCAGCACAGTGCCTCTCAAACATCAGCAGGTATAGGAAACACCTGGGGGGTCTCATTAAAATTCAGATTCTGAGTCTGGGGTGGGCATGAGTGTCTGCATTTCCAACAAGCTCCCAGCTGACTGTGCTAGTCTGTAGACTACTCTGAGCAGTGAGAGGTTAGAACCTGCCTATGACAGCAGACCAGGTCAGGCAGCCTGGAAAAGGCAGTGGGCAGCTACAAAGTATTTGAGCAGAGGAGAGATAACCAGGATCAGAAATACTACACAAGGAGTTCCCTTGTGTAGACTCCTGCATTGAATAGGGGAACGTCCATATGCCACCAAGGGCTTTCAGACACTCATGTCCTTTGATTCTCTCAACACGGTCTTTAAAGTATCCAAATGCTTTCCCATCATGCTGGGTTTTCTGCAGCCTGTAAAGGTAGGCAGTGTGGAGTCATGCCAACCTGCACTCATTCACTACCTGGGTGGCCTCTTAGTCTCAGCTTCTTAGTGTGTAAAATGGTAATAAGAGTCACCTGCCAGGCCGTGGTATCAAGCAGTGTCTGGCACACAAAAGGTGCCTATTATATGCTTCTTAGTTTCGTTACAAACTAGATGATCAATAAACATTCATTCCCTTCATTACAAAGATTAATTACCTAATTAATATTTTCCTTGAATTGAATTGTCCTTCACTAACCCCATGTGTCCTGGGATATATGTCAGATATGGCCCCATTTCACAGATGAGGGTGCGGTTTGTTCTCACCAAGAGCATCTGATGAATGAATACTGACATGAGAATTCATGACCCTCCTGTTGGAATTTTAAAGTTTTTTTTTTCTAGAAGGGTCATTTCCCCTGGTCCCGACATTAGGGCCAGTAACTAATAAGATTTCATCCCATTTCTTTGAAAGTTGCTGTTTCCACCTAAGGGGTTCTGGTCACTGTCCTGTCAGCAGTGCCCAAAGTGCTCTGCAACTTAGCGACCTGACTCGGAGAAGCCAACGGACTCAGGTAGAACACTGGTGAAGCCAGAATCGCCAACCAGTGGAACACCTTAACCCCAGCTCCCCGGACCAGCGGGTGGAGTGGGCACCACGCCCTCCCTAGGCTTCACTGTCCTGTGCAGGGAAGGGTTGGGGGCCAGCTCCAGAGAATGTGCTGGGCCAGGGCCAGTCCTGCCCCGCAGAAGAGATGGCCAGTAAAATACCCACACAATTCCAGAGGACTCACGCTGGGGAAAGTGAGGCACTCCGACTCCTTTTAGCCAAGGAAAAGCTGGGTCTGTTATCTCTGTAATGGGCAGCCCGCAAAGATCCCACTTCTTGTCTTTCTCCATTCAGTCCCTGCCCAATCAGGGGTCTAGCGGCTTCTACCACACTGACCAAGGCCACTAAATCTTAGTGTCAGTCACCAGCAGCTTCCTCCATAAGGACCCTGAAGGCCACCAGCCAGCCTGGGTCCCCCAAAGTGCTAAGGCTGAACCAGCAGCTTGTGTAGCAGCAGAGAGTATGACCTTGGGTTTGAATTCAAACCCCACCTTGACTGGTAACTCCATTACCCTCTGAGCCTCAGTTTTCACATCTTTTTTTTTTTTTTTCTTTGCAAGGGGAGATTAGTTGTAATATTTACGTGTATTTACCTCATTGGGCTCTTTGAGAAAATTAAATGAGACATTAATGTGTATTAAACAACCAGCTCAGAAGGTCTTCAAAATCTGTCAGTTCTTTTATTCTTTTGCGTGGAAACAAAATTAAGGAGGGTGGTCTCTGCAGCTACTGGAGAATTCCTGCTTCATTTGAGATGTCCTTGGTCTCTCCTAGATTTTGAAAACCCTCAGCCTTTGGTCTTGAGGCTCCCAGCCCCAGCACGCCTCCCAGCTGTCCCCTAACTTCCTCCCCACCGCCACCACCAGCCCCGCTCCGCACTCCCCTGCCATCTCGCCGCACCCCATCCCCAAAAACTTTCAGCCAGCTCTTCAGGAGGGTCCTTCCTAATTGTGGCCTGGGAGCAGGGGGCCACGCCCCTCCCTATCGCATCTTGAGGGGCGTCAGCTGCAGACCCCCGCGCGGGCGCCGGGGAGCCCTGTCCGGCCGCGGCGGCTGCAGAGCCGGGCCCGCAGGGGCTGCCAGTGCGGGTACAGCCCTCCCGGGCCCCTCCGACTGAGGAGCGGCCGACCGCATTGCAGACGCGGGCGCTCCAGCCCTTCCCGCGCCGCCGTCCTCCGGCGGGCGCCGGGGCCGCCGGGGCCGCGCCGCGGCGGGGAGCGCTCCTCTCGCGCCCTGCGCGCCCGGCGGCTTCCCTAGCCGCGCGCCGGTCCGCGCCTCTGCCTTCCCCTCCCTTTGTCGGCCGCCCCTCGGGTCCCCCGGGGGTGGGGTTTCCCTTCGCGCTCGCCCCCTCCCGCCCCGCTCCTGGGCCTTCCCCTCCCCCGCCCGCCCCTATGTATGTGTCACCGCGCGCCGTGCCCGCCCGCCCACCTACCTTCCCGCTGCTCCAGAGGGGGCTCTCAGAGCTGAGGACGCGCGCGGCGCTGCTCAAGTCTCTCTCTCAGCACCCTCGCCGGCCGGCATCTGACACGGGTGCCAGGGGGCTCCGGGCGCCTTTCAGTGTCCCTTCCCTAGGCCGGCCGGGACTCCGCAACCCAGACGCTGCCGCTGCGGCCACCGCCCGAGGGGACCTGCGGACAGGACGCCGGCAGGAGGAGGAGTGCGCAGCGCCCTCCCAGAGCGTCTCCGCCTGTGCGCGGCGAGACCCGGGCTTCCTGGCCCCAGGAGACCCCGCTGCCTCGCCAAGTGTATGGGACTGAAGTTCTTGGAGAAGGGAGCCCAACTCTTCAAGGTAACCGTCTCCTGCCCTCCAGAGAGAGGCTCTCCCAGGGCGCCTGGCGAGTCGGGAGCGGTGCTGTGGCTGCCCCCTCTGTGCTGGAGGCTGTGCTGCCTCCGTCTCCCCCACCCCCCTGGGAGGTGTGTGCTGGGGGCCCCGACATCCACCGGCTGCGTCCGCAGTGGACTTGAGCAAACTTTCTGGCTGTTGCAGACTCAGAGTGAATGGGGAGAAGGGACACGTGAGGAGGGGCTCTTGTCTCCTGGTCCCCAGAATTAAGGGACCCACTTTTCAAGCCCCAGGGTCTGGGAGGAGCCATAGTGGACAGAGTAGCAGCTCCAGAGTCAGGAAACTGTGGGTCCAAATCCCGCTGTGCTATTTTTGAGCTGGGGGAGTTGCTTCATCTTCCTGAGCCTTGGCCTGCCCTCTGTCAGTGGGGAAGGAGGAGGCCTCTTCAGCAGCAGAGTGGCTGAGGAATAAACGAAATGACACGGCAGTGTGTCAGATACCCAGCAGGTGCCTAAGTAGAGGCTGAGAGAACCCTTTGGTCCCACTTCCTTGGCCACTGGGCACCCGGAGGGGTGCGGGAAAGCCAGGAGGAATTGGCAGAGCCTGGGACAGGGCTCCCGAGCTGCCAGCAAGGGAGACAAGAGCAGCGCTCTGAACATGCCACCAAGAAGGGGCATTTCTCAAGGAAAAGGAGGGGAGGGGAGGACACATGGCCATGGGTTGCCTTTCCATCTCTGGATCCCTCTGCAGAAGAAGCCAGTGATGGTGGAGCAGGAACCCTTTCTACCCCTGGGGTTGGGTAGGCAGTTGTCAATGCCAATGGAAGCCACATTCTAGGCTACAGCAAACTGTAGGGGTGGGAGTCATCTCCTATTGGGGGACAAGATCCAACCCAAATTTCTTCATCATTCTCCTCCTTGCAGTCATAGCGGGGTTCTGATGGGGTTTTTCTAGGGTTTCACCACTAAGGAACCCAGGTCTCTGCATTTTGATTGATGTGTAAATTCCAGTTCTGCTGGGTGGGGGGGGGGGGGGGGGGGTGGCTGGCTACCAGGAGGGAAGGGAGGAAGATGCAAAGCTGAATTGGGTTAGTGTGGCATTTTGGTTCCTGGATGCTGTGGTGGGCGGGTAGCTGACAGTCTGAAACACACTCATCTCATCTCATGATAAGTGAAAGTGAACCTAGAAAGGTGTGATCATTCACTAAATGTTGTACTGTGACTTAGGGGTAGGGGTAGGACTAGAATCTAGGTTTTCTGAGGCCATAGTTGATCACAAGTACTGATTGAAGGGTCCGGAGGTCTGGGATCAAATCCTCCTCTCTCTTCCTTGTCTTCTGGGCTGCCAGGGAGAAGGGGCAAAGGGGCTTAGGAGGCTCTGTGAAGATCCATGTTGGCGTGTTGGCCTGTCAGTCACGGAGCCAGGAAGAGACTACTCAGGAATGGAAAAGCAATGGGGGAGAAAACCCAAAAGCTCGTTAGGGGTGGGAGTGTGGGGTTGGGGAGACGCTTCTAACCTGAAAGAAAAAATTACAGAACAAAAGATCTCTCCAGTTTAAGAAGTTTTGGATGGAGGAATTATCAAAAGGAAGAAAATCTCTCTCAGAGAAATGCTGCAATTCCTCAGGTTACATCAAGTTGTGTTTAAATTCGATGTATTTCTGTGCAGTTTCTAGCTAAATGCCTGGTATATTCATTCATTCATTCTCTGACATCTACTAAGCACCACCTAGGTGCCAGGCTCTGTGCTCAGTGCTGGCCCATAGCGGGTCCTCAATAAACAGAAGCTGTGATGTGACCCAAGCAAAGCTCTTAGCACAGTGCCTGCCACTGGACAAGTACTCAAAGCTGTTCGATATTATTATTATTACTGATTTTAATCTTAAGTAGAAGTTTTTCCTTCCTAGAATTTTCAGTGAAAATCATACTTAAATTGGCATTCTTCCTTTATTATTTGAAAGCCCTCTGATCAACACAAGAGCAAAGAATCCAGAGGGGAAAACAACATATATTATTACTTCTTTGGAGGAAGTCCGTGCGCTTGAGGGGTGAGCTCCTGCGCTGTCTGGTGTGAGCCACACCTGTCCCCATGCCTTTCCTCACACCCAGGCACACATTTTGCCCCTGTCACCCTCTCACACACACACTCCTATCCCAGGCAGCCTGTACCCCCGCCTGCCAAGATGGGGCACTCTCCATCCTCCCAGACCCAGAATGGCTTGTCAGACTCCCCAGTCTGAGAGGGAGTCCAAGAGAGAGCTCACCTGCTGAGCTGGTGGGAAAGAGCCATGTGGGTGGGCAGGCAGCCTGCCGGCCAAGGCAGACCCGGGTTCAAATCCCGGCTCGGCCAACTACTAGCTACATGACTTTGTCAAGCAAGGTTTCCTTGACAAAGGAAACTCAGTTTCCTCTTCTCTAAAAAGGGGATGAAAACCTCCAATTGGGGATTTTTATGAGAATTAAAAGACCCAGTGTGGGTGCCTTGTTTGGCTCTCAGCAGGTACCACAAACCTGAATTCCTCTCCTCTAGTGGTTTCTAGGCCCCTTTGGGGTCCCAGTTCTGTCTTAGTAAAAGACCGTGTGTCCAACTTTTGGTGTGGATTTTTTTAATGATCCCTGCTAGAACCTGGTCCCCCCAAGGCCCTTCTTGTTGGATACTAGGAAGACCTCAGCTGAGCCAGGGGAAGCCCGCAGGACCCTGTTCGGAGTGTCAGTTTTAGTCCGCTCCCACATGAACATCTAGAACAGGAGTGGTCCAACTGCTGGTTTTGAAACCAATTTCGTGGAGGTTTAATGAAATAGGAAAGAATAATCTCATAGTGCCTCCCGTGTCATAAAGGTAAGTATTGCTTCTGGAAACTTTTCTTTCTGATATATACTTATGCAGGTCTACATAAGTGTATATATGTTGATAATATATATGTATACACACAAATAGACACAAATTTGATATTTGTATAATGTATTTCTTACTGCGGGTTGTGATCAAAAGAATTTGGAAGACTCTGATCCTGATGATATTTCTGTCTCTGAGAAATTCCTACCTTGTGGCTCCAGCTGGCAGGCGCTGGGGCATCCTTGCTGCCCCTATAGGAACAAAACCCTTAAGTATCATGGGAGTAGAGGCAGCGAGGGATGGAAGCTGGAGGTGGGAGTGAAGGGCAAGTTCAAGGAAGAGGACAAGCCTGCTTACAAGTGGAGCAGAAGAAGGGACAGGGCTAATGGACTGCCCTGGTAAAGGGGGTCTGTGGATGGGAACACATCTTGAAATGGGAGCCGGGAGCCATCCTCTCCTGCTGTCACCAGGCTGCCTGTGGGCCATGCTTTGGGTCCTGATGGGAGCTTTACTACCACCCTCCTTCCTTAAGAAAGCCCTGTTCCAGGGGGCAAAGGTTGGGCTGTCCGTGTGGCATCTCCCCTGGGGAGGCTGCTCTCCTTCCCCTGACCTAACAGAACAGCCCCGTCCCTGTCAGGGGGTCTGGGCCCCTGGGCATGGTGGGAGCTGGAGTGGTGACTGAAGAGGATGAGTTGCTGGGGGTGGGCAAGGGTAGGGGTAGAGGGAGGGAGCGGGATTGAGGCAAAGGGAGGACCAGAGAGACGGGAATTTGTAGGGAAAACGGTAAAACGGTTCCTTTTTTAAAAAGTTGAATCCAGGGCAAGAACGGAAACGGTAGAGTTTACTTTTAAAAACTCAGAGCCTTCTTGTAAGCGGCCGAGTATGTGTGTGTGTGTGAGTGTGTGTATGTGTGTGCTGGGAGGGCGGCCCTGTGGGCTGGCCTGGGCGTGTAAGAGGCGACTTTTCTCCCTCTCAATGGCCTTACAGTGTATCCTAAAGAAGCTTTTTGTTAAACTCATGAATAGGTGGATTTGGGGTGTGTGATGCTGGGCACCGTGATTTGGATATTTGGTTACCTTTGAGGTTACATGTTTTTCCTTTTAAGACACACACCCAAAAAGGGAGCCACCTCTGCTGCATATGGTCTTGGGGCGGGGCGGGGGGGGGGGTACTTCCCGTCTCTCTGTAATTGATTTGACTTGGGGAGCAAGAGTAGGAAGGAGAAACTCAAGACTGGGCAGATCTTAATGTCCAGCCTGGGAGACAGCCCCTCTCCTCAACCCCTGCACTCTGGGCCTCTGAGGTGGAACATGGCAGTTCCCAGGCCACAGACGTCCAGGGCTTCAGGGCCAGTGAGGACCCTTATTTAAGAGATGGCAAAGGGGACCAATGCCTAGCGAGGAAAAGGTACTGTGCTCCAGGCCAGCCCAGTACAGGTCAGTGAGGATCTGGAAGGGAACCTAGGCCTTCAGGCCCTCATCCTGAAACATACCATGCCCGTGGAAACTACTCGTTCATTCATTCATTCATTCATTCATTCTTCTTTCAGCAGCACTTGTCACATGCTAGGCACAGCACTAGGTGTGGGTAACACAGCAGTGAATAAAACAATTCACTCTTCCTGCCCTCCAGCCACTCATGGTCTAAAGGGGAAGACAGGTTATAATCAACTTGACCCTGACCCCTCATTTCTATAAAGCAGTGGTTCTCAACTGGGGAGCTGTTTTGCCCCCCAGGGAACATTTGGTCATGTCTGTAGACAATTTTTGTTGTCACGGTGGGAGAGGAGCGATACTACTGGCATCTAGTGGGTAGAGACCAGGGATGCTGCTAAACATTTACAATGCACAGGACAGTGCCTTCTCCTCAACAAGAGAGAATTATAGAGCCCCAAATGTCCCTAGTGCCAAGATTAAGAAACTCTGCTCCAGATCTTCATTTAGTCATTGGGTCAGGCCATGCCCAACTGTGTGTAACAGCAGGAAGGTAAGCTGGGGGTAGGAGGGCAAGAAGGGAGAGTTTGGCAGGCAATAAAGAGGAGACAACAAATGAAAAAAGAGCCAGGGGCACAGAGGTGAAGTAGAGAGAACTTGGACTCTGGTGGCCCAGATACAGGTTGAAATCCGAACTATGAGCACTTAGACAAGTCATCTTCTCTGAGCCTCAGTTTCTGCACCTGTGAAATTGGGCTTGTGAGACAGCTGAGAGAATTCAAGATAAAGCAAATAAAGGACTTGACACAGAGTAGACCTACAATAAAATAGCAGCTGTTATGATTATCTGAGGTTTTTAAAGGTCCCACTATGGAAAGTTACAGTATCAGCAGGTACGGACATGTGATCATGAGGTCAAAGAAGGTTGCTGTTTGGGACACGGTTGCCACAATAATGCCTTCTGCTTCTGGGGGTGCAGGGTCAGCACCTCTTCACACACACAGCTCCCAGCAAGGGGTGAGAAGATGGGAGAACGGTTAGCTGCAGCAAGAAGCCCAATGTGTGCATCCTCCAGTGTGTGCAGGGGGAAGAGCACTGACTTGGAGTCACGTGAACTGGGCACTGACTGGCTGTGTGATGTGGGGAAATTGTTTCACCTCTCTGAGCCTCAGGTTCCTTATCTGTAAAATGGATATACTAAGCCCTGCCCTCATAGGTTGAGATCCAGTGAGAAATTACTGTCCAGGAAGGGGTGCCTGTGAAGGGGTGCCTGTGAAGCCCAAGCAGGACTCTTTTGTATCTGGTGTGCATTGTGCCCAAACCAGTGCTGGGCACAGTCTGAATGAACGAATGAACAAACCAGTGGACCACTGCACTATAAACTCCTCTCAATTCTTGACGAGGAAAGTGCCAGCAACACCCAAACAGGCATCCTCCACTTTGCCACTCTATCCCAAGAAAGCCAGAAGCCAGGAACTCTGGTTCCCAGTGCCTGCTAGTGTCAGGTTACCGCACCAGGCAGCAGCGCCCTCTAGAGGGAACTGCAGGTACAGCCATTGAGCCATTGAGCTGTGACAGTCCCAAGAGCAGGATCCCCATGGGGGGAGGGAGGTAGGAATGGGACATCAGAACTGAGGAAGCTGCTGAATAGAGGACCAAATCAGGATCAGGAACCTGGAGACTTATCTCAGTGCAGGCACGTCATTGAATACCTCCATTTTCCTTTCTTTAAAATGGAACCATTACTCAACCACATGGAGTTGAAATCACAACAAATTAAGGCCTAACTGAAAGCCACTAGCCAAATGGGTGGATTTGGGAAATCAGCAAACTTCCCTGAGGCTTCTCAGAATCATGAAGCATTAGAGCACAGGGGACTAAGGAGACATTTAAATCACCTGGCTCCTTCATCATGCAGGTGAAGAGACCGAGTCCCAGAGAGGGGAGGGCCTTGGACTGGGAGGGCACAGGCTGCTCTTGGCAGAGCCACGGCTTTAACCAGGCTTCTGAGGCTCCTCCCTCCACATCATATGTCACGTCCAAACCAGTAATAGCAGGTGCTAGGTCACATAAACACTGTGCCATCCCATCCAACTGTGGACACATTTTGTCCTGGGACCACCCATTGCCCACCCTTGGGCCACCTTCTGACTCTGTCCTTCCAGGGTCCTTCCTGGCCCCAGGGTTGCTTTGGGGAAGAAAACCCTTTAGAAGAGAAATGTCCAAGGCAAGGGGGGAGCCCAGACTCCCGTCTCTCTCAAGAAACCTGGGCTTCCTTGTCCTGGCCACCACTCTGGGTCATATGTAGGGGTATTTTCCCCAACAAACCCTAGATCTTCCCTGACCTTCCCTCCGCTACTTCCCTTCCCCATCAAGGGTGCTCCTTCCGCCTCCCGACCAAACCCCCTCGCTTTGACATGCTTATTCAGATGGTTCAGGGGAACACCTGGATTTTAGGATGACTCAGGGATGTAGCAGATGTTTGCCAGTTTTACGAGGCACTGAAAAAGGGGCCTGGAAGGCTGTCACCAGAGGTAACCTCTGTCCCTAGAATCAGAAACATTTAAGGAGCTTTTGAGAAACAAGGGTTCCCAGGCCTCATGTGCCCCCAGAGATTGTTGATAGTGGGGGGCAGGTTAGTAATCTGCATTTTTCAAAATCTCCCCAGGTGATTCTAATGCAGTCCTGATTCTGAACCCCTAGTTTAAAGCCCAAAACAGTTCCTCCTGTTGTGTTTGGTTCTAAGCCCCTCCCTCTAGCCCTGCCTCTCAAGGTGACTTGTCCTCCCTTCCCTGCAGGCAGAACTACAGCCTCTGGCCTCACCTTTGTCCTTTAGGGGAGTGAGAAAGTGGAAGCCTGCCTCCCCTCTCCTGCCTGAGACAGGGGCCCTTCTTCCTTAACACAATTGTCCTTGACCCTGGATTAAAGTACCTTTGTCCCAAGGGGCAGAAAAAGCCAGGCCAGGGTTCCCCAAAGTAGAACATTCCTTCCAGGGATGTCAGTAGCATTGCATGTAAAAAGGATCTCATCCCTAAGGGTTAAACAGAATAAAAAGTGCCCTTTCTTGCAGGACTGCTCAATATGCTAAGGGGCATTGGAAATCTCCATCAAGTTCCTCACATTGAATGTGACCAGAGAACTCTTCTTCCCTAGAGCAGAGTGAGGGACTCAGTCTAGAGATGCTGATCTAGGCAGTCAGCCAGGTCTGATGCTGCAGCAGGAATGAGGCTGCTGCACCAGGGCCCCAGGGCCAACCCGGGACAAGGGAGACCCCACCAAGTAGAGCTTAAAACCCTAAACTTCAAATGCAGTCACTGACCCAACAAGCCCTCTCCACCCCCAGGGCAAGGCTGGACCCAACCTCTCCTTTTTCACCTCCTACCTGCTACCTTCCGTTTAAAGGGTGGTCATGTTGGAAGCTCATTTTAGTTCCTTTTTTTTCCTGGATTTAAAAGAAAAATGGGGAGAGAGGTAGAACATTCAGTGTGGTTTTCCGGAGGGTGGGGCCCTGGCTCCTTGACTGAGTCCTGCATCTGAACACTTTCTCTCTCCAGACCTGACTGCCCTTGCCTCCTACCCCATCGGCTGCAGGCCTAACCCTGTGTGCTCTACTGGCTGTCCGACTCCAGGGGGCACCAGTCTCCCAGAAGTCTCAGTGAGTAGCATCCCCAGGGGGGAATGGCAGCCCCAGAGCTGAGCAAAGAGGTGCCCTGTCTACCTACCTGTCTCTGTCTCCTGTCCTCACCACTCCATCGGTGGGCTTCACCCCCACCCAGGCCCACACAGCCCAGCCAGGGGGCTTCTCCAGCCCTTTCCTCAGCCCTTAATTCCCCTTAGGGCAGCCTCATTCTGGGATTCCTACTTGCTTCCTAAGCCCAGCCTGCAGTGGCTTCTGCTGTAACTCGCTTTGGTGATGTTTTAAGAGACAGGGTCCCCCTGGTGTGAGGGAACCTGATTGCTTAGATTGTCTTCAAACCCATCCCTGAGGGAGAGGACTGCTATGTAGCCGGGTTGGGGATTGGAGTGGCTTTGTTAGTCAAGGAAGCTCCTAGCACTGACTCAGAGCCTTGGCCTCCTACTGCCCCCTCGACCCACCTCGGCCTCCATCGCTCGTCTCTCAGGAGCTCCCTCTGCCCTCTCAGTGCCTGGGAGCGCCCGGGCTTTACCCACGGGGGTCAGCAAGACTCTTATATACACCAGATAAGGCTCAGGCAACTTCAATGGCTGGAAACTGGCAACTAGTCTGGACTACTCCTCAATCACTGCAAGTACCCTGTGGGATGACCTACCCTTAGATGCAGGCAGCAATCATGCCTGCCTCAGCCCTCTGGGGATTGCAGAGGCCCTTAGAAGGCCGTAGAGATGTGGTCCAATGTGGTCCAAGAATAAAGCCCAATCCCCTTCTTTGGCCCAAGGCCCTCAGGAGCTGTCTCCCTGCCATCTCAGCATCCACGATTCACTCTCCCCTCATCCACCACCCTCCAGCCACTGGCCTCCCACTTCGTTCCCACCTCAGGGCCTTTGCCCACATGGTCTCCCCTGCCAGGATGCCCTTCCCACATCACTTTGCGTAGCTGGTTCATTCTGGTCATTCAGGTCCAAATGTCACCTCCTTGGTGAAGCCTTTAAGTTGGCCACCCAATTTCAAGAAGTTGAACACCTCTACCCCAATGCCCCAGCAATCCTTTGTTGCATTTTCTCTGTAGCTTATCACTATCTAAAAGTTGCTGCTTGGTTGTTTTCCTTGGTGGTTGTCTGCCCCCTTCCCAGCCCCTCCAACAACAAAAGCTGCATGGGACAGGAGCCCTGTCTGTCTTGATCATCTTCTGTCTCCAACACCTAGAAAATGCTTAGCATGCAGTAGGTGCTCAGTCAAAGTCTGCTGAGTGACTTCAATCCAGTAATTTTCAAACCATGCTCCACAAGGAGTCGGCATGGGGGCGGGTGTCTCTGACACCCCTCAGGGGCCACGGAAGTGAGTTGAGAGGGGCAGTGATTGTGAGGGTCTGTGTCAGGTTCTATGAGAACAACTCTGATTTTATGTCTTTTGAAAGCCATCGTGTGGTGCATCTTTCTCTTGTCATAGATATGAAAGCTGGGACCTAGAAAAGAGTATGTCCTGGCTAGAGGTGTGGCTGTCAGAGCTGGAACAAGGGCCCAGTCTCCCAGCTCCCAATGCTCTATCTCCAGAACATGGTGGCTGTCTAAGAACAGTCCCCACTGTCCCAGCCACCTTAGTAGGCCCATCCCACCCTGGCCAGGGCCCAGGGACTTTGCATAGTCACCTGGGCCAGCTGATGTTCTGCCATCAGCAGGACCCAGCTGAGGAGAGGAATGGCCACTCCCCTTCCAAGCTTTCCTTAGCAGTTCATGATGAATTGAATGTCTTGGGGAGCAGCTGCTTCTAGAAATAAATTTACATTTTTAGGTTCTACCACCTTTGGAGCTTCAAATTCTATCATTGGGCCACCCAACATGGACCATGGGCTATCTTTCATCTCATTTCCTGTACATCTTTCAAGCTGCAGGGTCCCAGCACTACCCATGACATGGTAGGAGGTAGGCCAGGCACCGGGGAGAGCATAGAGAACAAGACGAGGTTTCCTTGGCCTCAGAGCTCAGCGTCTTCATGATTCTGAAGACCTCAGTGTGCAGGTCTTCTGCACCTTCACTGTCCACACTGAGCAACATTACCCCCAACCAGCTCTGCACCTGTCCTCTCAGGCCCTGCCCACTCTGGGCCCACTCTAGGCCTTCCTTGAACTCCAGCTCCACCTTGTCTTTCTTTTGTGGTGCACATTGTCACCTACATTTTATTCCCAGTTCCCTTCCTGATGACATCTAGCACTTGGACTCACCAAGAAATCCATCAGGCCACTGTCTTCCAGGGGTGGAGTCAGGTCAAAGGGCTCCAGGCCCAGTTTGGCCAATTCGCCAGCAGTGTGACCTTGCCAGAGTTGATTAGTCTTGCATGCCTCAGTTTCCTTATCTGCAAATTGGGTATAATGACTCTCCCCTCATAAGTTTATTGGGAGGATAAAGCAAGATAACATAGCTAAACCAAGGTACATAGCACAGAGCAAGTGCTCTCGAAACACTCTCAAAGCTGTTCATCATGAATATCCCCGGACCCGTTCCTGGTGTCTCAGAACCTGACGTTTTGTAGCAGTGGGTTGGCTGATCATGTGACTGCCTCCTCTTGCCCAAACGGAAGTTCCTCAGTTGCTTTCCTGCCCACTTATCCTCTTAAGGTAGTCATACAAGCTTGGAGCAGGAAGGGACCTGAGGGATGCAACAAGAGCCTTATGTTCCCTGCCACCTTGAAGCTAGCACAAGTCTCCCGACACACCTGGAAACTGCAGCAAGCCTACTGTACCATTGTAATGACCTCATCTTAACGATTATATCTGCAAAGATTCTATTTCCAGATAAGGTCACATTCACAGGTACTGGGGGTTAGAGCTTCAACATATCTTTTGGGGTGGGGGAGAGACAAAATTCAGCCTATGGCATCCTTTATTGACTTGCTGTTATATTTTAGATCTATGCTTCATTTGTAAGATACAAAGGAAGTTCTATCAGGGAAGGCAGATTAAATAAATGATATATCTTCCAATAGGTCAGTGCGTGTAAGCTAACCAGAGACTGGGCAAGTTGAGTACAAAGGATATAAATGCCTTCCCATGACCTGAACCAAACTCTGCACGCACACACACTTCATGCTGCGTCAGCAGGAAGCTCTTTGAAGTAGGTCTAATTATCCCTATTTTATAGATAGTGAAACTGAGGCAAAGTTGTTAAGTGGTAGGGCCAGGACTTGCACTCATGACTCTCTGATTATAAAGTTCATGGTTTCCTGGCTATTCTGTACACTGTGCTTCGAGAGAAGATGAATTTCCCAGACCAGACCCTGACATCTAGCATAAGAAAGAGAAGCACCAGGGCTTGTTACCCAGTCTGGGGCCTGTCCTTCAGGGGGTGTGTGTAAAGCCCTGTTTATTCCTGCACACCATGCCCTTGAACTTCATGGGGTTTCCTTGGCTCAGAGTCAGGGCCACCTTCAGGAGAGGGAGCCATGAGCTGGAAAGACCTTGGGCCCAAAGTCTGTTGAACACTCACTGTGACAGAAGAAAATTCTGTTTCCCAGCAGGTTTCCAAGACTTCTAACACATAGACAACTGTCTCCCTCCTCCCTTCCACCCTGAGACACTCCTCCCCACCTCCCCACACCAACCCTAATTGGCTGTCACCTTGGTCACTGGGGAGTCCATTGGCTTTGACCCACAAACTCCAGTTCTCCTAACGGCCTGGCAGGACTGAAGCTTATTTTCTACTGCGATTGTCCTGAATGTAGATTCTTTTTTTTTTTTTTTTTTAAGAAGGACATAAGCTCAGCTTTTTATTTATTTTTTTGGCTGTGTTGGGTCTTCGTTTCTGTGCGAGGGCTTTCTCTAGTTGTGGCAAGTGGGGGCCACTCTTCATCGCGGTGTGCAGGCCTCTCACTATCAGGGCCTCTCTTGTTGCGGGGCACAGGCTCCAGACGTGCAGGCTCAGTAGTTGTGGCTCACGGGCCTAGTTGCTCCGCGGCATGTGGGATCTTCCCATACCAGGGCTCAAACCCGTGTCCTCTGCATTGGCAGGCAGATTCTCAACCACTGCGCCACCAGGGAAGCCCCTAGATTTTTTTAAAGGATATAAAATTTCATTTTATTTTTAGAAACATTTTTCCTTTAAAAAATAATAGAGAACAACATAGAAAGTTTAGGAAATAAAAATGCTCAAAATGGAAAAAATTAAAATCTACTGTAAACTCTCCCCCAACAATGACCAGAGTTAAATTTCTATTTATTTTTCTGGTCTTTTTTCTGTGAATAGGTATACATAAGTACAGAATGGAAATGCATTCTACATATTATTTTGCAACTTGATTTTTGAGCTTTATGATATAGTGTGAACATGTTTCCAAGTCAGTAAACAGTTTTCCATAATTGGACTATTCTACATGCCAGGCTCTCTACTGGACACAGTAGGGAATACAAAAGGAGAAATTAAAAGTTTTCCCTGACTTTCCGGAAAGCCCACAAGCTAGGTCGGAGAAAGTGATGTGTGCTCATCATGTGATGCAGAGAGCCCTAGTTCCTTGCCCTCGTACAGCTGATTGTGCAGCTGTGAGTGAATTTTTCCATCAAGGGAAATTGGCATCAGGCTATCCTGGGTTGGAGGCTCAGCTACAGTGCAGTGGTGGTCACTGGGAGAGAGCACACTTTAGTAAGAAACTCTGCAGGCATTCGCTGATGGGTCTGTGTTCCCAGTGAGCCAGAGACAAGGGGCTCAAATTTGCTGCTCCCAGAGTTGGCCTCCGTTCCCTCATTTCTCTGAGTGAGAGCATTTTGAGGCACCACACGTGTATCTAGTGTTTCATGACATGTATTTCTCATACAACATGGCCCTCCTAATACGCAATTCATCTGCTGCTCAGATAAACAAACAACAGCCCCACCCAGTAATGGGAGAAAGATGATTGTGTTCAACTCTTTAGGAGAGAATGTGGGGGGCTCCGCCATGACACCTTCCTAAGAGATTTTCAAGGTGAGTTTTGATCGTACCTGGTTTCCATCTTGTGTGTGGCTTTAGAGCCCAACCCCATGAAGGTGCAGCTCCTCTCTGGGGTATGTGAAGGCGTCCCAGGATGCTGGAGACCAGGTGGTACCCGGGAGAGCCCTGAGTATGTGAAGGCCTCCTTGGATATAAAAAACAGTCCAGAAAAACATGGAACCTGTCCAATAGAAATAGCATGAAAAGATCTCTAGATGTTTCCAGTTACAGATATATATTTGCCTCCTCAAAAGGAAAGACAGTAGTCCAGTTCATAGAGACAGAAAGTAGAATGGTGGTTGCCAGGGGCTGGGCGAGAGGGGAGGAGGGGAAATGGGAGTTATTGTTTAATGGGTACAGAATTTCAGTTTTGCAGGATGAAAGGTGTTCTAAAGATGGATAGTGGTGATGGTTAAGAAACAGGGCTTCCCTGGCGGCGCAGTGGTTGGGAGTCCGCCTGCCGATGCAGGGGACACGGGTTCGTGCCCCGGTCTGGGAAGATCCCACATGCCACGGAGCGGCTGGGCCCGTGAGCCCTGGCCGCTGAGCCTGCGCTTCCGGAGCCTGTGCTCCGCAACGGGAAAGGCCACAACAGTGAGAGGTCCGCAAAAAAAAAAAAAAAAAAGAAACAATGTGAATGCACTTAATGCCACTGAACTATAAAATATATGAACTTGAAAATAGTTAAGATGGTAAATGTTATGTTATGTGTATTTTATCACAGCTTTTTTAAAAAGGAGGTCAATTTGTTAAAAAGGGAAAGGTAACTTTCTTGTGAGGACAATGTTGTTGAAGAAACCCCGACTGGGAGGCAGCAGATGGCATGAATCCCTAGAAGGTGCTTTCATGAAGCTCGCTGCTCTGGCATCCTGTCGGGAGGCTGTTGGGCACCATAATCCTGACAGCCTTGCAGAGCACAGTTACACAGCCAGGAACAGCTGGCAGAGAACTGGGGACACACCAGGGACAGCTGGAAAGGGAGGAAACGGGAACGGGGTGGGGGCAACATCATCTCATGTCGATGTTTGCACCTCTTCGCCGACTATTCTTGAACAAGTCAAGAGTCAGAGAGGTCTGTGAGGGGCTCAGAGAGCAAGCTCTCTGCCTCTCGTGAGGTCTTATTCTACAGCACCGAGGCGCCTTGGTGCTTTGAGTCAAAATGCGAAGCCTCCCCGTGTAGGAGGCACACAACTAATGTCCGTTCTTTGAATCGTGCCTTTAAGCTGAGGCCACAGATTGTCAAAGGTCTTTGGGTGATAAGAACAGACTCATGACAGGCTGCATCCTCAGCACCTGCCCCCATCCCTGGCACGGGCATGGGAAGCAGAGAATTGGCTAGGAGCACTGGTTTTGGAGTCAGACTAATCTGGGTTTGAATTCTGGCTCGGCCAATTCTTGGCTGTGGGATTTACGGTAAGTCATTTACCCACGCTGAGCCTCGGTATCCTCCTTTCTAAAAATGGGACTAGTAACGGTGCCCCTCCCAGGATGACTGTGAGCCTTGAATGACATTATTTGTTTGTTCACGCTGCTGCTGCGCACCGTGCCCGGCCTGGGCTCAACCTTCAACAGACAGCCATTTTTAGAGGAAGTAGTTATGGTAGGTGCTCGTGGGTGAGGGAGGCCCAAGGACGGGCAAGCCCAGTGGGTGAAATCTCCCTGCAGAGGCAGACAAATGCTCTAGGAGCATGTGCTCCTGCTGTAATGGAGGAGGTGAACCTGATCACCATGGGAACTTTACAGAGCAAGGATCAGCCAGCAGAGATAGTGGGGGCTGTGATTTCCTCCTGACACACACCTTAGATCAGGTCATTCCCCAAACCCCCAAGAGCCCCCCATCACCTACAGAATAAAGCCAAAGTCATTAGCCCAATCATGGAGGCTCCTCAGAATCTGGCCCAACTTTGTTTCTAACTTTATTTGATCCTTCACCAGTTGGATCCACTCCTTTCGCCATGCCTTTGTTCATGTGGTCCCTTCCTCCTAGAATGCCCTCTCCCTACCTCCACATGCCCAGAGTGTCCTCATCTTTCAAGGCTCAGCTCAAAAACCACCTCTTCTTCAAAGCTCTCTCACGTCCTCCCAACAGGAGTGATTTCTGTATTGCAGCTTCTGGAGTCCTCTCACTGAGAGAGGCTCCCCTCTTGTATTGTAGGATTTATTCCCATATCTTATCTCCAATCTCCCACAGTGAGCCCCAGGGGTGGATTCACACTGGTCCTTCCTTAAATCCCCCTCATCACCTGCTGCAGAGTTTTCCACATGGTGGGTGTTTGACAGAGGAAACGAGAGAGGGAGGAGGGCCAAGAAGTCCTTGGAACTTTTCCAGATGAAAGGCAATTATTCCTTCCACATGAGGGCCAAAAAAAGAATGCTCGGCTCTTCAGAGCACATGCACCAAGAAGGGAAAGCAGTGTCACTGACGGACGGCTGTGGGAAGAAGAGGGCTTGTCCACTGTCTTGTCCACTCAACCCACACTGAACCACCCTGGGCAGGACAAACTAACCTGATGTAGCAGAAAGGTGCAGTTTCAGGAGGTCTCCAAGACCTCCTCTTGGTCCAGTAATTCACTAGAAGGACTCAAAGAACTCAGCAAAGCTGCTATGCTCACAAGTTACGGTTTATTACAGCAGACGAATACAGATCAAAATCAGCAAAGGGAAGAGACACGCAGGACAGGGTCCCAGAGAGACCGGGCATGAGCATCCAGATGTGCTCGCCCAGGGCATTTTGTGGACAATGCTTACTTCTCCCAGCAACAATGGGTTACAGCATGCATAGAGCGTTGCCAGCCAGGAAAGATCACTTGAGCCTGGCTGTCCAGGGTTTTCACTGGAGGTTGGTCATATAGACATGGCTGACCACCCACATGGCTGACCTTAGTCTCCAGCCCCTCCAGAGGTCAAGTTGATATCACATGACCCAAGACCCCCACCGTAAATCACACTGTTAGTATAGACTATCCAGCATGGCCCAAGGCCCCCAGCTAAATAAGGGCTTAGAGATTACCTTCTGGGAGCCAGGTCTGCAGCTCCCATTGGCTCTCAAAGAGAAGCATGACCCAAAAGGAGCTAAGTGGATGTTCTCTATGAAGTCTTCCCAGTCCTGGAATCAGGGCATGCAAACTAGAGTCAGAAGAATGAGGTTTGATTCCAAATGACTAGACCCTAGGACTAAACTCCAAGAACGTGCATCCGCCCCTAGAGTTTAAGAGGTTGGGCTAGTTGCCCCTTGTTTCCTTTCAGCTGCATCTCAGGCACCTGGCCCTCGGCTTTGTTCAGGAATTTGGCTGTAACCCCAAATGCCTGGTGGCCCTTTCTGGCAAGGACCCTTGGCTTCTAGAAACCATTACTGAAGATCATTTTTGAAACCTGGGCTCAGTTTCTACCCAGCAAGGCCACCAAGGAGTCATGCTTGGTCCCCTAGCCCCTTCCCAAACTCCTGCAGGAAGGAGCATTCTGTCCTGCCAGGTTGGTGGTCAGCGCCAAGTTGAGGGAACTCAGTTCTTGGCCCAAGATTCCTGCCCCAAGAAAGATGCTTGTGCCTGATGGAAAGTTTGGGCTGAAGGATACTCTTCCAAACTCCCAGGCCTGATATTTACACAACGTCTGAAATTAATGCAGAGAAAACCTCCAAAGTGCCCGGGCTGGAACGGAAGGCTGAGAACAGGAAGGGGCATGTCCCAAGTACCAGGTTTTTTTCCACAAAGAGAGCAGGGCAAAGCACAGTGTCCCCGGGTGAGTGAATCAGGATCCATTAATCTTGCCGTGTACCACTCTCCACTTTAAACTGATTTTACAAGGAAATTGCAACTGGGAGTGGGGAGAGGTGGGAATAACGGGGAAAGGTTGGTGGTGTTGAGCTGAATTCTTCCCTCTGGTGCCCACCCTGGTCCAGTCATAGGCTTCGGGGCCAGGTTTGGCTGCTTCCATCCCACCCTAGGAGGTTCCATCATGGCTGGCCTTCCTTCCCAGCCCTGGACTTGGCTCACTCCCGGCACCTTAGAAAAGCAGCCTTCATCAGGCTGCCAGCATGACTCTGAGTTCTGTTTTGTCCCTGGATGCTATCTCCTGGGTCACCCACCACTCCCTGCTTGGTGGTCCCTGGGCCCATCCTGACCACTCCTGGTCCTCTCTTAACAGGAGAGGAGGGTGGATGAATCTTTCCAGGGGCCATGGCATGCTCTAGGCTACCCCTGTTCGCCACATTTGGAGTTACCCTTCCTCCTAGAGCTTCCAACATATTCCAGGACTGCAGAGGCAAGAATGCTTTGAAATCACTTGCAACAGTTATGATCAGTCTTAAGCTTAACACTCCTTCCATTCCAGAACTTAATCCAGAAAGAACATTGCCCAATCATGAAGCACCATTCATTCATTTATTCAGCAAATATTTGTTGAACACCTGCTATGTGACAGGCACTGTTCCAGGCACCTGAAGTGTGTAGAGTAGTAAGCGAAGCAGACAAAAGTCCCTGCCCTCATGGAGTGTATATTCTAGGAGGGGAAACAAACAATAAACAAACAAACAGAAAATGGCAATAATTTCTAATAATGATAATGATATAAATAAACAGTAATAGGGTGACATGATAGGGAGGCACTGGGTAGGGGTGAGGGAACAAGGTGGTCAGGGAAGGGACCTTTGAACTGAGGCTGAAATGATGAAGAGTGGCCAACTAGGGAAAGATCCAGAAAAGTGTACCAGGAAGAAGGAAGTGCAGCTACAAAAGCCCTTAGAGGGAAACAAGTTTTTATGTTCAAGAAACAGCTAGGGGCTTCCCTGGTGGCGCAGTGGTTGAGAGTCCGCCTGCCGATGCAGGGGACATGGGTTCGTGCGCCGATCCGAGAAAATCCCACATGCGCTGGGCCCGTGAGCCATGGCCGCTGAGCCTGCGCGTCCGGAGCCTGTGCTCCGCAACAGGAGAGGCCACAACAGTGAGAGGCCCGCGTACGGCAAAAAAAAAAAAAAGAAAAAATAAGAAACAGCTAGAATGTGGCTGGGAATAGAGGTAGGATGAGGTGTGTGCAGGAGCGAGGGCATATCATGTAGGATACTTACAGGCCATGGGGACAGGCTGGACTTCATTCTAAGGACATTCGTCCTGTTCTGCCATGAAATATAGGACAAGATCCCTTTTTTTTTTTTTTTTTTGCGGTACGCGGGCCTCTCACCGTTGTGGCCTCTCCCATTGCGGAGCACAGGCTCCGGACGCACAGGCTCAGCGGCCATGGCTCACGGGTCCAGCCGCTCCGCAGCATGTGGGATCTTCCCTGGCTGGGGCACGAACCCGTGTCCCCTGCGTCGGCAGGCAGACTCTCAACCACTGCGCCACCAGGGAAGCCCAGGCCAAGATCCCTTTTGCTTTAGCTGTCCCTCCTGACCTGAGCTCAGCATCCCTGACTCATTCAAGGTTCCAGTGTGATACAAGCTCCCTTCCTCTATCTCCTCCTGCGACACCACCCGACAGGACCAGACTACTCAGGGGACGTAAAGGCTTCTGTTTGATAATTTAAAGGAAATTAGAAGTTTAGAGCAATTTGTCATGGGAATCATCATTCCCTGCCTCTCCTCCTAATTGGAAATTAGCCATTTCCAGAGGCCTCATTCATGGATATTCTGGCCAGGGCTGCCAAGAGACTTCCCCAAGCTCACCCAGATAGCAAGTGATGAGTCAACGGTATGAATTCAGGTTGTATTTTTAAGGTACCCACCTTCTCCCAAACCATATTGTCTCCCTGGAAACTGAGAAGAGGCCATTTGAGGAAATTGCATGGGGTTTAAAGTAGACCCCAGAGAGAAGATGAAGAACAGAATATATCTTGTCACAATAGATCCAGGTCAGTTATTACTAGCAAGGACCTTTATTGGTGGGTGAAGGGAATCACGACAGAAAGGCCAGAGAGAGGAGAAATTGATGTTTTCTAAAGTCTTTTATGTGCTCTGTGCCCTGAACCAGGGTCTACTCCTTCCAATTTCCCATTGTGCACATCACCCACCTCCGCAGGGAGGGCCCTTACCTTCAAACCTACATAGACCTTCAGCAAACCAAGGCCAGTGCTGTTTTTGTTGTGGGACCAGCATCCTCCTGGCCCCTGGTAAGGACAGGGAGTTTGGCCACAGATTGACGTTGGCAGAAATAGCTCATTGGGCTGATGTCTGAAGCTGAAATTCAGAAAGGGCTTCCTTCCCTTGAGTCGCCTCTCCCTGCAAGGAGTTGGCCAGTTCTTCTAGCTGGTGGAGGCAAGGGTCCTCACGTGGCAGGGTGGGACATTAGAAAGGTCCAGAACACCCAGATCAAGGGAGGGCTCTACTGACTTTTCTGGTGAGTTGGCTGATAGGAGGCCAATTATTCACAAGCAAGTGATGTTCATGCCTTTGCAGACACTGGCTGAGACATGGCGCGTTCAATCAAGAATGACTTGATTGGAGCTCTTTTAAAAACCAGCCCTGAAGACCCCTGGAAAGAAGTTAACAAGGGCTGCCTGCAGCCCAGCAGAGCAGAATTGGATTTGTGCAGTGGCCATCTTTTTTTGGACCCCCTCAGGCAATTTGCCTGAAGGACTTTGGAGAAGAGCTGCCATGTTGGGCTGCAGGGGCCATTCCTCCATTGGACTTCTAGGCACAGAGGGAAAGACAGGACTCGGAGCTCTGGCTGGGGACCTCCCTGCTGTTGGAAGGTCCAAGAGTAGGTCAGGACTCTCACTTGAGAATTCACCTTCTCCAGATTGGACCCTGTGTTAATCTTTGTCAAGATCCCCCCAGCCCTGCCCATATTCCAGGTGCTCTGTAGTCCTGGGCAGAGCTGGAGTAAATGTGGATTTCCCTCTGATGAACTAATTAGGGACTCATTTTACGCTCTACCAATCCCTAAAACCCTCTGGATCTGAAATTTAATGAGAACATCCCCTATCTTCCCCTTAATTTAAATATGTTTGTTGACTGAAGAGTGGAATGAATGAGTAAAACTAATGAATGTAGAGGGGCTGGGAACATTGAGAAGAAACATGGAATTTATAGCCATAAGACATGGGTTCCAAGCCAAGTTCAGCCACTTACTATCTGTGTGACTTTTGGCAAGTTGCTTAACCTCTCTGAGCAGTCATCTCACAATCTGTAAAGTGAGGATAACAAAACCAACCTTTGAAAGGTTTTTTTAAGCATGGCGTTATGTACCATTATGATCAGAGTATAGTTCCTGGCACATAGTAAGCCCTTCATAAAGGTAGTCTTCAGATGGTCCCTGAAACCACTGTATAAGCTGATTCTGACTGTAAGATACTCACTGTTGCTGGAGGGTGGAACCGGGAGGACTGCCCTCAGTCAGTGAACACGGAGAAGCTCTGAGAGTGACAGGTCTTGTGTCACTGGATACGACCCCAACAGCATTAGGATCTTACTTACAGTCCAGAATTTTACTTGAACCCACATCCTGTGCCCAGGCTTGGTGCGAATGCAGGAATGAGCCTAGGTTAACCTAGTTGGTGGGGGAGGGGGTCCCATGGTTTGTTATCATTGCGGATCAAAAGACCATCCTCATGGGGCATCATTTAAATTAGATCGAGGCATAAACTGTATTTGGGTGTAACTTCTTATCAAGTCAGCACGTGTTGGTTGTGGAGCTACTACATGCAGAACCCTGTCCTCGGCAACCACGGCAGGTGCTCAGTGCGTCTATGCTAGACTGAATGCCGTGATGGGTGTACATGATGCAGCTGTTCTCTTCTCCCTCCTCAGTGAGGGAGGATTCAGTTGGACAAGACTTAGGAAAGGAGACAAAATTTACTGAGAGCCACACAGTGTCTCTCATTTAATCCCCACGAAAGCCCTATGCGATAGATCCTATTTGATCAGCACTTTAGAAGTAAGGAAACCGATGCTTCAAGAGGTTAAATAATTGGGCCAAGATTTTATGTTCCCACATAAGTATCAGGACTGCGAGTTAACAGCATCTCTGTGACTCCACAGCCATCTTCTCACTACACAGCCCTGCCCTCCACCCAAGCCATTCCACCCAGCCACCCAGCCACCCACACACCCCCATAAGTGCTTGGCCTGGTAGTTTAAACCAGCGGTGGGAAAGAAGTCACAAGCTGGGATGTATTTGTTAATTAATTGGTGGTAACAACAAGGAATGACAAGAACATGGGTGGAAAGGAGATGGTTTCAGGCCAGGGTACCTGGAAGTTCCCAGGAGGCAGTATTTGCACTGCGTTCAGAGAAGGCTATGATTAGGTCAGATGTAGAGCTGTTCTACAGATGTAGAGTCTTCTGGAAAGAACAAACTGTGTGAGCAAAAGGAAGGATGGGAAAGTGCAGGGCCAGACCCAAGCCAAGGGCACTGCTGGGAGATAAGCCCATGGCCACATTTGCAGAGATACCAGGTATGGACCTGTGTCATTTCTTGATTTCTTTATTTTTTCTCCCAATTCCACCACTTGAGCCTTGCTCCTCTCCTTAGAGCCTCCCCTAATTCCCCTGAGACTTAGGCAGGACCCCCACAACCTCACAGCTCCCCTCTTTGCATCCTGCTGCCCCTCACTTCTTCCCCAGCACATTGAGGGCACAAGGGACATCTTTCCAAGTGGGCTTGAACTTTCCCAGATAATGCTGTTCTTGGTGCAGGGGCAAGTAACAGATGATCTGGTTCTTAACCATGGGGGAGGCTGTGATGTGACTGTGAGATGTGACTCACTCTGACCCCATATCAAATGAGTCTCTCTTCTGAACTGTGTGGAGCTGGCATTTAGAATCTCAGAGAACTCCAGGGCCAATTTTCCCACTCTGCCCCATGTCAAAGATGGAAAAACTGACGCTCGGGGTCATACAGTCATTCTAGGCAGGGTCAAGGTTAGGATCCAGCGTCCACTCACTGATGTCTGCTATCTCTGGGTATAGGTTTGTCTCCATCCGCTAGGCTATAAGCAACTCAGAGGAAAACCCTTCCTCCCCACCTCATTGTGCCCTTCTGTCTAAGCACAGTGCTGCTTGAGGCCAATCCTACACAAAACTATGGGCTTGAAAGGTCGATCTACAGCCCCCCACCCACTGCCAGCAGCCTTTTTCAGAGGACCCACTTAATTGCCCAGAAAGCAGGAAAACATTTGCAGAATTTACTATGCTTTGGTGATGACCAAGCAAGTAACACAATAGGAATAAGGAAATCAACTATATGGAAAAAGATATAGATGGAGAGAGAATACGAAATAGGGAGAGAAGAGAAAGAGAAGGGAATACAAAAACAGTATTAGCATCCATGAAAATTACCTTCACAGTGTTCCTGGGGTGAAGCTTGCATTCTGATTCCAGTTTGCAGTTAGGAAAACTGAGAGCTTGTATATGTTCTCCTGGAATCAGTTTCCTGGCTCCCCTTTTGCACACCACCCCCCACCATGTCTATTTAGAATATGTGGAAAATTAGCAGCTGCAGTTGGGGTCACTCTGGCCAGATGTGTCCTTGGTGTGGGAGCCCTACCACTTCCCCTATGCTGGGTTTAAAACTCCAATTTCAAGTGCATACACCACCACTTGTATGCATGGATCCATGAATGGTAAGAGAAGAGGCACCACTGGGAAGTTAGCCTGCAAATAAATGATGTGCTGGAGGCTGGTGGCTACGGGAATGGCTGACCTTGGTCCTCTTGAATCTCTCCTCAGGACTTAAGTCACAGACACAGAGCTTCTTGGGTACTGACAAATCTTACTGGTCAACTAGTCTACTAAATTCCAGCATCCACCCATTCATTTAACAAGTAGGTGTCAAATACCATTTTTTGTTGTTCCCGACCCCCAACCCACTCCCCACCCGACCCGCACTGTGTGAATTAACACAGGAGGACTTTTTTTTTTTTTCAGTTAAGGCTTGATTTTAACTTTAAGGAGGTCACAGTCTGCATGATGAGGCCAAGCTAACGTATGTAAAACAATAGAGAAAAATAAGTGCCAAAGTGGCTGTACAAGCAGTCACAGTTGGGAGAGCAGAACTGAGGGGCAGGGCCTGATGAGGCTTCACGGAGGACACAGGGGCCCTGCAGGGTCAGGGAAGGGGGAGTGAATACATTCACTTAACCAGCAAACATTTGCTGAGTCCACACTAATGTGGCTGTCAGGCTGGGCCTGGATAATGACATGGAGATGACTGTGACCCCACCCTGCCCTCAGGCTGGCAAACTGGGCTTGGTTTCAGGGTCAGCTTCAGAACTCATGCAGGACAGCAAAACGAAGGACGAATAAGGCTTCATTAGAAAAGGAGAAGTGCTCATGACCCTTCTGCCGGCTGCCTTCTTTATTTAGTGTTAGTAACTTCCAGGAGTGTGCTGGTAAGCCCACTCTCAGAAAAGGAAAGAAGAAAAAGAAAAGCCCTTGTTTGTAGTGTTTCCTGATTTCCATGGTGTAAATACTCCCATCGTGACCAATTTCAAGCATTGGCTCTCCCTGGACCCCTGGGAAGGGAAGACCCTGGGGGGGTCACACTCCTGGGCTGCACCTGGACGATGACCTTCCCAAAGTCACACACTGTCACACACTGTACTGATGCACTAGCATTAATCATTACTGCTGTGCGCATCACAAGCAAGCAATATATGTCTCTAGCTGAGATTTATTGACTGCAAAATAGTCTGCCTCAAAGGGCTGTGTCCCTCATGGGTGCTCAACGAATGTGGGCCTCCAGCCCAAGCCTCCTCCCTCAGAGGCCTGGGGTTGAAGGAGGTGACTTCTAAGGTTCTTGGGCCTCCATTTGTTCATTCATTCATTCATTCATTTGGTAGATATTTCCTAATTGCCCTCTCTCTTTGCTGGATATTCTGCTGGGGGCCAGGGAGACAGTGAGGAGCAAGCAGACACAGTCGCCGCCTTGTGGAGCTCACAAACCTGGCATTAAGACAGCCAGTCCTGAGAACTCGGGACCAGAACGCTGGTCCTGGCTCGATCTCCAACTTACTGTGTGGCCTTGAGCAAATCACTTACCTCCTTTGGCCTCGGTTTCTTCACCTGTAAAATGGAAGAGTTGGACTTGATGTTCACTAAAGTCTATCCCAGCTTTGACCTTCTGTGGCTCCAGGGAGGGAGGAGAAGCCACATGAGGAACATTTGAAGGGACTAGGAATGTCTCCATAGGAGAACAGCAGATGGGAGAGCAGATTAGACCCCTGAAGATCTGGCGTGAGTCCCATAAAAGAGGAGTGGGCTTGTTTAGTGTGGTCCCTGAGGGGAGAACTCATGGGTGGAAATTGTAATAGGGGTGGGTCACCTTGACTCCGTCTTGAAATATATTGAGCACAATTGGAGCTGTCCAGCCATGGGTGGGTCACCCCGTGAAGGAATGAGCACTTCCTGTTCGATTAGAGGCTGAAGACCACCTGTCCCGGCCACATAGAAAGGATTTCCGGCAGTGAGGTCATGATTGTAAAACCCCAAAGCCATCAGTTCTGAAGGAACCAAAAGCAGTCATTTGGTCCATCGTGCTATGTGGAAGAAGCAAATAGGATGCAAAAAGATTACAACTCCATGAAAAGCAAGTAGATGCCTAAGGAAAAAGACCAGAAGGAAAACTATCAAAACACGAATAATGGTTGGATTAGGATCGAGGATTATGGTGATTTATTTTCTCTAGTTTCTTATTTTCCAAAGTTTGGTAGGGTGGTGATGTTGTTTTTGAAGCAAACGCAGTTTTATTCTTTATAGAAAGTCATCTAGTCCAACCCTCATCCCAGGGCAAGAAGCCACACTGTAACCGCTAAACGCTCTCCAGTCTCCACGTTCTGAGGGGCTCACCCGGGCCTGACGCCAGGGAGGTGGGAAGAGAGTGGCGCTGGTGGATGCCTGCTGAGTGCCAGACCCTGGGCTGGGTACCAAGCCAGAGACACAGCCCCCGGCCTCCAGAAGCAGGGCCTGCCTGGCACCTTATCCTACTTGGTCTCTGAAACAGCGGTGGAGGTGGGTCCTGTGTTATTAGAGCAGGAGGTGGCCGAGCCAGGACTGGGACCCAGGTCTGGGGGTCTCCACTGCACGTTGCTGGAATAGGAATTCAGGGCAAGCAGGCAAGCTGCCCATTCAATCCCATAATCTGATGGAATAAAGGTCAAAGGCCCAGCAGGGTTGGCAACCATGGGACAGAGTCTAGCTGAAGAGGAGGTGGGTTTTCCTGTGTTCAGCTATGGGTCTCTCTCTCTCTCTCTCTCTCTCTCTCTCTCACACACACACACACACACACACAAACACAAACACACACGCACACACACACACACACATGCACACACGCAGCCTCAGCTCAGGTTCAAAGCACTAGCAAGCTTATTTTCTCCCATCAAGCCTCCTAATAATTCTCTCCTAAAAAAGCCGAGTCCTTGATGATGAACCCAACCTCACACACATGGCTCCCACAGAAGCTCCACTCACACACCCCTGCCTTCACCCAGCATCCACTTCCCACTCTCCAGGCTCCTCTTTCCCTCCATTTCAGATGCCCCCTTACCCCTTCCTCAGTCCCAGCTACCCAATCCCCTCGCCACAACTAACTCTGCCTCCCATGGAGAAAGGCCTCCCTGTTGAAGGACTGGCAAAGTCCATCTCATCACATAAAGGCTCAGTGAGTCCTGGAGACACTTGGAACCCAGACAGAATGGAATTTCTCCCTATTTTCTTTACAGCTGAGAAAACACACGCAAACACAAGAGCATATTTATTGCGATATTTCTATCCCAAAGTTTGTCTTAAAAAAAAAGAAGAAATAAAATTAGTTTCTCTGCCCACACTCCGCCTCCCCCATGCCCACTCCCTGCCCTTTTCATTCCTGGCCGAGGCCAGGGAGAAAAACAGAGCGGGCCCAAGCCCCACAGAGAACCATTGCCTCCCGGACAATGTCAGGCTTGTTCAGAGAGTGAGAAAAGAAGCACAACTCCGAAAACATACACAGAACTTCTCCGTGAAGGGTGTTCCTGAGGGAAGAAGAACAGGCGGCGTTGTGTCTGGACACGGTTTCCCTGAGGCTCTGGGAAGAGGGGGGCCTGCAAGTCTAGCCCCCTCCTCACAGTGGAGGAGACACCTGACCGTTTTAGCCTCCGGGGAAATATTTCTTGGCCATGACGGATCACACTGGACCTGAGAGAGCCAGAACCTGGAGCCCCAGAGATTTTTCTTTTTGAAGACAGCCTCTAAGGAGAAACATCCCTGAGGAGAAGCAAGGGGCTGCTTCTTAAGCCTTTGGGATTTCCCAGACTTCCCACTCATTTTGTGCCTCATGGCTCCATCTCTGGGGCCCCAGCAGCACCTGTACAGACGGCCCTTCATCCCTCAGGTGCCCAATGTATGTGGAATGAATGAAGGATAGCAGTGGAAAGATCACTCAAATGACAGACTGGGGTCACCCAAGAGGGTCCCTAGAGTCCTGGGCCCTGCCCGCCCCTCCCGCACAGATTCCAGAGATGGGGACCACGGGAGGCCCTCATCCTCACATCCATCCGGCCCCAGCTGATGGTGACTGAGCCAATAGCAACGCCTGCTGGGCCATCAGACGCTGACAGAGTCAAGGTCAGGGACACTGGCCGCAGCCTCAGTTGGGCATTACTCTCAGGCTCTGAAAGCTCCCTTCTTGTCTTTAGTTCCAGGCTTCCTCCCTCCTTCCGGCGGAGCATGCAAACACTCATTAAACCAAGACTAAACGCTCACAGACTGAGAGGAGGGTAGGGAAGGTGCCAATGCAGGTCCATCCAACAGAACAGCTCAGTAAACATCCTCGGGCACGTGTCATGGGGTGCGAGTCACAGGTGTCAGCAGTGTGACTGCCCACATCCTAGCTGCACGTTAGAACCTTCTGGGGAGATTTTAAAACGCCTGAGGACCAGGCTGAAGCCCAGGTGATCTCAACGTGCAGCCAAAGCTGAGAAGCACTGCTCTGGTTGATCTCTTGGAACTTCAGATGGGTTTTCTTGGGGTCTAACTGCACTCGCCCACTTGGAGTCAGGATCCCAGTAATGCAGGGGTTGGGTTGCCCTTCAAAGATTAGTATACTTAGCATGACCGTTTTCCAGCAGATGGCAATAAGGAAAGTTTGTTTCTCTAATTCACATGAAATCATTGTTTGGGCCAGCAAGAGGGCTCCAGGGATCCTGGGCTCTCATTTCTCTCCTAAATTATTAACCTGTCCATCCCACAGAGCTCTCTGGGTGAGCATCCTTCCCCTGACTTGAACCAGGCGCCTGAATTGTGCCCCAAATCTTGGAGCATCCTCCATCCTAAAACGCACAAGATTCCTGAATTTGAAATTGGTGGCAGGTCCAGATTTCATCAGGGAGGTTGGGTAACTCATGTCACTTTTCGGGGCCTGGGGAATTGTGTTAGTCAGGGTTCTCCAGAGAGATAGAACCATTTGGATGTGTGTATACATATAGAAAGAGATTTATTCTAAGGAATTGGCTCACATGATTACTGAGGTTTTTGGCAAGCTAGAGACCCAGGAGAGCTAGGGTGTTGTTCCAGCCTGAGTCTGAAGCCTTGAGACCCAGGAAGAACCAATGTTTCAGTTCGAGTCTGAAGGCAGTTTGAAGGTCATCAGGCAGGAGAAATTATCTCTTATTCGGGGGAGGTTCAGCCGTTTTGTTTGACTCAGGCCTTCAACTGATTGGGCGAGGCTCACCCCCATTAGCTGGGCAATCTGCTCTACTCAGTCTGCCAATTTAAAAGTTAATCTCATCCTTGAGACTTCCCTCGCAGTCCAGTGGTTAAGACTTCGCCTTCCAATGCAGGGGGTGTGGGTTCAATCCCCGGTTGGGGAGCTAAGATCCCACATGCCTCACAGCCAAAAAACCAAAACATAAAAAGCAGAAGCAATATTGTAACAAATTCAGTAAAGACTAAAAAATGGTCCACATCAAAAAAAACGAAAAATCTTTTTAAAAAAATGTTAATCTCATCCCAAAACACCCTCATAAACCCACCCAGAATAACGTTTGACCAAGTCAAGCCCAGTCAAGTTGACATAAAATCAACCATTGCAGGGATCCTTTAGGATGAGCCTTTGTTGGTCAGAAGATGAGAGGTTCCCTAGAAAAGGTAGGAGGAGGTTTCCAGCCTCACACCGGTAATTAAACTGAGAAATCCGTGAAGGTTTTGTGAGGAGGGGATTCTTGGAGAAGATATCTCTCGAGTCACAGGCAGCTTCCTTACCTTTTTTTTTTTTTTCATTTTTATTGGAGTATAGTTGATTTACAATGTTGCGTTAGTTTCTGCTGTACAGCAAAGTGAATCAGTTATACGTATACATATATCCACTCTTTTTTTAGATTCTTTTCCCATATAGGTCATTACAGAGTACTGAGCAGAGTTCCCTGTGCTTATACAGTATAGCCTCCTTATCCCTATGCAATTTCAGATCCACAGGCCAGGACTTTATCACACTTGTCATGTGACACATGACCCTCAACCTCACTGTATCTGAACCTCCGAATAACTCCTCTCTTCCAGGTGAACTATGACCACTTTACTCTTCGTGTTTCTGACTCTGAGAGTCATCGCAGCAGCCATCTCAGTAGAAGTTTCAGGTGAGGACATTCCCACTCATGTCTCATCTCCCCAGCAGGCACTGAGGACTGGACCCTGGGGATGGGGGAACCGAACCTAGTCCTGCCAGTCCTGGTGCTTACTCTGGGCCATCACCCTAGAGGCCCCTCTTATCCTCCTCCAGCCCCAAAGCTCCCTAAAGAATGAGGAATCTGTAGGGCCAGTGAGATGTGTCCGCTCAGATCTGTGCTCCCTCTGGGTACCCAGAACGCCCAGAATCCCCTGTCCAGCTGGACCCAAGTCACTTCCAGGGCTGCATGGTTCGTTCCTCTGGGTCCATCCTCCCATGGAGGAACCACGCCTCCAGTCTGAGAGGTGAAGGGGTGGCTGTTTGAGTGTAGACAGGGCTGGGATGTGAGGACTGGGGTACACACAGACCCCTCAAAGTGCAGAGCTGTGGTGGGAAGAGAAGGGGCCCTGATTTCCCCTCCTCCAGCTTAGCCAACACATCTCAATGCAAAACTCTAAGGAGTCCAAGAATTCTAAATTTGAATCCGGCTTTTCATTTTGAAAAGTATCACTGTCAAATAAGAAGATAGAACATGTTTTACTTAACAATCTGTTGGCTTGATTTATAGCTTTTAAATATTTAGACATATGGTCCATGGGTCTCCATCTGTACTCTTGCTCTGGGACCCCTGGCTATAACCTGGGGTGGTTTGCCCACACAGCCCACCCAGTTCACGAGGGTTGGTTGAGAGCTTTCAAAACTGTAGAGCCAGGCGCTGCTGTCACTTCCAGCTGTCCCCAGACAACCACCACCACTAAAACCACACTGTGTCACGTGCTAGGGTTGAGTATCAGAGGGAGGTTTCTGTGAAGGGCCTGGTGGTGACCGGCCAGGACATCAAAAGGTTAGAGTTCACCCCAAACATTCCTGGCTCCCCTTTCCCTGCCTTGTTATGTATCTGCCACCCACAAATACCTGAAACATTTTTATTTTCAACCTCTAGGTTCCTGGAAAAAAAAGATTCAATAAGTGTATGAATCTCCATGAAAGGTGCTATTTTTTCAAAGGCACCTTCTTGCCAATTCCAGGAAGATCTTTGACTTCTAACAGGATTTGGCAGACACGCTGCATCTTCTCCATCAATGCTCTCCATGTGTTTTTGTGGAGTCTAATCATATCCCACCCCACCCCAGTCTGACCCTTTGCAGACTTAAATGTCCGATCCTCTCTGATGCTTCTCCAGCTAGGCTCCTGATCCCCCAACAGCAGAAGGGAATGATTCATCCTTCTGCAAGGTCAGGATGGAGCCTGAAGCAGACCTCCTTATAGCAGGCCTCGCTATACTCCTTAAGTATTTGATATTTTTATATCTTAGCTTAAAAAGTTGTATGGATATTTTTTCCTCCCTATAATAATTTTTTCTATCTCCAGATAATTTTTTGCCAATTTTTGAGTCAAGCTGTCACTCCAGGAAGATGGGTTCTGTTTATCCTATGGCTTGGCATCGCTTTGGGTACCCCAGTTTCAGAAACAGAGAGGTGGTCTCCCCTCTGAAGCTTCCCCTGCCCTCCTCTGCAGCCCTTTCTGGCTCCATAGTTCCTGTCTTGAGGCACAGAGACCAGAGGTCTTGAGAAAGCTGCTCTGGAAAGGGAATTCCATATGGCGCAGGATAGACACCAGCACACTCGTGGGACTTTGTCATTTCCAGAAGCACTGACAGGGAGGCTGGGTGGTCCGCTCTGGGCACTAACAGGTCTGTCTCCCACCCCCGTGTCTCCCGCACAGACCCTGACAACTCGCTGAGTGTCAGCATCCCTGAACCGTCCCCGCTGCGGGTCCTCCTGGGGAGCTCCCTCACCATCCCCTGCTACTTCATCGACCCCATGCACCCCGTGACCACCGCCCCCTCCACCGCCCCCCTCGCCCCAAGAATCAAGTGGAGCTGCATTTCCAAGGAGAAGGAGCTGGTGCTGCTGGTGGCGACTGAAGGGCAGGTGCGGGTTAACAGTGCCTACCGAGACAGGGTCACGCTGCCCAACTACCCGGCCATCCCCAGCGACGCCACCCTGGAGGTCCAGAACCTGCGCTCCAATGACTCTGGGATCTATCGCTGCGAGGTGATGCACGGCATCGAGGACAGCAAGGCCACCGTGGAGGTCGTGGTGAAAGGTGAGAGCCTCCTCCCACAGGGGCCCTGCTTCACCTGCAGGAAGAACCAGAATGGCATCCTCTCTCGGGCCAGGCTGTCTGGCTTTCAAATCCCGGCTCCTCCCCCTGACGGTTTGCACCTCATAACACAGAGCTGGTAACATCACTCTCTCTGGAATTTAAATGAATTAAATTCTTCAGGGCCACAGTCGCATGAAAATGACAGTCTATTCTTCCCATCAATCCTGTGATTCGGTTGCCTTGTGATCATCCCCATTTTACAGACAAGCAAACTGAGGTTAAGTGACTTGCCTGAATGAAGTTTCCCTGGAAGTGAGCCAGAGCAGTCTCCTGACTCTCTACCCAGGTGTCTTTTCCCTCCTCCATCTCCAGTTCCAGAAGCCAAAGAAAGGGATGAGGACACCCTGGTTCCCTTGCTCTCGATGGACCAGGGAATATGGTTGTCCTTGGTTGGCTCTAGGACTTCAGTCAGCACCAGATTTTTTCCGCTGGGTGACTCTGCCAAAGACGGTCCACTCCTGCCTGTGCCTTAAACAGGATTCCCACTAGGATGCCCCTGGGCTGAGGGTGCATGGAGCTCTAAGTGTCTCTTTCTGCAAAGCAAATATAGGGACCTGGAATGACAAGAAAAAATTATAGGGAGGCAGATTTTAGTTCAAGTCAAAGAACTTTCTGATTATCAGAATTATCACAGGTTTCCAAAAAGATGCCTTGTGAGGTAGTGAGCTCCCCATTACCGGAGGTGTTCCAGGAAAGGCAGAAGGACCACATGCAAATGTGGAGACAGGAGCCACCCATCAGCTAGGGGCCCGACCAGATGTCTCTACATCCCCTTGACTCCTGCCCTAATTCTGCAAGGGCCTGGGTGGCGGGAGGCTGTGCCTGACCTGCTCTCTTGCCGTCTCGTGTCTTGCAGGCATCGTGTTCCATTACAGAGCCATCTCCACACGCTACACCCTGGACTTCGACAGGGCGCAGCGAGCCTGCCTGCAGAACAGCGCCATCATCGCCACGCCGGAGCAGCTGCAGGCCGCCTATGAGGACGGCTTCCACCAGTGCGACGCCGGCTGGCTGGCAGACCAGACTGTCAGGTGAGCCCCAGGCTACCATAGGAGTAGGGTGGGTGATGGGCTGGAACGTTGAACAGTACTGAGCTGGTGCCGGCCAGACACAGAGCCCAACCTCAGTTGGGGCTGAAGGGATGCCTTGATCAGTTCTAGGTCAGGCCCCGATGACCTGTCCCAAATCCTTGGTCTTCTGTCCTGCGGTGGAGTGAGTGGCCACTAGCAACTTTGCGCTACACGAGCATTTTCTCCATGCAAATTACACATGATTATTTTTCCTACTCATTTTTCCCTTTGCCATGATTTCTTCACTTATATCTTTTTAAAACTTTGTTGTTTATACATTTTTGTAAACCACTTTACATTCAGTTTGTCTTTAATAAGGCAAGGCATATGTAAATTAAGCCTCTTGATGCATTTTTTCCTGAGCACAGCTGCTGAGGAATAGGTTGCGCAGCAGGACAGTCAGAGCCCTGCCTTCAAGGGACTGCAATTGTGTGATCAAGCCTGTAAAAGCAAGATGAGACAATTCTTTGGGGATGGATCAGAGCTCTAAATGCAAAAGCCAGAGCCACAAAGCCACAAGAAGAAAACAAAGGGAAATACATTTGTAATCTTGGGGTAGGCAAAAGATCTTAGGACACAAAACCCATTAGCCATTTTTTTTTAAAGCAAGATAAGACAACAGCCTAGCATAGTGCAAGAGCCCACACCTCAGCCTCAGAAAGAGCTGGGCTCAAATCCCAACTCTGACACTTGGAAGCTGTGTGACCGGGAACAAATTGCTTAACATCTCTGGGCCCCAGTTTCTTCCAGTTTAAAATAGAGTTGTAATAGCACCTTATTTGGTTGATGTGAGACTCAAATGTTACAGAGCAAGGGTCAGCAAACTACGGCTCATGGGCCAAATCCAACCCACCCCTTGTTTCTGTAAACAAAGTTTTATGGGAACACAGCCACTCCTGTTATTTTGTCTGTGGTTGCTTCATTCACACTACAATGGCAAGGTCACAATGAAGGCCCTATGGCCTGTAAGACCTAAAATATTTACTATGTGCCCTTTTACAGAAAAGATTTGCAAGCTCCTGATAGAACATGTTTGGTACCAATAAATATTCAGTAAAGGGGTCCGCCTTTAATCACCAGTAACGGTGAAAACATATCTTAATAAAGCTGGGGAAAAAGCTGTAGAAACAAGTAGCCCACAGATCTAGGCAGATCTCAGCAAACACATCAGTAAGTCACCGTTTCCTCCCACAAGGGAGGAGGATACAAGGGCACGGGCCACTGGCCCCCTCCATCCCCTGACTGTCACATCCCTACTTTGGGTTCCTGGTAGGTACCCCATCCACACTCCAAGGGAAGCCTGCTATGGGGACAAGGATGAGTTTCCCGGTGTAAGAACCTACGGCATCCGTGACACCAATGAAACCTATGACGTGTACTGCTTCGCAGAGGAGATGGAGGGTGAGGCCACCCCCCCCCCGACCTCCCAAGAGCCGGCTCCCCAGTCCCTTCATCCTGCTGACCCTCAGGATCACAGGGGCCTCCTCCTGGGCAGGGCATTGACCCAGGACATCACACCCTCAACACCCCCTTCCTCCCCGCCCCTGCCCCGCCCCCCTCCCTGGCCCCCAGCCTCATCATGCCCAGCGTGGGTGGGGGAGGGAAGAGTTAAGGAAGGGAGGGTCTGGACCCCTCACTCTCCACATTGGGGGAGGGCCTCAGTGGCCCGAGGTACCTGCAGACTGGGCCATCACTGGGCCCAAGAATATTTATAGCTGGTCTCTCACCTGTGACTGTTCCTCCCAGCCAGGACCCCCGCTGCTTGACCAGCCCATCGCTGTCCCAAGCTCCACTGCACAATTAAAGCCCAGCTCAGCCTTGTCACCCTCACAAAGGACCCCCTCCCACCCAGGCCACTCCAGGGAGAGCCTATCAGAAATGTCATTCCCAGGAGAGCTGGCCTCCCAGCCACCCTCTCTCAGCTTTTGTGCTGCCAGCCCCCAGCCCTATCCAGGCCACCCCAATGGGCTAGTTCTGGAGAGCACCAGGGGCAGCGAGAAGGAACCTATAGTCTTCCTCTTGTTTGTAAGGGGAGTTAGGTTTGGTCACAGTCAGAGCTGAGCAAGTTACCCAGGCAAGTGGATGACACCCCTTCCCCCATCAGCACTCATTCACACATTTTGACATTGCAAACTCTGCACCTCCACCCCTACCCCGAGATCACGGCTGCGCCCAGGCAGGAGAAGGGCTGACAACCTGGCCCACTGTGAGGCAGGGAACGTCCCCAGCTTCCTCACCACCGTGACCCCTTTCCTCATTCTCACCCCAGGGCCCAAGCTGGTAGATTAAGTAACGAATATTTGTGTTCCCACTTTGGGCTAATTAAAGACATTGATTAGGGCCAACCAGAGCTGCCACTGAGCAGGGACAGACAGAACAACCCCCGGGAGCGATGCCCACCACCCTATCCCTCCCTGCAGCACAACCTTGTTAGGTTTTCAAAAACAGTAAAAAGAGCCCACAGGCCCCCACCATTGACCTTATGGACACTTTGGGGCCTAGAGACCCCAATTTGGGAAACACTGCTATTAGGGTCAAAGTCTGATGCCTGCTTTTCCCATCAGAATGTGGAATTGTAAAAAGGAGTGCTCCAGCAACTTCCCTGGTGGCCCAGTGGTTAAGACTCTGCACTCCAATGCAGGAGCTGTGGGTTCGGTCCCCGGTCAGGGAACTAGATCCCACATGCCTCAACAAAGATCCCATGTGCCGCAACTAAACCTGACGCAGCCGAATAAATAAATATTTTTTAAAAAATCAGTTTAAAAAAAGGATTGTTCCAGTGGGCAATGCTTGACTCATAGGAGAGATGCCCCGGTGGTAGGAAGTTCCATAGAAAAGTGTGGGCGAAGATGCTTTCCGGCAGGAGTTTCCTCCCGGGCCTCACATTTGCTCTGCCCTTTCCTCACTTCTTTGTCTTTTTGGCAGCTTCTTTATTGGTCCCTGTTTTAGGAAACTGACATCACCCCACCCAAAAGCCCATAGGAAGTGGAGGGCAGGATCTGAAATACAGACATGTGGGACCAGGGCTTTGAGAAGTTAGAGGCCAAACCCCAAGGAACCACATGGATCTCCCTGGGGACACGGGGCAGGCGTCGGAGGGAGCGCCTCACCCTGCCGGATGTGTCTTTCGCAGGCGAGGTCTTTTATGCAACATCCCCGGAGAAGTTCACCTTCCAGGAGGCAGCCAATGAGTGCCGGCGACTGGGCGCCCGGCTGGCCACCACGGGCCAGCTCTACCTGGCCTGGCAGAGTGGCATGGACATGTGCAGCGCCGGCTGGCTGGCCGACCGCAGCGTGCGCTACCCCATCTCCAAGGCCCGGCCCAACTGCGGGGGCAACCTCTTGGGCGTGAGGACTGTCTACCTGCACGCCAACCAGACGGGATACCCCGACCCTTCATCCCGCTACGACGCCATCTGCTACACAGGTGGGCTTGGGCTGGAGGCCGGAAAGGGGATCGTGCCACCGAAATTCGGGCCCAGAGGATGAGATCTTAGAGTGGGAGGCTGGTGTCTACCCCCTCCAAAGGACCACTGGGTACCTGAACCCCTTGTCTTAGCACCCCCTATTTTCACGGGTTCCTAGGGGAGCTAAGGTAGAAGCACTGAAGGCTGCAGCGTACCCAGCCTTAAAACTAAAACTAAACTAAAACTTTAAAAAATGTTTTTATCTTATATTTTACACAGTCTAGGTTATACTTACAATTAAGTGCTAATTATTGGAGGGGAAAAAAAACAATGAATAATTGGGAGTTGAGTAAATTTTATGACAAAACTGGTGCTAGCGCAACAACATAGCTTATTTCATGTTTAACTTCCACAGCCTGATCTTACATGAAGAGGGTTACTTGTGCAAAAATAATTAGAATTTCCCCCAAAACTTCTCTTAACCTTTCAATATTCCTACCACCCTGTTTGAAGTTCTAGCCTCCTCATGGTTGCTCTCTTTGTTAATTACTAAATGGCTTGTTTCTGCCAGACCCCCGTTTGTTCATGACTGAGGCAGGCAGTTCTCTCATGGCACCTTCATCAACTTCATGAGCCCCTGCATCCTTGGGAAGATTTTTCCATTTCTCTTTGTAGCGGATTTACATTGTCCGGTTGGCTAGTTATAACATCAGATGGTCAACAGATACTCACAAGATAGGTAAGGAGACAACTGGCTGGCATTAATCAGGAAGGGATGTTGGTTTTACAAGCAGTGAGCTGATTGGTCAGTCTTGTGCTCTGGTGACTGCATTCTCTTACAGTCTGGAAATCGTGGGCACCCCTATAATAAATACTCACATCGTTGAGGACCACTGCAATGGGCCTAGCCAGGTACCAGGCACACAGTAGGTGCTTTCCTTCCTTAGCAGAGGAGGAGGCAATCCGTTGCTCACCTCCCCCAAGCCAGCCCCAGGCTGAGCACTAATGCCTGTCTTTAACCCCCGGCCCCAGGTGAAGACTTTGTGGACATCCCAGAAGATTTCTTCGGGGTGGGTGGTGAGGAGGACATCACCATCCAGACGGTGACCTGGCCTGATGTGGAGCTGCCTTTGCCACGAAACATCACCGAGGGTGAAGCCCGAGGCAGCGTGATCCTCACAGTGAAACCCGTCTTTGACATCACCCCTACCGCCCTGGAGCCCGAGGAGCCCCTCACTTTTGCCCCCGAAGTAGGGGCCACCGCCTTCTCTGAGGCCGAGAACAGGACTGGAGAGGCTACCCGGCCCTGGGCCTTTCCCGAGGAGTCCACACCTGGCCTGGGCGCTCCGACGGCCTTCACCAGCGAGGACCTCGTTGTGCAGGTGACCGCAGCCCCAGGTGCAACCGAGGTCCCTGGGCAGCCACGACTGCCAGGGGGTAAGTGCCCACCCCTCAGGGGGGCTGCATCGAGGGTAGGTGGAAAGAGCTTGGCCTGGGGGTCTTCTATACCTTTAGCTTAACCTGGGACGTGGGACAAGCCTCCCTCCTCTCAGACTTGACTCTCCTCATTTGTGAAACAAGGGGGATGGGCCAGACCAGTGATACCCACGCTCTTTTGTGTGTCTATGGCTCTTTTGCCACAAAGCATTTCCTTCCAATGAAGTCATAGGTGGTATATATCAACAGGTAGAGGTGAAGTGTGATGGAGAATGGGGGCTCTTTTTCCCAGGGGCCCTCCTAGCCCCATCAGGCACTTCCATAGAATAGAACCACTTGAGGTCGGCTGCACTGGGTGACCCCTGGGCCTCTCACAGCACTGACCCTCCAGGACAGGGGTCAGCAAACTGGCCCGTGGACCAAATCCAGCCCATCCTCTGTTTTTATATGGCCCATGAACTAAGAGTTAAGAAACTTTTTAAATACTTGAGGGGGAAAGTCAAAAGAAGAAGAATATTTTGTGACATATAATGAAAATTATATAAAATTCAAACTTTAATGTCTACAAATAAAGTTTGATTGGAAAAAAAACCACACCCATTTGGTAACATGTTGTCTGTGGCCATTTAGGGCTATCATGGTAGGATTAAATAGTTGTGCAGAAACCATTTAGCCCACGAAGCCTAAAATGTGTTCTGTCTGGCCCTTTCCAGAAAACGTTTGCCACCCCAGTTCTGGGATGATGGTGTTTCAGGTGCTTAATAAGTGTCTGGATTATTGGAATGTCACATCACATAAAGCCCAGCTGGTCCCCAGACTCAAGTCCATGATCAGGAAGGACGTAGTGGGGTGGCCTCCTTAAGGACCTTGGTGGTGTCCCCTCCTGGAGGAGGGGCAAATGGACACTGCCATCCACCATCACACCCACGATACCACCAAGTGAGATTTCAGCCTGAATTGCCCAGATTAATACAGTATGTTGAGAAGGAAGAATTGTTTAGAAGTTTTGGAGTAACACCAACCGTAGCTGAGTCCCAGGGTTGGCCCAGGGCTGGAGAGACCCTCACTGTCTCCACGTGGCCACCACATGGGAAGGTGCCAATGGACACATGAACAGCTAACCCAGAACAGGACAAGACAGGGGCAGACTCAGATTGGGGATCCACAGCTGTGACATAAACTGGCCAGTCACCCAGGGTAGTGTCAAAAGCAAATGTGTGTCCAGCTGAATGCAATGGGGGAGGCAGAGTAAGTAGGGGCTCCAGGATAAGCTGTGTGGAGCCCAGACCCTTTGGGAATCTGGCAAAAGCTATGAGCTCACTCACCAGAAATACACCCGGTGCACCCACACAAACTCTTGCGGCCACTTTCAGGAGGACCACCCATCCCCTGAACCCTGGACCCTGGGCCAAGTGGAAGAAATGCAGTGGTTGTTTGATTTCTTCCTTATACTTCTCTATATTTTCCAAATGCTCTGTAATGATTGTTTATTCTTTCCACAATAAGAGAAAATGCATTTGTTTTCAAGAGTAATAGGAAAAATGAGCAGCCCAGGAGTAGGGAGTCCAGAAAGGAGGGCTGGGAAGACTTACGGCAGAAGAGTCCTAGAAGGCTCTCTCAAGGAGGTGGCTTTCAGGAGTGGTTTGAACAAGCAGAGAGGACTAGCTTGACTAGGAATCAGATCGGGAGTAGGAAAGGAAGGAGGGGGTGAAGGGAGGTCATTCCTCAAGGAGCCAGGGCTCCCTCCATACCTGCAGAGCCTTGAGAACCAGGCACCATGGTCACTGGCATTGTGGCACCTGGTCCATGCCTTGAGCCTGACCTGTTTCTCCTTCTCTCCCTCTCCTCCCCACCCAGGAGTTGTGTTCCACTACCGCCCGGGCTCCTCCCGCTACTCGCTGACCTTTGAGGAGGCCCAGCAGGCCTGCCTGCGCACCGGGGCCGTCATCGCCTCGCCCGAACAGCTCCAGGCCGCCTATGAAGCAGGCTACGAGCAGTGTGACGCTGGCTGGCTGCAGGACCAGACCGTCAGGTGACAGACTAGCTGGGTTCCCCTCTTAACCCAAACCCAACCATGAGAGGTCAGGCTTGGGGAGCCAGAGTGGGCACCCACCACACTGCATGCCCATTAATTAGTGGTTTCTGGCTAATCCCTTAATTTCTCCCTCAGAATCAAGGCATATTCTGAGACAGTGGGGATGGGCCTCAGGTGACATTAACTCCTTGGCCATTTCACCTCAAGAGACATAGAGAGAGCTCCTTGTCAAGCCCCGCAGTCTTCCCCAGCTTGGCCCTTCCATGCCGTGGGCTTTCTTCTGAAGCCAGGAATCCCCCAGCGGCCCCCAGACCCTTCCCCCAGCCACACAGGGAATGTGCTGACTGAGAAGTTCCTTCCTGGTTTGAATCCCACTGGACAGCAGAAGACACACCCTGCCCAAGTCCCCAAGTGACCTGCCATCCACACTCTGAGGCCCTGCATCCCCAGGCCCCGGAACAGGCCTTCATCTGCCCTTCCCATCCTCCTCTGCAGATACCCCATTGTGAGCCCACGGACCCCATGTGTGGGTGACAAGGACAGCAGCCCGGGGGTCCGGACCTATGGCGTGCGACCACCATCAGAAACCTACGATGTCTACTGCTACGTGGACAGACTCGATGGTACAGACCACGTTCTCACATTTTGGTCTCTAGACAGGCAGGGGGCTGATGGGGTGACACAGAGAAGAGGGAATTACCATCCACCTAATCCCATTCCCACCTGGGCGGGGAGCAGGGGAAGGATCCTGTTTAAGAAAGAAGGGCTTCCCAGCCGGTCTCTCAGGTCAGGCCCCTCCTCTCCCTCCCAGATGGTTCATGTGGATTCCCCAGCATTGCGGGGGAGCGCTGGTTTCTTGAAAAAGCAATAAGTTCTAAGGATAAATGAATTAATTTACTTATACCAAAAAGTATTACATACACCTTCTGCCTCATGGAGAATCCCAATGCCTATGAACAAATCAAAGGCTCTGACAAGTCCTGCAGTAAAAAATATCTCTTTAACTCTGCTTAACCAAGCATCGCCCAAGCTTAGTTAAACACAGACCCTTGGGGCTTCCCTGGTGGCACAGTGGTTGAGAGTCTGCTTGCCGATGCAGGGGACACGGGTTCGTGCCCCGGTCCAGGAGGATCCCACATGCTGCGCAACGGCTGGGCCCGTGAGCCATGGCCGCTGAGCCTGCGCGGCCGGAGCCTTTGCTCCGCGACGGGAGGGGCCACAACAGTGAGAGGCCCGTGTACCACAAAAAAACAAAAAACACAGACCTTTTGTTTGGTCTTATTTCATTTATTTTCATTTCAATTAAAATCACCAAATTACCATTCCAGTGAACCCAATTTTGGAAATGCTCGTATTCAGGAAAGATCTCAACATTGCCACTCACTTGTTTTGGGAACTGGACAAGTTACTTAACCTCCTAGGCCTCAGTTTCCTCATCTATAAAATGTGGTTGATTTATGCTTATGTCAGAGACTTTTTTGAGTATTAAATAAGACGTGTATGAAAAGTGCCTGGTATAAGCAGGTTTTCAGTAAATGTGAACTTCCTTCCCCCAAATCAGACAGAGACCCGGGTATTGTTCTGGGTATTGGGACCCCAAACCCCAACAGCGGCTACAGGCCCCACCTCCTGCCCTCGATGAGCTCACAGGGTGGGGATGACAGCGGGGCGGGTGGGTTGGCAGGTCCACAGCATTCAGTGCTCAGTGACTAAGTGCTGTGGTTAGGGGGAGCACGGGGTGCCCAAGGGAGTTCTTCTCTTAGCCAGAGGAGGGGGTGTCTAAGTGTGACTGGAGAATCCAGAAAGGCGGGAAGGTTCTTCCCATGGTGAGAAACCAACTCATCTTACTTCAGCTGCCCTGACCCTGGGTGAGCAGAGGCTGCTCTGGCCGTGAGGGTGGAGGGTCACACCTGCCATCTGCCTCTGCCCCCAGGGGAGGTGTTCTTCGCCACAAGCCCAGAGCAGTTCACCTTCCAGGAAGCACAGGAGTTCTGTGAAACCCAAAACGCCACACTGGCCACCACGGGCCAGCTCTATGCTGCCTGGAGCCAGGGCCTGGACAAGTGCTACGCTGGCTGGCTATCTGACGGCAGCCTCCGCTACCCCATCGTCACCCCAAGGCCTGCCTGCGGTGGGGACAAGCCAGGTGTGAGAACCGTCTATCTCTACCCCAACCAGACAGGCCTCCTGGACCCGCTGTCCCGGCACCACGCCTTCTGCTTCCGAGGTATGTGCCTTCACCTCTCCTCCGGCACCCCTTCTGTCTGGGGTGGTGACTCCCCCGGCTCATCCCCCCTGACCTCCGTCCATCCATCACAGCAAAGAGGAAAAAGGCAGTTTTTCTGGGCAGGGGCAGCTCTGGAGCTAGCATGACCCTAGACTTTGACCCCAAGGCAAGCACATCCTTCTAAAATGCTCCCAGAGACACACAGAGAGAAATGAGTAAGAACTTGGGCTCTAAGATCAGGCAGACCCGAATTTTAATCATGGCTCTGCTGCTTAGTAGCTATGTGACCTTGTGCAAGTCACTTAACCTCTCTGTTCCTCTGCTTCATCTATAAAATAGTGATACAATAGTTTCTACCTCAAAGGGTTGCTGGAAGGATTAACAAGGGTAGTGCACACAGTATGCTTGGCATAGTGCCTAGGACATAGTAAGTGCTCAATAAATGTTACCTTTATTATTATAAGTAAATAACACACACACATATATATTCATATACTGTTTTAATTTGTACACCTTTGTCAAATTTTCACCTTCTAAATATTTCTGTGATGAGTTTAGTCAAATTATTATTCTTCACCAAGCACCAAAAATTCACATTTTAAATTGACCCATGCTGGGTACTCGATGCCATGTTACCAGCGTTCTGAGAGTGACGTCATCAAACAACTCAGTGGGCATGGCCAGGGCATGGCCAAGGCCTTGCTGGGTTCTGATTGGATGAGTTCTCACAAGGTCCATGGGTCTAGATGCACTGCCTAGAATGTAGATTGTGGTAATGGCTTGTGCCATATTTTACATATTATACATCAAAACTCAGTATAGTTGTAACTGCCCATGAATCTGTAATTATTTCAAAATAAAGTTAATTTTAAAAAAACCCTGAGAACCCCAAAGTTTCCCAGACTTTCAGGTCCCCTATTAAAACCTAATTCAAAGAAAGTTCAGTCCCACTCTGCCAGCCTAAGAAAGCCAGTCCCCTCCCAGAGGATTTGATGAGGATCTTGCCCCAGTACCCTTCTCCCTGCTCTGGGAATTAGAAGCCAAGCCAGTTAGCCTCCCAGTAAATTCCTCCCATGCATCTCCACCATCCATGCCCAACCCTCTGTAAACTCAGCATCTTATATAACTGCCAAGAAGTTTGGCTTCCTTCCCAATCGAGCCCGCTAAACCAGAACAATTACCCCCAGTCAATGAATCCTGCCTTCAGCCATCAGTGCCAGGATGGCTTCATGCATTTTAAATAGCACTCTCCTGATTTTGATCCAGACACACTTGTAATATAATTTCTGTCCCCAAGAAAAGCAGCATCATTGCAGTACTTGAGAGCAGAGAGTCTGGCACCGGATACTTGGGTCCAAAGACTAGATCTATCACTTAGAAGCCACTGACACTGGACAAGTCACTTACCTCTGTGCCTTAGTTTCCCTATCTGTAAATGAGATAATAGTATCTGTTTCACATGGCCATTGTGGGATAAAATGATTTTATATGCATAACACCTTTAAACAACGCCTGGCAGGTATAATAGATTCTGTAGAAGAGGTGCCCCAGACCTCTCTGAAATAAAGTGCCGATGGTGTGTGCATATCGATATAGCTGATGCAAATGGCTCTTATTAATTGAGGACAAGAGCCATCCTCCTGGACTGGGTGGGGTGGTGGGAGGCCAAGGACCAGTAAGGTTTGTGCACTGGCCTGGCCCACCTCAGGATCCCCTAGTTGCCCTCAAGAAGGGCCAGTCTGGATTGGGTCACTGGTAAGAAGGAACCCTCACCACCCACGTGCCCTTTAGGCATCCCAGCGGCGCCCTCTCCAGGAGAAGAGGAGGGTAGGACACCCACAGAGCGCCCTGAGGTGGAAGCCTGGATCACTACTGAAGTGGGGCCCAGCGTGGCTGCTGTCCCTGTTGGGGAGGAGACGACTGCAATCCCAGACTTCACCACTGAGCCAGAAAACCAGACGGAATGGGAGCCCGCCTACACGCCAGCGGGCACTTCCCCACTGCCAGGTCTGTGTGGCTCGGGCTCCAGGCCACGTCCCGATGCGTCACATGCCTGGCAGCCTAGGGTGTGCCCCGGTGGGGGGAGGGCAGGGTGGTCTCCCCCTGGGACTTGTGCTCTGTTTCCCCAGCCCTTACACTAGCTAAGTGTGCCGCTGTGGGCAACTTCGGCCACCTCAGCGGGCCTCTAGGACAAACCCCAAGGGAGAGAAAGGGCAGCTTTGTTCATAAAACACACCTCTTTCCCTCTCTCTCTGTCTCTCTCTTTCTCTCTCTCTGTCTCTCTCTCTCTCCGCACTGTCTTCCAGCTACACACCCCCAAATGCCCAGCACTGTGTCAATCAGAGGGCTCTCACTCTGTGCTCCTGCATTTACACCCCTACTCTCTAACCTCTTAAAAACTCTCTTGCAGGGGGAGCTCCAGTAGAGGGGAAAGGGCCTGGGAAGGGGTGGCTGTGGGCAGTCTGACTGTGACCTGTCTCCTTGCCCCACTTCTCCTTCCGTGTCCCTCTTCTGGGCCAGGCGTCCCCAGTCAGAACTTGCTGAGCAACATCTGTTATGATTAAATCAGATGGGATTTGATGGGATGAAATCGGAAGACTCCCAAACCCTATTGGAAAAAGTGTTTTCTAGCCATAAGGTTTGGGAAATCCTGGCTTACAGGAAGATACAGATTTCCCCCACTGCAGACCTTCTCAGAGCCTTGGATATGCTAATATGCACTGTAAGGCAGAGGGGGGCAATGTATTCAGTGTGTGCCAAATGAATCTGATCAGAGGGTCTTTTTTTATCATGGAGCATTTTCATTTTTTTTAATTAATTTATTTATTTATATATTTATTTATTTAGGCTGCATTGGGTCTTCGTTGCTGCACGTGGCCTTTCTCTAGTTGTGGCGAATGGGGGCTGCTCTTTGTTGCAGTGTGTGGTCTTCTCAGGGCTTCTCATTGCAGTGGCTTCTCTTGTTGCAGAGCACGGGCTCTAGGTGCACAGGCTTCAGTAGTTGTGGCTCGTGGGCTCTAGAGCACAGCCTCAGTAGTTGTGGTGCACGGGCTTAGTTGCTATGCAGCGTGTGGGATCTGCCCGGACCAGGGCTCGAACCCGTGTCCCCTACATTGGCAGGTAGATTCTTAATCACTGTGCCACCAGGGAAGCCCCTTCACGGAGCATTTTTAACATGGCCCACTTTGGGTAAGGCTGAATTAGAGCAATGCACAGTAACCTGTGTGCACCTTTTAGAGTCAGCTCGCCCAGGGGTACATGCATTTGAAGAAAGGAATATATCAAAGCTTCCCACTAATTTATCCAGTCATTCAGTGCACAGTTCCCAAGCAATTTGGCCACACCAAGTAGTCCTCTGGGTGCTGGAAATGCAAAACCAGAAGGTAAAGGTGCATCAGTGGAGCAGGTGGGATTCTAACCCCAAGACCTCACCCAGCAGCCATACCTGCTTGAGGCCCTTTCCTTGACCTTCACAAGGACAAGAATAACCAAGGCCTCTCTGGCATGAGTGTGTGGCTTGGCACAGGACTCGGGCAGCCACTAACAGGAGTTATCCATGGGAGGGGACTCCAGTGGCCCCATAGAAATGTTTTCCAATATTTCTTCAGTTCCCCACCACCTCGCTGATTTGAGCCTTACCGGGGAACCATCTCTACTGCTATTAACTCTGTATCTTTCTCTTTAAATTGACCTCCTTTTGAAAAGAAATGTAGATGTATTTCAAAGAGAAACGTTATATCATATCTGTAAGTGTCTATTTTCTGATATGTGGTGTATATATATATATATATATATATATATATATATATATATATATATATAGGGTTGGCCAAAAAGTTCATTCGGGTTTTTCCATAGCCTCTTACCGAAAAACCCAAACAAACTTTTGGCCAACCCAATACATGTATGTGTGTGTGTGTGTGTATATATCCATTTAAAATCGTCTTACATGTCACCACTGCTATATCGAACTCCCCACCCCCCCTCCAGGATTCTCCTTTAAGTGAGAGTAGGCTGTAAACCTGCCCACTGGGACCCAGTACCCTCTGTGCTCATGTTCTCTGCCTGGGAAATTAGCCCAAAAATACATGCAAGGTATAATCCCAGCTAGTTATTTTTAAATGCCAAAGGAAACAAGACAGAAAGAAAATAATGTAACCATGATTATTTAGGATGGTGGGGTTTTCTTTTCTGTTCTTTTCTTTTTTTTCTATATTTTCCAAGTCCTCTGTAATAGGGCTCTCAGAATTGAAAAAGTTCACGTATTTTTGCAAACATCACCTGGCCCTCTCAGCCTCAGAGGGATGGGTCCGGATGAACAATTCCCACTTTCAAGGAGTATCAGCATGGTAGGGAGAGCTTATTAAAACACATAGTGTGGGCTTCCCTGGTGGCGCAGTGGTTGAGAGTCTGCCTGCCACTGCAGGGGACACGGGTTCGCGCCCCGGTCCTGGAAGATCCCACGTGCCGCGGAGCGGCTGGGCCTGTGAGCCATGGCCACTGAGCCCGCGCGTCTAGAGCCTGTGCTCCACAACGGGAGAGGCCACAGCAGTAAGAGGCCCGCGTACCGTAAAAAAAAAAAAAAAAAAAACCAACACATAGTGCCATGTCCCGCCCCAGAATTCCTAAGTCAATGGGGCTGGGGTAGGATCTGAGAATTTGCTTTTCTGCCAAGTTCCCAGGTGAAGGTTGGTGCTGATGGTCTGGAGACCACACTTTAAAAATCATGGTTTTAGATAAATGAGGTAATAATGTGGAAGTACTTGAAAGGTGACCTTGACTGTCTTCAGTGGCAGCCAGTCCCCCACATTCTGTAACTAGTGTGAATGGCGCCTCCTAGGGTCTCACAAAGCGTAGCCTGAGGGTGGCGGGGAGTTTCTGGTCCCCATCCTTCCCAAGAGGCTGTGCGAGGTTCCATTAGAAAATGTCTGGACACATCTCTGAGCTCTTGAGAGAAAAACTTTACTGTGGAAGGAATGGAGTTCAGCTTCTCTGCATGAGCTTAAAATGGGGCAGAGTTACTAAATCCACACCTCATCTTTCTTCTTCCTTTCCTCCAGGGGTCCCTCCTACATGGCTTCCCACCAGCACAGCAACAGAGGAGAGCACAGAAGGCCCTTCTGCAACGGAAGTGCCCTCAGCCTCGGAGGAGCCATTGCCCTCAGAAAAGCCGTTGCCCTCAGAAGAACCATTCCCCTCCGAGGAGCCATTCCCCTCAGAGGAACCGTTCCCCTCAGAGAAACCGTTCCCCTCAGAGGAGCTGTTCCCCTCAGAGGAGCCATCCACACTTTCAGCCCCAGTGCCCAGCAGGACTGAGCTGCCAGGCTCTGGGGAGGTATCTGGGGTGCCTGAAGTCAGTGGTGACTTCACAGGCAGTGGCGAAATTTCAGGACACCTAGACTCCAGTGGGCAGCCTTCAGGGGAAATTGCAAGTGGACTGCCCTCTGAAGACCTTGACTTCAGTGGGCTCACCTCTACAGTGGGCTCAGGCCTGCCTGTGGAAAGTGGACTGGCTTCAGGAGATGAAGATAGAATTACGTGGACCACCAGTCCTGAAGTTGACAGGTTGCCCTCTGGAGGTGAGGTCCCAGAGGGCTCTGTCTCTGGAGTAGGGGACCTCAGTGGACTTCCTTCTGTAGGTGAGGATCATCTAGAGACCTCTGCTTCTGGAGTAGGGGACCTTAGTGGACTTCCTTCTGGAAGAGAGGACCTAGAGACCTCTGTCTCTGGAGTAGAGGACCTCAGTGGACTTCCTTCTGGAGAAGGTCCAGAAACCTCTGCCTCTGGAATAGAGGATCTCAGCAGACTTCCTTCTGGAGAAGGTCCAGAAGCCTCTGCCTCTGGAGTAGAGGACCTTAGTGGACTTCCTTCTGGAGGAGAGGGTCTAGAGACCTCTGTCTCTGGAGTAGAGGACCTCAGTGGACTTCCTTCTGTAGGTGAGGATCATCTAGAGACCTCTGCTTCTGGAGTAGGGGACCTTAGTGGACTTCCTTCTGGAAGGGAAAGTCTGGAGATCTCTGCTTCTGGAGCTGAGGATCTTAGTGGGTTGACTTCTGGAAAAGAAGACTTGATTGGGTCAGCTTCTGGAGTCTTGGACCTTGGCAGAATACCTTCTGGAACTCTAGGAAGTGGGCAAGCTCCAGAAGCAGGTGGCCTTCCCTCTGGATTTAGTGGTGAGTATTCTGGGGTGGACCTTGGAAGTGGCCCATCTTCTGGCCTTCCTGACTTCAGTGGACTTCCATCTGGGTTCCCAACTGTCTCCCTAGTGGATACTACATTGGTGGAAGTGGTCACAGCCACCACTGCAGGTGAACTAGAAGGTAGGGGAACCATTGGCATCAGTGGTGCTGGAGAAACATCTGGGCTGCCCTTCAGTGAGCTGGACATTAGTGGAGGAGCAAGCAGACTCTCTTCAGGAGCTGAACTCAGTGGCCAGGCATCTGGGACTCCTGACATCAGTGGGGAAACATCTGGACTCTTTGGTGTCAGTGGACAGCCATCAGGGTTTCCTGACATTAGTGGGGGAACATCTGGACTTTTTGAGGTCAGTGGGCAGCCATCAGGGTTTTCTGGGGAAACATCTGGTGTGACTGAGCTTAGTGGACTGTCCTCCGGACAACCAGAAATCAGTGGAGAAGCTTCTGGAGTTCTTTCTGGCATTGGTCCACCATTTGGCATAACCGACATGAGTGGAGAAACGTCCGGGATCCCTGATCTCAGTGGGCAGCCATCAGGGTTACCAGGGTTCAGTGGGACAACATCCGGAATCCCTGACCTGGTTTCCAGTACCGTGAGTGGCAGTGGTGAATCTTCTGGCGTTACATTCGTGGACACCAGTTTGGTTGAAGTGACCCCAGCTACATTTAAAGAAGAAGAAGGTTTAGGGTCCGTGGAACTCAGTGGCCTCCCTTCAGGAGAGGCAGATCTCTCAGGCACATCTGGGATAGTGGATGTCAGTGGACTCTCTTCCGGAGTAATTGACTCCAGTGGGTTTACACCCCAGCCTCCAGAATTCAGTGGCCTGCCAAGCAGAGTAGCTGAGGTCAGTGGAGAGTCCTCTGGAGCTGAGAGTGGGAGCAGCCAGCCCTCCGGAGCATATGACGGCCGTGGACTTCCATCTGGTTTCTCCACTGTCTCTCTTGTAGACAGAACTTTGGTGGAATCTGTAACCCAGGTTCCCACAGCCCAAGAAGCAGGAGAAGGGCCTTCGGGCATTTTGGAACTTAGTGGTGCCCCGTCTGGAGCACCAGACATGTCTGGAGGCCATTCAGGACTTTTGGACCTAAGTGGACTTCAGTCTGGACTGGTAGAGCCCAGTGGAGAGCCATCAAGTACTCCATATTTTAGTGGGGACTTTTCTGGCACCACTGATGTAAGCGGAGAATCCTCTGCACCCACGAGCACCAGTGGGGAGGCCTCAGGACTTCCAGAAGTTACTTTAATCATTTCTGAGTTCGTGGAGGGTGTTACTGAGCCAACTGTTTCCCAGGAACTGGGCCAAAGACCCCCTGTAACATACACCCCCCAGCGTTTTGAGTCCAGTGGAGAAACCTCTGCATCTGGGGATGCACCAAGGTTCCCCGGGTCTGGGGTAGAAGCATCATCAGTCCCAGAATCTAGCAGCGAGACGTCTGCCTATCCTGAGGCTGAGGTGGGAGCATCTGCTGTCCCCGAGGCCAGCGGAGGCACTTCCAGGTCCCCTGATCTGAGTGGAACCACCTCCACCTTCCATGAAGCTGATCTGGAGGGAGCCTCAGGCCTGGGAGTGACAGGTAGCACCTCAGCCTTTCAGGAAGGCCCCAGGGAGGGCTCGGCTGCCCCGGAAGTGAGCGGAGAGTCAACCACCACCTATGATGTGGGCACAGAGGCATCAGGCTCACCTTCGGCCACTCCCATGGCTTCTGGAGACAGGACTGAAATCAGCAGAGACCTGTCTGGTCACACCTCGGGGTTGGATGTTGTCATCAGCACCACCATCCTGGAATCCAAGTGGACTCAGCAGACCCAGAGCCCTGCAGAGGCGCATCTAGAAATGGAGTCCTCAAGCCCCGAGCACTCAGGAGAAGACACCCAAACAGCCAAAACACCCACCTCCGCAACTGATGCTTCCATCCCAAACTCTCCAGGAGGGACAGATGAATCAGAGGCAACCATGGCAGGTATTGTTGGGATTATTTTCCTTTAAATGGGTTTGGGTAGTTCAGACTGTAGCCGTGTAGGTTCAAGTTCTGAGCACAGATGAGCTGTGCAGCCTCAAGAAAGTTTCTTAACCTCTCTGAGCGTCATCTGTAGAACAGGAATAGTACCAAGAAAGATTAAGCAAGATATAAATATGTAGAGAACAAGCGTCATACTTTGCACACAGTGCACACTTGTAGATTCGTGATTATTATTGTTACAGTGGAGTTACATGACACAAACATTTATATGTGAATTCAACTGTCTGTACTTGGCACGGGAAGCACTATTTAGATAGTGCTGGAAATTCTGCTTATGCCCGTTTCCCATGGAGTGAGTGTGAGATGAGAGAATGAATCTGCTGATGATATTTATGCCCCAGTATTTGCTTTGTGCAGGGTGAAAACCTGCACAGTTCAAGGAACTATGAAGTGTCATTTTGGCTGTGTCCTGCCTTTAGACCCTGCCTCCCCACCCTCACCCTGTGCAGGTGAATCCTCTGCACTATAGTGATGGCCTCACCTTGACACAAACCTGGCACTGGACACCAGAGGCTGATGATTTTCCTTTGCTTTTTGCGTTGGGATCACTTGCCTCCCCCTGTGCTGAGAGACCTTCCCCAGTCAGAGAGCCCCCCAACCACTCCCAGATGCTGGGACTCAGGAGGGACAGGGTCGTCAGAAGCGTGTTGACCCAGAACCAGCCTTGTGGGCTTCTGGGGCCTCAGGCCCCACCCTCGAGGTCGTAGAGGCTGTGCTGTACCCCAGGCATCTACATTCTTGGTGCTCAGCCTCTCCCCGGGGGTTGCAGACCCCACCACCTGTGCCAAGGAGCCCTGCGGTGCAGGGACCTGCCAGGAGACAGAGGGACACATCATATGCCTGTGTCCCCCTGGCCACACTGGCAAGCACTGAGACATAGGTAAGAGCCTCATCGGCCATGGGGGGTGCAGGCAGAGGGGTTGGGAGGAGGCAACCAAGGTCAGTTGGGGCTCAGGCTTCTCACACCGGGAAGGAGAGTACACAGTGATGTGCTGGGTAGCAGGCACAGGGTAAACACGGCACGTCTTTCTAGAGTGTCCGGTCTACATGGCGGTTTAGGAGAAAAAAGTCAAGTAATTAAACTGAGAAATAGTTCGGGTTTTTTTGTCAAGCCAATAATTGTTTTATGAGTAGAATGCAAAACGTGCTGGAATTTTGAAGATAAATCTTGAGACTTCAAAGAAATGTTGAGCTAGGGTGTGTGTTGAGGAGACCCCGTCATGCCCCACAGCTCCTGGGAGGGAATCTCCATGGAGGCTGTCTTGCATCATGCAGAGTGGAGCCCTCCGGGAAAGACCCTATGGTCCCCTCCATGCTTGCGTCTGGGCGGGGTTTGGGTCCCCTTCTGGCCCTGAAGGAGATGACACAGACAGAGCTTGTCACTCCCAGCTCCAGGGTTCATGGCTGCAGGTCAGCTGTGACCCAGCAGTGCCCCACCCCTGGGCACCCACCACCCTGGGACCCCTGTTTGCCCAAGCAGCTTGTGGAATGAGTGAGGAGTCTGGGGGATCCTCTGATTGAAGGTGGCCCTGAAAACAAGATGATTAGAATCTACCTGTCGCTCCCTGAGCACCCTGAGGCCTGTGGCCATGAGGACATCTCAGCTCATGAACATCACCACCCTTGAGAAAAGAAACTCCCGGTCCCCTCCAAGCTCAGATTCTTGGGTTAGCTCTCTGCGCTGCTCCCAGGCCCTTAGCCCCGCCCTGTCTGAAGTCAGGCATCAGAGACCCAAGGCCTTCCCTAAAAGGGCTTCATACCTAGGACACATGCAAAATACCTTTACATCATACACAAAGAAGCATTCTGTATTTATAGACATTAATATATATGCAAAATAACACCTCATAATACATTATATACTCATAATATAAAGATGCTGTATCCTTGGCACTTAGACAGGAAATATATATGTTTATATAAACAGGCACTAAGGTGAATACCTATTCACTCTTCCCTGATTTGGGGTCAACCTGTGCCCACGTGTGGGGGGCCGTGACTGAGAACACTATGGGCCTCCGTGGCCAGAGAAGGTAGGCTCTCCTAGGAAGGTCCTGGCCTTTCTACCGAGGGGACAGTGTTTCCACTGAGCCATACTGACCCCAGGGGCTATAGACATACCCCTCTGTCATCCACCCCCAAGGGGAAGGCAGAGCACTGCCTCTGTCCTGGGAGAGCCCGCCCCTGATGAAAACTTGGGGAGACCTTGTGCGCTTTCCAGCACACAAAGTCTTCAGTCGGCAGTGGGAGTGGCTCTGTCTGTCCCGTGAGCAGTGCCCCTGGAGGGCATCGTGCCAGGTGTGCAGACACGTCCCCCCCTGGGTCTGGGTGTGCAGATGGAGAGCAGCAGGGGGCCCATCTTGGGTGAAGTGCTGTGGAGCTCAGCTCTGTCAGCCAGCTCATCCTGGGTCAGGGAGGAACAGACTCAGAGCCCGACAGGACTTCCGGGGTGGGGACAGCCGCCAAGACCAGAACCCCTTTGCCCTCTTTTGGTATCTTTTGACACCTCTCTCCATTCTTAACAACTGCTTCCCCAATCTGATGCTTGAAGCAAAAATGTGACGCTGGTATCAGAAGTCACACAGCAAGACTCATGTCCTGGCACCTCTGAAATTAGAAGTAGGTGACAATGGCCCTTAACTAATCTGCTATAAGGACAGCTTTTCTCTAATGGTGTATATTTCCAAAGGGCTTTCTTTCCCACAATTTCTTCCTAGGCAGCTCTGAGGGCTTGGTAATCATCCCCATTTGAAACTGCAGCACAGAGAGGTTAAGTGATTTGCTTAACTTCACTGAGCAAGTCCAATCAAGAATTGAGGTGTTCGCTGTTTAACACACTCGGTTAAATAAGAAGCCTTCTCTTGAACATAACAACCGGTTGTCGGTCTTAAAGAGCTAGAAGCCAGACTTCAGGGGAACCAGAATGAAGAATAGCTGTAGAATTGGAGTTGGTCCAACTAGACACTCACAGACAAGCCCTCACTACCTCATTTGTAAATAGGGTCAAAGGTAGCGGTTCTCAGCTTCAAAAAAATTCTGATGCCTGGGTCCCACCCCTGCAGATTCTGATTGGAGTGTTTCTGTGGCCTTGGCACTGGGTCTCATCGCCGCAGATTCTGATTGGAATGGTCCTGTGGCCTTGGCACTGGGGTTTTTTTTTTGTTTTTTGTTTTGGGGTTTTTATTTGCGGTATGCGGGCCTCTCACTGTTATTGCCTCTCCCGTTGCGGAGCACAGGCTCCGGACGCGCAAGCTCAGCGGCCATGGCTCACGGGCCCAGCCGCTCCGCGGCATGTGGGATCTTCCCAGACTGGGGCACGAACCCACGTCCCCTGCATCGGTAGGCGGACTCTCAACCACTGCGCCACCAGGGAAGCCCAGCACTGGGGTTTTTTAAACTCCCAAGTGACTCCAGTGTGCAGTCAGAGCTGAGAAACACTGCTATGAGGATTAAGACCATCTGTGTACATCTGACCAGTTCCCCTTCCCCATCTCTCAAGCCACTGATTACAAAAAGCTTTGTCATCTCTAAAGGGCAAGTGGTAAGAGTCATCCACATGCAAAATCTGGGGTCTCATTGTCCATGACTCTACCCGTGGGATCCCAAGTCGCTCCTGTTCAATTCAGGCTCAAGATCTGGTGCTTCCAAAAGGACTGCAGAAAGTGTCCAGTATCCACAGATCACCCACCTGTCATCTGGCTCTAGAACTGAGAACCACAGGTTGTTAAAAGCGTATAGATCAGTGTAATCTTGTTTAGTCAGCGTTCCACAAATAAGTTCTTGATAAATTATTAATCTCTACTCTTTACATCAAAATAAATATGTTTAATGAATACTTAGATTCTTTAGCAATTAAAAGCAGGACTGGGGACTTCCCTGGCGGTCCAGTGGTTAAGACTCTGCGCTTCCCACTGCAGGGGGTGCGGGTTTGGTCTCTGGTCAGGAAACTAAGATTCTGCATGTCTAGCAACGTGGCCAAAAAAGAAAAGCAGGACTATCCTATTCGGATCCACTTAAAAAGCAGAAGCATCCTCCCCACCTCCATTGCTAATACAGTATTTCCTGTGGTGATTAGATTTCTGATTCTGAGGCTTCAATCCTGGCTACTCCTTAGAATCAGAATAGCTGGGCCCCGCCCTGAGCTATTCTGATTCACTTGGTTGGGGGCGGGGGGTGGGGCGGGGACGGGGACTCTGGTGCTGGTGGTAATTCTTTCTAATCTAAAGATTAACTACCACAGTGATTCTAATGGGCAGCTAAATTTGAGAAATCAGATCTCACATCCAATTTCCCAGGAATCACTGGCATTGCCTGGATTTCTCTAAACTCCTTGGTTAGAAGGGCATGAAATTAAAATTTAATCAGCCTCTTTTCTGTTTAACTGACATCTTTTACTTTGTGGACTTGGGGTTCTGATCTATGACCTGACCCTGTCTCTCCCCTGAGTGGGGTGATGTTTGAATTCCAGTGACACCTTATCCCTGGGAGGTGGGGGGAAGTGCTTTCCAAGCAAGTGAAAATACAGGGTTACAAGTGAAAATACAAATTACACCTTCTTGACTTAACCAAGAAGTCCATGGGCAGATTTTAGCAGGCAACTAATTGAATTTAGCAGGATATTAAAGTTACATTCAAGATCAAACTTTAAAAATATAAACAACTTGATAGTATAAGTAACTATAACATACTTTTAATCTAATCATGTTTGTTTTTAAAGCAAATTGGAACTGATAAATATGCTCTTGTAATCCTTCTGTCGATTGTGATACACCAGAAAGTGAGTGTACGTATTCAATTCTGTTCATCCTGATTAATCCTAGGTCTTTGCAGGGTGCAGAGCATCTGTTGAGCTAAGAAATTGTCTCTGTGCTTCTTGAGGAGATTTTCCCCCTATCCTTGTCCAGGAAAGTCATGTCCAGGGTCAGTACATACAGCTGCACAGGTTGTACACAGAACAACTTGAGGGGTACCATTCATACCATGCTATTTACGAGTGGCAACCCCTTTGGTTGGGTATCACTTGAGTAAAAGCGCCTGCTGTCACTTCATTCAACCTTTTCTATGAACAAAATAAACTCTAACTTGGAAATCCTGGGCTCTGACCCAGGCAACAGCTGGACAAGACCCCTTCAGGGTGGAGACCTGTGGTCTCCAACTCAGAACCCTCACCTTTACCAGGGTTCTCAGTTATTTTCTCCCTTAAGTTAGAGATATCACTAGAGGGCCTTGTTCAGGAACAAACCATCCCGTTTGGTTAGAGTAGAGAGAAGAGGACTCAAAGTCCCTGCTTAGTGATGACCGGTGAGCCCTTGGCTGGCGCAGCAGAAATGGTAATGAGATGCTGAGATCCAGGAGTCCAGTGTCTCTCTCTCTCTCTCCATGTGGAACAGAGGCCCAGCTTTCATCCTCATGGTCTAATTCTCTCCTCCATCTTCTCCAGTCTGTCTCCCTCACTTACCAGCATGGGCAGGTCACTTCATTTGTTTTCTTATCTCTAAAATGGCCCAGCGACGTCCATGCCATAGGGCCGCTGGGAGGATAAGTGTGTGTGAGACATAGTGTCTGGCTCAGAGAAGATTTGGGGGAGATATTGGCTCCTTCTCTTTCCTCTCTTCTTTCATACAGTCTGCCCATTGCCCAAAGCCCTTCCTGTCCTCCATCTGCTGTCACCTTGTCTGGGGTACCCAAAGTACAGCAGGGCCCAGCCCAACTCTTCTCATGGTTCCAGAAGACAAGCAATGTTCCAATTGCCTTCACAGAAAGAGGTGGGCAAATCAGGGCCAGAGTGGCTCTTCCAGCCAATGGAAGGGGAGAGGATGCACCACAAGCCTGAGAAGGCCCCACGCAGGATGCTCAGCCCTCTCCCTACTGTTGAAGGCCTCTCTAAGCTGCTCCAGAGCCACTCACAGGCTCTCTGGTCTTCAGGATTATGGCCCTTCCTTTCCTCCTCATCTGCGAATCCAGGGCCCTGCATAAAACAGCTTCTGAGCCTGGGAACCTGGTTCCTTGTGTTTCAGTCCCTGCAGCCTTCTCAGATCCTGTGCCCTGGCCAAACACCAAAGGAAAACTGTCCTAGTCCCCAGGCCGCCTTGTGGGGGCGAGTGATGTGAAATAAGCTTCTGGGACCACTGGAAGCTACCTGGCCTGACCTCCCTTGGGGCCTCCGCCCTCCCGCCCTCTCCCGCATGGGTTGGCCAGAGGCCCCAGGGTTGATGTCTGGCTCTTCTCCCCACGGGCCACTCCTGTCCCCTGCTCTGTACAACTGCTTTAGCGCCTACATTTGCTTAATACCCCCTTGCCCAGTGCTTCCCATCTTCCATAATGACGCTAATGGATGAAAGACAACAGTAGCTTTTCTGAAGCAGGAGAACCTCCCCCAGCTTCCGCCCACCGGCCTGACCTATTGCTGCTACTGCTGCTGCTGGGAATCCTGGTGCATGCTGGGAATCCAAGTGCATGCTGGGATTTCAGTCCATTCCTCCATGCATTTTGGTTTTGCTTGGAACAGTTTCAAACTTGGAACTGTTGGTTTCTAGCCCATGGTGTACACTCCGTGAAATAAAGTCAAGAACTTCGTGGGAAGAGAGACATACCTGAGGACTTGAGATTTTCAGGCCTCCCATTGCACAAACCCAGCTGTGGTCTAGATAACATCGGCTATGCACTAGTGAAAAGGATCCAGAAGAAAGTGCTTTTATCTTCTTATCAGAGGATTGACGTTAAGATCTAGTCAGTTCTTACGAGAGGTAAGAACTAAGTCCTGGAACATATTTAGGGAGCTGCCTACATGGAGACCACCCACAGACACGCCAGGTCCTGAAGGTTGTATGAACATAGCTGTACATATCATGCTGCCCCCATAAGCCAGTGGAACCCTTTCATTCCAGAATTTTATTAATCCCCTGGGAAGAGGAGCTTCACAATACCTTTTATAATGTTCCCAGAGGAAGTAACCCAGCCGGTGTTTTTGGAGAACGAATACAAAGAGAGTAGAAGGATCCTCTAGGTCTCTGGCTTCTCTGAAAATGCAGAAAGACCAGATTAGGAGTTTCAGTTCTCACCTTGGCTAATGGATGAAAATTTGAGGCAAAGCCAATGACTTACCAATGTAAGTCCCACAAAGAAGTTGGATCACAAAGAACATCCTGGACCAGAAGAACAGACGGAAAGAAGAGTCTTCTGGGGAACAGAGGCTGATGGGGACCTGACAGTATCCCAGGCTGGTGCTGGTGGGTGGCCACTTACTAAGTGCCTCACTGGCTTCAAACACTGGTCTCCCACTGGCCAGGATGCAGCCCTTCTAGAAATCATGACTCATTGGAGATGTCCATGTTCTGAGGCCTTAAACTGGAAGGAGATTACATGGGGAAATATTAGGCTGGGTCTCTGTCCCTCTCCCCAAGATAACAATGTTGGCTTCATCTTTATAAGATACTGTAGAATCTAATTTACTGAAGACAAAGAAGGTGTCTGCAACCAAAAAAAAAGAAAAAAATCTAACAATTTCATGCGGATATCCCACACTGCCATTTTCTCACGATCCTATACTCCGTGAACCACTTCTAGCTTGTTTGTTCTAGTACTGCACGGCCTTGTCCTCTTTCCTTGGTTCATAACTACAGAAGAAGCTAGGAAAAGAAAGAGCTCTAACCAAACTTCAAGAACTGGAATTCCAGTGTCCTTGCGCAGCGCCATGTTTGAGAGCCAATTCAGACCTCAAGGCCTCTTGAAATATTCACAAGAGAAGACGTCCTGGAGGAACTCCAAGCTCACTCTCACAGTAGGCATTTGCGCTCAGAAGCAGCAGATCCCTTCACCCACTGGGAAACCTGGCTCCAATGCTCCAAGCTTGCCCATCCAGAGCCACACACATCCAACAGAACCCTTGTTGGATCTTTGGCTCAGCACTCCAAGATGGCAGCAGCAGCAGCAGCAGCAACAGTTCTTAGAAAATCCAGGGCTCTGGAGAGCAGCAGGGCTGGCCACCCATAAAGAAGCTGCAATGCAATTGTGAAGCTGGAGTTGCCGGCAGGAGTCCTAATGGTGGCCCTTGGTTTCTTGCAGACATTGACGAGTGCCTCTCAAGCCCTTGTCTGAATGGAGCCACCTGCGTGGACGCCATCGACTCTTTCACATGCTTATGCCTTCCCAGCTACCAAGGGGACCTGTGTGAGATCGGTACGACCGTCTCGGCTTCAGCTAATGTTACTAACTGCTGCACCCCCTCTTCCTCCCTCATCCTTCCCTGCTAACCACAGGTTCTAGGCCCTGTGGGGCCCCCAAGATCCATCCAGACAGCCACTTCAGGGGCCACAAGTGAGAAGTCGGCCCCACTCACTCTCACTCCTTCTCTTGCTGTTCCCTGCGGAAACCCTCCTCTGGGGCACTGGCTGATCTGACTGCAGAAGAGACATGCAGGCCGGGCCAGCCTGCACTTTGGAAGGTGGGGCTCTGGGGGACCTTTCAAACACTAACCTGCTCCAGGGCTTCCAGATGCCACCAGCAAAGTTGGTGCATGCATCAGACTAAGAAGACAGGGCCAATTCCATGCATTTGTCTTGAAGGACACTATGGGTGGGAGTCATTGGTTCTTGCTCCGGATGAGAGCCCCGGATCTTCCCAGCATGGCCATGGGCATGTGTCTGCCTGCTGTATTGCCCACGGGACCTCTGTGGCCCCTCCATAGCCTTGGGAGCCACCGTGCCACACTGGTCAAGCTGCCTTCCTCTTCTTCTCTGGCAAGAGCTATGGTCTGTCTGTCTGAGAGCTCCCGTGTCACCAGCATGCTCAAGTCATGCATGCACAAGGACAGCTGCATGTCACCTTATCCTCATTACCACCGTGACAGCTGCCACGTCAGTGCCACTCCGGTCCACGCTTCCTTGCTCCCTCCCTTGTGCAAGGCAAAAGGCTGGCCAGAGAGAACAGAGCCTCGCTGCAAGGGCTCTGAGCTTCCTCTCTTGGGCCTTGCCAACCCCTCAGTTTCTGCACCTGGGCCAGGCCCTGCCAAGGGGAGCTGTGGGCCAGGAACTTCCTGAGGCCAGACTGAGCCCACAGCCCTCTCACCTTCAGTGTTTCCTAGTCTCCCCATCTCAGGGCCACCCCGTCTCAGAAATGGGGAGGCGGAGCTTGCAGTTGCTAGTAGCAATGGTCCGTGCAGAACTGGAAGTATTTAGGGGCTCAAAACCATTTTCAATGAACTCTCAATTTAGACATCCCAGAAACTTCCAGACAGCAACTGAAACTCCTAATCAGAGTGGGAAGGTAGTTTTGGATTGCATGTTCCTTGGAGGCACTGCCAAGGTTACAGACTGGTGGAGGAACTTCTGGAAGAAAAGACTTGGCCTGGACCCTCCTTCCCTGCAGCCTCCCATTCTCCACCTTCACCCCAAGACTCCAAGAAACTGGTGCATGGGGTCTTGTCTGGGGTGGGAGTGGAGAGTTACAAGGATTCCAGGGTGCCAGAATATTTGCCACAGGGAGAAGGGCACGGAATGTCCACGCAGACAACAGCTCTTGGGTGTCAGACTGGGAGAGGAAGTGCCCTGCTGGAGTGGAGGCCAGGCCCGCAGAGGGCTCTGCACTCTGATGGAGCAGAGAGAGGGTGCCAGAGCCCCCGAACCGGTCCCTGGGCCTGGGCGCCCAACCGAGCAGGGCTGCATCTCTTCTCCTACTCCAATCCTGAGCGCTCACCACCCCAAGGGTGCTTCAAGCCTTGGCTCTGGCCCTGCTCCTTCTTGCAGCCTTCCTGGAATTGTGTTGCTGTTTCCCCAGAGCCTCCATCCTGCATGGCCCTGGCCCCTCCCAGCACAGCTGCTGCCTCCAGCTTTGCCCACCCAACTCAGCCCTCAGGCACTCAGGTGGCCCAAAAATGGACCCCACAGTCAGCCCTGGGATGACATGTCTCTGGCCTCCTCAGGTGCTCAGCTACCTCTGAAGTCTCTCTGCCTTTTCTTTCTCTCTGCCTTTCTTTCCAAACCCTTGGGGAAGGCATTGGCAGCATCCTCCTAAGCCTTCCTGCTGCTCTGCCTCTTTCTTCAAAGGCTGCTGGCCTCAAACTCTTCTCTCTCTCTGCCCTTCCCAAGCGTCCGTCTTCCAACCCTGCCAAGCATCCACCCCTTCAGCTTAAGCATCCTTCCCTTCAGGTACTGGTCCTTTCTTCCCGGAACAGCCAGACCAGGGAGGCTGCCATACAGCCTGGGGGGTTCATGGCCCTACACTCAGCTCTGGGGCCCTAGGGACAGCCCTTCACCTGTGAGGCACCAGGGGAAGAAAGAAAAGAGGGTCTTGGAATTCCCTCTGTCCTGTACTGTGCTGGCAGGTGTTTAACAACTGACTCTCAGAGAGGAAGGAGGATCCCTGATTTGTAGCATCTGCCAATTTCTGGGGTATAACACTCTCACGAGGGCCAGTTAAAGCTACCAATGTAATGTCACTAGAGGCCGAGTTGGGGACTTCCCTGATGGTCCAGTGGTTAAGACTCCACGCTTCCACTGCAGGGGGCACGAGTTCAGTCCCTGGTCAGGGAACTAAGATCCCGCATGCCGCACAGAGCGGCCAAAAATAGTTAAATAAATAAATTAATAAAATAAAATTAAAAAATAAAGGCCGAGTTGGGAAGACACACTCCTAATGGCTTTCCCCAAGCCTGAAGGGGCCAGTTCCAGCACCACCTGCCTCTGTCTGTCCCTCTAGGCTCTGCTCCAAGAGCTCCACATCAGTGCCTTCTGCTGGACTCAGAATCCATTACCAATGTAGGCTTGGGAGGAGAGAAGCCCTTCCCCTCTTCCCATCTGCCACCAAGAAATAGAATGAAAAGCCAGGGTCCCTGGGTCGTGGACCCTGAGGCAGTATCGTGTGCTCTGATAGGATAGACTTAGAGCTCTGTGTCTTCTTTGGACCCAAAGCAGACATTTCTGCTCCTCTGTCCCCACCCAAGTTTCCATTTCATGCCCCCAGCACCGCCTGCTGCTGCCCCCTTCACACACTTCCCCACAGCTCCCTCTCTCCCTGGAGCCCCTCACAGCCTCTGAGCCATGTTTTTCCCTAAGCCTCAACACCTCCTACCTTCCCATCTCTTTTTACCTGGCTGCTGAGCTCTGCCAGCCCTGCAGCGCAGACTTCAACAGGAGAAAAGCTTTGTGGGTGGGAGGCAATATCAGGAAAAGAAAGGGTCCCTGGCATTTCCCAGAGGCTCCTGGGGAGGAGGGGGCAGGGCCAGGCCTCTTGGCTTCCAACTTGAGCCCCGATCCAGTCGGGCCTCTCCCTTCCTTTGGGGAGTGACACGGAAGGCAGGGTGAACGCAGGAATCCCTGCCCTGAGACTGGCAGCAGACGCCATCCCCAGTCGGCCTCCAGGCCCTCTCCTCAAGCCCCTGACCTGTGTTGCAGACCAGAAGCTGTGTGAGAAGGGCTGGACCAAGTTCCAGGGCCACTGTTACCGCCACTTCCCCGACCGGGCGACCTGGGTGGACGCCGAGGGCCAGTGCCGGAAGCAGCAGTCACACCTGAGCAGCATCGTCACCCCTGAGGAGCAGGAATTTGTCAACAGTGAGTGCGCCGGGCCTCAGGGGCCCAAACGGATAACGGTCACGTGGGCGAAGGATCTCCCTTGACAGCAGTCAGCGGACTTGAGCCCAGTGAGGCAGCAGGGGTCGGGGGCAGGGAGGGAGGGAAGGGCATTTCTGCCGCCTGAGGGGCCAACGGCTCTGGCTGCACCCAGGACAGCCCACTGTCCGTCAGAGTCAGCCCTGGATTAACCCCGAGTCTGTCACCAGTCCATGTCAGCTCAGGGAGATGGTCCAAATGCACTCCAAACATGCAGGTGCTAAGACCCTTGTCAGGACCCTGGAGGCAGGTGTCACGCTCCTAGGAGCCCACCCAGCTCCTGCCACCCCTCCATCCCCTCTGTCTCTACGAGCTCAAGTTTCTCAGACACCTTCAGGGCGCCCCATACCCATGTCCTCTCTCCAGACAATGCTCAGGACTATCAGTGGATCGGCCTGAATGACAAGACCATCGAAGGAGACTTCCGCTGGTCAGATGGACACTCCTTGGTGAGTTCTGCTGGGGGCACCCGGGATAGTTGGCGGCCCAGAGGAAATGAATAAAGACCCCCGGAGAGAGACACATTCAAATCACATGCAGACATTCACTGAGCAGCTGCTGGACTGGGAGCCCTGAGATCCGAGATTGTGTCTCGTTCTTGTCCCTTTAGAGACCAGGCCAGGGCTGCACAACTGAATAATGGCCTGAAAGGAAGGGTGAGGGATGAGGAGGGCAATGAATGAATGAAGGCAAACCACCGAGAGGGAACGTGGAAGCTTTAGAGTGGTTCCTTGCCCACAGAGGACTCGAGTCCACTCAAGGAGACAGACAGACAGATAGAAAGCAACATGGTTGCCAGCTGAACAGTACACATAGTAAATGATGGAGGTCAGCAAAGGACCCCAGGGAAGGCTCCCTGGAAGAGGCGAAGATGAACAGGGTCATGGGGGAGGGGAGCAGTTACATTAGAGGAAAGGGGACTTGTTTGTCCCTGAGTCAGGCTAGAGGGAGAAGCCTGGTATGGCAGAGTCTGGACTTGCGAGCCATATCTCTACCTCCCAGTCCTGCCCAAGCAGGCAGCCTGGGTGACCAGCCCCGTTGGCCCATATGGAAGAGGAGAGTGTTGTCAGCTCATTAACAGGGACTGTGAGTCCTGGGGGCTCTGAGTTCCTGGCAAGGACCACAGCCAGATGGTGTGAGCAGTTCTTTGGAGGGCCCGTGGGTTCCGTGGCACCTGGGACAGCCCTGACCAGACTCCCAGCAGTCTTTGCGCCCCCGCCCGGAAGGGGCTTGATGCAGAGGGAGAGCAGGGGTCCGGCCAAGCTGTACTGCGGCTGCCCCCTCCTCACCCCTTCCCCACTCCCACCCACAGCAATTTGAGAACTGGCGCCCCAACCAGCCGGACAACTTCTTTGCCACTGGGGAGGACTGCGTGGTGATGATCTGGCATGAGAAGGGCGAGTGGAATGACGTTCCCTGCAATTACCAGCTGCCCTTCACGTGTAAAAAGGGCACAGGTAAGCAGCAGCCTGGGAGGGATAAGCAGCGTGGAGAGAATCAAGACTCCAGGCTCCTGCTGTGTGACCTGGGGCGAGTCACTCGGACTTCTGGCTGTTGAGGTCACCTCACCCGCCCCACCAGCAGATTGGAGCTGACCTGGGGGGGCCACTCCCAATGCCAGCATCCCAGAGCTGATGGAAAGGGCCAGCCCACTAGGGACAGGAAGAGGGTGAAGGTCACAGGAGGACAGACCCCCTCCACACATACGGTGCCTTGGATATCAGCACAGAAAGTCACCCACAATCACACATAGGTTGGGAGCCTCCCTCTCTGGGGTTCCCAAGCCCGTCAGTCGCAGAGTCTGAGTTGTCAGCCTTGATCATCAGCTTTAAGTCTGTGGACACCTAGGTGCGGGTAGGACACTCCCCAGCTGTTCCCACTCCTGGCCGCGTTCCCCTCCCTTGCCCCCGAGGCCTCCTTTAGTTCCCACTTTCCCCTGCATCACTGTTTTCATAGAGAAGTCACAGACAGTCTGCCCGGCTCTCACCCTCTTTCCCCACCTTTCTCCCTTTTATTCCCTTACTGCTGCTCTAAATCATCGAGGAACCCAAATGTTAGAACCAGTGTTTTCCAGATTCTTAGTGCGGCATGAAAGCACCCCTTCCCCAGCAATCAGGGCTCACTGCTGGGTGTTCAGGCTCCGTGCCCCTTCCTTGGGCTCTGAGCCCATCTTCTCACAGCCAGAGGGGGCCATACTGGCTCATGACCAGCATGGGGCATCACGGGAGACCCTCTCAGAGCCCTTTCTGAAGGGTGTTTGCCCCTCAGTGGCCTGCGGAGAGCCCCCCGTGGTGGAGCACGCCAGGATCTTCGGGCAGAAGAAGGACCGATACGAGATCAATTCCCTGGTGCGGTACCAGTGCACCGAGGGCTTTGTCCAGCGCCATGTGCCCACCATCCGGTGCCAGCCCAGCGGGCACTGGGAGGACCCTCGGATCACCTGCACAGACCGTGAGCATCACCCCACACAGCGTTAGATACCGCCAACACGTCCTCCTCCCTGCCCCCCGCTGTCTGCACCGTCCATGGGCTCAATCACAGATGTCCGCTGCCCCCAGGGAGGGCTCACTTGCACTGAGAAGGTGAAGATGAAAGCAGGTGGCCCACTTTCCTTTTCAACACCAGCCCCGAAGCCCCGAAGCCCAAGGTGGTTCCAAGAAAAGTCAAAACCAGGAAGTGGGTAAAGCCTCAGGCTGCCTTCCAGAGCCCATGGTTTCTGCAGGGAGGGGAGCCAGCGGAGAAGGGTCGGGACGGGGAGAGGCTGGGTTGGCCCACTTTCTTCCCAGGGTTCACCCAGATGTTTCCATCTCCGTTTCACCCCAGCCTCTACCTACAAGCGCAGACTACAGAAGCGGAGCTCACGGCCCCTGCGGAGGAGCCGCCCCAGCACGGCCCACTGAGAGGAGCTTCCAGGATGTGCCCAGGATGCTGAGCCCAGGAGCCTTGCCAGGCTGACATCCCACAGGGATGGTGTCCTCTCCTTGTCGCTTTCTGTCATATAAGGAATTCCATTAAAGAAGGAAAAAAAATAAATCCCACATTGTGTATGCACCCCCCGACCCCCCCAAATCGCCAAACTGCATCTAATTTTCCTCCCAAATGCCAAAGCAAAGCAAACGTATTGTAACCCGTGGACTGAGTTTAGAGACGTTTCTTCAATCTCCCGTTGTGCCTTTCCAGGGACCAGCGCAGGGACAGGGGGAGAAGGGGAGGAGTTAAGTTAAATAAAGAAGGTAATTTTTTGTTTCCTGACTTTATCCAAGAGCAGTGCAATCGTTGGTTCTTTCACCTCCAGGGAGAGCTAGGGAGGAGGGAGGAAGGGGCAGAGGCCTGAGGGCATGAAAAGTGCGGAACCGCAGCTGAATGTATGGGATGAGACGGAGTCTGAGGGCTGCACCATCTGTGCGGGGGAGAAGCCTGGGGGAGACGGGGTGGCTTCCGGCCGCAGGTGAGCGGGCAGGAGAGAGCAATCGAGGGATCTTCCGAGGCGTGGGGGTCGGGTTCCTTCCGAGGGACCCTTTTCCAGAGTCGTCTCACCCAGGTCTGCCACCCCAGCAGGTATCGATCTCGATCTCTGGCAGGGCTGGGCGGGGGGCATTTCCTTCCCAGTGGGAGTGCCGCCCAACCCTCCCCCCTCCCTCCCCCACCCCCCGGGACCGTGCAGGCACCAGGGTTCCGTGCACCTATTTATATTTTTGAAAACTAAAGATTATGATAATTATAATGATAATAAAGACATTGGAAGAGATCTATTTCTTTTCTTTTCCCTTCTTTTCTTAATTTAAAGAGAAGGCGACCATGGTCCAGGGTCAACTGAAGGGGCTCTTAGGTATGGGGGCAGTGGGGACACATTTTGATCAAATGACCCCGAATTCTTGCAAATCCTGCCTGATCAGAAAGCCTGGGACAATCACACTTGTGGTGCTTTATTTTCGCAAGTGTACCTGTGCGGATGATGGATTGTGTGTGTGTGTGTGTGGGTGTGTGTGGGTGTGTGTGGGTGTGTATGTGAGAGAGAGACAGCCAACAGGTGCTGTGTATGGATTTGCCAGTTGGCATGCTGTCAAAGAACAACTCAAGTGAGACATCTGGCCACTATCCGGAGTTTGGTCCTTTGATTTACACTGTTTGCTCACATAGGAAGAGTCGATTGGTAGAGAGAGTCCAAGAACAGAAGCAAAATCAGGATTTATAAGAGGGAAGAAAAAAATTGCAGACAGCCTAGGAACAGTGAATCTTGCTTATACATTTTTGAGGTCAAATGGTTAGCTAGCCGCTAGCACAAAGGTCCGGGCATCCTGCCCTTAAGTAGGCTGTAGGATACCAACGAAAACGATTTCGACTGTTTATGGATTTCCCTCAACAGACCTTGAGTCGAGCTGGAGTGTGCACTCCAGGCAGTGACCCTCCGCCAGCCTCCTCCTTAGAAGGCCAGGTCGGCGCCACCCTCTCATCACACTTGCTCAGCGGGCACTGATTCTGTGTTTATGAAGGTGTCTGGGTGTTGGTTAGTGTGTGCCAGTGTGAGTCTGCTAGTGTCTCTTTGGGTGTGTACGTGTGTGGTTGAGTATTTGTTGGTGAATATTTTTGTGTACCCAGGTTACCTACAGATCTGGAAAGGATCAGTGGACAAAAGCAGAGGATGCAGCAATGGTCACATAGGAGGAATGCAATAATCATGCAGTTTATTGATTAATTAACTGATTCATTGGGCACACGACTGTGTCAGTAGTTTTCAACCTTGAGCCTGCATCAGCAACGAGAGGGCTTGTGCTGGGTCCCACTCCAGAGTTTCTGACTCAGCAGGTCAGGGGTGGGGTCCAGAAATTTGCATTTCGAACACGTTCCCAGGTGAAGCTGGTGGTGCTGGCCACACTTTGAGAAGCACTGGGCTACGTGAAGGATAGAGTTACTGATTGTGGGTGACAGAGGTGTGCCTGTGCAGAGGCAAATGGTCTGGTTTCCTGAGGCTGACATGGGGGGCGGTGGGGACAGAAGGTGAGGCACAGAGAGGGCTGGTCTCCAAGATCCTCTGCAGGGCACAGCTTCCTCTGGTCCCCCGAGAGGTACCTCCCACTCTTGTGCTGTGTCCGCACAGACTCACAGCCGGGAGTGGGATGGGGGGAGAGCGAGCCAGCACCTCCAGCTGCTAGGCCAGCCCCCAAGGCAGGGTGTCCCCAGGGCAGGCAAGGCCAGACCACGGCAGCCCAAAGGTGCAGCCCATGGTGTTTCCCACCCACTCCAGTGGACAGACCCAGTCGACCTTTGAAGTCTGGGACAGAATGGTCCCCCATTCCCACCGGGCAGGGAGCTGGGCCCTAAGACTGAATGAGATAAAGAGTGAGACCCAGAGCAGGGACTCAGGGTGGAGGAAGGGGTCACAGCACCATTTATTGTCCAAAAAAAGTACACACACCTGAGGGCTGCTCCCCAAATAGGGAAAAATGAGAACAAAATATGGACTATTTGGAACTAAGAAAAGGAAAAAATGGGGAGGAAAGTCTCTCTCTTCCCTGGGATGTCACACAGAAGCCCAGGGACCCACTTCCAGCCCTAGCTCCTCCGCCATGCTGATGTGGGCCAGCTGCTTGCCAAAGAAGTACGAGGGGGCAGGAGGCTGCAAGGCCCAAAGCCCAGCTCCACAGCTGCCCTGGATGCCCTCTCCTCCCTCAGGCTGAGGCGGAGGGAGGATTGCAGCCACCACGCCCTGGCATCTCATGCCACTGCCAGCTCTGGGAGCCAGCCTCCCAGGGGCAGGGAAAAGGGGCTGGACTCAGCAATGGCAGAGAGCACCCTCATGAGCCCATGAACCTCAAGTGTCCTGGAGGAGAGGGGCAGGAGGATTCATGGAGGGGGAGAGCCTTGGAGTGTCTACCTGAGTAAAGGGAAGATCTAGGATCTGTGGGATTTACAAAAAAAAATAGTATTTAAAAAAATTTTAAGTTGAAAAGTATAAAAACAAAATGAAAATTGCCCCAACCTGCAAGGGAAAATGAACTACTCAATAAATACAGCCCGTGAGGGGATGGGGTAGGTGTGAGTACAGAGCTGGAGCCCGGCGCTAGCGTGGCCGGTAGCAATAGACGCCATACTTGCGGCTGTGTGGGTCTGGGAAACCGAAGCTTCGGACCCCAGGCTCCAGGGACCCACAGTTGCGACGTGGGTGAGCCACAGGGTAGCGGGCACTGCCATCTGCCAGCCAACCAGCGTCGCAACGGTCCAGACCGTGGAACTTCCAGGCGGCAAAGAGCTGGCCCACCTTGGCGATCTGGGCACCGTCTTCCTGGCAGGCCTCCTTTGCCTCTGCCAGTGTCAGCTTCTCAGGGTGCTCCAGGTAGTACACCTGCCCTGTGGGATGTGGGGCGTGAGAGCTGCACAGTGGAGTGGGCAGCCAGAGAAGACAACAGGGCCTGGAGCAATGCCAGCCCATTCAGACCCCACCAACCAGCCCCCAAAGACCTGACAGCTCTCTGAGCCTAGGGAGATGCCAGGCTATGGGCATCAGCAGTGGATACTGTTGGGGGATAACTTCCCTCTCTGAGAGTGCCATCCTACCTGCCATGGGGCTGGGGTTCCTCCAGTCATATCGGTACACCACCCCAGCCTTCCCTAATTGCACCCTGGGTTGGTGCCCCACCTCTGCTGGACCAATCAGAGTCTCTCATTCACTCAGACATTTACTGAGCACCTACTATGTGCCAGGCAATTTTCTAAGTGCTTGGGATATGGCACGGAACCAATTTGTTTTTATTCACTTATCTTCCCATGAAATGAACTCCTTTGTGAGGACAGACTGTGTTTTATTTGTCTATGATGACCAGTGCCTAGCCTTGGCCCCAGCACATAGTGGGCACTCAGGAAATGTTTGATGAATGACTAAACCAATGATTGGTGTGAAGCAACAGCAGCAAAGCACTCAAAACTCAGCTGGGGGACTTCCCTGGTGGTCCAGTGGTTAAGACTCCACACTCGCAATGCAGGGGGCATGGGTTCAATCCCTGGTTGGGGAGCTAAGATCCTGCATGCTGCAAGGCGCGGCCAAAATAAATAAATAAAATAAAGAGCATCCCTAATGAACACCAGGAAACTTAAAAAAAAAACAAACAAAAAAAACTCAGCTGGACATGGCTTCAACATGTGCGGGTGCTCCAGACCTCCAGGTGAAGGTGCCAGCAGGGTGGGCAGAGAGGTCTGAAAGCTCCCCAGACACTGCCCTTCCACCCGCAGGCCTGTGCTCAGCCATTCCACTCACCCCTGAGGGCAGCAGCAAAGCAGAACACATCATAGCGGTGCAGGCGGCGGTGGCGTGGGCCGTAGCTGCGCACACCAGGTGCCAGGCCCACGCCACCGCAGGGGTGTCGGGCCTGCGTGATGGGGTACTGCACAGAGGCGTCCTGCAGCCAGCCTGCGTTGCACCAGTCCAGGCCTTCCTCCCAGGCCCGGAACAGCTGCTCAAAGGAGGCCACCACCGCGTCCTGTTCCTCGCAGGCCCACTGGGCCTCGTGGAAGTTGAACTGGTAGCGCCCTTGGGGGTGCTGGTAAGGGAAGACCACACCTGGGGAGGGAGGAAAAAGCAGCTTGAATGGGTGGGCCGGGCCCAGCTGATTGGAGACCCAAATCTACTGGGACAGATGCTCCCCTCAACACACACACACACACACACACACACACACACACACACACACACACACAAAATCCCTCAGAAAAACTCTGTAAACCTGTCATCTCTTGTCCAATATCCAAATCTGAGGCAGAGCCTATATCTGCTTTACACCTCCCTCCCAGAGCTAGACTGGCACACAGCAGTACTCAGAAAACTATTAGCTTGTTAAGGTAATGAATTAATCAGCTAACTAATATCCCCAACTACAGAATAAGACTAAGGCCTAATTCACAGGCTGTTGCAAGAACCCCAGTGCTATGGTCTCAATGTGTTCCCCCAAAGTCAGATGTTTAAATCCTAACGCCCAATGTGATGGTATTAGAAGGTGGGGTCTTTGGGAGGTGATTAGGTCTGGAGGGTGGAGTCCTCATGAATGGGGTTAGTGCCCTTTTAAAAGAGACTCCAGAGACCACCCCCCACCCCCAGCCCCTTCCACCGTGTGAGGACGCAGCGAGAAGTCTGCAATCTAGCAGAGGGCCCTCACTTGACCATGCTGGCACTCTGATCTGGGACTTCCAGCCTCCAGAACTGCGAGAAATGAATTGCTGCTGTTGTTTATGTTGCCCACACTGCGGTATTTTATTACAGCAGCCTGAGCCAAGACACCAGTGAGGAGGTACTGCCATCTACAGGAGAGGGTGCACTGTTGGGCTCTGGCTCTCCCTGTCGGTAGCTGAGACCTCATCATCTACATTAACACTAACATTAATGTGGAAGCTTCTTAGGAGAATACAAGTTTCCATGTGGGACAGACGGAATTCAGGGGAAGAGGAGGGATGGTAAAAGGTCTTAATAAAGGGGAGGCTCAAGGTCAGGGAGGTCCTGGGCAGGGGGCTTCCCTTTCTGGTGCCAGAGGCTTATAGGTACCATAGGCTCCCTCAAAAGTCACCATTCATGTTTGAAACTTTACCATAATAAAAAAAAAATTAAACACCCTAGATCCAGTCTCTACCAAGTCAGATGAAACCTTAAGGAGAGGCGGTGTCCCTAGTGCCTCGGACTGACGTTGTTTAGAAGCAGGGCCTGGAGTCCTTAGAATCTCCTTCCTGTGGCCAGGAGCCTGGGAACATCTGGGCCCCACACCCCCAATATCACCTGGGGCAGGAAGCCAGGCCCCTGGGCAGAGCCAGGTTGAGGAGGCAGAGAGGCCTCAGGGCCTTGGCAATCAGCGCACAACCTCCATGTGTGTTTGCAGGGGGCTTATTTCATGCCTGGTTCCGTCCCAAATTCCCAGCCCTTCCAGCAGCAGGAACACGGTGAGGGCTCCCTGTTTCTCTAGGCTGCTTCTGTGGTCCCCAGACAAATGGCTCTCACAGGCTCCCTCCCATCCCCAACGTCATAGGCCACCTCTGGGCCACCATCTAAGCCACGGGGACTGGGGATGCGGCTGCTGATGGCAAAGAGCTGCACTGATTGATAGGCCCTTGACTCACATTTATCCTCATCTCCTCGAAGGAGGTAAAGGAGGAACTGCCCTTGTTCTTCATTTTACATGTGAGGGGACTGCAGCTCTGGGAGTGAAGCACTGACCCAGGGTACCACAGCTGGGATGGGATGGACATGGAGTCAGGTCACCCTTCTCTACATACCCCCCAGCTGCCTCCCTAACAGGTAGGAGATACATGAGGACACAGAGCCGCATCCTAGGGACAGAGAAGGTAGGAGTCATGTAGAGATCACAACAGGGACCCACACATAAGATCTAGTGTGTAGAGTTTGGCTGGCTTGCACAGCACTGGTTTGATTTTTTTTTTTAGTTAGATTTCACATAAAAATATAAGCTTCTCTTTTCAAATCAGAAAATCTGGCTGCACTAGGCCTGCTTCTGATGTGGCATCATCGGCTGGGCTTGAATAGAGCAGCTCCTTTCGGATGGATGAGGGCTCAGGAGTGTGCCCCAGTCCCCACCACTCCCTATCACTCACCCTGGGCTGACTCATTTGCTTGTGTTGCCTGCCAACCCTGCTTGAATCTCAGCTCTGTCTCCATCAGCTGTGTGCCCCGCTCTTGTCCCCCTCTCTCTGAACAGGATGTGAGCAAGAGGGAGTAGAGAGTAGTGGATTCTGGAGCCTGACTGCCTGAGGTCAAACCCCTACTCGGCCATTTATGAGCTGTGTGACCTTAGGTAAGTGACTTGACCTCTCTGTGCCTCAGTTTTTTCAGCTGTACAATGGGGGTGAGAATAAGAGCAGCTTCCTCCTGAGGTTGTTCTGAGGATTAAATGTTTATCTGCGGAAAGCACAGAGGTTTGGATGCTTTCTCAGAGCCCTCTCCCTGTAGTTCCCAGGACCCAGCCCCCATTGGGGTCTCACCCCGCAGCTCCAGCTCCACCAGGCCACTTTCATCCTCCAGCCCATCAATGACCTCGCAGCGGTAGCGCCCATAGTCCTCCAGCCTCAGGTCCCGGATCTCCAGTGACACTTCACGCTCCCTCTCCTGCCACAGATGCACCCGGCCTCGGTAGTCTCCGAAGGCGCGGTGCCTCAGCCCAATAGCCACCAGCACGTCCTGCTCCGGGGCCCCATTCTCCGACAGTTTCCACCATTTGATGCGTACGGGCCGAGGAGAGACCACGGCCGGCTCGTAGTGGTAGCGGCAGGGCAGGGTCACGTTGGCCCCACGGTAGGAGAACAGGATCTCCTCAGGCGTCTCTACCACCAGCTTCACTCCATTGAAGATGCCTGGGGGGAAAGGCGGGTGCAGATGGGGACCTGCTGCAGCACATCTGTACCCCTGCAAAGGCCAACCCACCCTCACTCTCAGCTCCCGCTAGGCCCAGGAGTTCTAGATTGCAAGAATGGCTGCAGTGCTGCACCCCTCCCTGCATCCACACGCTCTGCAACGCAACTTTACATCTCCTTCCATCAGGAGGTGACTCTATGCCCCGCCCCCCTGCGACCTTGAATCCTTGCTGGCCCTGCCACTTGCTTTGACCAAATGAATATGTTGGAAGTGACGGTTCTGTGGTGCTTGCTCTGAGCCAAGGCTCCAGGAGGCCCTGCTGAGGCTACTCTTTCTCCCGGAACCTTGCCAACCACCATCAGAACAAGACTGGTGCTGGGTGAGAAAACGCAGAGAGCAGAGACAAGCCATCCCAGCCGAGGCCATCCTGGACCAACCAGCCCCCGGCTGATCTGCCTGCCAACCGCAGGCACGATCAATTAAGTGAGCACAGCCAAGACTGAAGAGATGGAGCCCAGCCCAAAATGCTGACCAAAATGGAATCATGAGCAAAATACATGGCTGTTGTCTTAAGCCACTAGGTTTGTTAGGTATAAGAAGCAAACTGGTTATAAAGCAGAAACTAACACACCATTGTAAAGCAATTATACTCCAATAAAGATGTAAAAAAAAAAAAAAGAAGCAAACTGGGGGACTTCCCTGGTGGTCCAGCAGTAAAGAATCCTCCTTCCAATGCTGGGGACACCGGTTCGATCCCTGGTCGAGCAACTAAGATCCCACATGCCGCGGGGCAACTAAGCCCGCACACCACAGCTACAGAGCCCACGTGCTCTGGAGCCCGCGCGCCACAACTAGAGAGAAAAAACCTGCACACCACAACTAGAGAGAAGCCCGTGCACTGCAAGGAAGATCCCACGTGCCACAACTAAGACCCCACGCAGCCAAAAATAAAAAAAGATAAAATAGAAAATATTTTTTTTTAAAAAAAGAAGCAAACTGGTGTAGCAGGCAGCAAGAGCACCCCCAGATGGGTGGATGGCTGGGACTCTAATCTCCCTGAGTCTCCTTGCCGAACACACTGGCCACAGGAGACCACAGCCTGCCCTTCACTCTCTGTCCACTGTCCACCACGACTCTTCCCAAACACCCGGAAACACAAGTGAGATGAGGCCAGGACTTCTAGAGATTATAGTCAGGACTCAGGGGGACAAACAAACACAGAGCCTCCTATGCACCACAAGAACCAGGTTTATGGGCTAAGGCTGGCCCATCTCTAACTTGAGCCCCTCTATAGGGGCCTCATGGTCTCAGGACCTTGGGTCTGGACTTGAGACCTTGGAGGTACACAGGGTGGGGGCAGGGGGTAGCCTCGGGGGTAAGCAGGAGACAGACAGGGAGGCTCCCTGCAAAGGAGCTCATGCGGAAAAACAGCTACACCTAACAAGGCCTCGCCTGTGACAGGGTTTCTGTGAGGATCATACCAGGTAACATATGTAAGGCACCTAGAAGCATGCCTGACACATAGTAGGTGTGTAAAACCACTGATAAAGAGTCACCTGCCCAAAGCCACGTAGCCAGGAAGCGGCAAAATTGAGATTCAGACTCACATCTCCCTAACCCCAAACCCCCTTTCCAATGGGGAGACCTGGGGAGGTCATGTTTAAGCAGAATCGTGGAAAATTCGGCAGGATTTTGGGGAAAGTATAAAAAGCAAAAATGACTGTCCTACAGTGCACTTGGCTCCACATCTGAGGGGCCAGCAAACACGGAGTAACAGAACCACACCTCTTCTGCTCATCTTAGAAACGAGGCTGGACCACTGCACAGCTGGGAGAGGGGCTGCTGGCTTCATACCCTCGCCCCTGTCCCAGCCTGGAACCTGCACAACACAGCAGAGGCCAGGACAGGTCTTCGTCACCTGGCCAAGCCAGAAGTCGACCCAGGAGGCCACCCACCTTCGCCGTGGCCCTTGCCCGGGTTCCAGCCATGGGGACTATTGGAGTAGTAGAAGCCGTTGTAGAAGGGCAGGCCCGAGACACAGCACAGCGAGAGCAGCAGGCCCAGCGGCGGCAGGCCCATGGCGTCCCGCACGTGGCAGCGCCCAGGCGTCGGGGAAGGCTGGGGGCTGGGGCAAACTGGGAAGAGGAGAAAAACAAGCCAGTGAGAGAAGCCCTGAGGCGGGGGGCCGGGGACCCCTGGGTTCCAGCACCCACTCATTCACTCGATCGACAGGAAATTGTAGAGCATCTTCTGTGTGCCAGGCACCCTTCTCGAGGCCAAGGAGACAGTGGTGATGAGCTAGACAAGGTCCCTGCTCTCAGGGGACTGCACCCTGCAGGCAAGATGGGCAACAAGCAAGCCAACAAGTCCTAAACAGGAGTTAGGAGGCAGCAAAAAGACCATGGAGAAAATTAAGCAGGATGATATGACAGTATCACCATTTTTCAAACACCGGGATTGAATTGGAAAAGTTGTGAGCAGCATTTTTTAATGACAACCAAGAGACTAGATTAGACTAGAAAACATCAGGTTGCATTCATGGTTAGTGAAGATGAGTCCTGCACTGCAGAGCTTTTGTTTCAGTCCAGAAATATCTGTGGGGATGAGGTCGGGGGCGGGGGGGTCACAGTGTGAAATTATTTCTTATCCTGGGTCAAGGTAAAAAAAAAAAAAATTTAGTACCATGCTAGAGTACTTCTGGGGGGCTATTCCAGGTTCAGTGGACATGCAAATGAAATAGGCAGCTGGCCCATGGGCTGTAGTTTGTTGATTCTATTTTTTTGTATTGCATCAAAATATTATATCTTTTTAAATTTTACTTTTGGCTGCGTTGGGCCTTTGTTGCTGCGCACAGGCTTTCTCTAGTTGTGGCGAGCGGGGGCTACTCTTCGTTGCGATGTGCAGGTTTCTCATTGCAGTGGCTTCTCTTGTTGCGGAGCACAGGCTCTAGGCGTGTGGGCTTCAGTAGTTGTGACTCGTGGGCTCTAGAGCTCAGGCTCAGTAGTTGTGGTGCACAGACTGAGTTGCTCCGCAGCACGTGGGATCTTCCCGGACCAGGGCTCGAACTCGTGTCCCCTGCATTGGCAGGCGGATTCTTAACCACTGCACCACCAGGGAAGTCCCAAAATATTATTTCTTGATTATTGAGTTTTTTTGCACACACACTCCCCTCCCTTAAATTTGCATATGAAGCTAGTGCCTCACTCACCTCCCCCCATCCCTGCCCTGCTCATTGCCATTTACTGAGTACTCTCAACAATTAAAAGGCCGGGTCACACCTTGGAGGAGCCCCGTCCAGGGAAGGGGCAGAGTCATAGGCAGAAGATATCGTGTGGTGAGTACAAAGATAAGGTACAGAAAACTAGACTTGAAGACACAGGAGGTAGCCAGGTGGAAAAGGACAGCAGGGTTTGCCCAGGAGGGGGCGCAGCAAGTGCAAAGTTTCAGAGGCCAGAGAGCACGTGGAGGGCTGGGGTGTGCTGCCAGGTGTCCATTTGTGCCCCCCCCCCCCCCGCCCTGGTCCATCTCTGCTCTTTTCTGCCCTGCACTGATCACTCCTCCCAGGCCCCCAGGCCCTCTGGCTTCCAGCTAGATTCAGCCAACAGGAGGCACACACAGGAGATGGGCAGGAGGGGAGAGAGGTTGTGTCTCTGCAGTACCCGTGTCCCGTCAGGATCACAACTCCGCCGGGCGGCTCCTCTCCCCAATACCACTCTCATGGCTTTGTAACACTCTTTCCTCCCCTTTCTCCTCGAGGCCAGGGGGGCACCGACTGCCATTGCTTGTCTCTGCACCCCAACTCCCTAGCTTGTTGCCTTTACTCTCCTCTCTAAATGTCATCGCATCATGAGAATCTCTTATTGGAAACATCTAGGGTGAATTCTGCTTCCTGCCAAGGCCCTGGCTGATATAGGGGAAAGGAGGGGAGAGGGCACGGCAGGACCAGAGTCTAGATGCCCTTGTGTGTCAGACCCAGCAGCCTGTCCTTTGTCCCCAAAGCCCTAGGGTGCCAGTAATGGCTTTAAGCAGGGGAGCCACAGGATCAGACCTACATCTTAGAAACATCCCTCTGGGGGCTGAGTGGAAAGTAGGGCAGCAAGACCAGAGTTGACAGCAGGCATTTGGAAGCATGACTGTGATTATCATGCAGCAACGTGGAAAGTGCTTAGGGTATCATTTAGAATAGACAAGGCAGAACATAGACTTGCCACTCTGCTCTGATTGTAAGTGTGTGGCCCTAAGAATGCCTGTGAACAGGAACCAGAAGGGGAGGGAGCAGCAAAAGGAGAGAAAGGGAGAGGAAGGGAGGGAGGAAAAAGAAAAGAAATGCATTGGCCTGTAAGGGTGGTGGGATTGTGGGGGAAACATTCTTGTTTCCAGAACAGTTAGGAGCTCTTGCTGGAGAGGAAGGAATGGATGTGAAGGAAGTTGAGGGGTAGAATCCACTGTTCCCTTAGGCCTCTTTGCAGAGAGCCCAAGGCCCAGACTTGCCCTCTGTGCCTTGCACAACAGGAGGACACCGTGAGCCTTGCTTCTTTTCCAAGAGGAATCCCCAGGTGACACCCACAAAGCCTCTTGGTGACTTGGATCTGGGCAGCCTAAGCACAAACAACCCAATACAGAAGTTTGGACCCCTGATAATGCACTTTTCTGTTATATGTATGCTGTGCAGCTAATATGCTCACAGTTAATATGCTTGTGAGCAAAAATAATACATGCCACATGCAGGTCTTACACTGAAAACGATCTGGGATGCCTTTCCTTGGTATTCTTTCCCCCAATCTGTTGGCAGCCAGAGTAGCCACCTTAGACTCAGAGATGGAAACCACAGGCTTAATGACAGAGCCACCCCACCAGCCCTGGATCTCCCCCACCTACACTGTGTCATGAGAGAAAAAGAAAGTCCTATTGTATCTAAGCCACCACATTTGAGTCTCTTCATGAACGTAGCTTAGCCACACTTGGCCTAAAAAATAACTCCACAGGGTTGCTATGATCAGCATAAAAATATTAACAGCTGACTTTAATGAGCACTTACTATCTCACTTAATTCTCACCACAACCTCTAGAGAGGGACCTATTGGTATCCCCATTTTACAGTGGGAAAATCAAGGCACAAAAAGATTAAATAATCTGCCCAAGGTCATCCAGCTAGGAAGCAGCAAAGCCAGGATTTGAACGCACTCCAGCTCCAAAGCCTGGAACCACAATATCAAACTAGGGAAAGTGACATGTATAAAGCACATAGTCCACTGCCTGGCACACAGCAGGTCCTCGTAGGAGTTAGTTTCCTTTCCCTTCCTTGGGTTTCCATGTTTAGAATGCAAAGAAAAGTGGAATGAGGTTGGAGAGGCTGGATGTCCCAGGGTCCGCCCTGTCCCTGGGCACCCAGAGCCTCCTGGAGCAGAGCGGCTCCGCAGCCTCCGCCTGCAACGTTTCCAGCCTCTTTCCAGCACCTCATCTAGTACAGATGCTCCCCAGTGAGAAACGGCTTCCCCACGATGAGCAAATGCAGGCATTTCTGCCACAAAGTGATCTTTGTCTGCCTGGAAAAAAAACGTGTATTTTTGTAAAATCATGTATTAAAAAGTAACAGGTTTAGGGGAAAAATAAGTTTGGGGCAAACTACTCGAAACATATGCAACTTTATAACCAGAGCACTAACAAAAACAAGAGCAATTCTAAAAAAAAAAACAAAAAAACACCAGCATCGTTAACACTCCACTGACACTGGCACCCACGTCCCATCAATCAGTCCTTTGCAGACTTCACCCACCACTGGGGCAAGTGCTTCTTTCTTCAACATGTAGGTCCTTGGGGGCACTGGATTCCAATTTTGGTAAATTCCAATGGATTTACCAAAATTAAAAATCTGCCACAGGGTGAAGTCACCTTCTTCAATGTTCTGTTTTGTTTTAACACAGAGGAAATGTCTTTGCAACTTCTTCAGCTGGTTCCAACTTTTATCAGAAAACTTTACGCTAAGTTCTGTTAAGCAGCTAAACCAGCTGTACAGGCATTCCTCCCTCACCAAATCTATTGCATCCTTGAGTTGGGATGGCAAGAGTTTGGATATTGAGAATTTGGGGGATCCAGATGGGGGGGATGCTGTGTTATTCAAATATATTTGGTTTCTGTGTTGGACAGTGAATAGCAAGCATTTGGATAGCGAGGGACATCTGTATTAAAGAAAAGCATTTTCTGCAGGACTGGCAGCATTTATCTTAAGGAATTCATACATTGCTAAGGTTTTCTCTTTAATTGTGAGAACTCTTGTTTCAGTCACTCCAATACATTAGCGAGCTGGAAGAAAAATCACCACCAGACCAATGCGATTCCATGTTTTACCGACATTGTTCCCCCAGGGTTCTTACCAACCATGGATGAGGTAATTCACAGTTCAGAAACATGAGCTGAGGCAGAACAGACCGTTGCACCTTCTGGTGTCTCCAGAACCAGAATTCTGCCCTCCAGAACTGCAGAGTATAAGTCTCCGAGGCACCCTTTCCCAGCCTCAGAGACCCCGGCACACACTCACAACCTTGAGCCTGGGCACCACACTTTCTCCCTGGCTTTTAAAGGGCTTCCACATCCAACAGCTCCCTTGATCCTCCCAAGAGCTCCCCACCCCCACCCTGATCAGCAAGGAGAATTTCATTCTCCCCAATTAATCCACAAGTGAATTAAGTGAACAGAGACACCGAGGCATGAAGCAACTGTCTAAAGGTGACACAGCCTGGAGGTGGTAGAGGCAGGACTCTGTTGAACTCTTTTTAGCCAATCTCCATAACAATCTGTCATACTGAAGGGCTGCCTTCTACTTGTCAACACACTTTCATGAACATCATTGCTTATAGGCTCCACAATGTCAGAATTATCCCCATTGTACAGACCAGGAAACTGAGGTTCAGAAATGCTAGGTTGCTTGGCTAAGGTTACTCAGGTAATAGATGAAGGAGCTGGGACTTGACTGCATTCACCCAACAGATATTTATCATGCATTTACCATGTGCCAGGCATGGTTCTAGGCACTGGGATTACAAACCAGGGGTCCTTGTGGGGTTTACACTCTAGTCAGGGAGACGGACAATAAACACCATGTGGGATAATGTGATGTGAATGAACATGTGGCTCGTGACAGAAGAGGATGAAGCAGGGGGTGGGGGGGTCCTGTCAACAGGATGGGTCAGGAAGGCCTCCCTGAGAAGCGGATGGGCAGTGAAGGCATGAGCTTTGAAAATCCCAGGGAAAAGTTTTGCAGGAAGAGGGAACAGCAAGGGCAAAAGCCTATGGCGGGAGCAGCTTGAAGGCCAGTAAGGTTGGAGCCCAGAGATAGAGAAAGGGAGGGTGGCAGGAAGTGAGGTCCAAGTAGCAGTCACGGGCCCGGGCTGTAGCCCTGAAGGGAAGTTACGGAAGAGTTTTCCACAGAGGAGTGTCATGAATCTGATTTACATTCTAAAAGGATGATTCTGGCTATCTTCCTACCTCAGTCAAGTGCATGTCCTCATCCTGGCTCTTTCTTTCCAGCTACAAACAGCCCTAGTCCTCTCCATTACTCCTCCGGTCTGAGCACCCGCCTTGGTTCACTCCCTGGCTTATTAACACAGCTGCAAATGAAGAGGTGTGATCTGGTTAACATCCCTCTGGGATGTCAACCCAGCAGTCAAGCAACCTTAGAATAGGTGTGGGGATGCCAGGAAAAACAAAATGAGTCTGAAGAAAAGATCAGCCTGTGTCCAGGAGCTACGACCCTCCTTAGGAGTACTGACCCTGGGCAAGTCATTTGACTCATCTGCACAGAAGTTTCCTTGTCTCCAGAGAATACTAACAGAATACTAACAGGCTCAGGGCCTGAGGACAAGGACCACCCTGAATGTCAAGGCTAAAACACAGAACAGAGTCCTGGGTGTGAATCAGGGGTGGCAACTGCTGCCTAGTTGCTGCCCTGCCCCGGGCCAATCCCCAACCACAACCACCAAGGGGAGCGATGGACGGCCTCTGCTCCCTGAGGCTGGCTACCCCGCCATCAGGCCCTCAGGACCACCACAGAGATGTCACCAGCTGGAAGGCCCATGTTCAAGTCCAGCCCAGTCACCTTGGCAGTGAGTGGCTCCAGCTGATTTGGGGCACCCAGACTTGGGCACACAGGTCTGGGCCCAGCATTAGGGCTGGACACACCTGCATCCTGCTGTGTGACCTTGGGCAAGTTACTCAACCTCTCTGGGCCTCCACTTCCTCCCCTGTAAAAAATAATAATAGTAGCACCTCCCTATGGGCCTGTGGTGAGAATTATAAAGATGAATTTTGTTCAGCCCCTGACACACAGCAGGCGCTCAACAAATAGTAGCTAATACATATTGGCGGAAGACACAGTGACAGGCTTCAGGCTCTAGAATCAGATTGGCCACCTGGAATCAGTTCTGGTTCCACCCACTTACTAACAGTCTGTCGCCGGGCAAGTCACGGAGCCTCAGTTTCCTCATCTGTAAAGTGGTAGTCAACAATAACCTTTTTGTGAAGATTAAGGAAGAGAATGGCTACTGAGTACTTTGAACACTGCCTGGAGGGGGCAAGCACTCAAAAAATATTAGCTACGATTACTACTGTTAACAGTTTACAAAGTGAGTCTCACAAGATTTCAGTAGATTGTTCTCTCTCGTCGTCTAGAAGAGAAGCAGCCACTGTTGGGAAACTGAGGCCAAGGGAGGTGAAGACCCAAGGCTTTATCTTCGGAAAACAGGTTAGAGAAAATTCAGGTCTCCTGACGGCCCATCTCCTTGCTTTTCCTAGCACCACTTGCCTTGGGACCCCTCCACACACCCGAGTAAGCTGAACCCTGACTTGGAAGGAAGATGGAGCTCCAGCAGACCACCCCGACTACACAGCTGTGGAGTACAGGTCTCCCAGACACCAGCAGAGGGCAGCATTGCCCTCCAGGTCTGCAGCAGCCCCGGCTCCCCGAGAGGAATTTGACTTCGGTGCCCCCTGTTTGGGCAAGGCTTACAAGGGCCTTTGAAACCTGCGGTTCCCGGAAAGTGGAAGCTGGAGGTGTTTCCTACCAGCATTCCCAGCCCACTGGCCCATGCAAGGCCGCGGGAAAGGGGTCAGGGCCCCTCTCAATCACCTCCCCTTGTTGCAGAGGGCAAAGGCACTCCGCAGGTCGGCGCTGGACGCCAAGGTCCAGACCGGGTCACAGGCTGCTGTAGGCCACCCAGCGAGCTGGTGACAGAGCTGGGTCCAAGTGCCCGGAGCTGTTTCTTTCCTGTCTGCTCAAAAGCCCTAAATTCCTCCCTGAGCGATCCCATCTCCCACCCAGGGCTCTACCCTCAGCCCTCCCTGCCCCTCTGCTGTCCCTAAGACAGAAACCCCAGTGAACCCAGGCCTGAAACCTACGGGCATCCATTGCGTTTGCCCTGGGATGGCCAGAGCAGGCCGTAAGAGGCCGAGAGGCGCAGGTCCGCCTGCCCGCTGCCTCACGAGTTGTCCCCAGCCCGTGCCAGGTTTCCCGCGGCCCCCGGAAGCATCGGACAGATGCCCCGGGGCAGAGCCTGGCGGGCGTTGCGCTGTGCTGGAGGCTGCAGGACCGCGACAGGACGAGACGGGAAGGGACCCGGTGGCTCCCAGTGGGAAAGAGGGGACCCGGGTAGTGGTCTCGGAGGCCACTGGTTTCCCTCGGCATTTGCCTCCTCGCGAACAAGGGTCTATGCACAAGGGTCCCAGGCAAGTCAGCCCGCGCCCCGCGCTGCTCTCAACCCACTGGCGCCGGGGGAGCCCCCCCACCGGCGCTGGCGATCACAACCCAGCTCCGCTCTGGCCCCACGGTGCCCAGCTCACTCCTCCGGCCGGTTCCCCAACCCTGCCCCGGGAGGCGTGGGGCCTGCAGGAGACCCCAAGCGGGAAAAGAGGAACCGGCCCACAGGGGGCCCCAGGAGCCCGGCCACCTCTGAGCCACGTACCGTCCCCAGGCGGCTCCTCGACGGCTCGAGCGCTCCAGGCTGCGGGCTGACAGGGTCCGAGGAAGCAGGCGGATTTGGGGATCTTGAATGGCCAGAAAGGAAGCGGCAGCGGACAAATCCCCGCGCTCCCGGCGGGCCAGCCCCTTAAAGGAACACACGCCCCTTTCCCTCCCTCGGGCTGGGCCCAAAGGGAGGAGGTGCTACAGACTTGGGCTGTCTCCAGACTCGGCTGGAAACCACCCAACCCGCAGAGCTGCTGGCCGCGATGTGAAGGGAGTATCCAGGAGTTGAGGCTGTCACATCTGGGGGAAGGAAGTGGGGGAGGATGGAAGCGGAGCGTTTGTAGAGGGAGGGTCTCATTAGCACGCTCCGGTTTACCAAAAGCATTGGGACTAAGCAGGTGGAGCCCCTCTCCACACTGCAGGTGGACTATGGCTGCCCCCCACCTTCAGGAGAGGGAGGGCTGAGCGTTCTGTATACCCGCCTTTCCCCCTATAGAAGGCAAGGGGGCGCTGACATCCCTCCTGCCTCTGAGTTTGACCGTCAGGAAATCACCAGTCCGCCTCTTAACTCAGTGTCAGGCACGGGGATGCTGCCCCTAGTAGGTGGGGCTTGAATGAGCCCTGGGAGGGGGGGGGGAGCACAGGATGGGGGATGGTGATCCCAGCAGCCCACAGGGGCGGTCGGAAGCCTTTCTGACTGGTCCTCCAACAGGGGTGACCCTACCTTAGAATCCTGACATCTGTCAGCACAGCCATCAAGCAGCCACCTCCCAGGATGCCTCTGTTTGGACAGGGTGTTTTCTTTCCCCTCCAGACAAACAGGAGGCCTGGCCTGGACAGCCCCTTCGTTTCCTCAGCAGCAAAGCCTAAGGAGGTCCTTCAGCCTTGGCCAAGTGGTCACTGAACCCAGAGCCTCTTCCTAAATACACCTTGACAGCGTGTGTGTGTGTGTGTGTGTGCGCGCGCGCGTGCACACACACACACGCATGCATTACATACCCACAGCCAGGAGCAAATCAGAGCACAAAGAGCTGTGGTGGACAAGGCTAAATTGCACAAAGTGACTGCCAGCTTGATGAGCAAAAGGGAGCCAATGAAAGTTCCTCCATAAGGAAGAGAGACCAGTCTGTGCACTGGATGCAGGATGGATTGGAGGGGGAAATAAATAGGACACGAGTTCCAATCAGGAAAGTTGCAAGCTTTTCTAACAACAATGACCAAAGTTTTTGAGGCCTCTGATGGGCCAGGCTTTACATCAGTGCTTATGTACATTCTCTCCATCAGTCTCAAGGCCATGGAGTCAGTTCTATTATTTCCACCTTACAGATAGGGAACTGAGACCCAGAGAGATTTAAGGAAATTGCCCAAGGTCACTCAGAGCCAAGATTTGAACCCAGGTTCTCCAACTTGAGGCCTTGCACTCCCAATCACTCCACTATATTTAAACCAGGAACGGAAAGCAATCTAGACTCCTGGGAGAGGCGGGTCAACAGATGCCAGTGCTGACAGCCACACGTGTAGGGAGCGGGATGGACAGCAGAGGTCAGTTTTGTAACAGCTAAGCAAGTTTAATGTCCCAGCCAGTGGCAGGGCTGGCCAGCAGGTGGAATCTCAGAGCTGGCTCTCGGGACTGCAGTCAGGAATAAAAAAGTAAATTTGTGGAGGTGATAGTGAACACTGTGGAAGTGGAGGGGGCTGCTCAGGGAGAGAAGCCAAAGACAGAAGGGGTCAGGAGGGAGGGGGCCCAGGTCCAGGGTCCCAGGAAGGGGACTTTCAGAAGGCTGTGGCCAACACATCCAAGGCTGCAAAGATGAGCAGGAAGGGACTGAGAGGTGGCTTAGGCAATTCCATAGTCACCTTGGATCTCCTGGTCCAGGTGGGGGGCTTGTGACACCAGCCCACCCAGCCAACCAGCCAATGAGACTGGCCCACAGAAAATATTCAACGCCACAAAGAGGGACAAATTGACAGATGGGAGTGATGCTTGGTTTCCCCTTCTGCAAGTGGGACTCCTGCATTCTAACAAGGCTCGACTGCAGTTACTTATTGAGGAGGCATCCAAGAGTTCCCAGGAGAGGCCTGAACAGGTTGGGTGGTAGGAAATGCTCCCAGGAGGGAGTCCTAAAGCCAGCAACCACCCAGAAAGACTGACTTCAAACCCAACCCATGCAACTCCACAGAGGAGAGCTCTGAGACAGGAAGGAGTGAGCCAATAGACCCCCAGGGGTGGGGAGCCCCACAAACCCAGTTCATTCAGAGACCACAGCCTGGGCCCTTTATTCCATCCCTGCCCAGCCAAGAAGCCCTGGCAACAGGAGCTCTTGGGGGGGGGGGGGGGGGGGTGGAGCCACTTCCAGACTAATATCTCTGATGAACTTCCAACAAAGCCACACCCTCCCTTTGGCAGCCACATGGCCAGATCTGCTGCCTAGAGGTGCCTATGTGTACAAAGGCATGGCTCCCAAAGTCTGTTCTGGAAAATCCATCTTGTGTCCCAAGGCACTGAATACTAGGGTGGTTTCATATGCCCTTTCCCAGCTAGTCAGTCCCTCTTTTATCTGCAAGCCCCACTTCCAGATCACTGGCCTGCACTGCCTCCCACTGGCCACCTCCTGATGGCCCCTGCATGGTGTGAGGAGGTGGGGGGAGAGGGGTGCCCCTGGAGCTCTCCTCCCAGCCCTGGAGTGGAGTTGCCAGTGGCCTCTCAGGAACCAGTGTGCTGGGCCAGGAACGCCCCACCCACTTGGCAGAGCCCTGGCCCCTCCCATCCCACGCTGTACCCCATCCTGGGGCTCCTGCAGCTCTGAAAGCAGCCCAGGTTCACTGAGTTTCTAATAGTTTCTCCAGCCCACCGCTCCAGTTGCAGAGAAAATGGCAATTGCCGCAGGGGAAAACCAGCAGCCTCTGCCTGTCTTCCTGGCGTGGGAAGGGAGCAAAGGCATTTGTGAAGACAGCCTCTGCATAGGCCCCGCCCCAGGCACTCACCTGGCAGCAGCGATGGCCCTGGGGCTGCATGGGTCTGGAGGAGGAGAATTGAGGGGAAGAGTCCTGGCCCCTCCAGTGGGACCCCCCCCCCAGTAGTCTCCTCCCTCTCTATAGTCGGGCAGGTGACACAAGAATGCTGGGACTCGGGGAGGACTCAGGGTGGGGACACCAGCCCAAGTCAAAGCCCATTTTGACGGAGCAACGATGAACCACAGCGAGAGTTCAGGGGGTGATATAAATATATTTTGAAAGCTGCCTGTGTACTCAGGGGTGAAGAACCAGCACAGAGGGCCGCCCAGGCCCAGCCACTTCCTCCCCCATTTCTCCACAGACCCACCCCACCCGCTTCTGTCTCCCTCTAGGCTAGGAGGAGGGTCAAGAGGGGTGTCCAGGGAGATGAGGGGGAAGTGTCGGGGGGCTAGGTGGAAGCAGCAGAGTGGCAGCATCATGCCCCAGGGCTGAGGGGCAGGAGACCAGCACTCTCCAGCTTGGGGCCTCAGGGCCTATTCCTCCAGGGTCTTGGGAATGGGGAGTGTGGGAGAGGCACTACGGAGGACCCACGCGCCCTACTTCGCCCTTCCCTGTCCATCCCAGACCTACTCAACTCCCACCGTGCCTAAGAAAATGGGATGGCGTGAGGGGTAGGCACCACGGGCACGTGGGAGGGGGAGGGAGGGAGGGAGGGAGAGACGACTGAAACCCCCGCCCCCAGGTCAGCTACAATCAGGAGGACGGGTGGAAAAGGCAGCAGGTCCCCAGAAGGCCAGGAGAACCAGGAAAGGGGCAGGTGCCCCCACGGCCCTTGCGGTCACTGCAGCTGGGCCTACCACTAACAGCCCAGCAGCTCCACGCGAAGGGTGATGCGGTTGTGCCAGGCCACAGGCAGGATGCGCACAAAGCGAGCCAGGAAAGGCGCCTCAAACATGTTCTTCTTGTGGGAATTATTGTCCATGTTGCCAGGGAAGATCTAGAGACACAGAGGGGGTCAGGAGGGCCCCAGAGCCAGTCTTCCTCCCCTTAGGGCCCCGGATCCCACTCGCAGGGCATCCCTGGAGTGGGGAGGGAAGGACAGCTGAACACACACTCACCTTGCTTTCCACGGCCCCCTGGTCCCTGTACTCAGTCCAGTTCACACCATCGTCACCATAGGCCACCTTGTAGGCTGCCACATATTGGATGTGGCCAAAGTCTCGTGCCCCCTGGGTGATGATGCCAGTCACTCGCTTCTGAGAGCCCAGGTCAATCTACAGGAAAAAAAAAAAAAATCCACCCCATCTTCTTTGCTTGGACCATCTCCAGTAAGGTGGGAAAAGGCAGACACACTGGGGCATACAATCTAGTCTTGGAAAAACTACTTCACTTGGCAGAGCCTCAGTTTTCCATCTATAAAATGGGCATAAATAATTCCACTTACTTTGTCAGACACTGTTAAGCACTTTGATGCAATGAAGCTCAGATTTCAGAGCCTGGGCTCCAGCCAACTCACTGCCAACCCCTCATAGGATAGGAACAGGGACAGGGGAGGCCATAGCCTACAGGGACATGAACTGCTCCTGAGGCCCCTGCAGGGCTGTCCACAGCCTGACATTGGTCCTGAGGACTCCAAAGGCAGGCAGCTCCTCACAGAAGCCAGCCCCACAGGCTAATGTGCTTGTTGGGGCCTAGAGATGCCCCTCCTGCCCCCCAGTTCCCTGCCCATCCCAGGGAGCCTGCCAGCTGCCCCTGGGCAGGCAGTGCGAAGACCCAGGCTGCAAACCCAACTCACTGCCAACAAGCGGGTGAGCCCCAGGCAAATCCTCACCCTGCTGGGACCCAGTTTCCTCATCTATAAAATGAGTGGATGCTCTGGTTTTCCATGACTCTCCTGTGCTTCCCAATTTCAGTGAAATCCAAGGGCTGTCACATGGTGTGTTCTCAGACAGCGAGTTAGAGAGCATCCTCTGAGTGCAGGCAGAGAAATCCTGAGGTGTCCCTCCTCCATCCTGCCCTGCTGTACGTGGGCTCAGCCTTATCACTCTGTGGCAGCCAATGGAGGTGGCCCTACCCCTACACACACACACACACACACACTCACCACCTGGGGCTGGGGGCCTTGGTGGAAGCAGCACTGAGCTCCCCCACCATCCCCCCCTCTGGAGTTACAGAATCAGGAGAAAGGTGGGGATGTGAGAGGAAGAAGGAGCAAAGCCGAACACAAACAAGGCCGTGCAGAAACTCCCTCTTGGGGAGCAGAAGCCTGGGTTGGGCCAGGGTCATAGATCCAACAGCCCCACCCAAACCCACCCAACGCCAGCCTACCCCAGCCCTGCACCCCAGGGGGAGCCTGACCCACCTGAAGCCACTCAGAGGCACTGTTGGTCTGGGCGGTCCAGGCGTTGAACTTGCCCTGATTATCCAGCCGCGCATAGGAGGGATACCAGCTAAAGGCACTGAGGCCCCAGGTTTTGTAGAAGCTGGAGGCTGTGATCTGCTTGCTGGGGATGGTGTTGTTCTTCAGGCCTAGGGGTTCGGCGCATCCTGCCAACAAGGGGTGAGCTGTCACCCAGATCTGGGGTCCACAGCCTCCCAGGGGTGTGAGCGTGAGGTGGTGAAGGGGAAAGAACTCTGTGGCTCCTGACCGACCTCTGGCATCCTCTTAGACAACAGACGGAAGATCCTTCCACTTTTAGGGCCAACCATTCTATTTGCTTACTGACAGCCCCACCCACTCCTCAGCTCAGCTCCCACCCAGCGCCCCTCACTTGCTCTGCACAGATCACCCACCGCTCTCCTCCCTCTGCACCACGGCAGGCCCTGATCCACCACCTCCACCCTCCTTCAAGGCCTGACTCATGGGACACCTCCTCCAAGAAGCCTGCCCTGACCACCTCACTTGGGTGGGACTTCTCCCTTCTCTGGACTCACAGCACTTCTTCTCTGTCACTCCTACAGTACAGCTGCTATTCACACCGCTGAGTCCTGGGATAACCGTCAAGAGTGCTAATAACAATCATCTCACTGACTCAGTGCTGACTTCAGTCATTTAATCTACCACACAAAAACCGGAACGAAGAGGATATTAGTAACCCCATTCCACAGATGAGAAAACTGAGGCTGAGAGACATTAAGCATTGTGCCCAAGTCTCACACACACACACACACACTCCTAATCACCATGTCACACTGTGACACTATCTCCACCATTCCTGCACCAACCCAGAGCCGTGAAGGCCTGCCTGGTGGTGACCCGGCGATGAGCAGGACAATATTCCTGCCCTCTAGCAGGTGGAAGCAGAAAAGTCAGAATTCCTGGAGCTCAGGAACAACCCTGTATCCCTGCCCCACAGCCCCTCCCAGAGGGCCTTCACACATTCACTACCTGGCATGCTGTCAGAGAGGCCTGGGAGGGCTACCTGAGAAGCTGGCCTTGGTTTCACTCAGGCCTGCTCCAAACACTCAGGAATGTGCTGGCTGTTCTGCACCTGCAGGTGGCCAGAACAGTTGGGAACGGGCAGGAGATAAAACTCCCAAAAGAACGATGGGCGTGTCTCACACGTGGCAGAATCACCACTGTACAACTGCCTGTCCCTTTGCAAAGTCAGGAGTGGGAGAGTGGGCTTGGAAAGTCATGGCTCCATCTGGGAGCTGACTATAGACCCCAGTGCTTTACCTCACTGTCTCCCCACACGCTCACTCCCCTGCCAGTAAAGACATGTGCCTCCAGAGTGTGCTGATGCCGACCAATCGTACCATCTCCTCGTGACGGTGGTGCACCAGGTAACCTCTACCCTGCTCCCACAAAGAGAGGCTGCTGGGCTGGGAGGTGGCTCATCCCACGGCTCCAGACCTGGAGGGCCATGAGACCGGCCCAAGGCTGGAACACTCTGCAGAGGACACCAAGGCATCATCTGCCCACGGTGGACCCTTCTACAGATCATCTGCTTCCAGCAGTTCATGCCCCCATCACTTATGGCATGTCAGACAGCCTTCCACATAAAATGCCCTGGGCAGGGTGCCAAGCCGAGAGCAGGACTGTCAGCTCCACCACTCGCTATGCAACCCTGGGAAGTCCCTCCCCTCTCTGGTCCTCAGACTCCCCATCCATAAAATGAGGTACCAGAGCAGTGCTTCTCACAGATCACCTGGGGACCTTGTTAATATGAGGATTCTGTCTCAGAAAGTCAAGGGTGGGGCTGGGAGTTTGCATTTCTACAAGCTCCCAGGTGATGCTCATCCTCCTGGTCCATGGAGCTCACTTTAGTAGAAGGCTCTAATCTGCCCAATCCATTGACTCCACCACCCTGATCCAAGCCACCTTATCTTCCCACATGTCTCTCCCCTCACTCACAGTGGCCCTCTGCCCCCATTCTCCCTATACAGCCTAAGGGAGCTTTTCTAGACCCAACTCTAACCGTGTCCTATTAGCACTCCCTCCACAATGGCTGCCCCTTGTTCTCAGGATAAAGACCTGAATCCTTAAAATGGTCTACGTGGCCCCTGCCTGGTCCGTCTCTGCCTACCTCTCCAGCCTCATCACCCACCAAGCTACCCCTCATTCTCTAGGCTCCAGCTCCATTGGCCTCCCTTCTATCCTTCACATGCCCCAGGGCCTTCGCATGTGTCAGTTCCTTGCCTGGGATGCCCTTTCCAAGTTCTTCACGCGGCTTGATCTCCATCATTCAAGCCTCTACTCAAACGCCAACCAACACAGCAGTCCCCATGCCGTTCCCTCTCTTCACCCCAAGTCACCCTCATCACATCTCCCTCTAATGTTTCCTTCATAGTTCTTGCTGCTATCTGACCTTTCTTTTATTTGATCCTGGTTTCACATCAGCCTCCCTCATTAGAATGCAATTTCCATGAGGTCAGGGATCTCACCAATATTGCTCCCTAGAGCCAGGCACTCAGAAGGAGCTTAATAAATATCTTAATAAATGTCTATCTACTGAGTTAAATAACTAATCAATTCACCAAGGACACCTTGCCCGCTGGTGAAGAGGAATCCTGGTGCAGGGCATGCCCAGAAATGCCCAGACCTCAGCCCCACGCATGTGCACACAGGCACACACCAACACTCTCTCCAGGTGACCAGAATGCCTACAAGGGAAAGGAGATGGTCCAGTCCTTGAGGGAAGCAGACAGAAAAACTTCACTTCCTCGGCTTGCCAGACTCACCCTCTCTTGGCCTTGGAGGTAACCGGCTGTGACAGGCCTAGGCTGGAAATTAGCCAAAGGATTCAGACTATGACAGTGAGTAGTGAGGGACTCCAGGGAGAGGATCCCAGGGTGGGGGGCCCCAGACCTGTCTATGTCCTTTACCAATCGCCTGAATTTCCTTTTAGCAAAAGGCAGTCTTTAACTCCCCACTTAAAACAGTTAGGCTTGGGGGACTTCCCTGGTGGTCCAGTAGTTAAGACTCCATGCTCCCCATGCAGGCGGCCTGAGTTCGATCCCTGGTCGGGGAACTAGATACCACATGCATGCTGCAACTAAGGATCCCGCATGCCGCAACTAAGACCTGGTGCAGCCAAAATAAATAAATATTTTTAAAAAAAAGAACAGTTAGGCTCAAAAAGCAGTGACCCTGGGAGCAAGAATATGCTGGCTCAAGTACATACTTAAAAAAAAAGACTAAACCCAGACAGTCACTGAACTGAGCTCTGAGTGGTATTGGGCAGTAACTAAAACGGGATAACAGAAAGAGGTGCCACAGTGGGTGGAAGGGGGAGCAGAGGGTGGGTCTTGGGTTAAGATGAGAAAGACAGAGAGCACCTCTGCTCTGCAGCTCTGCCTAGTGAGCCCTACAGTTCTGCCGGTGGCCAGCAGGTGGCACTGTGGCTGCAAAAAGAGGGAAATATCCAGGCCTCAGAGAAGGCAAGGCTGAGCTGAGCTGGGCAGAGACAAGGCCCTCAGCCCAACCTCTGCACCCTGACCTCTCCAGTGGTTAGATTTTTTATGACTCAGCAGAAACCTATCCCCTTCTGGCCCCCCATCCCTCCATCTGAGAATCTCTCCGGAAAGAGCAACAAGAATCACCATCCCCGGGCTTCCCTGGTGGCGCAGTGGTTGAGAGTCCGCCTGCCGATGCAGGGGACATGGGTTCCTGCCCCGGTCCAGGAGGATCCCACATGCCGCGGAGCGGCTGGGCCCGTGAGCCATGGCCGCTGAGCCTGCACGTCCAGAACCCATGCCCCGCAACGAGAGAGGCCGCAACAGTGAGAGGCCCGCGTACCCCAAAAAAAAAAAAAAAAAAAGAATCACCATCCCCAGGGGACTTCCCTGGAGGTCCAGTGGTTAAGACTTCACCTTCCAATGCAGGGGGTGCAGGTTCGAACCCTGGTCAGGGAGCTAAGATCCCATATGCCTCTCAGCCAAAAAACCAAAACATAAAACAGAAGCAATATAGTAACAAAATCAATAAAGACTTTAAAAATTGTCCTCATCAAAAAAAAAGCACCATCTCCAGCCCTATGACCCTAGAAGTCCCCATGTTTCTCTTGAATGCAGGCTACAGGTTTGGGGGAAGAAACAGTGGATGGGTAGGTGTCAGAAGCCCAGGAATTCAGACCAACTTTTAATACCTACCAGCTGTGTGCCCCTGATAAACAATTTATCTGGGCCTCATTTTCCTCATTCATTCATTCACTCACTCATCCATCAATATTTACTGAGTGCCTATGAGCCAGGCTCTGTTCTAGGCACTGGGAATGCAGCAGTGAACAAAACAAACTCCTTGCCCTCGTGGAACTGACATCTGCAAAACAGAACGAATGCTACATGTTCCAGAAGCTCAAGGAACCAATCAGAGTTAAGTGAAAATATTTTGAAAATTGAAGTGGTGTCTTTTTTCCTCTACCAACCAGCAAAGAGCAAACACCTGGGCAGGACGGCTGATGGCCAGATGATCCCTCTTGTGGCCATCTCCTGTGACAGCCCAAGTTCCTGGGCCTTGCTGCCACCCTACTCAGCTCAGCTTGGCTGAGAAAAGAGGGGGCAGGGAAAGCCATCTCCGAGGATTACAGAGCCTCCAGCACTCACCATTCAACTCACAGCCAAGGAGCTCAAAGCGAAGGGTGCAGCCCCGGTGGCAGATCACGGGCACCAGTCTCACATACTGCACCTCCAGAGGGGTTTCAAACAGGTTGACCTTCAGGCCGCTGTTGTCCACATTACCCATAAATATCTAGGAGAGAAGAGGCAGACTGGAGGAGTGGGTCAGTGTGGGCAGTCCCACTTCCTGGGGTGGTCTCCCCCTCCTCTTTGGGCCCGGAGGCAGAGGTGGGCTTAGCAGAGCCAGGAGGGGCTCAGCCCTTCCTCTGGCCACCTCACAGCCCTCAACACAGATTCCCTTTTTCAGATCTTCCTTGGTCACCATGGGGCCTGGGCATAAAGCCCCGTCTTTCGCACAGGGCCACCTATGATCTATAGGGTGCCTCTGTGCAAATTAGGAAAAGGTACTCCTTTCTCAAAAGACGTTTTTATAACAATTTTCCCACAGATAGAAGCACACAAACATGACGTGAATGGTGCTGACTTAGTAATGACACCAGTATACAACCTGTATGACTGTACATGGTATCCCTGACGGCTCTGAATGCATCCCATATCCACCACTACCGCCACCCTCAACGAGTCACTGAACCTTTCTGAGTCTCACTATTCTTATCTATAAAGTGGGGCTATTACTTTTAACCACAGAGCACAGGCACAATCTGGGTTTCCCAAATTCTTCAAACCAAGATACACCTCATGGCCAATCACCCAGGGCACTCTCACCTCATTGGGGGCCCTCAAACGGCGCTGGAGCCCCAGGGGTTGCTGACCACAGCCCTTCTTTAGGGCTCACGACAAACCTCACCTTATCTCCTGACTCCCCTGCGCCCTGGATGAACTGGAACTTGCGCCCATTGGTGCTGTAGGCCACCTTGAAAGTCTTCAGGTACTCGGCACTGCCTGCACGGCTAGCACCCTGCGTCACCACACCCGTCACCCGCATCTTCCGCATCAGGTTCACCTGGACCAGGACAGGAAGGACAGAATCCCTATCTCCCAGGTTCTTTTCACCGCCATCACTCCCCCAGCCCAGAAGGAGAACAACCCAAGCAGGACAAATAAGCGCGGCTTTCTCATCTGGCCCTCTCCAGGCTTTGGGCCCAGTGCTCAGGGAAGCACACAAGGACAAGCTTCCAGAGGCCTCGTACAGTGCAAAGAGCCCCTCTACAGCCTAGCGTTCACTCCCCCTCATCCTGCCCACGCACTCCAGGTCCCCCAAAGCTGCCCTCTACTTAAAGCTACTTCACCCGTGGGAACCTGCTACCACGCTACCTGGATACCGGTTATGAATCCTCCCGTGGTGACCCCCAAATGCAGGTGCACTCATCCCATCTTCTTCATTCCCATCACGCTACGCACCCCTGAGCCGTCCCTTCCATACCTGGATCCAGGGGCTTCTGTCGTAGTTGCTGGATGTCCATGCGTTGACAATGCCCGTGAGGTGCAGGCGGGCCAGATACGGGGCCCAGCGCTGCAAACCCATGAAACCCAAGTGCATGGACGAGGCAGAGATCTGGGAGTCGGCGATAGCGCCCGTCTCCATGCCCAGCGGCGAGATGCAGACTGAGGGGGGAGGGGGCAGTCAGAGGGCCACCCGAGCATGCGGGGCCCAGAGGACACAAGAACAAGACAGTGTGGCCTCTGCCGGGGACCCAGAGCAGAGACCATGAAGGGACAATGAAGGGCAAGGAGATACCAAGACAAGGTGCACAGTGAGGAAGAGAGGGGCCGGGCAGAGTCACTGGGGGTTGGGACCCTGGGCTGCCAGAAGGTTCTAGGGCAGGCCGGCACTCATAGTACTGCCATGACTGGCAGCTGGTGTCCCTCACCAGGCTGCAGGAGGTGGTCTCGTTCTTACAGGATATGGAGCAGCAATTATTCGAGGGGGGGGTGGGCTGCTGAGTGAATAGCAGCGTGGCCTCCTCTTCCTTCGTGCCCCCGCCCCATCAGGAGGACCGCCACACCCAGCCCGGTCCCTGGTTCCCCCAGGAGGATGGCTGCGGAAGAAGCGACGCCTCAGACAGCAGTGAACATTACTCGTACTGCACATAAAGCAAGAAGCACATCTGCCTGGAGGTTTCTAGAATCCCACTGGCAGGAGTTTTCTGGATGGGGTGTGAGTGCCATTCTGTTTTCCCTCATACCCTTTGCCCCTTCTAGCTACTGGTCCTGACCCAGCCATCTGGGAAGCTGCCCCTGGCCAAGCGATGTGGTCCTTGGGGGCCGAGCCTGTGTGCCTGGGGCTCAGCTCCCAAGCAGAGAACCCGGGACAGATCCACTCTCATTCCAAAATCCCAGGCTCACACCAAGCTCGGTGTCTGACATTCTCGCAGGGAGAGTGAGGCACGAGGGAGGCCATACACCCGAGATCAGAGCCAGCCACTGGCTGAGCAGAGACCTGAAGCCAGGTCTGCTCTGCTCTGTCCTCACAGCCCCCATGCCCACACCCAGAGGGCCCCAAACGTGCATTCTTTGGGCCTGTGGGGTCCTGGTGGGCTCCAAGGAAACACACCATGTAACAGATAAGGAGGGGCTGCAAAGGTCTCTCTGGGGGTGTTCCTCCAGCTTTGTGGTCGCCTCCTGCCTTCTGCCCCAGGTGCTGGACAGACCCCAGGCCAAGAAGCAGAAGGAGGCTAGATGAGTAATCCCCACTCAGGCACACCCAGGGTTACCTGGGCTAACCCAGCAGCGTAATTAGTGGGCCCACCTGGCCCCACCCAGGGCTCTGTCAGCTTTGGCGACCCCGCCCCCCCACATTCCTCCACCCAGTATCTCAGACACATCGGCCTCAGCCCAGGGCCCAGGGCCCAGGCCCTCGGGGCTGTCTCCTCTAACATGAAGGGCGACACAGGCACTTCATCTGCTCTCCCCAGGAGCCAGCTCCCACCGGGCTGGCCCTGCCCTCCCTCCTCCTCCCAGAGCCCAGCCCCACGTCTGCCTACAGCAGGAGCACCTGCCCCCTGCCCACAGGGCTCAGTGACAGAGCCACCGGACTGCAGACATCTGGCACCGCCACCCCTACTCCCGCTACCCCTGCACCTAGACATGACCTCGCCGCCCCACAGCAAGTGAGGAAGAGTCCTGGGTTGTGGGAGGGACCCCAGCCAGGCCAGGAGGGAGACGGCGTGCACAGACAATGCTGGCCAGGTCTGCCGGGTACCCGCCCAGCACCGGTCTGTGGCCACGTGGATGACCAACCAGGCCAGGCGGGTCAGCCCCTCTGCACACGCAGGGCCTCTGAGCGCCTGACCGTGAGGGGATGACCCAGCCTGCCCAGGCCTCTCCCTCTTCCCAGAGCTCTGTGATGAAGCCAGAGATCAGACCTGGGCCAGAACTGTCAGACCCTGAGGCTCAAACCTTAACTAACCTCCTGGGCCCCAAAAGATTAAGAATCTGTTGGTTTTCCCCTCTTGGTAGAAAAATGTCAAGACTTTACCCTAATGCTGTGTGTCTGATTCATGGTGACATAAAATAACACTCCCACGACCTCTGGGGTTACCACCAGCCCTCACTCCCCTGCAGAGACATTAGGCCTGGCCTGTAGTCCCAGGAGAGAGGGCCAGGCAGGAAGAAGCCTGGGGAGGGACAACAGGGTCCCCCGCCCCTCCCCCACACACCACCCCGGCCTAACTGAGGCTCTGTCCACTTCCTCAATGCACCCTGACCCAGGAATAAGGCCAGCACACTGCCTGGGCTGCCAGGACTGTGGCTCAGGGTCTGCCCCCTGGAACAGGCACCCCCAGATACTCACCAATCTCACAGTGGATGCCTGTGTAGCCATGAGGGCACTCGCAGATGTACTGGGTGAAGACATCCCCTCGGTGGAAGTCGTCAATCACCTGGCATTCGGCATCATTGTGGCAGGGATTTGGGAAACAGGGACCTGGGGAGAGGGAGGCAAGTGAGATGGGCAGGTGATCAGGAAGGAGCTGGGGACAGGCAGAAGCGCCAAGCCCAAAAGGACCCTCCGCCCAAACTTGGCCCACTGCCCGCTTCCCCCAACCATCTCGTCCCTCCCCCCTCCCAATCTGCCCGATGGGGCCTGGGCCAGCCTGGAGCCAAGAAGGGTCACGGGTAGGTGAGTCAGCCCAAGTGAAGGAAGCACCCAGCTTTCCAAGTGGCCTGGGAGCTTCCAGGAAAAAGCTGGCGGGCAACAGGAGGGGTGCTGGGGACCAGTGTCCACTTCAGGAGGAGCTCAGCCCAGCAGCCTGGGCTGCAACTGGGAGCCAGTGGGAAGTGGCAGGTATGTCCCAGGGCGGGTACCTCTCTCAGTCTCATTGCATATGAGGCCCGTGAAGCCTTCAGGGCAGAGGCAGTGGAAGGGGGGTTTTCTGTCCTGGTCCAACAAGCAGGTCCCACCATGCAGGCACTGGCTGGAGTCACAGAAGTCACCTGCAATAACAGTTCTGAGTCAGGAACAAGTCGTTCATTGAGTAAATATCTGGGGGGCCAACTACCATGTACGTCCTGGGCCCCTGAGACAGAGAAATCAGATGCAGTCTAGGCCTCAAGAAGCCAGAGGAAAGCGGCAGACAAGTCACCACATAATGAAGAGGGGCCATGAGCTCTGACGGAAGCCTGCATGAGGGGCCAGCGGAGGATGGTTTCTGCCAGGGAGCAGGAAGTTTCAGAGGTGGGGACATTTGAGCTAGTTTAAAAGTCAGAGAGGGAGGGACTTCCCTGGCAGTCCAGTGGTTAAGACTCTGTGCTTCCAATGCAGGAGGCACAGGTTCGATCCCTGGTCAGGGAACTAAGATCCCACATGCCCTGTGGCATGGCCAAAAAAAAAAAAAAAAAAGTCAGAGTGGGAGGGTGTCAGGCTGGGGAATGAGGAAAGAACTTTCTTCAGAAAAGCAGAAGCACAGAGGACATGGTATGCTGGAGAACAGTAAGACATCGCTGAAAAGGGAGACTGGCAGGGACTCTTAAGAATGACAAGTTTAGACTTTTCAACCTGCAGAACAAGGGCTCTTAACCTTCCTTTAGTCTCCCCATCATTGTCCACCAGGAAAAAACTGTCAGAGATTCTCAAGCATGAGGTGGGAGTGGGGAAGCCATTTCTTAGTTGGGGATGGAGAATGTCAAGCAAAGGCCATCTGCAGAGATGTGGATGCGCTGCCCAGGGTGGGGAGGCATCCTGTAGCTACACAAAGATCCCTCTGGCTCTGTGTGGAAACAGGACGGGAGCAGGTGAGGTAGGAAACCAGGAGAGCATCAGGGAGGCTGTCACAGGCCTCCTGGTAAGACAGGAAGTCAGGCGAAGGGGTGAGGAAGAAGGACAGATTTGAGAAAAACTGGACAACGAGTAGAGGTGGGAAGAGGGCTAGAGAGGACATCACAGCTTCCGGCTGGGGCCCTGGCTGACAGATGTGCACTGTTAGCCTGTCCCCAATCCCTTGACTCGAGTGAACTTCAGCCCACTAGGTCAGCCAGGCCTGCAGAGCACCTTCTAGCTGACCTTAGCATCCCAGAAGGGCTGCCTCAGACCCCACACCCAAACCCGTCATTTGGGGTAAAACATGAGACATCTTTTTTCCTCACTGCAGAGTCAAGCCATCCCAGGCTGGAGGCCCTCCTGAGATCCCAAAGCTCCAGAGACCAGGGCGGGGGCTCCAAGGAAGGGAACACTGTTAGTGAGCAATGGAGGCCTCAGAGCTCCACCTCAGCGTGGGCCTCAGGAGCTTAAGGAGGCTCCCAATGAGCTATTAGTCACTGGCTTTAAATAGCAGGTTAATCCCCTCCCTGACCTGACAGGCTGGTGGGCACTGCCACGGCAGAGGCTTGAGAATGGCCAGAGCCCTGGGCTCCCGACCAGGCAAGGTCCAACTCCCCTCCCTCCCCCTCCCAAAGTGCCCTCTCCCTGTACTGCTCCAGGGCAAAGCAGGTGAGTGGGCAAAAGGGAAAGGGAAAGGTCTCCCCTATCTGGCAGGCCCTTGACTGACTCACCTGTGCACTGCAGCTGTGGTACTTCCCCCTTCCCACAAAGCCAGGTCACCCTCCACAAAACCGCCTTTGGGATTTCAGTGTCCTACCCTCTTTGGGAGATTTCCCCAGGGACATTTTGCCAGGGCTCAGGCTCTGGGGCCAGAGAGGAGTGGCAAGGGACTTTTAAGACCCAGCCAGCTCTCCATGTCTCAGGGGAGCTTGGAGAGGCCTTAGGCTTCCACTCCAAGCCTGGGGGTCAGACTGGCACCGGATGGCACAGCCAGGGCTCATCTGGGACCCACCCACCCACCCCCAACTTGCTTCAGCCAATCTTATTTCTATGAGAAAATGATGGAGGGGGTGCCTGAAGAGTCTTTGCCATCTCCCCCCACCCCGTGGGCACCCTTTCCTCAGCCCACTGTGAAGCGAATAGGGCATCCCCATGACCACCCTGCTGGAGGCCCAGCTGCCAGCACGATGCATCCTAGGCGGGGGAGGAGGACCAAGGAAGATAAACCAGCAGCCCAAGGCCGCAGGGGGAGGGGTGTAGTCAGGAGCCGCCACCTCAGGAGAGAGCCCTTTTCCAAGTCCCTCCCCAGGCTCCTTGCCCCCTCTTGGGTCCCAGCTGGAGGTCCTTCCATTCCACCGACTCCCCAGCCCTTCGCTTATCTGACCAGACACCTACTTTGAAGCAGAGGATAAAATTCCAGTGAACTGACCAGCCGCCAGGGCTGGGAAGGGAGTTACCAGGGAAAGTTGGCTGGAGAAGACTTATCAATACAAGAGTCCTAGAAACTTCCTGGTGGAAGGAGCGCGCGAGTCAGACACAGTTCAATGGCCTCATTTTACAGATGGGAAAAGAGAGGCCCGACACAGCGGATTCCTTTGTTCTGTGTAAGCCACATCCCTGGGGGAGGCTGGGCTGTCACCCAGTGTCCCGAGTCCCCGCCCAGCGCTCAAGCCTCTATCACCGGCCAAAAGCCCTCCGGCGCGGAGACAGCAGGAGAGGCCGAGAGCATCCCCGCCTCCCTCCCGGGCGCAGCCGGAGAGGTCGCCCCTCCGCTTGGCGCCGGCTCTTTGACCAAGTTTGTAAACAGTGGAAGTAGAGGGAGGGCGCGGCGGCGAACTTCCGAGCGGCGCGGAGAGGAGGGGCGAGGGCGAGAGGGCGGCGCGATCGACTCACCGGAGAAGGCGAAGAGTCCCGAGGCGCAGAGGAGCGCGCCGCAGAGCGCGGCCAGCACACGGGGGCACGGCATGGTGTGGAGATGCGGGCCCGAGACCCGGCGCTCGGGCTGTTCAGACCCGGCGGTTCTCACTCCTTCTCCTGGACGGGAATAAATCAGGCAGCGCAGCACCTCCCACTGGGCCACGTGCTCCGCCCAGGCCCGCCAGAGGCGGACTCGGGGCGGGGCTCCGCGGCTGGGAGGGGATGCGGGGGGAACCGAGGGCTCCGCGGCCACCCACTCCAGCTCCGGCCAAGCCCGGCATCCCGCGTGGTGTTGGTGGTGACCAGGCCCTGAGTCCTGAGTCGACTGGGCTAGAAAGGGCTCAGAAGGAATTGTTTGTTCTTTGCTTTTTGATTTTTTAACTGTTGGCTTCAGAAAATATGCTAAACCTTATTCATAATAAGAAAAATGCAAATTACGAGTACCATGTTTCAGTTATCAGATTGGCAAGTATCAAATTATTAGCGCACTGTTAGTGCGAGGCTACGGGAACAGGCTCAAGGGAGAAAATGTAAACTGGTTCAAGTTATCAAGAGAGCTGTGTGGTAGTATCTATGAAAACGACAAATGCTGAGACAGTAAGACCTAGCAATTCCACTTACAGGAATTCACTCTACCAAAACTGACACGTATAAAATGACATACACAACGATATCATAGTATATCATAGCGGCATCCTTTGAAATGGTAAGAGACTAAAAAAAAAAAAGGAATCAGCATACTTTTTCTGTAAAGGGCCACATAGAAAATACTTGAGGATTTTCAGGCCATAAAGTCTCTGGGGCAACTATTCACCTCGGCCCTTGTAGCAGGAAAGCACCTCAATATTCCAGGAAATGAGCATAGCAGTTGCTCAAGGGGAAGGTAAGCAGGGTGTCAGGGTGGGAAGAGACTTGCTTGTCATGGTTGACTCTTTCCTAAATGATTCTTTTTTATCGTGTGCAGGTATTACATATTTACAAAAAATAATAATTTTAATAATAGTGTTCTAGTCAGACTAGACAAAGGAAAAAAAAAAAAAAAGAGCAGCCAGATATCCCCCCTACCAGGTATGTTGATACCTAAGTTGGGACTAGAGTCAGACATAACTACTGGCAGGAGGCCCTTCTTAAAACTATTCAGAAGGAAAATCACTACCTATGATCAACTCAATAGCCACAGAAAACGCATTTGGTAAAAAACCCCTTCATGATAAAACAATCAACAAACCAGGAGTAAAAGGGAGCTTTCTCACCTGATATAGAATATCTATGAAAAACTCACAACTAATATCATGCTTAATGGTGAAAGACTGAATGTTTCCCCTACAATCAGCAACAAGATAAAGAGATCTGCTCTCACCCCTTCTATTCAACACTGCAATGAACGTTCTAGCCAGGACAATTAGGCAAGAAGTAGAAATAAAAGACATCGAGGTTGGAAAGGAAGAAGTAACACTATCTCTGTCTGTATTCACAGATGACACACTCATATATAGAAAAATCTAAAGAATCCACACACCAAAAAAAAAAAAGTCTATTAAAACCAATAAATGAGTTGAGCGAGGTCACAGGATACAAGGTTAGTGTACAAAAATCTTGTGTAGTTTTTACACGGGAAATGAACAATACAAAAATGTGATTAGAGTTCAGTGGGATGGTATCTCCTTGGCCTGAATACTTTCTTACCCAGTACTAGATAATTTCAGGTCTTAGTTAGTGCTGCAAAGACAACACAACAATATGATGTGATTTGAATAAGGAGGAGGAAAGGGGGACATGTTTAAACAGGGTGGCCCAGAAAGGCCTCTTTAAAAAGGTAATTTTCACACTGACCCTGAATAAGAAGCCAGCCTTAGAAGGATCTGAGGAAGCAAAAGCTCTGAGAAAGGAACAGAACAGAGAGCTCAGAAATTGACCACAATATATACACCGACATGGTCAACTGAATTTTGACAAAGGTGCCATGGCAATACAATGGAAAAAGGATGGTTCTTTCAATTAATGGTACTGGAAGAATCAGATGTCTATATGCCAAAAACATAATAAAAACAAAGTTAAACTTCACATCTTATACAAAATTTAACTCAAAATGGATCATAGACCTAACTCCAAGACAGAAAACTATAAAACTTCTAGAAGAAAGTCTGCATGACTTCTGTTTGGGTGATGAGCTTGAAATGCAATACTAAAAGCAGGATCCATGAAAGAAAAATTGATAAGTTGGACTTTATCAAAAGTAAACAGTTTGCTCTGTGAAAACACTGTTAAGAGAATTAAAGACAAGCCTCACACTAAGAAAACATTTGCAAATCACATATGTTGTAAAGAACATGTATCCGGAATAAAGAACTGTTAAAACTCAAAAATAAGAAAACGCACAATCCAGCTTTTTAAATGGGCAAAAAATCTAAACTGACAAAGGAGGTAAATGGATGGTAAATAAGCATATGAAGAGATGCTCAACGTAATTTTTCACTAAGAAAATAAAAATGCAAACAACCATTTAATACCACTGCAGACCTACTGGAATGGCTAAAATCCAACAAAACTTCATCATACCAAATGCTGACAATGATGCAGAGCAATAGGAACTCTCATTCACTGCCCATGAGGATGCAAGATAGTACAGCCATTTTGGAAGACAGTTTGGTGGTTTCTTATAAAGTTTAATATAGACTTACCATATGACCCAGGAGCAGTTACACTCTAGATGCTTACCCAAGTGAATTAAAACATATGTCAACATGAAAACCTGTACACAAATGTTTACAGCAGCTTCATTCATAGTCATCAAAAACTGGAAGCAACCAAGATGTCCTTCAATAGGTGAATTGGCAAACTGTGGTGTAACCATATGATGGAATAGTATCTGTGATAAAAAGTACTGAGATATTGATTCACACGACAACACGGGTGAATCTTAAACGCATTTTGCTAAGATAGAGAAGACAGACCAAAAAAGCTAAATGTTATATGATTTCATTCACATAACGTTCTGGGAAAAGTAAAACTATAGGGATGAAAAATGGATGAGTGGTTGCCAGGGGTTTGGGGAAGCAGGAGTGGTTAACCGCAAAAGGGAAGTACGGGGGAGTTTTTAGGTGATGGAATATTCTGTATAATACTAGGATGGTAGATACATGATGCTACCCAACTGCCAAATCCATAGACACTATAGCACAAAGAGTGAAATTTAACATATGCAAATTTTAAAAAATCAACCGGGATGCTGGGGGGCACCAGATTGTGACAAAAGAATCTAACTTTATTGCAAATGTATGACAAAACGTCAGTGCGAGTTGTTGTTATATGAGGAGAGAAGTGGAGTGGAGAGGAACTGACCTAGGTAACTTTGGAAAACAGTGTTTTGACTGGAAACTATAAGGCTAAAGACAAACGGAACTGTACATAATCCCTGAAACCTAGTCAGTAAAGTCAATAAAAGTCACTAAAATTGTTTTTCATGGGGATTCTGGTTAACACGCGCATGTATGCTGGGGCTTAAACAAGTAAGTAAATGGATGGTTGATGGTAGGAGTCAGACTTCTCACTGTTGGAGAAGGAAGTTATAGATAAGCAAGGGAGGAGGCTGGAATAATCCACATGGTACTACAGTAATCAGAGATACCAGTAGGACTTCGTGTTTAACTTAACCTAGATACAGACGGGTAGGTACAGAAATTATTATAGATATGTGTGTATACAAGGGTTATAATACATATGTTTATTTCCTAGCTCTGTCTGCTGAGAGGGACTAGAAACAGTGACACCCCAGTAGCAATGAGCACCTCAGTGTTCAGACCTTGGTCTCCAATACCATTCGCCAATAAAAGGGATGAGAGTTCCTTGGAGAAATGGCTGTTTCTAGGACAGGGAGAATGTAAGATGAGCCTGGAGCATCCAGAAAGTGCTCAAATGCTCTCCAATGACAGCAGCTATGTATGCATTGGGAGACAGATTGGTGTTGTAGGCAGTGGGCTCCCTGTGACTGGAGAGATTTAAGCAAAGGGCATGTGTCAGGGGGACAGTGTTTGAGAGGCACAGTGAGGACAGGTGATCTCTGAGGTCTACGTTCTCTCAGAGATGCTGGTTTACAATTACGTATTTGTCAACACTGCCCAACTCCATCCAGGTGGAGAGGAAGGAAGAGTTTGCCTGGTCCAGCCCCTCTTCTTCTGCTCTCCAGCTTCTGTGAATGCAGGCATCACATGGGCTGGAGCAGAATAGCACAGCAGTCCATTCCTCACACTCTCCAAATGCACACCCCCTTTCCAAGACCACATGCTCAAAGCACACATCATGATCTATGAGCAAATATCTCAGCCCAGGGAATGAACAACCTCCTTTTGTCTTTAAGCCAAAGGCCAAGGGCCAGGGGCCAGCGCTGGAGAATAAATATGCTTTCAGTTTAAAAATGTAAAAGTGTTTTCTCTCTGAAACCAAATGGGTGGGCCAAATTCTGAGGTTCCTTTATGTGATTTTCCTCACTTCTGTTGGGACTTCTGTTGACCACTGTGCTCACTAATTTCCCTGGTGACTTCCTCCACCCTAACTAATTTCCCCTTCTCTGAACTCCTGAAGCTCTGACGCTCAGAGCAGCCAATGGTCTCCTGTGCACAGTTGAGTGGCGCCCTGTGATGCCTCCCCACCTGGTTTGTCTGCTCCTCTGAGACGGGCAGTTGGGTGTTTTACAGAAGATTTAGACCTGGGACCTGGATTTGAGCCCCAGCTTCGCATCTTAGCTGCCTGGTAACTCTACCAAGCTGCTAATCAGGCACATTTATTTTCTTCATTCAAAGTTTGCTTCCTTTCCTCCTTCCCAGGAGGTCAGTGGCATGAAAGGAAGTTGCCTTGCTGGTCCAGAGCAGTTCTACGAGTGAGCATCTTGTGTGGAAAAGAAATACACCCACACCGGGGTTGGGGATTTGGTCTGCAGAGCAGAAAGGACGTGGAAGAAATGCCTTGGAAAGATCTATTTTTAAAGGGCTTTGCTCAAAGCCAGCCGGACATCTGGACAACCCATCTCTTGCCTGCGTCCAGAGCAAGGCCATTTCCGGAAGAATATCAAGTCCTTTCTTGGAAATCAACCTAGGGATGGTTGGGCAGATGGTTGGCAGAGCCCCAGGTTGGGCAGGGTCAAGGGGTGGTTAGTAAAGCACAGGCCCAGGAGGGTTTGTCACAGGCTAACCTCACCCCCCCACCCCCAAGCAACACTCTCTCATCCTCCAGCTGAAAGGACCTCCCTTTAAGGGTAGGGGTTCCTTGTCTCTGACCTGTCTTCTTTCTCCTACTGCTGCCCCCTTTTCAAGTCAGCAGCCCCAGGAGAATTTGTCAGACACTCATTTTGCCATTTCTTCCAAGAAAAAGTCAACCCTCTTGTTAAAAAAAATGAGACAACAGGTCCAAAATGGAATCACTTGTGTTAAAGCCCCATTTTAGCAAACCAAGACTTAATACCTAACCCAATTGCAGTTACAACCTCCCCCAGGAATGTAATCTTTAACCAACCTGAAATTACCTGGTCAGCACTAATGAGATATTCCGTTCCCCTTAGGAGGGCAACCTTGCCTGAAACAATGCATTTTTTGCTAATAATTTCCTTTTTCTGCCCCCTCTCTGCCTTTAAAAATCTTTCCTTTTCTCCAGCTCAGCAGAGCTCCTTTCTACTTGCTACCTGGGATGCTGCCCAATTTATGAATCGTTCAGTAAAGCTAATTAGATCTTTAAAATTTACTTGGTTGAGTTTTGTTATTTAACTCTCAATGAACTGAGTAGCAGACTTAAAATTTCTGATTGCTTGCTCCAAACCTACTACTCTGTAGCTCTGGCCCCAAAACCTCTTAGCACTCAACTCCCAAGTCCTAGCAGATGTCAGATGAACTTTTGTAAAGTTGCCAAGTGAAGAAGTTGGTCTACCCAGTCTTTGCCAGATTCTAAGTATGCTGCTGAGCCCAGAGGGACCCCAGCTTGGCTGTATGGGGCAACCTTCTCACCAGAGAGGGGAATTTGGACCACACCTCCTGCCCCAATCCCCGGTGTCACACGTGCTTTGCCATCAATCAACATCCTCCCTACCTAATCCCTACTGTGTTCATTCAGTCATTCAAAAATATTTATTGAGCAACTGCGAAGCCAGGTGGTGTGAGGGCCCATTCAGAACCTCAGAGTTGGTATAGAGATTATTTTAAGCTGAAGACATCTGAAACTCAGTAGATGCAGAAAGAAGCCTTCTTGGAGCTTCCCGATATGACTAAAAGCAGAAAATTTTGAGAAATGAGGATTGCCATAAATGCCCTCTTTGGGGTGGGTCTGCTCCCAGGAAGAGACCAAGAGTAAACCTACCATAAACCCCTCTCTGGAGGAGTTTTAGGGCTCTGAAGAAGAGAGAAAGACCACTCACACCTTTTCAGACAATATTATCACCAACATTCTTATGTCCCCTTAGTTCTCCTAGAGAAACCTATTCCTTCCATAGAAGCCTTTTCTCCCTCTACCCTTTCCCTTGCTAAGTTAATACACAACCCCTAATTGTAACCCCCCTTTGAGTTACTCACCACTGAGCACTCCTGTGTGTAAATAAATTCTTGTTAATCTGTCTTTTGTCAGTTTAATTCACAGGCTCTCAGAAACAGATCATAAGAGGATAGAGGAAAAGTTTTTTTCCTTGTCATCAATGGTTTGTAATGAATCTTGTTTTACCCTCCAGTTCTCAACAAGACCTAGAGCTCCTAAAGCCCTTACCTAGCACTGCCAATCTCTTGATCCTAAAACATTAAATCCTTCTCAGGGGACCCTTGTGGGGGGGTGTGTGTGTGCCAGTTCCTAGCCTTGCACCCCTCCCACCCTCACTCTCCAAGTGTTTGCTAACCTCAGCTGAGGAACTCCCTGAGACACAGGCCTGGAGCCGGAATCTACTCCTTCCCCAGCATTTCCACAGGTCTAAGCTATTTGTCTTTCTAGAATTAAGATTCTAGAGTCTATTTGTCTTTCTAGAATCTAGAATACTGATTAATGCCCTGGGGACTCCTGACAGTGTGGTGGCCTTTGGCTGGGGAAGATTTGGCCCACCAAGCCCAGACCCCTTCAAGGTCTCACGAGCAAGGCGACTTGCAGAAAAGCCTCTTCATTTTCCCATTAATTCAGTGCATCATTGCTGAATCAGATACTCCCAGGTTTCCAAAGGGCAAACATTCGTTCTCAGAAATAGCACCACCCAACCCTTAAGGAGGACAAAACAATGTCCCTGAGGACCCTCAGATACTGAGTTAGAACTTCACACCACCCCGCCCCCAGCCCCTTGGGCTGCCAGGATGCGAAAGCAAGCGTCCCAGCCAGAACAGACTCCTTAAAGGCTGCACTCAGCTACACACACAAAGAGCCGGCTGGAGCTCTGAAGTGACCGCTTGTAAAGGCGCAATTGCATCCTTAACGGAGGGTGGCCCTCCTCCTCCTTCGCTCCTCTATCTCGGGGGTGGAGCGGGGTGGGGGGGGGTAGGGGGGAGATCGTTCTTCCGGTGATCTTTGTGTTTGGGAATGTAAAGCTGAGATGTCCTAAGGCATCCAGGAAGTTGGCAATAAAGCTCCTGAGAGCCATTTGATCCATACAGATAGATGTGAAAATCATCAGCTCTAAGGTGGCAACCCAGGATGTGAAAATGTGGACGTTCACTTGGGGGCAAATGCAGGAAGAAGGCAGAACCTGCGTGCTTTCACCTGCCCAGCTCTGCAAAGATGCTCTCCCTCACCTCAGCCCAGCTTCCCCAGATACTTGGAGAAGAAGGGGCAGGAGGAAATTAAGAGGTTTTGAGTGCCTGCTGGCCTCAAGGCAACATTAGCACACGAGAAGTCCATGGAATTGAGTCCTCCAAAGTGAGATGGAACCTGTGGCTCTGCCATTTTTGTGGTGGGGTAACCAGGACCAGCTACATGATGCGCGGGGTCTAGTAGCCTGCAGGAGGCCCCGTCAGATTCATCAAGGTGAGAGTCAGCTGTTCAGGCAGACCTTTCGCATCACCTCTAAACTTGACTTTGCTGCCTTATTATATTTACTAAAAGAACTCTTTTCTACTAGGAGGGGAGGGACTCCTCAAATTACTAGCCACAGTTGATCCAGATTACTTATCCACCCTTGCAAAGTGACCCTGGAAAGTTACAGATGATTCACTGAATTCTCCATCCTCACGCTGAGCATTTAGTAACTGCCAGGCTGGTGCTGAGTGCCAAAGGGACATAAAGGTGACCAGAAGGGGCTCAAAGCCAAGTGGGAAAGCAAGCTTATCCAAGGCTAACAAGGCAGATGGAGACAGGGACCCCGTGACACACTCTAGCAAAGACCACGGTGGCTCTCAGAGACCGGACAAACAGCTGGAATCGCACACCGCACACTCCATGCCTGTCTCCATAAGGCCTCCCGGCTGCAGCTCTAAAGCCTTTCAACGCCAGGGATCTCAGCAGAACTCTGAGAACCCATTTCCTCTTTGAAGTAGCAAGTGGATGCCCACTAGTTGCCAGACCTCCCTGATGAATGTGGAGGGAGGAGTGTCTCAAAGCCCTCCCCCTTCAGCCTTAGCACTGGCACCTGGCTCCTGTGTCCTCAGAGTGACAGTCCCCAGATGGCTTCCCCAGCACTTCCGAGAGAATTCTTGCAAACCTGCTGTCCTGCCATCCCCCCTCCCCGCACCAGAGAATCGACAGGCTCTTTCTTGCCCACACCAATCACCCTGACCATTTTCCCCACTGATGCTACTGAAATCTCCTGCCTGCGTGACCTCAAGCTGCCACCAGCAGCCCCTTGAAGTGGGCTTGGACCACATCGTGCTGCTCAGTTGTCAGGGGGCAGGCCCTATACTCCAAACACTGGATGCCCCTCCTTGCCATCCCTCAAAGGACAGACTCACTGCTGAAGACGCCTAGGGGTATGTCTCCCTAATGCCAGTTTAAGGACTCGCTTCCCCCGGGGGCGAGTGTGGGCCCCAGGCAACACAAAGCCCTCTCCTCTCCCCACCCTCCAGCAGGCCCCCTATTTCTGCTCTTCCAGCCAAACTTCCCCCACAGAGACTCGGGCTGTGGCCTGCCCCCGTCCCCGCTTCATCTGGCCTCCCCCGCAGCCATCAGGTCTCCTCATTGTGCCCATTTCACAGTTGGGAGGACAACCCAGACAGACCTCCCACCTGCTGTTTGCTTGGGCACACAGCTGCGGGTGTTTTGCTTGGAAGCCCAGGCTCTGAGGGCAAAACGAATAGATCCTGGTTTGCGACATTGGCTCTCCTGGGAAGAAACCTCATCAGAACCGTCAGCGGTGGGCAGCTCCCAGCCTCCAGCCCGGCCACCCTCCCTCAGCCAGCGAGCTTGGACGGGAGCAGGCTCCCTGGGAAGCAAGTGCACAGGAAGGAAGCCGCCTGCAGCCTCCCAGGGGACCTTTCAGACTGAGTGTTGTTGAGGAGCAGAGAGCCTGGGGGACAGCAGGTGACAGAGAGGCCACCAATGGGGCTCTTTGTAGGGAAAAGCAGAGAAACACACTTAACTACCAACGACATTTCCTCATCAGCCAGGCTAGCCAGCTCTCTCTGGCCTCCTACCCCCATGCCAACCCCAGAAGTCCGCTTGGCGCAGACCATGGGCACGGAGAGTTCCTTCCCAGCACAGCAATTAGATCCAGACATGGAGCAGATGCACATTCCCAGGGAGGCCAGGTCCCCAGGCCTTGGCAGGGATCCCCGCGGCTGCCCATCGCCGGCAAGGCCATCAAAAGGAGGTAAGGCGTGGGAGCCGGGCCGTTGGAGGGACCACCACAGGACCCGCCGAACTGCCATCAGGTCTTGGCAGGAAGAGAAAACGTTTTTGCTCTTATAGAGAGCAGAGAGAAAGGCAGCGTGGCCGGACAGGCCAACTTCTGCCAGTCTTCAGGGGGAGGAGAACAAAACCCTTTTATCTCCAGGTCCTAGAACCTTCTGCCAGGCTGGGCCACTGGTTGGTTCTTTCCCAGCTCTCTTGGCACCGGGACGTATGGCAATCAGAGCTGCCCAGGCCCATTGAGGAAAAGCCCTGAATAGGCACACCCAGGAGGCCCAGGCCAGTGGATGCTCCCTCCCAGAATCAGCACAGGCTTTGCATTCAAAGAGACCTGATTAGCCATCCAGGCTCCGTAACCCCGGGAATCTCAGGGTCCTCTCATTTAAAATAATGAGGGGAGGGTATATTGCAAAGTAAAGGAGGCGAGGTGCAGACTGCATGGCTAGTGTGACACCACTGGAGAAGGCGGGGGAGGGGACATGATATTTACACACGTTTGCTTGTGTGTGCATGAAGCGACTCTGGAAGGATAAACAAAAAGTTGCCGCCAGGAAAGGAAATTGGGTGGCTGAGGATCAGGGGAGGGAGGGAGACTTTTCAGAGTGTACTTTTTGGAACTTTAAAGTTTTGAATTGTTTCAATTACTATATATTAAAAAATAGAATTTGAATTAGAAAACAACACCCAAGGGTAGCAGTGAGTACCTCGCTGGATTGCTGTGAGGATAAAGTGAGTTAACATAAATAAAATGCCAGCAGGATGCCCAGTGCGTGACAGGAAGTGGTGTTAAGAGTGTGGGGTTTACAAAGCACACGCACGCACACACACACGCATGTGCACTGGCTCGCACTGCTGAACAAGGAACGGTGCAGAGCAGGCACGGGTGGGACCCTGAGGTCCAGAAGGGACCTGTCCAAGGTCTCACAGCTAAAAGTGATGGATGGCAGTTCTTGGACTGGAATCCTGTTCCCAGGGGCCTTGGGAACCTTTGTAGAAACTAGAAAAACTATTAAGATCTTTGGAGACACCGGCACCAAGTAAAAGTCAGACCCTTCCATGATGACCTGGCTTTCAAGGTCGGCCTTCAGAAGAGCAAGGGGCCCAGACCCTGGCTGAACAAGGCAGGACTTTGGGCTGGGGCCTAATGGCAATGAGGTTGGATCCAGAATCTAGCCTCCTGACAGACCAGGTTCACCCCAGAGGCCCATTTGCAGAGGGAACACATTTCTATCTGTGGTTTCTCCTCCCAACTCCAAGCTCGGCATCAGCTGGAGATGAACCTTTTCAAAATGCCCACACTCCCTTCCCCACTTCTCCACTGACATTGCATGCCCAGTTAGTTCTAGCCATTCAGCTGTGCCTTGGGGACATCAAGAGGTCTAAGGCACCTCTTAGAGCTTCTAGCTTAATCTGAAGATAGGTCAGGAACAAAGAGGTTAAACGCAGACTAGTATATGTTCTTGGAGTCCTGGCCCTGCCGCTTCCCAGCTATGTGGCCTCAAGTCAGATACTACACTGCATTCAGCTTCCACTTCCTTGTCTGGAAAACGGATTTGATAAAAGCAGCTGCCTGGCTTGTTTTGAGGATTAAATGAGATAATCCATAGAAGGCATGTAAACTGTCCAGAGGAAGCACCTGACCCATAGCTCTATCAGCTACTATTGTTTTGCAAGAGAGAAGGGGAGAAGAGGCATTTCAAGACAGAGAGGACCAAAGGTTGGATGAGTGGTGTAAGTCTACACTGTACAGTTGGGATTCCCAGGGGTGATCTAGCCCCATGAGGAAGTAGATCTTAAATTGAGCCTTGAAGCAGAGAAAAAAAGGAGAGGGCCTTCCACAAAGGAGGATCAGTGACAGCAAAGATATGAGTTGAGAATGAGTTTGGTGTATTCGGCTGGGGAGACCAAGGCAGCAGGCTCTGTCTTTGGGGAATTGGCCCCTCATCCTCCAGATGAGAGTACTGGGGTCTAAAGCCAGCCTCTGCAGTCCTCCCCTAGCAGCATCCAGGATGGGCCAGAGGTCACCCAGAATTCTTGCTCGCAACTCATTGGTGTCAGTTTACCTCTTCCCTTTGGGTCCAGCTGCTCAAATTCAGAGTCAGGATATTCCATTCCCACTCCTGGGCAAGACCAAGGCAATGGGTTCAGGTGGCCTGATCCTGTGCCCACTGCCCTTGCATTGACTTTACCCCACGCAGGAGCATGGCTTCACAGTGGTCAGACTCTTCCCTGGTTGAGCAGTCAATAAAACTGAGCAACATCTTTTCACAAGAATTACATGCTCCTTATCAGGACTTTAGAAAATATGGAAGCATTTTAAGAAGGAAAGAAACAATATCTTAATCCTCTAACCAAGAAGGAAACACATCATCATTCGGCCGCCTGTGTTCTTTTCATCTTTGTCCTATGGATGCAATTTTGACAAAGTTAAAAATTGTGCCCTGTGTGATAGGCAGCCTTCTAAAATGGCCCTCATTGACCCCCACCTCTGGGTGGTCACACCCTTGTGTAATCTCCTCCGCTTGGGTGTGCACTGGATCTGGTGACTTGCTTATAATGAATATAGTATGACAAAAGTGATAGAATGTCATTTTCTTTTTATTTATTTATTTATTTTACTTTGGCCGCACCACTCGGCTTGTGGGATCTCAGCTCCCCAACCAGGGATTGAACCCACACCTCAGCAGTGAAAGCATGGAGTCCTAACCACTGGACCGCCAGGCAATTCCCAGAATGTCATTTTCAAGATTAGGTTATAAAGGACTGAATTGCATCTTGCTGGCATTCTCTCTCTCTGGCTCTTCTCATATGCTTGCCCTGATAGAGAGGGCCACCCAGCAAGGAACTGAGGGCAGCCTCATCCCAACAGCCTTGAGGTCCTGAATCCTGCCGACAGCCATGTGAGTGAGCTTGGAAGCAGATCCTGCCACGGTTGAGTCTTTGGATGAAACCACAGCCCTGATTGACACTTTGTAGCTTCTTAAGAAACTCAGAAGCAGAGGACACAGCTAAGCTGTGCTCAGATTCCCAACCCACACAAACTGTGGGATAATAAATGTTTGTGTTGTTTTAAGCCACAATGTTTTATAATAATGTGTTATGCCTTGATACATAACTAATAAACTACATATATAATTTTATAAACTATTTTTAAAGCCTAAACTAATGATGTAAGTATTCTCCTATGTTATCATAACTCTGTAAACATCACATCTGCTTGTTGTCCAATTCTTCATCCATGATTTGTTTAGCCATTCTGCTATTGTGGAACATTTGAATTATTTTCCAGTTTTTACTCTGTAGTTGACATTTTTATGCATAAAGCATCATCCTTAAGATGATTTCTTCAGAGCAGATTACCGTAAGAATGATTGGGTCCAAGAGTATGACACAGGGGCTTCCCTGGTGGCGCAGTGGTTGACAGTCCGCCTGCCGATGCAGGGGACACGGGTTCGTGCCCCGGTCCGGGAAGGTCGCACATGCCGCGGAACGGCTGGGCCCGTGAGCCATGGCCGCTGAGCCTACGCATCCAGAGCCTGTGCTCCGCAACAGGAGAGGCCGCAACAGTGAGAGGCCCGCGTACCGCAAAAAAAAAAAAAAAAAAAAAAAAAAAAAAGAGTATGACACAAGGACTTCCCTGATGGTCCAGTGGTTAAGACTTCATCTTCCAGTGCAGTGGGTGATGGTTCGATCTCTGGTTGGGGAGCTAAGATCCGACATACCTCATGCCCAAAAAAGAAAAATAAAACATAAAACAGAAGCAATATTGTAACAAATTCAATAAAGACTTTAAAAATGGTCCACATCAAAAAAAAATCTTAAAAACTAAAAAGAATATGATACATATCGTTTAACAAGATGAGTTCTGATAAACTCACCACCCTATCTCTTTAAGGTACAGTTTATTCTCTTTTAAACCCTGGATCTTGACAAAGTTGCCGTAAGTTCAGACTGAGACCCAAGGTTTTGGTTGGGGTTACAAGTTAAGGTCTTAGAGAAGCCATAAAACAAGAGGTTCAGGTTCAGTTGTTGTTTTGTTTTGTTTTTCAAGAGCACTTGGTACTGAAGATGACCCAAGGTCACCTTCTAGGTTCTGTTTACCACAAACTCCTGCTGTATGTCTCAGCAAACCAGTGTCTTAGGGTTCCCATCTACTGCTGTGTGACCTCGGGCAAATTACTTAACCTCTCTGTGCCTCAATGTCAGATACAAAAGTGGGGAGTAAAAATAACTTGTACATCACAGGGTTGTTGTGAGAATTAAATGATTTAAAATATGTAAAGTGCTTAGAACAGTACTGGCACATACTCAATGCACATACTCGATGCTACGTGTGTGTGTTCTCATTTGCAGGGAAGCGCAGTGTGATGGTGAAGAGTCAGGCAGAGCTGGCTTTATATTCCCCCTTTGCTGATTACAGGCTGTGTGACCTTGGGCAAATAGCCTCTTGTAGATTTAATTTCTGCATTTGCAAAGCTAACAAAGCTTTGCGACCCTTCATTTGTCAAGGTTCTGGACCTAATTTTGTATTTATTATTATATAATTGCAATTTAATTTTTTAAAGAGGGCCCCCCAAATTTATAAGCTTCAGAGCCTCACAAACCTGGATCCATGCCTAAGAAGAGCAACAAAGTAATAGCTCGCACAGCATGGGGTGGTCGTAAAGATTAACAAGGTAATGTGTTAAATGACTTAAAATCAAGTCTGACAATAGAAAGCCCTGACTGTGTGTAGCAGCTGCTTCCAATTTCCATTTGGAAATTCCTTGAATTTCAGCCTCGTCCTCCCCCAAGAACAAAGCCACCACAACTGAACACAGCTGGAGGCCGCATTTCCGGCCAGGGCCTCATGCCTGGCCTGCCAAGGAGATGAGCAGACAAGAGTGAGGTTCCTGAATCAGCCGGCCTCGGGCGTACCAGGTCAGAACTCACCCTCTGTCCCTGGGCAGTGTGGGCTGAATGTCCTCACTGTCCCAAAGGCCCTCAAAGCAGCAGCCCCAGACCTGGGCCCTGATAGAAGAGCTCCTCGGAGCATCTCCCTGTGACCAGATGTTCCATGATGCTGGGGGACCTGACCTGAGTCCAGAGGTCGACTGAAATTCTGGGTCAATCCCTGGTTCCCTGGGAAGGGGTGTCCTCTGGGGATAGAAGCGTGGGCCACCACATCCTTTCCAAAACTGCAGAGCCCTCCCTAGTCTCAAAGTAAGGCCCGAAGGGGTCTGTGGCCCAGCACACCCTGGACTGCAGTTCACACCACCTAGCAAACAAGATCATAGCTAACCCTTATATAATAGTCGCTAACTCACCGAGCACTTGGCAAGAGTTCTGTTTTTTAAGTGTGGTATTAGTTTCCTGTGACTGCACAAATAAATAAATAAATAAATATAAATAACAAGCCACAAACTTGGTGGTTTAAAACAACAGAAATTTATTCTCTCACAGTTCTGGAAGCCAGAATGCAAAATCAAGGTGTTGGTTGGGCCACGCTCCCTCCAAAGGCTCAAGGTTGAGAGTGCATCCTCGCCTCTCCCGGCTTCTGGTGGCTCCAGGCATTCCTTGGGTTGTGGCTGCATCACTGCAAGCTCTGCCTCCATGTTCACATGGCTTTTTCCCTGTGTGTTGCTGCCTCTTCTGTCTCTTATAAGGACACTTGTTATTGGATTTAGGGCCCCTGTGGATAATCAGGGATGATCTCATCTTAAGATCCTTACCTTAAATACATCTGCAAAGACCCTTTTTCCAAATAAGGTCACATTCACAGGTTCTGGGGGTTAGGACGTGCACATGTATATTACATGTATTAAGGCTTATCAACCTCACGACAACCCTGTGAAGATGTGCTTATTTTTCTAGATGGAGAACGCAGGCACAGACAGTTTAAGGAAGCTGACCCAGATCACACAGCTAGGAGGTGGTGCAGACCACATTTGAACCCAGATGTTAGCAATCACTATACTATGTTACCTCTCCTGTAGGTCCCAGGACCTCAGACACATGATCCTCTGACAGTGATTGAGGGGCAGGGACATAATAAGCCAAAGCTTGTGAAATAACCTCGCAACCCCATACACACCTAGACATTTTTATTGAACAACTGAAGTCATATTAAAATGGACAATGTAGGTAGCCATGGGCAGGGGTTCAAATAAAAGGGTAAGTGTCCTTTCATTCACATTTTTTATCCAGAACAGTGCCTAGAATATAATAAGCACTAAATGCATGCTAACTGTTACCATTATTGTTGTCCAAACTCCCAGGAGCCAGAGGCAGGCCCATGGGGGAGATAGTCTCTTACTGGCCTGTGACTGCACAAATAAATAAATAAAAATAACAAGCCACAAACTTGGTGGTTTAAAACAACAGAAATTTATGCATACTGCATACTCTGCTAGCAGTATGACCTGGCACCCCTGTCCTGAAACGTGGCTTGGTATCACTCTACGTGTATTCTATGGGGAACTGACATTAAAATTAGGATTCGAACTACATATCAAAAATCAAACCAGGATTCTTCAATAAGTTAAGCCGAGAAATATCATACAATCCAGCAATCCCACTCCTAGATATATTCCCCAAAGAATGGAAAACAGGGATTCAAACAAAGACACGTACACAGATGTTCATAGCAGCACTATTCACCGTAGAGGTGGAATACAGCCCAAATGTTTATCACCTGATAAATGGATAAACAAAATGTGGTATATTCACGCAATGGAATATTATTCAGCGATAAAAGGAAGTGTAGTACTGATACACGCTGAAACATAGATGACCCTTAGAAATACTATGCTAAGTGAAAGAAGCCAGTCGCGAGTAGCCACGTATTGTATGAGTCTGTTTATATGAACTATCCAGAACAGGAAAATCCACAGAGAAAAAGAGCAGATGAGTGGTTGTCAGGGACTAGGGGACAGGGGAATGAGGAGTGGCTCCTTAAGAGATAAAATGTTTCCATTCGGAGTGAAGAAATGTTCTGGAACTAGACAGTGGTGATGGTTGCACAACATTGTGAATGTACTAACTCCTACCGAGCTGAACACCTTAAAATAGTGAATCTTATGTTATGCATATTTTACCAAAACAAACAAAAAATATCAAACCAGAATCACAATTCTGCTCCTTCAACTCAGAAGTGTAATTGGTGGCTATGCCTTTCCAAGCCTAGATGACAGGACCCTACCTTGCTTTTCTTTTTTGTAAACATCCAAATGACTTATTTTTCTTTTCTTTTTCTTTCTTTTCTTTTTTAAGAAAGTCATGGAATGAAGAACCAAAGAAGGTCAGCGTCACTCATAGTAAAACCCCTGGTGATAACACAAGACAATAATGAGGAGGTTTGAGAGCAGAAGTAAACAACAGTAAAAGGAACAATGGCTGATGGAATGTGGGAGGGGAGGACGCAGGAGAGGGGCGGCCCAACAGCGAGTCAGCCTGGAGGCTCAGCATCCCTCCACCCGCCGTCCCCTAGTGGAGGCTGGGCTCACAAGAGGGACACGCCTGGTAAACTGGTCAGGATCCAAGGGTCCCTGGAATCCCTTCCTGCACCTGTTCTCTCCCTCCCTATGGCTCCTCCTCCACTTCCAGCCTCCCTTGCTCAAGAATCCAGCCTCTTGCCATCCTAAACCAGAGCCTGCATGAAGAACCCATCTCTCCCGAAGTCAGGCATTTCACACCCAGCTCTGTCCACCCCTCCTGCTTGTGTGGTCCCTTCCAAGCATGCCCACCTGATCTCCAGCTGCACCCACACTTTCTAGACCAAAGAGATCCCCCAAAAGTAAAGATTCCAACCCAGCGATGCTGGGTGAGACACTGGGCACTGACACCTGGGCTCACATCCCCCTCTCCCTTGTGTGACCTTGATGGTGTGACCTTGGTGAGTCACATACATTTCTCTCTCAGCGCCATAAAATGGAGGAAGTGACACCACCTGGCCCACCTTACCTGAGTGCCATGAAGATGAAGTGAGTTGCTGTGTGGGAAAGTGTCTTGCAAATGAAAAGGTGTGTGACAAAGACACATTGTGGTAATAGATTCCCAGCCTGACGTGACACATCCACCTCCCGCAGTGACCTGGAAATACTCGGGGACCCTCTCCTGTACCCCGGGTGTGTCTGTACTTCCCAGGCCACGGCTCAGCGAGGCTTCCTCAGTGCCTGGTTGGACAGTGTCTGGAGCACATCCTCTGACAGCCAGCTCCATGGGACCCAGCTCCCCAACTCCTCCTGACTTCCTGCTGATACCCAGCCCCAGGACCAGAGCCACCCAAGAGGCAGCTCTCTGATGGCACAGACCCAGGCAGGGCTGAGTGTCCCCACAGAGAGAGAGAGCCGCTTCCCAAAGAAAGGGCTCAGAATTGCTGTCTTGGGACTTCCCTGGTGGCACAGTGGTTAAGAGTCCACCTGCCAATGCAGGGGGCACAAATTCAAGCCCTGGTCCAGGAAGATCCCACATGCCACGAAGTAACTAAGCCTGTGCACCACAACTACGGAGCCCGTGTGCCACAACTACTGAAGCCCTCCTGCTCTAGGGCCCGCATGCTGCAACTACTGAGCCCACGTACTGCAACTACTGGAGCCCGTGCTCTGCAACAAGAGAAGCCACCGCAATGAGAAGCCTGCGCACGGCACGCAGAGTAGCTCCGCTCGCCATAACTAGAGAAAGCCTGCATACAGCCACGAAGATCCAAAGCAGCCAAAAATAAATAAAAAATATTTTTTAATTCTTAAAAAAAAAAAGAATCCCTGTCTCACACAATGCTTCAAAGAATAAAAAAAGGGGTTCTATGGTTGGAAAAGAAATTCTGCCAACCCAGGTCTAACCTTCCCCTCTTTCCCTTCCTGACCCATCAAGGAAACACACCAAAACCTGTGGAATTTGGACAACACAGTGGCTAAGGGCATAGTTGGTGGTGTTTTTTTCTTTTTTTCGGTACGCGGGCCTCTCACTGTTGTGGCCTCTCCTGTTGCAGAGCGCAGGCTCCGGACGCGCAGGCTCAGTGGCCATGGCTCACGGGCCTAGCCGCTCCGCGGCATTTGGGATCTTCCCGGACTGGGGCACGAACCCGTGTCCTCTGCATCGGCAGGCGGACTCTGAACCACTGCGCCACCAGGGAAGCCCGGTGTTGGGTTTTTTTAAGGCAATTTTCATACACACACAGTGAAGTGAATAGTAAAATTAAACCCTTTGGATATATCATCCACTTTCAACAATTATCAACATTTAAGAACTTGGGAAAGCAGGGATCTGGGAATCAAGTCGATGTTGGAATCCCAGTCTAACCACAAATTAATGCTGGGACCCAGGGCGAGTTGTTCAATCTCTCTGAGCCTGTTTCTTCATGCATTAAGTGGAACTATTACCTCACACCTAAAGGGATTGTTCCGGAGTAAATGAAATAAGGTAGCTCTAAGGCACTAGCCGAATGCTCCCCCACTCCTACTCCCAAGGTAAGCGCTCAATCAATAGTGATAATCATTGCTAGAGGTAATGTGATATAGGCTGAGTGTGGGTTCTGGAGCCTGACTGTCAGGGTTCAAATCTCAACTCTCACTGCCTTCTAGCTGTGTGACCTTAGACAAGTTCCTGACCCTCTCTGTGCCCCAGTGTTTTCATAGCAGTATCTACGTTATGGGCGTTTTGTTAGGTAAGTACATTTAGAGCATTGGGAATAGTGCTTGGCAGGTAGTAAGGGCTCAATAAAGATAGGCTTTGTTACTGTTAACACAACCTGTTGAATTTTATTTAATTTGGCATTTCCTACATTCCATTCCCACCTGTACGCATTCACCTTCTGAAGTGGAATCTCAGAGCACCAGCTTTGGGAAAGTCTGGATGAAGGAAATAGAAGTAAAGTCTCAGAGTCTCACTTCCCCCAGACCACAACATTGACACTTCTGCCATTTCCCCACCAGAAATGCCAGACCCATAGGCCCAGGAGTTAGTGTGCTGATTTGCTTGTTGGGTATGTGGGTCATAGATTATTCACAGGACATCCAAAAATGCTTTTCCATTGAGTTGACACAATCTTGAAAAGCTGGAGTCACAATCAGGAGAGGCATCACGGTGCCCTTCCCCACCACTAGGTAAACAAAAGGAGGACTCTCAGATCTTGAAGACCTCTACACTGCTGCCTGGTCCTTCACTGGGAGCCCTGTCGCCTGGAAGTCCTGGAGTGGGATCCGTGGATGAGTCCACCTTGTTATTCTTCTCTCATTGAGCAAACACAGACCCAGTACCCACTGGATGCTGGGTCCCCAGGGTGACAGGATGCAGCAGGCTCAGTTTTCCCTGGGAGACCTCAGGCTGGTCATGTACCATATCTGGGCTTTCTTTTTTCAATAGGCTGCACCCAGATGATACCCAGCGTCCCTTCCAATCTTACTTTTTATGATTATATAATTCTGCTTTTGATCTGAAATTCTATTCTAACAATCTGATTCTTTTACCAAAATAAGGGGCAGGGGTGAGGGGGAAACGATAGAGAAATCGGGGCCTGTGGCTTCCAAAGAGTGCGGTTCTCCTCTCCATCTGCGTCTGCCCATAGCACCAACTGCATCCAGATGTTTACAGCAGTCCAAACCACAGCACTTCCTGAGGTTTCAGACAGTGTGGCCAGCTCATCCTTTCTGTCCCCTCACTTTGTTTATCAGGGAAAAAAACACCCAAAAGGATCCTACCACCAGGGTCCCAGACAGACTGAACCCATAACCCCAGGGAGGGCAGTGCCCTAAGCCCAGGCCAGAGGGAAATCCCAGTAGACCCAGGAGGGCTGGGCCTCCTTTCTGACACCCTGGCCAGAATATCAGGAACTGGAAAGAGAGCCCTCTGCCCAAGTTCTGACCCTTTCACCCAGTGCCTGTGAGTTAGGCTGGGACCTGGGACCTGGGACCCTTCGCTGCAGTGCTTGCACCTGGACAAACATCTCCTTGAGCAACAAAACACAAAGAACTATAAGGGGCTAAAAATCACAGTATACATGCACAGTTAGGGCAAATTATGAACGAGATACAGAAAGGCCAAAACCCAGCTGCCGTTTGTGAGGTGCTGAGAGCAAAAGCTGGGTCCTGTGCGTGATCCCTGCACACAGCACCACAAAGAGGGTGGGCAGACCCCCTAAGCTGTCCCTCCAGCCAGACCCACTGATCCGCCTCTACCGTCACCCCATTTAAGGGACCAGCTAATCCCCCTCCCTCCAGGGAGCAAGCAAGGGTCCTGTTGCTTGTTTTCTCTCCCTCGTGCTGCAGCCAGAGTCCCAGTAAAGACTTGCCTAAATTTCTCATCTGGCTTATCAATTTCTATTGGTTAAAGAGTCCAAGGACCCGGGTCAGTAACACCTGGTTTTATTATGTGCTCCCTCCCACGGACTCCCTGGCGTAAAACGATTTTCTTCACTGTCAGCTGTGTTGGTTAAATTATGCTGTTAAAGAGGCCAGTTGTAACTCTGAGAAGCAAGAGGACTGGGCCTGGGATACTGTGCTGTGGTTCCCATTATCTACTGCCCTCCCTTCCTGTGAAAGGATTGTTATCCCCACCATGAAGGGAAGAGGATACCTTCCCCACCACAGTGTCAGACGCGGCCTTGTGACTTAGCACCGCCCGTGAGATGGGAGTGCAAGTGGCTGATGCCACCTCCGAGCAGGGCCCTGAAGGGCCATTGCATGTTTTTTGCAGCAACCTTGCTCTTTTTTTTTTGTCGTGGGAATACCAGGCTCCAGATAGGAGATCCTCCTTCAGCGTGGGTCCTGGAATGAGCAGTCACATGGACAGAGCTGTAGCCACGGACATGTAACGTGAGTGAGGAACAAGCCATGGCTGTTCCAAGCCACTGAGATGTGGGTGTGGTTTGTTACTGCATCATAACCCAGTGGAAGCTGACTAACCCAGCAGTGTTCCCCCAAGGTGGTGTTATGGCTTGCCTATTGGCCTATCCTTCCTACTCCTATTAAAATTCAAACACCGGAAATAATCTGAGTCTCCATTCCATCATTATCCAACATCCAGTTGGAAAGCACTGATGCTGGAAAAGCATCAGGGCTTCTGTGAAACCAACTAACCGGCGTTCAAATCAACAGGAGCTAAACCTCAGGAAACTGCTTGACTATCATTCAAAATGGTGAGTCATGTGAAGACACTGCTGTTTTCCACTCCACGTGATTCTCTGCTGCCTTAAAATAGAAACACAAAATCTGCTTGTTCTATTCCCCACCTTACCTACAATGATGGTTAATTTTATGTGTCTACCTGGCTAGGGTAGAGTATCCAGTATTTAATCAGACATGAATCTAGGAGTTGCTGTGAAGCTATCGGCTTGGCCAAAAAGTTCGTTTGGGTTTCCGTAACGACGTATGGCAAACCCGAACGAACTTTTTGGCCAGCCCAATATTTTGTAGACATGATTAACTAGAGTCAGTTGACTTTTAGTAAAGGAGATGATCCTCCATCCTGTGAGTCAGCTCCAGTCAATCAGTTGAATGTCGTAGGAGCAAAATCTGTTTCCTGGGTAAGAAAAACTTCTGCGGCACCAGTTTCCAGCCTGCCAGCTGTCCTAGAAATTTCAGACCCATCAACCCATTCCTTAAAAGAAATCCCGGGCTTCCCTGGTGGCACAGTGGTTGAGAGTCTGCCTGCCGTTGCAGGGTACACGGGTTTGTGCCCCGGTCCGGAAAGATCCCAAATGCCGCGGAGCGGCTGGGCCCGTGAGCCATGGCCGCTGAGCCTGCGCGTCCAGAGCCTGTGCTCCGCAATGGGAAAGGCCACAGCAGTGAGAGGCCCGCGTACCCCCCCAAAAAAAAAAAGAAATCCCTCTCTCTGCCACCCTGTTCCTGTCCAACCAGAACCAATCCAGGTTTTCCTGGATTCCCAGATCTGAGCCATCCTCACTATCTGTGGGGCTGCTGGGACTGAGGCCCCTGGTTCACATTAGGGATGGGAGGGGGGTTTCGAGAAGAAGGAAGGGCTCCCCTCCCCCCCCAACTTGTTCTAAAACGCCCTGCACAGAATGAGCTGGAGAACTCTTTCCCTTCTTCCAGAACCTCCTCTCCCGGACCTCTCTATGTCCCCCTTCCACATTCACCCCTCAGCATGCCTGTCGCCCTTTGCTGACCTCTTTTCCCCTTTAAGGCTATCCGTGAGAATGATTTTATCCTCATTCCAGCAGTATAAAAACAAGTGTATGGATCCAAGTCCCATCGACAGCCTTCCCCCTTCAGGAATGACCCACCCCTCCAGCCTCTAATCTTTCCTCCCTTCCTACTTCCTTCTCCTCCTCGCTCCTCCCTCCCCATCTTTTCTCTCATTTCCACAAAAGTGCGGACAATGGAAATAGTGGGACAGAGAAAGGGAGCCCTGGAGGAGGTGATAGTAAAGAACCAGGGCAGGAACAGAGCCAGACTCCGTGGCACGGAAAGGGAGGGACAGGTGCTGTGGGTGTAGGAGACTCCCCCGAGGCCTAGGGGACAGAAGCAGGTGTCTGCCAGTGTCTGAGAGGCTGGGTGGGCGGTGAAGCCATTAACTGACACAGGGGACAAAGGATGTGGAGAGAGTTGGCGAAAGGATAGTGTGATATTGTGATTTATGGTAAGAATATATATTTGGTCTTCCCCCATTTCTGGCACAGGGTTCCTAAAACTCCTGGAATTTCCTAAGTGATAAGACCAATCAAGATGCCTTTTGTTATTCATAACAAGCCCCTTTCAATCACACCAGAGTTTATATTAATGAGGAGACTTTTGGAAAGCCCCTAGGATGGGCTGGTTGGCAGGGGAACGAACCCTGTGATCAGAGGATTGGAGCTTTCAGCCCCACCCCCAACCTCTGCAGAGGGGAGAGGAGTTGCAAAGTGCGTTCCATTGCCCATGGCCAGTGATTTAATCAATTGTGTCTATGTAATAAAACCTCCATTAAAAAGCCAAAAGGATGGGTTGATGAACAGGAGTGCATCTACATGCCAGGATGGTGGCACACTCCAAACTCCACGGGGTCAGAGACGCCCGCGTTCAGGATGCTTCTGCACCTCGCCCTATGAGTCTCTTCATCTGGCTGTTCCTTTACCCTTTGTAATAAACAAATAACTAGTAGGTAAACTGTTTTCCTGAGTTCTATGAGCTGCTCTAACGAATGAATCAAACTCGAGGAAGGGGTGGCGAGAACCTCCAATTTATAGCTGGTTGGTCAGAAGCCCAGGTGACCACCTGGACATGTGACTGGCAATGGGTGTCTAAAGGGGGGGGCGGTGCTTCACCTGTGGATGTGATGTTATCTCCAGGTAGATAGTGTCAGAATTGAGTTAATTGTAGGACATCTGGCTGGTGTCACAGAATTGTTTAATATGAGAACCTCCCACCCCAATAACACAAACACACATATGGTGACCGGAAGTGTCAGAAGTGTTGTAGTAGCAAACTGAGAGTAAAGGAGACACACAGGAGTGTGTTGTTTTTCTTTACAAGTGGGAAGGAAGTGATTTTCGTTAGGATTTTAAGTTACCTGTGAAATACCGTGTGGACTGAGCAGGTAGAAGGAAATTTGTGTCTGAACTCCTGAGACTTATGGCACTATAGTTTGGACAGGCCTCAAAATACAGGAGGGAGGTAAGCTATGGGAGTAGATGTAATCATCCCGAGAGGAAGTGGTGAGTGACAAGAGACCCTTTGGCTGGTCGCTGGGGAAACTCCAGCACTTGAAGGGCTAGCCAATAAAGAAATTCCGAAACAGGGAAAAAAAAAAGTAAGGGACAGGAGAGTAGTCCATATGAAAATTCCAGAGAAAAAGGAGAAAGGAAGGAAGGAGACAGAGAGGATGGAAATAATAGAAGAAAATATCCATAAATTGAAGAAAGGCATGAATCTTCAGCTTGCAAAGACTCATGTGTCAAGCAAGATAAACAAAGGAACAAAACAAAACCCCAACAAAACTCCTAGACACAGCCTTGATGATATTACAGCACTCTAAGGATAATGAAAAAAAAAAAAAAAGGAAGAAATCCTAAGTTTCTGGAGAGGGAAAAACAGGTTACCTGCAAAAGAATAAATATCCAACTAGCCTCAAACATCTCATCAGCAATATTGGATTCTAGAAGATTGAAACAATGCCTTCCAAGTCCTCAGGGAATGTTGTTTTGATTCTATAATTGTATGCCCAGCCAAAAGATCAAATAATTTTTTTTTTTTTTTTTGCTGTACGTGGGCCTCTCACTGTTGTGGCCTCTCCCGTTGTGGAGCATAGGCTCCGGACGCGCAGGCTCAGCGGCCATGGCTCACAGGCCCAGCCGCTCCGCGGCATTTGGGATCCTCCCGGACCGGGGCACAAACCCATGTCCCCTGCATCAGCAGGCAGACTCTCAACCACTGCGCCACCAGGGAAGCCCCAAATAAAATTTTTTTTCAGATATGGAAGGACTCAGACTATTGACTTCCCATGCACCTTTTCTGGAAAAAAGAAAAAAAAAATTCAAAGACAAACTCTAGCAAAATGAAAAAGGAATTCAGGAAAAAGAAATGCACAATGGGGGAAAAAAAATCCCAGAATGACAGTTGTCCACAGACCTGTAAATTAGTGACTCAGTTAGAGCAAGACGTCCAGGAGTTACATGAAGAATGCTTTCAAGGAGAAAGCAGATTTCAACCAACAGATAATGTTTATGAAAGAGATGCTCTTTGCTCCCCATCAATGAAAAAAAAGGGGAAGCAATTTTTAAAACTCTAGGGAAAACAAAAAGTGGTATAAGACAGTCGTGATCTATATATAAAGTGCTGGGGAGGAAAAAATTTCCCTCTGCCTTTCTAGGTTCTTCTGGCTGGTCTAATAATTAAATTAACATGTGACATTAACAGGAAAAAATCTAATTTTAATCTGGTATGTATGGGAGTTCATAGAAATATAAGACTCAAAGAAATGACCAAAGCAGGTCAGCTTTTATATCTTTTAGACAAAGAGACAATAAATTTGTGAAGAACTGACAAGACAAAGGAATTTAGGCTTGGGTACTAATTAGTGAAGAAACAAAGTAGAGTTTGTTTACACAGCCTTCTGGGCGCTGAATTCCTTATCTCTGGCGACGAGGGTGTCTCTTAACCTCCCGGTGCAGGGAAGGGACCTTTTGTGTGGGAGATTTATTTCCTGCTTTCAGGGGCACAGAGAGGAGGGTCAGAGTGTCCTTGCACCTGCTGTTTCTCAAGTAACTTTAACTCAGTCAACATGCCACAGTGGCATATTTTGGGGCACCCTGCCCTGAACCCCATCAGAAGCTATTTATTTGTTTCATTTAAAATTGAGGTATTATATACATTTGGAAAAGTACTCAGATCTTAACAGTACCACTCAATCAGCTGCCACAAATGTGTAATCTCATTTAACATCACTTATTTACACCACTGTCATGATAAAGTACATTTCTATCACTCCAGAAAATTCCCTCATGTCCCAGTCAGTCCTCTCTGACCAAAAGCAACCACTGATCTGAAACAAGCTCATTTTCAGAAATAGAGGGAGTGTCATAAACAAGAATCCATTTGACCTTGATTCTTAGAACATCTCCTTCAAGCAGCACAAGTGTAGTACAAAGAATTACATTTATTTCTTTATGGATCCAATCATAATTTTGTGTCCTAATACTGTAAATGATATTTATTGATGTATTGGCTTCCTAGCACTACTGTAACAAATTACCACAAACTTGGTGGCTTAAAACAACAGAAATTTGTTCTCTCACAGTTCTGGTAGCCGGAAGTCTGAAATCAAGGTGTAAGCAAAGGCCCGAAAGGATAATCTTTCCTTGTGTCTTTCAGCCTCTGGTGGCTCCAGGCACGCGTTGGCTTGTGTCTGCATCACTCCAATCTCTGGATCCATGGGTAACATTGTCTCCTCCTCTCCTCTGTGTCTTCTCATCTGTGGGTCTTTTATAAGGATGCCTGTCATTGGAAATAGGGCTCATCCAGATAATCCAGGATGATATCCTCCTCTCAAGATCCTTAGCTTAACTACATCTGTGAGGCAGTTTTTTCCAAGTAAAGTCACATTCACAGGTTTTGGACATGGACATATTTGGGTGGGTGTGTTGACCATTCAGCCCACTATAATTTTTTTTTTTAAACCCAATATCTAGTCCAGTGCTGCCAATAGAAATATAGTGTGGGGCTTCCCTGGTGGCACAGTGGTTGAGAGTCCACTTGCCGATGCAGGGGACACGGGTTCATGTCCCAGTCCGGGAGGATCCCACGTGCCGCGGAGCGGCTGGGCCCGTGAGCCATGGACGCTGAGCCTGTGCGTCTGGAGCCTGTGCTCCGCAACGGGAGAGGCCACAACAGTGAGAGGCCGCGTACCGCAAAAAAAAAAAAAAAAGAAAAAAAAAAGAAATATAGTGTGAACAACATTTGTAATTTTAAATATTCTAGTAGACATATTACAAAAGTAAAAAGAAATGGGTGATATTATGGGCTGAATGCTTGTGTCCCCCGAAACTCATATGTTAAAGCCCTAACCCTCAGTGTGGCTATGTTTAGAGATGGGGCCTCTAAGGAAGTAATTAAAGTTAAATAAAGTCATAAGGGTGGGGCGCTAGTTTGATAGGATTGGCGTCCTTACAAGAGGATGAGATACCAGTGCACTTTTGGTTAGAATGTGCAGCCACTATTGAAAATAGTATGGAGGTTCCTCAAAAAGTTTAAAGTAAAACTACCTTACAAACCATCAATCCCACTTCTAGGTATAATATTTATCCAAAGGAAATGAAATCACTATCTCAGAGAGATATCTGCCCTCCCATGTTCACTGAAGCATTACTCAGAATAGCCAAGACATGGAAACAACCTAAGTGTCCATCAACAGATGAATGGATAAAGAAAATGTGGTTTATATATACAATGGAAGATTATTAGACCATGGAAAAGAAGGAAATCTTGCAATTTGCACCAACGTGGATGAACCTTGAGGGCATGATGCTAAATGAAATAAGTCAGACAGAGAAAGGCAAATTCTGTATGTAGAATCTAATAAAAGCTGAACTCATAGAAACAGAGAGTAGATTGGTTGTTGCCAGGGGCTGGGGATGGGGGAAATGAGTGATGGTGGTCAAAGGGTACAAACTTCCAGTTATAAGATAGATAAGTTCTGGGGATAATGTACAGCATGTTGACTAGTTAACAATACTGTATCACATACTTGAAAGTTGCTGAAAGAGTCAATCTTAAGTGTTCGCACATTGAAAAAAAAGTATGTGACGTGATAAAAGTTTTAACTAAGCTTTTTGTGGTAATCATTTCACAATATATTTGTGTATCAAATCATGACATTGATGATTTGATGATAAGGTGATCATCACACCTTAAACTTATAGTGTTGTATGTAAATTATATCTCAGTAAAAGGAGGGTGTGGGGAGGAGATCAGAGCTCTCTGTCTCTCTCTCTATTCACTCACACAAAGAAAAGGTCATGTGGGACTTCCCTGCTGGTCCAGTGGTTAAGACACTGCTTAACCAAGCGGTGTCTTACAGCGCTTCCACTGTAGGGGGCGTGGGTTCGATCCCTGGTCGGGGAGCTAAGATCCCACATGTCGATGATGCAGCCAAAAAAAGTAAATAAATTTTTAAATTTAAAATAAAGAAAAAAGAAAAGGTTATATGAGCACACAGAGAGATGGCAGCCACCTACAAACCAAGAGAAGAGGCCTCAGAATGAAGCTTGCTGGTACCTTGATCTTGGACTTGCCAGCCTCCAGAAGTGTGAAAAAATAAATATCTGTTGTTTAAGCCATTCATCCAGTCTGTTAGTATTTTGTTATAGCAGCCCAAACTGCTTAATACAGGTAAAATTAATTTTAATAATCTATTTCATTTAATCAAACATACTCAAAATACCACTTCAACATTTAATCAATATTAAAATTATTAATGAGATATTTTACTTTTCTGTTTTTAGCTCTAAATCTTAGAAATCTGGTGTGTTTTTACACATATAGCACAAATCAATTCAGACTGGCCACATTTCAAGTGCTCAATAGCCACGTGTGACTCATGGCTACCATGTTTGACAGAGCAAAGCTAAATAATGCAGAGAATACACTGCACAGAGTAGGTTTGTATGCACAGAATAGTTTATCATAATTATAAAATAGAACGTACCTTTTTTAAACATTGACAAAGTAGAAATAATGATACAGTCACAGAGGTTGGGAAATGCGGGGGAAAGATCAGTGTCTGAAAAAAAGTGCACAACTTAAACTTACTGAGGACTTTAGCCTGGGATATAGCGTTTCAGATAGCTTTGAGGGACAATTCCAAAGAGGTAAGGGAAGAGCCAGGATATATAGCAGTTTTTCTGAAAAACAAACAAAAAAACCCCAACCATGTTGTGGAACATCAAAAGATTACTGCTAATCATAAAAACAGACATCTCATGTTAATGACTTTGGTGCTTTTCTATTTATGGAAACATGCAAGAATCTGGGCTTATTGAAATCATTCTTTTGACATGCATCTTAACTATCTAGAGCCAGTATCCTGTTTTTCTCCAGCCTGAATCCCCTCAGACTATACCCTTGGGAGCAGCTGCAGTGGCTGCTGGCTTGATGGCCACAATATCCTTTGTTTAATGAAATGGCAGGCGACATTCTTTGTCCACAACAGGATGAACAAATTTTATGTAGTGGGAAGTGAATCGATAAATAGAAGTTTAAGGATAGAATTTAAAATTATAAATTAACCATGTCTTTCAGTTACCTATTGCTGTATAACAAACGGCTGCAACATTTAGTGGCTGAAAACAACAATCATTTTATTTGCTCATGATTCTATGGGTCATGAATTCAAGCAAAGCGAGGTTGGGCGGCTCCGCTTCCCATGGCATTAGCTGAGGAGCTGGGATAGCTTGGTGCTCCAAAATAGCCTCCCTCACATGACTAGCAGTGGGCACTCACTACCAGCTTAAAGCTCAGCCGGGGGCCCCGGCCAGGGGCCCCTCTTCTCCATGTCAGCCTCTCTAACGTCTACTTTGGCTTCCTCACAGGATGACGGCTGTGTTCCAAGAAGGAACATTTCAAGAGGTGAAGACAGATGTTACAGATCTCTTAATGTCCAGCCTTGGAAGATACACATCATCACTTTGCTTGCATTTTATAGGTCGAGATAGGTCCCAAGGCCAGCCAAACTTCAAAGGAAGGGAAAAATAGACTCCATCTCTTTATGGAAGAAAGGTAAATTAATATTGCCAGAGAGCATGTGGGATGGGAGATATTGTTGCAATCAACTTTGAAAACACAATCTATCATACCACTAGGAGAAAACAAATAGATAATCAACACTGGGGAGAGGAAAGGTGGGAAGGGAGCTGAGAGTGTGAGCTTGAAAAGTACTTACCCTATATATAGTCAAACGTTGATAAATCAAGAAATATGAAATGGTGGACACATGTCATTATAAATATGTCTAAACCCATAGAAAGTCCAAAACCACAAGTGAACCCCTAATGTAAACTGTGGACTTTGGGTGATTATGATGTCAGTGTAGGTTCATCAATTGTAACAAATGTACCACTCTGGTGGGGGATGTTGATAATAGGAGAGCCTATGCATGTGCAGGATGTGAGAGTATGTGGAAAATCTCTGTACCTTCTGCCCAGTATTGCTGTGAACCTAAAACTGCTCTAAAAAAACCCCCAAAAAACAAAGGCCCCAAGACAGAGCCACAAAACAGAGATGTCAAAATGATTACCTCTGGGTTGTGGGTTGGGGAACATAAAGCAGAAGACATTGATATTTCATGTTATAATTTGTTATACTGAAAGAATTACTATTTCTGTATTGTATACATGAATTATTGTTATGATGTAAGTACATTTTAAGAAGCTGGGTAAAAACTAATCTATGAAAAAAGTAGGTATATGACCTAAAATAGAAAAAAAGAATGCATAGAATCTAGCAACGTACAAAAAGGATTACCCACTATGACCAAGTAGGATTTATCCCAGGAATGAAAAACTGGTTTAACAATGAAAATCAATCAACATAATGCACCATATCAATAGAATAAAGGACAAAAAAAACCCCACAATTTCAACCGATGCAGAAAAAGCATTGGACAAAATCTAATACCCTTTCATGATAAAAATACTCACCAAAGTAGGAATAGAAGTGAACTTTCTCAACCTAATAAATGGCATACACACACACAAAAAAAAAAACCCACAGATAATATCATATGTAATGGTGAAAGAATGAATGCTTTCCCACTAAAATCAGGAACAAGGATGTCTGCTCTCACCACTTCTATTCAGCATTGTGCTGGAGGTGCCAGCCAGAGCAACCGGGCAAGAAAAATAGATAAAATACATCCAGACTGAAGAGGAGGAAGTAAAATTATCTCTATTTACAGGTATTCAGAGATGACTATCTCTATTCACAGAAAATCCGAAGAAATACACATACACACACGCACACACAAACTATGAAAACTAATATACTCAGCAAGGTTGCAGGATATAAGATCAATATACAAAGAGCAACAGTATTTTTATACAATAGAAGTAAACAATCAAAAATGAAATTAAGAAAATTCCATTTACAATAGCATCAAAAAGAAAAAAATACTTAGGAATAAATTTAACAAGAAAAGCACAAGACTTTTACATAAAAAACTACAAAACATCATTGAAAGAAATTAAAGAAGACAAATAAATGGAAAGACATAGCTGTTCATGGACTGTAAGACTTCTGTTGTTCTATTGTTAAGATGGTAATACTCCCCAAATTAATGTACAGGTTCAACTCGGTCCCTATCAAAATTCCAGCTGCCTTTTTGTCGAAATTGACAAGCTGATCTTAAAATTCATATGGAAATGCAAGGGATCCAGAATAGCTAAAACAATCTTGAAAAAGAACAAAGTTAGAGGGCTCACACTTTCCAATTTCAAAACTTACTTTACAAAGTTACATTAATTAAGACTATGTGGTTCTGGAATAAAGATAAACATAAATCAGGGGAATAGAACTGAGAGTCTAGATGTAACTCCACATATTCATGGGAAACTGATTTTCGACAAGGGTGTCAAGACCATTCAATTGGTGGGGACTTCCCTGGTGGTCCAGTAGTTACCACTCCCCTCTTCCAATGCAAGGGGCTCGAGTTTGATCCCTGGTGGGGGAACTAAGATCCCACATGCCGCTCTGCTTGGCCAAGAAAAAAAAAAAAAAAGACCATTCAATTGCGGAAAGAAAGTCTTTTCAACAAATGGTGCTAGGATTGGTTGATATCCACACGCAAAACAAGTTGGACCCCTAGCTTATACCATATACAAAAATTAACTCAAAATAGATCAAAATCTAAACGTAAGAGCTAAAATTAGAAAACTCTTAGGAGAAAACATAGTAGTAAATCTTTGTGAACTTGGGTCAAGCAATGGGTTTTTATGTATGATACTTGAAGCATAAGCAACAAAAGAAAAAAGATAAATTAGGCTTTATCAGAACTGAAAACTGGGCTTCCCTGGTGGCGCAGTGGTTGAGAGTCCGCCTGCCAATGCAGGGGACACGGGTTTGTGCCCTGGTCCGGGAAAATCCCACATGCCGCGGAGCGGCTGGGCCCGTGAGCCATGGCCGCTGAGCCTGGGCGTCCAGCGCGTGAGCTCCGCAATAGGAGAGGCCACAACAGTGAGAGGCCCGCGTACCGGAAAAAAAAAAAAACTGAAAACTTTTGTACTTCAAAAGACACTATTGATAAAGTAAAAGACAACCTTAAGAATGGGAGAAAATACTTGCAAATCACTTGTCTGATAAGAGCCTAATAATATCCAGAATATAATGAACTTACAACAACAGAAAGACAGCCCGGTTTAAAAATGAGCAAAGGATTTGAGTAGATATTTCTTCAAAGAAGATAGACAAACGACCAAAAATCACATGAGAAGATGTTCAGTATCATGAGCCACTGGAGAAATACAAATCAAAATCACCATGTGATACTACTTCACACAAAGTAGGATGGCTATAACCAAAAAGACAGACAATAAAAAGTGTTAGTAAGGATGTAGGGAAATTGGAACTCTCAAACATTGCTACTGGGAATATAAAATGGTGCAACCACTTTGGAAAATAGTCTTGGTGTGAGGGAGAGTGAAGGAAGTTTGGGATTTAACTAGGCCCTTAATTTTCTCAATGAAATGATCATTCATTCCACAGACCTTATCTATTTTTTAAATTGAAGTGTACTGGATTTATAATATTGTGTTAGTTTCAGGTGTACAGCAAAGTGATTCAGTTATGTATATATATTCTTTTTCAGATTCTTTTCCATTATAGGTTATTAAAAGATATTGAATATAGTTCCCTGTGCTATACAGTAGGCCCTTGCTGTTTATCTATTTTATAAATAGTAGTGTGTATCTATTAATCTCAAACTCCTAATTTATCCCTCCCCACCTTTCCCCTTTGGTAACCATAAGCTTGTTTTCTATGTCTGAATCTGTTTCTATTTTGTAAATAAGTTCATTTGTATTATTTTTTTTAGATTCCATGAATAAGTGATATCATATATGTCTTTGACAAATATTTCACTTAGTATAATAATTTCTAGGTCTATATATGTTGCTGCAAATGGCAATATTTTATTCTTTCTTATGGCTGAGTAATATTCCATTATATATCCATTATATATATATATATATATATATATATATATACACACACACACACACCACATCTTCCTTATGCATTCATCTTTTGATGGACATTTAGGTTGCTTCCATATCTCAGCTATTTTAAATAGTGCTGCTATGAACATTGGGGTGCATGTATCTTTTCAAATTAGAGTTTTCCTCTTTTCTGGATATATGCCCAGGAGTGAGCATATATATTTTAGCTCTATTTTTAGTTTTTTAAGGAACCTCCATACTGTTTTCCATAATGGCTGCACCAATTTACATTCCCACCAACAGTGTAGGAGGGTTCCCTTTTCTCCACACCCTCTCCAACATTTATTATTTGGAGAGTTTTCTGGGTTTTTTTTTTTTTTTTGCCGTGCCGCACGGCTTGTGGGATCTTAGTTCCCCAGCCAGGGATTGAACCCGCACCCCCTGCAGTGAAAGCGCAGAGTCCTAACCACTGGACCGCCAGGGAATTCCCATTTGGAGGCTTTTTATTGATGGCCATTCTGACTGGTGTGAGGTGATACCTCACTGTAGTTTTGATTTGCATTTCTCTAATAATCAGTGATGCTGAGCATCTTTTACATGTGCCTGTTGGCCATCTGTCTGTCTTCTTTGAAGAAATGTCTGTTCAGGTCTCTGCCCATTTTTTGATTGGGTTGTTTGTTCTTTTTGATATTGAGCTGTATGAGCTGTTTGTACACTTTAGAACCTAAGCTCTTGTCGGTCGCACTACTTGCCAATATTTTCTCCCAATCCGTAGGTTGTCTTTTCATTTTGTTTATGGTTTCCTTTACTGTGCAAAAGCTTGTAAGTTTAATTACCTTGTCTATTACATGCAGAGCACGCAAGTGTTTCTTGACCCAGCAGAGGTTCTGTAGCTGCTCATTCAATAAGAAGGCAATGCGTTCTGCTGATTTAGAAGGGGTGTGGGGTTGAGGATTTTAAAAGGGAGAAAGTTTCCTTTGACCCTTCTAAGCACAGGGGAGCACCCTTGGTGTGTTAACTATCCTGGGCTGGGGTGGACCATAGTCTGTTGCCCAAAAGGCCTTTTAAGGGTCAGGAATCCTTTTGATGTCTTCTACATTGGGTTGCCTTGCCAGTGACAACATCAGGGCAGCAACGGAAAAAGACCTACTTCTGGTTCCCTGGTAAAATGTCTCCATAGTCTTGGCGAATAAATTCTTTTGCCATTTTCCCAATAAATGACTCATTGTCCTGGAAACAACTCTGTGGGCACTTCCTGGACACCCACTCACCTGGAAAAACTGAGGTTGCCCTTCTCCTGAAGCAGGTCTCCTGCTGCTGCCTTCAGGCAAGACAACAAGGCCATTGTGGGTTTCTATCTCCTTCCCCACACTTACCTAATCCCCTCACTGCCTAGGGGACCTGCCTTCAGTGCCTTAGTGAGACAGAAGACACACAGATTTGGCTTAGGGGCTGGACAACTGGCTAGGACAAAGAAGCCCAATTTAGAATTGTAATGAAGCTAAGACACATCCCTAGGGCTGCTGGAGCTTAACCACAGAGGGGGAACTTCCCTGGCCTTTCCTGGTAGCGGAAGCCATGAAATGCCCAAAGCACAGTACTGGGTGGTGCAGCTCTGTTCCCACTCATTCACCGCTGGCCACGTACCTTGCTCTCTATCTGTTAAAGAGGCCCCTCCTCTGGCCTAGATGCGGGGAGGGAAATGCAGCGCTCGCCCAAATTTGCCATGTCCTGCTCCCCAGTGCCCTCTAGTGGCTAACAGGGCCCAGTGCTTTCTCGCCTCCCCTTAACCACCCCGGCTGAGGTTCTCGGATATGTGGGACTCGCAAGTCAGAATACTTCACTGAGGGTATCACACCCTCACACATCCACCCGCACCTCCACACATGCTCCTGACAGTAAATGTGCTTGAGAAAATGTTTTTGAAAAGTTGCAGTTACATAAGTAGATAAAGCATGTTATTTGTCTGCTGACAACGTGTTTGGTGTGTGTACATGTGTGTTGTGTGTGCACCCAGCTCCCTCGCTATAATATCAGGAGCTTCCCAGGACAGGAGCCACTAACCAGGCCAGGCCCTTCTGGTCCTTGTGTTAAAAACAGACTGTGGCTGTGGCCACCGCGATTCCTATTTAGGCTCTTACTGCGCAGGGCTACTTTCTTGGGGGAAATTCCAGAAGCTGCTGTCCTCTTTAGCCGGGACTGACTGAAATTCCCTGGGGAGAGGGAGGTGCTGGGGGGAGTCACGTGTACTCTCAGCTTCCAGGGTGGACTCCCGGCAGAAGGGTCTCTGTTGCCATGTGACCTTGTCATCCGTGTGACTCGCGCTGTCAGTGGTGCCAGCGCACACAGCGTGTTTGAGAATGTTACAGTGCACGAGGTTAGCAGGCTTCTCGTCTGATGTGGTCATTACCACCAGCTCAATCCCCAGCATTTTGTGAGTTCTTACTGTGTGCAAAGCACCTTTCAGGAACTTTTAAAAAGTAGAAAACAGTGTCCTCGTCCTCCAAAAACTATAGTTTTATGAGAGAGGGGGCTGATGACATGAATCCATAGGAGAAAATAACTAAAATTCTGTTTAATTCTGTCAAAACTAGTTGAGTGCATGTGTAAGGAGTTGCAGAAGGCATTTTAAAGGTGCCTTAAAAGAGCTTAGCTAGGGGCTTCCCTGGTGGCGCAGTGGTTGGGAGTCTGCCTGCCGATACAGGGGACACGGGTTCGTGCCCCGGTCCGGGAAGATCCCACATGCCGCGGAGCAGCTGGGCCCGTGAACCATGGCCGCTGAGCCTGCGCGTCCGGAGCCTGTGCTCCGCAACGGGAGAGACCACAACAGTGAGAGGCCCGCGTACCGCAAAAAAAAAAAAAAAAAAAAAAAAAAAAAAAAAGAGCTTAGCTAGAATCTTGTGAGGACAATGAGGACAAGGAATGGGACAGTATTAAAATGTAAGAATCAATATGATACAAAGTAGGGTAAGTTCGTGCCTATACTAACCAGGACTTATGCTGCAAATGCCAGTTATACAAACTCACACAAACCAAAAAAAAAAAAAAAGAATTGGCTCATTGGACCAAAGGAAGAAAGGCTAGCTTCAGGGACAGCTGGATCCAGACCTGAAATACCTGGAGGACTCTCTCACCCCTTCCTCTCACACATCCCACCCCTCCCAATCTCCAGGCTTCTCTCTCCCTGTGGCCTACACAGAAGGGCTTTCTCTGCAAAGCCAGAAAATGGCCCCAGGCAGATCTGGATTCACATCCTTGGCTTTCTACCAAAGAGGAAAAGAAATCTTCCATTCTGGTTCCATTCAAAAACAGAAGAAAACAAAAAGGACTTGACACCTCACTCTTCTCAGCCGAGTATTTTTATTGGTAGCCCATTTAGAGCCTAATAGTTGAAGTCAGGGAAGACTGTCCTCTGAAAGAAGGGGGGAATGGTAGTCTTGGCAGACAAAACGAAGTAAGCCAGTATAAGCCATGTGTTCATTTTTCTGGAATGAGGGTCCACGGTTTTTAACCAATTAGCAAAAGGATCCCTAACCCCAAAACTCAGCTCTAGAAGGAAAGTTGGTGACCAGCCAGTTCAACTTCCCCATTTTATAGAAGGGCATACCAAGGTACAGAAAGTATAGACAGTTTGCTCAAGATCACACAGCTACGGTGGAATTCTATATTGATCTGATGGAGGTTGGGGAAGGGGAAGTGTGAGACGGAAGAGTCAAAACCTGATCTGAAGTTTAAAGTCAAGACAAACATTTTTCAGATGATGATAGAATATCATAAGAAGGGAATGTGAGGGAAAATAAAGCACAGAATGAGGTGAGGTTTATTTTTAAATAAGAAAATTTTTAAAAATCCTCTAAAGTCAACAAGGGCTGCTTTGGTTACATTCCAAGCCCCAGCAATGTTTGTAATCTTTAAGGAATTTTTAAGAATGGGTGAGGCTCTACCTAACTGGAAATAGGAAAATGTTGTTCTAATTTTCCAAAAGAAAAACAAGCAGACTCTAAGAACAGCAGGCTGGTAAACTGGACAAGACTGCACTGTGGGCGTGTTAAGACTGGGTTATGCCAGACAGACCTTGTTTCCATTTTTGAGAAAGTTCTCCCCTGAAAGGTTACTTGGGGGGAATACTCTAGACTCCAAGACTCCTGGCTTGTTAAATCTGAAAAGGATCTTTAGGGATTAAGAAACCAGGGGTTTGACAGGGATTTCACTCAAACTAGTGACTCCCAGCTGAATTCAACCCTCACGTGCTTAAACAAATGAATTTCCCATCAAATCTACCTTTCTGGCTTCATGAGGATACTGGCCTACATTCCTGCTAGGCAATGGGTATCCCTGACCTCAACAGACAAAGCATCTGCTGGCACACTCCAATTCACCCCAGGCCCCATCATTCCCTGTTGCCTCACCCATCGCCAGCTTCACCCATCAGTGTAATCTGCCTACTCCAGCAGGCATTGGAGTGTGTGACCCTGATCTAAACTACCTCCATTATTTTATAGAGACTCTGAGGAAAGGAGTGCAGGGGTGGAATTACCTCTGATTCTTTAAAAGGTGGCAATCTAGTGTGGGCTATTCACAAAATTAGTGTTGGAGAAACCGTAGAAGCAGAGAGAAGCTTGGATCTGAGAAACAAACCTAAAACCTTGTGAGCTCCCAGGAAGCCCAAAGGCTGTGGTGAACCAGTATGTGTGTGGTGGGAGTTTGGAGAGTGGGGAGTGGGATATCAACGGGGGGTAGAGAGGCCTGACACATCCGTGGGAGAATGGGTTGCAAGAGATCTTTTCATCCTTCCTCTTGCTTCTTCCCCACATTGATTGGGACGGTCATTGCTGCCCCACTCCCTCTGTGTGACAGGAGCTGGAGCAATAGCTCTGGCTTCAGGTGTTGGTGGGGTAATATCAGGGCACCCCAGTAGCTCTGCTGGGGTGAGAAACTGGTGGAAACAGGTGTGGTTGACCAGCTTCCCCCAGACATTCGTTTCTCTCCGCTTCTCTGTCCCACCACCAGGGCCGGTAGTGTTCCGGGGGGGAGCTCCCACCTTACAGCACTGCTTCTTTCTAAGTGTTCAAAAGCAAATCCCTGAGCAGAAGCTTTAGTTGGTGGCCCTGCCACAAACAGAGAGGGGAGAATGGGGATCGGTAGTGGTTGCATGGTGCCTGGGGCTCTATGCCTGGCTTCATCCAAGCCACTCTCCTTAAACTCATCCAGGGGCACAGACTAGGGCATGAACTTGCCCAAAAGACAGTGTTAGATACCACCATGGAAACATGGACTTCAAGGCCAAAATACCAGGTACCTGAGAGGTACATCCCATCAAAAAAGGAACACATACACACACACACACACACACACACACACACACACACACACACAGAAAACAACAAAATATATCCGTTGAAGCAAAGTCAATATGAATTTATTTTAAGAATCTTCAAAGAGTTAAGAGAGGATATTAGTAGGTTGGGTGGTTTTTAAATATGTGTGTAACTTCTTTGATAATCCTCTCTTGAAGGGGTGATTGAGTCCCTGCTCCTTGAGTGTGGATTGAACTTAGTGGCTCACTTCTAATAGATAGACTATGGAGGCAGTAACAGGGTGTGACTTCCAGGACTAGGTCATAAAAAGCATTGCGGCTTCTTCCTTGCTCTCACTCTTTTGGATTGCTTGCTGTGGGGAAAGCCAGCTGCCATCTCATGAGGGAACTCAAGGAGCCCTATGATGAGGCCCATGTGGTGAGGAACTGAGGCCACCTGCCAACAGCCCCCTGCCAACAGCCACGTGAGTGAGCAATCTTGGAAACAGGCCCTCAAGCCCCAGCCGAGCCTCCAGATGACTGCAGCCCTGGTTTACATCTTGACTGCAACCTCATGAGAGATTATGAGCCAGAATTACCCAATCAAGCCACGCCTAAATTTCTGACCCACAGAAACAACAGTAACAAAAAGGCGGAATTCTTGAAGACCTAAAACATAAAACTGGTAAGCTTGAGCTATTTGGTTATGTAGAACTCTACAACCCAAATCAGAGAGCACACATTCTTTTCCAGCACATATGGGATATTTACAAGACATTTCCTGTGTACTTGGCTGCAGAAGAAGCTTTAATAAATACCAGAGAATCATCATCACACAGACTATGTTTTCTGACCAATAATAATTATAATTGGAGGGTAGGAGAAATAAGTGAACTGTTTTTGGTGGTGGTTGTTGTTTTATTTGTTTGGTTTGTGTGTGTGTGTGTTAGTTTAAATAAATTGAATTTTGGAAAAAAAAAAAAAGAAAGAAAGAAGATGCTTCTCCTCTGTCACACTCTAACCATTTGGACTGGAGTCATGGAAGCTGCCATGTTCTTTCTTATAGACCCCACCCTTCTGGTCGAAGTTGATTGATCGGGGATGGAATCTGATCCAGGTGGCCAGCCAATCAGCAACTTTCCCAGGAGTTGTTGAATTTCAGAGAGAACACAGCTGGTCTTTCTCTGGTGCATGTGCAGTGAAAGAGAATGAAATTGATACACAGATAGAAGCAGAGAAAAGGGTGATGAGAGTTCTGGTGGTTTTCAAGTCCTTGGTTGGAGGTTTTCTAAGTCTCAGTTTCCCCTCTGACCTTCCCGGGACTTGACTATGTGACACACCCCTATGTCCTTCTGATAAATTCCTCTTTTGCCTAACCTATTTAAAAACAAAAAAAAAGTAAAACATAAGTCTTTAAAAGTGGAGAAATCTTTCCTAGCTGCATCAAAGACATGGCAGCATGAGAACGATTTGATGCCCTGTGCTGCCTCTGAGATGCAGAGAGCTGTTTGCAAGGACCAGAGAGAAGCTTCTTTAAAAAAATCAATCACCAAATGATGACTAAAAATCTCATGTTTGGAAACAAAATAACATACTATTTTAACACCTTGGGTTAAAAAATCATAAGGGAAATTATATAATACTTACAACTAAATGACAATGAAAACATTACATGTCAAACGCTAAGTGACATTGCTAAAAACAGTATTTGGAGATGTAAATATATAGTTTTACTTATATTTACCAGGGAACAAGAAAGATTTAAAATAAATGAGTAAACATTTAGCTCAGGAAGTTGGAGAAAGGGAGCAATAGAGTAGGCCTAAAGAAATAAGAAGGAATCAAAAATTTTTATGTAAGAGAACAAAAGAAATAAAGAAAATGAATAAAACCAAAAGTTGATTCTTTGAAAATATGTATTAGTAAGAGAAGCCTATGGTGGGAATTATCAAGATAGAAGGAGAAAAGATAGAAATAAATAAATGAAACATAGATATATTTTTTTAAAAATAGGCCAATGTATGCATAAGAACTCAATATATAATAAATAATCACCACTTATCAATGCAGAAAAAGCAGGGTATTTAATAAAATTGTGCTAGGAAAACTGACTACCTACATAGAGACAAAATTGCATTGCTTCCTAATACTATACAAAGCTGGAAATCCAGTGGATTTGGTATCTAAATTTGAAATGGAAAGTAATAAAGCATGAAAATGATGATATAGGAGAATGCAGCGACAGGGAAGCATAGCCATAAGCAAAAAAAAATGGACAGATTATAAAACTAAGGATTATGATTCAATGAGAGACATCATGAAGAAAGTTAACATTCATCTCACAGACTGACAAAATACATATGCGACGTCAAAGACCTAAAGGGTAGTTTTAAACATATAAAAATTCCTTCTAATCAAGTAAAAAGAATCCTATAGGAACTCGAAAGGAAAAATGGGCAAAAATTGTAAATAGCTCAATTCTAAGATTAAAACCCAAAGGCTAACAAACATTTAAAGAGATGCTCAAACTTATTAGTAATTGAAGAAATACAAAATTAAAACAATAATACACCCCACTGGCATCCCCATCAGAAGGGCAAAAACTAGAAAGCTGGCTAATGTCTAGGCTTGGCAGGGATTTGGAGGCAGGAGAACTCTGATTCACTGTTGGTAGGACTGCAGACCGATGCAGGGGGGCCAATCTGGTACTACTTAGTTGAGTAATACGCACACTCCATAACCAGCAATTCTGCTCCTAAGTAAATTTCCCAAAGAAATTTCCTTATTATTCCATCTATAAGGATGTTCATGTTAGCATTGTAATAGCAAAGAGTTAGAGGCAATCTAGGTGCCCACCACTGGGTGAGTAAATATGTAAAATGTAGTAAATGCATCCATCAGAAGTAACAAATTAGAGGCATATTTTGCAAAATGGATGCATATTAAAAACAGACTGTTGAGTGAAAAGAAAAGAAATAGAATAAGGCCTATAGCACAATAACATCTATGTAAATTAAAAGCAGATGCCCGTAAAACAACATGATATCTTTTGCAAGAACACACACAAATAAAAGTATACACATCAAACACATTAGACTCCTATTTATGGAGAGAAAGAAGAGGGTGGGAGTGAAGAAGGGAGATAAAAGCAAAGGTCATGGATTCCTCTAAACCTCACGCATAGGCTATTCTCCTTTCCTCCCAAACATGTGGGAGGACTGCACTTCTCTGCCCACCTTCACCCAGAGTTGGGCAGGGTTGTGGGATTAGTTCTGTCCCAGGAGTTGTGAGTGGAAGTCATGTGTGCCAATTCTAGACCAGAGCATTCAATTTCTTGTGGGAGGTCATCCAGTGCTCTGTTTCCCTACTGCAAATGCTCAGGAAAGCACAAGTTGAGAAGAAACATCCATCAGCCAGGATCCCTGAGTGAAGACAAGGTCATGACCCCCTCCCCTCCCTCCACCCTGCCAACCTGCATGGAACAGTTAGTTTTAGTGAGAAATAAACTTTTGTTGTTTTAAGCTTCTGGAACTTGGGGGTGTTTGTTACTGCAACAAAATCCTGGGCTATTCTGATTAGCAAGGGAACTAATCAATTAAATAAAACAACGCGTCTTGTTTGGTACCATTGGTCTGGAGAGGGGTCTTTCAGGGACCAGTGATACCAACCAGAATGCCTAACTCAAACATGTGCACCTGAGCTTTCGCTGCCCCACCCAAATGTGATGGAAGAAGACAAGGCAGTTGCCTAAGGTCACACAGCCTTGAATTAGGGCATGACAACAACCCTCAAAAGGATGAACAAGAATGAACACTGGGCTTGCCTAGATTTCAGCAAGATTTTCACAGAGTTCCTTGTGCTGTTTCCAGGGACAGGATGGAGACTTACAAGCTGAAGAGTATGGTTATTGGCATTCTCGCTGATAGAAATCCATCATATCCCACGAGGGCCAGTGAGTGGATCCATGTCAGTCTGAAGTGCCTTGCTGCAAAGCTGGGTCCTCAGCCTCTCCCAGTTCAACCTTTTATCGATGACTTAGATGAAGATACAGAAAACAGGCTGGGAGGGACAGCTAATACATGGAGAATGGCATCATGACTCATAAGGACAGGCTAGCTAGACCGATGGTAGAAGTGTACTCCACAGACTAGCACCATCAGCATCACCTGGGAACTTGTTAGAAATCCAAATTCTTGGTCCCCACACAAGATGGACTGAATCAACTCTGGGAATGGGGCCCAGATATCTCTGTTTTCATAAGCTCTCCAGGTGGCGCTGATGTGCAATAGAGTTTGAAAGCCATAGTTTTAGAAAAATGGGCTGACACCAACAGCATCCTATTTTACAAGAATAAATATAAACTTCCTCCCTCATCCACCTATCCCTCCACATTCAAAACAGAAAAAAAGGGACTTCCCTGGCAGTCCAGTGGTTAAGACCCCACACTCCCAATGCAGGGGGCATGGGTTCGATCCCTGGTTGGGGAAATAAGATCCCACACCCCTCAAGCCATATGGCGTGACAAAAAAAAAAAGTATGGATAAGGGACTTAGAAGTTTTAGAGGTTTTGTTTTCTTTTGTTTGTTTTTTTACTATAACCTTGAAATGAACTGTTAGTATGTGAGGGAGCCTGCCAAAAAGCCAACTCAATCTTAAGCTACATTAAAAACATGGTCTACTACCACTGAGGAGCCCAAAGGTGACTCGGAGATTTGGGGCTTGGGTCCTGGAATCACAAAGCAGGTCTTGTTAAGATTGGAGCCAGTTAAAATATAAACATATTATATATATATGTATACATATATATGTATGTATATGTATATATACATATACATATATATATTATATGACATGTTATAAATTTGCAAGGCTCAAAACTCAAAATGCAAATGGGTATACAATGCAATGTCTCTCTCCCAGTCATTCTCCAGCCATCCTGTTCCTTTCCCAGAAGCAACCAATTTTGTCATATTTCATTGACTTTTTGGGGGGGATGTGTGTTAGATTAGGGTATTGTTTAATTTTCTTCTTTTTTTTGAATTTTATTTTATTTACTTTTTATACAGCAGGTTCTTAATAGTCATCCATTTTATACACATCAGTGTATACATGTCAATCCCAATCTCCCCATTCATCCCATCCCACCCCCATCCCCCCACCCCCCGCCACTTTTCCCCCTTGGTGTCCATATGTTTGTTCTCTACAACTGTGTCTCTGTTTCTGCCCTGAAAACTGGTTCATCTGTACCATTTTTCTAGGTTCCACATATATGCGTTAATATACGATATTTGTTTTTCTCTTTCTGACTTCACTCTGTATGACAGTCTCTAGATCCATCCATGTCTCTACAAATGACCTAATTTTGTTCCTTTTTATAGCTGAGTAATATTCCATTGCATATATGTACCACATCTTCTTTATCCATTCGTCTGTCGATGGGCATTTAGGTTGTTTCCATGACCTGGCTATCGTAAATAGTGCTGCAATGAACATTGGGGTGCCTGTGTCTTTTTGAATTATGGTTTTCTCTGGGCATATGCCCAGTAATGGGATTGCTGGGTCATATGGTAATTCTATTTTTAGTTTTTAAGGAACCTCTATCCTGTTCTCCACAGAGGCTGTATCAATTTACATTCCCACCAACAGTGCAAGAGGTTTCCTTTTTCTCCACACCCTCTCCAGCATTTGCTGTTTGTAGATTTTCTGATGATGCCCATTCTAACTGGTGTGAGGTGATACCTCATTGTAGTTTTGATTTGCATTTCTTTAATAATTAGTGATGTTGAGCAGCTTCTCATGTGCTTCTTGGCCATCTGTATATCTTCTTTGGAGAAATGTCTATTTAGGTCTTCTGCCCATTTTTTGATTGGATTGTTTGTTTTTTTAACATTGAGCTACATGAGCTGTTTATATATTTTGGAGATTAATCCTTTGTCCGTTGATTCCTTTGCAAATATTTTCTCCCACTCTGAGGGTTGTCTTTTCATCTTGTTTATCGTTTCCTTTGCTGTGCAAAAGCTTTGAAGTTTCATTAGGTCCCATTTGTTTATTTTTGTTTTTATTTCCATTTCTCTAGGAGATGGGTCAAAAAGGATCTTGCTGTGATTTACGTCATGGAACGTTCTTCCTATGTTTTCCTCTAAGAGCTTTATAGTGTCCAGTCTTACATTTAGGTCTCTAATCCATTTTGAGTTTATTTTTTGTGTATGGTGTTAGGGAGAGTTCTAATTTCATTCTTTCACATGTAGCTGTCCAGTTTTCCCAGCACCACTTATTGAAGAGACTGTCTTTTCTCCATTGTATATCCTTGCCACCTTTGTCATAGATGAGTTGACCATAGGTGCGTGGGTTTATCTCTGGGCTTTCTGTCCTCTTCCATTGATCTATATTTCTGTTTTTGTGCCAGTATCGTATGGTCTTGATTACTGTAGCTTTGTAGTATAGTCTGAAGTCAGAGAGTCTGATTCCTCCAGCTCCGTTTTTTTTCCCTCAAGACTGCTTTGGCAGGGTCTTTTGTGTCTCCATACAAATTTTAAGATTTTTTGTTCTAGTTCTGTAAAAAATGCCACTGGTAATTTGATAGGGATTGCACTGAATCTGTAGATTGCTTTGGGTAGTATAGTCATTTTCACAATATTGATTCTTCCAATCCAAGTACATGGTATATCTCTCCATCTGTTTGTGTCATCTTTGATTTCTTTCATCAGTGTCTTATAGTTTTCTGAGTACAGGTCTTTTACCTCCTTAGGTAGGTTTATTCCTAGGTATTTTATTCTTTTTGTCACAATGGTGAATGGGATTGTTTCTTAATTTCTCTTTCTGATCTTTCATTGTTAGTGTATAGGAATGCAAGAGATTTCTGAGCATTAATTTTGTATCCTGCAACTTTACCAAATTCATTGATTAGCTCTAGTAGTTTTCTGGTGGCATATTTAGGATTCTCTATGTATAGTATCATGTCATCTGCAAACAGTGACAGTTTTACTTCTTCTTTTCCAATTTGTATTGCTTTTATTTCTTTTTCTTCTCTGATTGCCGTGGCTAGGACTTCCAAAACTATGTTGAATAATAGTGGTGAGAGTGGACATCCTTGTTTTTTTCCTGATCTTAGAGGAAGTGCTTTCAGTTTTTCACCATTGAGAATGATGTTTGCTGTGGGTTTGTCGTATATGTCCTTTATTATGTTGAGGTAGGTTCCCCCATGCCTACTTTCTGGAGAGTTTTTATCATAAATGGATGTTGAATTTTGTCAAAAGCTTTTTCTGCATCTATTGAGATGATCATATGGTTTTTATTCTTCAATTTGTTAATATGGTGTATCATATTGATTGATTTGCATATATTAAAGAATCCTTGCATCCCTGCGATAAATCCCAGTTGATCATGGTGTATGATGCTTTTAATGTATTGTTGGATTCTGTTTGCTAGTATTTTGTTGAGGATTTTTGCATCTATATTCATCAGTGACATTGGTCTGTAATTTTCTTTTTTTGTGGTATCTTTGTCTGGTTTTGGTATCAGGGTGATGGTGGCCTCATGGAATGAGTTTGGAAGTGTTCCTTCCTCTGCAATTTTCTGGAAGAGTTTGAGAAGGATGGGTGTTATGGGTGTTAGCTCTTCTCTAAATGTTCGATAGAATTCACCTGTGAAGCCATCTGGTCCTGGACTTTTGTTTGTTGGAATATTTTAAATCACAGTTTCAATTTCATTACTTGTGATTGGTCTGTTCATATTTTCTATTTCTTCCTGGTTCAGTCTTGGAAGGTTATACCTTTCTAAGAATTTGTCCATTTCTTCCAGGTTGTCCATTTTATTGGTGTAGAGTTGCTTGTAGTAATCTCTTATGATGCTTTGCATTTCTGTGGTTCTGTTGTAACTTCTCCTTTTTCATTTCTAATTTTATTGATTTGAGTCCTCTCCCTCTTTTTCTTGATGAGTCTGGCTAATGGCTTACCAATTTTGTTTATCTTCTCCAAGAACCACCTTTTAGTTTTATTGATCTTTTCTTGCTTTCTTTGTTTCTATTTCATTTATTTCTGCTCTGATCTTTATGATTTCTTTCCTTCTGCTAACTTTGGGTTTTTTTTGTTCTTCTCTCTCTAGTTCCTTTAGGTGTAACGTTAGATTGTTTATTTGAGATTTTTCTTGTTTCTTTTTTTTTTTTTTGCGGTATGCGGGCCTCTCACTGTTGTGGCCTCTCCCGTTGTGGAGCACAGGCTCCAGATGTGCAGGCTCAGCGGCCATGGCTCACGGGCCCAGCCACTCCACGGCATGTGGGATCTTCCCAGACTGGGGCACAAACCCGTGTCCCCTGCATCGGCAGGCGGACTCTCAACCACTGCACCACCAGGGAAGCCCTTTGCTTGTTTCTTGAGATAGGCTTGTATTGCTATAAACTTCCCTCTTAGAACTGCTTTTGCTGCATCCCATAGGTTTTGGATCAGCGTGTTTTCATTGTCATTTGTCTCTAGGTATTTTCTGGTTTCCTCTTTGATTTCTTCAGTGATCTCTTGGTTATTTAGTAATGTATTGTTTAGCCTCCATGTGTTCGTGTTTTTTACGTTTCATTCCCTGTAATTGATTTCTAATCTCATAGCATTGTGGTCAGAAAAGATGCTTGATATGATTTCAGTTTTCTTAAATTTACCAAGGCTTGATTTGTGACCCAAGATGTGATCTATCCTGGAGAATGTTTCATGTGCACTTGAGAAGAAAGTGTAATCTGTTGTTTTTGGATGGAATGTCCTATAAATGTCAATTAAATCTATCTAGTCTATTGTGTCATTTAAAGCTTGTGTTTCCTTATTAGTTTTCTTTCTGGATGATCTGTCCATTGGTGTAAGTGAGGTGTTAAAGTCCCCCACTATTATTGTGTTACTGTCAGTTTCCTCTTTTATAGCTGTTAGCAATTGCCTTATGTATTGAGGTGCTCCTAGTGTTGGGTGCATATATATTTATAATTGTTATATATTCTTCTTGGATTGATCCCTTGGTCATTATGTAGTGTCCTTCTTTGTCTCTTGTAACATTCTTTATTTTAAAGTCTATTTTATCTGATATGAGTATTGCTACTCCAGCTTTCTTTTGATTTCCATTTGCATGGAATATCTTTTTCCATCCCCTCACTTTCAGTCTGTATGTGTCCCTAGGTCTGAAGTGAGTCTCTTGTAGACATCATATATATGGGTCTTGCTTTTGTATCCATTCAGCAAGCCTGTGTCTTTTGGTTGGAGCATTTAATCCATTCACGTTTAAGGTAATTATCGATATGTATGCTCCTATGACCATTTTCTTAATTGTTTTGGGTTTGTTTTTGTAGGTCCTTTTCTTCTCTTGTGTTTCCCACTTAGAGAAGTTCCTTCAGCATTTGTTGTAGAGCTGGTTTGGTGGTGCTGAATTCTCTTAGCTTTTGCTTTTCTGTAAAGCTTTTGATTTCTCCATCGAATCTGAATGACATCCTTGCCAGGTAGAGTAATCTTGGTTGTAGGTTCTTTCCTTTCATCACTTTAAATATGTCATGCCACTCCCTTCTGGCTTGTAGTGTTTCTGCTGAGAAACCAGCTGTTAACCTTATGGGAGTTCCCTTGAATGTTATTTGTCATTTTTCCCTTGTTGCTTTCAATAATTTTTCTTTGTCTTTAATTTTTGTCAGTTTGATTACTATGTGTCTCGGCATGTTTCTCCTTGGGTTTATCCTGCCTGGGACTCTCTGTGCTTCCTGGACTTAGGTGGCTATTTCCTTTCCCATGCTAGGGAAGTTTTCGACTATAATCTCTTCAAATATTTTCTCAGGTCCTTTCTCTCTCTCTTCTCCTTCTGGGACCCCTATAATGCAAATGTTGTTGCGTTTAATGTCCCACAGGTCTCTTAGGCTATCTTCATTTCTTTTCATTCTTTTTTCTTTATTCTCTTCCACAGCAGTGAATTTGACCATTCTGTCTTCCAGGTCACTTATCCATTCTTCTGTCTCAGTAATTCTGCTATTGATTCCTTCTAGTGTATTTTTCATTTCAGTTATTGTATTGTTCATCTCTGTTTGTACTTTAATTCTTCTAGGTGTTTGTTCTTTAATTCTTCTAGGTCTTTGTTAAACATTTCTTGCATCTTCTCAATCTTTGCTTCCATTTTTTTTCCAAGGCCCTGGATCATCTTCACTACCATTATCCTGAATTCTTTTTCTGGAAGGTTTCCTATCTCCACTTCTTTTAGTTGTTTTTCTGGGGTTTTATCTTGTTCCTTCATCTGATACATAGTCCTCTGCCTTTTCATTTTGTCTATCTTTCTGTGAATGTGGTTTTCCTTCCACAGGCTGCAGAATTGTGGTTCTTGCTTCTGCTGTCTGTCCTCTGGTGGATGAGGCTATCTAAGAGGCTTGTGCAAGCTTCCTGATGGGAGAGACTGGTGTTGGGTAGAGCTGGCTGTTGCTCTGGTGGGCAGAGCTCAGTAAAGCTTTAATCTGCTTGTCTGCTGATGGGTGGGGCTGGGTTCCCTCCCTGTTGGTTGTTTGGCCTGAGGCGACCCAGCATTAGAGCCTACCGGGCTCTTCGGTGAGGCTAATGGCGGATTCCAGGAGGGCTCACACCAAGGAGTACTTCCCAGAACTTCTGCTGCCAGTGTCCTTGTCCCCACAGTGAGCCGCAGCCACCCCCCACCTCTGCAGGAGACACCCCAACACTAGTAGGTAGGTCCAGTTCAGTCTCCCATGGAGTCACTGCTCCTTCCCCTGGGTGCTGATGTGCATGGTACTTTGTGTGTGCTCTCCAAGAGTGGAGTCTCTGTTTCCCCCAGTCCCATCAAAGTCCTGCAATCAAATCCCGCTAGCCTTCAAAGTCTGATTCTCTAGGAATTCCTCCTCCCATTGCCAGACCCACAGGTTGGGAAGCCTGACATGGGGCTCAGAACCTTCACTGCAGTGGGCGGGCTTCTGTGTTATAAGTGTTCTCCAGTTTGTGAGTCACCCACCCAGCAGTTATGGGATTTGATTTTATTGTGATTGCACCCCTCCTACCATCTCATTGAGGCTTCTCCTTTTTCTTTGGATGTGGAGTATGTTTTTTGGTGAGTTCCCATGTCCTCCTGTCGATGATTGTTCGGCAGTTAGTTGTGATTCCGGTGCTCTTGCAAGAGGAAGTGAGCGTATGTCCTTCTGCTCCGCCATCTTGAACCAATCTCTCGTTGACTTTTAAATACACAAAAAATAAAATAATAAATAAAATAAATTAATTAATTAAATAAAATTCACATTTTTCCCCAATTTTAACATTTCTGAAATCAGGCTGTGTTTTACAATAACTGTCAGCCAGGTGGCTCTCATCACGTGGATGCCATTGCTGGCACATGTGCAAACTTAGTTTTTGTACTGTCAGCACTTCAAAAGGTTTATGTGCATTGTGGCTACTACACATGCTGAGTTTAATTGCTAATGAAAATGTCTTCAGAAGGATTATACTATGATTTGGCATTGAAATGAAAGGTCTTTCTGGATGCAGAAAGTCACAGAAATAGCAGTAAGGTACAAAATTGATATTAGTGAAGCAAATGCATACATTGTTGGAGAAGTGATCTCAATTCCCTATATTGTTGCAGAGCAATCCCAGAGCGCATTTCTTTCTTTCTTTCTTTCTTTTTTTGATGTGGATCATTGTCAAAGTCTCCACTGAATCTGCTACAACACTGCCTCTGTTTTATGTCCTAGTTTCCCGGGTCACAAGGAATGCGGGATCCTAGCTCCCCAACCAGGGATTGAATCCGCACCCCCCCACATTGGTAGGTGAAGTCTCAACCACCGGACTGCCAGGGAAATCTCTCCAGAGTGCTTTTCTGCAGCAGTGTTTCTCCAGGTGCAAAGTGCACGTTGAATCCCCTGGGATCTGGATAAAATTCAGTTTCTGCTTCGCTAAGTCTGGCATGGGTCTGAGATGCTACATTTCCAATAAGTCCCTTTGTGATGTTGATGCTGCTGGTCCATGCTTGGTCCACTTTGAAGACCCAAGAGAGGAAGATACCCAAAGTAGGTGAAGAGCCATTACATATGGAGATTCATGCAAGAGCCTTGCCAGACAACACAACTTAAGGCCAAGGAAATTGCCAGATCTTGCAAAATAGTTGCCAGAAGTTTCAAAGCAATGAAGGGCTGGTGTGATCAATCATGTGTCATGCAGGACTATTGTTATGGCATCATGCCATATAGTTCATTGGCAGTCTTTTATTTATTTACTTACTTAATTACTTATTTATTTATTTTTGGCAGCTTTGGGTCTTCATTGTTGCACGTGGGCTTCCTCTAGTTGCAGAGAGCAGGGGCTACTCTTCGTTGCAGTGGGCGGACTGCTCATTGCAGTGGCTTCTCTTGCTGCAGAGAAGGGGCTCTAGAGCGCAGGCTCAGTAGTTGTAGCTCCTGGGCTTAGTGGCTCCGCGGCACGTGGGATCTTCCCGAACCAGGGCTCGAACCCGTGTCCCCTGCATTGGTAAGCGGATCTTTAACCAATGCACTACCAGGGAAGTCCCTTTTTTTCTCCAATAGACTTTATTTTTGGAGCCGTTTTAGATTCACAACAAAATTGTGAATAAAGTACAGAGTTCCCCTGTATCTCTTGTCCCGACACATGTACAGCCTTTCCCACTATCAACATTCCACTGGCCTACATTTGTTACAATCAATGAACCTACACTGACACAATATTATCACTTTAAGTCCATAGTTTACATTAGGGTTCACTCTTGGTGTTATACATCCCATTGGCTTTTAACAAACACATAGGGACATGTATCCACCAGTAGAGTATCATACAGAATAGTTTCACTGTCCTAAAAATCCTTTGTGCTCCATCTTCTCATCCCTTACTCCCTCCTAAGCCCTGGAAACTACTGATCTTTTTACTGTCTTCATAGTGTTGCCATTTCCAGGATGTCATATAGTTGGAATCATACAGTACGTAGTCTTTTAAGATTGGCTTCTTTCACTTACTAATATGAATTTAAGGTTCCTCCATGTCTTCTCATGACTTGATAGCTCATTTCTTTTTTTTTAACTTTTTATTTTATATTGGAGTATAGTTGATTAACAATGTTGTGATAGTTTCAGGTGTACAGCAAAGTGATTCAGTTATACATATACATGTATCTATTCATTTTCAAATTATTTTCCCATTTAGGTTGTTACATAATATTGAGCAGAGTTGCCTGTGCTATACTGTAGGTCCTTGTTGGTTATCCATTTTAAATATAGCAGTGTGTACATGTCAATCCCAAACTCCCTAACTATTGCATATAAGCGGAATCTAAAAAGAAATGATACAAATGAACTTACTTACAAAACAGAAACAGATTCACAGACTTAGAGAATGAACTTAATGGTTACCTGGGGGGGAAGGGTGAGGAGAAGAGATAGTTAGATAGCTCATTTCTTTTTAGCACTGAATAATATTCCCTTGTCTGGATGTACCACAATTTATTTATCCACTTGCCTACTAAAAAACTTCTTAGTTGCTTCCAAGTTTTGGCAATTATGAATAAAACTGCTATAAACATCTGTGTATAGGTTTTTGGTTAGATATAAAATTTCAACTCATTTGAGTAAATACCAAGGAGCATTGCTGGATCATAGAGTAAGAGTGAGTTTGATTTTATAAGAAACTGCCAAACTATCTTCCAGAGTGGCTATACCATTTTCTCATTGCCACCAGCAATAAATGAGAGTTCCTATTGCTCCACATCCTCACTAGCACTTGGTGTTGTCGGTGTTCTGGATTTTGGCCATTCTAATAGGCAAGTGGAGACTTCCCTGGTGCAGTGGTTGACTCCACACTCCCAGTGCAGGGGGCCTGGGTTCGATTCCTAGTCAGGGAGCTAGATCTCACATGCATGCCGCAACTGAGTTCACATGCCACAACTAAGGAGCCTGTGAGCCACAACTAAGGAGCCCACCTGCCACAACTAAGACCTGGCACAACCAAATAAATAAATACATAAATAAAATAGGCATGTAGTGGTTTCTCGTTGTTTAATTTGCATTTCACTGATGACATATGATGTAGAGCATCTTTTCATATGCTGATTTGCCACATGTATATCTTCTTTAGGGAGGTATCTTTTCAGGTCTTTTGCCCACTTTCAACATCAGGTTATTCGTTTTCTTATTGTTGAGTTTCAGGAGTTCTTTGCATATTTTGGATAGCAGGCATTTATCAGAAATGTCTTTTGTAAATGTGTTCTCCCACTCTGTGCCTCTTCTCATCCTCTTGACCGTTCTTTCACAGAGCATACATTTTTAACTTTAATGAGGTCTAGCTTATCAATGATTCCTTTCATGAATTGTCCCTTTGGTGTTATAGCTAAAAAATCATTGCCATATCCTAGATCATCTAGTTTTCTCCTGTGGCATTTTCTAGGAGTTTTATAGATTTGCATTTTACATGTAGGTTTATGATCCACTTTGAGTTAATTTTTGTGAAAGGTTTAAGGTCTGTGTCTAGAATCTTTTTTTCTTTTTTTTCCATGTGGTGTCCATTTGTACCAGAACCATTTGTTGAAAAGACTATCTTTCCTTCATTGTACTGCCTTTGCTCCTTTGTCAAAGATCAGTTGACTATATTTATGGGAGTCTCTTTCTGGGTTCTCTATTCTTTTCTATTCCATTGATCTATTTGTCTCTTCTTTCACCAATATCACACTGTCTTACTACAACTTGTAATAAGTCTTGATGTCAGGTAGTATCAGTCCTCCAACTTTGTCCTCCTTCCGAATATCATGTTGACTATGATGGGTCTTTTGCCTCTCCATTTAGCAGTCTTTTTCATTTCTTTTTTGTACACAAAACAATCAAGCAACTTGCAATTGATGGTACCTTATATTTGATGGACTATGATAGTTCTTTATGGATATTTCCAGAGATATCTTGTGCATATAAAAGCAAATACACAAATGTTTTATTTTTCCAAGTCCATTTTAAATGTCTATATTGTGGGACAAATATTAAGAGTCTTTGAAAGAAAATGAGAGTATAATGGGGAGATCTGCCCCCTGATGGGTGCCCAGGGTAATATTTTCTTGTCAGATATGGCTTTTTTTACACTTATTTCACACTTACTATGTGCAAGGCTCTGAGAAAAAGAATTCCTGGCCCATTAAGCTTACAAACTAATAGAAAAGACACAAAAACATAATAGATTATAGTTCTACATGTTCTCTACCACAAGTTTATACCAAATGGTGCTAAAGCATAAAGGGGAGCGATTAATCCTCCCTAGGACTGAGACTCAGAGCAGAACTCACAGAGTGAGTGCTATTTGGCTGGGTTCTTAAAATATAAGTGGTGTATAGCAAGCAGAGAAGGCAGGAAAGGGCACTACAGACAAAGGGAGCAGTTTGCTCAAAATATCAAAGGGCAAATGCTAAAGAACATGCCATGAGCTTAAAAAGGTGAGATTGACTGTGGAGTTGGTGGAAGAGAAGAAAGTATAATAGGGAATGAGGTTGGAAAAGCAAGTCGGGGGCCTATGAGTCTGTAAATTGTTTTGAATGTTATTCTAAGTGTTTGGATTTTATCCTGTGGACACTGAGATGCGGCAAGGAGTTTTTAAATGGGGGAATGAAGTGCTCAGGTCTGAGCTTTAGAAAGATCCCTCTGGCTGCAGTATGAAGGGCTGATTAGGAAGAGAAAGAGCAGGGAGATTGGTGAGGAAGCTACTGGAAAAGGCCAAATCACATGATTAAGGAAAGTGTCAGTGACTGGTGGTTGTCTCCTCACATCCATTCTCTTCTTTAAAAATAATATTTTTTACAGAGCATCGCTTTGCTGAAAGCTAAGTGTCCTAGGGTGGTTTAGGCTTCTTATGAATATATTCTTTTTCTACTTATATTCAAGAAGAGTATACTATTGTATATATTTATTTATACTTTCATAAGAAGTACATATTCATAGTCATTGAAAACATTAAAGACATTTTCTTTCAAATGGGCAAATCAGGAAATTCAGTAAATTTGGCAAATTTGCTTTAGGTGATCCTTTCTGCTTCCAGAGTCAACAGCTCTTTGAAGGATTTTGAAAGTGAAGGAAAGGAGACAAAGCAGTAGCTTGAGGGAGAAGCAGGACCGAGGGAAACTGTTTGGAGACAGCTGTGATTCAAGTGGTTTGTTGACTAAAAGGGGCGATTCAGTAAAGAGGAAGCAGAGGCTGAGGTGAGAAAGAGACCACTGGGTAGAGCAACATTTCAGAGGAGTCTGGAAAGGAGGGTGTCAAGTGCACAAAGGGGGAAACTTAGGAAAAATAAGTGGAAGTTGACTGCAGCTTTGGTGGTTTCCAATAAGCCATTCCTCCTGGTATTCAGCCTGTGTGTAAGCCCCCCTACCCTGACTCTGGGCTTGGACAGGTGACAAGCTTTGGCCGATGGGGCATTAGCAAAAAGATGCCAGCAGAGACTGCAAAAGCGTTTGAACACCTGGCCCATCCTTTTGGAGGTGTTCCCTCTCAGAACCCAGCTGTCAGGCTGCAGAAGTCTGATTTAGCTATGTGGGGAGGCCACACGGAGGAGGTCCCCTGGGCTGACAGCCCCAGCTGAGCCCCAGCCAACAGCTGGCATCAACTTCCAGCCAAGTGAGTCCACCATCCTCCAGCCTCAGTCAAGCGGCCCCAGACGATGCCATGTGGAGCAAAGATGAGCTGTTCCTGCCAAGCCTGGCCCACGTTGCAGAATCGTGAGCAAATACGAGTTTTGTGGTTTTAAGCCAATGAGGTTTTGGGGTATTTTCAATGGCATAGAAAGGATTGCTTTTCTTCTGAGTTTTTGGTTAAATTCTGCTTTATTATAATTTATTATATACTTATGATAATTCTGTCTTGGTCCGTCGGCATTTGCCTGCCAAGGGCCACTAAGGCCCTAGAAATTTCCTTGATATCTGGATCTACTGCAGTGGCTTTACGGCAATGGATAAAAGCCAGACTGCCAGAGTTTGAATCCAGCCTTCGCCGTTCATTGTCTGTGAGATCTAGGTAAGCCTGTGCCTCTGTCAGCCCTTCTGGGTAGATGCCTGGGAATATCACTAAGGAGAGAGCTGAACCAAGTGAGAAGTGGAGCTGGGGAAGCAGCTCTGCCATCACCTGCTCTACTGACCCGTTGTGACACTCCACCTCCATGAGCAGGGCCCACCTCTCCCAGGCCCTGCCCCTGAGCAGCAGGGAAGCATAGTTCAGGGCAGCAGATGGTCACAGAATAAGGAAGCTTAGATCTGGAAAGGCCCAGGCATTTCCCCCTACCTGGAATCAGAGACTTAGCTGGAGTCTAACATTAGGGGTATGTGGAGGAGGGCCAGAAGGGGTTTGTGGCCAGAGGTCCCCTTGGGTGTTTGGTTGGTAAGGGAGCCCAGCATCATATCCATCATCTTCATCATCGCCATCATCAACACCAACACTGCTGACGTCTAATGAGCGGTTACTAGGTGCTGGGTACTAATCTAAACTCTTTCTTACATGTATTAATTCATTTGCATGGCCACTTGATGAGGATTATTATCAGCTACACGTTGCAGCTGAGGAATCCATGGGCCAAAGGGGGTTTGTGATTTGCCGAAGGATGTGCAGCTGGTGAGTAGCACAGCCAGGATTCGAACCCTGGGAGTCTGGCTCTCAACCGTGCTCAGAACCACTTAGTAATACTATCCAAGATTTTGACCAGCTTCTCCATAACCCCATGGTTTCGCTGTTACTCTAGCCCCTCAACATCCTTTCACCAGGTCAGTACTTTAGCTGAAAATTTGAAAAGCTGTTGCTTTTGGAGCAAATACTTAAGGTGCAGTGCACTGCCCCTCTCCCCCCACTCCCCACCCCGGCTCCCCAGCCAGGCCACTCCTGTATCCCCTGCTTCCAATCACATCTAAATCACACTGAACGCCACCTCCTCCATGAAGACTTCCTGCTTACTCCCCTCCTAGAAATTCATCCCGTCTTTCTTACTTTGCCTAGGCTCATGGGTTTCCTCCCTCTTATCCAGGGCTTCCACGATCTGTTTTTCTGCCTGTGCTGACCACTGGGTTGAGACCCCGGGCTCTTTTCAGCACCATCAGGGTGGCCATGAAAGTGAGCAACACGGCTGTGGACAGACAGCAGTAGGACATAGAGTGTCTCTCTGAAGGTGGCAGCCCACCCTGCCTGAGCTCTTCCTGGTGCCATAAATCAAGGTATGTTTGCTATCGGTAGAAGAGCTGGGGTCAGGGGCAATCTATAATGTTGGGATAAATGTTTTGATATATTCATCTGTGAGTTTTTTCCCTCCTCCTTGTATTGTTCTCTTTACCATCCTTCCAGAGATACAGGTGTGGGTTCGTTGTCTCTGGGCAGGGCTATGGCAGAAAACAAAAGTCACCCACTAAATACCATCTCCCTTCCTGGACTGTTGCCATGGCTCTGGTCTAAGACTCTGAGGTGGAGAAGATTTCGTGGAGGAGAAAAAATGTCTCGGAGGAAGAGGAAGGCATCTGGGCATCCCCTCCCTGCTAACACGAGCCTGGGAGGAGGGAGAGGTCATGGGTCCCAGAAGCAGCAAAGACCTGGCCCCGCTCCCAGCAGACCACCAAAACCTCATACGTGACCCCTGGCACTATGGCTGGAGACTGTGTCTAGGTTGGGGGGGGGGGTTAGTTGTGATGGAATTTGCAGTTTTAGAGGCCAAGGGGAGGGATTGTGGACATCTCAGCAGTAACCGTGTGGACATGTGTCCAGTGAGACAGCTCAGCACAGCCTAAGATGTGGGAACTGAAACCAGCCATGGAGTGGGGTGGAGAGCAGGGAACTCATCTCCAAGAAGAACTGGAGTTAAGCTCCCCCCAGTTTAGCAGAGTGCTTGATTCATGAAAAACAAAGTTAAACCTCATGTGCACCTGAGTTTGCAGACTGAAATTTCTCCCCAGCGCACCTGTTCTCACATTGTGAGCCCTGGGGAGACAATCTGTTCCTGTTCTCCTTGGAGCAAGGGAGCCAGCACACTCACTGGAGCCCATCTGCTGAGGTAGGAGGTGGAGAGGAGGGGGCTGGCTTTCCCTCTGATACCAGATGATAGTTCCCCAGGGAGCGAATCCTGCCACCTGCCTGGTTCCCTCAGCCCTGAGGGAGGCAGGGGGAGCTTGAATAACCCATGGGTCTGGGAGCTTGGGAGAGCAGACTCCAGGGGCCAGGAGAAAACTGGGAGAAAGAAGTCTTCATGAAGTTTGTCATAGCAGGGGATTCAATCCATTTAAGAATTATATACTGAACATCTAGTATGTGCCCAGTCCTGGGCTAAGTGCGGGGGGATAAGTAAAAGAAAGTATGCAAGAGAGCACTGTTTCAGAGCCTGGCACATAGCAGGTGCTTCATAAATGCTGTATCCCTCATACTCTTCCTGGAAGGATACAAGGATGAAAAAAATAGTCTTGCCCTCAAGGATCTTAAGATCCTGTAAGAGGGACTTTCCTGGTGGCACAGTGGTTAAGAATCTGCCTGCCAATGCAGGGGACACGGGTTTGAGTCCTGGTCCAGGAAGATCCCACATGCCGCAGAGCAACTAAGCCTGTGCGCCACAAATACTGAGTCTGCGAGCCACAACTACTGAAGCCCGAGTGCCTAGAGCCCATGCTCCACAACAAGAGAAGCCACCGCAATGAGAAGCCCGTGCCCCGCAACAAAGACCCAATGTACCCCAAAATAATAATAATAATAATTAATTAATTAATTTTTAAAAAAGATCCTGTAAGAGGTCAAGACCCTTGCACACAGTTCTCTAGAACCCAGTCAAAGCAAGGTAGGCACTACAGCCCAGGCTCAAAGGTCCAGGGGTTCAAGGGAGGAGAGAGAGGGTCTGGTTGAGACTTCACAGAAGAGGTACCATCTGAGGGTTGAGTGTGTATAGGGGAGGTGGGAGGTGAGGAAGGGGCCAGGGGACGGGACTCGTGGGGAGCTCTCAGAAGGCTGAGCTACAAGAGAACACATTCTGGCCGTCCCTAACCTCCAGAGTGAAAGTTCATGTGCAAATCAGTTGTTTGGAATTTGGAATGCATTTTCCCATGGGAACAAGGCCATAAATGGAGGCTAGGTTCTTGGGCCAGAGGATGGAAACAGATTTCCCCCCCAACTAGATTACTCAGAGCTAGGCCCTAGTTTAGGGTTCAGAGAGATGGGAGCCCTGTGGCATAACTTCCTTCTGGGAGGCTGGGCTTGCCATAGGCCAAGGACTTTTTGTTGGGGGTTTGTTATGGTTTAGGAAGAGATTAAACCTGAGAAATAGTAAGGCTAGTTTTAATTGTATTTAATAACAAAGCTATCAGCTGACATACATTTATGATTACATATTGAAGGAATAGTCCATTTGTAGGAGGTAGAGATGAAGTAAATTCTAAATTACTATCAAATCAGCAGTCAGGCTAGTCTTAGAATTTCATAGTGGCCAAAGCAGTTCTGTTTGTTGTAAATGCCTCCTAATCCCTAATCCAATATGACTGGTGTCCTTATGAAAAGGAGGAATTTGGGCACAGACACGCACACAGGGAGAACACTGTGTGAAGATAACGGATGTGATCGTGGTGATGCTGTAAGCCAAGGAACTCTAAAGATTGCCAGCAAACCACCCAAATGAGAGAGGTGTGTACGTGGTTCTCCCTCACAGCCCTCAGCAGGAACCAATCCTGGTGACACCTTGATCTCAGACTGATCTAGCATCCAGACATGTAAAACAATATATTTCTGTTATTTAAGTTTGTGGTACTTTGTCACGGCCGCCCTAGATAATGAATACAGCCATTATAGTAGTCACAGATAAGTGACATGCAGCATAATCCCACCACTTTTGTGACAGCTGACCGGGTCAGGGATCTCTAACAAAGGCTGACCAGTGCCCTCTGACCCGGACTGGTGCTAGAGCTCCTGATACTGGCCACCCAATCAGACTGTCTTTCTTGAAGGGTTTAAAGAGAGTGCAAGACTCTCAGAAAAGGGGGACACAGAGAGGAGCTGACACCGGGTATAAACAGAAACCATGGAGGAACTGGTCAGGAGCAGATCCTTCAAGCAGAGAGGAGAGTGCGGTCAGGTATTGGGAGCAGCAACAGAGACGGAGACTCATGGGTGAAGCAGAAACCAAGGCAAGAGGCCTGGACCAAGATGCACTTATGAGGGTGCCCCTCTGAGCAAGAGCACCTCCACCGCCCTTGAAGGCTGAGAAGAAGCTCACCCCACCGCTCCCGGGGGCTGCCAGAGACAGCGTCATCCTGAATAATGTGTCAGCCTCCCAGACACCTGGTGTCCTCACCTTTCTGGTGGAGCCTTAAAATAACCTCACCCCTGCCAGGTGAGACACCTGGTCTCTGCCCCCCTGCAACCGGAGAGAGCCTAACACATTACTACACAAGCAACACAGGATCCCTGTAGAAATTTTATAAAATATAAACAAGGAAAATAAAGGTCATTTATGACCTCACTACTCAGAAATGACCACTGTTAATATTTCAGTGTTCTTAAAATCTTTTATTCTATGCACATATTTTTACAAAATAGGGTAATACTATATAACATGGCTTTTCTCTAAATATCATCTAACAAACATTTTTCAAAACCAATAGAGATTTGTCATTATTTGTAAGGAATGGTCCTTTGTGTGAGACACGCGCTAATCAAACTCCTACTGTTGGAAATTTAGCTTGTTCCCAGTTTTAATGAGCATGCACTTTGATCCTACGATCCTACTTTTAGGAATACATCCCACAAAGGTAAAGCACTGGTTTCTAAAAATATATCTACAGAGACATTTATTGCAATATTATTGACAATAGAATAATCGCTAGAAGCAACCTGGGTGCTCACCAATAGGGGAGTGATTGAATGATTTATGGCACATTTGTACTATGAAATTTTGGACTGCTATTAAGAATGAGATAGCTCAATATTATTTGTAAAAATGATGATGGTATATTGTTAAGTGAAAAGTAGTTCACAAGCTAATTGTATAAGGGGATTTTTGCTTTTGATTAAAATTTTGTAAATGGCAGTGGGGAACTCCCATATGCATTTTTACAAATTTGCATTTGTATCTCCATAGAGAAAATAATAGGAAAAAAACTCACAAGACTGTTAATATTGTTCACCTTAGGAGGTGCTGGTGGAGATATTTAGCTACAATAATATGTATTGATTTTGCAACTTGAATCATGTGGTGGAAAGCAGTTTAAGAAGCAACAGAAAAAAAGAACACCATGCCCCAGTGCAGGGATTGTGGCAGGGATCTGAATATTTAATCCCTTCTGAGATGCTTGCAGAAGATAGAACAGTGTAAGGAAAAGAGAGAGATCAGGCAATGCTCCTTATTACTGAGTGACCTTGAGTAAGTCATTAATCTCCCTGGGCCTCAACTTCCTTGTCTGTAAAAGGAGAAACATTACAATCTCTACCGGACAGGGCTCATGTGAGGGCAATGCCCGGAAAGATAGCAAGATTTATATTTTTCACTTAAAATAACGTTCAGCGGAAGGGGGAAAAGACCTATTTAACTCCGTCTGCAAACATGTGAGCTCTGCTTGAGAGGCTGCCCCCAGGACAGCTCTCCTAAGCTACCCAAGCCTTCATCTCTAAGTTACATGGGCACTTGGCGGGGTGGCGGGGGGCGGGGGGGGGGGTTCTGGTGATGAGAAGAAGCAGTGGTTATACAGGGACCGTTGGGAAGTTAGGAGCTGCATTCCTTGGGAGCTCTGAGGACTGACTTTTCACCATTAGTAAACAGCTGAGAATCCCTGGGGAGCTTCCATGAGGAAACCGATATTTTTGGTAAGAAAATAAAAAGTAAAACCTCTAATGTAGCTGTGGCTGTGGAATCAGGAAGTGGCAGATCTGGTGCGTCAGGCTCTTAGAGGCCGGCCCCCTTGGGAATCACGCAATGATTCCTGCTGCAGTTCCCACTCTGGCCTCAGGGTGGCACTGCTCCTCTTCAATGATGGTCATTTATCCCTGCTATGCTGTAAGCTGTAAAAACCAACTGGGACTTTCCAACAAGACCGTCCTAAAAGCTGAAGAATAACAAAAGGAAAATAGTCTCAGAGGGCACCATGTGTCAGAACTCTAGCTTGCCAGGTTTAGCTTGTTCCCTGCAGCTCACAGCCCTCTTCCCAGTGCACCAGTGACCCCAGGACTATGACTCCCTAGTTTCTCACCTCCAATTTCAGGCCCCACTACATTGGTGGGGTCCTTGGCAAGAGGACAAATGGAGGGCTTGGTACCAGTTGGTCAGGAATTCTGGGATCCTGGTACCCAGAGTCTAGTCTGAGAGTGTGTATTAGTTTCCCAGGGCTGCTGTAGCAAAGTACCACAAACTGGGTGACTTAGAAAAACAAAAAAATATTGTCTCACAGTTCTGGAGCCTAGAAGTCCAAAATCAAGGCATCAGCAGGGCTGTGCTCCCTCTGAAACCTGTATGGGAGGCTCCTTCCTGGTCTTTCCCTAGTTTCTGGGGGTTTGCGGAATCCTCGGCATTCCTTGGCTTGTTACTGCATCACTCCAGGCTCTGCTGCATCTTCTCATGGCCTCCTCCTCCCATAGGTCTGTGTCTCATGTTAACTAATTACAACTACAACAACCCTATTTCCAAATAAGGTCACAGTCTGAGGTACTGGGGGTTAGGATTTCAACATATCTTTGGGGGCACCTCAATTCAACCCATCAAAGGATGGGTATATGGACTCTTTTGCCTGTGGGAAGGGATGCAGCCAGAGGAGGTACAGAGCAGGGGCTTCTCTTGCTCTGGGCCAGGATGGTCCTGGGAATGGGGGCAGGGAGAAATGACATCTTTAACCCCCCATCATGGGGCATGCCCCAAGACATCTGGACTCCTAGAAATCTGGAATGAGAGAGGCCAAGTCCTCTCTCTCTTCCTCTTTTCTGCTGTGGACCCGCCTTGTGTCCAATGATTGGTACCAGGAGAGACCTCACCCTCAGGCAAGACCACAGTAAGTGACCTCAAAGCCTTTCTCTCTCCGCCCTCAATAGTATCTCAATAAAACTGCAGCCCAACCTTCTTGTGAATGATAGAGGCCTACAGTAATGGGGGTGGGGTAGGAGCTGTCCTTCCAGGAGCACAGAGTGCCCTTCCTCTCTCAAGGGACAGATGATTCCACCTTAATGCAATTCTTCATCTGCTCCATCTCCAGCTGCTGTGAAAGCAGGCTCCCAAAGCAGTCCCAGTGAGAGATAAGGGCTCTTTGCCTGAAATGAAAAATTCATGAAGGAAGACTAAGGATGGGGCACTTGGATAGCAGCCAAGTTGCTGTGCTCTGGGGACATGGCAAGAAGCTGGAAAAGCCAAATGGAAATTTTCTCTCCTCTCCAGCACCTCCCTTCAGGCTCCCCTTCCATGTTCAGTAGGGCTCCTTTCTCCACTGTACCCACATACCCCTCCTCAGTCTCATTTGAGACTCCAGGCCAGCACCAGCAATGCCCATATGCCAGGGCATTCAGGAAGAGGGGTACCTCTCCTTACCCAGACTGGGCATCTACCAGCAGCCTCAACAAAACGTGCGTTGTTTCTAGGGCAAGCTGGCACAGTCCTGACCACCTGCACCCCCAAAGCTGGAGGAGCCACAAACTGGCTATTATTTGCCCCTCGGAGGACCCCTCCAGATTACTTCCTGTTCCAATTCCCTGACCCACAAATCTGACCAAAATTCATAAGATCGGTCAGATGATGATAACTTACAAATTGAGGGGGAAGCCTTGGATCTGTTGTCACCATGCTGGACAGACAATGGTTTCAATAAAGGGGGAAAAACCCTCGAACCCTCAGAGTTGGAGAATTTGACTCTAATGTAGAGATGGGTTGAGAAATGTGACTGGCTGGCCTGTGATACGCAAGATGCATAAGATTCGCAGATGCTAGTGCAGAGACGGTGAGCGCTGGGGCAGTGGCTGACCCCCAGAAATCAGGTAGAAGGGCAGGCTGTCATCGCAGGGGAATCAGACTCCACCGTCAGTGGGAAATGGGGAGCTTGAGTTTCCTGCTGCAGAGCTGCGGTGCTTCCTCCTAGTCACAGGTGCCATGGGAAAATCTTACTCCACCATCCCTGCCCAGTCCAGCTGGGGCACTCCATCAGGCAGAGCACAGATAGGCCTATCTGCCCCCACGCAACCTAAACAGGAGTCTCTGACAAGACATCAACAAAAAGACAAGTTATGTTTTCCATGTACCACCCTGATGTACTTGAGAGCCTAGCCATTCAGACACCAAGTCCAAGTGTAACTGAGTCATTTCTTCTTCTGTGTGTGGAAAGTCTTTTGGAGGTTTTTCCTGAAGATGATAAAAGGGATTTGTACTCCCATGGAACACTTGAAAAGTATAAGTATGAAGACAAACAGGGGGAAAAAATGTACCTGTAATCTCACCACCCAGAGGCAAATTATTAATATTTTGACATATTTCTTTTTTATTTTTGTTCTATGACTTTTTTATTTTACTTGAAATCATACCAAATATATCACTTTGAGCAAGCGTACTTTTCCCCTGGCATTAATGATACTCCACAAACATATTAATGGCTGCATAACTGTCCACAATAGGCATATGCTATAATTTGCTTAATTTGATCAATCTTCTGCTCTTGGACATCTAGGCTGCTTCTGTTGTTTTGCTAACTTATGTGATTCATATTTATGCTTTAATCCTTGTCCATCCATTTCCTTAGGAGAGAGTCCCAGAAATGGAATTATAAGGTCAGAGTTTCAAAGGCTATAAATATTTTCAGGATCTTCTTTCAAATTGCCAAATGGCACTTCTGGAAGCTTGTACATCCCAGTAGTTTATGAAAAGCCTGTCTCTGCAAGACTTAATTCTAAGCTTCACCTGGTCATAAGGCCAAAGCTATACAGTAAGGGGTGAGTGGGGCATGACTGAGCTTGAAGTGGAGGAAGAGTAGACCCAGCCAAGAGGAACTGGAATAGGCAGAGCTAGCAAGGCCGAGGCTCACAGAGAGCACCAAAATTTGAGGACACTTTTAAGACATGATTTCTGGAGGATGCAGCCACAAATGGAAAGAGAAAAACCTTTGGACCCAGGGCTGGAAGGAAAGACAGCTGGAGTCCGGAGGCCAGGCTGAGGTCCAAGAAAAAGAATAGAGTGTGAAGAAGGGTGTTGAGGGCCCCAGAGCTGTTGCTCATTCAGGAATATTAAGGTTGTTTGGGCATGACGCGCACTAGGGTAAGTCTGGAGGAGGTTGAGGAATTGATTTTAAAGAAAAGACATTTAGGAATGGATAAAGAGAGGTGGTTCCAATGCTGGCAAAGAGAGGATAAGCGTAGTTTCAGATGTTCTATTGTAAAATAGGAATGAATATGTCAAAGAGGAGATCTGAAGCTGGCCCATCTCACCTTATTGATTTCTACTGTTGACTGACTGAATGAGTCACTTTTATTGGAGAATAATTGCCTTTTAATTTTTTTAATCTTGCTTATTTGACTGTGTCATCTCTTTAATCAGTCACATTGCCGCTTCTTTTTTAAAAATTTATTTTATTGAAGTATAGCTGATTTACAATGTTGTGTTAATTTCTGCTATATAGCAAAGTGATTCAGTTAGATACCTGAATACATTTTTTCATATTCTTTTCCATTATGGTTTATCACAGGATAGTGAATATAATTCCCTGTGCTTATCCATTCTATATATAATAGTTGGTATCTGCTAATCCCAAACTCCCAATCCATCCCTCCCCCACTCCCCTTCCCCCTTGGCAACCACAAGTCTGTTCTCTATGTCTGTGAGTCTGTTTCTGTTTCGTAGATAAGTTCATTTGTGGCATATTTTAGATTCCACATATAAGTGATATCATATGGTATTTGTCTTTCTGACTTACTTTATTTAGTCCTTCCATGTTGCTGTGAATGGCATTATTTCATTTTTTTTTTTTTTTTTTTTTTTTTTTTTTTGGGTACGCGGGCCTCTCACCGCTGTGGCCTCTCCCGTTGCGGAGCACAGGCTCCGGACACGCAGGCTCAGCGGCCATGGCTCACGGGCCCAGCCACTCCACAGCATGTGGGATCTTCCTGGACCGGGACACGAACCCATGTTCCCTGCATTGGCAGGCGGACTCTCAACCACTGCACCACCAGGGAAGCCCTATCTGTAGACTTTTTAATGATGGCCATTCTGACCAGTTGAGGTGGTACCTCATTGAAGTTTTGATTTGCATTTCTCTAGTAATTAGCAATGCTGAGCATCTTTTCATGTGCCTGTTGGCTATCTGTATCTCTTTGAAGAAATGTCTATTTAGGTCTTCTGCCCATCTTTCAATTGGGTTGTTTGTTTTTTTGTTACTGAGTTGCATGAGCTGTTTGTATACTTTGGAAATTAAGCCCTTGTTGGTTGCATCATTTGCAAATATTTTCTCCCAGTCCATAGCTTGTCTTTTCGTTTTATTTTTGGTTTCCTTTGCTGTACAAAAGCTTGTAAGTTTGATTAGGTCCCCTTTATTTACTTTTGCTTTTATTTCTATTGCCTTGGAAGACTGGCCTAAGAAAACATTGGTACAGTTTATGTCAGAGAATGTTTTGCCTATGTTCGTTTCTTTTTTAAAAAATTAATTAATTAATTTTATATTTTTGGCTGCATTGGGTCTTCATTGCTGCATGCGGGCTTTCTCTAGTTGCGGCGAGTGGGGGCTACTCTTCATTGTTGTGCATGGGCTTCTCAGTGAGGTGGCTTCTCTTGTTGTGGAGCACAGGCTCTAGATGCACGGGCTTCAGTAGTTGTGGCACACGGGCTCAGTAGTTGTGGCTCGTGGACTTTAGAGTGCAGGCTCAGTAGTTGTGGCGCACGGGCTTAGTTGTTCTTTGGCATGTGGGATCTTCCTGGACCAGGGCTCGAACCCATGTCCCCTGCGTTGGCAGGTGGATTCTTAACTACTGTGCCACCAGGGAAGCCCCTATGTTCATTTCTAATAGTTTTATGATGTCATGTCTTATATTTAAGTCTTTAAACCATTTTGAATTTATTTTTCTACATGGTTTGAGGGTGTGTTCTAAATTCATTGATTTACATGCAGCTGTCCAACTTTCCCAACACCACTTGCTGAAGAGACTGTATTTTCTCCATTGGATATTCTTGTCTCCTTTGTCAAAGATTAATTGACCATAGTGTGGGTTTATTTCTGGGCTCTCTATTCTGTTCCATTGATCCATATTGTCCAAGAGCCAATACAATGCTCTTTTGATTACAGTAGCTTTGTAGTATTGTCTGAAGTCTGGAAGGGTTATGCCTCCTGCTTTGTTCTTTTTCCTCAGGATTACTTTGCCACTTCTTGATGAAACATGGGATTCCTTTCTTTTAAAATCAGATTTATTGTTTTCCAATTACACATGTAAAATTTACTCATAGCCAAAGAACCATAGTATATAGAAAAGCATGAAGTAGAAGAAAGAGAATAAAGATCATCTATGACCTGAACAACAAAAGATAAGCATTGTAGACATATTGATATAAATTCTGCCAGATTTTTTTCTATACATTTTCCTTCTCTCTCCCTCCTCTCTTTCTCTCTCTTATACACACACACAGAGAAAGGTAATTGTATTATATATTATAGCCATTTCTTATTGTGGTAAAATATACATAACATAAAATTTACCATTTTAACCATTTTTAAGCATATAGTTCTGTGGCATTAAGCACATTCACATTGTTGTACAAGTATCACCACCATTTATCTCTAGAACTTTTTCATCTTCCCCAACTGAAATTCTGGACCCATTAAACATTAACTCCACATTCCCCTCCACCATCAACACGCAGCCTCTGGAACCACCATCCTTCTTTCTGTCTATGAATTTGACTCCTCTAAGTATCTCATGAGAATGGAATCATACAGTATTTGTCCTTTTGTGACTGGCTTAATTCACTTAGCAATATGTCTTCAAGGTTTATCCATTATAGCACATGTCAGAGTTTCCTTTCTTTTTAAGGTTGAATAATATGTCATTGTATACCACATTTTATTTATTCATTCATCTGTCAATAGGCACTTGGTATATATAATTTTTAAGCTGTCTTCCCCCTGCCCCCTACCCCGCACTGGGCGGCACGTGGAATCTTAGTTCCCCCACCAGGGATCGAACCCATGCCCCATGCATTGGAAGTGCAGGATCTTAACTACTGGACCACCAGGGAAGTCCTAAGCTGCCTTTTTCATTTACTATATTATGGACATGATTTCATATCAATAAGGTAAGATTACGTTATTATTTCAATGTCTTGTTAGTATTTCATTAAACAGATATTTTATGTTATTTAACCAGGCTGCTGATAATGAGCACCTGATCGTTTCCAAATTTGTACTTAATAAACCTCTCAGTGATGAACAATCTTTACAAACTTTTATTGAAAAATACTTCACACATGAGAGGATATAATATATATGTAAAGCTTAAAAGATAATAATAAAATGAACCCCTCCGTACCCCCCTCCCTGCTTAAGAAACAGAGCATGATCAGAAGCTTAGAAGCCCCCTGGAGTTCCTGCCCCAGCTTATCAGACTCTCATCCTCCTAGAGGCACTACTATCTTGAACTTTGCATGAATCATTCCCATGCTTTTCTCTATAATTTTATTCTATGAGTATTTATCCTCCACCCCAATAAACTAGATCCTAAGTATAAGCCTACAGGATAAAATAAAGAACAAGAGTGCTGGGCTTCCCTGGTGGTGCAGTGGTTGAAAGTCCGCCTGCCGATGCAGGGGACACGGGTTCGTGCCCCGGTCCGGGAAGATCCCACATGCCGCGGAGCGGCTGGTCCCGTGAGCCATGGCCACTGAGCCTGCGCGTCCGGAGCCTGTGCTCCGCAACGGGAGAGGCCACAACAGTGAGAAGCCCACGTACCGCAAAAAAAAAAAAAAAAAAAGAACAAGAGTGCTACGGGCATCTTGATTCCTGGCCTTCCTTTCTAGACTAGGGACCCTGACTTAACTGAGCTCTACATTCACAGCCTGGAACTTACTATATGATCAGCAACTGTTTGATGAATGAATGAATTTGTAAATGAATGAGTGAGTGAGTGAAAGAACCAAGTTCAGTGGAACTCTCGCCATAAAGACTGACTAAACTTCTACTTTCTTTACCAAGGAATAAGGGAGAATTTCTTTCTCAAAGACCTTGGCCCTAGACTTCATGACCCTAGACTTTTCCCCTTGTAGGACCTTTCCTATCAGGGCCCCTGCAGGCCATTCTGTGGGCCACCTACCATCTAACATATGCAAACTCACTTTAAAAAGGCCCGTGAAGAGATTTTTATACAATAGGTAACTGACACAGTTTTTTTATGTGTATTTCTTAAATTGTTCCAGTCATCCACTGTTACATAACAAACTCAGTGCCCCAAAACAAGCATTTTATTATGCTTATGAGCTCTGTGCATCAGGAATTGAGACAGGATCTAGCAGGGGTGGCTTGTCTCTGCTGCCTGATGTCTGGGGTCTCAGCTGGGAAGACTCAGAGGCTGAGGATATCCCAATGGTTGGGGGCTGGGGCCAACTGGAGGCGTCTTTACTCACATGTCTGGCTGTTTGATGCTGGGTGTTGTCTGGAACCTCAGCTAGGCTGTCAGTTCCAACACCTACACGTGGTCTCTCCACGTGGGCTAGTTTGGGCTTGCTCAAATTAGCTTGTAGCTGGGATGAAAGAGAAGGTGTACAAGAAAGCAAAGCACAAGTGCATGCCATTTTCATGATCCAGCCTTAGAAGTTACATAGCCTCCCTTCTTCCATACTATTGATATATTGACTGAGGCAGTCACACAGTTGCCCAGGTTCAAGGCGTGGGGGGGTGGCAAGTTTCTAGAAGAGTATGTAAACAGGAGTTATTGTGTCCATCTTTGGAAAACATAATCTGCCATGCTTTTGCTTTCGTTTTCTTTAAATTGCATAATCTACACTCAAAAGAAGAAATATAACATCTGAAGAGTCTAAAACTCTCCAATCATGTCTGTCTCCCTTACCTTCAACCAGAGGGAACCACTCTCGTGAATTTTTTTTTTTTTTTTTTAGGTACACGGGCCTCTCACTGCTGTGGCCTCTCCCGTTGCGGAGCACAGGCTCCGGACGCGCAGGCTCAGCGGCCGTGGCTCATGGGCCCAGCCGCTCCGCGGCATGTGGGATCTTCCTGGACCGGGGCACAAACCCGTGTCCCCTGCATTGGCAGGCAGACTCTCAACCACTGCGCCACCAGGGAAACCCAACGCCCGTGAATTTTGTGTTAATTATGCTCTTGTTTTCTTTATAATTTTGCCACCCCAGGTTTGTTCCTAAATAATATACTGTTTCGTTTTGCCTGTTTGCAAACTTTACAAAAATGGAGTCATACAGAGGTATACTTATGTAATCTTGTTCATTTACTCTTGTGTCAGGCAGGATTGGCCTGGTTATGCTGTGGTAACAAGCACCACCCAAATATCTCTGGCTTATTACTCTAAACATACTACATATATGTTGAGTTGGCTGCAACTCTGCTCTGGGATCCAGGCTGAAGGAGCAGCTCCTATCTGGAACATCACTAGTCTCGTGGCAGAAGGAAAAGAGAAGATGGTGGGCCACGAGCTGGCTCTTCAAACTCCTGCTCAGAAGTGACAATTGTCTGTTTTACTCACATTCTATTGGCCAAAGAAACCACGTGGCTAAGCCTAAGGTCAATCAGGTTGCAAATATAATCCTCACGTAGATAGGGACCCCAAAGAGAGTAGCCCTAGAGGGGCAACAAATATTTTGGATAATAATACAGTCTACCCCAACCTTCTCCTTTGGTCACAAATATTTATTTCCCTTTTTTCTGTAAAATAAATTCACTCGTCTCACGGGAGACAACCTAAATTCTCATCTAACCATGGCACCAGACTTTTTTTTTTTTTTTTTTGCTGCGTTGGGTCTTCATTGCTGGCTTTCATCTTGCAGGCTTTCTCTACCTGTGGCGAGCAGGGGCTACTCTTCATTGCAGTGCACGGGCTTCTCATTGTGGTGGCTTCTCTTGTAGTGGAGCATGGGCTCTAGGTGCACAGGGTTCAGTAGTTGTGTCATGGACTCTAGAGCACAGGCTCAGTAGTTGTGGCTCACGGGCTTAGTTGCTCTGTGGCCTGTGGGATCTTCCCGGACCAGGGCTCGAACCTGTGTCCCCTGCATTGGCAGGCGGATTCTTATCCACTGTGCCACCAGGGAAGTCCCTGGGTGAGTGTTTTAAAGCCTCCAGTAGTGAGGGACCCATAGAGAGGGGGAATGAATATTCTGAATACTAATACAATCTACCGCAGAAAGCAAGTCAAAAAACCTCACAGCCCCCAGGAGGGCGTATGCCCTCTCTAGGAAGAAAATAGAATAAGAAGGACCTCCAAGATGGCAGAGGCAAGAACTATGAAGGACAATGGCCTGACAAATCCCCTCTTCCCCTGAGAGCAGGACTAAGACCTAATCAAGAAACATTCCCTCCACCTAGGGTCCAGTGGTTAAGAATCCGCCTGCCAATGCAGGGGACACAGGTTTGATTCCTGGTCCGGGAAGATCCCACATGCCGTGGAGCAACTCAGCCCGTGTGCCACAACTACTGAAGGCCATGTGCCCTAGAGTCCATGTGCCCTAGAGCCCATGCCACAACTATTGAGCCCACATGTCACAACTACTGAAGCCCGTGGGCTCTAGGGACCACATGCCGCAACTACTGAGCCCATGTGCTGCAGCTACTGAAGCCCGCACGCCTAGAGCCCTTGCTCCACAACAAGAGAAGCCATCACAATGAGAAGCCCTCACACAGCAACAAAGAGTAGCCCCTGCTCACTGCAAACAGAGAAAGCCCACGCATAGAAACGAAGACCCAACACAGCCGAAAAAAAAAAACTCACCTGATTGATGACAAACTTGGTCGTGTGACCTTTTTGGCCAATGTAATGTGAACACAAGTGACATGTGTCACTTCCAAATACAAGCTTTGTTAGGGTGACCAAACATTTTGATTTGCCCAGGACTATTCTGGTTTTAGCACTGAAGTTGTGTGTCCCAGGATACCCCCATTCCTGGGCAAAATGGGATGTTGGTCACCCTAGCTTTATGAATCATTACATGGCCAAGCACTCTCTTTTTTTCCTTTTTCATGAGACCAGAAATATCATTAGAAACCTCCCATGAGCCTTGATCGCAGAATGAAGAGGAGATGCAGCTGACCTCTGTGGACATGTAACATGAACAGGAAAGAAGTCTTTGTGGCTGTGAGCCGTGGAGATGTGAGGGTTGTTTCTCACAGCAGCCTCAGGCATAACTTAGCTTATCTGACTGAGAACACTGGACATGGTGTTTCTGACATTCAGCCATTCATTCATCTACTTCTTGTTGATGTCCCGGCAGACCCTGCCTCTTCTTTCCCTCCCTAAGGTTATACCAATTTTCTCCTTGAAACTCTGGTACTGTTGTGAGTAGGGTTGCCAAACAAAATACAGAATGCCCAATCCAATCTGAACTTCAGATAAACAATGAATAATTTCTAAACAATTTTTACCAAATTTAAACTGATCAAATTTATACTTTTTATTAGTAAATTCACTAAATTAATTTTTTACTATTGAAAATAATTTTAATAAGTATAATCCCATGCAATATTTGGGTCATACCCATACTAAAAATTTATTTACTATCTGAAATTCAAATTGAACTGGGCATTCTGTAATTTTATTTGCTAAATCTGGCAAGCTAGTTGTAAGGAAAACACCTTCTGAGGTGCCTGGGACAAGGAGTATACTCAGAAAATTTCCTCTTCTGCAGGGAGGCGGCATTGTGAAGTGGAGTTGTCCCCAGACTTACTTGATCATCACACTTATGAGGAACTTTAAAACAGGGACCTACGGCTTCCCTGATGGCGCAGTGGTTGAGAGTCGGCCTGCCAATGCAGGGGACACGGGTTCGTGCCCCAGTCCGGGAAGATCCCACATGCCGCGGAGCGGCTGGGCCCATGAGCCATGGCTGCTGAGCCTGCGCGTCCAGAGCCTGTGCTCCGCAACAGGAGAGACCACAACAGCCCGCGTACCGCAAAAAAAAAAAAAAAATAGGGACCTACGTATGACCTCAGACCTAATGAATTAGAAACTTGGGATACCTAGGGAATTCATACTCTAAAAAACAAACAAATAAAACTCCCTAGTTAATTCTGATTGTCAGCCAGGTTTGGGAATTACTGGTCTTCTCTCTCTTTTTTTTTTTTGCCACACCACGTGGCATGTGGGATCTTAGTTCCCTGACCAGGGATCGAATCCAACCCACACCCTCTGCCTTGGAATCAGAGTCTTAACCAGTGGACCGCCAGAGAAGTCCCTGGTCTTCTCAAATTTTAAAGTGCATGCAAAGAACCTAGGGATCTTGCCAAAAAGATTCTGAATCAGTGGATCTGGGGTAGGACCTGAGGTATGGCATTTCTACCACATTCCCAGATGATGCTGGTGCTGTGCGTGTGTACATCACAATTTTGTTTGAGTAGCAAGGCTTTTAGAGCAGTGGTTCTCCAACCTGATTGTGCATCAGAGCTACTGGGGGGCTTGCTTTACCAGATTGCTGGGCCCCACCCCAAAGTTTCTGATTTAGTAGGTTAACAAGTAAGTAGGGCCCCCGCTTGCTAGAAAAGTGCCGGGGACCTCACACTGAGAACCACTGCCCTAGGGGAAAGCATTCGGGCTTTGGAATCAGACTGACCAGAGTTGAATTCCATCCCAACATGTGGACCACCTCCAGCAAATTCCTTACGATGGTACTCCACTCTGACTATACATTAGAATCACCTGAAGAACATAAAAAATTCAGATGCCAGCATCTTATCCCAGATCACATTAAATCAAAAAAGCTGGGAGACCCAGAGCCACAGTTTACAAAGTTCCTCGGGTGATTCTAATGTATAGCCAGGGTGGAGAGTCATTGAAATGCTTTGAGCCATTCTCCTCATCTGAAAATGAAGACTGTGGGGATTAAGTGAAATAAAAGATGTAAAGGATCTGGTACAAGGCAGGCACTCCAAGCAGCTGCTATTACTCCTTCTCTCTCTATTGTTGCTTTCTTCCTTGCCTTCTACCTTCGAGGAAGAGTTGTCTCCAGGCCAGTCCAAGGCCCATCTGGTCCCCCTCCCCCACAAAAATAAACCTAGTCGCCTTTGTCATTTTGCTTCTGTCACTGCCCCCTCTCACCAGCCTCTTAAGTCTATTTCCCATGGGCTCCTCTCTATGACTTTTAAAATACTCTGAACACCCTCATCCCTCAATCTTGCTGCCATCCTGTTTCCTGCCCCTTCTCATGAATGTATTTTTTAAGCACGTGGCCTACAACTGGGCCAATTCCTAGGTTCTCCTTAACCCCTGGGAACAAGGGACTCATTCTCTCCATCCCTGAACCTAAATTTTACCACACAGACACCCAAAGATTATCACGGCTGTTTGAATGGTCAACCCCAAAGGTCTTTTCTGAGTAATTATTCTCCTTCAATTCAATTGAACAAACATATTTAGTGCCGTCACTGGGGTACAAAGGTGAATGAGTCACCATCCTTGCCTTCAAGGGGTGGGGTACAGGAATGGCTATTTATGTAAATAAGTCAATAGTATTGATGAGATAAGAGCTATGATGTAAAGTGTGAACCATGTGGATTCTTGACTTAGCACTCAGACTTAGTTGAGGGCCTTGAGCATAAATATTTTTGAATGAATGAATGAATGAATGGTTGAATGAATGAATGAATGAATGGTTGAATGAATGAATGAACTCCACAGGAAGGTGAGGGAAGGCTTTATGAATGAAATGACCTTGCAGCAGTGTCCCAAATGATGAGTAGGGTTTTCCAGGTGGGGAAGTGTATAGGTAGGTATTCCAGATGGGGTCAAAGGTATGGGAGCAACAAATAGCATGACACATTCCAGAAATGGTGATGATGTAACTGGCTGACAGGGAGGTGTGAAGGGGAATGGGAGGAGGGAAGGCTGAAGAGAGAAGGTGGTTTGGAGGTGGAGGTGTAAAGAGATGCTGAAGGACATCCTGTGCCTCCGTGAGAGTTTGAATGTTATCACTTAGGTAATGGAAACCATTCCTGGGTTTTAACGAGGGAATAGATTGATTAAAATTGCATCTTGAAAGGCAGCCTGGCAGCCACTTAAGCTACTGGGAGAGGATGAAACCCTTGGCAAGAGTATATGGGAGAGGAGCAGAGGGTTTAGGAAAGAACTCATGGCTCAAGAGTCAGACCCAGGAAGGAGAGTCCACAATACAGACTAATGGGGGAGGTAGGGAAAACAGAGGTTCCTGCCACCAGAGTCCCAGGCTACCAAGAAGTCAAGAAAGGGGGACTGAAAGCCGACTTCCAGATGTGGGAGTTACAGTGACCTTGTCAGAGCTGACCCCGTGTCTCAGTGATCTGTCTCAGCAGGGGCAGAGACAGAACTACAGCAATGGGCATCACAAGACCACTCCCTGCCCCTGTGATCTCTGTGACCACGTGCCTGCTCTCTCCTTGTCTCTCTCAACGGAAGTACAAACTTAAAAATATGAAGGGCTTCCCTGGTGGCGCAGTGGTTGAGAGTCCGCCTGCTGATGCAGGGGACATGGGTTCGTGCCCCGGTCCAGGAAGATCCCACATGCCGCGGAGCAGCTGCGCCCGTGAGCCATGGCCGCTGAGCCTGCGCGTCTGGAGCCTGTTGCTCCGCAACGGGAGAGGTCACAACAGTGAGAGGTCCGCGTACTGCAAAAAAAAAAAAAAAAAATGAAGCCACGGGAAGTAATTCCTTTGCTGGGACATTGAATGTAAGTTTTCTTCTTTTTAAAAAACTTCTTACCTAAAAAATGTTCAAACATATACACAAGTAGGGAGAATGTTACACAGAAACCCAGGTAGCTATCTTCCACCTTCCAGAATGATCAGCTCCTGGCCAAGGCTGTTTCACCTCTACACTCATACCCAATGAGTGTAGCAAATCCCAAACATCACATCATTTCATCTATAAACATGTCATTACCTCTGACATATAAAGACTTAAAAAAATTAACAATACAATTAATATACCTAAAATCAACAATTTATTAATATCATCCAAAATACAATGTGTTCAAAGTCCCCGATTGTTTCATTATTTTATTATTTTTACAATTTGTTTTAATAAGACCCATGTGTTGCATTTGGTCAATCTCTATCTCTTACATTTCTTTTACCTTTCTAATTGTATAGGATCCCCTCTACATTTTCCTTTGCATTTTACGTGTTGCAGAGGAAACAGGACACCTGCTATCTTGACAGCTCATGGTTAAAAGGGCATGTCCTCAGATCATATGGCCTACTTCTATTTTGCTTTCTTTTGTATGAGTAAACTTTTTATTGATGTATTACCTATTACACAAAAGTATATAAATTGTAAGTGTGCAGGTTGATACATTTTCATAAAAGAACACACCTGTGTAACCACCACTGAGATCAGGAAACAGGACATTATGGGACCCCTTTCATGCCCTCTCCCAGTGTCTACTACCCCACAGATGTGACCTGACTTATTCACACCATAGATTCATTTTGCCTCTTTTTGAACTTTATATAAATGGAATTATACAACATGTTCTCTTTCAGAACTGGCTTCTTTTGCTCAACATTATGTCCATGCTGTTCCTTATGACAATGGTTTGTTCATTCTCAAAGCTGTATAATATTCCATTGAATATGAATATACCAGTTAGCTTACCCATTCTAGTGTTGATGAACATTTGGGCTGTTACAAACAGTGCTACTATGAACATTAGTGTATGTTGCTTTGGGTACACACTTTGGTATGAATGTTATGCATGCCTAGATTTTCATTTTGGCTCGACTGCATACCACTTGTGTGACCTTGAGCACATTATTTCCCCTCTCTAGCCTCAGTGTCTTGATTCGTAAAATGGGGACAATAATACCCACCCTGTGGAGTTATTGTGAGGATTAAATTCAAGAAAGCATGTAAAACAGTTCTTGGCTCTTAGTAAGGGTTTAATAAGGGTTGGCTATCATTATTCCTACCTGTCTTGTGCTAACTTCTCAATCTCCTTACCGTTTTCCTCCTCCTGCCTCTTAAAAGTCCATTTTCCCAAGTTTAAGGTAAACTGGTCTCGTTTTCTCTCTCTGAAACTTATCTATTCTCATGACTTCCACTATCATGTATGTGGGCAACTTTGCAAAGGGTTACATAAAAACTTTGACCCAAAAACTCTTGCCTTGGGTCTTCCCTGGTGGTGCAGTGGGTAAGAATCCGCTTGCCAGTGCAGGGGACATGGATTCGAGCCCTGGTCCGGGAAGATCTCACATGCCACAGAGCAACTAAGCCTGTGTGCCACAACTACTGAGCCTGTGCACCACAACTACTGAGTCTGTGCACCACAACTACTGAAGCCCGTGCGCCTAGAGCCTGATCTCCCCAACAAGAGAAGCCACCGCAGTGAGAAGCCTGCGCACCACAACGAAAGAGTAGCCGCCACTCATCGCAACTAGAGAAGGCTTGCGCGCAGCAACGAAGACCCAGTGCAGTGAAAAATAAAAATAAATAAATGAAAACCCTTGCCTACAAAACTCAACCTTTCCCCTAATCTCCAATCCTGCCTTTCTAGTCCCAATGTACTATTTGCCCTTTTCCTTGCATATTATCTGTTACCATGATCTCACCAGACCTAAATAAGACTTGTCTTTCCTCCTCCATATTACCATCACCTTGGAATCCTCTCCGACACTTCCTTTCCCCTCGCACCCCAGATTTAACCTGCAGGAAGTCCTGACAAATCTTTCTGTAATCACATCACTCCTTCCTTGCTTTTCCTTCCCTCTGTCAAGTTCATATCTTTATCACTTTACACCTAAGCTAATCAATCGCCTGCTGTCTCTTCTATCTGGCTCCAGTCTCTCCCACAATAAATTACCCTGAACATTGCCTTCAGACTAACTTGACTAAGATAGTACTTGATGACAAATAATCATAACAGAGCATATGACTGCTGGAATGGTGCCATGAAGAGCTCCATGAACCCTCTCCCCAGTGAAACAACCATAATTGGTGAAAACTATTTTAAAAAATTAAAACCCCAAATGCAACAATTTGTAGTCTCTGAAATTTGTTTTAAGAGCACACAGTAAATTAAGAAACTTTTATTCAAGAAAATCTAAATCTTAGCAAGAAAAGTGAGAGTTGTACAACATAATAAATACAATTAACACTGTTGTATGTAATATATCTCCACTAGAATAGTCCAGCCAAGTCACTAAACAAACAAACAAGCCAACAATAACAACAAGCCCCAGAGAGGAGAGGAATCCATATCCAAAGTTACTACATTACCCAAAATATCCAGTTTTCAACAACAAAAATTACGGTACGTGCAAAGAAATAGGAATGTATGACCTATACACACAAAAATCAGGCATCAGAAACTGCCTTTGAGAGGGCCCAGTTGTCAGACTTACCAAAGCCTTCAAAATAATTGTTATAAATATGGTCAAAGAACTAAAGGAAACTGTGTTTAAAGAAGTAAAAGAAGGTCTGATGACACATTCTCTATTTATTTATAGAAGTATATTTATAGAAGTAAAGGAAGGTCTGATGACACATTCTCTATTTATTCTCATTAAATAGAGAATCTCAGTAAAGAGAACTTATAAAAGAGAACCAATGGATATTCTGGAATCAAAAGTTCAATAAGTGAAGTGAAAAATTCATTAGAGTACTCAGAATAGCCAAAACAACCTTGAAAATGGAGAGCAAATTTGGAGGACTCACACTTTACAATTTCAAAACTTACTACAAAACCTCAGTAATCACTGTGTAATATTGGCATAATGATAGACACATAGATCAATGAAATAGAATTGAGAGTCCAGAAATAAACCTATACATTTCTGGTTAATTGATTTTTGACAAGCAAGGGTGACATTCAGGGTGAAAAGTATAGCTTTTTCAACAAATGGTGTGGGACAACTGGATATTCACATGCAAAAGAATGAAGTTGGGCATCTTCCTCACATCGTACACAAAAATTAACTCAAAATAGATTATAGACCTAAATGTAAGAGCTAAAACTATAAAACTCTTAGAAGAAAGTATACAAGTAAATCTTCATGGGTCTTGGGATAGGTAAAGTCTTCTTAAATATGATACCAAAAGCACAAACAAAACTAAATAAATTGGACTTCAAAATCAAAAACTTTCATGCTTCTCAACCATTTTTAAATGTACAATTCAGTGGTATTATGCACATTCACATTTTTGTACAACCATCACCACCATCCATCTCCAGAACTTTTTCATCCTGCAAAACAGAAACTCTACCCATTAAATAATAACTCCCATTACCTCCTTCCTGTGGTCCCTTATAACCACTGTTCTTTCTGTCTCTATGAATTTGACTTTTCTAGGCTCTTCATATAAATGGAATCATACAATATTTGTCCTTTTGTGACTGGCTTATTTCACTTAGCATAACGTCTTCAATGTTCATCCATGTTGTAGCATGTGTTAGAATTTCCTTCATCTTAAAGGTTGGATGGTATTCTATAGTATGTATATACCACACTTTGTTTATCCATTCATCCATCAATGAACATTTGGGTTGTTGCCACCTTTTGGCTATTGTGAATGTTGCTATGAACATGGGTATACAAATATCTGTTGGGATCAAGTAGCATGTGGAAGAACGTTTTAAAATTTAATAGTTATGAAATTATTATAATGTGGAGTAGAATAATTATAACCAGCACACCAAGCTTGCTGTATTATAGATGTTATTACTTGGGTCCACAGGGATTCTCAACCTCAGCACTACTGACCTTTTGGGCCAAATAATTCTTCATTGTGGGAGCTGTTCTGTGTGGCAGCATCCTTGGCCTCTACCCACTAGATACCAACACCACTCCCTTCAGTTCTGACAACCAAAAAATGTCTCCAGACATTGCCAAATGTCCCTTGGCAGGTGAAACTGCCCCCAGTTGAGAACCACTGATTTAGGATGATACAGAAGAAGGTATTTAATATAAAAAATGAATGAATTTAATGAAACTATTAAGTAAATAATAAGCAGGTAGTAAAGAGATAGGGTCAGAAATGATGAAGGTGATATGCAGATGCCTGGAGCTTAGGATGCCTGGGGCATGCCATGCACTGAGCTAGGATAGCCAAATCCTCAGGCAGCTAAGAGAAAGCCGTCAACTTAGATGAAGTATTAACTAGCCTCTGTCACGGGCCCACTCTATCTTTCCATCTTCTCGCCTATTGATTCTCCACTTGGACTCTTCTCTGGACAAATCAACTTGTATTCTTCCACTTAGAGGCCTCTGTCCCTGTTGTCCTCCCCCAACTGGAATGTCATGCCACCCCAGCCTGACTTCAGCCCATAGAACTTCAAGGGCCAGTTCAAATCTGTAAGAATCCAAATCAGAAGAAATTTTTCCCTCCTCAGAATAATTGTTCATGTTGATTACACTTTATTGCTTACTGCTCAGTCCTTTTTAGTCATCTCTTCAAATATTTCCCCTTGCCCTATATAGGGATGGGACTTCACTTCCTGGTTCTCTCTCTCTGATACTAAATGTCTTGCTTGGTAAAAATATTTACTTTCTTGTTAACTCAAATATTTGGTAAAACAATATAGGGATCTCTGGTAGGATGTAAACAGCTCAAAAATAGCTCAAGAGGGCTTCCCTGGTGGAAATAAAAAATAGCTCAAGAACATGAAATTATGCAGGAAATGATTGTAAAGCACTTACTTAATGCACAAGTTTTACTGATTCCTCTTGAGTTAACAGCATGAACAACTCAATTTTTATTACTGTAATTAAGGATGACGTCAAGAAAAGGAATACATGGTGACTAAGAAGTCATCTTTAGCCAACCACCTGTCTGACACTCTGCAGACATTATAAGGCTACAACAGCTGTGTGTGTGTGTGTGTGTGTGTGTGTGTGTGTGTGTGTGTGTGTGTGTGTGTGTTACATGAGAATTTTCAGTTCTGGGTCCTATGTATGTAAGTGTAAAAGTTACCACCCAATTTATCTTTCAAACTGAGACCATTTGACAGTGAAAAACACTCTTTCAAATTTGGGGGACACTATTCAAATTTTGCCAGGACAGTAGGCATAAACCACGACTGTCCTGGGCATAAAACCACCCTATGATTTTACTATAGACAACTTCACATGTAGGTTTAAGGAAGCAGCCTGAATCACAGACAAGGTTATTGTTCAGCACTGTTTGACTAGCCAGAAGGAAGCTTTCCTAATAACAAAAGAGGCTAAACCCTTGAATTTCACCATAGTTTGTTCTCGTGGAACTACTGCATGCTGGCACTTAGAACTTCTAAACAAACTTCATCTCTGTTATCAATCAGAAGCTAGCCAGGAGGCCTGGCCCTGGGGCATTCTGAGCTCACTGCCTAGACTTTACACACAGGCAGCACTTGGTGTGACAGACAATAAAGTGACAATTTTGGAGTCCTCAGAGCCTAAGGTATCTCAGGCCTTGAGGGGAATCTCATGAACACCCAGGTTGCAGCTTTTATCACTATTCTCTCAGCTACAGACTTTCCCATTTTCCTCAGAGTGATTATGCTGACGAGGTCTGGTCTCAAAAACCTTAACTTATGGTGGGAATGTAGATTGGCAGCCACTATGGAAAACAGTATGGAGTTTCCTCAAAAAAATAAAAATAGGGTTGGCATATGATCCAGCAATCCCACTCCTGGGCATATATCTGTACAAAACTATAATTTGAAAAGATACATGCACCCCTATGTTCATAGCAGCACTATTCACAATAGCCAAGACATGGAAACAAACTAAATGTCTATCAACAGATGAATGGATAAAGAAGATACAGTACATATATACAATGGAATATTAATCAGCCATAAAAAAATGAAATAATGCCATTTGCAGCAACATGGATGGACCCAGAGATTATCATACTAAGTAACGTTAAGTCAGAAAGAGAAAGACAAATACCATGATATCACCTATATGTGGAATCTAAAATATGACACAAATGAACTTATCTACAAAACAGAAACAGACTCACAGACATAGAGAACAGACTCGTGGTTGCTAAGGGGGAGGGGGAGTAGGGGAGGGATGGATTGGGAGTTTGGGATTAGCAGATGCAAACTATTATATATAGAATGAATAAACAACAAGTTCCTATTGTAGAGCACAGGGAACTATATTCAATATCCTGTAATAAACCATAATGGAAAAGAATATGAAAAAAACCCTTAACTCAGTCCTCTGAACCCTCTCTGGTAAGGGTATTCTGAAGGAAAAGCTTCTCTCACTAGGTGGTAGATATAACTAGTAAAAAAAATCCTGCATGCATTGGGGCAATGGGTAAATGAGAACTTTCTGTACTTGCTGCCCAATTTTACTGTGAATCTAAAACTATTTTTAAAAATAAAGTCTACATAAAACCAAATCCTGAATCCTGTGACCACTACTTCTGAGGGACAGAACTTAGAAAATGAGTTAGCACTTAGAGGAAAAGAAATTTTTTATATTTCTTTTTTTTTTTTTTTGGCCTTCCCACAAGGTATGTGGGATCTTAGTTCCCCGACCAGGGATCGAACCCGCACCCCCTAGCATTGGAAGTGCAGAGTCTTAACCACTGGACCACCAGGTAAGTCCCTAGAGAAAGATTCTTAAATGGGTTCCTACAATAACTAGGGCAAACATTTATTAAGAGCTAGATATGTGGCAGGCACTGTTTGATGCACTTTACATCTATTAACTCATTTGCTCCTCACAGCACCCCATAAGGGAAGCACAAATACTGTCATCTGAATTTTATGGGAAAAAGTGGGCACAGGGAGGTGCGGTACTTGCCCAAGGTCACAAGGCTGGGAGAGGCGGAGGCAGGATTCAAGCCCCAGCAGCAGAGGGGCCAAAGCCCATTGCTCTCAATCATTCACTAAGGATACAGAATAATGAAAATGACAGGCTGAGTGAATCACTGATTTTGCTAGGAAAGAATAAATAGAGCTCACTACCTTCTCTGACCTCTGCTGCTCGCTATCTCTCTGAGGACCTCCAGGACTTTCACAAATCCTGCTGAGAGGCCCCAGGTGAGTTTAGAGCCACTTCTACTTCGGTAAATTGATGGAGCTTTAGTCATTCCAGAACGTGAGTGGGTGCACACCCTCTCCCTTGTTCCCTTTATAACAAGGCACTCTTATGCTTTCAAAAGTGTACTTCATAGCCACGTCCTAACCACTGGTTATCCCAAGCCAAGCCTCACCAAATCCTCAATCCCAATAGGCTACTAAACTTGAGTCCATTCTGTCTCCTAAATGGCCTCCCACAGAAACTCTTTATAGAGGGAAATAGTATGATTCAACAGAATATGGCAAGAGCCAAAGCAGAAGAGAGGAAACAGAAACCAGAGACCAATAAGGAAACAGTTCTGTGTGCTGCAAATGGTAATGGTTATTTAAACCAGCCAGAGCTGCAAAGGAGAAGATGCACGTGTCCTTTCCCTCTTTCTCCTCTGCCTGGCCTCATTCTGCACCTCCCTTTGAGCCTCGGTGACACAACTGTGCTTTAGAATTCCCGAATTGGATGGACATCCCTTTCTGGAACTCTTGGCTGAAGCTGTGTTCCTGACATGGGTGGAAAAATCCATTGGCACAATGATAAGTCCATCTGCAATCTACTCCCAACAGCTGCTTTCTGTGGCTCTGAATCAAGCTGGAGAAATCTTCCCGGATATCAGGAGCCACTACATGCTTTTCAAGGCCTAACAAGACATCTCAGTCTCCTTCAGCAAACACAAGCAGGAGCAAACCTGTTTCCCCAGCACACGTGCAGACGTATGTATGGCCACCAAGCAGTACTATTTAAAGACACAACAACTGGAAAACTGTGGAGCAGAACCAAGTGCATGAACACACACGTGCACACACACACGTGCACACACACACATCCAACTGGCCACAGATCTAAAGCTTTTTTCTGGAAGCTCAAACTGTTTTAACACAGAGTCGGAACTATGGGCGTCCCTCACTAAAATCCTTTGGGTTTTTCTTTCCTAAAATAGAAGAGAATATAGAGGAATAAATAAATGCTGAGGTAAAAAAAATTTTTTGACAACGGAATGACAAAAATACAGCAATGGCAAAGGATTCTTTCTCCTCCTTCACCCTAGAAAACCACAAGTGTGGGTTCTCTCAAAGGCAGATCCAAAGGATCTGGGGCTAAATTCAGGCTTGAGAGTCTATTTCTGTTCACATTCTAGGACTTCCACACCTTCAGAGTGGGCAATGGGCTTCAGGAGTTCCTGACAGATAGATTTTTATGCAGTGGTTTTTGGTCCAGTGCTGATCAGCCTTCAAAGGGATGAAACATGAGCCATTGGACACTTGGATGGGTGAACAGGAAAAAGGAAGCTCCATTTTTTCTTGTCATAATCCTGAAATGTGTTGGAAAAAATTTAACATTGATACAAATACCACTTCCCTTCTCTGGCTAAATGGCTACTCTCATCTCAACCCCTGCTCTTGGTAGGGTGGCCCTGTCTGCCCTAGAGCAGTTGGCCTTTCAAGACAGTCAAGTGTTCCATTCGTGGTAAAAGCACATGCCATTGCAAAAGCAGTTTCAGACTCAGAATTTTAGAACTGGACCTAATTCCATAAACCAATGTGTAAGTGGGTGGGGAACTAGTCTTGAATGAATGCCTACTGAGTGCCAGGCACTCTTAGCGTTTACCGGAGTTATTTAATCTTCTCAACAACTACTATTGTTACTCCCAGTTGCCAAATGAAAAAAATCAGGATGCAAGCAGAAAGGTTAAGTGACTTGCTCAAGGCCGTACAACCTGTACATGCCAACAGGGAGTTCAATTCTAGATATGATTCCAAAGGCTACAGTCTTCCAGGCTGCCTCCAACTGGGAGAAGGTCGTCTTAAGGGCTGAAAGAACAGTGGGACAATAACTGAGGTCCACACTGCCTGGCACGGCCCCATCACCCTTTCCTACCTGGAAGGGGCCAGAAGCCGCTGCCTCTTCATCCTTCCTCTCCTTGAGGCCTGGTGACTCACTAACCTGACTCCTCTCCCCCGGGACACGACCCCAAATTTTGCCCCTGGTGTCCTGGACTACAGGTGAGTCCACCTGTCGGCCTGGAGCCATCAGACCCGGCAGCTGAACTACCAGTCAGCCTCCCTCCTCCCAACCCCAGACGACACCTTACATTACCCAATCGTCCAACCCAGCTTGCGGTCACAATTGCCTCCTCCCTCTTTGCAACCCGCCACAGTCAACATCAAACAACACCCCTCCAGTAGCCCTCCTCTCTTTTCCCTGCCCCCTCCGGGCTGGCTTTATCCTATAGTGTCTCGGCCAACGGGCTAAAGACGTGAAAAATAACCAATTGTCTTGGAGCTCTTCGCTAAGTGCTCCGCCTCCGCTCTGAGGAGCAGCTCCGTTGACCAATGGGCTACCCTCAGGGTACAATGGAAGTGCGGGGCTAGTAGAGCAGCGGCTGGGCGGCCCAATGAACGGGCGGGTTTCCGTGGCTAGGGGCGTGGCAGAAGCGGTCGTCAGGGGCGTGGCGGCAGTTGCTTGGGCGGGGCCGGTAGCGGCGGGAGCTGTACTGGCCAGGGGTTCCGGCTGCATTTCCATGAGCGCCGGCCGCAGCTGCTGAGCTGCGGGAACCTGACTGGGGGCGAACTGGGCCGCAGTAGTCAACCACAAGCAGGTAAAGCCACGGCGGAGCGAGCTCCGCTAAGCCGTGATTGAGCCCCCCGTCAGTCGGGCCAAACCCCTGAGCCCCGCGGTCCCTGTCGTGGCTCGGCCCATCGCGCCGCAGCCTGAGCGCCCCGGATCCTCGGGGGGCCTGTCACCTGTCGCCGCGGTGGTCCCCAAGGCCGGCGGGGAGGGAGGCAGCCTGGAACGCATCGGGTGGGATACGCCTTCCTGAAAGCCCTTTGTCCCCTTCAGCCTCCGATACCGAGGATGGGGACAACCCCGACTGCGGCCTCCCTACCGGCCATCCCTCCATCAGTGCGCACTCTTGGGACCTCTGGGGTCTGGGGAGGGGCTCTTCCAGCCTTGGTGATGGAGATCCGGGTTCGGCACCTGCAAGGAGAGGGCCGAGGGACCTGATTACAGCCCCGAATATCCGAGGGGCCTCTGCGTTTCTGGGTTCCAAGGGGGCACCCAGGAATGATGGGTTCAAGTTGTACGGAGGCAGCTTTTGACCCACTTGGAGGCACACTTATTTAGCTCGCCCACGTGCCAGGCACTGTTCTAGGCGCTTCGTGGTCTTTCCCCACAGTGAGAACTGTCCAGCAGCGCAGGCCCTGCTAGGCGAGGCAGCCAACACCGCGACCTTGGAAGTGACCAGGCAGAGGCCAGGTGACAGCCACCTGCCAGGGATGCTTAGAAGGGACTCGCAAGGGAGGACTGCATGACCCACCTGTAAGGCCCTTCTCCATTCACAGATGCACTCTGACCTTTAATGCCTACCTTGAGAAGAATACTGCTGGGGGCTCATTAGTTTGAAAGTGGGTGTTGAATTCATCCACAATGAACTTGTGGTCTCAACTCTCAAGAGTGGGTGTTAGCAAAGAGAACGGACCATACCAAGAAGATAAGGTTTCTTTAGCCATTATGAAACCCTTAATTTGAACTACTGTGGGCTGCGTGCGTCTTTTGGTCTTCCTGATTCCTCTCCTTTGGTTGCTTCACCTCCAGTGTGTCAGTTTCACCTGCATTCCAGTAACCAGATCCAAAGGCAGGCTCCAAAATCAGACTCCTGAGAGGTGCCTGGGTGGGACTGTAGGTTTGGCAGAGTTAATGTGATCTGGCCCAGAGCTTTTCGAGGGCCATTTTATTGCAACCACGCGAAGTAGAGTCCAAAAGAAAAACCATGCAGTACCCCTTTCACTACCCTCTGTCATTTGCCTGAATAGAGGCATAATAGAGGAATAATCTATTATTATTAGAGTAATATATATAATATATAATATATATATTATTATATAATAAGAGGAATAATCTTCTGAAGGTCAGGAGGCAGAGGAAGAACCTTAATAGCAAGTTTGCTGCTTGTTTTAGGATGAATTAACCTTTGAATAACCCTTCAGAAAGCAGACCTGTCCATATACTGCTGATTGTCGCATGAACTTGCGGCATTTTAGAGCTGAAGACACCTTAGGTAGAGCTTGTCTAATCTGTCTTCTCAATGCACAGGTGAGTGAGGAAACGAAGGCCTGGGGAGGTCACAGGACTGACTGGTCATCACAGAACTATGATCTGTTGACCCTGGATCTAGCCAGTGCATGACTTGTATTTCACTCCTAGACTACTTATCTCGCTCTCTGTGTTGAAATTCTAGGGGAGTCTAGAGAGGTTAAGAGCACAGATCTTGGGGTCAGAGTGTCTGGATTTGAATCCTAGCCCTGCTTCTTACTAGCTGTAACCTTGGGAAAGTTACTTAACCTCTCTGTGCCTCTGTTTGTTCACCTATGAAACAGGAATAATAAGGTACTTAGATTAGAAGGTTGTTTTGAAGATTACTATATCTGAGGCATTTAGAACAGTGCGTGGCACACAGTAAGCACTATAGATTTGCCAAATACGATCTTCTGTTGCCTTTTTATACAGCTTTTCTTCATACCTACCACCCAGTATTTTCTATCAGGAGCTAATTTTTTCCCCTGCTTCCTCTCCCCCAGTTCATTAAATATATTTCAGATTTCATTGTATTTAGCACATATGACTGTGGGGTTTTCCAAGTCACGTCGCATTTCATTTCTTATTTTTGTCTTTTATTGAATCAGGTAATTCATTTTCTCTGTTAGTCCTCTCGTTGTAATTACACTCTTCTTAGACTCCAAATCTGATTCTCTTTAAAAGGGGGGTGGGGGAAATCCCTCAAAATGATAAACCAAGTCCCTGATGATACCAATCTCCATGGCATCCTTCCAAATATCTATTCCCTCTGTTTGGCCCTATTTCCCAGTTGTCAGTGTGCTGCAGCGTGATTATAAATGGGTGAACATTTTTAGATGAAGATTTCATGAGCCACTGTATTAAGTGCTTTTCGGAAGTTCAGGGATCGTGTGTCAAATGCATTGAAGTAAGTTACTTAGTCATTGGAGCAGGGGGTGCACCAGCAACGCCTGCCTTGCCTGGCAGAAACACAAATGTATGACTGATTCTTGCTGGTAATCTAGCTCTTTCACTAATTTTACTGCATTTTTCCTGTTCTTTTCTTGAGCTTGAAATAAACCAGATGGGACATGAAGCGGAACGGTCTTTTCTCTCGTTCTAGTTGGGGAAATTCCCTTTCTTTTCTACTTTCACCTTCATTCTCTTTATCACCTTCACGGTTCTGATAAATATCTACTCTCAGTCCGCCATCCAATTCTCTTTTAATCAGAAGATACCTGTCACCTTTATTTCTTGCAGGAATCCGGTCACTTTGGGTTTTCCCTTCTCTGTTTTTACATGTTTTCTAGAATGAAGCAAACTATTTATCGATTGGCACCTTCCTAAGGGTTGATTCTGAGTTTGGATTTTTTGTTTAGGACATTCTGGAACTCAGCCATCTTAGAATAATTGTTTTAGTTTCTTTGTGTATTAATAAGGGCCCCTTTCTCTCACTCTCTTGTTCTCTTTTCTCATAACGTCTTGGTGAAAGGCTTCTTATTTGCTGTTATTCCTTACTTCTTCCACTTCTGCCTTCCTCCTGGGAATCTCTGGCAGGGCCCACGAAGAGTGTAGTGGTTCCCCGCTGCCCTTGTTCCAAGCTCCTGTCCAGAGCACGAACTAATTTCTTTGGTCCTATGGAAGACTGGGGTGAAGTCTGCCTTGTTCTTTGCCTAAAACCTGGCTCTTTGAAAAGCCCTAGGAGAGAGAGTCTTCCAATATAATGGAATTCACGTGGCAGAATTTCTGCTCTAACCTACTGCTTAGTTTTCCGGTTTTCATTGCAGGGTGAGTTTTGAGTACTCTTTGACCAATTTAAGAGCATAGGTGACTGGGGCAAGGGGTGTTTAAGCCTTCCTGTTTCATCTTGGGCTACGCTGTCCCTAGAGCAGAGCACAAGGAGTTCAGGCTGCCTCTTGATGTTCTCTGGCATTAGGATTTTATAGCAACTCTGCATGTTCCAACCTCTTTGGCCAGTGCGTGTTGTTTTTAACCCTCATGCTGCTATTTCTGCATTGATACCCTGCAGGTGCTGACATTATCTCCCTTCAGGATCATTTTCATATCTGCATGTTTGTTTTTGTGGTCTTGGTTCCAAGGCATCATGTTTTTGGATTAAACATTTTCTATTTATAAAATGACTGGTGTGGGCAGGCCACCAGACCTATTGTTACCCATGAAGCTTGCGCACTGGACCCAGTTGGGTGCAGGGCTTGTGACCCAAGGACCCATTTTCCGATCTTTTGCGATAGTTAAGTAGCAGACAGGTAAAGAGCTTATTAGAGAATTGGAACACTGATACCCTTGGGTTTGCCTGGTTTCTGATTTTCTTTTGTTGTCTTTGAATGGAGCTTCATTAAGTTCAACAAACTGAGCATCTGGTGTGTGCCAGGAAGACAGCTGTCCAGATTAACAAGGGTGTTTGGTTTGCTGCAGAAAGACTATTTTGTTTTTATTTTACATTTTAAAATTTTCAGTGTTTTTAATTTTAAAAATTGTTTTAACAGGTAATGCATTTACATGATGAAAGAAAATATTCGAAAGGCGCAAAAGTGAAGTAGTAAATACATCTCTGTCCACCCCAGACTCCTACCACCTAGTTTTATTCCTTAGAGGCACCAGCGTTACTGATTTCTTCATCCTCCAGAGGTGTTCCAGGCACAGCCGAGATATTTCATAACATCTATTAGCAAATCCATTATGATTATCTTTCCCTTTAACACAAATGGTAGCAAACGATACATGCTATTTGGAACCTTGCCTTCTTTCACTTAGTGTTTCTTCGCAGTATGAAAAGAGCTTCAGCCTCATTTTTTACGAAGGTGATCTATTTTAGATATTCGATTCTGTTTCTAAGGCTGCTAAGAACCAGTCTTATTTAGGCAACAGCTTCACATGGAGATCCTAAAGCATTTTGTGGATTATTTGGGGGCAAATATTTTTCTTCTCTGTCCTGCAGCTCTGAGCCTGAGAAGAGGCCGCGTGAGGGGGAGGGCCTCTCCTGAAGGTCATCCTATGAGGGGAGAGCGTGGACATTACAAAATGAGGAGCACTGGCCCTCAGGCTCTTCACCTGCCCTCTGGGCAGAATGTGCTGGAATTGCCTGGGAAAGCTTGCTATGCTTTCTCTGGTCTCCAGTGAAAGCTCCTGGCCTTCCTGATACACCTTTCAGCATCTCTACCACGTCGAATCCTGTCTCCTGCACCCCAGCCCCGGCTCTGTTTGTTCTCGCCCTTGGGCATCAGAGAGGAACCCTGCCCTTCATGACGGGACTTCCTGTCTGGAAAGCTTTGTTAAGGGCCCCACCCCTTCCTTTTTCTCACCCCATGAAAAACCAGCTCTCACACCTGTGCCTCTGTGAAGCATTTTTCCCAAACAACATTTGGGAATATGATATTTGTTGCTCTCCTTAGGAGTGTTTCCCATTCTCCATATCACTTGACCAAGGTCTCTGAGCCTCACATGACCTTGCTAAGCTTTTGCTGATCACTATTCTAAGAAGAGAATTTAGGGGGCCTTCACATTTGAATTTTCTGTGGCTGCCCTTATGTTTTGGATAACCACGCTGGTTTAAACATGGTCTCATGGTCTTCTGTGGCTCCCAGTGGTTGCCTGTTGCTTTGTTTCTCACTTTTATTTAAAATGTGTCTTGGGACTTCCCTGCTGGTCTAGTGGCTAAGGCTCTGTGCTCCCAATGCAGGGGACCCAGGTTCAATCCCTGGTCGGGGAACTAGAGCCCGCATGCCGCAACTAAGAGTTCATATGCCGCAACTAAAGATACCGCATGCCGCAACTAAAGATACCGCATGCCACAACTAAGACCCGATGCAGCCAAATAAAATATAAATAAATATTAAAAAAATAAATAGAACACAATCCTCCTGGGAATAAGCTATAAAAAAAATGTGCCTTAATCTTCATCTTGTTTTTATTTCCCTCCCAATCTAATTTAGAGTGTTGAATTGCATTGAATCTTTATGGTGTTAGTCAGCCAGTCTATTGAGAGTAATTACTTTCTGATCTTTGCTCCTTGCTGGGTGTCCACGTCATCAATCAGTTGTACCACAGATGCTGTGTTATGTAATATGAGGAGAGGGAGGTGATGTTATCAGTCAGCCTCTTCCCAGTCCGTCTGGGGTAGAAGAGATAGAAGCTTTGAAAAATCTGCCCCATTTCTGCAGAGTCACTCCAGGCATGTATTTGTGTACTGTTTACTAAGTCATGTCAATGAGAGCAGTAGAAAACAAATCAGCAAGTCCAACATAGGATTGCCAAATTTTAAGTTTTTCAAGTAAGGCATTAAAAAAGCCCTGTCATCTCCCATCATCGCCATCATTTAAGAAAAGACTTTTTAACCCCAAAAATGTGGGAAGGTCCGTATCCGAGGATAAAGAACAGCCTTCTAAACAGAACATATTTAGATTGATAAAAAGGTCGAGCTCATGGAAATCGAATTGTGGCGTTTGAGTGGGTCTGAGGTAGAGGATTCTATTCAAGGAGGGTTCCACTTTTCAGTTTCCTTAAACAGTGCCAGCTGTTCTTTTGCTGAGAAACCAGGCCATTCACTTAGCCAGCTAACCTAGCCATGGCATCATTTGATGTGGTTTTGTGCCCAGTGTTTTTTTTTTAGATGGTATGGACCACACAATGTTGATGTGCAGTTGTAGCATCTTAGATTGATGTGAGCTGTTGGTGGGAGTTGTTCTCAGACTCAGCAGGGGCTGGATGTGTTCATGTCTAAAGTGCTATGTTGGGACTTCCCTGGTGGTCCGGCGGTTAGGGCTCCGCGCTTTCGCTGCCGAGGGCCTGGGTTCGATCCCCGGTCGCGGAACTAAGATTCTACAAGCCACGTGGCGTGGCCAAAAAAAAAGGTACTAAAAAAACCACAATAATATAGTGCCCTGTTGTAGTTGTTAACAATGAGGAGTGAGGGAAATTGGGGTGGGACCTCCACAACTTGGAATGAGGCCATTTGATGCGATGGGTTTACACATCAGGCTTTTGAAGCGTCTGCTTACACTCCTTAAGTTCTTGATGTAATGTGTCAGGTGGTGGCTCCCGTTGTTTCTGAGATATAATGTGACTTATCACCTGAGTCCCCATGGCACCTTTTGCTCTCCTCCAGCAAAAGTAAGTACCACGACATTCCTTCTGTGTTATGGGTATTTCCCAGTCCAAGGCCAAGAGTATATTCTTGAGTTTCTTTGAGTTCTCCTTAAATTCAGAACACTCAGACTTTTAGGTTTCATGTTAATGATAACTGGAAATATTTTAAAAGCATGTCCTGGATCACGGGGATGACCTAATTATATCCAGGTCCAGGCACACACCACCTCAGTGCCCCTTAGGTGTGTGTGAATTTCTGATGAGTTAGAACCAGGCTAACCTGCTATGAGAAAAATACAGAGATGGACTTAGCGTGAAGAAGAGGAGCTAGCATCAGGTGAAGCCAAGTGTGCAAAGGAAGGCTGAAACGGGGGTCCCAGCAGAGGAAAGGGGTGCGAGAACAGTCACCACACTGCGCCTGGTACTCATACAACCTGCCCAGGAGCGGGTGGGAGCACCTGACGTTGTCTTGGGGATTTCAGGTCTGAGAAATGGCATCAGCCTCATTACGTTAGTGTAGTTAACCTGAATTATACTGTTTGGGTAATTGTATTTGTATTTATTTGTACATTCGTTTTAGTCTCCATAATTGTAAAAGTGCTAAGAAAACTTTATGTCTGGTTTTATGTTCGTACATTTTAAGAAATAATATAAGAAATAATAATCGAATAAAAGTAATTCAATTTAAATTTAAGATTTGAATAAAAAGTCCCCAGAGGATCCGGCGGGACCGTTTTTTTCCTGTAGAGGGGGCCAACTAGCACCTGAGTTTGAAAGACCCCAGCATAGGAATCTAACCTCATGACTGAGGTTTCCAGTCATGTTTGTGTCATGCATGGCTCCTTTCCATGTGTTGAACACTTTAGAAATATTCATTGAGTCGAAATGAAGAGTTAGTTTGCATCATTGCCGTGCCGCCTGAATGAGATCCTGTTTGTATGTGCAGTCCACACTAAGTGTCCGTCCCAGTGGAGGGGAGCCCTCCAAAAGTAATGTCTTTGATTCTTTTTGTTTAATTTTGGAGTTAGTGATAAAGTTTTCTTATTGATATTTACATGACCCACACACTTACCAGGAGGGCCATACCTGGGAGCAGCCTGAAGCTTATTCACCACAAGTAACTCATCAGCCCAGGGACAGTGGAGATTTGACCATAACTGAAAGCCAGGTGTGAACTTGAAGCTCAGTGACTACTGAGACTGTTTGTACTGTGGCTAAATAATCATTCATTCACTTATTAGCTTTTATTATGGGATTTTAAAGGTATACAGAAGTAGAGAGAATCATATAGGGAACTCCCGAGTACCCAACACCACTGTTTCCTCTTTACCAGCCACTGCCCCAGCTCACATCAATTTTGAATAAATCCCAAATATCATACAGTTGTATCTATATGTATTTCTGTGATATCTCTTAGAGATAGGGATTCCTTTATTAAACCTAACTACAGTACTATTATTACTCTTTAAAAAGTTAACAGTAATTCTTTAATATCATCAGCTATCTAGTCATCGTTCAAATTTCTAAGTGTCTAAAAATGTCAGAAGTACTTTTCTTCAGTTTAACATTTTTGAATCAGGATTCAACTAAGGTTCACACACTGTGGTTGGTGGCTCTGCCATTTATGTCCCTTTTAAACTACAAGTCCATTTCCTTTTCTTTTTTTCCCGGCAGTTTTTTGGAGAAACTGGGTCATTTGCCCTGTAGACATATTTATTTATTTATTTTTGAACAGGTAATACACTCACACAGTATAAGAGTCAAAAGCTATGACATAGTAAACAGTAAAAAAAAAACCTCCCCCAAAGCAATGAATGTCACTAGTATCTTATATATTCTTTCAGAGGTATTTTATGCATATCGCAGCAAATGTATGTATATCTCTATCCTGTATCTTTCTTTTTTCTATAACTGGCCACATATTGTGCTTGTTGTTCTGTTCCTTGCTTTGTTCGCTTAACATGGAATGATGGATTTTAGCAAATCTCTATATGTATTGTTTGGCATCCTATTAACTTTTCTCAAGTATCCAATTATGACATTACTGCTTTTGAAAAATTGAGGGAAGCACAATCATTCCCAGGATGATGTGATTGCACTGGAATCTTTCAACATTTATTGAGCCCTCTCTCTGCTGGGCCTCTGCCATCCAGGCTCTCCCCTGAAGCCTGGACACCCTCTGCCCCACCGTTGGCCCATACTTAGCCCAGAGGTGGTTGTCCATAAATGTTTGCTGAGCTCCCAGCCCCTCACAGCTAGCTAGCTCCCTGTGTGGCCTGGAATGTATTCACACCGTAGACTTAGCTTCTCAGATTCCATATACCCTGGCTACAATTCCCTTCTGTATTCCAATCAGATAAATAAAGTGCTCACTCACTCTTGTCAATGACATTGAAAAATGTGCCCTTCTAAATAGTAAGATGATAGAAAATGCCAAGGAGATTATAGCCAAGGATATTTTTCCCAATTTAGAAAATACAGACCATTTCTCTCTGTCTATCATTAATATCACCCATCAGTCTATTTATTGACTCCCCGTAGAAAGCTGGATGTTACACTGAAATTGCAAGAGAAATCTTGACTTTGCCACCAAAGAGTTTATGAGAGGAATGCAAATTTCTTTAAGGCTCTCTTTGGATGGGAGAGGACTTGCAGAGCGTCTGTCAATGGGGCAAAAGGTATCAGGATCCATCCAGCTGTGTGACAGGTGCCTTGTTTCTCTGTATTCCTAGAGCCTTTTCTAGACCTGGCCCAGGGTGGGTCTCCAGGCCTCAGACTCCTCCATGGCATTAATAATAACTCACAGAACTGTCATAAGTACCAAATGAGGTAATGTCTAAGGGCATACTTTGTAAACAGTAAATTACAGATTGGTTTCCATGTCAACACCAATGCACTTTGTGACATGTTTCTTTTTTTTTTTCTTTTGGCTGCATTCGGTCTTCGTTGCTGCGTGTGGGCTTTCTCTAATTGTGGCGAGTGGGGGCCACTCTTCATAGCAGTGCACGGGCTTCTCATTGTGGTGGCTTCTCTTGTTGCAGAGCACAGGCTCTAGGCACATGGGCTCAGTAGTTGCGGCGCATGGCTTAGTTGCTCCGTCACACGGGATTGGACCAGGGCTCGAACCCGTGTTCCCTGCATTGGCAGGTGGATTCTTCACCACTGTGCCACCAGGGAAGCCATTGTGACATGTTTGAGGAATTACTGAGGTCATGTATTTAAATCACAAGCCTGTGATAAACTGTTGAGCTACACAAGTAGGAATTTTATTTTTGTCTAGTTCTGCTCCTTCCTTTTGAAAATATGGTGACTTGTTAGTTGGCATTAGCCAGAGAGCACTTACTGGTTCCCAAGATGAGGGTTTGACCCCTAACCTGTGGTTCACAGACTTAATATTTTCTCTGGGGGGCTGATAGATAAGCTAATGGTCTGGAATGGATGCAGGAACTTGTAGTACATCCGTGATCTACTCATCACCTGCAGAAGATGGTTAAATTGGGGTTGGTAGTGATCGCTCATAGGCAAGTCCAGGAGCTGGACTAACTGGGCTTGAAGACACAGACTTTGGTCTCTGCCCTGGGACCCTCCAGCCCTGTTGGATAAAGTGAGCCCCTCTTCTGCCATGTCTGGTGGACACACCATTGCCAAAGATTGTGTTTGCATTTAAAATTTTCATTTTAATAATAAGGCACTCTTTATCATCCCCGTTTTAATAGGTAAGGAAACTGAGGTGCAAAGAGGTTAAGAAATTTGCCCAAAGTCATACAACCAGTAAGTGGTAGAGTTGTGATTCAGGCCAGACCTATCTGTCCCCAAAGCCCATCACCCTACTGTGAGTGGCCTTACTACCCCACCATCCGTGCACACCCACAGGAAGCTTCTCAATGAGGTAGAAATCTTTGTAACAAGACTTGTTCTGACCTATTTACATAAACCTGTTTCAGATACCACAGATATTTAAGGAAGGATTTTCCCATTTTTCTTAGATATTAAAAAGGATCCCTATTTTTTAATTTCCACTAACCTCTCAATCTAGGTTAACCTTAGGATTAATTGTACTCAAATTTATATTTTCTGGATCAGATAAGCTCACATCAGTTGGAAAATGCCATAGACAGTTTTGTTGCACTGGATGTTTTGGAGTGAAAAGCACAAATCATGAGTCTTCTAATGGTATTTCAGTATTTATCTGAATGCCAACAGTCAATGGATAGTTTTCTGCCTACCTTCTCTTTGGGCATTTTTCCTTCCTTCTGCCACATAGAACAGCCTGTTTTTGCTTTGAATTCTCTTTCTTTCTTTATTGGTGAGCAGTTTCTGAAGTAGATTTATAACTCTGTGAAACTTTAGATAAACAGGGGAAAAGGTGAAAAGAAATATGGCATTGGACGTGAGCTTCTCTGAGTGATGAAAAGTGGAAAACTTTCACTTCGGTGGATAATTATTTGCCTGAACTTCAAAATGTTCTTTAAAATATCCAAAAGCTACTGACAGCCCAGGTCACACTGAGCTTCTTCTCTTGACCCACGGTAGTATGGCAGTTACTCATAATGGCCCTTACCTCTCAGCCTAATGTAATAATTTCCTCATGAGAAAATTCTGCTCAAGGGATCAGAATGGTGATGCGTTGGGCCTTTCCCACAGGCTCAGTCAATCAATAAATATTTACAGAGTGCCCACCCATGCTCCACACCCTAAATTTAAACTAGTATACAATTTTACACTGAGGATTGAATTAGCAGGGCATAGACCGGAATCCCCAACAGAGATCAAAGGGATATGAATCATCACTTTTATGTGGAAATGAAGCTTGCTGATTTTCTAGTTATGAAAGAGTATTTGCAAAATGTGAAGGGAGGAAACAGGATGATTTTCAGGCTCTGGAGGGGATGGCCCTCAAATGAAGACTCCTGTATAGTTGAGCAGATTGTATGAAAACTACTTAGCTGTCATGGCGGCTTGGGGTGATTTTCACGTGGTGAATGACAATGTTTGTCCAACACCCCACGGGTCAGGTTACACACAGACAAACAAAGCCTTCTCACACTTACGAGGCCCATCAGTCGCCCACTGGGCCAGCACAGTAGGCTCTACCAAGGTGCCATCTTCCAGGTTGATGTCTGGAATTCCCCCGGGAGTAAAAACCCTGAAGCTTCTTCCACAGTGACTCACTCCCACTGCTCCCAAACCTGTCCCTCTTGCCCTGCCTGCCACTCTCCTGGCTGCCCAGCATCCTTGGCTGGCCTGTGAGGCTAGCTTGAGGTCTGCACCCACCCCTCCTTTTTCTCTTCTTCTGTTCCATCCCTTCCCATGGTTCTCCAGCTATCTGAGCCCATCTCATTCTTTCTGCCTCCTTTGTTTGAATTCCTCTAGTATTTATAGTTGGAACTTCAGGATTTCATTCTGAATTATACATGGATTTGCACTGTTTGCTAATTATTTCCTGGATGCCATGTATTATACTTCTTTCATAGTCCCCACAGAGCTTAGAATGAAGCTGGTGTCTTTGGTACCCGTGGGGAGCAGGGTGGAATGTCAGAAGCAGGATGTAGTTTTGCAAATATCTCCCCCAGTGGTATTAACACACTTTTTTGCAGGGGGAGGTCTATCCTTTTCTTTTACAAACCACTGCTTTATCCATGAGGGTGCTCCAACTTATACAGGTAAATCAATTTGGGGGAAATGGGATCACTTTCCTGATGATGGAGAAGCATTTCCTTCCTTTCCAAGGAAATCTTCCTTGATGGCTAGTTCCTTGCCTCCCAAGAAACGTGATTGGCATCACATATGCGTGGGGAAAGCCTGGCAGAGGAAGACCTCCTGTACAGTGAGCTCGTGGCTGAGTCTCTGCTCCATACGCGGCTCACCTGCCTTGAGCAGAGGTGGAGATGGACTCAGAGAAAATGCCTGCCTGATACAGGCAAAATTTAGACAAAAACCAAAGGAGGAAGGCTGCTGGGCAACTAGGAGTAATGGTGGGGACTTGCCCTCAGGCTTTAAAGTAAGCCAAGAAAGCTCGCTTCCAAAGTGGGAGGACAGGGGGAAAGGCCCAGAACAGCAGTGGGATGTTTGCGCTGGATGGACCAGGAGACAAGAACTTTCGAGGGTGTGAACCTAATTCTGTCTCTTTACTTGGAAAAGCCATCTATTTAGTTAAGACCCCAAAATATATCAACCCAGAGGGCTGCCCTTTCTATCTCAGAGCCTTTGAATTTTTATTTTTCTAGATTTTCAGTGTCCTCAGTAGAAGGGTCTGATGAAGTCCAGCTCAAGACTGCCTGGGGACCAATTCCCATGTCCTTCATGTGTTGAAAATTCCCTAGCTGTTTCTTTAAAACTGACATTTTTATAATCTTGAAATATGTAATAAGGCAGTTTTCCTCTAAAACGCTCAAAGCATTTTGCAAACCTCATCTTGAGAGTATGGGTATTTTATAATTATAAAGAGGTTTTTTTTACCTACAAAATTTCATCAGCTTCTTTCCCTCAATAGTCTGTAAGGTAACCTCCCCTACCCCGTTTTATAGAAAAAAAGGAAACTTTCACAAAATTTAGGTAGTTCATCCAAGGTCACTTGGCACAACCTAAGCTCAAACACAAGTCCTCTGACTCTAAAACCTTTGTCATTTGAACCTGATTAAAAAATGGGCAGAGGCCCTGAATAGACGTTTTTCCCAAAGAAGACCTACAGATGGCCAACAGGCACATGAAAAGATGCTCAACATTGCTTATCATCAGAGAAATGCAAATCACAATGACAATGAGCTACCACTTCACACCTGTCAGAATGGCTGTGATCAAAAAGAGAACACATAACAAATGCTGGAGAGGGTGTGGAGAAAAGGGAGCCCTCGTGCACTGTTGGTGGGAATGTAAATTGGTACAGCCACTATGGAGAACAGTATGGAGGTTCCTCATTATTATAAAATTATGAATAGAACTACCATGTAATCCAGCAGTTCCATTCCTGGGTATATATCCAAGGAAAAAAAAAACACTAATTAGAAAAGATAAATACACCCCTATGTTCATTGCAGCACTATTTACAACTGCCAAGATATGGAAGCAACCTAAGTGCCCACCTAGAGATGAATGGATAAATAAGATGTAGTGTATATATCTATCTATCTATATATATATATATACTATATATAATATGGAATATTACTCAACCATAATAAAGAATGAAATCTTGCCATTTGCAACAGCATGGATGGACCCAGAGGGTATTATGCTAAGTGAAATAAGTCAGACAAAGACAAATACTGTATGATTTCACTTATTTGTGGAATCTAAAAATACAAAACATAAGAAAAATGAGCAAACATAAAACAGAAACAAAGTTAGATACAGAGAACAAACATGTGGTTGCTAGAGGGTGGAAAAAATAGGTGAGGGAGATTATAAGAGTACAAACTTCCAGTTGCAAAATAAATGAGTCACCCGTATGAAATGTACAATGTGGGGAATATAGTCAATAACTATGTAATATCCTTGTATGGTGACATAGTATAACTAGACTTGTGGTGATCATTTTGAAAAGTATGGAAATATTGAATCACTGTGCTGTGTAACAGGAACTAACATAGTGTTGTAGGTCAATTTTACTTCAAAAACGGACAGACAAACAAACTTAGAAAAAGAGATCAGATTTGTGGTTACCAGAGGCAGGGGGTGAGAGGAGGGGAAATTGGATGAAGGTGGGCAAAAGGTACAAACTTCGTTATAAGATAAAAAAGTACTAGGGTTGTAATGTACAACATGATAAATATAATGAACACTGCTGTCTGTTATTTATGAAAGTTGTTGAGAGAGTAAATTCTGAGTTCTCATCACAAGGAAAAAGATTTTTTTTTCTATTTCTTTAATTTTGTATCTGTGTGAGGTGATGGATGTTCACTAAACTTATGTGATAAATTTCATGATGTAAGTCAAATCATTAGGCTGTACACCTTAAACTTATACAGTGCTGTATGTCAAATACATCTCAATAAAACTGGAAGAGAAAAATATAATCTTTGTCATTTGATTATAGCACACAGGCCCTTAGGGTAAGTTTCCAAATCCCCAGAGAGGGCAAGTGATGTGCCCAGAGCTACAGAGCACAGCATACTCAGAGGGGAGAATAATTCCAGATACCATTGGAAGCAAGTTGTATGGAGACACAAATGGGATTCCCTCCCTCTTCTGACATCCAGAATCCAGCACGTCTGGGTCCTTCCACTTGGGTTGTGACCTAGAAGTTGGGGACGAGGCTCTGTCTAGCTCTCAGAATCGGCAGGACTGATGGCAGAGGCTGGGTAGGGGCTCCCTGGAGGCCCAGTACTGGGGCTGGCTTGTTCAGCCCCAGAAGGGTGACTATCTCGCATTAATATCGTGTCCTTCATTTTTAGCCTAAGGGTGTGAGTGTGAATCAGTCCTTCATATGTATCTGTATTTAGCTGGTAGAGTTTGTCTTCTAGGACTTGGGCACTTGTCACAGTGGAATCCGTGTGACCTTTAAGCTTACTACTCCAAGCTAGTAGGAGATACTCTTTCTAGTCACAGTGCCCGAGGTATATAAAACAGAAATAAAGCATGCCTTAAAATGCCATGCACGCTGCATACCCTTGCCCCTAGAACCTTCTCTCAGTCTCGGAAGGACAGGAAGCCCAGAACCTTTCCTGCTTTCTAGACTGAGCCCTGAGGGGAGCTACTGTTCTCACTACTGGCAAAATTCATCATCAGAGAGCCCAGAACTGAGAGAGGCGGGGAGGTGGAGGAGATCAGCCCTGCCCCTGGCCTTGCGAGTGGGCAGGAGTGTCTCTCCCTAGGGGAGGGGCGAGGGGCTTGACCTGTGGGTCTGGTCTCCTCACAGATATACTTCTTGCTGCCTGTGCAGTGAAAAGCAAGTGTCAGGATTATAAAGGGCTGCCCTTGGTAATGCTCACATTACAGCTTCCAGCGGCACTGTGCGCCATTCTGGGTCTGGGGCCCTTGGGACACCCCAGAATGCTCAGGAATGGGGACTGCTGATTATTTTTATTTTCTCATTAACTGAAGGTAGCTGTAAGTGCTTTGTTTTGCAGCTCTAGGTGAAACTTTCTTCTCTGTTTTAGTGAGTTCCATGGGGTCAATGATTTTTAGCCAAGGGCCGTGCCTCCCACCCCATCCCCAATTTCCTCCTTCTGGAAGCTTTTTTGCTGGTGAGATTCCAGCACATGCCCCAGAAAGTTTCTTCTGTGGAATAAATCTGGAGATTCTCTTCTCTTCAGCTGTATCTATCTCTTAAAAATTCCAGTAAACCGGGCACTTGAGTTTGTTGGGTTCAGGCAAACTGGGATTTTCTTTTGATATTACAGATTTTAATTGCAGTGTATGGTTTTTTAAATTTATTTATTCATTTTTGGCTGCATTGGGCCTTTGTTGCTGCACGTGGGCTTTCTGTAGTTCCAGCGAGCAGGGGCACTCTTTGCTGCAGTGCGCAGGCTTCTCATTGCGATGGCTTCTCTTGTTGCGGAGCATGGGCTCTAGGCGTGCGGGCTTCAGTAGTTTTGGCTCACAGGCTCAGTAGTTGTGGCTTGCAGGCTGTAGAGCACAGGCTCAGTAGTTGTGGCGCATGGGCTTAGATGCTCCACAGCATGTGGCATCTTCCTGGACCAGGGTTCAAACCCGTGTCCCCTGCATTGCCAGGCTGATTCTTAACCACTGCGCCACGAAGGAAGCCCTAATTGCAGTATATGTTTTTTAATACAATGTTAGAATTATCAAATCTCTCCATTAAAATGCCTGTCCTATTAGAAAATTCTCTCATCTCCATAGAGGAAACACCTAGCTTAGGATTTTTGGTTTGTTCTCAGGTGTGCATTGAATGGTTTCTTGATGGTAGAGAAAGCAATTTTGCTTGTGATTTTACTAAGTGTTTTTACCCATTGTCCTCCACTTGAAAGTACTACTCTTTGAGCAAGACTATTTGCTAATGAGAGAGGCCAGCTGCCTTTCAGTAATTTAGTAAATGCATGTAAAAGTGCCCAATTAAATGTGCATGCTTAACTGGTGACTCAGTCTCCAGCTATTTTTAATTTAGTGACTTTGTGAAAGTTGTGGGTTAGTAGCCATTCCTGATATGTAAACAGGAGGTTCACATTTTCTCTCATAGGGTAACTTTCCTCTTACTAGAAACTTGTAGGACATTTTCTGAAATTTCAGCAGGATGAATGTGTGGCCTTATGACTTTGTGGAAGAATATGGTTAAATAAAACTATTATCGCATGAGTGAGTTTGCACAAAAAGGCAATTTCAAGCTCTTAAATTTGAATGCAACTGAGAGTGAGGTTAACCTAAATGTATTTAATTATCTGTAAATTCTCTTCTCTTTACCAAATTGTGTGTGACTTAGGACATTCCCTTCACCGCATAGGACCTGATTTGTAAGGGATGTGGGACTAGATCTTGCTTTCAGTCTCCCTGCCACCACCCACATCCCAGTGTCATAACCTGGTCCCAGGCCCCCAGGGCTGCTCCCTGGTTTGATCTGCTGAAGGAAAGGGTCTGGGTACTTGATGCTTAATGTTCAAAAATTAATTAATTAATCAATCAATCAGTGTCTCTTGGCATCTCTGGAAAACAGGGTTTTGGCCCCGTCGTTGCCAGGGCTCTCCATCATTTGGGGCTTGAGGTAGTGGCGGTGGTGAGAAGGGGAATTTCAAAACCCAGTTACCCTGAAGACTCAGCCAACAGGACTATCCCTGGGAGAAGGACACGCAGGACTAGAACAGCCTGGCTGTGCTGAGAGGCGGTGCTGTGAGCTGCTGGCGGAGGTGCTCACCCAGGGAATCGAAATCTCCCTGTGAGATCAGAGTGGGGCCCAAAGCGGCCCAGGTTATCAAGGGTACGCAGGCCTGGGTAGACTAGGACATACCTCAGAACCTTCTGGCCGTGCCTCTGACTCTGTCCCAGCCCCGTGGCAGTGAGCACAAGTGCAGAGAAACAGCTCAGTGGGGGTGGTGGGGCTTTGTCCTAGCAGTCTGCTCTGGGCTTGTTTCTCCCCTTCTGTGGAGTTACTTTTTTCTGTGTGTGCAATAGCCCTGATTTCTTTAGTTAAATGGCAGATAAAGGGGTGAGAAACTGGCCCTTTTCCTCCCTGCTTTCTCCCCAAAGGTGTCATGTTGCCTACATTTCGGGTTAACTACTTTTATCTAAGTTGCCACCAAGAAGGCTGACAGATTGGGATGACGTGAGGTTTTGTCTGCTACACTACTCATAGGGCATTCTTGAGGAAGGAAGCCTGCCTGAGGCTTACTATGCTGGCGTAGGGTTTTATTTCAGGACATTGAAGAGGTTTGCTAGGAGAGTTGGGCCAGACACGAGTGGTTTTACCTGCAGGAAGGAGGTGCAGATGAAGGAACGGTCTCTCTGCGGGAAAGGAGGGGTCCCTTGGCAGAAGAGAGGTTGTGTGTATCGGAAGGAGGGGGTCCAGGCTGTGCACCGCCAGACCCCTTTCAGCACAGAAACGAGAACACACCTTGGAACTGTTAATGGACCTTGGTGATGAACACTTACTATCCAACAATTTATTAAGTCTAACACGGTTCCGCGTTAGAAGAATCAAGAGTGTGTCCTGGGATTAATTTTAAACTTGTTGGAGGAGACCCAAGCAGTGGATCCACTAGTTATTTCATTGTTGATGAGGCCTGTCAGCTGGGAAAAAAGTATCTTTTGTGGTAATTTCTGTCAGATTAGCGTTTACTTAGGCAAAATGGAGGAGAGTTTAATGGTGGGGATGGGATGGCTTATATTTGGGGGACGGACACTTACTGTATGTCAAGGATTGTTTTAAAATAATTTCTGTGTATTAACACCTTCAGTTTGCAGAGGAGGCCCAGAGGAGGTAAGAAACTTGCCCAAAGACAAACACCAGAACTGTCGGGGCCAGGATTTAACACGGGGTTACCTCACTCCAGGGCCTGAACCTAAACATAATCCTTTTCAACCTGATTGGAATTGGAAGAGAGAAATCCTTTAGGAGTTTGGTTTGGTTTTCCTTGAGGAGTATTTGCCATGGGACCCACGTATGTATTGAAGTTTGCTTGTCAGGTCCTTTGGGTGGCAAGGGAAAGAGGGCCCTCCCCTCCTAGCCCGTGATGTCTCCGTCTCTGGGCTCCCTCACTTTCCTATAACAGGAGAGGAAACGATGGTCCTGACAGCTGAATCACAGAGGCAAAGAGGCCAAGCTAGTAAACATTTGTGCACAGAATACAATTTGCCTTGTGTTAACAAGTAGCCTGGGAGTATCTTGTTGTTAGCTGATTATTGGTATGTATTGGTTGGAGTTTGTCTGGATAACTTCCGAAAGCATGTGGCAGAGGGTCTCTTCAGCCTCTGAAGAATAGGGGTGTGGAACAGCTGAGTCATGAGAGGTCATTTGGGCTTATTCTGTCACAGTTCTGGAGGCTAGACGTCTAAAATCAGGGGTCGGCAAGGTTCTCAGTGTCAGCCAGGTTCTTGAGGGCTCTGAGGAAAATCTGTTCCCTGTCTCTCTCCTAGCTTCTGGTGGTTGCTGGCAATCCTTGGTGTTCTTGGTTCAGAGATGCATCACCCCAGTCTCTACTTCCATCTTCATATGGTCTCTCCTCTGTGTTCTGTGTCCAAATTTCTCTTTTCTTACAAGGACGCCAGTCATGGGGTTAAGGGCCACTCTAACCAGTATGACCCCATCTTAACTTGATTATATCTGCAAAGACCCTATATCCAAACAAGGTCACATTCACAGGTCCCTGGTGAACGTGGATTTTGGGGGAACAGTATACACCCCATTATACCAGGTAATGAGTCTTTTGTGTTTGAGGTCTCTGCTTGTCTTTTTCTTCACTGTAAGTTTTAGATTTTCAGTGAACATTAATATTCCAAGGCTGAAATCATCACTCACCCATGGAGGTGGAATGAATATGATGGAATTATTGGCATAAATGGCACAGCTGAAAATATAGAACTGTTTAACTTATTTGAAGGAAGAACAAAGGCCCTGAGGGTCGTTAGTTCTTATGAGTTTTACTGTTTAATGGTCCATGTAGTAGGCTGGAAAACAGGGCTATCTTCTGTTACAGAGCACAGAGAGAGTGTTCCTGTGCTCTTTAGCCAAGGACTGCAATTCTATCCCTAGAATCTCAGAAATTTTGAGCTGAGAGAGACCTTTGGTATCATTGACTTCTAATCTAATCCTCTCATTTTACAAATGAGTTCTTTAGGGCCCAGAAAGGTTCAGGGACTTGTTCAAGGTCACCAACTGAGAAGGGGCAGAGCAGGCACGAGGACCCAGGTCTCAGAACCCCCAGACTGGGCGTCTCTCGCTGAATCTGTCCCTCCATCTTATAATAACACTCTTAGTCATGGGGAACAGTGAGAAGCCCAGGCCCTCGCACTGGCGGAGATGCCAGTGGAGCCTGTCTTAGAGACTGAGGGCAATACCGAAAGTTCCTTTACTGCTGGGCCTTTGACAGCACCTTGGATTTCTTCGTTAATGTCGAGAAGACAAATGGAATTTTAACTATCATTTACAGCACCTAAATCTCACTCAAAAGAAGACTGCGGTGGGAGCAGGGAAGGGTGGAGGAAGTGCTGATCGGGTGCGTGTGAGGTGTGGGTGGGGAGATGTCTCCTTTCCATCTTCTGCATACCTGGCCCTAAGCTGCCTGAAGTGCACTTTAACTGGATTTCACCTGCCCAGAATGGGAGAAGGGGCACACAAAATAGCGCAATAGAAGCTAAGTTTGTTATGTCTGGAACAAGTGCAGAATATTAATTTTTAGTGGCAGGTCAAACCTAGATAGAAAGAAGACCATAAAATAAAATGCAGCAAGATAAGTTTAAATGAATATCAAGAGTTTTATTCTACGATTGCCAGTTAATTCCTTGTTTAATGTATATCGTGCACATGCACACGCACACACACACACACACACACACACACACACCACAAAATCTCTCTCCCACAGACTTACACACACTTCTTCTAAATCTATACTTCACTAAGGTGCAGTTCTAGTTCTAACTTCTCCATAAGTCCTTTCCCCACTTATTTTTTTCCTGGACTACTTATTCTGGTCCCCAAGTTTCTAAAGTATATGTAGCCCTAACATAAACTTCTTTTCTTTTTCTCCCCAGTTAAAATGAGAATTCGACTTAACTGTGGTTCTACACAATACTTAGTACAGAGCCAGGCACACAGTAGGTCATCAAGTCCTTAAGCCCACTGAAGTTCAAGGAAGGTGGCCCTAGCAACATGCGGTAGAACCGCCCTGCTCCTCAGGACTTCAGCTCAAGGCTCTGTATCTGGACCGTAATAATTAGAAACCTCTCATAGGATTGCCTTCACCGAATCAAATTCAATTTTAAACCGTTGGCATTTTTCAAACGTTGAGGAAATTAATTCTCTACTTCATTTGCTATTAAAAAAAGTTGTAGGAGGACATTACCTATCACATCACTCAAGGTCCCCATATGTAAAGTCCCGCAGAATTTTTTTTTATAAATCTGTGCCAGAAGAACCCTGTTTTCTTTGAGTATCTGTCGTGTTCTCTGGAGGTAAGAAGAGTGTACTACGGATTAGCTCTGCATTTTGGAGAAACCATAGGTCTGACTAGGTTTCCCTTTTCCCCCTGGCAGTCAGAAAGCTCAGACACATTCTAGGCTTAGTCATATGTTTAGTTGTATATCATTTATATATATAAATTTATTTATTTATTTTGGGCTGCATTGGGTCTTCATTGCTGTGCAGGCTTTCTCTAGTTGTGGCGAACGGGGGCTACTCTTCCTTGCGGTGCAGTGCCTTCTCTTGTTGCAGAGCACCGGCTCTAGGCGCGCGGGCTCAGTAGTTGTGGCGCATGGGCTTAGTTGCTCCACGGCATGTGGGGTCTTCCCAGACCAGGACTCGAACCCGTGTCCCCTGCATTGGCAGGCAGATTCTTAACCATTGCACCACCAGGGAAGTCCCAATTGTATATTTTGACCTAGGTATTTTCCTTGTTTAGAGTCTCTTAATTTCTTTTTAGATTTTGTTAGTTGCTATTTTAAAGCTTTTTTTTGGTAATAAAAAAAAGTTTGTAGTCATTATGAATTTTGGAAAAGAAAAAGAAAAATTGCCTGTGCTCTAATAATAACCCAACCAGTGTCGCATCCATAAAGATTTGGGGAGATAGTACTTCCTCCTGTGTCATTAGAAATTACAGACTACAAGAGTCTAGAAATAACAGTGGTTTAAACATGCAAGGGTTTATTCTCTCACATAAGAGAAATCCTGAGGTAGGCAGTCTGGGTCTGACATGATGGCTCCATGGAATCATCAGGGACTCCAGGTCTCTGTCTTTCTCCTCTGCTGTCCTCTCCATGTGGCTCCTAGAGTGACCTCAAGGTCACTTCACAGCCCAAGATAGCTGTCGGAGTTGCAGCCCTGTCGTCTGCATTCCAAGGAGGCAGGGAGGGAAAAGGGCAGAAGAAGAGTTAACTCCCTGCCTTTTAAGGATTCTCCCCAGAAAGCAGAGCAGCCCCCCCAGAACTGGCCAGCATTTAGTCACGTGGACTTGCCTACCTGCCATGGAGCCTGGGATCTGTAGTTAGTTTTTTCCAGCTTAGGTGCATTTTCCAGATTTGTGTTGAAAGAAAGGAGGAGAGACTTCTTACCAGGAAGCAATCAGCAGTCAGCCACATTTCTGAATCTTTCTCTGTGTAAGTCTATTCAGCATTCTTTTTCTGTGTAGGGGGCATGTGGGATCTTAGTTTCCCAACCAGGGATTGAACCCGCGCCCCCTGCAGTGGAAGCATGGAATCTTAACCCCTGGACCACCGGGGAAGTTCCCTATTCAGCGTTCTCTTGAAGCTATCTCAAATAGTTTGTGGAAAAGAGTGAAGGTATAAATAAACATCAGTGTCAATATCAATAAATAAAACATACTACATCTTGTTATTTGCTACTCTGCCTTCCCATAATTGTTTTTTATTAATTTATCATTTATACATATACTGATAGTGTTATGTTTTGAATATTCTATCAATATAGACTTATCCAGGGCTAGTAAGGACCTTAGATTTCTGCAAGGTTTGCACATTCGGATGCCTTCAGGGACCATTCAGGTACCAGCAATGATTAAGTAGGCCAGAGGTCATTGTTGAGGGCCATGATAGGGAGTGGTGGGAACTGTGGCAACCAGGAGGGAGCATGGCCTGTCTAGAGGGGCAGCCCCGCCCAGCTCCATTCATTGCTGCCATGTGAGAATGCTGGATCAGTGTTGCCAAATCTTCAGATTTTTTTCTCAAGAGAAACCAGAGATCCAGATTTTTATCTGAAATCTCCTGGTGTTTATAACTTAGCAGCCAATAAATTCATTTTTTTAAAATGCCAGTTAAATGCACTGCCATCCCATAGGTTGCCAGTTTAAGGTCTCTGATCTGGCACATCCCTTGTTTTTAGTTGGCAGCCGAGCCCTGGAAAGGTCAAGTAGCTTGTGATGTGGCTGGAGACATTGCTCTTTAGTCCCCTCCCCAAAAAAGCCTGGGCCTCTGTGGCTAATTTGTCTCAGAATGTGAAGAAATAATAAAAATTTGAAGTTGAACAAGGCTACTCTGAAGGTTAATTGAATCTCCCCTTCAACTGGCTTTCATTTTCTTTTTAAATCATTTTGGTGTGATGGAATCAGAGAAAATTGGGCTTCAATACCAGCTCTACTATTTTACAGCCACATGAACTTGAGCAAGCTTTTGGTGTCTCATTTGTGTTTTCAGGTAATATCCACTTTCTTTCTTGTTTCTCTCTTTCTTTACTTTTCCTGCTTTCACACAGCGTAGTGGTTAAAAGCACGCTCTTCGGAGCCTGGTATGAATCTTGGTTTCTCTGCCTACTAGCTGTGTGACCTTGAGCACGTTACTCAAGGAGGTTTCTATGCCTCAGTTTCGTCATCTGTAAAATGGGGATAATAATAGTACCTACCTCAGAGGTACAGTTAATAGCGTTAGGATGGGTAAAGTATGAAGAGCAGAGCTTGACACATAGATAGTGCTATATAAACACTGGCTGTCCCTCCCCCACCCCTTTCTCTCTTGTGTTTCCTCTGCTGCTTTCGAAGCCACAGATCTTTAGCCCAGTGGGCCTGGCTCTGGTTCCCCATCTCACGGTGAGCACTTTTAGCTCCGGATGGCCCTGAGTAGCCAGCCTCCAGCCCCCAGTATGGACCAGATTTGACAGGTGTTACGGCTCCCCACTTATTACTTTCAGTTCTGTTCTGTTTCTGGAACTGTGTTTTTGAGCCCATCTGTGCCCTTTTACTTTTCTCAGCTCATATTTTTTCCTGTCGTTGCTGTATACCTGGGAGAGATGGAACAAGTCAACTGCCTGCTGTCTTGACCTAAACCTGGCTAAGTTATTTCATTGGTCACACAGAGATGGTACCTGTCAGGTGTTTCTGAAGATTACGTTACAAGTTAAAGGACAAAAGCAGTGTGAGTTTGCGTTAGCCAGAGTTTTGAACGCAGCAGATAACTCGTCCTGGAAACCACAGAGAGCCTGTCAGTCTGTGGATTCACAGAGGCTTTGCCAGCAGGTCTGTCCAAACAGCCAAGAGTGCGTCACATGTGTTAATTAAAGAAATTGTCTTTTTCCCTAAAGGCTTTAAATGCAGAAAAACTTAGACTATGCTTATATTTCAGTTAAATTGCTTCTTTCTCAGCCTTTAATAGATCACCATCCGATCTTTTCAGCTTTTAGGTTAAATCGAATGAGATCTGACCTGACTGGCCCAGCTGTACAGATTTTCAAGAACAGTTCATATTCGCAGTAGAGAGGAACAGGTGACGTAGGTACATATTGGCGAGACTCTTATTTTTGCTTCTTCTCCCGACCTTCCCTGACATTAGTAGGTAGGAGTGGAAGTGGGGACAGAGGGACTTCTTGTACGTTTTTAATTCAATAAGTCTACTCTAGACCAGCCAGGAAACTGGTCAAGCCATCCAATGCATTCCTCTCCTCTCTTTGCAACCAAGGGGATAAGAAGGATGTCTGTTTCAGTTCCATATCACCAGCATCATGTCAGAGAAACTGGAATTCCTGCTAGGTTTTGGTTTTGGCCCTTCACTAACTACACTTAAAAATCCCTATTAAAATTAACACAACATTGTAAATCAACTATACTTCAATAAAATAAATTTTTAAAAAAATCCCTATTAACAAGCTGTGTCATCTTGGATGTTTGTTTCTTGTCGGTTTGACTGGCATAGGTGGCAGGGCTTTGGAGAGATGAGGGACAGGGGCCACAGGTGGAACCCCTAGGGCATCTTTGAGTGCAGTGCTGTGTACTTTTTAGGTCACAGGCCCCTAGAAGAATCTGATTAAGTCTGCAGACCCTGTTCCCAGAAAACTTTCAGACACACACACTTTCATGTATAATTTCAGGGAGTTCCTGGACCTTAGAATTCCATAGGGGACCTACAGACCCCAAGTTAAAAGAATCCTTGTTTTAAGGGTTTGAGGAACAGCCTTTGGGGAACATAGCCCTAGGAGTGAGGTGACATGTCCCCAGAGGTTAAGTTTTAAGGAAACTGTCAGCTCATAAAAGGTCAAAGGTTGATGTAGCTGAAAAGTATATTCTGAGGTCCAGCCTTGATTCTAAATCATGCCAGATAAATTTTAAAAAATTATTTTCTTGCCCTGATGGTGAGTTAAGGAGCTGGGGTCTTTTTTTTTTTTTAATTGGGGTATAGTTGATTTACAATGTTGTGTTAGTTTCAGGTGTATAGCAAAGTGATTCAGTTATGCATATACATATATTCATTCTTTTTTAGATTCTTTTCTCATATAGGTTATCACAGAATACTGACTAGAGCTCCCTGTGCTGTACAGTAGGTCCTTGCTGGTTATCTGTGTTATATATAGTGGTGTGTGTGTGTTCATCCCAAGCTTTTGATTTATTCCCCCCCCCCCCACCCCCACGCTTTTCCCCTTTGGTAACCATCGTTTGTTCTCAATATCTGTAAGTCTGTTTCTGTTTTGTAAATAAGTTCATTTGTTTCTTTTTTTAAATTAGATTCCACATATGAGTGATGTCATATGATAACTTGTGGGATGTTTAATTGCCTTTCCTCACTGAGTTGGAACCCCTGCCAGAGATCGTCTACAGTGTGTTTGGGTCCTGTATTTGCCAAAATCACCTCGATTTTAGAAGAGGGCTTCTGAGACCTCTCTGGCCTGGCTGTAGGTCTCAAATGAGTTCATTCGGTTATGCCCCAAACACGTTTTTGAGAGATTGTTTTGTCCTGCCTCTTCTGTCTGCGCCGTTGGCCACCAGAGTTCTCATACTGTTTTCAGCAGAGGCTACTTGAAACCATTCCAGGGGAAGCTGTTGCCATAGCTACCTTGGCTGCCAGAGTTACCGTTTTCTCCTTTTTGTTAGCTTGTGGTTTCCCTGATTTTTAAGGTAACAGCTGATGTTCTGTTTTCCTGCCTTGCAGCAAGGAAAAGGATGGAGTTTTGTTGCTGTTGATGTTTGGTTTTTTATGTTTGAAGTGGTGTGTGTGTGTGCGTGTTCTGTGTACAAAATAAAGCTACCTGAGAAGATGAAAAGCCAGATATGCATGTACATTTTCCATACTGCAGTTTTTAATTTTGGTCTAGCAGTTGAATTTGGTCCACTTTTAGCCCAATTTTGGACTAATGGCTATAGTCAGTTGCCTTCGGTGGGGAAAAATGTGGCCAAGTTCCATTTCACACTGCCTACAACTCCCAGGAGCAAGAACCACTGCGACCTGGGCTGAGCCTGAACTTGGCTCCAGCACCAGGGCTGCCTCCAAAGGAGCAGGTGGCTGAATCAGGCCCTTCCTGCTCTGAAAACAGAGGTGAGTCCAGCAGGCAGTACAGCCTCACCTGGTGGCAACAGCAGTCCCATCTCACATCTCTGTCCAAGGCTGTAAACACAGCGCCTCACGTGCAGCTGGTGCTCCAGGTGCAGGTTAAGTCTGCAGAGAGAGTCAAGATTGCCTGGTAACAGAAATCAGAGCTCGCCTCCTGGTCCCCCTTGTACCTCTCCGACTGGACTCCTTTCTCCTGCTCTCAACAGGACGCTATTCACAGCATTTTCCAATTCGCTCATCTTAGAAATAAATGTTCATTAGATTAAAAAAAACACCACCCAGCCCAGTTTATTAGTGCTCAGGACTGTTCATGATCTGGGTTGTTGCCAGTCTGTTGGCACTTGTAAGGCACCTATGGGAATCGGCCAGGGTGGGTTCTGCGGACACATCTGGATCGTGACAGGTGATCGCTGGCTTTGTCTGTGTGTGGTGGGCTCCTCCCCTCCCCACGTGCTTCTAAACCTGCCTGTACCCCTGCTCCCCAGATCAAGATGAATGCCATGCTGGAGACCCCCGAGCTCCCGGCCGTGTTTGACGGGGTGAAGCTGGCCGCAGTGGCTGCTGTGCTGTATGTGATCGTCCGGTGTTTGAACCTGAAGAGCCCCACGGCCCCGCCTGAACTCTACTTCCAGGACTCGGGGCTCTCATGCTTCCTGCTCAAGTCCTGTCCTCTTCTGACCAAAGAGTGAGTAGACCTCAAACCCACCTGTACACTGGCCTGCTGATCTGTCTTTGCAGTGTTCAAAGAAGAACCTTCTCACAATGTGTCCTCAAGGCATCCATGTAAAATAGTGTCATTGGTGTTAAAGTAGCCACCGTCTCAATAGGAGCCTGGCGTTTGAATCCTGGCGGGCAGGAGACAGCCTCAGATCTTTGTTGCCTGGAAACATCCCTTCCTCCACGGGGTGGTGTCATCATCCATGACAAGGACTTTGCAGAAAACAGTTGTCATTTTAAGGTAGATGCAGAAAGCTTAGACAATATTCTAGCCCTTTATCAAATGCTCTGTTGCCAGTTCTAAGACAGAGAAATCATCCTGACCCAAAATAATTAATGAGCAAAAAAAGCACAGGCTCATTCATTGGGTACTGTCCCTCTGCCTTATTGAAAAATATACTGAGCATTAACTAAGAGAATCCACTTAAAGAGAGGGTTTTCATTGCAAGTGAACCAGATTTCCCTGCAGAAGCCAGGTCTGTGTTTTGGGGGTGGCAGGGGTGAGCACTGCTTCTGATAGAGGAAACTGTAGTTGTAAAACAAAGGGTATCATCACACGTGCTGTTTTCAGGAGATGCCTCGTGAAATCTTCCCCTGTTGACGTCTTCTGAATAACTCCGTCTTCCTGCAGCGCTTGGGACAAGCCTCTCACGTGAAGCAGTCCACGCTCTCTGGGGTCTTAGTTCCTTCCTCCTTCCTCATCATTGCTGCTTCACCTTGTTTGTGCCTCTTCAAGCTTAGTCCATTCTGCCAGGTTGGCTTTCCAGATGGATGCTGCTTGGAGAGCTGTCTTATCCCAACCGTGTCCCTGGAGCGCCTAACGAAGTTTCTTATACTCAGTGGACAGTAGCAGAAGCTCTTCCCTCTATCCCAGTATAACCTCTCACCGCCTCTGTTGGGTGAATGATTCCCTTCTAAGAGGAGATGGGCAGCAGAGACACCTGAGAGTTTGAGCTCTTGCTTTGTCCTCTTTGGTTGTCTAGTTCATTTTCATGTGCTGTTACCCATGGGTGAAGAGCTGTGGGCTGCAGGTGTTTTGGGTGTTTGTGTACAGTTTGCTCGTAGTTGTAACAATAATGCCATGACTCCAAAAAGTTGCTATCAAGTCGAGAGAGACTTATAACTCCGTCATATTGCCTAACACCTGTGGACTGCCATGTACCATATAAATGTCATCATAGTAAATTTGGACCTGCCCTGCTGAAGGGACTTTACATTACAGTAGGCTCCACAACCATTATCAAGGATGTAGTGTTCTTAGCAAGCAGTGTTTGCATTGAAAACGCTCCTCTCTGAGGAGCGTGCACAGAATCAGTATGTTTTCAAAATTGTCCAGCATTTTTCTTCCATACTTAATTTAGATAATTCACTCATCTGGCAAGGAACATTTGCACCCGATTTCAGATTGAGTGGGACCCAGTTAGACCCAGTTCCCAGGTCTTCTCTTTGTAGAGAGCTTTTGAAAACCAAGATATTAAAAGCCCTACAAGATTATAGGCAGCTGAGTACACATTTCGAGCCAGCATTGCTTCCTAAGTAATTAGAGGAAGCCCTGGGAAAGTTGCTCCTGTCCAGGCTCTGGATAAACATCACGTAAGGTTTGATTCCACAATAATTGTTAAAAGTGTTCAAAAAAAAAAAAAAGAGCTGATTTTGGCAGGTTTTTTTTTTAACCTCTTTTCTTGTTTTTCTTTGAAAAATACCCCAGAGACATAAGTCCAACAGTTTCTCTTTGCTTTTTCCCCTTCCTGGCACTCTTTCTCGATGAGCCTATGGAACTGTCCTGGCGCTACGTGACCTCTATTGCGATTGCCCCCACCCTCCCTCCTGGGATGGAAGTGCATCCCTGGTCACAGTCTCCTTGGACCTCGTGGCTCTGGCCACTCTCTCCCACCACCCCCTTCATTAACCAGTTGCCATGCTCCTTCCTGGTGAAACCCAAATCAGGGAGAGGTGGAGGTCAGCCTAGGTTAAAGGCAGAGCTGGTGCATGTTTAGGACTTAGCTATGGTTTGAAGGTGGCTGTGAGAGGACAATTCCCCAGAAACTATGTACTTCCAAGACCTGTCCTGTTGAGCACAGGACCAGCCCTCCTAGAGCACGTTGGAACATTACTTAAAACAGCTAAATGCCAAACACCCACATTCTCTGACTTGATCGTGACAAATGATTATTAAAGGGCAAAAGGATTCACGTTTCCCCTCCATCTTTTAACTAGGTTCTTATTTTTTATTTATACTCTTAATTTTGGGAAAAACTATATCCTGTGTTCACGTAGCATATCACCAAAATGTTTTCCTGTTACTCTCATCCACATTACTGCATTTAAAATTTTGAGTATCTCTCATAAGCATTATGCCATTTAATCCTCTTAACAACTTTGAGGTTAGATTCATTTTTCCTCTCATTTTAAGGATGGGGAAATGAGGAGTAACAGAGGCGGAGACTGGACCCAAGTCTGTGACCCCAGAGCTGGCTCTCTTCCTATCCACAGGGAGTGGGACAGAGACCTTTCTCAGGGTACAGGTGAGAGAGAGGAAGCCGATAGCAGTGAGGGGCCAGCCCACGACAAGAGTCTCTAGCAGGACTGGCCCCAGAGTGGTCTTCCGATTCCTGCATGACCCTCTTTCTATTTTAATCCCTGTCGGAAGCCAGTGGCCTTGATGTTCTTTCTCTGTGTGGCGTGTTTGTAACAGCCTTCCATATATTTGAAGCTGAGGGCAGGAAACATATCTGTTATGGGTAAAAGTGCTTCTCCTGGGACTTTGAAGATTTTTCTCCCAGAGGAAGCCTGTCTGCAGCCTTCACAAACAATCATCTAGGCTAGAAATGTCAGTTAATTGATTTACAACAAGCTAATGGTGTTACTCAGTAACCCTGACTGAAAGTGGCCAGTTACTATGACTCATGTCCGGAATCAGGACATAGTCTCTTGCTGTTCTGGTGTAGAAAAAAAAGTCGGTGAAAGGTGAACATCGAAAACCTGTTAGGAGAATAGGGATTTTTTCCCCTCCTTTCAGCACTGAAGTCAGTTTTTAAATCTGTTTTGAGATCACCTATCTAAAGATACATTAGAAGTGAACCTTTTAATGTCTGGAAGAAAACTTTTCTAAGATGGGATGATATGTCTCTTGTTCACTTAGCAACAGATCAATATTTACCTAGCAATTCCTTTTTTTTGTTCTCAAGAAGTGTTTGCTTTCAGTGAAACAAGCAAACTAAAAGATCAAATCAGTATTTAGAAAATGTAGTTGACGATACAGATCTCCGTTTTTTCCCGAATAAAAAATTTAATGCATATTCATTTTTTTAAATGGAGAATAAAGTGAAACATACAAAAGTCTTCTGTAAGTCTCCTCCTCAGAGATTCATATCATTACTACTTTGGTCATCACCCCTGTGGGGTTTTTTCTGCTGCAGATATTTTCCCCCAACAAAATCAGGGGCATATATAGCATTTGGTAACCTGCTTTAACACTTCGTGTTCCCTGGGAATGTTCCTGGCGGTCCAGTGATTAAGAGTCTGCACTTCCAATGCAGGGGGTGCAGGTTCAATCCCCTGTGGGGGAACTGAAATCCCACATGCCTTGCGGCGCAGTCAAAAAATTTAAACAAAACAAAGCACTTGATATACCATGGACATTTATCCACGCTGCTACTTATCTTCTAATATTTGATTTTTAACAGCTTCAGAATTATGTCAACCATTCAGATTTCCTAATGGCCGCTGGCAGCAGTGGTGTAGAGAAAAAGGCTTGGTTTGAAATGTAGATTAGGATACAAACTGAGGTCTTCTTCTAAACTAGCTGCAGAACCCTGGACCAAGTGACAGGCCCTCTGATCCTTGGTTTCCTTGTGTATAAAATGAAACAGTCTTACAAAGCTACTTCTCATCATGAAGCTATGATAGGAAAGTACTACCCAAGACAGCATCAATGTTCTTTTTATTTATACATGTGGCAGACACCACGTAGACTTCTAATACCCCAGCTTTTTGTTGGGGGTGAATGACTCAGTGACTAGAAGTCACAGAGCCATGAAGAGGGGAACATTCTAGAGCTGTGCTTTACATATATCTCTAGTTTTAAGCCATGAAGAAAAGGTTGAGTGTTTCTGATGGTAATTCTTTAACTGTAATGCATGAAAAAAACAGGGCTGATTAACCCCATTATTCTGGCTGTGTATACTGCCTCTTTTCCCATTCTAACTCACATTGAACCATCCCAGTGTGGCTTGGGAAATGGGTTGTGCTATGGACTGAATTGTGTCCCTCCCCAAATTCATATGTTGAGGCCCTAACTCCTGATGTGATGATATTTGGAGATGGGACCTCTAAGAGATAATATGGGTTAAATGAGGTCATACGGGTGGGGCCTTCATGATAGTATTAGTGCCCTTGTAAGAAAAGGAAGAGATACCAGTGCTCTGTCTCTACCATATAAGGACACAGCAAGAAGGTGGCCTTCTACAAGCCAGGAAAAGAGCTCTCACCAGGAATCAGATTGGCTTACACCTTGATCTTGGACTTCCAGCCTCTAAAATTGTGAGAAATAATTTCTGCTACTTAAGCCAGAAAAAAAAATTAAAATTAAAATTAAATTAAATAATAAAATGAAACAGGTAGCTTTCCTGCAGTACCCTTTCAGCACTAACATCCTCTGAGTCTAGGACCACTGCATTGTCACCAAGCACCAGAAGAGTTTCCTGCAGGAAGGACCCTGGGGTTGGGGAGCCCTGGCTACAAGGTAAGGGCAAGAACCCAAAGAGAAGGATTCTCTTGTGTATCTGCCCTCTCCTAAATATTCCCACTCCCCTTGCTCTAAGACAAGGGAACACTGAATCCCCTGGGCTTTTATTTTTTTCAAGGACTTTTTTGAGCTATCATTTACATATATTAAAATACACAAACCTTAAGTATACAGCTCAGGGCCTTTTGCATATATATTCACCTGTGTAACTGTCACTCCCTTGTGCTTTACAGGAGTGTCCCGAGTCACCTCCCTGCCTCTGCCCCACTCTGTCACAATACCACTTGAGTTGGGTTCTTCAAGCAGGCCAGCACCCAGGGTGCTACAGTGTGACCCCAGCCTACCTGGCCCGCCTTACCACTCATGGCGTTCTCCCATTGCCTGTTAAGTGCCTACCCCTTAAGTGTTCATCCCTGGCTCCCCCAAATCCCTTCTTTCTCTCTCCACCAAGATACCTCCTTACCCTGTAAGAGAAACTTTAAATAGCTTCAATTCTGAGAAAATTTGCCTGACTTCCTCCAACTCCTCTTCAGCCAGAATGAGGCCCTCTTCCATCTTCCTACCCGTGTTTCCCCAGCATGTAGCTTCTGTGTCCATTTAGCACATTTCATTTTGTTCTTTAGGGATCTGTGTCTGTCTCTTTTCTTCATCAGTGGAGTACACGTACCTCCACATCAAGAGCCATACTCTTGACCAGACAGAACAGGTTTCCTAGCAATGCCAGATCTTTAAGTATAATGCCGTTCTGTCTCTCGTTTTCCATAGACAGGTGTAGATGAGGGATGTTCCCATTTTGGTGAATGCCACGTGCTCAGGCGAAAGAAACCACACTGTTTTCAGCTTATGCAATCAGTGCTGCTCAGGGGCGCTCCAGGGAATCAGGTGTACCTTCAGCTCTGATCAAGTTTTGTTTATTAGGAAGTCACCATGCTGTCTCTGAAAGTAGATAGATTGGTTGTTTGGTCTTAAATTAAGTCAGGGCAACCCCAGGTCTATGCAGAAAGGCAGTTTGCAACCTCTGCCCTTCCCTTGTATTTTCCATCACCAGGTCCTCATTAGAAAACGAAGACAGGAAGCAGGTGCCCCATCTCTGGAAGCCTGCTATTAAAATGTATATATTCCCCGTGGGAAGCCAGGCTTCTACTTTTTCACTCATTAGCAGACCTGTCAGTATGGGTCATGGTATAGCTGAAGATGAAGGCATTTAGGAGGAATGTGATGGAGCACTTAGCTAATAGACAAGCCTAAAAGCGGATAGCTGAGGTGTTTTTATTGGATGCAAGAGACATCTGTGAGTCCCTGCGGGGTCTGGAGAAGGGAAGCAGTGTGATCAAAACCTCAGCCACATGTTTGTGGGTCCTTTCTTCCACAGAGACAAAAAGGTAATGGGTTTCTTCTGCAACCAGCTGCCACCGGTATTAATAAGAACTGGATGTTATTATTCTCTGTGAGTTTGAGAGATACCTGAAACTTGAAGAAGAGGGTCATACCCATTCCAACACCAAGTCAAAAATAGTAGTTGACTCACCTATGCCATGGTGCCCTTTCTGAGCATTTCCTCTTTGAAGCTGCTTCGGACACTGATAAGAGAATGGCAGAAACCCCATGACCTTTCCATGGATCGTAATGGGTTCATCTTCTGTGCTTTTTTTCTGTTTCTCTCCTCACTCACCAAGAGTGCAAACTCCAAACAAGAATCCTATTGAAATGTTGTTCTCATCATAATTAGTCCACGTTTTTAGCTTCCTGCCAGTGGTCCTCCGTTAGTCTTGATTAATGAACATTTGAAGACCTACTTCTCTGAGACTCCATTGTTGGGAGGTATTTTTAAAAGGTCATTTTTAAAACCTTTTTCATTGTGAACAAAATTTTTAGGGACTTCCCTGGCGGTCCAGTGGTTAAGACTCCAAGCTTCCACTGCAGGGAGTGCAGGTTCGACCTCTGGTCAGGGAACTAAGATCCTGCATGCCACACGGCACAACCAAAAAACAAAAACTAAAACTAAAATGTTATTGGTTTCTGCACAACTGTGCTTCCTAATTATTTCTTCTCTCAAGCAATACCAATTCCCTCTCTGTTGCAGTCATACACATTCCCTTCCTAACAGTAATATTCATTTTTCTTTTATGTACCCCAAATAAAAGCCTGATTCTATATATAAAATTACTATATATATATGTATATATATGCAAGATACACTATTTTTGTCCTAATTAGAAGTACTCAACAGAAAATCACTAATTCAGATCTCTCTGATACTGCAGTATATGGAATTATTTTCCAAATCTAAAGAGCAAAGGACTCCGTATATAAACTCCTACTCCCTTTCCCATTTCCTTCCTTGCCTCCTTTTTATTTTACTGTCTATTTGCAGGGGCAGTGTCACAGGGGAAGCTAGGGCAAGGGTCTTGGATATAGACAATTGGTGTTTTCTCAGTCTTAAATAAAACACCATGCAAAAGCAGCTTCACACGTCCCCTTCCAGTCAGATTGCCACACCTAGGCCCCTCCTGGGTAGAAATTCTGGAGCCAGCACTGCTTATTTATAGTGAGTTAAAGTTGAAAAGAATTTGATTATCTTGGGCTTAAATTCTTAATTCCCTCTTTTGCTCCCAGAGACATTCCAAATCAGATTTAGATCCTTTCCTCCTTGGCTGAACACTAAAGCTTTGTCCTGTTTATAGGATAATCTCCTAATTGCCAAGAGTCTTAATTCTATTGACCTGATTTTACCCATTTTAAGAACTGTGCAAATATTTCCTTAGATGCTTGTGGTAAATCATTAACAATTGATAAGTGGATCTGTAGCGCTCTGGTGAGCTTATTATGTAAGCACCAGACCTTCAAGCACATTTTTGGGAAACTTACATTGCAAGAGAGTTCTTGAAAGATGAAAGACTCAGAATCATCTCTGTTGAGACTGATTATTGATGGTTAGCCTCAGTGAGGACACGTTCTCAGGTGACTTCATCTTAAAATTCCTTGTTTCTGATGACATGGCCCAAACCAAAGCGGTCAAGGTGAGAAAGTTGAGAGTTGTTAAACCTTGGCTACCGTCCTCTGTTACTAGGCTGACCAAACATCCCGGTGTCCCCAGGACTGATAGGTTTCCCAGAATATGGAACTTTCGATGCTAAAACCAGGGAAGTACCAGACAAATGGGGGTGCGTTGGCCACCCTCTGTTACTGTCTTCTGCCATCAGATGGTGAGGTTTTTATAAGGGGGTATGCATTAGGGGTAGGTGTTCAGTTCGCCAGTGGTCAGGTTTAATTTAACTCTTGGATGTTGCCCACCTGTACTGTCTCTGCCCTAGCAGGTCACTTATCCAAGAGGCCAGGAGGAAAATGCTACCGTCTTTGAGGGCTCTTGTATTGAATTAAGATGAGCAAGCTGAGCCTGTGGAGAAATTCATCCACTTTCTCTAACCTTGGTACAGGTTGTAGCTTCTTGTTAGAGACTCTGTGCCTTCATGCAGGAATTGCTGAAAGATCTAAAAGCTTCCAAATCCAGAATATTCAAGACTTCTTTGATTTAGTTCAGATGGAAGGCAGCACATCTCCCATGTGCCGTGCACTCCTTAAAGCAGTCAATTTCAGTTTCCAAAAACGTATGACCAACCTATTCCCCTGTTCATCATGCCTGAGTTTATTCTTCAGGGCTCTACCGTGCCTTCAGAAAGGCAAAAGAAGCATGTGCTACAGCTGATTCCATCACAACGGTGTCAAACCCAGCACATATGGATGGGCAAGTGGGCCTCTGCTCCGTGCAAGGCCGGTCCCATTGCCAAGTCACCCTCTCTTTCAGTCTTTCCCAGACTAGGCTCCAGCGACCATCTTTGTCCACCAATCATCCTTAATTTTGCTTAAACAACTTAACTAAATCCAATTTACTTTACAGGATTTGCCTGGGATCAGATCCACGTTTCCGGTCCTTCTCAATATGTAGTTGACTGAAAATCAATCCAATATCCAGGAGCAGGAAATGGGCCTCATTATCTAGAAACTCTAAAATTTCCAAGTGTAGCCAACTTTTATCAGTTTCTTATGTTCTACTGATCCTATAAATTTAGTGCTTACCAATTTTGATGTCAAACTAATCCTTTTGTCTGCCTGCTCCACGGCACGGCTCCCTTCACTATGACAGTACACTCGATACTGCAAAGCAGTATATGCTTTACTAGTAAAGTATAATTAAGACAGCAACTTGACTTGGAAAGTGTGTTCTAGAGGGTTAATAAATATGATTTCTAAACTCTAACTGCCCCTGTTGCCATCCAGCGGTGTAGAGGGTTAAGAGCTGACTGCAGTTTTACTTCATCTTTGTCTGAAGCAGCCGTGTGTGAAGCGACCAATTTTGGAAGCCCCCAGTTCTCTGCAGCAGCCTCAAGGATACCTTCTGAGCAAATGGAGTCTGTTGGGGGGACTGGGTTTTAGGATCAGAATCTGCTTGGTGGTTAACTCAAGGAAAGCATCTTCCTGGATTTCTAAGGAAATCTACCCCTCCGTGAAATTCTAGGAAGCAAAGCTTTTACTCATACAGAAAGCTGTAATCCTTCACGAATTGTTGTTTCACATGATTGGATGAGATGCCATCCCTGTTACCACCCCAAGTAACTGTCTGCCAGGCTGAGCAGTGCCCTCTCTCAAGGGCTGTGTCCTCCTCAGAGCAAGCACTTCCTCTGCCCAAGGCGGCTGCCTGCGGTGCAGTGTCACCACAAGCCCTGGAAATGAGTCAGCCCTTGTGGCAGCTTGTGAACCACCCTAAATCTCCACCCCATGTCATTTCTAATCATAGAGTGAGGACTCTCGGTCAGCGAGGGTGCCTGGCGTCAAGTTGGAGGGCTTAATTTCTGAGGTAGACAGTAAGAGTCTATAATCCGGAGCATTTGGGAAACCTCCTAGCCTGGAGGTCCAGTGGTTGATCCCAAACCATCTCTGGCCTTGTGGGAACGGAGAGGTCCACAAGAAGCAGCAGGTTGTGTATTTTTCCATGTTTCCACTGAGTACTAATGCCATTGCCAACCAACCTGACTTTCCTGTTGACACGTGGCACCAGATTCTCCAGAACTAGTATTTTCAGCCAGATAACAAAAGCTTGAACAGTAATTCCTTATTAATATAAAGTGAGAAACTCCATGTTTGTTTGTTTGTTTAATTTCTTTTTCTTTTATTTTTTTGGCCGTGCTACACGGCTTGTGGGATCTTAGTTCCCTGACCAGGGATTGAACCCGGGCCCACAGCAGTGAAAGAGCCAAGTCTTAACTGCTGGACCACCAGGGAATTCCCCATGTATGTTTTTTAAACTTGAAATCTGCCAAGCCGTAACAGTACAGACTTTTCCTTCCTTAGCATTGCAATAAAGGATGATTCTTCTCAGTGAATACATAAATATGTATTTTTTAAAGTTAGTTAATATTTAGTAACCTGCTCTTCCAGTCTGTTCTCTGTGTGTATACCACACTCGTCCCCTCCCACACACACAGAACCCTTTTTCTCGTGTTTCCATCTCCTCTGCGCGTCAAAGTCCTCTTCGTCCCTCAGGGCCTCCCCACATCCTAGTTCTTCCAGCATTCTCAGACTTGCAGTCTTCTTCTGCCCCTTTGGCTCCTACCTAACAACAGGGATGTAAATGATATCTTTCCATGTGTGTATCTCTCTTCTGTATTCTGAGAGGCTTAAGGACAGACACCATCTTAAAATTTTCTTTATTCTCTATGGCTGCTACTTTGCACAGAGTCAGAGCACCCTAATGTTTTTAGGTAGTTTTGGTAGGAACCCAGGTGATTAAGTGTCAGAATGAGTAATTCAGGTAAGTGATAAAGGAGTTTAGAGAAAGAGGGAGATGGTACTATGGTGGCTTGGATGTTGAGGTCTTGTGTGATCCTGAAAGATGAGTTGGTTTGGAAAGAAGAGAAGATAGAGAGGTTGGTGTGAGCGTGAGCCAGTGAAATCCATCCTTTAAGCAAATGCTTCCGGTAGAAAACCGACTTTGCTCTCCGGGCCAGCACTCTTCACCCACCCACATCTCTCCCCTTGTCCTGCTAACCTCCAGCCAGCTGGCCTGCGTAACAAGATGATGGAGTCCTCACCGACTTGGCATGTTTCCTCATTGTCACTGATGTGCCCTGACCCCACAGCCCCTCTGCTCCTGTCGCCCCACTTCCAGGATCTTCATTTGGCTGGACGTTGACCATCTCTCTTGCAATTCCCAAACATCTTCTTGGTGCTCTTTGTGTAGCCTTTGGACCTGCCGCCCTCTCTGCCCTTTGTTCACTGTGCCCTTGATTTTATTTGCTAGTGTGCTTTGGCCCCATCACTAGCCTAGTCTCCATAGCTGCTTCCCGGCCAGCTCTTTGCCAGGTCCCTATGCCATGATCTGGTGTGACAAGAGCTTCTGATTACAGCAGAGAGCCCCAGGTCTTCAGGGGAGAAAGAGGAGGTCAGATCACATGGATTCTCAAATTCCCAGAAAGGAGGTGTTTGGACTTGATCCCACGACCACTAGTGGTGGTAGGAAAGGGAAGGATGGGACAAATTCCAGATGCCTTTCAAGGTAGAATCAATAGAATCAATCAATCAAATGTTGGTGAATAATGGAATGGCCTTGGGCATCGGGCGGGAAGGGCTGAATCACAGAAAATGCAGAGGTTACTGAGCAGTTGAGAGAAGAATAGAATCATTGACAGAAATAGAGAAGTCCAGTAGGGAAACTGCTTTCTTGGGGAAAGCTGTTTAGTTTGGGGCAGTCTGTAGGATGTACCTGTGCCCAGGTGCAAATGTGGCAACGGTGTGGCTTAGGTGTGGGCTTAAGGCCCGACATGCAGATCCCAGAGCGGCTGCCGGCGGGGGAGAGAAAGACAGAGGGGCAGAGAGAGCTGAGGACTGATGGCTGTGGCAGGTGAGGGTGTGAGGAAGAGCCAGTGAGCAAGCCAGAGATAGGCAGTCAGAAAGGTTAGAGGAGAGCCAGGAGCCCCGGCTGCCACAGAAGCTAGAGAAGGAAGGCGCGGCACGAGACAGTGTCAGAAACCATAGAAAGTGAGGAAAAATGAGGGCTGACCAAAGGCCTTGGAGCTCGGCCAGAAAGAAACAGGGATTTTTTAAAAAATGTTTTGGCTGCACCGTGTGGCATGTGGGACCTTAGTTCCCCGACCAGGGATCAAACCCGCGTCCCCTGCACTGGAAGCACGGAGTCTTAACCACTGGACCACCAGGGAAGTCCCAGAATCAGGGATTTTTGAGGGTGAGTTTTCAGTAGTAGGGTCAGAAAAGAAGTCAGCTCATAGAAACTGAGGGGGAAAAAAAAAAAATGAGTGTGGTAACCAAAGCTGAGAAAGAAAGGAAGGGGAAAAAATAGGAAGCTAGAGGAGAAAGTCAAATTGGATGAAGGTCTTCCTCAAGATTGGGAAGGTGAGTGCCGGGGCGCCAGGCAGAGGGAGAAGTTAGCAGCTGTTGCTCAGGGAGATGTGGAGCCCGGGCTCCGTGGTGAGACCACCTGGACTCAAATGCCAGCTCTGGCCCCTCCTGGCCAGGCCACTTCACCTTGCTGAGTGTCTGTTTCCTCATTCCTAAAATGGGCATAAGAGCACTTATTTCATAGGTTCAGTATGAAAATAAAAAGAGACAGCAATGGGAAACGGTTTATAGGCCGCTTAGCATGTGTAAGACTTCAGTAAGTATAGCTGCTTTATTGTAGCTATTTTCATATTAGCATTGTTAGCTAGATCAGTTATACAAATGACAAAGGGCATCATGTACACCAAGTTCATACAAGAATATTTGGACATATATAAGACCTCGGTGGATAAGTGGGTAAAGGATATGACTAGATAATTTCCACAAGAGGAAAGACGAGTAATAAATACCAAATAATGTTTAGCCTTGGTAGCAATGAAACTTTTAAAAATGGAGTATTGTTGGATACTCAGAGGAAAATCTGGCAATATGATCAATATGAAATTAAATTGGACACGGCATTAGTCAAGATAGGCTAGTTTATGCCATGGTAACTAATTACCCCTAAATCTCAGTGTCTTAAAACCACAAACATTTATTTCTCACTCCTGCTACATGTTTACTTTAACCAGCAGGAGGGCTCTACTGATTGTATTCCCGCTAGGACCCCAGCTGATGGAGGTGTCATCGCCACGTGTGCTTCCATGGCCACCACGGAGGTGGGAAAAGGGCTGAGACAACTCACTGCTACCCAGAAGGGACCCTCAGTCATTTTCTTTCCCATTTCGTTGGTTAAAGCAGGGCTTATGGACATGCCTAACTTCAGGCACACAGACTCACCCTGTATCCAGGAGGAGGGAGTATGATGGTGACCACAGCCGCTGACTCCTATCAGCTCAACCTCCTCAGTCTGTCTCTCCGCACAATCCCATTGCTTCTACCTCAGTTCAGGGCATCATCAGGTCTTGCTTGGACTGATCCCATAGCTGCACATCTATTCTCTACCCTCTCTATACCTTGCAGGCCACCAAGTTGTCTTCTAAAGCACAAATCTGGTCATGTCATGCCCCTGCTCTAAGCAGCCTTGCTGCTTCTCTCCCACCCACATGCCTTGTGTTCCCGACACATCAAATCACTCCACATTTCCTGATACCCTGTGTTCTCTCCGGCCTGTGTCTCACACTTGTCATTCCTTCTACCTGGAATCCTTCCATACCTTTACACAGACTCCTTATTTGAGAGAACACAGATACCACCCCTTTGAGGAAGCCTTCCTGGTTATCGTCCTCCACACTCGGAGTGAGTTGTTGGTTATCTCACAGCATCTGGGACTTCCATTATAGAATTTACATTCATCTGCATTAAAATTATTTACTAGTTGGTATTCCATGATAAATTATGAAATAACTTACTATTAACAGCAATAACAACAAAAATAACAAATACCATTGTCTCTTGAGTGGCTACTATCCACCAAGTTCAGTGATTTCAATATATTTTATTTCATCTTTAGAACAACCCTGCAAAATGGGTGTTATTATTCTTCACCTCTACCCTCCAGTTTTTAACTAATAAGTAAATGCAACTCAACAAGGTGAATTGACTTGCCCAAAGGTGCAGAGTTATAAGAACTGAGATTGGACCCTGGTCTGTCTGACTCCTTAGTCCTTGTTGTTTTCTCTCTGCCATGTGTCCTCACTGCCCAGGATCATGTCCAGCACGCACTAGGTGCTCCATAAATGTTTACTGAGCAAATACATAAAGACACAGATCATAAATAAAGGAGCAAAAATGTTGATTCCACTGCTATGAATTTAACACAAAGAAATCATTTAAACAAAGAGAAAAGCTAACAGGCTTGATTAACAGTGGCAGATCGAACACATGTTTATCTTCACCTCTTCTTGAATCCCCACTAAAATGATAATAAGGGGAAAAAGGCACAAATTCTCAAGAACATAGAGAATAGGATAGGAGAGGGGAGAGTGGAAAGCAGATGGACAAGTAGAAACTAACTTAGAGGAGCAGAGACAGCTGAAACCCCAGCCTACAGAGTGAGAACTCTGCAAGAGTCAGGCTGATTTGAAGACTCAGGAGCGAGGCATCCCTGAGGATGGGGCGTGAAAGATGTCTGAAACCACGAAGACTGGTGGAGAGTGCCCCATTCTCTTCCCATCCCACACAAGCAGGTGACTGCCCTGCCTCCGCCCTGGCAGGAGACTGGCACATTGAGAATGGGAGTGAAGCGCCAGGCCACAGAGTCTGTGCGTGGAAAGTCCCAGCCATGACCAGGTTCCCCAAGGAGGTGGAGGGACTCCCCTCTGGGGAAACTAACCTGCCCAAGGGAAAAGTCCCAAAGACTGCTATTTGGGGGTCCTGTAATAGAGCGGCTGGAAGCCACAGATTAACAGGCCCGGCCTATGTAGACAGATAGCTGGGCATCAACTCTCCTGCCATAGAAGCAGACCACCAAGAGTTGCTGGACATGTAAGGAAAGCCTTGAACATGAAAGGCAAAGATATAAAGCAAGCAGATGAAAGGAAGGGGAGGAAACACAATGGAGGGAACCAAAGTAAACTGGAGAAAACCTGTCATGAGCATACTCAGAGGGAAGAGAAGATGTACATCCTTGTGGCAAGAAGAATTGCATCGTTCAGAGAACAGGAAGAGCTTTTGGAGCACAAATGGAGAAGATTAATAAAGAGACTAGAAGATTAAATGAAGATCTCTTCCAGCAGGTAGAATAAGAAGTCCTTATAACTTAATAACAGTAACAACAAAAATAACAAAGAAAAGTGGAAGAGATATTAGAGGATCAGTCCAAGAAATCCAATATCCAAATTGTCGTAGTTCCTGAAAGAGGCTAGAGCAAGTGAAGGGGAAGAAATTATCAAAGAAGTATCCCAATAGCTATCCCATAAGTATAGGATCTGAAAACTCCAGATTGAAAAGAACTTCTGAAATCCTAGCCCAGAGAATGAAAAAGACCTAATAAAGGCTCTTGTGAAATTTTGGAACACTGGCACTAAAGCAAGATCCCAAAAACTTGCAGAGAGTAAGGAAATAGAGCACACACAAGGACACTCAATGGCAGACCAGAAGCTGAAGGACAGTAGAGCAAGGCCTTCAAAATCCTGAGGTAAAACGGTTTTTAACTTGGACTTATATACCAGACAAACTAAACCTACTGTGAGGGTAAAATAAAGACATTTTCAGATATGGAGAGTTGGTCTCAAAAACGTTTTTTTCCAATTTACTTTTTCTCAAGAAGCTAGTGGAAGCCAACTTCCACCAAAAGAAGGAAGTTAGCCAAGGAGTGTGGCCATGGGGTCCACAACACAGGAGAGAGGCAAAGGGGCCTCGCAGGATGGGGGGAAGGGGAGCCCTTCCACAGGGAGCAGGCACAGAGAGCTCCTTGAGCAGTGTCTCCAGGATCAAGCAAAACAGGTGATTGTCTGATGTCTTTGACTGTCCAGTGACTTACAGGTCCTTTAGAGTTTGGAAATAAGTTGGTGATTGGTGCCAAGAAAACTAAGCTAATGAGGAAAAGATAAAAGTGGTAACCTGAGGGAAAATGAAGAGTCCTACAAGAAAAATACAATATGTGACTTAGTTGTGACTGATATTTACATAGTTATAATATAAATGCTGAAAATTAATTCAAACATGTTGCTATAACAATATTGAAAAGAATGGGTGGGGTGGTGGAGAAAATGCATGTTTTGGGGTGGTATAAGAGAGTAGGGACAACCAACAGAGTTGAAATACTTGTCTTTCAGAAACAGGAATTGGGAGTGGAGAAGGGTAAGGAGGCATCTTGTTGGACTTTTTTACTGTGTTGAAAAAAATGAAAAAAATTCTAGAAAGGTAAAAACGAGACGTGGAAAGATATTCTACCAGCGTTGTTTATTGTAGTAATAAACCTTGGGAACAAAAGGATCCCCAATGGAGGCAGCAGTGGTATAATGCAGGGGGAAGAACGTGGGTATCAGGTCAGAGATGTGGAGTTCAGATGCAAGGTCGACTGCCTGCTGGATCTTTAGACACTGTTTCCTGGTGTGTAAAGAGAGGTCCTGATAATACATGTTGCTGTGAGGGGTAAAATACATTATGTAATGTGTCCATAGAAGGTGCCAGATAAATGTTTGCTCTCTAAACTATAGCTAATAAACAGGTTAGAATTTTGTGCAGTCATCCAGAACTTAGTATTATAACTATATGTAAAAACAGGGAATAAGTGAAAAAAACAGAGGACAAAATTATATATCTACATATTGATATACCAATATTATAACTGTATCAATACTCTATATTCAAGTAGATACAGGTAAAAAGGAAACAAAAGTGAAAATCGTTTCATAAGGGTTGTGAGGATATAGATGATTTTTATTTTGTTTTTTTGATGATTTTTAAACTTTTGATTTCTTCTAGCTGTTTTAGATTGATATGAAATAAAACTGAGGACTCTGAATATACGTTTCATCCTTCATAGTTTTGAAAGTCGTTTGTAGTTCATTGCTGATAATAGGTATAAGCAGTGACACCAGCCATTGTCTTTTGAATCTGTCCTTCATGTGTAAAGAGAGATGTGCTTTGCTTTAGCAGAACTTTCTAGAATATGCTTATCTGTATGATTTTGTGATGCTCTCTTGTCCTGTGGACAAGTATGAAGGTTTGGTGCCTAAGTTGCTGTGAGTTTTCACGAGGATGGAGTCGTTGACTATTTGAGGAAATATTTATCTGTTCTCACGTCACAGCAAAGGGCTGCCATTTCAACAGGGCTAAACCACAGCCTTCAACAGTGGCTTCTTTCAGCCTTTTGGAACTGTGTTCCTCTTATTGAAAGCTCCAGGGCAGCTGCATCATTTCCTTCCTTTTACATTTCTCCTCAAGAAGCAGTGTCTGCATTTGCCAGTAGTTCTCTCATCAACCAGCAGAGTCTATGACCTTGTTCTGTCCTTCAGTGTTGCCCTTGTAGGCTCTGAGGTTTATCAGAGTAAATTTATTATAGTTACACATATCATAAACATCCTCAATTCCTGGATTGAGGAATGGATTGAGCTTATATTTATATTTATTTTTAAAAGAAAGGTTACATTCCCATGAAAAGATTCCCCCAGACATCATCAACCAATGTTTCCCTTCAACCAGTGTTTCCAGTTTCTTGACTATTTTTCCAGACATATTTTATGCAAAAACAATTACACACACACACACACGCTTCTTTTCCTTTTATTGCACAAATGGTAGTATTCTGTATACTCTTCTGCATTTTGCTTTTCTTCATGAAATACCACCGAGGGATTCTCCCATATGAATGTAGGAAGAGCTTCCTCCACATATGTCTTGACTTCTTAGTATTCCACAATGGACCGTCATTTGTTTAATTAGTCTGCTAGAGGGAGGTTTCATTTATTTCCAAACTTTTGCTTTCACAATGCTGCAACAGATAATTTTACATTTACATCATGATGCACACGTGTCTGTGTAGGATAAACTCCTGGAAGTAGAATTGCTGGGTCAAAGAGGATGCGCGTGGAAAATTGTGTTAGCTAATGCCCTCAGGGCTATCCTCACAAGCACCGGGAGTATGAAAGTGCTGTTTCTCCCAAACCTTGCTAACAGAAGGGGTTCTCCTACATTTTTATATCTGCCAATCTGATAAGCAAAAAGTATTTTCTCACTGTGGTTTTAATTTGTATTTCTTTTATCAAAGAGGCTGTGCATCTTTTTTATATTTAAGAACTGTTTTTATTTCCTTTTCTATTAACCTCCTATTGGTAGCCCCTGCCCGATTTTCTGATGGTCATTCGTCTTTTCAGAATCACCTGAGAGAGCTCTTTAAGTACTAGGGAGATTAGCCCTTTGTGGTATGAGTTGCAAATATTTGTTCTCGGTTTGTCGTTTGTCTTGTGACTTTGCTCATGGTGGTATTTGCCATGCAGAATTTTTTTTAAACGTTTGCATAGTCAAATCGTTGGATCATTTCTTTTGGCTTCTGGGATTTCTATTTTCCTTTGAGAGGTCTTCTTCCTTGTACAATTATTTTAAAAAACACCAAACTTTCTTTTGGCACATATATGCTTTCATTTTTTACTTTGAAATGTTTAATCTCTCTGGAATTTGTCCTGGTGTGAAGTGTGGCTCCAACTTCATTTTTTTCTAGATGGCTACCCTTTGCCCAATGCCACTTATTGAACAAGTCATCTTTACCCCATTTATTGAAACACCACCTTTTTCTCCTGCTAAGTTTCCTGGATGCATTTAGACGTATTTCCAGTCTGTTCCATTCTGGTGATAATCCTGAATATATACCATAAGCAGATTTGTAGCTTTTTAATACGTTTTACTCTGGGCAGTGGGGTTGGTTCTGCTACCCCCTCACTACTCTTCTTTTTCATAATTTCCTTGACTATTACAGCTCGTTCATTTTTCCATATGAACTTTAGAATGCTTGTTTAATTCCAGATATAAAAATCCTGTTATTTTTACTGTGTCTCTGTGACATTTATAGATAATTTAGGGAGAACTGGCATATTTGCGAGGCTGAGTTTTCCAACGCAAGCTCGTTTGTTCCGGTCTCCTGAGCCCTAAAGAGCTTTATACACTTCCTTCTTATCCCCTTCTCGTGACTGTGAACTCCTTGGGAACAAGAACAGAGCCAGGTTTTGAGTGTGGGGCAGTAGTAAGGATATATATAATTACTGACAATAGAAGCATGTTTTTAATTAACTATTTTAAGAACCATCTTTTTTCTAATGTCATTGTTTGCCATTTTGTGAATTATTTTCTGCATATCAAAGAAAGGCAAGATATGTGCCCATGTTGAATGCTAACATTTTAATTCTTACAGTAATCTCTTGATTAAAGTGTTCTTAAAAGGGGCATTCCATGTAGATAATCCAGGAACCTCACATGTAGCTATTCCAGTTCCTCCCACACTAGGAATAGTAGCAGATACGATGTGATATTTCAGCTCTTATCTTCCTGCCTAGCCCTGGAATAGATTTTTGAGGTGATCTTGGCCTGAGACGTGGCCAAAAAGGGTTGGGCAAAGAGCAGACCACTGACATTTCTCTGCGTGTCCTCCAGACAGAAGAGGGCTGAGCGGGGAGACAGGGACAAAACGAAGGTGTTCTGTGTGCTGTGCATCACCATGCGCCCTGTCTGGTCGGCAGAGGCAGTTTTTTCAAATCCATGATTTAGCGATAAGAAAGGTAAGGCGGGGGAACAGTTTAGCATCTTGAGTGCCAGACTCCAGGAGCTGTGATGTAGTCCCCTAGTTAGGTAACTAATATTTGACTGGGTCTTTGCAAGACTAGTTCTTTAATGTATGGTATTTTTTGGTGGAACCCTGGAGCCTCGTAATAAACTACGAGCCCACTTAGAGCATAGTGTCCAAACCAGGTTGAGATATACATGAGGAGAGAGGACTGTGCTTCCTCCCTTCTGTATACAGAGGACTGTGACCAGAGCTAGATGTGCAGGAAGATTGGGACTTCCCTGGTGGCCCAGTGGTTAAGACTGCACGCTTCCACTGCAAGGGGCGCGGGTTCGATCCCTGGTCAGGGAACTAAGATCCCGCATGCTGCATGGTGCAGCCAAAAAACAAACAAACAAACAAAATATGCAGGAAGTTAATGGGATCAGAGACCTTTAACATGTGAATGCAGTTCTGAGGGGTTTTAACTGGTTTTCTTTGAACTTTAAAATTGAGTTTATTTTTCCTCAGAGCAAAAAATGTGTGGTTTCTTTTTAAGTGGTTTTATTGTCACTCATGCGCTTGTTCTTGCTAACATTTGCGTTTCATGGCTTTCACAAGGTACACAATGGGTCGTAGATGGGCCAGTGTCCTGTATTTATTTAGAAACCAGTCTCAGGAACAGAAGCTGATTTCTCTCATTTCCTTAGGCCACTTTTGGTCATTTCAGGCAGAAACAACCCGCTCTGCACTGGAATTTTCCTGTGCATCATCCTGCAGTTCAGGAATAGAGCATCTAACAACAGCAGTTTTGAAAATGTAATGTGTGACAGCTGTGAAGAACTGTTTACCCCCGCCCCGTGGGGAAAATGCTGTGTTCAAAGCGTATTTCTTTCTTTCTTTCTTTCTTTTTTTTTTTGATGTGGACCATTTTTAAAGTCTTTATTGGATTTGTTACAGTATTGCTTCTGTTTTATGTTTTGGTATTTTGGCTGCGAGGCATGTGGGATCTTAGCTCCCTAACCAGGGATCGAACCCGTACCCTCTGCATTGGAAGGCGAGTCCTTAACCACTGGACCGCCGGGGAAGTCCCCCAAATCATATTTCTGATGAGCCTATTAATGGGTGTTGGGGAAGCTGAATATGCCACTTGACATTTTGAGATAAAAGGCCCAAGGTGTTTGTTTCCAAACCTAAAATGATGAAGTCCTTTCCCAGCCTCAGCCTTGCCTCCTCAGCAGGACTGGTGTCATGTGATGCAGGGTCTCCTCCACCTCTGGCCTCCTGCAAAGAGGGGGCTTCCAGGGGCCTGTGTCCTAGTGGAGAAGGGTGAGGCCCAGTGTTGTAGGCACACAAAAGACCATCTGGCTTCAGGCCAGCCAGGCTGGACAGGGGAAGAGAGGCCACGAAGGGAACCAAAGGGATCTGTGGTAGGAGCAGCAAGAGTCCTGGGTTCAAGGTCTATGAAGGGGAGGCTCTGGCAGTTCAGGATCCAGGATAAGTATCTACAAACTGTTCCCCTAAGTCTAAAGAGTTCTGCCCCTTCCCTGCTCCCTCACCTCCTCTGTGGGGACACAGGCTTGTCCACACACACACACACACACACACACACACACACACACACACACACGGAGGCGGAAGTCAATTTTCTGACTTCCGGAGCTGCCCCAAAGCTCTGTTCCCAGTATTCCCCCCACCCCAACCCCCTGCCCCACTGATCCTTGTCCTGATTAATTTATTCTCACTCATTAAAGTAGGTAAAAATGCTTCCCCAAACCAAACATCTCTTGCCTTTCCAGAAGTACCTCTAGCCTCTTTATCATCACTCTTCTGGGTCTCATTATCTTTGGGGAGCTATTCAGTATGAGTTAACATTCTGGCCCCATCTTGAAATAATCAATGTGAATATCCAAATTAATTACCCTCCAGATGGATCTCCTGCAGAAAAAAACTTCACTAATCTAAAGAAGATGGTTACAGTTGTGAAAAACATGTAAAATCAAAGAAATGTTTTTTTGTTTAATGTACGTGAAGAACACCAAAGACAAGTTCCAACAAATTCAGTTATCAATTTGGAAAAACATGATTTAATATAACATTCTGCCAGTTGATCAGACAGAAAAGAGCAGGCACAAAAATGTTTAATTGTTGTTCTAACTTGTAGTTGAGGGAGTTGATGGGTCTCGAGTGTGGCGTGGTAAGAAAAGCTCTGGACAGACATCAGAGATCTGTCCTCTAATCCTGACTTTGTGATATCAAGCAAGTCAAGACTCTACTTTTCTCATCTGTAAAGTGGGGGGGCGATATCGTCGCTCAGAGGTATTGTGAAGATTGAGAGACGTGACCAGCCCAGTCCTTGACTCAGAGGTTGGTTGCTCAGAAACTTGCCCTCTCTGAGAACCTTAGACTTCCATCTTAGTCAGCTCAGGCTGCTATAACAAAATACAGTAGACTGGGATGCTTAAACAACAGATACTTATTTTTCAAAGTTCCAGAGGCTGGAAAGTCTAAGATCAAGGTGCTAGCAGGTTTGTTTCCGGGTGAGGGCCCTCTTCCTGGCTTTGCAGATGGCCACCTTCTCACTGTGTCCTTGCATGGTGGAGAGAGAGAGAGAGAAAGAGAGAGCTCTGGTCTCTCATCGTCCTCTTATAAGGGCACCAGTCCCATCACGGGGGCTCCACCCTCATGACTTCTTCTAAGCCTGATTATGTCCCAAAGATCCCACCTTGAAATATCATCACATGCGGGGTGGCGGGTAGGGCTTCAATATGTGGATGTTGGGGGGACACAAACATTCAGTCCTTAACACTCCCCATCATGTACTGAGTTAAAGTCGTGCTTCTCAGCCTCGTGATTGTCTCCCCATTACCATCCTCCCATCCTGCCTTTCTGCCCCCATTGCCCACTCCTTCTCACTGTGACAGTAGTTGTCTGTGTTTCCCTCATGCGCTTCCACCCCCAGGTTGTGAACCCTACAAGGTCAGGCACTGTGTCTTGCTAATCTCTGAATTTTATTGACTCAACATGTAAGAGCCAAAAGAAAACATAGGCAGAGGCCAGCTCAGTTCCGATAATGTCTCTGGTTTGGTCCCAGCTGCCAGCCACGTGTTCCTAGAGGCATTCCTCATCCGTGTGCTCACTCTCCAAACAAATCTCTTGGTCTGAGTAAATCTCTTCTCAGTGGACAAATATTTTTCCTGAAATGGAAAATTTGTTTTTCTTTACCTGAGGCTGTGCTTTGAGTAGAGTGGAGGGCCTGCTGGGAAGGGGAAGCTGAGGAAACATCCTGAGCCCTTGTCTCCTAAAGAGTCCCAGCACCTGCTCTGACCCCTGGCCGGCATCTTGGCTCAAACCCAGGGAAAGACATTATCAGCCACTTGAAAGTGAGGTTCTCAGGAGAGAAATGGGAGCAGCTGTGAGGCAGCGCTCTGTGGGGCCGACGCAAAGGGAGCTTTTCCCTTGGAAGGGCTTCCCAGGATGACATGACCCCTCTGCTTTCTGCCCATCACTGAAGTGTCCCTTGGGCTTGGGCTTTGCTGAAGGAGAGGGAAGCCTAGGGCAGACCCGTGTCTGTGGAGCGAACCTCTGTGTTGGGAACAAAGTCAGGGCCATGGGCTGGTTGGGCTTCCAGTCAAGTGCTGAGTTCCCAGATGCTGACAGTCGAAAGTCACCAACCCTTGAGAAGGTGGCCGCTCATTTTGCCGGATGACCTATTAAACCTCAAGAGTGAGTCCTAGGTGAATCCCGGAGGTAGCTGTGGATGTCTGGGGGAATCCTGCAGACAGATGGCTCTGCACTGGGTGTTCCTTCTTCTGCCCAGTGCCTGGAATTTAGGCTGGGGATAAATTAAATTACTACTTTTTTTTTTTTTTTTTTTTTTTGCGGTATGCAGGCCTCTCACTGCTGTGGCCTCTCCCGTTGCAGAACGCAGGCTCTGGACGCGCAGGCTCAGCGGCCATGGCTCAAGGGCCCAGCCGCTCTGCGGCATGTGGGATCCTCCTGGACCGGGGCACGAACCCGTGTCCCCTGCATCGGCAGGCGGACTCTCAACCACTGCGCCACCAGGGAAGCCCACTACTTTTTTTAACATTACAATATTTAATTATTATCCTGATATTCTTTCTAGTCTTCAGTGGAGTTGTATCATATGTGACTTAACTTGTATAGATCCAAGTCTTTACACCAAGAAAGACACACACAGACACACACACACACTTCCTTTGTGCTGGCCCCTCAACCGGCCTCTCCACTCAGACAAGTGCAGGCCCCATGGTGTGTGAGCTGGGAGCCTCACATCCCCGCTGGTAGTGCCAGGGCCTGTGTGCCTCTCCTGCAAGAGGGAGCATCATGCTGCATCCTCTCATTTAAAGATTTGAGTTTGTTTTTTTTTTAATTTATTTATTTTACTTTATTTTTGGCTGCGTTGGGTCTTCATTGCTGTGCGCGGGCTTTCTCTAGTTGCGGCAAGCAGGGGCCACTCTTCGTTGCGGTGCGCAAGCTTCTCATTGCGGTGGCTTCTCTTGTTGCGGAGCACGAGCTCTGGGTGCACGGGCTTCAGTAGTTGCAGCACACAGGCTTAGTAGTTGTGGCACGCAGGCCCTAGAGCACATGGGCTTCAGTAGTTGTGGCACATGGGCTCAGTAATTGTGGCTCTCGGGCTCTAGAGCGCAGGCTCAGTAGTTGTGGTGCACAGGCTTAGTTGCCCCGTGGCATGTGGGATCTTCCTGGACCAGGGATTGAACCCTTGTCCCCAGTATTGGCAGGCAGATTCTTAACCACTGTGCCACCAGGGAAGTCAAAGATTTGGGGGTTTTATATTTCACAACACAGCCCTAACCTCAGGCCACCCTTGCCATCTGTGTTAATGCAGTCCCAGCCATCTGCCCGGCACTGGACAAGAGCTACCTGGGCTCTGCTTACAGACAGTGTGTTCCTTCCTTCCTGTAGGGTATTCTGGGGGGTGATTTGACTATAGTTGATGGCTTGACCTTTTAAGGATCCTCGAGGATCCTTGAGGATCAGGCTACGGGTGAAACGTGACACCACTACACTAACAGAATGACCCTGAGGAGGAGAGAGCAAGGTTCAAACAGGAGAAGGGGTCACTCCCGAATGACCCCTTTGTCGTGACTGTTGGGCTTGCTGGAGGCCCAGGTCGTGGTCTGAGTGTTTGTCCTTTCTCCTGTGTGTTGCCAGCTTCCAACTCAACAAGCAGATTTGTATCAGGAGTGACCTCCCGGGGCTCCCCGTGTTGCTGAGAAGCCCCTGGTCGGCCATAGCCTTAAAAACAGACAACTCTGGAATACACGTATGCTAATTTGATGTATTTTTAAAGCTAGAGGCTGGTCGTTGACTATTTAAGATACCTTAAGCCTCATTTACACTGGTTCTAGATAACTAATATTTTTAAAGGATGACTAATAGAGTCATAGGAGTCTCCGGAATGAAAGCATCTATTTTCCTCATCACGCCTATTTTATCATCCAAACAAGCACTGGACGCAGTGGTCAAGGCCTCAGTTGAAGTCCTAACTCTGCCCTTGATTAGCAGAGTGACAAGTGGCCATGGCCAAGCCTTTCACTCTCTGGACCGCAGGGTCCCCATGGTTGACAACAGCTGCCCATTTCACAAACTTGTTATCAAAGGCAAATGAAAGCAACAAGGTCCTGCTGTATAGCATAGGGAACTGTCTTCAATATCCTATAATAAGCCATAATGGAAACAAATCTGAAACAGAGTATGTATATATGTATATAACTGAATCGCTTTGCTGTACACCAGAAACTAACACAACATTGTAAATCAACTATACTTTAATTTAAAAATTTAGTTAATTTAAAAAGTAAAAATAAATGTTTTAAAAAGCAAATGAAATCCTATACAGAAAGGACTTTGAAAAATTGTGAAGTGCTATAAGTAAATAAAATGTTTTGTGTTCAAAGGAGGTAAATAAATAATGGTGATGGAGCCATGACTAGTACCTCAGATGCTGCTGACTTCCTTTGGTAAAGGGCTTGGGGAACATCCTTAATGTGCCCAAAGTCATGAAGGGAGAGGCCCTAGGTTTCAGTCCAGGTGATATTCCTTTGCTCTAGTAAGGTTCCAGCGACCTTTGTCTTCAATGTATCTCAACTCATTCTTGCAGATAATTAGAGCATGGTAACCCTTCCCTCCTGTTTCCTTTTTCTCTGTGAAATCATGAACCCTATTACTTCCTTGTGAAGGAGGAGAAGCAAGACTTCTCAGATGACTCCCACGGATCTCCACAGCCCCTGAGTGGACCCTGCATTTGGGATCTGCTCTTCCACGTGGTTCCTTTTCAGTTCATATCATCTCCTTTGTTGGTCCCGAGTCATTTGTCGGGATTGGGCTGGGAAGGAGGACCTCTAGTTGAATTCTAACCACCTGCACTCCCATTGGGAGAAGGCTCAGGAGAGGTTGAATCCAAGGACATTTTAAATACAAGTATCTTCATTAGAGTTGTGCTAACATTAAAGAGTTTTAGACTATTTTCAGGAGCAAATCCTACTGAGCCAATTTGACTCCGTGTTGATTTTTTTAATATAATACAGTTAAATTTTATCTTCATCAGGTTTATTTTCCATTTAACTTTTGCTACAAAGCTTGGAATCAGTTTTTGTTCGTATTGTATGTTACTGACCGTAGAAAGTTCTCTTATGGCTCTCCTTTTCATCAAGACCAATTCTCTAGGTTAAACTTTGCAAGTCTAAATGCTTTTATGAAAACTGGATTCTTTTGTCAAAATTTAGGCAATACTGGATTATACCACATGCTGTTTTAACTGTTACCAATTTTATTCTGATTCGATTCTTTCTACCAGTAGTAGCCGTTGTGAAGTGAACAGGAGGCTAATAGTACACATTTATTTTATTTTATTTATTTACTTTTTAAAATTTATTTATTTATTTATAGCTGCCTTGGGTCTTCGTTGCTGCACGTGGGCTTTCTCTAGTTGAGGCGAGCAGGGGCTACTATTCATTGCGGTGCACGAGCTTCTCATTGCAGTGGCTTCTCTTGTTGCGGAGCTTGGGCTCTAGGCGTGCGTGCTTTGGTAGTTGTGGCACACAGGCTCAGTAGTGGTGGATGGGTTTAGCTGCTCCTCAGCATGTGGGATCTTCCCGGACCAGGGCTCAAACCCGTGTCCCCTGCATTGGCAGGTGGATTCTTAACCACTGGGCCACCAGGGAAGTCCAGTATACATTTATTTATCAACTGGTTCATCTTTTAAATTGTGATCAGTATCACAGACAGAGATAGAAGTAGAGACAGAGTGGAAGAAAATAGCCTAGAGTCAAAATGGTAGGGCTGTTCAATGTCATTAATTATTAGGGAAATGCAAATCAAACCACAAGAGATGCCGCTTCATACCCACTAGGATGGCAGTAATAATTTTTCTAATGGAAAATAACAGGTGTTGGCAAGGATGTGGAGAAATTGGAACCCTTGTACGTTGTTGGTGGGAATGTAAAATGTTTCAGCTGCTATGAAAAACTGTTTGGAGGTTCCTCAAAAAGTTCAGCATGGAATTACCAGATGACCCAGAAATACTACTCCTTGGTATATACCCAAAAGAATTAGAAACAGGTATTCAATCAAAAACTGGTACACAAGCATTCATATCAGCACTCTTCATAATAGCCACAAGGTGGAAGCAATCCAAGTGTCCATCAACAAATGAATGAGTAAACAAAATGTGGTATATCCATGAAATGAAATAAAAAGGAATGAAGTACTGACACAGGCTACAACACGAATTAACCTCGAAAACGTAATGTAGGTGAAAAATCACAAGACAAAAAGTCACACGTTGTATGATTCCATTTACATGAAATATCCCGAATATGTAAATTCATAGAGACAGAAAGCAGATGAATGGTTGCCCAGGGCTGGGGGAAGGGGAGAATGGGGAGTGATTGCTTAACGCATATAGGGTTTCCTTGTGGAGTGATGAAATATTCTGAAAGTAGGTAAAGGTGATGATTGCACAATGTTGTTAATGTACTAAATGCCACTGAATTGTATACTTTAAGATGGTTAATTCCATGTTATGTGAATTTTAACTCAAAAAGATAGTGGGGGCAAAATGATGGGCTGCGTAAAATGTACTATTTTACTCTAAGACCAGTAAAGATCATTGGCCAGGAGTCATAAAAACTCTACTTTGCTAGATGTCTCCTTTAAAGAAAATAACACAAACTCTTTTTTTTTTTTTATGAAATTAGCTTTTAGAAAGATGGCTGTGTGAGAAAAAAAAAAAAACAATGCTTGAGCAAGTAGATTGCCTGTTTCTGATCTATGTTGTATTATAGGTGAAGCTTTTCTGAAGAGGCTCTAAAATATCAATAGATACATTTTAGAACGATGTGAAATACTAAGAGTTGGGACCCGGTTTCAGGGAAAAGTGACAGAAAGAAAGAGGAGACTTTGGAAGAACTAGAGGGAATACTGTGATTTGATGGGGGCTGTGGAGTGTCAGGGGCACTGAAAAAGCTTTTTGAACCAAAGACATGTCCAGCTAAAAACCTTGTAGGGGACATTTGTCACTTTTCTGCTGCCCAGCATCCATTCTTCCTCTCCAGGGGCACACAAATTTCCTTTTGGGGAAGTTCCTCTCTCCCATTGCATGTAGGTAGTAAATCAAGGTTGCCCTGCCCACCCACTCTGAAATTCCCTGCTTCTAGACACCTCACTCCTGGGATATTGACTCTTTCCAGGTGGGTGGGGGGCAGTGATGTTGCTGACTGTGTAAAGAGCACATCGCTAGAGCAGCCCCCTGGTTTCCTTCCTGGATCCTGTGCTCTTCAAGCCTGGTTCTCCAGACTCTTGTCCATTTGGTGAGCACCCCAGCATCCCTGTAATATAAGAGGAGTTAAGTTAGTTGGAGTTGGGTTTTGTTGCTTTAACCAAAGCAGCCTGTTTGATACAAATTTAAAATGCCAAGGAGTAGCGGCTGATGGGCATTTGGTTCACTGGGAAGGACTTGCTGGGAGTCGGTGGGGGGCTCAACCTCAGACAACATATCCTAAACACCTACTGTGTGCCAGGCCTTGGGCCGATTTGGTAGAGAGGTACTGGAGAGGATCAAAGGGAATAACGGCTAAGTCTGGGTCCCATAGCTATAAAGTGGTTTGATCTACAACCAAGGGACCCAAGTCCCATAAGGAAGAATTGGTCACCCACAGATTTAGGGCAAAGATGAGCATTAGTCGGCTTTTTTTTCAACTGTCTTATAAACAGCCCAGCAACCATCTGTCCTTGCTCGTGTGAACTCCATGTGCCCAAAGGCAGCATGTGTGTGTGTGTGTGTGTGTGTGTGTGCGCGCGCGCGCATGTCTGGAGGGATGTGGGAGGGAGGGAGGTCCAGATTTTCCCTTGTGGTCTTTCCCTTTGGGCAATTCCATTAGCATAGCCAGATGTTGATTATAAGTAGGTTCAGAAGATAAAGACATGCTGGCCTCTAGATTTTGTTGTGATCTTCTAGCTTCTTTCTTAGTAACAGGATTCATTAACCACTGACCACAGCATGACATTGGACAAAATACCATCTAGATAAGTAAAGAAGTAGAAGACATCACTTCTGCTTTCTGGGAGTCAGGAATAAAACATGCCCAGATGCTAACTCTAAGAATAGCTTTTTAAAATGTAGAAATGCATGCAAATTAGTGTAGTAAAAAATGAGTATTGAAACGTGAAGCAAGACATAAAGTTTTACTATAGGACATAAATACCTGAATAATGGAGAGATACACCATGTTTGGTTTTGGTTTTGGTTTTTGTTTTTTGCGGTACGTGGGCCTCTCACTGCTGTGGCCTCTCCCGTTGCGGAGCACGGGCTCTGGACGCGCAGGCTCAGCGGCCATGGTTCATGGGCCCAGACGCTCTGCGGCATGTGGGATCCTCCCAGACCGGGGCACGAACCTGTGTCGCCTGCATCGGCAGGCAGACTCTCAACCACTGCGCCACCAGGGAAACCCCCATGTTTGTTTTTTTATCTTTTGGCCGTGCTGCGTGGCATGTGGGATTTTAGTTCCCCAACCAGGGATCGACCCCTACATTGGAAGTGTGGAGTCTTAACCACTGGACCACGAGGGAAGCCCCTCACACCATGTTTTTGAATGGGACAAGTCGAAACTGTAAAGATGTCAGTTCTTCCCAAAGTAGTATATGTTTGGTGTGTTTCCAATTTAAAACTCCAAAATTTTTCATAGAACAAGCTAATCCTATAGTTCATCTGGAAACTAAAATGTCAAAAGTCTGCCAAGAAAATTTTGAAAAAGTAGAGTGAAGTAGGCCTGCACCATCAACTTTCAAAATATTCCATAAAGCTGTATTAATTAAAGTGGTGCCATATTGGCATAAGAATAGACAAAGAAATCGATGAACCAGAATAGAAAATGCAGACACAAATCCAGATATTTAATTGAGAACTTGGTATATATTTAAAATGACCGTTGAAATCAGTAGGGAAAGGATGGGCCATTTATGGAGTAAGGACAATTAGCTAACTAGTTGAATTAGATTAAAAATGAATTAGATCTTTACTTCGCATCATTTTCAAAAATAAGTGACTTCAGGGTAATACATTTTTAAAAACTATAGGAATAATAGAAGGAATATTGCTGAATATATTTATAATTGGGTATTGGAATAGCCCCTTTTAAAGCAAAATGCAAAACACAAAGGTTTTAACAGAAAAAATTAATAAATTTAACCACAAAATATAAAAAGCTATATAAGATGAAAAATAAAATTAAAATATACAATAGACTGGAGAAAACCCTTGCAAAATATAATATATAATGACTTAATGTAGGAGTGATAAAAATAAAAAAGGAAAAAGAAAACTATAATAGAAAAATGGACAAAGGATATCACAGAAAAGAAGTACAAATTGCTAATAAACACACGAATCAAGGAAATGCAAATTCAAGTAAGAAACTTTTTTTCTGCCATAGATTGGATCAACCTTAAGAAACACAAATTGAAATATAATACCCATTTTTTGCCTATCAAAGTAGCCAAAACACCAATTTTTTTTTTTTTTTTTTTTTTTGCGGTATGCAGGCCTCTGACTGTTGTGGCCTCTCCCGTTGCTGAGCACAGGCACCAGACGCGCAGGCTCAGGGGCCATGGCTCATGGGCCCAGCCGCTCCGCGGCATGTGGGATCCTCCTGGACCGGGGCACGAACCCGTGTCCCCTGCATCGGCAGTTGGACTGTCAACCACTGCGCCACCAGGGAAGCCCTAAAACACCAATTATTGATGAGGGTGAGGAAGACAGGTACTTTCATACACAATTGGTAGGAATGTAAATTGGTCCCTCTCTTTTGGGAGGCAGTTCGGTGGTACTATGAAATTTTAAATGCACACAGTTCTTGGTTTTATTTCTCATTCTCTAGCCCCCCTCCGTTTTTCCCTCATCACTGGGTAGTCAAGGCCTGGCTTCTTTATAGCATAGCACCAGACTTCCAAGGAGGTATTATACAAGCAGAAGCTGCCAGGCTTCTGAAGGGCCAGGCCCAGATCTGCACAGCAGGCCTCCCACCACGTCCAGCAGACCGGACAAGTCACAGGCCAGCCTAGATCCATAGGGGTGGGGTAGGGGAGGTAGGAATCTAGCTCCTGACGGGAAGAATGGCTTGTGGGGGCAGGAATAGGTGGAATTATTTGGCGGCTCTATTTTCAGACAAACTACCCCATAGGTAGTTAGAGTAAAACATATTCCTCCATGTACCACTTCAGCAACATCTCTTAAATGTTTCCAGGGACTTCCCTGGTGGCGCAGTGGTTAAGAATCTGCCTGCCAATGCAGGGGATGCAGGTTCGAGCCCTGGTCCGGGAAGATCCCACATGCCACGGAGCAACTAAGCCCGTGCGCCACAACTACTAAACCTGCACTCTAGAGCCCGTGAGCCACAACTACTGAGCCCACATGCTACAGCTACTGAAGCCTGCACGCCTAGAGCCCGTGCTCCGCAACAAGAGAAGCCACGACAGTGAGAAGCCTGCGCACTGCAACGAAGAGCAGCCCACACTCACCGCAACCAGAGAAAGCCTGCACACAGCAACAAAGACCCAAGGCAGCCCAAAATAAATAAATTTTAAAAATTAAATATTTCCATATTTATGTAAATTTCAAAATATTCTGTTGTTTTGGTCCAGATTTCTTCCCTGAACTGAACCACGTGAGTGGGCACCTATTCTGGTTTTTACTTTCTTTTTTTTTTTTTTTTTTTTTTTTGCGGTACGCGGGCCTCTCACTGCTGCGGCCTCTCCCGTTGCGGAGCACAGGCTCCGGATGCACAGGCTCAGCGGCCATGGCTCACGGGCCCAGCCGCTTCGCAGCATGTGGGATCTTCCTGGACCAGGGCACGAACCCATGTCCCCTGCATCAGCAGGTGGACTCTCAACCACTGTGCCACCAGGGAAGCCCTGGTTTTTACTTTCTTAATGTTTTTCCTATGATCTGTGGATCAGTTATGAAGACAAACAAAAACACAATAAAGCTCCACCACAGTAAATGCTATGCAAAAACTCAATCTTGTAAGCCCTGGTGTTGGGTTACTGTGATGTTAATTAAAAAGTGTTTTATCAGTAGGTGGTATTGTCATAAAATTATAGACAGTGAAACTTCCACTGTGTACAACTGACCTTACACTGAACTGAGAAAGTCCCAGGCAGTCACCTGTCCACACACCATGCACGCACGCATGCACACACACAGGAACAGCTTGAGAATTTCATCCCAGCCCAGTCTGAGAATGGTGCTGAGTAGCCTGGAAGGAGAACAACAGCCAAACACCAATGATGCCACAGCCAAGTTCACATCATCCTGATGCATATGATTTTTTAAGCATATCTTTGTCTTTTCAGATTTACTAAGTGGGTCTGTATTCTGTTCATCCTCGAGTCCTCCCTACGTGCTTCGTGTGTTTCGAGTGCCCTGAGGATAGACACAAAGGAGAATGAGCCCAGGCCCTGCAGGTGGCAGGGAGGAGTGTGCTTGAAAAAGGTGTATTTTAATCAAGCCTCGTGGGTGCTAGGGTGTGCAGGGTGCTTTTCCAGGGGGCACAGAGACAGGGAGCTTCCCAAAAAACCTGATTGGAAGTGACTCTTGAGTGGACGGTGGTTCAGGTTTTTTGGAACTTAGGCAAAAGGAGGTAAGCAGGCACCAAGGTGGCACCTCCTAAGCCGAGCTACTAGGACTCAAGCAAGGGCCGTGGCCAGGTTTGTGTGTTAGTTATCCCTCCACTGGTGGGGGGATGCCAGAGTCGATGGGAGCAAGACTAGAGGCTGAGAGGCCACTTGGGGGGCAATTGCCAAGATTCAGAGGCGGTGACAGGACCTTGAATCTGGAGCATGGCATCAGGATTGATCACCTGTGCCATGATTATACAGGAAATCTGAGTAGCCAAAAGGAAATTTTATGCTCTTGTCATCTTTTCTATGATTATATTATATTCTAAATGAGATCAGAGGATAAGTAGATGAAATTTAACCCATTCTTCTGACATTTTTAACCTCAGCACATTTCTGTTTTTAATTTATATTGTAAACAAAATTTTCTCCCAACTTCTCCTCCAGGAACAATCAGAAGTTTGGTTTCTTGGACCACTCCCCTCCCCGTATGCACAGTTTATTGTCCAACTTAGTAGTCTGAAACCCTTTATAAATTCGGTTATCTAAATCTTGTATAGTATTCAGCTGTCCTATTGACATTATTTTATAAGCTTGCTTTTTGTTACTGTCATAATCCACTTATCTCTTAAAAATGCCTTTGCCTGCTTTCTAAAGGCCGTGGTCTCTGCGCTGAGATTTGCACCTGTGGTTGATGCTGGCAAGTGGTTTCATGTCCATAGGTCTTAAAAATACTCTTCCTTGGGCTTCCCTGGTGGCGCAGTGGTTGAGAGTCCGCCTGCCGACGCAGGGGACATGGGTTCGTGCCCCGTACCGGGAAGATCCCACATGCCGCGGAGCGGCTGGGCCCATGAGCCATGGCCGCTGGGCCTGCGCATCCGGAGCCTGTGCTCCTCAACGGGAGAGGCCACAACAGTGAGAGGCCCGCGTACCGCAAAAAAAAAAAAAAAAAACTCTTCCTTCTCCTCCCTGCCCCCAGAGAGGAAGCTTATCTGGGAACTGGCTTGCTTAAGGTGATGACTTCCCTTCTCTTAAATTTGTGTAGATTTAATGAATTGCCAAAACAGAGAGTAAATCTGGTTTAATTTAAGAAGAGGGTCTGGGATCATCTGGTCTGATAGAAATGATAGGCACAAATCGGCAAGCAGGTTAAGGTAAATTCTTAATAAAATGTTCACCACTGTGATACACTACAGAGGTGAAGGATTGATGTCATTACCATTTTATATTATGTCTCTAGTTTAATACAGAACACAAATCCTGCTCATGCATCAAGCTTGGGCTCAAAGCTGAAGAAGAGAAACCAATAGCAGTTTCAGTGAATGGGATCATCTTGCCCCGTGGTTGTGAACTATAATCATTTCTTAATTGTAACTTGGAACACCTTGTTTTCCCAGTGGTTAACTAGTTTGTGATTTTTGCCCTTCCTACCAAGGACCAGAGTCACTGTGTTTTCACGAAGGACAGTTGTTAGGGTGGTATCATGCCTTGCTTATGCTAACAAGACTTTATCCTTCATTAATCCAACAAATATTTACATTGCTCTGCCCTTCTAGCACATTCTCCAGAGCATACAATGTGCCCCCCAGCGCGCGCGCGCGCGCACACACACACACACACACACACACACACACACACACACACACATGCACAAGGCACTTAACAGACTCTTAGGAGGCTTTGCAGCCCTTCCCAGTTTAACAAGGTAGCAGGTTTGGTTCATGGGGTAACCCCTGCAGCTGTGGCCTGCCTTATTGGGGGAAGGCAAAGAAGTGAACATTTAGTTTGCATAGGTGCCGTGCTAGCTATTTTATATACATTAGCTCATTTGATAATGAGGCTAACCCTGTCAAGTAGCATGTGTTCAAAATGTATTAGTTGCTTGCTTTCTATTCTACATTATGGAAATAACCCGTGTTGAATTAATTTATTACGGCAATAACCCGTGTTGAATTAATTAACACTTTAAATTTGAAATCCTGTCTATATAAGCATGCCCTGGTTGATTTCTAAAGCTAATCTGATGCGTTAAATGGGAAAAGGAGATAAATCATGGCATGGGTATAAGGTTTAAAAAATCTCATGTTTGTGCTTAGTGAACAGAATTTGTCAGGAAAAAAAAAAGAGGTTGAAAAGCTCTTGCTCCAAAGTTTTTTTAGAGGATTATTCAAGGAGTGTGGGAAAATTGACCTCTCCTCTCCTTCTTTCTTAGATATATTCCACCTTTGATCTGGGGGAAAAGTGGACACATCCAAACAGCCTTGTATGGGAAGATGGGAAGGGTGAGGTCACCACACCCGTATGGGCACCGGAAGTTCATCACCATGTCTGACGGAGCCACTTCGACCTTTGACCTCTTCGAGCCCTTGGCTGAGCACTGTGTGGGAGGTAAGCTAGTTTAGGTCATATGATTGGGCCATCACTCAGGGAAGGGGAACTAGTCCGTGAGGGAGCCTCAATATAAATGCTCGAGCCATTGATACTTACCATCGCATTCAGGGTCCTGTAGGAAGTCTGCTGAGGTGCATCACTTAGGAGCAACTGGCAAGGACTGGCTCCAGCGTGTGCTTGCCGGGCGTCCTGTAGGGCTCTTCAGAAAGCATTGTTGAACACAGTTTTTTAGTCCTTTTGTGAAATAGAAAAGCTTGGTATAAGAACTTGGAGCCCAGGACCAGGCCTCTGGTTTGATGACAGCAACAGAAGCTGGACTATTCTAAGTGCTTTATGTATGCTATTATCTCATTTAATCCTCACAACAACCCTGAGAAGTCAGTGCCTTATTATCCCTACTTTACTGATGAGGAAACTGAAGCTGAGAGATGCAGTGTAGCTGGTCTTGTTTGTTGGACAACAGCAGATAACAAAGGCTCTCATATACCCTCTGCTTAGGTTTCCAGAGGTCTGGGACACCTATATCTCAGAAACAACCACGGTTTCTACTGGTGATAAAACTCTCATTGCTCTGTGCAGACTGCACAATAAACATTCATAAAAAGCTTCACAATGAGGACTTCTGAGGAAGTGGAGTTAGATGGCTGCATCCTTTGAATGCTGTTACTACTGGAAGAGGACATGTCTTTTGAGTTCTGTAGTATTCAAAGGCACCTAGTTTTTTACAGGAACTCAGTCAATATTTAGGGGTAAATTCCAGTAAATGTAATATAGCTCTCAGTTATTTAAAACACTTAGAACCTCTGAGTAGCTAGTGACAACTTAGCTTATGTTCCCTCTGTCTGGAATGCTTGTCCCAGACCTTCACACAATTGCCTCTTTGTCATTTAGCTCTCAGCCCCGATGTCACCTCAGAGGGATGGTCCCTGACTCCTCTAACTAGTGTATCCTTCCCAGGAAATCCATCACACCTTCCTGCTCTAGTTCTTCATGGTACCTGCCACTCTCTGAGCTTATTTGCATAGTTGTTTATCATCTGTCTGCTAGAATGTAGGAATCCCCAGAGTCGAATAAACAGTCACAGAAGTGAATAAATGAATAGATTAGGAGTTCACATTGTGCTTCTAAGCCTTGTAGCTGATCTTTCAAATATTTATTTCTCTACCATTTAAAAAAGTTAAATATTTTTTCCCTTGCTTCTAATGCTCTGACTTCTTCTACTATTAAAGTACAAAATTTAAGCAATTTAATTTAACCTGCTCTTCTAGGACTGAGGTGGAAAGTTGAAAAGGACGAAACTGATTCTTTTTTGTGATTGTCTGTGTCTTTCTATCACCCCTGTGCCCAGAAAGGATTGATGAAGGTGGTTCTGGAAGGCAGAAATGCTTCCAGGAAACGCTCTAAGAAAAGCAGCCGTTTTTCCTTTTTAATGATTTCTTCCTGACAACAAAAGGAATAAATACTCACTCATAGAAAATGTAGATAATGTAGAAACATTTAAAAAAAAGAAAAGAATCATCTGTAATCCTACACCCAGCATACCACTGTTAGCGTTTTGTTCCATTTACCTTCGGTTCTATGCAAAGTTTTTCTAAAATTTAAATTACTACACATTATATTATAAATTATAATATAAATATTTCCCCATATAGTTAAAAGTCTAAAAGTCTTCAATAACAAAAGTCTAACAATTGCTTAATAGTCTCCAATGTGGTCATACCATAATTTAATCATTCTGGTTTTGGGCATTTAGCTTGCTTATAATTTTGTTGCTCTCAAATAATCCTTTGATAAGCATCCTTACTCATAAAATTTAAGGCAAGATTCCAAGAATTGGAATTACAAGGTCAAGGTTTAGAAAAAATTTTAAGTTTCTTTATGCATATTGCGTACAAATTTTAAAATTGTTCTTAACTTTCAGAAGGAAAATTTGTGATTAGATTTAATAACCCAAACACCACTTTTCTTTTAAAGAAAAACACATATTCATATTTTTAAGTAGGTAGTTCATGCTCATGATAGAATATTCAAAATGTACTAAAGGATATACAGTAAAAGTGTAAGTCTCTCTCCCACCCTAACAGTGGTACCCACTGTTAGGATTCTTGTGTTTGATTCCAGAGCTAGTGGATGCGTTTATAAACATAGATGTCTTTTCCCCCCAACAAATAGTAGCATATCATAACCCTTTTCTGCACCTTGCTTTTTCCACTTAATACATATTAGAGAGCTTGCCATATCAGTGTATGTAAAGATGTCTCATTATTTTTAAGGGCTACATAATATTTCATCGTTTGGATATGCAAAAATTTATTTAAGCAGACCCCTATTTCTGGACATTTATGTTATATTCGGTCTTTTGCTATTACAATCTATACTGTAGATATGTTGTTTTGTGTATGTACAATGTATCTGTAAGATAAATACCTGAAAGTAAAATTGCTGGATCAAAGAGGTCTAAACAAACACTGCTTTTTATTTTTTCATTCATTCATTCATACAGAATTTCATATAGAAATTAAGAGTAATGCTTGGAAACTTGTATAAGAATTTGACAGAGTGATTTTATATCCATTGACTCTAATAATTAAAAAATTGAGATTTGAATCTTTTTCATTTCATTTTTCTAGTAGTTAATTTTGATTATATTTTATTTTTCAAAAGCATCTGTCCATAATGGATTGGAACTTTTAAAAACTGACCCTTCACCACAAATAATTTGAGAAACACTGCTATAGAGAGTTCCAGCTAGAGGGAAAGATATTCTTTCCCAGAGAAATGAGTGACAAGATGTATGTTAAATTCTCTCCTACTGTTGGCTAAGCCAATGAAATGTAGTTGTGACCATTTATCATGTCACTATTTATTGGCTATCTCGGAATCTCCTCCTCCACCACATAGATGATGTTACCATGGTCATCTGCCCTGGAATTGCCAATCACAGTGAGAAGCAGTACATCCGCACCTTCGTTGACTACGCCCAGAAAAATGGCTATCGGTGTGCCGTGCTGAACCACCTGGGCGCCTTGCCCAACATTGAACTGACCTCGCCACGCATGTTCACCTACGGTAAGCTTGGGGCACAGCCAAGTGGAGAACCCCTTATTTCTTTTCCTACTCCAAGTGTGCTGCTACTTCTGCTTCTGCCTTACTTTTCTAAGTTTAGAATTTGTGCCCATCTGAAAGAGCTGGTGGGGCACACAATTGTAACAGCAGCCCATGTGTACTGGGCATTTGAGAAGCCATGCCTCACATCAGCCTCTCAGCTGGGCACTGGAACAACCCCTATCTCAGCCAATCTCAGAGGCAGAAACTAAAGCTCACAGGGGAAGGTCTTGCACAGCGCCCCCTGCTGGTAAGTTAATGCCCTTCATCACTATGCCCTCCTGATGCTCATTCCTCAGGACTCTTGTGAGTGGCAGGCCAGCGCTGTGATGAGGCATGTGGATGTTAGTGGGAAGGGAGTCTAGCACATTAACAACTCAGTGGGTTTCAGGCTGCTTGAGGACGGGAATTGGATCTCATATTTAGACAAATGCTTCTTGAGTTTCATCGAAGTCCTTTGTTAGGTAAGGCTCTGTGTTCTGGACCGCTCGTTCTTAAATCTTATTTAACTCTCCCTTCAGATTAACTGAACACACATAAATAATAAACATTAAAATATGTGTCTGTATATGTACCAACATTTGTGGTGTTTATAACCACATCAATTATAAGGTGTTTTCATGGGAAACAAATGAAAATTACATTTATAATCTCACCATAACTAATTTTCTCTTTCTTCATCCTCCCATTCTTTTATCTGTGTGCACATAGTTTTTATTTAGATGCAGTCATAGTGTGTATATCTATGGTAACTTAATTTAAATAACTTTATATTCACTAACATAAAGATGCATAGTCATTATATTTAATCTTTTTAAAGAGCCACATTGCTGTGATTACCCTGTTATAGTTTATTTAACCATTCCTCTTTGTAGCCATTTAGGTTATTTAAAGTTTTTCAGCATTTTAAATAATGATGCTATAAATATTTTTTCATAGAACTTTTTTCTTCTCTTTAGTGTCTTCTTGGGAGTAAATTTCCAGGAGTAGAATTTCAGAGTCAGCATTTTTTATACACGTCTTGTACATATTGTCAGATTGTCCTCCAGTAATATTGCTCCAGTTTTTTCCACCCTTGGTGGCATGTGAGGGTGGGTAAGGAAGCGTGAGCGGGGGCACCTGCTCTGTGCCAGGCTGGGGGCTCCCATCCGACTGCTCCTCCGTGTGCACTCCCACCTAAAGACACCCATTTTACAGCCTCCCTTCTGTTCAACAGTTTGGTCAGTAGCTTGAAGATACAGGTGAAGCTCCAGATTTACACGTAACACAGGCACATGGGGAGTAGTGAGTAAGTGAGAGACAGGTTTGGATCAAAAGGCAGAAACAGGCAGTATCTAACAAAAATGAAAACAATGGAGAACAATTATAAGGTCCTGTACTTAGATATACAAATTCGGGTGCACAAGTAGAGGATGGGGAAGTGTGGCTTGGCCGCAGGGTCTGGGACGGGAGTGCTACCTAACAGCACGAAGTGCCAACAAGACAAGAAATGCCAACGAGAACACTTAACATGTGCCCAGCACAGCACCACCGTTTCCCATGGACGTGATCTCTTCCATCTCCACAGCAGCCCTTGAGGCAGTGAGTGAAATTGTGATGGAGAGACTGAAGCACAGAGAGTTTAAGTAATTCGGGCAGGGAGAGAACCCGTAAGTGGAAGAGCCAAGATAAGAGCCTGAATCTTGCCGCCCTGGCCTCCAGAATCCTAGGAGAGGAGCTAGGCCTGTGCAGTCCAGGCCCCCGCCCCTCAGAGTGCTGAGCTATAGAGACAGGAGTCTAGACTGGGGGGCACTCGCACACAAGTCGAGGAGTCTGGTGGCTAAAGGAGCAGAGACGAGTCGGCTCAGTGTGGGACGTGGTCACAGAGAGGCTACCCAGCCCTGCCACTGGCCAGCTGTGTTACCTTGAATTTGCTTAACCTCGGTTCCAGGTTCTTCAACTGCAAAGTGGGGGTTACAGTTTTACAATTAAATATGGGTCACTAAGGACTTAGCAGGCGATTGAGTACCTAACATATAGTATCCACTTATGAAATGTTCGACTTATTCAAATACTTGAAGATCCTATAATGCTAGTGAAAGATTAGCAGTGCTCTGTGTGGCCCAGATAAATAAGACGTGTTCTGCAGGGGAAGATGGGAATATCAATAATAATTACAATACAGTATGATGAGTGCACCAGTTGAGAGTGTCTGGTGGGCGCACAGCAGCAGGGTGGAGAATCCAGCCTGTCTCCATAGGCAAGGGTCACGCGTGGAAGGAAGGGTCCTCCCAGAAAAAGCATTTGAACTGGGTCCTCAAGGTGAGGAGGGGTTGGAGCTCAAAAATAGAGAGATGGGGGCTGTGGGGTAAACAGCCCTACAGCTGCCTTTTAAGAGAATGGCACATCTGGGCTGGCAAGCAGAATTTGAGAAGGAAAATCCGTGGGGTGAAGTGAGTCCATCTAGGGTGAGCTCAGCACCCACATCTTTCATAGTAATTTAACTTACCCTTTTTGTTGTTGTCACCGTTTGTTTCATCAGAATTTTATAAATAAATTCCTATAGTTTATTTTAGTAGTTTTCCAGAAAGACAGGTACCTAAAGATATGGATGATTTTTCTAGCTGTGCTATTTAGTTCTTTTGTTTATCAGTACATCTTTTAACTGTTGAGGTGCATTGTTTAACCATCGGTTAGTAAGGTCAAACAAATGTGACCTGAGGTCAAAAATCCAGAACTTAAGGCACTTGAAATCCAAACAAAAAAATCTCTGGGGGCGTCCCTGGTGGTGCAGTGGTTGAGAGTCCGCCTCGATGCAGGGGACACGGGTTCGTGCCCCGGTCCGGGAAGATCCCACATGCCGCAGAGCGGCTAGGCCCGTGAGCCATGGCCGCTGAGCCTGCGCGTCTGGAGCCTGTGCTCCGCAACGGGAGAGGCCAGAACAGTGAGAGGCCCGCGTACCGCAAAAAAAAAAAAAAAAAGTCTTTGGTAGCTTAGAGAAGGTGTTAGTACTTCCTTAAGTGCTATTAATATGACTTTAGTTTAAAAGAATGGGTTTTTAAAGAATGAAATTTTGCTGTTTGCAACAACACAGGTGGACTTGGAGGCCATTATGCTAAGTGAAATAGAGACAGAGAAAGACAAGAAAATAGAAAGAAATAGAGACAGAGAAAGACAAGTAGTGTATGATATCACTTATATGTGGAATCTAAAAAATACAACAAACTAGTGAATATAACAAAAAAGAAGCAGATACACAGACATAGAGAACAAACTACTGGTTACCAGTGGGGAGAGGGAATGGGGGAGGGGCAATATAGGGGATTAAGAGGTAGAAACCTCTTATTTTGTACCTTAGGTATAAAATAAGCTATAAAGGGGAATTCCCTGGTGGTCCAGGAGTCCAAGGATGAGGGTTCAATCCCTGGTTCTGGAACTAAGATCCCACAGGCCGTTCAACACGACCGAAAAAAAAAAAAAAAAAAGCTACAAGGATATATTGTACAACATGGAGTATTTTCAAATATTTTATAAATATAAGTGGAGTATAACCTTTAAAAATTGTAAATCACTATATCGTACATTTGTAATTTATATAATATTATATATCAACTATACTGCAATTTTAAAAAATAAAAGAATGGGTTTTTAATAAACGGTTCCCTGGACTGATGAATAAGGAGCAATCCTTCAGCAAAGCTGGCCTGATACATTAGAGCAAAGCCTATGTTTGTTACTTTTCACTGGTAAAGTGAGGCAGCTCAACTGTTAACAAGCTAGAACTGAAAAATCTTCATCACACTTAGTCCTGTATTGACTAGTTGCCTATTTATGGACTTTCTATACTTCAGTATAAATATATTTGTTGACTTTTATTTCTACACCTAATATCATTCATTTTTAATTACTGTTGCTTTGTGATATGGCCTAATATCTGATAGGATTCACCCTGACCCATTGCTTCTTCAGCGTGTGCGTTTGTCTCTCTGCGTGTTTATTTTTTCAGTTGAACTTTAGAATTACTTTGTCAAGTTCTGTGTTGAGTTTCTGTACCAGTCAAGATGGACTCGATTATGCTGTGGAAACAACCCCCAAATCTCACTGGTTTAAAAACAAAGATTTATGTCTTCCTCACATGACAAATCCATCCTGGCTTGGCCGGGGGTGTGCTATGTCCCATCACCATCCTCACTCAAGCACCCAGGCTCATGGAGCAGCCCCCATCTGGAGCATTACCCGTAGAGGTCACAATTTATTGGCCAAAGCACATTACATGGTCAAATCTAACTTCAGTCGGGTGGGGGAGGTGTGTTGTTCCCAGAGAGGGAAGTAGATTTTGGTGAACTCTAGCACACTGTATCACAATTTTTGAATAGAAATTTTATTGTATAAATTAACTTGGAAAAGTTCGTTGTTACAGTGTTTTCTTATCCAGGAATGTGGAACTTCCCTTCAAGTCTTCCTTTATTTCTCCCATAAAGAACTTCTAGTTCAGTGGTTATCAACATTAGAATTCCCCTGGGGAACTTCTGAAAGATACCAAGGCCAGGGGCCAGCCCCCAGGAGTGTAAGGTTCCCCCCGCCCCAGGCTGAGAGCCACAGATGTAGGTCTTACACATTCTTTGTTTCCTCTTCAGTTTTTTTCTTTTACCTTTTTATTACAGAAATGTTCAAAATATAGAAAAGTAGAGAGAATGGTGAAATGAACTCAGAATAAACCCCTCTGTACCCATCACTCAACCTCAACAAGTACTCAGCTTCTGGCCAATCTTATTTCATCCATAAACCACACCTTTCCTGCATCCCCCTTCCAAGATTGTTTTGGAGCAAGTCCCAGACAGCCTATCATCTCATCTGTGACTGTTTCAATGTGATGCTAAGGTACATGGACTCTCTGTAAACTGTTTTAGTATGCTAGGGCTACCAAAGCAAAATACCATAGCCTGGGTGGCTTAAATTAAAGAAATGTATTTTCTCACAGTTCTGGAGTCTAGAAGTCTAAGTTCAAACTGTTGGCAGGTTTGCAAAGGCTTCTTTCCTTGGTTTATAGATGGCTGTCTCTCTGTGTGTCCATGTCTGTGTCTCTGTCTGTGTCCTAATCTCCTTTTCTTTCTTTTTTTTTGTCAAATATCCATACCATTTGTTTTGTTTTGTTTTTGAAATTTATTTATTTATTTATTTTTGGCTGCGTTGGGTCTTTGTTGCTGCACGCGGGCGGGCTTTTCTCTAGTTGCAGGGAGCGAGGGATACTCTTAATTGCGGTGCGCGGGCTTCTCATTGCAGTGGCTTCTCTTGTTGCGGAGCATAGCCTCTAGGCGTGCGGGCTTCAATAGCTGTGGCTCGCAGGCTGTAAAGCGCAGGCTCAGTAGTTGTGGCGCACAGGCTTAGTTGCTCTGCGGCATCTGGGATCTTCCCAGACCAGGGCTCGAACCCATGTCCACTGCATTGGCAGGTGGATTCTTAACCACTGAAGCACCAGGAAAGCCCTAATCTCCTTTTCTTATAAGGACACCAATTATATTGGGTTAGGGCCTACCCTAATGACCCCATTTTAACTTAATTACCTCTCTAGAAGCCCTGTCTCCAAATACAGTCACATTCTGAGGTACTGGGGCTTAGGACTTCTACATATGAATTTGGGGAGGACACAATTCAGTCCATAACATAAACATAGCACAGTACCATCATCACACCTAAAACTTTAACAGTATTCCTTCATAGCAGTTCAGTTTCCCCAGCTAACTTCTTTCTTTGTTATTTTCCTTTTTAATTACAGTTTGCTCAATTCGGGATCTAAATCAGGTCCCATATATTACAGTTGTCTCAAAGGTTTCTTAAGCCTCTTTTAAATCTCCTTCCCTTCACTTTTTTTTTTTCTTTTTTTTGGCTGTGTTGGGTCTTCGTTGCTGCGTGCGGGCTTTCTCTAGTTGCGGCGAGTGGGGGCTACTCTTTGTTGCGGTGCACAGGCTTCTCATCGTGGTGGCTTCTCTTGTTGTAGAGTACAGGCTCTAGGTGCACGGGTTTCAGTAGCTGCAGCACGCGGGCCCTAGAGCACATGGGCTCCGGTAGTTATGGCTCGCGGGCTCTAGAGCACAGGCTCAGTAATTGTGGCGCACGGGCTTAGTTGCTCCACAGCATGTGGGATCTTCCCGGACCAGGGCTCGAACCTGTGTCCCCTGCATTGGCAGGCGGATTCTTAACCACTGTGCCACCAGGGAAGTCCCTCCTTCCCTTCACTTTTAATAGACCCAGTCAAGTCAGCCTCTTCCATGTGGGGTAACTGGATGTGACATGAGGGGGGTCCAGATACCTGGGACATGGCACAGCCCATCCAGAACATATGAGGGCACCAGGCACTGGCCTGAGGGGCCTGCTGACCTCAGGTCTGCCCAAGTTCTGTGTGGAGGGCCCTTCTCTTGTCTCACCAGGTTTCACCTTGTCATGCAGGACTCAACCAAGATGGCACCTTCTTAGAGAACCCTTCCAAGACTCCCCTCGCCCCCAGTCATTCTCTGTCTAATCCCCCTCTTCACATTCAAGGCACGTATGGTTTGATGAAATGTTGTATTTGTTTACATGTTTATTTCCTGTCTCTCCATCCCCAATTCCCCTCCACAAGTGCCCGGGGTCTTTGTGCTCCTGTTCTAGCCCCACAGGGCTTCGAACCCTGCTTGGCCCACAGAAAGTGCTCACTAGGTCGGTGTTGCCTGAATGAGGACTGAGAGGAAGGGTGCGAAATGACAGTTTGTGGATGGAAGGTGATGTGCAGACTAGCGTGCCTCAAACAGGTGTGCCTTATGGTTGTATGACCTGTCCTTATGTAAACCGTGTCGCTCTGGAGCAGATGGCAGGCCTTCCAGTCACTGTGATACTCTTGGGGCCTTTGGAAACTGTGACCTTGACCAGAGCATACTAAAGAGGGCATCAGCATGAAGCCCTCATTCTTCATTTCCTGTTTCCCCCCCCACACACACACACCTCTCTTTCTGAGAAAATTGCAAAAGACCTTTTCCTGCTTATCAAACTAACTCTGTTCTAAACCACGTAAGCACTAATCCCTTGTTATTGGGCATCTTTGCTGATGTGATTAGAAATTGTTGAAAATAGATCTCTTGAACAGAAGAATTTCCTAAATGGATAACCTTACATTCTTGTGACTTAGAATCACATGAATCCTTAGTTCTGCCTTTGAAAGATAAATTCATTAAGGAAAATCCTGCATGACAGCAGTTACCATTTATCTCACACTAACAGTGCCAGGCATGTGCTGAGCATGCACGGGTAATACTTCCCTTGATCCTCCTGATGCCTCGGAGGTAGGCGTTAGTTTCCCCACTTCCCAGGCTCAGGGAAGTTAAGTACCTTGCCTGGGGTCACACAACCAGTAAGTGGTAGGACCAGCATTCAAACTGCGTGATTCTTAACTTCAACTCAGTACCACCTCTGCCGTAGTGTTCATTTCCTATTTATGATATTGCTTATTAGAATAAAGGGGAGCAGGGAGGTAGTTGAGCATTAAAAAGATTTGTCCCCACTATGGTGGTAGTGGTCATTACTGTTTTTATTAGTAGCTGTCGCTTACATTGCACTTGTTGTGTGCCAGGCACTGTTCTAAGTACTTTATAGGATGTATTAAATCAGTCATCTCCCTTTTACAGATGAAGAAACTGAGGCCCGGCAAGGTTGAGTAACTTGCACATACTGTATAGCACAGGGAACTCTACTCAATACTCTGTAATGGCCTAGATGGAAAGAGAATCTAAAAAAGAGTGGATATGTGTGTATGTATAACTGATTCACTTTGCTGTGTACACCTGAAACTAACACAACATTGTAAATCAACTATACTACAATAAAAATTTTTTTTAGAAAAAGGTTGAGTAACTTGCTCCAGATCACAAAGCTGATGAGTGGGTGATCCAGGTTTCCATCCCAGGCAGTCTAGTCCTGGAGTCCATGCTTTTGAACAACTACATAGCCTTTCCATGTAAGGGACTGCATCCTGCTGATACTTCTAAGGAGTAAGGAAATAGTTCCCAGTCGGATACATTTTAGGTTTAAGGCAAAAGAGCAGCCAGGAGCTTCTCAGAGCCACAGAAACAGGCCTGTTGGGTTTGGGCTCTGGTTTTTGTTTATCTCACATCCTACAGACATTCATGAGGCCAGACCCTGTGATGAGAATACAGGTGGGAATTCAAGTCCCTGCTTTCCGGAAGCTCCCATTCTAGTGAAGAACAGCTCACCATCGAGGGAAGGGGGGGAAACAGTCCCAATCAGTCTGCACTTACTGGCTGGGCTTGTCCAAGAAGAATATTTACCAACAGCAGCCTTTTTAAGGACAGGGGCCAGATTTTAGTATTCAATTTTTATATTATGTTCTTGTTAATCTCCTGCATATAGCGTATCACTTAGAGAGAGTTGCTCAGGGAATGCCTGCATAAGGAAAAGGCAGTGTTTTAGAGTCCAACAGATGGGAATTTGAATTCCACAGTTGGGGAAGTTAGCATTAATATAAAAGTACACAGCATGAGGCCCAGCAAATACCAGTAAATGCCAATGATTATTGTCTTTATTAGTCTTTCACTCTTACTTTGTGTTTTCTGTGAGCCCACTTAGAGGAGAAAAGGTGAAAGTTTACTTGAACAATTAAATGGCCTAGCCTCTATGTCGGCTTCAAACAGTTGACTGCCTGTGAACTGTCATAAGGGCCAATTTGAGAAGCAGTGCTCGTTGAGCATAAATTTCTGTTTTGAGCTTGGTCTGAGTTATGACTCTTTTTACAGGTATGGCAAGGCCCCGGTGGTTATTTTGAAGGGTGCAGTGCTTGCTTTCCAGCTTCATAACCTTCAGTACTGGCTCCTTGCCAAATCTGGTGGGCCCAGGCTGAGGGTAGGGGGGGGTGGTCACACACCTCCAGCTCAATGTTACTGGCTTCTATATTCAAAATCAGTACTGGAAAGTTGTTTTTATCGTAGTACATGTTTATTAGCTATATTTTAACTTTCTAAAAATTATTTTCATTCTTTAAAAAATTTCCTTACCACTTGCCTCAGAATAGTTCATAGATTTTTTTTTTTAACCAGCAGATATTAAAGATTTCCCTTTTGATGAGTTACATGACATTATCTGATCTGACCAAAGACAAAATGTGAAACTGTTAGGATGACTAGTAGAACCCACAAGGGTAGAATTTATCAGTCTTTTAAATTTCTTATTTAAGTACGATACTTTGCTGGAACAGACTGGGGGTCCATAACCCTATCTTCTGGATGAGATCAATGAATAACACTTGAAAATGAAGGAAAGCATAGAAGTCTTGAAGATTTTTTTGAAGTGTATTTATCATACAGGGCCTAATCTTTAATTGGAACACTGCGGTAGTGAACAATTGACTTAATTGATTTTTTAACCTAGGCGGTGTTAGGAATGTGAGTAATGTCGTCAGTGATGCTGCAGGGGACCAGTAAATTCAGGAAATATTCTGCTCCATCTTTATCTTTGGCTAAATGCCTTATCCCAGCAGTCCAGTATTCATATTCAGAGCAAAGTAGAGCTGGATCAAGTCCACCAGCCAAGGAAACGAACTAAAAACCAGAATGATCCAGTTGTGGTTATTCTGACCTCCATTTCTAAGACTGACCTTGATGTCTTATGACCAGAAAGTTAAGAGCCAAGTTAAGTGCCAAGTGACAAAGGGTCTATGAGTTTGATCTTGATTAGAGGAAAAATTTAAGATTTTTAAAAAGTCTTTTCTATATCAGATGAAAGGAATAAAAATAATAACCTTGCATTGGTGACTCAGTCAATAAGGTGACTGAGTCCCTTAGAATCATGAGCCTCCTAAGAACTTAGGACCGAACACCAACCTAGGACATTTTGACATTGAAAATGGTCTCAAACGATTTAAATTACCTTTTCCTGTGAGTTTAAACAGTGAAGTGGGCTCTTCCCTTATTTCTAAACATCTGGCTTTCTTACATTAGACATCAAGCTGAGAAGAGGTACATGAAATCACAGCATCATCTTCTGTTGCTTGGAGGAGGAGCTCATTAATGTCCAATTGGGTTTAATACAGGATTTTTTTTTTTTAACTGTCTTTTGGAACCTCAATGTAAGATCAGAAAATTTTGCCTTGCTTAGGGGATAGCATTTCCATCTTAGAAGGGAGGGAAGCCCTGTACCTGGGGTCACCATATAATTTAGCAACCCAACTGGGTCACTTATGAGAGTGAAAAAGGACCTTACTAATAACTGCATCAGAATAACAGACAAACTCCAGGACTCTCTCAGGCAAACTAAGGTGTATGGTCACTCTGCTATACAGCATGCTGTAGAGGTCACCCACATGATCCAAGGCATTTTGCCACAAAGAGTTGCAGACAGTGATTTTTAAGAAACTTCTACTTTGTTAGAAGTAGAAGTAACTGCTCAATCTAGCTGAAGATATTTGATTAGATCATGAACATAAATGTTTCTGTAAGCTTTTCATGTCTACCATTTTAATTGATGCAGACTCCATTTTAGTTTTTTTTTGAATTTTATTTTATTTATTTTTTATACAGCAGGTTCTTATTAGCTATGTATTTTATACATATTAGTGTAGATATGTCAATCCCAATCTCCCAATTCATCCCACCACCACTGCCCCCAACCGCCACTTTCCCCCCCTTAGTGTCCATACTTTGTTCTCTACATCTGTGATGCAGACTACATTTTGAATCGTATTCATGATTCCAGATGACAGCCAGGAACTGTGTTGCCTCTGCAACAGTCAAGTGTTATAATGGCAGAAGGACACTGTGGGAAGGGAGTGGGGGGGGGGGGGGGAGGTGGGTGAAGAGAGAGGGAGAATGGGGAAGCGAAGGAATTTGCAGAAGTTCAAGCATCTTAGTAAAACATCTGACAAGACCATCTGCTGAGAGTCATTGAGCTTGGAGAGGGTGCCCAGGGAGGGGCCCAGAGTTTAGGGACATGTTGGGGAGTAATACTGTGAGCAGAACTGTGGAGGAGCCTCGACAGGTCTGTGCTTTCTGGATGAGATCTGAATATTTAACCTTCAGACAGAAGAGGGCAGTTTTCAGCATCCTGTACCCCGGGAAACAAAGCCAACAGCACTCATTTGCGAAAATCTTTGTTTCAGAGTTAAAGACAAGGCAAATTCATATGGTGGGCAAAGAAGGCTCTCACTTTATTTCCACAGCTGTTTTCTTCCCGAGTGAGTCAGCTTTGCAGCAGCTTGCCCACAGCTCTAGGAAATGACTCACACACCTTCACTATGAAAATGCTAGGGGCTGCTAGGCCGCCAACAGTCTGCCAGTGAGCCATGTTGTTAGCTGACCACTCTCTTGCATTAAATTTAGTGGGAAGGACATTTAGGTTCTTCTTTCCCGTCCCCTGCTCAGTCACGCTGGCTGATACTGTGTGCTTTCATGCCGCATGATTCAAACTTCCTTCTTACCGAACTCCATCAATGGCACGCCCACCATGTGCCTGGTGTGGAGGATACAGAGATGACTCAAAGTCTCCATCCACAAGGAAGACCACGTCTCTGGGTCCTTGTATTTGAGCTGACTGAGTCATGTTAGTGCCATTTTGGGGGAAATGGCTTTTGAAATAGATGGTACAAGAAAAAGGTCTCTCCTGTCCTCGGCAGTTTGCTTTTCCAACATAGGCCTGTGGTACTCATCTGTCTAAGGCCAGGTTAGTGCCTCCTATTTCGTTGTCTTAAAAAGCTGCAGCAAGGGCTTCCGTGGTGGCGCAGTGGTTGAGAGTCTGCCTGCCGATGCAGGGGACACGGGTTCGTGCCCCAGTCCGGGAAGATCCCACATTCCGCGGAGCGGCTGGGCCCGTGAGCCATGGCCGCTGAGCCTGTGTGTCCGGAGCCTGTGCTCTGCAACGGGAGAGGCCACAACAGTGAGAGGCCCGCGTACCACAAAAAAAAAAAAAAAAGCTGCAACAAGATTATATAAGGGCCTACTGTATAGCACAGGGGGGAGAAAAAGGTAAAGTCTGTTTGCAGGACATATATTAAGTTAACCTTAAAAATGCATTCCAATATACATTTGTCTGTAGACAAATACTGTTTGATTCCACTTATACGAGGGACCTAGAACAGTCAAATTCACAGAGTCTGAAAGTACATTGGTAGATGCCAGGGGCCGGGGTCGGTGGCGGGGTTGGTGAGGGGGAATGGGGAGTTACTCTTTAATGGGGACAGAGTTTCAGTTTAGGAAGGTGCAAAATTCGGGAGATGGATGATGGTGAGAGTTGCACAACAATGTGAATGTACTTAGTGCCACTGAACTGTACACTTAAATATGATTAAAAATTTTTTTAAAGTGGGCTATAGAAACATTAAAAAAAAAAGATTATATACCTAAATCTTGTTACTGGTGCTAATCCTTTAAGGATTAAATACATAGAACCTCATTACAATCCTCCTAGTATTAAAAAAACAGGTAGCTGCAGCTCTTAATAAAAGAACCCAGGGAGGGGTTCCCAGACACTGAGGGTGTTTGGTAACTGACATCCGGTGGAGATCCCGGGAGGACCCTGCATCTACCAGCGGGCTGATCCTGGAGCTGGGCAGACACCATGTCCTTGCCTTTCCCTTGCCTGGGAGAGATGGCAGCTCTTCACAAAACACCCAACAGCTTGTCTAGGATTATGTAGACCTGGCCTTTTATCCAGATCAGAAGTGCTTGAATCGAATTAAACTGAGGCTCCCAAAGTGCCTACACAATTAGCTATAATTGCTCCTCAGTAGTGTAGCAAATCCGAGTTACAAAATCCAAGTTTTGTAACTGCCCCAGTGACATCTGAACATCTCCTCTAGGTCTCAAATAATTAGTCTCAGACCTGGATAAAGATAGGTAGGTCCAAAAGGCATCAGATGGTGAAAAAGTAAGACTTTTCACAATTGAAAAATAAATCCTGGCCGTGCAATTACTTATGTAGATTTGGGATACAAGACAAAGGACTTGGGCTATGGGGTTAGACATGGGTCCAAAGCCCGTTGCTCCCACTCACTCACAGGGCCTAGCACAGGGCCTGGAACGTAGTGACTCCTTCCCATTCGTTTAGATGATACTGACTGAGTGCCCGCTGAGTGCCAGGCCCCACAGATACAGTGGTGAACAACACCAGGAATATCTTTGCTTGATGGCGTTTATAGTCTAATAGAGAGGCTCATTCAATGGTAGAACAAAACTTAAAGATACAAATAATTAGCCAAGGGATGAAAAAATTAGGCAGAGTCCCAAGGAAATGGTGGTAGAAACAATTGACAATAAGTCCCTTAGTACCATTTCTTGTACAGGCAAATAATGTCCCCATCACAAGCTGCACACATCACTGCCCCAGCATGAGGGATGTGTTGGGTGTATTTAACATAGTTGAAACTGGTCTAAGGATATTTAAACATCTTTTTAAGAAATTATTCTTGATTTTCACTAGATTTTTTAACTGGCTGGATTTTTATTGAAAAAGTAATGTATATACACAGGAAAAACATTCAAATGGTGCAAAAATCTGTATAGCAATAAGTCAAACTATGTCTTCCTCCCATCCTAGCCCCTGGTTTTCCTCTTCAAAAAAATAAAAATAATAATAATAACTGCTATAGTTTTCCAGCAAATATTCAATCAGATATGTGTACACATATAATCCCTTTAAAAACACAAGTACACACAGGAGATGGTGCCATCCCACTGCTTCGCTCTTGTTTTGGCCCCTCAGTAAGCTGGGTCAGGGTCATTCCACATCAGCAGACCGGACTCTACCTCATTCTTTTTCACAGCAATTTAACTAGTCCTCTTACTGGTGGAAATTTAGGTTATTTCCAATCCTTTGCTGCTGCAAACAGCGCTGCAGGAAACATTCTTGCACATATATCTTCGCACACATCTGCAGTATAAAGTCCCCCAAAGTGGAATTGCAGGACCAGAGGTTTGTCCTTTTGAAAGCATTAATAAATGTTACCACATTGCCTTCTGAAGGCTATTCCAGTGCCCACTCCCACATCAGTGGATGGACCAACAGTCCCGGTACCCACACCCTCCCCAGTGCTGGGTATCGGCAAAGTTGATCTTTTCTAATATGGGCAGTGGAAAAGGATTGTGAATTGTCGTTTTAATTTGCATTTATTTAACTGTGAGTGACATGAAGCATCTCTCTGAACCGCCCTTTTAAAAGACAAAAGAGGGCTTCCCTGGTGGCGCAGTGGTTGAGAGTCCGCCTGCCGATGCAGGGGACACGGGTTCTTGCCCCGGTCTGGGAAGATCCCACATGCCGCGGAGCAGCTGGGCCTGTGAGCCATGGCCGCTGAGCCTGTGCGCCCGGAGCCTGTGCTCCGCAACGGGAGAGGCCAAAAGATACAGAAAATTGAAGATTTTACCCACCTTTCCTATCAACTCAGACAGGGGTTCTCAAAGTGTGTTCCCTGGACCAACATTGCCTGGGAACTTGCTAGAAATGAAAATTCTCATCCCACCCAGACCTCCTGAATCAAAGATTCTGGAGGTGGGACCTAGCAATCTGTGTCTTAATGAGCCCTCTGTTTAGACCCCACCCCTAGAGTTTCTGATTCAGTAGGTGGCGTGAGGCATAAGAACTTGCATTTTGAACAATTCCCAGGCAATGCTAATGCCGCTGGGCCAGGGACCACACTTTGAGAACCGCTGGGCTAGTGCATTTTTCTTGCAGTAATATTTAACCTCAATGCAGCTTTTCTGATCCACTCTACAAGAACGATTACCAGAAAGCAGTTGTGGGTATTTAGGGCTTTAAAGATTGTTTTTGTTAGGAGTTTGATGGACCCGGTAGAGCTGCCCTGTTGGGTTGAGCAGGGGTTCACCCACTACAGAAACCTGGCTTTGAGGAAATATTTGGAAAGCAGCTACCAGGGCAACAGCCCTGCTTCAGAAGCTTCCAAAAGGCAGGGCAGTGCCTCCGTGTGGGCAGATTGCTTACTGCAAGTGGAAAGGGAAGTCTGAAGAGGCTGGTCCAGAGACCAAGTGGGAGTATGCCTTAAAGAATGCTTTCTCCTATTAGTCTGAGCCAAACGGATCCTTGTTCCCTGGAACAGTGGTTCTCAGCCCTGGTTGCACTTTGGAGTCCCCTGTAGATCTCATAAAAGAACACCCATGCCCGGGTCCTACCCTCAGATAGTCTGATTTAATTAGTTTGGGGAGGGCCCAGGCATTAGTATTTGTTGTTGTTTTACAAGATCCTCAGGTAATTCTAATGTGCAGTCAGATCACAGAACACTGCTTTGGAGAAAAATCTAGAAATCTAAATTGGCCTTTTCAAGTGTTAAGCTACAATCCCTTGTTTAAATGATTTTTTTTAATTGTGGTAAAATACACAAAAATTTACCATTTTCATCATTTTTAAATGTACAGTTCAGTAGTGTTAAGTACATTCACATTGTTGTGCAATCAATCTCCAGAACACTTCTCATCTTGCAAAATTAAAACTCCATACCCGTTAAACAACAACTCCCCATTCCCCCTCCCTCCAGCCCCTAGCAACCACCATTCTACTTTCTGTCTCTGTGAATTTGACTACTCCTTGTACTTCATGTAAGTGGAATCCGACAGTATTTGTCTTTTTGTGTCTGGCTTTTTTCACTTGGCATAATGTCCTCAAGATTCATCCACTTTGCAACATGTGTCATAATTTCCTTCCTTTTTAAGACTGAGTAATATTCCATTGTATACATGTACCACATTTGGTTTATCCATTCATCTGTTGATGGACACTTGGGTTGCTTCCACCTTTTGGCTGTTGTGAATAAAAACTGCTATGAACATGGGTGTACTTAAATAATATTTTTAAAAGAGAAGAGAAGTAACAGTTATAATAATAGTTAACATTGAATACTTACTATGCCCTGGTCTAAGCCTTTTACCTACATCACTTTACTCAGTCCTGCAAACCAACTCTGTAAGGTATTCACCATTATTACCTCCATTTTACAGATGCAGAAACAGACCCAGAATGGTTTGGTAACTTGCCCAAGGTATTTTCCAAAGTTCCCTTAGGATAAAAATCATTTGGAGTATTTGTTAAAAGTACCCATTGCCAGACCCCATGCTGTATCTGTGGACTCTGAGCCTCCAGCAGGGAGCCCAGAGGTATAGATTTTCCTTGTACCCCAGGATTTGCTTGTCATCATTGGGAAGTTGAGAGCATTGGGGGCCACTAAAGGGGCCTACCCTAAACAGTGTGACCACAGAGCTCTTTCACTCAGCCATGGGGCCAGACTGCCTCATTAATGCTGAGTTTTTAAGGCCTCTTATGGCCTAAGAGAGGTGAACAAATGTCTGTAACAGGAGTTCTGAATTCTTTATATGTTGCATGCCTGAGCAGCCGTGATATCAGCTGAGTGTGTTTGAAGACTCCCCCCTCTTTTACATCACATCTCCCCATTTTAAACCTAGCGTTTCCCAGAGATATAACATTCCTTCTATTGCTACCTTTTTAAAAAGAGAAACTTGGATAAATAACCTAGGTGGGGACAAAAGTCTGGCGTTTCAGATTCCTAAGTTAAGAGTCAGGGTTCCCTCTGGACCAGCTTTTTGTTGCTCCAGGAGGCTGTCACCAGGACCCATCAGAGGCCTTCAGAATCCACTCAATTCATCAGCTATTTATTGAAGGGCTGCAAGGTGCACCACCCTCTGCTGGGTGCAGGAGGGAGAAAAATAGGAGACTTGATCTCTTATATCTCAATGGAGAGAGAGACGTACTTCCTTTTCAGGGTGACGCCTGGGTCTTTCCATGTTGGGAGGGAGCAGCTCTTGGCCCCCAGTTTTTCCCCTAGTCTTAAGCATCTTTTGCCACCTTCCAAGCCTCAGGAGCTCCGAACACTTTCAAATTGCAATCGTTAGTCAAAGTCTGGGGGATCTTGTCTGGAAAGAGGCGCGAGGGGGCCTCTAGGAGTGTCAGGAATATTTTCCGTCTTGATCTGCACAGTGGTTGCATGGGTGTAAATGCGTAGATTCATCGATTGTGCACTTTCCCGGGTGTATGTTATACCTCATTAAAAATAAAAATAAAAAAGAAGGCAGCTTTATGTGTATTGTTACACAATGGCTTCCGAAACATATTGTTAAAAAAAAAAAAAACAGTGCTAAGCAATATGTATGCTGCCATTGGTTTTGTTTTGTTTTGTTTTTGCGGTACGCGGGCCTCTCACTGTTGTGGCCTCTCCCATTGTGGAGCACAGGCTCCGGACGCACAGGCTCAGCGGCCATGGCTCAGGGGCCTAGCCGCTTCGCGGCATGTGGGATCTTCCCGGACCGGGGCACGAACCCATGTCCCTTGCATCGGCAGGCGGACTCTCAACCACTGTGCCACCAGGGAAGCCCTGCCATTGGTATTTTTAAAAAGAGTATAGGAAAGTACCTTTTACCACATCTTTTATGTCATTTGAATTTTGTACCATGTGCATGAATAACTAACTCAAAAAAAAACACATTTAATGCAGATTCCTGGGCCTGGCCACCATCTTACTGAATAAGCCTCTTTAGGGGTGAAACCCAGGAATGCCCGTTTCTAACACCCTCTCCAGGTGATTCTTTGTGCCCCATGGGCTGAGAACCCCTGCATGGGGTTGTGCTGGCCTTCCACTGTTAAGAGGAAGACAGATCCAAGGGGGAGCTTGTCCCGGCTCAGAAGGTCGTGTCCCTCAGGGTTTGTGGGTTAGAAGAGGAGCCGTTCAACTCTCTTAGGAATGTCCAGCCCTCTGAGCTGGCTTTGATAAGCAGGAAGATGTGGAAGAAGTCTGTTTTCATTTTTTTTTTTCAACGAACAAAATCCATACCGTCTTCATGCTGGTCTGTCTCGTACATGCCTCTTGGCAAAGTCCCTCACTTTCCCTGTTAGGTTTTATTTTAAGTTGTCTCCCTGCTGAGTCTGGGGCTGGGCCTTAGAAGGATGTGATGAACCCCTTCATTTGTATGGCCACTAACCTTCTCCTCTTCGCAAAGCTGCTGAGACATAACATGACTTCACCAACTTCCCAAGGGGACACCAGTTGACATCATCCCTCCTGGGCAGACTGGGCCCAAACACCCTCTCCGTTCAGAAGTCTCCTCTGTATGTTTCTGAATGGGTCTGTCTCCCACGGCACCTGTCCCTATGTCACCAAGAACATTTTATCCTAATCCCACAGAGCATCTTGGCCGTCCCTCTGGACTAAAGTTTGTCTCTCCTTCCCTTCCCCACATTGACAAGGCAGTCCTGTAAATAACATCCACTTGGTACTTTTCTTAACACCATGAATCATCGTACATGTGGGTGTAACATCCTATTTTGTAGCCTAAGAATCTAACCCCAAAGAGTATTGCTCTTGCTTTTGTTTACCTGTGTGTGCAAACACAGGTGCTCATGTACACCCTGAATATCTGTTTTAATTTCCATGAGTATCCAGATAGGTTTCTTACAACCCATCTTTAAAGGAGCATTGTACAAGCGTTTGATACATGGTCCCTTCCCTCATGGGCACTACTAATGTCGTGTTTCCTCTAATACTGAGGGGCATCTGGGAACTTCGCTGCAGGCAGCCAAAGAGAAGTCTGCCTGTCTGGCTGAATGTATGTGTGTCTCTCTCTCTCTCTACACACACACACACACACACACACACACACACACACACACACACACACACTCCTATACAGTCATCCCTCAGTATCCTCAGGGGATTGGTTTCAGGATCTCCACGGATACCAAGGTCCACAGATGCTCAAGTCCCATATATAAAATGGCATAATATTTGCGTATAACCTATGCACATCCTCCTGTATACTTTAAAACATCTCTAGATTACTTATAATACCTAATACAATGTAAATGCTATGTAAATAGTTGCTGGTGCACGGCAGATTCAAGTTTTGCTTTTTGGAACTTTCTGGGATTTTTTTTCTGAATATTTTCAATCTGTATTTGGTTGAATCCACGGATGCAGAACCAGCAGATACAGAGGGCTGGCTGCGTACGTATATATTTCTCTCTCTCTCTCTATTAGAGTCTTAACACCCACTTAGTAACCTTCCAGCTCACATTTTCTCCAATCTTTGTTGCACCCGAAATGACCAAGTCATCTTACCTCTCTGCCCATAGGCTGCACCTGGGAATTTGGAGCCATGGTAAACTACATCAAGAAGACATATCCCCTGACCCAACTGGTGGTCGTGGGCTTTAGCCTGGGCGGTAACATCGTGTGTAAATACTTGGGAGAGACCCAGGCCAACCAAGAAAAGGTTCTGTGCTGCGTCAGCGTGTGCCAGGGCTACAGTGCACTGAGGTGAGTGATCCCAGCCACATGCTCCCAGTTCTTTCTGCCGTTGGTCCTCCAGTTGGCACTCGTTTATTGAGATGCCCCAGTGCACCAGACATTGGTCCATGAAGAGCAGGGGAAATGCTGGGGCAGACTGAGCAGAAGTTTCTGGGTCTTGGATTCACCTTGTTTTGCTTCCACATCGTACACTGGATTTGTCTTATCAGACCCCTTAAGCCTGGGATATGCAGCTCTATTTTGGGATCAGATCTGTAATTGAATAAGCCAAAGCCCCCCTTAATAGCTGCTGTTCCCCTTTGGAGTCTCTGTGAGACGACTTAACTCTGTTCTTGCTCCAGGAGTTTTGTAGAACTGTGGGTTTATGAAAACAGAGGAGACTTGGTGAACCAGGGTCTGAGAACTGGGCCTTATGACCCCAGATTCCTCCTGTCTACCAAAGAATTGAGTCTCAGGTGGCATCTGGAAGGGGTCTTTAGAAACCATTTAATCCATGCCCTCACTGTCAAATAGTCATCTCTCTCAGGCATCCCAGAATCACACACAAGAGATGACCTACTGGGTAAAGGTTTACCTCTCCCCTTAGTCTCCCAACAACAGAACCCTGAAGGAGGAGTCCTAGGAGGGCATTATCGTCTGCTCTGACCTCCCACCAGATCAGTGTTGTCCTAGATCACTCCAGAGTCACCACACACACACATTCACACACACACACACACACACTCATACACACCACACTCACACACACATCTTTCCAGACTCTTTAAATGCATTCATATTTTTTCCTGTACTCACTGCTCATGATAATGTCTTTTGTATTACCAGTGGGTATGACCAGTTTATTAAAGAACTCTTGAAATCCAAAATCACACAAAAAAAGTAAAAACAAACAAAAAGCTCCCTGATTGATCCAGTCTAATGCCAAAGAGTCCTTATAGTTAATAAATGAATCCTTCCTTTTTGCCTCACCTATATCTCTCATGGTGTAGTTTAAACCTATCTTGTCATTTTCTAATGGATAAGGGGCTACGTTATTTCTAAAAATATCTGTTACTGGAATGTGAAGTCAACATATCCAAAGGGCAAATGCAAGCTCGGAATTCAGCCTCTGCCTGAGCCTTAAAGCTGGCCAAAACGGAGAATTTTAATGTACCCAAAAATAGACATGAAAGACATCCCTGCTGGAACCTTCCCTGAGTTCCAGCGCCAGGGCCTAGGTTCCGGTTGTCCTCACCTGCAATATGCAGATGACGGTAATAATAAATGGTACCTACCCCATGGCGCCATTGTGAGGGTCAAATGAGTTAATGGGCATGAACTACTTGCAACAGTGCCAGGCATGTAGAAAGTTAAGTCAGTAACTGTTAATTATCATCGTTATTCATTGTAAAAGGAGAAGTGGACTAGATCAGTGGATGACAAAGACCAATCTAGTGAACTAGCGACTGCCTCACTTCATTAAGAATCACTTGGAGGATCGTGTTAGAAATAAACTCATTTTCTTGGGCCCCAGCCCTGGAGATCCTGATTCATGCATCTGCGTCACAGGGCCGGGAATCTGCGTTTGGACACATTTCACAGGTGACTCCTGAGATTTAGCCACGTTTAGCCGTCATTGGGCCTGGGGACCTCAGCGGTCTCTCCAGCTCTAATATTGCAGGACTAGGTTAGTCCCCTTGTCCTCCTGATGGGAATCCTCCCGTTCACTCCTCTCTATACTCTGGTGAGCCAGGACATGTTCCTTTATTTTGGCTTGGCTAAAAATATTCAACTCCCAATTCATAGCCATTATGTAACCAGAGTTAACCGAAGTCCCATCCTGCCCAGTGACTGGAATATTAGAGCAATGAGCAAAGGGCCCGCCACAGGATCCGAGGGAGGGAGCAGGGCCTGGCAGGAGGCCCTTGTCACCTGGCAAGTGGTCCCGTTTTTGGCAAGGCTTCTAGCATCTGTAAAAATCAGAATCGCTGAAGTCCCCTCCTAAACCAAGTGCTGTCAAATTACTGTGAACACTGACTTTGTGTTCAGAGAGCCCTGGATTTGACAAGCAGGAGGATGTAGGACAAGTTTGTTTTCATTTTTTTTTCAACGCGCAGACTCTTCAGCAACAGCCTGATTTCATTTTGCTGCAACAGCGCCATCTGCTGCTGGCCAAGCACACGACTCACGCGTTTGCCGATCCACGGTGTTCAAACTAAGGCAAAGGTTTAAGCTAGGAAACTGACCAACATCTGTGAGGTGCTGAACATTTTGCAGGCGTGGTCTACACCACTTCTCTTTGAGACCTCAAAGATCTTGATACTCATAATCACTGTCACATCAGCCTCCTGCAAAGAGGAGAGAAACAGGCAACTTTATCCTCTAGAGCACAGAGAACTAATGCTAAGGCTAAGATCCTGTGGCCCTACACACAGGAACTGGCAGCAGGTCAAGGAGACACCATCGCCTATGTGCACCCCCAACATTTTAATGAGTTCAGGTCCCCCCAACAGTTTAATGAGATCTACTTGCTAAATGACAGTGGCTTACTTTAAACCAGCATAACCTTTTTTTTCCTGCCAAGGCTTGAGGGCAATGAGCCTTTTCAGCACTGGGATGATGGCAGCCATGCTTCCTATATGCCAAGGTGGAGCGGGGAGGGCTCGTCTGCCTCTGCAGGGGCCACACAGGAGTTCATGCTTCCGGTAAATTCCTCCTTGTTGAGTCTACACAACCGCTTGTCAGTGATCCATCCCCTCCCTCTGGCTTCTCGTCCCTATAGCGCACCTCCCCACTAGCCAGAGCCAGTTCTAGGCTCAGAAGCCAGCGCCTGCTTGCTGTAGTTAGAGCAGACTAGCTGCTGCTAAACTAGCTCACCTTTGATGAGGTGCTGAACCAGTGAAGGAGGGAAACAGATGTGCCAAAACTACATGATATCCAGCTGACTTAACATGTTGCCTCAGGATAAAGAGCAGCCAACTAACTAGCCCTGGAAATGTGTGTGGTCAGACTCAGCCTAACTCTCTGGTTTAATTAATCGTTTGAAGCTGTCATGAAGACCTTCATTATAAATGCATCCAGTGAATAGCAACCAGACAGAAATGCAAGAGGGAGAAGTAGTGATGCCTAAAGATTACCCGTGATTAATTCATTCATTGATTCTTTGATTCATTCAGCAAGACACCCTTCTAGGTAATAGGACACAACTGTGAACAAGGCCAACAAATTCCCCACCCTCGTGGAGCTTAAAGAAAAGGGAAGGGAAGGTCTTGTAGTCTCATTTCAGGTAAAATCAAGTCGTCATTGCTGAGGAAGCCCTCAACAATCTTGCACTGAAGAATCCGCCAATAATAATATGAGTAAATACAAGCATTCTGTTGCCATTTGGGTGTAAGAGATAGTCTGTACCTGCCTAATGGCAATAGAATGATGTTTACACAGCAGCAAACCAACAAATAAATGTCACTAATGGGGACACGCTAGGCATATGGGTGCCAAGGAAGTCTTCAGTCAAGTGGAGAGTCAGTGGGGAGGGATTTTTGGAAGGAGGTGAGGTGGGGCCAGAGGCCCCTTACAGGGCAGTGGAGGAACCATCAGATCTCCCTAAATGCAGTATGTTTCTGGCTAAGTGAGTGCATGAGCACCACTAACTCGTAGCCACTTTAACAGCCCAGCATTTTTAGCAGGGCCTTCCTGTCACAAGGAAGAGGCAGGCCCCACTTTTCCTGCCGAATTATGCATATATTCTCTCTTTTGCAAATGGGCAAACTCCAGACTATGGATAAGTTTATGACAAAAGCAAGCATTATCGTTCATAAAGTCCCTCTGTAGAGCTGTAACTTCATCAAACCTGTGTTCATAGTCGAGCTGTAAAATAATTTTAATACTCAGTAATTTTTTTAACAGAGCCCAGCAAAGGAGGAAAATCTGCTGAGTTTAGACAAAACTCCACGGACAGAATTCCAACCTTAAGAAACAGCTTAAGGGCTTCCCTGGTGGCGCAGTGGTTGGGGGTCCGCCTGCTGATGCAGGGGACACAGGTTCGTGCCCTGGTCCGGGGGGATCCCGCATGCCACGGAGCGGCTGGACCCGTGAGCCGTGGCCGCTGGGTCTGCGCGTCCGGAGCCTGTGCTCCACGCGACGGGAGAGGCCACAGCAGTGAGAGGCACGCGTACCGCAAAAAAAAAAAAAAAAAGAGCTTAACTTTGCCACCACTGGGTTATGAAGCTAACCAAATGTTTTGTCCTTGGGGATTTTTGTTTACTTTTCATTGTTAATTTTTGTAATCAGAAAAATGAGGGTGTATGGTATGCCGTTTGACCCATTAATCCCATTCCTGTAAAAGTGCATCCTAAGGGAAAATATTCTGATAAGGAAGAAAGGGGGTTGGTGGGTGGCCATCCCTACCCTTGTCTGGCCACAAAGCCCAGACAGGCAGGTGTGAAGAGTTCTGGGCCCAGTCCCTAGTAGGGTACGGAGAGCTTTTCTTTTGCTTGCAGTCTCAAGCTGAAGTAGCTGGAGGTAACGACCTCTCCACAGGTCAGCCCTGCCCCTGAAGGGCAACCAGCTGCCAGCCGGGAACCTTCTGCTGGATGTCTTGGGCACAGAGGTGCCACCATCTTCCTCCCAGAGGCCACACTGTTCAAGGCTCGTCCTGGTTTTGCCCCACTGCAGTATGACTCTCTTGTAGGGCCAAGTTAGAAATAACCCACGTGTCCAGCAAGAGGGATAGTTGTAAGCTATGATGTACCCATTCAGTAGAAAACAAGGCTGCTTGTATTTTTTTTAATTAAGAAAATATATAAAATGGCAGACTGTGTATATTAAACATAGGGGGGAAGGTAACTATGCAAAAATATGACTGTAGGGAGAGAGAAATGGAGAGTTGTCATTTAACTGGGTATAGCGTTTCAGATTTGCAAGATGAAAGAGTTCTGGAGATCTGTTATATAACAGTGTGAATATACTTAAGATTTCTGAACTATGCGCTTAAAAAGGGTTAGGATGGTAAAATTTATGTGTGTTTTACCACAATTAAAAAAAAATTTTAATGATTGCATATTGGCAAAGCCTGGAGGGGAACCCCCTCCCTTCGCAAATAAAAATATTGGTTATATTGGTGTGGAAGCATTCTGGGAAAATACTTAATATACTTTAAGGTTTCATTGGCATATTACTTTCAAGCTATTTTTTAATATTGCCTAGGACGGTATTTAAGAAATTCCTCACCAGTCTTAATTTGTGGTGCCCCTTTTTGGAATGTGAGAGTCATGCTTGCCCATCCCAGACGTATAGAACCTGTCTCTCATTCTCATCCTCCATATTTTCTCAAAGACCACAGGAAAGCTATGTGGTGTTCTCACAGTCTCCCAGCACTCTGAGATGAAATTTATATGCGCTAGGAGATTTGAATTTCTTTGGGTGTTAGATGCATTCTTCTCCCAGTTCATTCTCTTCCAACTTTAATTCCTTTTAATGGATGCCTTGTCCACTCATTTTGCAAAGTATGAGTTGGAAAAGTTGAGCTTTCTCTGAGCAGTACCCCAGGAGCATAAAGCAGTTGTCTCAGCTCTTCCTTGCCTAATTGATTGTTCTGAACATAATTACAGACCCCTGTTTTGTTGGGACCCTTTTCTAAGTGATTTAAAAATCCATCTCCTGGGACTTCGAGGCCGTCCAGTGGTTAGGACTCCACGCGTCCATTGCAGAGGGCTCAGGTTCGATCCCTGCTCTCAGGGAACTAAGATCCCGCAAGCCGTGCATCACGGCCAAAAAGAAAAAAGAAAAGAAAATATCCATCTCTTGCCACAGCACCTTTTAAAATTCTTTTAACCCTGCAAAGAGAAATCTCTCACCAGCAGATGGCTGGGAAACCAGTACAGGTAATCTCTTATTAATGTTACATTGATTAGAAATAACAGCATTTTAAAGAACTTTATTGGTTTTCATAATAGATAGGTAGATGGATGGATAAAGTTCTTTAAAAATCCATACATGTCATTCTGGAATAAGACTCCCAGTGAAACCTTACTAGTGTTTTGAGGTACTGTCTTTTCTCATTTGCCATCTCAATGACAGAATTATTTTTGAGGGCTTTGCAACTCTCAGGGGGCATCATCCCTTTTGGAGTCATCTCGTTCTTTCTGAAGTCTATGAAACCTGCCTTCCTTCCAACAAGGGTTCACTTTGGATTATACAAAGGCTTTCCTCCCTGTAATTATGACCTAGCTGCATTCTCCCAGGTTCCACACATCTCTGCTGTGTCCTCAGCCAGTTTCTCCTGGTGGGCCAGTATCTAGCTCAGCCTGGGAGCAGTTCCTGCCATCCCTTCTCTCTTCTGGAGAACATAGCTATTTAGAGGCAAGTCAAGAACTTGGATATTCTGCTGTGTGGCCAAGTAAGGGATTCTTTCAGTGTCTAGAGAGCTGAAGTCCCCTGGTTTTGGTGCCCATTTTGCATCAAAAAATGAAAATTCATTTCTTCCATCTGACGTGGCAGATCTCACCCAAACATTCCCCACATGTTTTTCCACCTTGGTCTCTGTTTTCTTGTCATATAGCACTTTTCTGCTTCTCCTTGTCTACCTTATTTTAAATAGCTACACAGTGTCCATCGCAGGGTTCCTTCCAATCCTGCTCTCATCTCAGCAAGTCTCACTGATACCTCTCATATCTTATGACTCTGCCGAGTTGAGTTCACCTGTGCGTGCTCTTTCCATTGGCATACCGGTATCTGAGGCTATAAATGTCATCTCTCCCTCCCCGTTCTTTCCCGTTTGTTCTCATGACACCACTATGCTTATCACCCTGTCATACTTGAAGTCTGTCCGCCATGGTACCCTATGTTATAGTCTCATCTGAGTGTTCTTCCCCTACCACCACCACCATTCTCTTTAAACCTTCTTGACTGAGTCATCTGGTTTCCAGGCAGACATTCTCTTCATCCTCATGAGATGCATGCCCAGGAGCCTGCCCATCCCTCAGGTCTCTTCAGCCGAGGCCAGAATTCAGACCCATTCTTAACACCACCGGTTGGCCGGCTCCCCACTCACAACATCCACCACTGTCTGCAGAAGTCCATCCACCATTAACAGAAGCAATGAAAGCAACACCAAGGCCCCCAGGGTGGCCTCTGTCAGGCCTGTGATAGAACTGTCTACCTACCTCAGCCACAGAGCAATCTGGGTGTGAAAACTGCTTCTCTAGTTCAACCTTCTGATTTGACAAATAAGGAAACTGAGGCTTGGAGAGGTGAAGTGGCTTCTGCAGAGTTTGGTGAACTACCCAGTGGGGTCAGATGGGCCCTAGTTCAAGTCTCTGCTCTAACTCTTGCCAGCCAGGTGGCCTGGACATCTTGTTAGACCTTCATCCCATCACCAGCCCCAAGCCCTGGGCTCGTTTGCCCCTCTAGCCTGGTTCTGCCTCCTGCTTCCTCTCACTGCAAAAACATGACAGATAAATTGGAGTTTGGCTTCAGTGGGAGCTGCATGAGTGAGGTTCTTGACGGGCCATGTATATAATGGTTCCAGACCACCTGCTGGTCTTTTGCCATCCCTGAAAATGGTTGTTGAGGCTCAGGGTTAACAGTTAAAACTGACTTTGATCTTTGGCTGTCCTCAGCAGGGTAAATAATTTTCAGTAGCTCATAATCCAAAAGATTTTCTATTTTCTATCTTTCTTTTCCTCCTCCTTCTTCTTCATTGTTACGGAACATTTTAGACACATACAAAATAAAAGCAATAGGATATTGAACCCCCGTGTACCCACCACCAGCCTCAACCATGCTTAGCTCTTGGCCACTCTTGTTTCTTCTGCACCTCATCCACGTACCACTCCCCCGTAAACTGGATTATTTTCAAGCAAGTCCCAGACATTATGTCATATCACTTGTAAATATTTCGCTAAGTAGCACTAAAAAACTCTAAGGACTTTTTCTTAAACATAATCACAATACCATTATCACACCAAAAAATTAATAATTCCTAATATCATCCCGTTTCTAGTCAGTGTTCAGATTTCCTTGATTGTCTCATGGAAGTTTTTTTAACAGTCAGTTTGTTTGAATTGGGATCCCCATAATGTCCACACATTGCATTTATTGATTTGTCTCTTCAGTTGCTTTTAGTCTGTAGGATCCCCCTCTCTTTTATTTCTTTTCAGTTTGTTGGTGGTGGTGGTATTGAAGAAACCAGGTCATTTTTTAGATATATGAAATGAATGTTTTTATAATATGTTGGTCTTGATTATGTTTTCTTAAAACTAATATAAAATTAGGTTTCAATCCCTTAATTTTATATTCAGAGGTAGTGAAAGACATCCCTTAAATATACTGAGTGGTAAACCGAAGATATGAGGAATCAATGTTGGCCAGCGTTGACTGGGTAAAACATTGGTCCCAGCCCAGTCCCTTGAGCCCGGGGCCCCCGTGTATTCCCAGAGCCTTTCAGTGAGTGGCACCTCTGGGGTGATTCAATCAAGGAATCTGCAGCACTGGAGCATCTTCTCATAGCTTAAATTTATGGTCAGTGCCCCCTCCCTTCCCAACCTCCGCAGTTCCTCTAATATGAAGGAGATACTAACAAAAGCAGTTAGAAGGTCAGCAAAGGGAGAAAAGGATGAGGGCAAGAGAAAGCTGGGATTTTGAGACCATAGGCTTTCTGAAGAAGGGACAGCTTGGGTCCAAGGTCAGAGGAGGGAGACCTGCCCTGGCAGCAGGCTGTGGGTCACAGATTGGGTGACCCCCCTCCTCCCTCAGACCAAGAGGCAAGTGTCCACAGTCCTGCCTTAGCTGGGGCCCTGCCCATGGTGATCCGGCCCGTCCTTTCTGCTCCTACAGTGTTCAGGGAGCCCCCCACAAAAAACCCGTGCATTTATAGAATGACCTTTTGACCTTTGAAGGCAGTGTTAGTCTTCACTGTGAGCTTTAGCCCATGTTTTATGAGCACATCATAGGCCGTTAAATCCACAAACCCTTTCACTTTTAACTTCCCACCAGTTCTGATTTTTTAACCGCGATGTTATGGGAAATGTTTGTTATTCCAAAATTGAAGTGTGGCAGTTTTGGGGAAATTACTTTTGTAACTCCCTGGATTTTTAAAAAAAATACCTATGTACCACCCTCTCTCAAGAGTCCCCTCTCTGGCCATCTGGGAGATGAGGCCAATGGAATCTGTACGGGAATAGTGACACCCAGACTCATTCCCAGGATGGAATCAGGCCTCAAGACTCAGAAATCTGCAAAATGAAGGTTAGCGTGGCCTCCATGGCAGCTGTGTCTGGGTTCACACCCCCCGAGGGAAGAAAGCATGAAGTGGGGAGGGCTGAGCGGCAGCCTGGGAATGACAACATCGGTGTTTGTTCACCTGACACGTGGGTGAGGAAATCTGGCCGCAGAGGCGAGTAGAGGAGGGATAAGGTGATGGTGGCGGAACACACGTGCTGGAGCCAGGCAGGCCTGGCTTAGACTCAGCCATACCTGACCGTTCCAGTGTGACCCAGGGCAGGTCGCTTGACGTCTCTGAGCCCGTGGTCTCCTGATCTGGAAGCAGGGGTGTTGCCTGCCTGGTGACCCCACACGTCGGTAGGCCTTGCCGTGCCAATCACACACTAGCTCTAGAGGAAAAAAGACTCAGGACCAGCCCCAGCAGCTGGGCCTAGAAGGGGTTGATGGCCTCGCTACTTCTTCCGTTCCTTGCCCCTTGAATATGCTAAGGCTAATCAAAAGAAAGCTCAAAGTATATGATTTTCCTTTGCCTCACAAATGGCAACAAGTGTTGGTTTTTTTTCCCGTCCCATTTTTTAAACTGTTATTGAATGATTGTTTAAATTCTATAGTGCTTTACCATTTTTAAAAGTTTCACACACGATTTCATACACTCCCATAATAACCCTTCCCCCCACGGCCCCTCCCCCCTTCCCTCTCCCCACTGATAGCCACTAGTTTATTCTGTGAGTCTACTTCTTTTGTGTTTTATCCACTAGTTTGTTGTATTGTTTAGATTCCACATATAAGTGTTTTCAGGTTTTTCCGTGCACTTATTTTCTCCACACACCCCCTCCCTTTACACACTCCTGTTATTAAGCCAGAAAAACATGCTTGCAGGGTAGGAAGCCGAGTAGCGAACATGTTCAAATGACAATTGAATAGGTCCTGTGACGAAGAGAAGACCAAGGTGATGAAAGGAGGGCGTCAGGAGTGTCAGCAACAAAGCCTGTGGCCCCAGAGAGCTTTCTGGCTGGGGCCTCATGTTCAGCAGCGTTCAGCTGTTCTGGTGTCTCTACAGGTAGTTTGAGGACCACGCATCCAAGCCCACGTTCCAGCGTAGGGAGCCGGCGCTCTCCAGCGGCAAGAGCTCTGCCTCCTGCCCTCGCCAGCCCCATCCTCTCCTCTCCAGGACACAGTCCCTCTCACTGTCACTTGTGGTTCTTCCAGGGCCCAGGAAACCTTCATGCAGTGGGATCAGTGCCGGCGCTTCTACAACTTCCTCATGGCCGACAACATGAAGAAAATTATCCTCTCGCACAGGTGTGTTGCCTTCCCTATCCCTTGGGAGACAGTTCCTTTCTGAGCTTATTTCACTAAAAGCCAAAATTCCTCTTTCTCCAGGAAAAAAAAAAAAAAAGGCAGAGGTGGTACACATTGTCTGCTGACTGTTCTGTGACTTGGTTAGAAACAAACTTGTCCCAAGCTACCAAATTCACCAAATCGCTTTCTGCTTCCATAATTTTCAAAAAGTCCAAGAAGAAAGAGAAACCGTTTCCACACCATTCTTTCCCAAATGCGGGCAATCCTGAGGGTGGCTTGTCACTGTTGGGGAGCTTTTCTCCTTAGGATGCTTTTGTGCTTGGGGATCCAGAATCGTTCTCTGCTGGCTCTTGGGGTTGTGACCAAGCAGCAGCATGACAGGAGTCTGGCTGCTGATGCCAAGCATGGTGTCCACACTCTCCATGCTCTGCCTGCCTGTCTCCTGCTCAGAATCCTTTGGTGGGTTAGCCCCTGACAAGTGCTTAGAGCAGCACCTGGTCTTCAGTAGCGCTCAAGAAATATTAGTGATGATTTCATCGTTGTGATTATTGTTAGCGATGTTGTCTCTCCCTCCTCCCCCATGCCTCCCTCCCTCTCCAGCTGGACCAGGCCGCTCAGAGGCCCACGTGCCCTCTGGCCTCTCCCACACCACTTATGCCCTTGTTGAGGACCCCCTTCCCCTCATCTCTGCTTGTCCAAACCCAGCCCATCCTTTTAGGTCCGTCTCGGGTATCTGCCTCTGTGAAGCTAGCTCCTCCCCTGACAAGTCGTTTCTCTGCTGCCTCCGCAGTGTGAGTCCCGCATCATGAACTAAACTGGAAAGCACTGGATGGCTCGGGCGTGTTTTGATTCCCCCAGAGCCTGGTACATATTGGGCACTCAAAAAGTACAATTTTAGGGGGGTTTTGATGCCATCCTAGGAAAAGCAACCTGACTGAATGATCAGTTTCTTATCCTATTTTTTTTCAGTGATTAAAATAAAATGTACTGCCCACCTGGCCAGCCAAGCACCCTAGATTGGGCTTCCTGTAGGTGGGGTTCACATGGCGCCTGGGCAAGGCTGGCGCTTGCAGGCCCCTCAGGCTGTCAGGCACATCCCCAGGCCCTGGTGTTGGGTGAGTGGAGGGCACAGGGAGACTTATGTCCCCCGGGCTGGCTGACTTTCTGCTCAGATCATGGTGTGTGAGCATCAGTTGTGTGCTGGGCCCTGATTCAGGTATGGCTCAGCTGAGGTTTGGATGGATCCAGGGATTTGCTGAGGTTCCAGCAGGGGTGAAACCAGGCCATCAGACACCAATTCCAAGTCCTCTGTCTGTCTTCCCATACTTCTGCAATGGAAAGTGAACTCCTTCCTCCCAGGGAACATTTGTTTTGCTACAGGGCCCAGTCTTGCCATTAATAAATTAGTCCAAAGGGTCCATCTTGTAATTCTTAACAAACTGGCAGAGTCCTCTGGATGTGCTCTCAGGGTATTTACATTTTTAAAATTTACCACAGAAAGCCAAACACCTAGAAATTTTAGGGATACTTTATTATAATTTTTTTTCTCTATCAGCATTGTCTTTTCTTTTTTAAAATTTTGTTCTAGTTTTATTGGGACACACTTTAAATTGTGAATTCTATCCTTTAAGTATATAATCTTCCTAATACTCTTTTGAAAAAAAAAATTTTTAAGAAATCTGTTCCTCTTCTTTGGAAGAGGTTGTGAATGGATACCAGAGCATTTAGTTTCCGTAATGAATTTTTCCCACTGTAGGGCCAAACCTCAAAGCAAACTCAGTCTTCCTTCAGCTGTGTGAGTGAGAGCCCTTGCTGGGAATGGACGTCTAAATGTGCACATTTTGATCTCTGCCTTTGTTGTCATCCTCTCCAGAAGGATCATTTTCTTACTGGAAATAATTACTCTTCTGAGTATACGTTAGCTTTTTAGCAAACATATTGGAGGGCTGTTGATTTGCCCAAATGCTGAATGGGTTAACCGTTATCTTCCTTGTTAAGTGACACAAAGGGCTCATAAAGAGAAAGGGGTTCTGCTAAAGGGGGCGGTGTCAACACCAGTGTAAAGATGGGGCCTCCACAACTTTAGACTAAGGCCCCCCACTGTTTGGCTGACAGCCCACCACAGGCCACAGAGCCCATCCTGAGACCTCTCTGCAGGGCCAGCTTTGTAATAGTCACCTAGGCTCAAACACAATCTTCAGTTTGTCTAGCTGCCCCTTAGACAGCGGCAAGGAAAATAAGGTCTTGCTGTTGATCCTTCTTCGGTTATTCAAAAGTCAACGGTGCAAGGGTGTCCTCTGGGACATTCTGAAGCCTGAAGGGATTTATTTCTAAGTTACGCGCAGACGCTATGTCGGAGACCCTCTCCTGGCTTGCCTCTGGGCAAGAAAGTAGGCTCGGCTGTGGTTGTTTATCATGTGCTTTAAAAAAAAATTTTTTTCAGCTTTACTGAGGTATGATTGACAAAATTGTAAGGTATTTCATTGTACAGTGTGATGATTTGGTTTATCATCTGCTTTTCATTCTCTGTTTGCTTCTTGTCTCATTGTAGGCAAGCTCTTTTTGGAGACCATGTTAAGAAACCTCAGAGCCTGGAGGACACAGACTTGAGCCGCCTCTACACAGCCACATCCCTGATGCAGATCGACGACAATGTGATGAGGTGTGCCCATGCTCTGGGGCAGGGTGCTAGGCGGGAGGTAGCAGGCCGTTGCTGCCCAGCGCTAGGGGTTTCCTCTGCCCACTTTAGTGTTAAGGGTTTTGGTTGTTTTTTTTTTTTTTTAATGTCTACTGTTTAAAAACTGAAGCTTTCACAGAGAAATCCAAATTTCTAATGTCTCTTAAAAAAATAGGAAGAGGACTTCCCTGGCAGTCCAGTGGTTAGGACTCAGCACTTCAAATGCAGGGGGTGCGGGTTAGATCCCTGGTCGGGAAACTAGAATCCCACATGCCACATGGCATGGCATGGCCAAAAAATGTAAAAAAAAAAAAAAAAATAGGAAGAGGCTCTGACCACTCGTTCTACATTCCTGCATGGCCAACTGAGCTTGAACTGGGGAGCTGGGGTATGCGTGCCCTAGTTGTCCACAGTCCTCAACACCGGTCAGGGATCAGATGTCACATAAACTGCATGTGGCATTGGAGTAAAAGGAGAAGGAAAATATTTCTTGTACCTGCCTATGTCTCTATCAAAAGTAGAAAAACCAAAAATAGACCGAGAGAGCTGTGTGTTACAAGAAAAATGGACAGAGCCTCTTCCTTTAGGGGCGTAAAGACTCTCCTCTGAGTGTAATATGCAAAGCCCGCCCACTTCACTCGGTTGCCCTTTCCCTGCCGCCCTTCCAGGCCTCTCCAGGCACCTGAGGTCACCACACTGACAGTGTCCTCTTTCCTGGCACCAGTAGTTTCTGACTGAGGTTAGCATTAGCTAGAAGAGGTAAAGTTAATCTCTGACCTCATCGTTCTCTTGAAAAAGTCATCCTTTTTATTTAGAGATCACTTGATACCTTCAGGTGTGGCCTAAAGCAAGCTAGTGTTCATCCAATAGATAGGCACATATTGACCTAAGAGTATGAGATCTGTATTTACCTTCCTTATGGGATTTTAGTAGCCTTCTTACACCAAGTAACTTTGAAATATGCCCATGAACAGTTACTCAAAGGAAATGGAAATTGGGAAATTGCTGGCACGTTCAGAAGGTGAGAATGAATTATACCCAGCCTCACTTACGATGGGATGTGCAACTTTACTGTGGTGCAGACACTACACTAATGAGAAAAAGAAAACAAAGTTACTTAAATTTCATTCATCTTCTAAATTTTTTTAAGCCCAAAAGAGAGTGTTCTTCAACTCTTCCTAAAACTCTTCCTTTTTTTTTTTTTTTTTTTTTTTGGGTTATGCGGGCCTCTCACTGTTGTGGCCTCTCCCGTTGCGGAGCACAGGCTCCGGACGCGCAGGCTCAGCGGCCATGGCTCACGGGCCCAGCCGCTCCGCGGCATGTGGGATCCTCCCAGACCGGGGCACGAACCCGCGTTCCCTGCATCGGCAGGCGGACCCTCAACCACTGCGCCACCAGGGAAGCCCTCTTCCTTTTTTAATAGTGCTAGATAGTAGCAGTTTTCATGATCATAACCAGTTTGGGCAGCCTCCTCATCAACCCGCCACCAGTAATACTGGAGGACGAGAGTGCCTTCCTGGCCCGCTGAGACCTCAGAGGGGCTGATTTCACGGAGACAAATGTTCTAGAGATGATTTCTGCACTCGGCCTCCTCCCTGTCAAGTTTGGCCCAAATAGTCCAACCTGAGGGTCCTTCGCCAGCAGAGATGTCTAAGGAGCCTGGGAGTGGAAGAGATCTACAGCTACAGGGGAGCCGAGATACCCTGAAGACCCCAGTCAGGACAAAAAACCCCTACTATTCACAAACCAGAGGCCTTAATCTGTGTCAGAATGAAATGAGGTTTCCAGAGATCCTCTGACCTGGGGTTGACCCTGTCTCCTGGTGTCAGAGCTCCAGGCTGAATCGTGCCGGCCTCTCAGAGCACAGGGCAGAGCAAAGCTGCAGGACCTGCCTGCTGAAGCACCGAAGGGTTTGTCAATGTCAGTGTGTCTCTGACTACTGCTCCATGGAGGACAGAGTCGGTGACTTTGAATCCCTGTCTCATTTCTATTATCCAGTACATATTTCATTCCAGTTCACAGTGGTCCAGATCACTCTGCCCGGAAGAATTCTGTTGAAAACAAAGTTCTAGTAAATGTCTTCGAATTGCAGTTTCTTAGTGTCTACAGTGACATCTGGTTTTATGCTGTCTCAAAAAGATGTAACATCTGCTAATAATTACTACAGGTAACACTTACTGAGTAATTACTCTGGGCCAGTCACTGCGCTAATAAAATGTCACTTTAATGTCATAAATCTCACAGTGCCGTTAAAGAAGCTCCTGTCGCTAGCTCCATTTTACAGAGAAGCTCAGAGAGGTTAAACCCTTTGCCTAAGGTCCATAGTCAGTAAGTGACAGAGCCAGGATTTGAAGCCGGATGCCAAAGCTGGGTGCTCTTAACCCCTAACTCTGGTGCCTGTGTATATTCTGCTGATATGAGGAGCTAGTGTGGGAACTGGCACAGTAGTAAAATCAATTCAGCATTCTAATCTTATTTCAAGTGTTGTTTTGTCTTTTTCCTTTGTGTGTGTGTGTGTCCAGGAAGTTTCATGGCTATAACTCCCTGAAGGAATATTACGAGGAAGAAAGCTGCATGAGGTACCTGCACAGGGTGAGTGACCACGTCAACTCAGGAAACAGCATCTCAGAATTAGTATCACCCCACCCAGCTCCACCCGTGATGTAACAAGCATCCCTCCTAAGCTTCCCTGGTGGAAGCTCTCCCAGCATCTGGCTCCAACTGCTCTAGTTGTTGACTTGGGTTTATTATTGAACCAAACTCTGCTCCTCTGTGACCTCCATATAATATCCCAGAGCTGCCCCTTAGTGCGGTGAAAGCCCTTAAAATCGCTACCACACCCATTTTTTTCTTAGTCTTCCTTTGACTGTATAATCCTGCCTGGTTCCTATACCATGGTTCCTCCCAGGAAGTCCATGTAGATTTCTTATAATCCTAGACCCTGTTTTGGTCATCGTGTATTTTTTTGGTGTGGTGCCTAGGACTGAACTCAAAATTCCTGCCATGATCTGGCAAGCACAGAGTGAAATAGATGCATTTCTGTATCAGAATGATAGAGGAGCATGTGTTTTGTCGAAGTAGACTGGTTTATATTAATGCAGGTGTGAGCAGCTACAATAAACTTTGTATTAAATTAAGCTTGTGGCCAATCATAACCCCCATGTTTTTTACCTGAACCACCACCAAATCAGTCTCTCCCCTTCTGTCTTTGAACAATAGCCCTTTCTACTCAAACACAGGACTTCCCATTTATCCCTATCAATGTCCACCTGTTGTTTGGTCCACCACTCCCCCAGCTTAAGCATACCATTGTGAATGGCAGTTCTGCCTTCGTGTCATATCGGCCGCCCCTCCTACTTTAGCATCATCATCCAGGCTTTTCATGTCTTCATTTAAGCCATTACAGAAACGTGAAGCTGTCCAGAGCCAGTGTCAGGGGCCTCCGGGTGAGGCAACCAGTCATTACGTTCCTGGGCGTGGCTGTTCAGTAATGTCTGAGCACCCCCATCAGCACCACCTCTGCTAAAATGAAAAAGGACGCTTACTGGCTGTTTTGATAAATGGATGTTGAATGCAAAGCTGCCAAGAGCTTCCCGATATCCACCAGCCTGCACCCGTTTTCAACCTTCAGATTCTTCTAGAAAGCCTGCTTTTTCTGGAGTGGAGCACACTCCTTATTTCCTCCCCACCATATAAATTGAATGAATATGTACATAACTCTGTAAAGTCATTTTTCGGAAAGGTATGGCTAATATGAGACACTGTGCGGACGATCAGAAATATTTTGCCAGTGAGTATTGTAGAGTCTTTACCCGTGCTCCATCAGAGCACGTGGGTCACCTAGGACACCGAGCTTGGCTCCTGCACATGCCTGCCAGGGCTGTGATCACAGCAGCAGTTATCATTCCTGCCACCACCAGGAAATACGAGGTGTCCTGAGTCCACATGTTCAGGAAACGGAGCACTGACCCTCTTCCCTTTGCTTCAAAGACATATCCGGTAGTGTATTTGAGCCTTGGATCAACGGGGTCTAAAAAAAGAGAACTGAGCATTTAATTCTGCTTTATTTTCTTGTTTCAGATTTATGTACCTCTCATGTTGGTGAATGCAGCCGATGACCCCTTGGTGCATGAAAGTCTTCTAACCATTCCAAAATCTCTTTCAGGTCAGTGTTTCTTGCTGCTGCTCCCTCAACCGCTCAGCAAATTGCCACAGTATGTCACCTTCATCATGCTGTCATATCCTGGCGATCAGGGTATCTCTTGGCAGTGTTCTTATTTATTCTAGCCTGATAGTTCTGGGGCTGTGATGGAGCCTGGGTAGAGCCTTTTCATGTTCTCTCCTGGTGCAAGAGACAGGATCATCATTTATATCCATAGCCAAGAGGTTCGGGGAGTCCCCTGGTGTTCTGTGAAATTATGGCCTCAGGGATGTGGGTCCATTAAGTCTGAGAGTTTGACTTAAAGAGATATTTAGACTTAAAATTTGACCTGAAAAGCAAAACAAAAAAGCCAGTTTTGCTACCTCTTGTGACAGACAGCCTCCCCATCTGCTTTGAGGATAAAAATATAAGCAACTGAAAAAGCAAAGAAGGTTGTTCATGAGAATGTTATCTTGCCCCAGGCTTGCACGACCTCACAGCATGCTAGGTAGGAGCTACGGGAGAAACTAGAAAGAGGGTAACGGAAGGAAACACTTGGGTCACAATCTAAAGTTACTTTGCATTGTACCTAATCTCCCTTCCCAGTCCTCTGTAATTACATTTCCTCTTGTAAATACCATATGTTAACCAGGGGGAAAAGGGGTACTTCTGATTCTCTCATGACCCCAAGTTAAAGAGTAGATAACATAGCAAGCAGATAAAGGACCCACGCCCAGACAGAGCTCCGTTCTCCGCTCAGAGTGAATACGTGTATCGCAGGTGCATTATGTGATAAAAAGCTATGTGTCAACCGTCTATCAAACCACAGGCTCCCTACACAAAAGCAGCCACGTGGGCTGCAGTGAGAGGAAGCAGCCATGCTGGTTTCCTTCTGCATATCTAAAGTAACATCCATAGCAGTAATGCTGTCACACAGAAACTTACAAAATAGCAGCCGAAAGGGAAGAATAAAGGGGGTCAGACAAGAAAAGAGCCCTTGCAGAGCTAGAAATGTGAGTGCCAGGAAGCGCCTCAGAGGCCTGGAGCAGCCAGCAAGGGACCCGTTGTCACTTATCCCCCTGGGAAGAGAGATGCTCCCTGTGGTACCTGACTGTACCTGGCTGCCCATTTTGCACATATCTTCGGTAATGGCTTTACCAGCCCATGCAGGACTAACTTAAACGTGGACTCATAAAGTCAAGCTCCAGGTTAATAATTCTCAAATGGCCGTTTAGCACGTGCCATTGAGAGCTTGGCCGTCTTTTAACGCAGCTTTATGTTTTAGCCTTGAAAAATAAAGTTCTGTAATGAAAAATCATTGACTCCATTGAATTCATCTGGTTCTCTAGTAAGTAAGAGTGTTAAGTGTTATGAGTCCCTCCTCAAAGGCTGGTCCCCACCAGTAGCATCGGCATCGCCCAGGAGCTTGTCAGAAACACAGAATCTGGGGACTTCCCTGGTGGCGAAGTGGTTAAGACTCCGCGCTCGCCAATGCAGGGGGCCCAGGTTCCATCCCTGGTCGGGGAACTAGATCCTGCACACTGCAACTGAGAGCCTGCATGCCACAACTAAAGATCCCACATGCCGCAACTAAGACCCAGTGCAGCCAAATAAATAAATAAATATCTTTTTAAAAAATGAAATGCAGGATCTCAGCTCCTTCCCCAGGCCTATTAAAGCTGAATCTGCATTTTAAGGCAGTCTCCCAGGTGATTTGGATACACGAAGTTGGGAGGTACTTGGCTGTACAATCAAGTCACCTGGGGAGTTTTAGCAACACAAGCACCTGGGTCCTCCCTCTCTCACCTACCACCCCCCAACTCCACCCCACCCCTACCCTCAAATCAAAATCTCATTGGTCTGGATGCAACATAGGGATCATTTAAAAAAAACCCAGGTGATTCTAATATGCAGCCAAGTTTGAGAACCACTTAGAGGTTTTTTGTTTTTTTTTTTTTTTTTTTTTTTGGGGTACGCGGGCCTCTCACTGTTGTGGCCTCTCCCGTTGCGGAGCACAGGCTCCGGACGCGCAGGCCCAGCGGCCATGGCTCACGGGCCCAGCCGCTCCAAGGCATGTGGGATCCTCCCGGACCGGGCCACGAACCCGTGTCCCCTGCATCGGCAGGCGGACTCTCAACCAGTGCGCCACCAGGGAAGCCCCCACTTAGAGTTTTAAGGATCTCCTAAGGCGGTACCCATTCTGCTCCAAAGCCAAGCTGCTATTCCAAAACTTGCTAGATCCCACCATGTTGCCTGCCCCACCAAATCTCCCTCCCGCTTTGGTGAATGAGGCAGAGGGAGTAGAAATCAGATGCCCACTTAGGTGACACCTTCGCCTGTGGGGAAAGCCTGGGCCGCCCTGGTCAGCTCCCTTTTGCACCTCCTGCCCTGGAGCTGGTCAGAGAACAGTGACTCACTCAGCTGCCTTTCTCCTACAGAGAAACGGGAGAACGTCATGTTTGTGCTGCCCCTGCACGGGGGCCACCTGGGCTTCTTTGAGGGGTCCGTGCTGTTCCCCGAGCCCCTGACATGGATGGATAAGCTGGTGGTGGAGTACGCCAATGCCATTTGCCAGTGGGAACGCAACAAGTCGCAGTGCTCTGACACGGAACAGGTGGAGGCCGACCTGGAGTGAGGCAGCCCCCGGACTCTGGTGCGCACCAGCTGCCCTGGTCACCGGCTGTTTCAGGTCTCCCATCTCCCTCAGTGACCTGGATCTGACCTCACACCATCAACGGAGACCACCCACTAGACACACCTGACTTGAAGTAGGTGGCCGTCCCTGGGAGCTCCAGGCTATTTTTGTGCTTAGTTACTGGTTTTCTCCACTGCATTATTAGCCATGGTGACAAGCGACGGAGTTTTCACCCTCCTGTCCGGTGTCAGCATCTGATTGCTTTCAAGCCAATTACATCTAGTTTCCCTATTAAAAATGTGTCTGAACAGCAGTTTTGCTTTGCCAATCAGAAGGCTTTTCCCCAAGAGCAGTGAAGGATGTATGTTATTTTGTGGTGGTGTATGTGTCCTGACGTAGACCCTAAAAAGAGCCAATGCTGTAGATGCAGCTCAGCTTGGGAGCCGGGGACCCTGGGCCTCCCAGGCCAAGACTGTAGCCTCCTACGTGGCAAAGAAAATTCCCTTGACTCACAAACCAAGTTTCTCCCTCACTGTCCTCTAAGACAGTTTTCCCACAGGTTGCTGCTGATGAGAGTTACCTGGGACGCTTGTTACAAATTCAGCCTCCCGGGTCCCTCCCCTTGGAGAAGCTGTTTCAGTGGGTCTGGGAAGGGGCCTGGGGATTCTAATTTTTGACAAGTGCCCCAGGTGATTCTCCTCACCAGGCAAATTTGAGAAGCACGGTTGTGCAGAGCCTTTAAATTAGAAACATCTCTGTAGTTTGTGTTGTTGAAATTCATAGTCAGAGGCATCTCTTAGATCCCAGGAGCCTCCAAAGCTGCAAGGCCTGTCGTGTACGGCTGCCCCGTGTACGGCTGCCCTGGTGCGATCGCTATGTGATGTCTCAGAAAGGGCTTGGGCTGGGGGTGAAGACTTCAGGCCATGCCTGACTCTGCCTCTCACTGGCTATATGACCCTGGAAAAGTCCCTTTGAACTTTTGTTTCTTCACCTGTAAAATGGGGGACTTGGGCCAGGTAGATTGCCGATATCACTACCAGTTCTGAAGTTCAATGACAAACTCAGTTTACTGAGGTTTGAGAGAACACCTCTCCAGGGGAGCCTGAGAGCTATTCTAAGCATGTAGACGTCATTTGCCTTCCTTCTTTTTTTTTTACGTCCCTCATTTCATATAAAGAGGGGTTTTTTTGGTGTTTTTTTTTAAACACTCAGTTATAATTTTATTTTTTTAACCCAGGTCTCTCTAACTCTGGCTTTTGATACCAAACAATTCAAAAGTTGGATCTGAGTTTGGAGAAATATCTTTCCAACTGAAGAGGGTGTGATTTTGAAACCAGATTTTGTAATGTAATAGCTCATATTTGTAGCGTGTTGGACAGATCTTTCCAGAGTGTTATCTTCTCAAATGAAAAGTCACTCTACATTTCAAGTACTCCTTTCCTCCAATCCTGTGGTACTTGAATATCTAAAAACCCTGCACTTTGAAAAATCAGCAGTTGCTATCTGGAACTAAACAGAATTACAAGTGAAATGACCTATAGATACTTTAAATAAATAAAAAAAATTTCCCGGCTTCCTCTCCTTTGCTATAGGACAGACAGGAATGTAAATAGTGGGTCTGTATGTGGATGTTTAAGGGGTAAAGGGAGCCACCTGAGGGCCTGGATGCAGACCCTCATGGCCGCAGGTGAATGTAGTTTGGGCATCGGTCCAAGTCATGTGACAGTAATGTCTGTAACCTGAAGAAGTTGTTTTCTGACAATCACCAGGTCATCCTAAATAATAACATCAAAAACAGCCGTATCTGAAGAGACTGAGACTTCTATGGTCTCGACTTTGCTTCGGTACAATTTCTCACACACACCAAATTCATCATTGTGACTTTCCCCCCAAGTTGTTACTTTTCAAGTGCTTTTCTTTTTCATGTTCTTTTAGTACAAATTGGCACTTTATCATCTACCCCTCAATTTCGAAGCTAGTCTCTCCCCTCTGTTACTTTTCCCTCCAACCAACAACCACAGCTATAATCTAGAAGGTTCATGGTCATATATCCTGCTACAACCTTCATGTCTCAAGACCTTTTTTTGTGAAATTAGATGAACGAAGCAATAACTTAATGGGGTTGAATCACCATCCCAGGAAGCAAGAGGCTCCTTTTCATTTGCCTTAGGTCACATCCCTTGATCTATTCCGACAAAGCAGTGGCCAGGTACCAGTTCCATTCAGGAGGAGAAAACAGTCCTGTTGTCACACACTTGGCAGGGATGGGGGCAGAAGTCCTCGGAGCCTGGTGTGCACGGCAGTTCTGGTGGCCCACGGAGGAGAGGCAGGGCTCGGGGCACAGCCTTTGTTGCCACATAACCGGAATTTACCCCACGGGACTGTGGAGACCGCCTCCCAGCTGAAATCTTTTAGTGTGTGCCTCTGAATGGCACTTACATTCCATTTTGGCTCACATGAAATCAACTGAAGGCCTCTGTTCAAGCTCCAGGCTCTCAGGCATGGAAATAAGAGTGTAACTGTGGCTATCTTACAGGAAAATTCTTGTTTGTCCCTGAATGAGAGCACAGAGGCATTGAATTTACAGAGGTGCGAGCTCGCCTAATAAACAAGGGAGCAGCATTTTATATGTAGGTCAGCTTTTTCCTTCCTCCAGCTTTCCTTGCTTTTCCTTCGTTCCTGATGATAATGTGAGGGCTCTTCTTGCTACTGAGGTCCTCTTGGGCTAAAACAAGGCAGAATTTTCAAAGAGTATTTGAATATTATATTTTAAAATCAGGTTAAAAATACAATAAAGTCAGGTTAAGGATATAAATTGCGGAAACCTAGACAGTTCTATCGCAGGAAGAACATGTTAAAAACCAAGCAGGTTTTTAACAGTTCTCCGGGTTGTTCTCCCTGCCTCTAAACAGTTTGAAGACAGTGATGAAGATCCCAGTCAAGTCAGGATTATCTGACTTGAAAAAATGGTCTCAAGTCTCCTTGATGCAATTATGTTAGTAGGGAGTTTAACAGACTTGAGGAAAACCTCTTACCTTCCCGCCCGTGAGTTTGCACCAGTGATTCCAGAGCAGAAGGAAGGCAGAAAGTTGTTTGTTGTCACTATATTCTTTGAACCTCCCCGCAGCGTTTTATACATGAGGGTGGGAATATACCTGCAAGGGGAGCGTGCCTTTCTTGACATGGTGTTAGGGAACCAGGGTTTGGGAGACTTGGATTCTTGTCCTGTCTCTAATTCACGTTGGATTGTGGGCAATCACTTCACCTCTCCGAGCTCCAATTACCTCATCTTAGACCATCTCTAAGTCTACTTAATCTACTTACACATCATTTGCCAGAACATTCCCGCTGGCCTTCTTACAGCCCTTGCAAGTGGAAACAGATAAGTCAAGACTTCGGGCTGATCTTGAGGGGACTTGGAGAGAGGGAGCTACTGCATTCAGCCTTTGCTGGTGAAGACCCTTGATTTTGCCCAAAGCCCTGTGTCTCTGACTGGCTTCTCTTCAGAGCCTCCATTGTCATCTCAATATTCTTTCTGTACTGAGGGTGGTCTTATGACTGGGACAGGTGCTGACCGTTGGAACGAGGTGAATATCCCCATCCTTCTGTGTGACTCGGGCAAGCTTTGAGAGTTCCCAGGGCAGAAACCCTTCCTGCTCAGACTTTCATTCTAAAACTACAGTCTTCATTAAAGCTGAACTTTCTGGGTAGCTGAGCTTATATGCCTGGCATCTGAATGAGAGCTCTCTTTGTCACTGTGTGGCTTGAGATCCGTTTTGCCAGCTCCGGGGAAACAATACATGTGTTCTTGTTTGTGTTTGCCGGGCAAGCAGATGTCTGAGCTGTGAGAGGCTTTTCCTTTCCCGTGGCATTGCTTCTGACTTAGTGCTAAAGTGAAGATCACTGAAACATCACGTTGAGTTGAAAACTCAGGTCTTTGTCGTTAAGGCAGGACAGGAGAGTTATTAAGAAGCATTTCACTGCAGCATCCGCTCACAATATCATCTGGAATTGTTCTCTTTGCCCAGAAAGCCTTAACTTGCCTCTAGAATATCCCCTGGTGGTACAACACTATTGTGGCTTTGGAATTCAAATTATTCTGCTGTAGAAGTCTGAAGCAAAGCTATAGCAAAACCAGAAAATGTCTCCATGTGGCCTGTACGCTCCTTATTACATTAGGTGCCCCCACCCCTTGACAATAAGAGCAATCCAGAACTGGCCAAACACCTCATCTCTGACGCCTTTCTTCCTTCTTGGCCTCACTCTGTTGTTCAAAGCCACTTTGGATGCTTCAAAAAACCATGAAAAGTGGCCTGCCTTTGGCATTTAGAGGCCAAGCAATTGGGGGAAAGGTTTTCTTCTCCCCCCTGTTATCAAAGCAGAGGGAAGTGCCCCCTCTTCATAAACTAGGATTGCTTTTGCCAAATTCTATTTGAAGGGGAACGGGCCCGTACTCGCAGTGAGAACTGGGATGCTATCCAAAGCTACAGCTGCTTCCTCTTGCCTGTGTCACTGCTGCAACCGCCTCGGACGCTGTAGCCCAGGCATCCCCCCGAAGTGGCCCTTGGAAGCAGTCATTCTCAGACCCCAGACGGTAGACAGCTGCCCCTTTTGAAGGAGTCAGCCCCCTACACACACCACGTTTTCTGAGCCGTTTTTCCTAGCATGTATTGTGGGTAAAACATTCACCTATCTCTAATGAATAAGCTGAAGTTAATTTCCAACCAGTGAATTAAGTCCTTTAACTCGACTCCTGTCAGTAATAAAACCTATAACCTGCCATCTCCCCGTTCTGGTCCCCATTAGCCAAGAAATCTATCGCCGTAAGTTGGGGACAGTCCACGTATAGCACCTGCAGAAATACCCTTCATCTCAATAGGCATTCTCCTTCCAGACCACCCACATGGAGCAGCCAACAGTCACATAGAATAATTGCTGAGCCCTCAGTCCCAGCGCCAGCCACTCCCTCCCAGTGGGTGGACCGAGTTTCTGGATGTGGGAGTTAGGTTTGGTTTGGTTTTTGTTTTGGCCTCTTTAGTTTTCCTAAAGCACAAGTCCATGTAGAATCCTGTCACCTCTCCACACCAGTTTCAGGTGATCTGGGTCTCTCCCACTGCCTCAGGAAGACCTTCACTGTACCTGAGCTTTTGACTTCTGCCACTGCAGCTGCCTTAGCGACACCAGGGGCTGGGGGCTTGGAGGGGGTAGCCAGTTTGCATCTCCCCCTTTCCTGGTTAGACTTCCATGAACCCCATTCTTCTGTTGGCAGATCTGCTTCCAGACTGATTTTTGAGAACCATCACTTTCACATTCCTAATTTTTGTTTGTTTTGTTTGATTTTTTTTTTTTTTGGACTTTCTGAAACTTCAAATGCTGCCCTGAAAATAATGTATTTTTGAGTTTGTGTTCTGAAAGCCTCCGTGCTGGTGGATTGGGGGTGGGGGAGGCAGAATACAGGATCCTCCAGCACTGAGGTGTTTAAGATTTGCAACTAGCAATGCAATTTTTTCTAAATATGAGGATATTTACCTTTATTAAGAAATTATACTAAACAGTGGTGTCCTTGATCATTTTATGTTCTCATATTACTTTTGGTTCTGTTTTGATTCTGTGTGGTGGTAAACAAAGATCATTACAAACAAAAACTGTAATTTTGTTATCTTGGATTCAATGGAATTTCTTTACTTAAAAAAATAAAAGGCTAAAAATGTGGCGTGGCTGTGCGTCCTTTGTAGTGGAGATTTTCTATCTAAAAGGATTCTTCCTGTGTCTTCACCGAAGCATGAGCTTGAAAGAAATGGACAAAACACCAAGTTCTCATCACAACTGATTTTAACCCAGCCTTGCAAATACCAAGGAAATGAGCGGCCCACAGGTGTCTTTACAAGCCCATCCTCTCCAGGAAGAAAGCCAAGGCCTGGGAAGAGTGAGATATCAGCACTTTAAATACTTGCTCTATAAAGTGAACCATGTAGACAGAATGTAAGGTGAGATGTAAATGGTGGTTGCCACGCATGAGTCCCTTCCTTTTCTAATAGTGTTCTTTGAAAAGACTGGGTGAACGTGACCTAAATTAAGGTTATACTGGGTTGGTTGAGTAATGGTGGTGTTTTCTTCTCCTTTGCATCTGTCAGAATCCAAGCTAAGGGTCTCCAAGGGCCAAGCCCTGGCCCAGCCAGGACAGTTGTGCCAGTCCGTGCTCCCCCCACCCCAGGGACCTTGCACTCAGAGTTTTCTTCCCTCCTTGGCCATGCAAAACCTTTGACAAGCTAAGTGGGGTGGGGAGTGTTGGTTTTGGAGGACATGCATTAGTGAGGCCTAAAAATGCCCAATATCGAATTCCAAAGTGTATCCCTTGCTGGTAAGCAAGCTTCTCCCCCAGCACCAACCCCACCGCCCCACTTCCTATCACCCACAAAATAGCCAGACGACTTTGATCCAAGAAAACCAACTTGCAAAGAATACTACCTATGAAAAGTACCACATGAAAGAGATTTCAGGTCCAGGGTGTTAGGCAGATCGATGCCAACAGCTTGCCAATGTGGTCAGCGCACAGCTGTGCCTCTCCTGATTCTACCCCATAGATTTGCTGTCGGTGACATTTATCTACAATCACTCGCTGACCCAAGGGTGCTGATGTCTTTTTTCTTATACCTTCCAATAACAGGCCTCTCAGCTCTAGCTCTATAGGGAGTACTTTCCCATGTTAAGGACCAAACACCTAACTGGATGGCCCTCCAGCCGTATGACAGCCTCCCTCCTCATTTCTGTCTTGGTGTATCCCCCCTTAGAGAGGGTCACATGTAGCTGAGTGGTTGGGATGACCTTACCGGTGGTTTAGCCTTGAACTGCTCAATCTCTCCCCAAAGAAAAGTTAAACCTCTCTCTCTCTCTGTGGCTATGTGCACTCAGGACTTATATTTGATTCGTGCTGTCTACCCCATTTGGAATTACCCCAGCATCTCTACTGAAGACCGTTTGGTTTCCCCTTAAAGTTATTTCCTCCTTTATCTGATGCTGTTGGTGAAATTGACCTGGAATAAATGAAGCTCTAATTCCATGGTTCCTCTTCCCCACCTCTACCTACATTTCCTCTATCCCCAGAAATAAACATTTGAGACAAAGCATTGGTAGTAACAGAGCCAAGGGATTTGGAGCCAGAGTTGCTGGGTTAGGGTCCCATCCAGGCCACTTCCTAGCTCTGTGACCCTGATCAGTATTGGACCCTGGGTTTTCCTTTTTCTTTTTTTTTTTTAACCCCTAAGATGAGAATAATTTTAATAAGAATGCCTGTCTCTAGATATTGAGAGAATCAAATAAAATAATGTTTTTCAAAGTGTTACGTTGAGCAGTGCCCTCCTGGGACCACACTTTGAGTAGTAAGTCTCTCTGGTATCCTGTGAGCTTCCAGACCCTGCACTGCTAAGCTTCCTCAACACCAGAGCCACGCCCACCATTGAAAGTGGGATGAAAGGTGGTCCAGTTCACCCTGAAGGTGACTCTTCAGCTCTTTTCCTGGTTGACTTAAGACCTGGGCATCCCTCTTCCAGGAAGACTTTGCCAGGATACCAGGGAGCATTGGCCTCCTACAGCGTCCCTTACATAAACTCAAGGCTCTAAGCAGTGACCAGTCTTGCTCAAAGGCTGTCTGCGGCTGATGGCCCATTTCCCTACTGAGACCTCCATCCACACCTTAACAAATGCTTCCATCTGCTAACAGATAGTATTTCCCCAAAGGGCCACATGACGCATCACTGTGACTTCCCAACCTTTGCTATGCTCAAATTACTTTCACATGCAGAACCCCTGCCTCATCCCAGACGTCTCCAGAAAGGAAGGTGTTCTGAGCAGCAAGTGGTCCCCCTTCCCATATTTGCTGGCTTTCAAGAGTATTTTACTGTCCCTCTTCCTCTCTCATTAATGCGGGGGTTGTGGCCACTTGTAGGAATACAGCATATGTAGGCAGCTCGGATTCTGTGAGACTGAGCACATCAGATTTTAACATTAACATTCGTGGTCTTCAGGCACCTGTTCCCAAAGGTGGCAGTACCACCTTCCTGGCAAGGTCTGGCTCGGCCTGCCCCTGGCTAGTCTGTCCCTGGGCATGGAGGGGCAGTACCACGGCACGGCCAGCAGGGGGTGGTGGCAGCCCACGGTCAGAACCGACTCGCTGGGTCCCAACCCTCTAGCTTCTTCCTCAGAAAGCCCCTGGGCTTTTACGTCAAACCCTCCCTAAGCTAAGGCCCTAGCCCTGCTGACTTTAGGAGGGACACCAGCATCCGTTTGGATTTGAGTAAGACAAAGCTGCCCCAAGAGCCTCTGCCTGCAGTTTTTTCCATATCCTGATCTCATTTATAAATTAGAGCTCCCACAAATCAGAGGGTGGGACTAGGAGGGCTCCTGGCAATTAGGGGCCAGGGGAAAGATGGGAGTCATCCAAGAGGAATCAGCCACTGTTTCCCTCAAATTTGGGACACAACTCTTTTACAAAACAATTATAAGTGTATCTTGAAAGTTTAAAAAATGCTCGCTACTTTAATTTTTTAAACTCAGCCTCATCCCTGCTCCCACTCCACCAACACCTGTACTGTCGACTCACCAATGCCCTCTATCTTGGCAAACGCAAGTCCCCATTCTCTTATCACTTGCCCCCTCAGCGGCATGTTTGTGCCCTCACACTTGAAATACCTTCTTAGCTCCAGATGTTCTAGGAGATCTCTCGGGGTGAGGCTGCTGAGCCCCCTTCAACCATATCACCTCCACTCTTTTTAGGCTTAATACTAGAGTTCCATGTAAGGTTTGATTTGGAAAAGTTTCAAAGGGTTTAAAGAAGGGTTTGGGAGAAATCCTCACTGGTCAGCCACCCACAATAATTTGCTATGATTCCTCCTCCAGCTCTGGAGTCGTATGTATATCATTTACGAACATAGATTGTTGACTGTGAACGTCATAGAGAAGGAAATTACTTGGCTGATGAGCATACACTGCAAACCCTAGAACTGAAAGAAAAGATATAAGAAGTAAATGCATATATATGTACAGTCACATATATATGTACATGTACATAGCCACACTGGAAAACGAGAAAGAGAATTCAGTGGTTCAGAGAAATTCCTAAAGGCGTGAAAACAGACTGCATTGGATTGAACCCACAGCCCAGGAAACAGCTGAAGGTCCTGCCCCAAAAGGTGGGTACAGCACCAAGGGTGCTTCATGCCCAGAAGGAGGCAAGAGCAGAGAAGTCTTGGGATGATTATCAGGGTACCTCATGGAGGCAGCCAGGCCAGGTGACCCTCACCCACCACCATGAGCCAGACAACAGGAACAAGTGTCTGCCTCCACTGGGAAAGTCAGTGTAGGATCTTGGGAAAAGAATCTGTCAGTGCCTATGAGCCCCATGCCCAGAAGAAGCCAGGCCTTCCCCAAGACAGAGCAGCATGCCCAGCACACACTCAAACGTCACCAGACACTTGAGGAAAGCCAACTGCACAGAAAGGAAAGCATTTATATTTGTCTAAATATGCAGAGCTTGAAAGTAGAAGTTCATTTCTATAAGGTGTCTGAGACTGAAGACAAAGAAGAGCTTTCATTGTATAACTTGAGGACTGGGAGAGTGCTCAGAGAGGATACCATCTGTAAATCTAAGTAAAACCATCCGTTGAGGCAAGGGGTCTGGAGGAGAGAGCTTTGGTGGAGAGACCCCACAGACAGGAGGGGGACACAACTGCTACCCTTGAAGGAAGTCCAAGCTCCTGACCACCACTGCATACATCAGACTGCACCTGACTGAGGGGCCCAGACCACCCCAAAATGGAGCTACTTCAAGGCTGCTTCCACCCTGGAATTACACGTGGAAAGCGTTTCACCTGCCTACCAGCCACCAAGATCACTATACTTGCCAGATCATTTTCACTTATATTCCCCCTCTCTTATCTTCTTTTTTATATTTTTAGGGGTGGGAGAGACCTTTAAACCAGCCTCCTTGCCTATTTTCACAGACCCTAAATAGTAAAACTATTACAAAGAAAATCACTGAGAAGCTTGATTAGAGTCTTTGACACTCAACCCCACACAAGTCTCCATCCTAAAGCTTCAGAGGCAGTAGGAATATAACTGCCCTCACTTCTTCTTGCTCAAGGGAATTCCCCTGCTTTTTTATTGCCCCCCAGCTTGGGAGGAGGGTGACACCTGAGCTCACCCAAGCTTAGGAAGGTTCAGAGGAACCACAATCATCCCAGGCAGCCCTTTTCCCAGCCTTCTGGGTCCAGGGCAGCTGAGGAGAGGCCCAGGGACACTAACTACAGATCAGATGGCAGGGGATGTTCTCAGAAGGCTGTGTTCTCAGCTTGGACCCGGGGACCAAAGAGCTGTTCAGCAACGACTTTGCCGTCATACTTGGGCAGTGTGCCCCCAAAGTCGGAGGGCAGGATGTCCTCGTTGAACTCCTGGTAGAAGCTGGAGAGGTCTTCTCCATGGACAAAGACCTGCAGGGAAGCGGAGGAGATAGAGCTGAGCAAGGGGGTTCCCTTAGGATGAGGGCTGGGAGGAGAAGAGGGACAGGACAAAGGCACACATGCCATCTCTGCCTGGTGATGGCCTTCTCAAAAGTCCTCCTTGTTGTGCTGTCTGTGGGATCCACTTGGTTCGGAACCTTGGTACAGAGCCTGAGGAGGGCTCAGGCGGGGTGCCCTCCTCCTCCACCTTCATCCCTCTTGTCTCCTGAACCCTTTCCTGCTACAACCCCCTTCACTCACTCACACACCAGACAATCACCGGGCACCTTCCCTGCGTGGCCACGCACTCACCCTCTGGAGCAATTTGCTCTTCAAGAAGGGCTTGACCACGTTGTAGGTTGTGGTGAAGTACCACGGCTGGTGGATGAAGTGGATGGCTTTGAACCGGGCTGGGAAGGAATCCTGCAGGGACAGACAGCACCCCACCACATGCCCCATGACCTCAGAGGTTCCCACTCACTCTCCCACTGCCTCTCCCCATGACAAGAGGACAGAGTTGTCATCACTCGGTTGCCCCAGAGGATAGCCCACTGAAGGTTCCATCCCCAGGCCAGCAGCTGGGGAGCCCTGGCTTCACTGCAGCTCCAAACTGAAGGAAGGATGCCCCAGAGGCCACGCAACCCAACACTCATCCTGCAGATGCACAAAACCTTGTAATTAGGTGGAATAAGGAAATGAAATGGTAGCCTTGCTTGGTTTTTAGGTGACCAAGGTTTTTCAAATCCACTTGCCTTCTGAGCGGACTGCAAACTATTATAGACCAGAGGTACACTATTGTCATGCCTCATTGTCCTTTGTCCCCTCCCATGACTCCCACCTCCCATCTCTCCTTTCCAAGGCAAAGCAGATTTAAGATTAGATTAGGTCTAAGAAAGGACTTCTGACACATGAGTATATAGGAGTAAGTTGTCAGGAGCATTAATGACATCTCTTTCTCAGGAGAAATTCACATCCAGAGGGAGGCAGCATGACATATGTGGACAGAGAATGGGATTCTAGGTCAGAAGGTGTAGGTTCAAGTCCCGCCTCTGCCACTTGATAGCTGTGTGACCTTGAGAAGTCACTCAAATCTCTGAGCCTAGATTTCCAGGTTTGTAAAGCGAAGCAGGGAAGCAGAGAGAGAATGCTTTTAAGAAGTTAATAAATTAATGAATGTGAACACGTGGCAAACTGTTGATCACCACGAAGTGTTTGTGGCTGGGGCTGTGATTGTCATTGCTCTTTTGGGCACTAGGCAGCTGTCTTCTCAGGTCCCTGCTAGCATCATTAAACCGGGAAACCCGGCCCAGCCTCCCAGCCTTCCCACCTGTGAGAGGCTCCTGCAGGACAGGGTTCTGTGGCCTCACCTGGAGCATGTCCACCATCTTCCTGAGATCTGAAGCCCGAAGTCCAGCAGCTTGCTGCATGGTAAAGCCCTTGAAGTTCTCAATGATGCAAAAGCCATTAATTTGAGTTTCCTCATTCTCCAGTAGCTTCTCCAGGATGAAACAGTATGCCTGCAAGATCTTGGGCACAACGTGAACGGGCTGTAAGATCCAACCCACAAAGACAGTTAAGACTCAAGGTCCTAACGGGAGAGCTAACTGGTATACCCCTTCCCAGAGGTAATTTGTCACAGGCTTTGAGCTGGGACAGTCCACCTCTGTGAATGTATGCCAAGAAAATAATCTTCAATGTCATATCCACGGTTAGATGCCAGAGTGTTTATCCTTGTACCCCTATGATAGTGGAACAACCTAAATGTCCAGCAATAAGGGACTGGTGAAATTATGGTGTATTCATGCCATGGAGTATTCTAGAACGGTGATATATAAGACTAATGATATAGAAAGATATCCATTCATGGTGTATTATTGTAGCATACAATCTCATTTTTATAAGAAAAAATATGTATGTCTGTGTGCATATGCGTTCACATATGTTTCTAGGTTTCTAGAAAAAATAGGCTGGAAGGATGTCAGTGGTAGAAATCTCTGGATGGTAGAATTGTGGATGATTTTAAATTTGTGATTTTTTTGGTATTTTCTAAAATGAGTAGATATCACTTATGTAACAAGAAAAAATATTTGTAAGTCTCTTCCTTACCATACGTATGTATGCCTCAGTCCTAAAGCCAGTATCTTATTCAGTAGCAAACACTACAGGCATCCCTAATACGATCAGGAACAAGATAAGCATGTTCACTTTCCCCACCACTCTTCAACTCTGTGTTGGAAGTAGTGGCCCGTGCATCCAAGTTGTTTTTTTTTTTTTTTTTAAATCAAGGGTATAAGAACTAGAAGAGGAAAAGAAAAAATGTCCCCCATTTACAGATAATATGACAGTATTCTTAGAAAATCTGAGAGAGTCATTTATATGAGTAACATAAATAACAGAAGAATTCAGTAAAAATACCAGGATATGAAATTAACATACAAAACCAATAATCTTCATAGATACAAAAAATAACCAAGTAGGAGATATAATGGCAGAGAAAGTCCCACCTATAGCAACAATAAAATAAATACTTAAGACAAACTTATTGACAAACATGCATAAGGTTTGAAAACTATAAAACACTCCTGGAAGCTCAAAATGTAAAAGGGAAGGCATCCCTTTTTTGTGGATAGTACCACTGGCCATGGATTTTGCATTCATAAAGATGCTGATTCTCCCCAAGTTTGTTATTTACATTAATGTTATACCAATAAAAATCTCCTGACATTTCTCCTAGAGCTTAATAAATTAATTCTAAAGTTCATAAGGAAAGGTAAACATGTAAGAATAGCTAGAAAAGCCCTGAAAAAGAGGAGCATTAAGGACAGAACTAATCCCAACAGATATTAAACATTCTATACCATCTCTATAATTAAAACAGTGTGATATTGAAGCATGAAAAGACAGACCGATGGCACAGAATAGAAAATCCAGAAATAGATCCAAACACATATGAAGATGCAGAATATGATAAAGATGGCATCTCAAGCCACTGGGGAAAACGATGGACTTCTAAATAAATGGTGTTGCGACTACTAGGCAGCATTTTCTAAAATGAGTTTGTACTTTTTTTTTAAGGCCTGGTGGCACATGCCAAAGTTCTCCCAAGATAAACCCTAGTTCCCCCGCTAGGACAGCTCTCTTAAAGGCCTGACAAGTGAAATCACATATATATATATATATATATATATATATATATATATATATATATATATATATATATATATATAGTCTGTGTCTCTCTCAGCTTTCAGCATTTGGCAGGGCTGATCCCAGCTTATGGCCCACAGCTGTCACTCCCACTTGGCAGGGGTACCAGGGGCTGGCAATGTACTGGCCAGTGGGCCCTGCCTTCAAAGCTGCTGGGTTTTCCAGCTGCCATGGCACATCCTAGGATTTCTCCTCCTGCCGGGAAAGGGCCTGGTGCCATGAGCTACTGGCCATTCCCCCACAAACCTCGCCTCCTGGGGAGCCAGGAATGAGGGTCCAATAGAGGCCAGGTTTGGAGGAGGGAGCCCAGCCCAGGGGATGGGAGGGAGCCAGGCGAATCCCCACTGACCTCATCAAAGGTGATTTCTTCAGAGTCCCAGTTCTCAATATTGAAGAGCATGACCACTCGGCCATACTTGTCCCGACTGGAGAGGACACCAGGGTAGCCAGCCTCGACAGTGCAGCGGACAGCCTCCAGGGACAGGCTGTCAAAGAGCTCTGGGTACTGCAGCCGGAAGTTCACATAGCCTGGCAGAGGGGGAGCAGAAGAGGCCCCTCAGGGAGCCAGCCCATCCTGGTGTGGCACATGGTGGGCATCCAGAGACCCAGGCTCCTGCCTGGCTCCTCCACCTACATGCTATGTGTAACCCAGCAGGATACTCAACCTTTCTGTGCCCCATATTACCTCTCCAAAAAATAAGACGATAATATTGGCCTATCTCACCAAATTGCTGTGGTAATCAAACAAGATTCCAGGTACAGACGCCATGAGTAAACTGTAAAAACACAAGATGGAATCCTAAATCTAAGGACAATTACTATTTGGTATTTTTCTCTTTCCCAACGGTAGAGGCACAGGTTTCTCAGTTGGGCACAGGGTTAGCTGAGTGGCGGGGTGGGGAAATGACCCCCAGATAAAACCCAAAGCAGGACACAGAGGCCCTCTCTGACTCCAGCGGCACTCCCACCACCCACTAACCCCACCCTGACCCATCCTGAACAGGTCCCCGCCTATCTGCGATTGTCTCTTCCACCAAACCCCGGAGGGACCAGGCCCAGAGAAGGTTTGGGGAGGCATTTGCCAAGGGAAAGCCACTGACCTCCTCGCTGCTCCTCCAACACACCAGGCCCGTTCCCACCACCTAGCCTTCGTCTTTGCTGTACCCTCTGCTCTACTGCTCTTTCCCCAGGCATCTCATTTCCTTCGAGTTTTTCTTTAAGAGTTCTCTTTGCACTGGAGCCTTCCTAGCCTCTTTACCTGAAACTTCAACCCCTCAGTCCTTTATATCCACCTTCTTTATTTTTCTCTGTATATTTTTATTTTATTTGTCTGGTTTATTATTTCCACCATTAGACTATAAGACCCACGAGGGCCGGCAGTTCTTGTCTGCTTTGTTCTCTGCCACATCCTTTGGCCTAAAACAGCGGTTGGCAAAGCAAAGCAGAGAATTACCATTTGCGGAAGGAAGGAAGAAGTAAGGAGAATCATCAGCCTGCATAGGGGCTGCTCAGACACCGCTTCCCTCCACCAGCACCAAGGACTTGATTTCCTTAAGACACTGGTCTTCATCCCGTGGGCACGGCCAGGTTGGTTCTGTCCTTGGGACTCACCCCCAGGGCTGGCACCATCTTCAATTCTACTATGCTTGAGGTTTGGGTACCTGAGGGGAGTCAAGCTCGTACCCACCTTCCCTGCAGTGCTCCAGAGCCAAAACCTAGGCTGGGCGGGTGGGGAAGGGGAGAGCAGGGGTGAGAGAGGAAACTACCCCAATTTGGGTGACTCAGTTCTGCTCATTGAGACTCAGGAGAGTGGAGAGGCGGGGCCAGACCTCTAGGAATCTGGTCCTGCCAGACTCATCCATTCACTGTCAGAGCTGAAAGGGATCTTGAAGGCTATGTAGTTCACACACCCATTTTACAGGGAAGGAAAAGGAGGCTCAGAGAGAGTGACTTGTATGGCACAGGGAATGGGAGGGAAGTGAAGGAGTCGGTCTCAGTGCCCGGGTGAGGGTCAACGCCCTCCTCGTGACCTTCCCCCCTTCCCCCCTCACTCCCCACCCCCCGTAGCCTTCCCAGGGCCACCCATCCGGCGCAGGCCTCACCTCTGAGCAGCTCGTAGGCTCGGCCCACGTGGAATTTGCGCGCGCGGATGAAGCGCAGGAAGAAGGCGCTGTCCTTTCCCTGCACCCTCTCCGCCACGGCCACGGCCAGCTCCTGACCCGAGGCTGCCTCCCCCTGCACCAGCTCCTGCAGCTCCCGCACCGCCTCCTCCCGGGTCTCCTCCCTCTCATTCAGCTCATCCTTGGCCTGGAACAGGGGTGGGGTGCAGGCACGAAGTCAGGTAGGCGCGGGTGCAGGCGGCTCCTCCAGGTGCCAGACCGGCTGAGGGGCAGAGGGCACGGCAGCTGGGGCCATGGCTGCTCTGCCCACAGGGGCAGCTTCTGCACTGGCAGCACCTCAGACTGCCAATTACATTTGGAGAAAATTAAGTCAAACTTTCATCCTGGGTTTGTTTGAGCAGACAGCCAGAGAGCTAAACGTTTCTAATCACAACAGCCTACTGGAGCCCTGACTTAGCACACTGCTAAGTCCTTTAGATACATTATGTTTTTAAATCTTTGCCACAATCCGTCACAGGAAGGTTGTCATCTTATCCCCATTTCTCAGGGTGAGCAGACTGAGGCTGATAGAGGTCAAGGTATTCTTGACCAAGGTCACCCAGATAAAAAGGGGTGAAGCTGAAACTCTTACTCAGGTTGGACTTTTAATCGCTTCACTCTGCTGCCTCCCAGGCTCATTTCTGATCTTTCCAAAATCAAAGATACCAGGCAGATGGCAGCCTGTCCTCTGCCTCCTATTCCTCCCCTTGGCTGAGCCTGGAGAACTCCTCAGCATGCCAGGGGCAGCTCTTTCCTTGTATGGCATGAGGGGGAAAGGCAGGTCTGGGGGAGCTCAGACCACCTTTCCCTTGAGACGCCCAGGGAGCAGAGATGGAAGCCAGGAGCCCGGGTCCAGCTCAACCCCAAGACAGCTCTGCCACCTTCCACAGAGCACAGTCTGATAAACTCTGAACTGGTTCAACAACTTTCTTTCACAGGTACAGAAAGCAAGACCCAAAGAGGGAAAGAAGTTTGCTCAAGGTCACACAGCAAGTTGGAAGTCGGTCTGGTATTAGAACTCAGGCCTTTTCCTATCCAATGGGGGCAGCAGGTGGATCCCTGTTCTCCAAGACCATTGCAAACCAATGTTCCTCACATCTGAGTCTAGGATGATCCCTGGTCCAGAAGTCCTAGGTTTCGGCATTGGTTTCAGGGAACACTGTTGGTGCCATAGTCTTGGAATAGGCTGGCCTGGACATCTGGTCACTCCAACTGCTGCCATGGCCCTGACCTTCAGAATAGCCCCTAGAACAAGCCAGTCCTTTAGGTCCAGAATGACCTGGAGAGCTGGTGCTGGACCTTTTCTACAGGAGAGAGGATGCTATCAACATTCCCCCTTGTTGCCTCTCTACCCTGTCCCTCTGCACACCCCGGGGCCACCTCACCTTCTGCAAGGTGTGGCGGGGCAGCTGGCTGCACTGGCCAAAGACAGGTCCGTGGTCTTTGGTTGTAAGCCGCTCCAGTTGGGCACGGAGCTCTTGTTCCTCTTCAGGGACCATGCGGAATGTGCCCGCCTGGGCAGAGAGAAGTCAGGAAAAGACAGGAAGAGACCCCCAGCAACCTGAGCAAGCCAGTCAAATGGGTCTGCTCAGACCCTAAACTAGTGCTTTTGCCCAAGGTCACCGTTGAGCTTCCTCCCTTTGGGTGGGGTCAGGGACCGCAGAGAGGTTGTAGGGGTGAATGCCCATAACCCTGAGCAGACCAGATGACAGAGAAACAGGAAGGGAGAAAGGGAAGGAGGGAAGGTGGATGGAGGGGAGCCCCAGGGCACAGGGGTACTCACCCCCTCTGACATGCTGCCTCTGGAAGACTCGGAGTGCTCGGAAAATGAAGGACCCCGCTTCTTCTGTCCTGGCCTCTCCAGGCAACCTCCTTCCTAGGAGAGGAAGTCAGGGCTGCAGTGGTATGGAGAAACTGTTGTGTTATTGTCTCAGAACAGTGGATCTCAAACTTTTGAGTGCATCAGAATCACGTGGGGGCATTTGTTAGAAATGCAGATGCCTGGGCCCTGCACCTGTGATTCTGACTCAGGAGGTCTGAACTGGGGCCCGGGCATCTATACTTTAAAACAGCACCCCCGGTGGCTCCGAAGAAGGTGGTTCTTGGGCTACACTTTGGGAAACCCCCCTTTGAGAAGGAACACACACAAAAATACCTCAAACCTCAGTTCTTAAGATGAGTTGGCCCAGCCAGGGAAAAACTAGGAAAAACTAGGATCAGGCTCCATTCTCAGTTACATGATCATGCAGGATAAGGCAATCCATCCTCCCATTTGTGACCCTCCTTTTCCAGCCCAAAGGGGCACCTCAGAAACTTCCCAGCCTAGTGGATGGCCCCGTTCCAGTGAATTAACTCTCCAGAGGGGTGGTGGCTAGTTACATAACCATAACTGGGTGCGTGTTCTGTGCCTTGTGATGCGCTATTTTCAAATCCATTGTCTGGGAGCCAGCATTATTATTCCCATTCTACATAGGAGGAAACAGGCCCAGGAGAATAAGTGACTTGTCCAAGGTCACACAGCCCTCAATAGCCAGGGATCGGGACTTAAGACCAAGCTGTGAACTTTCCATCAGCATCAAGAGGCAGCCTGTTGTGGCAAAAGTTAGACCTGGGTTCGAATTCTCTCTTCCATTTGCAAGCTTTGTGATTTAACCTGTATCTTGGCTGTCCCCTGTACAAGGGAGATGGAAGTTTATGAGGATTTAATTAAATAATGAACACAGAAGCAGTGCCTGACCACCATAACCAATTTCACTGTGCACATGACAACCCACTGAGTATTTTTGGAGACAACTCTTCTATTTCCAGATTTTCCCCTCTCTTACCTAAATGTCCCCAGACCCGTCACCACCCTGCTCCTGCCTCTGACCAGGTTTCCGTTGGTCAGTTCTGTCATCTGTTCACTGTTGATTAGTAGCAGAGGTGGGACTTGAACCTATGTCTGCCTGAGACCTAGACTTGCCTTGACACCTAGAGCCAAGACATCTCCAGGCAAACTCCCTAGGAGAGCTGGTGTCACAGGAAACCCTTTAGGGTCAGAGAGAACCAGGTTTGAATCAGGCTTTGTCATTTACCACCCATATGAGCTAGGGCGGTAGGTTATTTAACCTTTCTGAGCCTCAGTTTCCTCATCTGCAAATTGGGGATAATAACCACACCTACCAAATAGAGTTGTAATGAAGATCCTATAATTTCTGTAGGGTACCTAGCACAGTGTTTTGCTCTAAAACATAGTTCCCCTTCCCTTTCTTAGCATCATACTGATCATTACCCCAACTGGCACAGAGAGACTTAGAGGATACCAGGGAATATCTGAGGATCTCCCATTTCCTGCCTCTCCCACTCCACAGACCCAGCAGGGCAGGGAGGTTCTGGGGGCTGTCATGCACCAACAGGAATAAAATCTAAGTCAGCTTTCTAGCAGGTAGACTTCCAAATATGCAGGCATATATACAAGACAGACTGAAATACGACTGTGCTCTCCCTTGGATTTTGCTGGAACAGAAAGGGAGAGGCTGATAGAACTCCCTGAGCAAGGGGCTCAGACAGGAGAGACAGTGGCTAGACACCCCCAGCCAGTTAGGCAGCTCATCAGGACAAGATCCTAGATCTTAGAAATGGAGGGTTAAAGTCAGTACAGCAACTCTTTTTAAAATATGCCCAGTCTACTAACTCTGATTTTTTAAATATTGATTTATGAGCTGTATACAAGAAAATATACCCACCCCTCACTCCGTGTCGAGGCTGTTCCCTGCCGTCTAGGGTTGCCAGTTAAAATGCAGAATGCCCAATTACATGTGAGTTTCAGACGAGCAAAAGTTTTTTTGACGTGTTTAGGTATGTGCCATACAAATTTGGGACATACTTATACTAAAAAAGTATTTGTTGTTCATCTGAAATTCACATTTAACTGGGTGTCCTATATTGTTATTTGCTAAGTCTGCCATCAGGTTGGTCTGGCTCAACCTGAAAAATGGCTAGCTGGTTTCGGTTTTTGAGCAGCCTGAGATGTGGTCTCCCCACCGCTGACTCCTCACCCTAGTCCTGGGCTTCCTGGCCCAGCCAGGCCCCTGCTACTGACTTACCTGCCAAGTCAGCGGCTCCTCCTTGGGACACCTGGTGCCTGTGTCCTCCAGGGCCTGGAGGTTGCCTCCTCTGGGGGCGTGGTCCAGTCAGCAGGTTGGAATTAGCGTGTCACAAGGAACTTCTCACGGCCCACAGTTTCCCGTTAAATCAGGCTCACAGGGAGGCCCAGATTGGGGCAAGTGACGTACCAGGGGGGGAGAGGGGATCAGCCTGGGGCTGGCTGGAGCCACCTCAAAGCCCTCCTTTGTGTGCGTCTGCTCCAGAGTTCCTGCTCAGCCATGTGGAAGCCGGGCTGTGGGGATGGGATCTGGGCCAGCCCCATATGCTTCTCCCCGTCTTCTCTCTCATCGCAGGGAGGTCTGAGAAAGCACACCCCTGGGTAAGACATGCTCAAGATGGAGGGAAATTTTAAATGTGATTGTAGATGAAATGGCAGCTGTGGAGAATCCTGGCCTGTCACCCTCTCCCCAAGCCCGGCAGGGCCCGGCGTGGTCGGGCAGTGAGTGAGGCCAGCTGGGAAATGTAGCTGGTTAAGATTGAGTGTGGAAAGGACAAGACAGGCTGACCCACTTTTAGGCTGTGGCGTGCAGTGATAGGAGCCTGCTTGGGCACCAGACTGCCCACTTTTATATCCTAACTCTGTCACCTTCTAGCTGTGAGACGTGACTTCACCACTCAGTGACTCAGTTTCCTCCTCTGAGAAGTGGGAATAATTAGAGGAAGTCCTATCTCCCAGCATCTCAGAATGGGACTGTATTTCGTTGTTTGTTATTGTTTGCTTTTGTTTTGGTTTTTTTTTTTTTTTGGCCTCACCGCGTGGCAAATGGGGATCTTATTTCCCTGACCAGGGATCGAACCTGAGCCCCCTGCAGTGGAAGCATGGAGTCTTAACCACTGGACTGCCAGGCAAGTCCCAGAATGTGACTGTATTTGGAGATAGGGTCTTCAAGAGGTAATTAAGGTAAAATGAGGTCATCAGGGTGGGCCCTAATCCAATATGACTGGTATCCTTATATGAAGAGGGAATTTGGACACAGACAGTTACAGAGAGAAGACGATGTGAAGACACAGGAAGAAGGCACCGTCTACAAGCCAAGGAGAGGGGTCTCAGAAGAAAGCAGCCCTGCGGACACCTTTACCTTGGACTTCTAGCATTCAGAATTGTGAGAAAATGAATTTCTGTTGTTTAAGCCACTCAGTCTGTAGTACCTTGTTACAGCAGCTTTAGCAAACTGATGTAAGTGGGTTGTTGGATTTTTTTCCCAGGTATTTCACAGAGCGTGAGGCTCATGGGAGATAATGGAGGTGGAGGTGAGGGCTCAGGCTCCCCACAGGAAGGAACTATGGAGGCCACAGAAGAGGCTTTGTCAAGCTGGGTGATGGACTCTAGCACAAAAAAGAACGCTCCTGTGCACCAAGAACACTTTCGAGTTGATGGCATAGCCCCGACGGAAGTGAGCTACTGTTCCCAGAGATTTTCAGGATGCTGGCAGGCCACGAGGCCCTGTTTAAAGAGCAGAGCTTTCTATGACATTCCTCTGCTCACAGCTTTTCTCTGCCTCTGCCCTGCCCTTCCCCCCTCCCAAGAGTCACGTTCATGTCCAGTCTCTCTGGCTGGAACAATAGTACCAGTGTGTGAGCAGAGATGCTGCCCTCATTGGCCCGGACACCTGTGCTGGCCACATTGGCGGACTCTGTGGGCTCCCTGGCTCTCTCTGCCAGGCTGGAGGGAGGGAGGGAGGGGGGTTACATTTGCTGTGCCCCCCATTCTGTACAGTGGCAAGAGCCTTACCAGTGTTATCTCATCCAGTCCTTTCAGATGTGAAGTAGAGAGTAAATTCCCCGTTTCCACAGAATAGGGAACTCAGAGTCAGAGAGGTAAGGAGACCTGCCCAAAGCCACACAGCTGGTAAAGAGTCAAGTCCTGGTCTCTCTAAAGCCCTGTCATTATTCAATGCACAAGGCTGCCCCCTTCTCCAGAAGCGAGAGCGACACAGGTGTGACTGCCCAGAGAAGTCACACCTGCCCCCTGGCTGCTGGGGAAGGTGACATCACCTCACCTTCCTGGGAGCAGCTTCAGGGGGCAAGAGTCTGGTCATTGCCATTCCCTCTTGGCCAGTACTAATACTCCTGGGCCAGGGAGGACCCCAAGGGGTGCCTGGGCCTCAACCCCTCCTTTGAGAGATGGGAAAACCCAAGTCGAGGAACATTCTACACCTTCCTTAAAATTACCCAATGGTATTGAGTGCCCCAACTAGCATGGGCTGACCCACAGGGCTGGCAGCCACCTCGTGCTCTAAAAAGCTCCAGTTCCTCCGGGAGCCATGCTCATTCCATGAAAAAGAGTCTGCCCTGTGGCAGTGGGGGAGTGAGAGGTGTCAGAGATTAAAGTAATGAGGAATAGAACAATAAAATCAATCTGTATGCTTGTTGAAAGAATATTTTCTAACTAAGTAGGTTTAACAATACGAGGAAAAAACAGTTGGTGCTTTCAGATGGGAAGTTGGCTTTAGCTCCCCACCACTAAAGAAAAAGATGTAAGTGTTTGCTATGGACTGAATGTTTGTGTCTCCCACCAGATTCTTATGTTGAAGCCCTAACCACCAATGTGTTGGTATTAGGAGGTGGGTCTTCTGGAAGGTGACTAGATTTAGATAAGGTCATGAGGGTGGGGTCCTCATGATGGAATTAGTGCCATTATTAGAAGAGGAAGAGACACCAGAGCTCTCTCTCTCTCCACATGAACACATGGAGAAAGGCCTCATGAGCACACAATGAGAAATCTGGCAATCTGAAAGCTTGGAAGAGGGTCTTGACCATGCTAGTCACCTGATCTTGTGTAGTGAAATGTAGTGGAATAACTGAGGACATGGAAAGGAGATGTGACCCATGAACCCCTCGGCAGACCGAGGGCTAGCGAATAAGCCAGAACCCCTTGGCAGACCGAGGGCTGGCGAATAAGCCAGAACCCCTCGGCAGACCAAGGGCTAGCGAGTAAGCCAGAAGTGCAGGCAGTCCTGGATACTTTGGGCGCTGATCCATGAAATGATCTCAGTATAATCAGAATGATGGGAACACAAGGAAATGTCCTTGTGCTACTTTAGTATAATCAGAATGATGGGAACACGGAGATGTCCTTGTGTTGCTTGTGAGCTCAAGGATGAAGCACAGCATGTCTTCAAGAAAGCCCATTGTTGCTTGTATAATCAATAAAAGCATATGTTGCTGCTTTGGCACTTCTGGAATGTTAAGAAAACAAGTCTTAAGATGTAAACATAGATAATGTCTAAATAAAAGCTACCACAGCAGGACAGATGACACTGTTTTGCCTGAGCGAGCGGCAGCCCTCTACTGCTGTGTTTTGGCACAATTCATCTCGTGTGATGAGCTTACTTTCGGCCCTGTCATAAGAAAACTACAACATCTTGTGCTTCCAGCCTCCAGAACTGTGAGAAAATAAGTGTCTCTTGTTTAAACCATACAGTCTATGGTATATTTTTATGGCAGTGTTTATAGGAAGGAAGCCGTAGAAAGGGAGAGGTTAAAGACAAAGGTCAGAGAGGGGTAAGTGATAGTAAGTAAGGTTCTTGGTGAGAAGATGGAACAGAGCGGGAGTCATTGCTCTAGCAGAAGTACCAGCCTTGGCTGGGTTGGTCAAACACTCTCCCATTGCTACAGAAAGCTAGAGAAGAATTTGTGCGGATGACAGTGAGTTTAAAGGTTTGGTGTAAAGTTAAGCTCACCTGCTGTGAGGAAAGGAGGATATAAGAAAGTTTGAAATAATTCTCATGAAGAAAAAAAAGGTTAAACTTACTAGGGAAGATTGGCTGTGTTGAAGGCTTGAGATTGGTTACAATGACTTCTTTTCAAACTGAAGTATAGTAGATTTACTATGTTGTATTAGTTTCAGGTGTATAGCACAGGGATTCAGTTATATATATCTATATATAATATATATATAATATATGTATTATTTTTCAGATTCTTTTCCCTTATAGGTTATTACAATATACTGAGTATAGGTCCCTGTGCTATACAGTAGGTCCCTGTTGGTTATCTATTTTATATATAACAGTGAGTATATGTTAATTCCAAACTTCTAATTTATCCCTCCTGCATCTTTCCCCTTTGGTAAGCATAAGTTTGTTTTCTATGTCTATGGATCTATTTCTGTTTTGTAAATAAGTTCATTTGTGTCTTTTTTTTTTTTTTAGATGCCACATATGAGTGGTATCATATGATATTTGTCTTTCTCTGTCTGGCTTACTTCACTTACTATGATAATCTCTAGGTCCATCCACGTTGCTGCAAATGAAATTATTTCATTCTTTTTTTAATGCCTGGGTAATATTCCACTCTGTGTGTGTGTGTGTGTGTGTGTGTGTGTGTGTGTGTGTGTGTATGTATGTGTATATATATATATATATATATATATATATATATATATATATATACCATATTTTCTTTATCCATTCATCTGTCGATGGACATTTAGGTTGCTTCCATGTCTTGGCTATTGTAAATAGTGCTGCAGTGAACATTGGGGTGCATGTATCTTTTTTTTTTAACATCTTTATTGGAGTATAACTGCTTTACAATGGTGTGTTAGTTTCTGCTGTATAACAAAGTGAATCAGCTATACATATACATACATCCCCATATCTCCTCCCTCTGTGTCTCCCTCCCACCCTCCCTATCCCATCCCTCTAGGGGGACAAAAAGCACAGAGCTGACCTCCCTGTGCTAGGGGAGGACACAGCGGCTGCTTCCCACTAGCTATCTATTTTACATTTGGTAGTGTATATATGTCCATGCCACTCTCTCACTTCGTCCCAGCTTAACCTTCCACCTCCCCATGTCCTCAAGTCCGTTCTCTATGTCTGCATCTTTATTCCTGTCCTGCCCCTAGGTTCTTCAGAACCTTTTTTTTTTTTAGATTCCATATACATATGTTAGCATATGGTATTTGTTTTTCTCTTTCTGACTTACTTCACTCTGTATGACAGTCTCTAGGTCCAACCACCTCACTACAAATAACTCAATTTCGTTTCTTTTTATGGCTGAGTAATATTTCATTGTATATATGTGCCACATCTTCTTTATCCATTCCTCTGCCAATGGACAATTAGGTTGCTTCTATGTCTTGGCTATTGTAAATAGAGCTGCAATGAACATTGTGGTACATGACTCTTTTTGAATTATGGTTTTCTCAGAGTATATGCCCAGTAGTGGGATTGCTGGGTCATATGCTAGTTCTATTTGTAGTTTTTTGAGGAACTTCCATACTGTTCTCCATAGTGCCTGTATCAATTTACATTCCCCCCAACAGTGCAAGAGGGTTCCATTTTCTCCACACCCTCTCCAGCATTTATTGTTTGTAGATTTTTTGATGATGGCCATTCTGACCAGTGTGAGGTGATACCTCATTGTAGTTTTGATTTGCATTTCTCTAATGATTAGTGATGTTGAGCATCCTTTCATGTGTTTGTTGGCTATCTGTATATCTTCTTTGGAGAAATGTCTATTTAGGTCTTCTGCCCATTTTTGGATTGGGTTGTTTTTTTTTTTGATATTGAGTTGCAGGAGCTGCTTGTATATTTTGGAGATTAATCCTTTGTCAGTTGCTTCATTTGCAAATATTTTCTCCCATTCTGAGGGTTGCCTTTTTGTCTTGTTTATGGTTTCCTGTGCTGTGCAGAAGATTTTAAGTTTCATTAGGTCCCATTTGTTTATTTTTGTTTTTATTTCCATTTCTCTAGGAGGTGGCTCAAAAAGGATCTTGCTGTGATTTATGTCATGTAGTGTTCTGCCTATATTTTCCTCTAAGAGTTTTATAGTGTATGGCCTTACATTAGGTCTTTAATCCATTTTGAGTTTATTTTTGTGTATGGTGTTAGGAAGTGTTCTAATTTCATTCTTTTACATGTAGCTGTCCAGTTTTCCCAGCACCACTTATTGAAGAGGCTGTCTTTTCTCCACTGTATATTCTTGCCTCCTTTATCAAAGATAAGGTGACCATATATGTGTGAGTTTATCTCTGGGCTTTCTATCCTGTTTCATTGATCTATATTTCTGTTTTTGTGCTAGTACCATACTGTCTTGATTACTGTAGCTTTGTAGTATAGTCTGAAGTCAGGGAGCCTGATTCCTCCAGCTCTGTTTTTCTTTCTCAAGATTGCTTTGGCTTTTCAGGGTCTTTTGTGTTTCCATACAAATTGTGAAATTTTTTGTTCTACTTCTGTGAAAAAATGCCATTGGTAGTTTGATAGGGATTGCATTGAATCTGTAGATTACTTTGGGTAGTATAGTCATTTTCATATGTTGAGTTTTCCAATCCAAGAACATGATATATCTCTCCATCTATTTGTATCATCTTTAATTTCTTTCATCAGTGTCTTATAGTTTTCTGCATACAGGTCTTTTGTCTCCTTAGGTAGGTTTATTCCTAGGTGTTTTATTCTTTTTGTTGCAATGGTAAATGGGATTGTTTCCTTAATTTCTCTTTCAGGTTTTTCATCATTAGTCTATAGGAATGCAAGAGATTTCTGTGCATTATTTTGTATCCTGCTACTTTACCAAATTCATTGATTAGCTCTAGTAGTTTTCTGGTAGCATCTTTAGGATTCTCTGTGTATAGTATCATGTCATCTGCAAACAGTGACAGTTTTACCTCTTATTTTCCAATTTGGATTCCTTTTATTTCTTTTTCTTCTCTGATTGCTGTGGCTAAAACTTCCAAAACTATGTTGAATAATAGTGGTGAGAGTGAGCAACCTTGTATTGTTCCTGACCTTAGTGAAAATGGTTTCAGTTTTTCACCATTGAGAATGATGTTAGCTGTGGGTTTGTCATATATGGCCTTTATTATGTTGAGGTAAATTCCCTCTGTGCCTACTTTCTGGAGAGTTTTTGTCATAAACGGGTGTTGAATTTTGTCAAAAGCTTTTCTGCATCTATTGAGATGATCATACGGTTTTTCTCCTTCAATTTGTTAATATGGTGTATCACATTGATTGATTTGTGTATATTGAAGAATCCTTGCATTCCTAGGATAAACCTCACTTGATCATGTTGTATGATCCTTTTAGTGTGCTGTTGGATTCTGTTTGCTAGTATTTTGTTGAGGATTTTTGCATCTATGTTCATCAGTGACATTGGCCTGTAGTTTTCTTTTTTTGTGACATCTTTGTCTGGTTTTGGTATCAGGGTGATGGTAGCCTCGTAGAATGAGTTTGGGAGTGTTCGTCTCTCTGCTATGTTTTGGAAGAGTTTGAGAGGATAGGTGTTAGGTCTTCTCTAAATGTTTGATAGAATTTGCCTGTGAAGCCATCTCATCCTGGGCTTTTGTTTGTTGGAAGATTTTAAATCACAGTTTCAATTTCAGTGCTTGTGATTGGTCTGTTTATATTTTCTATTTCTTCCTGGTTCAGTCTCAGAAGGTTGTGCTTTTCTAAGAATTTGTCCATTTCTTCCAAGCTGTCCATTTTATTGGCATATAGTTGCTTGTAGTAATCTCTCATGATCCTTTGTATTTCAGCAGTGCCAGTTGTTACTTCTCCCTTTTCATTTCTAATGCTCTTGATTTGAGTCTTCTCCCTTTTTTTCTTGATGAGTCTGGCTAACGGTTTATCAATTTTGTTTATCTTTTCAAAGAACCAGCTTTTAGTTTTATTGATTTTTGCTATCATTTCCTTCATTTATTTCTGATCTGATCTTTATGATTTCTTTCCTTCTGCTAACTTTGGGGTTTTTTTGTTCTTCTTTCTCTAATTGCTTTTGGTGTAAGGTTAGGTTTTTTATTTGAGATGTTTCTTGTTTCCTGAGGCAGGATTGTATTGCTGTAAACTTCCCTCTTAGAACTGCTTTTGCTGCGTCCCATAGGTTTTGGGTCGTCATGTTTTCGTTGTCATTTGTTTCCAGGTATTTTTTGATTTCCTCTTTGATTTCTTCATTGATCTCTTGGTTATTTAGTAGTGTATTGTTTAGCCTCCATGTGTTTCTATTTTTTACAGATTTTTTCCTGTAATTGATATTAGTCTCATAGTGTTGTGGTCGGAAAAGATACTTGATACAATTTCATACTTCTTAAATTTACCAAGGCTTGATTTGTGACCCAAGATATGATCTATCCTGGAGAATGGTCCATGAGCATTTGAGAAGTGTAATCTGCTGTTTTTGGATGGAATGTCCCATAAATATCAATTAAGTCCATCTTGTTTAATGTATCATTTAAAGCTTGTGTTTCCTTATTTATTTTCATTTTGGATGATCTGTCCATTGGTGAAAATGGGGTATTAAAGTCCCCTACTATTATTGTGTTACTGTCAATTTCCCCTTTTATGGCTCTTAGCCATTTGCCTTATGTATTGAGGTGCTCCTATGTTGGGTGCATATATATTTACAATTATATCTTCTTCTTGGATTGATCCCTTGATCATTATGTAGTGTCCTTCTTTGTCTCTTGTAATAGTCTTTTTTTTTAAGTCTATTTTGTCTGATATGAGAATTGCTACTCCAGCTATTTCTATTTGCATGGAATATCTTTTTCCATCCCCTCATTTTCAGTCTGTATGTCTCGCTAGGTCTGAAGTGGGTCTCTTGTAGACAGTATATGTATGGGTCTTGTTTTTGTATCCATTCAGCCAGTCTATGTCTTTTGGTTGGAGCATTTAATCCATTTACATTTAAGGTAGTTATCAATATGTATGTTCCTATGACCATTTTCTTAATTGTTTTGGATTTGTTATTGTAAGCCTTTTCCTTCTCTTGTGTTTCCTGCCTAGAGAAGTTCCTTTAGCATTTGTTGTAGAGCTGGGTTTGGTGGTGCTGAATTCTCTTAGCGTTTGCTTCTCTGTAAAGGTTTTAATTTCTCTGTCGAATCTGAATGAGATCCTCGCTGGGTAGAGTAATCTTGGTTGTAGGTTTTTCCCTTTAATCACTTTAAATATGCCCTCCACTCCCTTCTGGCTTGCAGAGTTTCTGCTGAAAGATCAGCTGTTAACCTTGTGGGGATTCCCTTGTATGCTATTTGTTGCTTTTCTCTTGCTGCTTTTAATATTTTTTCTTTGTATTTAATTTTTGATAGTTTGATTAATATGTGTCTTGGTGTGTTTCTCCTTGGATTTATCCTGTATGGGACTCTCTGCACTTCCTGGACTTGATTGACTATTTCCTTACCCATATTAGGGAAGTTTTCAACTATAGTCTCTTCAAATATTTTCTCAGCCCCCCTTTTTTTTTTCTCTTCTTCTTCTGGGACCCCTATAATTCGAATGTTGGTGCATTTAATGTTGTCCCAGAGGTCTCTGAGACTGTCCTCAATTCTTTTCATTCTTTTTTCTTTTTCTGCTCTGTGGTAGTTATTTCCACTATTTTATCTTCCAAGTCACTTATCTATTCTTCTGCCTCAGTCATTCTGCTATTGATTCCTTCTAGAGAATTTTTAACTTCATTTATTGTGTTGTTCATCATTGTTTGTTTGCTCTTTAGTTTTTCTAGGTCCTTGTTAAACGTTTCTTGTATTTTCTCCATTCTATTTCCAAGATTTTGGGTCATCTTTACTATCATTACTCTGAATTCTTTCTCAGGTAGACTGCCTATTTCCTCTTCATTTGTTTGGTCTGGTGGGTTTTTACCTTGCTCCTTCATCTGCTGTGTATTTGTCTTCTCATTTTGCTTAACTTACTGTGTTCGGGGTCTCCATTTCGCAGGCTGCATGTTCGTAGGTCTTGTTGTTTTTGGTGTCTGTCCCCAGTGACTAAGGTTGGTTCAGTGGGTTTTGTAGGCTTCCTGGTGGAGGGACCTGGTGCCTGTGTTCTGGTGCATGAGGCTTGATCTTGTCTTTCTGTTGGGCAGGACCATGGCCAGTGGTGTGTTTTGGCATGTCTGTGAACTTATTATGATTTTAGGCAGCCTCTCTGCTAATGGGTGGGTTTGTGTTCCTGTCTTGCTAGTTGTTTGGCATAGGGTGTCCAGCACTGTAGCTTGCTGGTCGTTGAGTGGAGCTGGACCTTAGCATTGAGATGGAGATCCCTGAAAGAGCTTTCACCATTTGATATTATGTGGGGCTGGGAGGTCTCTGGTGGACCAATGTCCTGAACTCGGTTCTCCCATCTCAGAGGCTGAGGCCTGACACCCAGCCAGAGCACCAAGACCCTGTCAGCCACATGGCTCAGAAGAAAAGGGAGAAAAAGAAAGAAAGAAAGAAAGAAAAATAAATAAATAAAATAAAGTTATTAAAATAGAAAAAAATTATTAAAAATAAAAAGTAAGAAAAAAAGAGAGAAAGAAAGAAGAGACCAACCAAACCAAAAACAAATCCACCAGTGATAACAAGAGCTAAAAACTATACAAAAAACAAAACAAAAAAAATGGACAGTCAGAACCCTAGGACAAATGGCAAAAGCAAAGCTATACAGAAAAAATCACACAAAGAAGCATACACATACACACTCACAAAAAGAGAAAAAGGAAAAATATATGTATATAAAATTAAAAAAGAGAGCAACCAAATCAATAAACAAATCTACCAATGATAATAACTCTAAATATTAAACTAAGATAAATATAAAACCAGAAATAAATTAAATGCAGAAAGAAAACCCCAAGTCTACAGTTGCTCGCAAAGTCCACCACCTCAATTTTGGGATGATTCGTTGTCTATTCAGGTATTCTACAGATGCAGGTACATCAAGTTGATTGTAGAGATTTAATCTGCTGCTCCTGAGGCTCCATGGAGAAATTTCCCTTCCTCTTCTTTGTTCGCACAGCTCCTGGGGTTGAGCTTTGGATTTGGCCTCACCTCTGCGTGTAGGTCGCCTGAGGGCGTCTTTTAGGAAGTCTGAGGTCTTTTGCCAGCGTTCAGTAGGTATTCTGTGGGAGTTGTTCCACATGTTGATGTAGTTTTGATATATTTGTAGGGAGGAAGGTGATCTCCACATCTTACTCCTCCACCATCTTGAAGGCACCCCCCATGTACCTTTTTGAAGTATAGTTTTGTTCAGATGTATGCCCAGGAATGGGATTGCTGGATAATATGGTAACTCTATCTTTAGAGTTTTCTACAGTGACTTTTAGGGTCCCCATGAACACAGTCACGTGAAGCCTCCAGCACAACCCAAGCAATCCAGATATAGCCACAACAAAGAATATGGCTGGCCTCATACAGGGTTAGGATTTGCCAGATGGGTGGGATGGAAGGACAGACAAGGGGGCAAGTTGAATTCAAGATGAAGGAGGAGTGAGGGACAGCAAAAATTAGAGAATAGTTAAGTGGGAATAATTGAGCATTGAAACTGGACTAAGAGGAAGCTGCTGTCTGAGTAGTGATTCTGCTCAGGCTGTGTCCAGGAGAGTAAGTGGCTGAGGTGACATAGATGAGGAAGTCAGGGAGATGGGAAGAGAAGCACCAAGAGGCCTCATGTAGGATGGAGGATCCATCTCAGTTTTGCAGCCATCTAGGGTGACAGCAGAAGAGGGTCACGTGAAGTGGAAGATGAAGAAGAGGCATCTACCTGTCGTCATCAAAGGGGCAGAGATGGCTGCTCAAAGTTTGCTGATTATTTACAAGCCAGAGCAGTTCACTAGGTTCACAACTGGCCTGATTTTTTCAAAAAACTTTTTTATTTTGTCATAATTTCAGAATTACAGGTCACAAAAATAGTACAGAAACTTCCCATATGCCCTTCACCTAGAAGTTAACATTTTATCACATTTGCTTTACAATTCTCTGTCAATATATACATACCATATTTTTTTTCTAAACCATTTTAGTGTAAGTTGCAGACATGATGCCCCTCTTCTCCTAAATACTTCAGGATGTATTTCCTAAAAACAAAACATTCTCTTAATTAACCACAGTATGAATATCCAAATGAGGAAATGAACATTGTTATAATACAATTGAATAGTCCATAAACCTGAATCAAATATCACCAGTTTTAAGGGACCAGTTTTTTTGGGGTTTTTTTGGCTGCTTTGGGTCTTCGTTGCTGCGCATGGGCTTTCTCCAGTTGTGGTGAGCGGGAGCTACTCTTCATTGCTTCACATTGAGGTGGCTTCTCATTGCAGAGCATGGGCTCTAGGCACACAGGCTTCAGTAGTTGTGGTGCATGGGCTCAGTAGTTGTGGCATGCGGGCTCAGTAGTTGTGGTCTGCAGGCTCAGTAGTTGTGGCACAAGGGCTTAGTTGCTCTGTGGCATGTGGGATCTTTGCTGACAAGGGATCGAACCCATGTCCCCTGCATTGGCAGGTGGATTCTTAACCACAGCGCCACCAGCGAAGTCCCCAAGGGGCCAATTTTTAAGGATTACTTTCCACCCTACTTCCCCTTTCCCAAGTCCTCTTCCTGTCTTCCAGGCAGGCCTCTGAGAAACAAGAGACGGAGCAGGGTAATGGAACTAAACTTTTTGTTTGTTTGTTGTTGTTGTTTTTGTTGTTTTGAACTTTTAATCTTCAAATGACTGCCGATTCACAGAAAGTTTCAAAAGCAGTAATGTAGTTTTAAGTCAAAGTTTTCATTTTGAAATTTAACATTTCATTGAAATAATTTAAAAACCTATTTTTCTAAGGATGTGTTCATAATTTTGCACCCATTTAACAAATATCTGAAGCACCCACTGTGTGCCACTTTTCCAGACCCTGGGATTACAAATGGTGAGCTGTTAAACCTCTACCTTAAACCCTACTAAGTCGGAATTTCTTCAGGATGGAGTCAGATGGTTCTTCTTAACAATCCTGTGACCTGCCCACGTAGTAGGATCTTTTTTTTAATCTTAATCATTTCTAAGTATACACTTCAGTAGCGTTAAGTACATTCACATCGTTGAGAAACAGATATCCAGAACTTTTTCATCTTACAAAACTGAAACTCTATACCTGTTAAACAAGAGCTCCCCAATTCACCTTCTCCCCAGCCCCTGGCAACCACCATTCTACTTTTTGTTTCTTGGAGTTTGAATCCTTTAGATACCTCATGTGAGTGGAATCATACAGTATTTGTCTTTTTGTGACTGGCTTATTTCACTTAACATAATGTCCTTCGATATCATCTATGTTGTAGCACGTGAAGGGATTTCATTCCTTTTTAAGGCTGAATAGTATTCCACTGTATGGATACACCACATTCTGTTTATCCGTTCGTCTGCCCATGGATGTTTGGGTTGTCTCCACCTTTTCACTATTATGAATAATGCTTCCCTGAATATGGGTGTACAGATATCTGATTAAGATCCTGATTTCAATTCTTTTGTATACACACTCTGAAGTGGGATTGCCGGAGGGAGCTGAAACTATTGTTTTTAATTCAAAAGATACTTTATTGGTAAAAAATACTAAACATCTGAAACTTCAGTGACTTGTAATCTTTTTGCAATAGTAACATCAACACGGATCACCAGAACTACACGATTAAGTGCTCCTAAACACTAGGCTCCTTATACATGCTACCTTGATTATTCTCTCAAGCAATGCCGCCCTTAAACCCAGGCAACTGGAGTGCTTGAACTGGGTGGGTGCCTCAATAGCTCCCTTCCTAGATGATGAGGAGTCCAAGAAACTTGGAGTGTGAACGCACTGAAGCCCATGTGCCCTCCTTTAGACCATGCTTGGGGTACCTTCCCAAACATCCCCAAGCTCAGTTCCTCGGCCTATACAGGCTCCTTCCTAAGTCCACCCTCCCCAGAGTGGACCTGCTAGTGTGCACAGCATAGTCAAGGGTAGCCAAGGGCAGCTTTAGAGGAGAGACATGGTGTGGATTTTCAGGCTGGGTGTCCACATGCAGGCATATGAAGCCCTTCACACTGCAGGATAGAGTGGGGAATGATAGGGGGCCTCCATTTGTACTTTTCTCTGGACTCCTGCAAATACCAGTAGCTATAATATTATTATCCAAACATGAGCTACTGACAAGGTCTGAAGAACATTTGATTCCAGTGTTGTAAACCTGTTTTTAACTGGCTGTGTTTTCTAGAATCAGTGTATCACTAGCTGACCAGTGTATGGAGTCTAGTCAGTTGAAGCAGATTGGTAAGATTTGCTGCTTAGTAAGGAAGCTTGCACCAGTGTGAAAAACATTGTTATGATTCTAAGTCTGTTCTCTTCCTTTGCATATGTAACACCCATTAGCACTAATGGAAAAGACAGATGATACATTCATGCAACAAGGGGAGGCAAGACCCCCTGCCGCAATTGTCAACGCCAGTGGGTAGATGCTCACACAGGCAATGCAATAAGTGCACCTGGGATGCAAAAATGAAAGTTCAAAAAGGCAAATGAGCCCTTTTGAGCTACACAAATTCATGGCTGCCTGGCTCAGTCCCAGAAGCAGCCTGGAAGGGTGGTTTTGTGGGGAGAAGATGAGGTAAAGTCATCTGATTCCTTGGCAAGCTAAAGGATTCCTCTCAGGAATAATCTTCCGACCCCGCTGCTGTGTTTTAGCCAAATATCACAGCTTAATATTGGGCCAGAAACGTGGTAGAAGTAAAAAGTACTTAAGTAGTGTCATAGGCTTCCCTGGTGGCACAGTGGTTGGGAGTCTGCCTGCCAGTGCAGGGAACGCGGGTTCGAGCCCTGGTCTGGGAGGATCCCTCATGCCGTGGAGCAGCTGGGCCCGTGTGCCGCAACTACTGAGACTGTGCTCTAGAGCCTGTGAGCCACAACTACTGAGCCTGCATGCCACAGCTGCTGAGGCCCGCAATCCTAGAGTCTGTGCTCTGCAACGGGGTAGGCCACCGCAGTGAGAGGCCTGCACGCTGCAGCGAGGAGTGGCCTCCACTTGCTGCAGCTGGAGGGGCCTGTGTGCAGCAACGAAGACCCAGCACAACCCAAAATAAATAAATAAATAAATTTATTTTAAAAAAGAAGCGTCATAAACAAGTAGCAGACCTAGGCACCTGAGAGGCATCATTCTCTTCCAGCCGCTATGTTTCTTCCAGAACTGGCCAAATAGATCCATCCTACCCCTGGGAACTGGGAGACAGGCTCCAGACTGAATGCCCCCTGATCTTAGCATTCCTTCACATGCCATCCCATGGTCTCACATTTGGCAAGTCCAAATCTGAAGGCTTCATCATCAACTCAAACTTTCATCCTTCCCTGTGTGTCAGTCAACTGGCAGTATCACCAGGGTGCACCCAGTCACTCAAACCTGAATATCCCTCAAACCCCTCCCACCTCTCCCCAAGGTTGGGCCACCACCACCTATGTCCAGGACAACTTAAAGCCTCCTAAGGGGTCTTGCCTTCAACTTTCCTCACCTCCATCATCTTTTTTTTTTGGCTGCATTGGGTCTTCATTGCTGTGCATGGGCTTTCTCTAGTTGCAGCGAGCGGGGGCTACTTTTTGTTGTGGGGGCTTCTCTTATTGTGGAAGCGTGGGCTTCAGTAGTTGCAGCACACGGGCTCAATAGTTGTGGCACGGGGCTCTAGGGCACACGGGCTTCAGTAGTTGCAGCACACGGGCTCAATAGTGGTGGCACGGGGCTCTAGGGCACACGGGCTTCAGTAGTTGTGGATTGCAGGCTCTAGAGTGCAGGCTCAGTAGCTGTGGTGCATGAGTTGAGTTGCCCCGCAGCATGTGGGATCTTCCTGCACCAGGGATCGAACCCGTGTCCCCTGCATTGTCAGGCGGATTCTTAACCACTGCACCACCAGGGAAATCCCCACCATCTCTTTTAAATAACCTCTGCAGCACTCACCTGTCAGAAATATTGTTCTACAAAGTGAATACAATCACGCCCTTCCACTTCAGCTGTTCCCCACTTGCTCCTGATGTGAAAAAGATTAACAAGCCCCTGCTTTCCCACCCCCACCCGAAGCACCTGCACCTCCCGAACCAGCCAGACGCTGGATTGCTTGTTGCTGTCAGGCCCTTTGCACAAGCTGCCCGTTCAACGTAGTACAGGTTCTCGAACCTCTCCTCCATTTCTCTTTGCTCTACTATCAGTTGTTCATTTAAGAAATATTTACTGAGCATTTACTGCTTTGCCAGGCTTTGTGCTAAATGCTGAGATTTTGTATGCAATAAGCCCCCTGGCCACATGAGGCTTACATTTTAGGGCTGTCGACTGAAAGAAAAGTGCATAACCTAAAAGTTGTGAGTTAAGTTTTATCCAGGTACCTTACTGAGGACTATAGCCCAGGAGACAGCCTCTGAGATAGCTTTGAGGACCTGCTCTGAAGAGTTAAGGGAGGAGCCAGGATATATATGAGTTTTCGGGGGTTTTTTTGTGGGGGGGAGATCCATGTAATCAAAGATCAAGATTACTGATCACAAAAAACAGATATTTCAAGTTAATGACTTAAGTGCTTTCCTATGTATGGGAAGATGCAAGAATCTGGGTTCATTGAAACTTTTCCTTAGATATGCATCTTAACTATCCAAGGATCCTTACACCCAAAGCACAAAATGTTTCCTGTTTTTCTCCACCCTGAGCTCCCCTCAGGCACACTGAGGCCAACAACTGCAGTTGCTACAGCCTTGATCCCTATAGAAATGGAATGGCAGGCAACCCTTTTTTCCTTTACAGGAGTTACACCTCCACTGGCACAAGGAGTAGAACACCTTCCTGAGCCTTCCAGGCACTTCCAATGCAAAGACCTCTACAGCTATCACTAGATTCATCCCCTTTCTCACTGACCCTTTCCCCAAGAGTACACAAGAAGGCCTTAACTGGTCAAGGCACCGTGGTGGCCACACCCAGGCCACACTGCCCTGGCTCACTCTGCGGTCCCGAATTGGAGTTCTAAGGCTGCCCCCCCCACAGTGAGTGGGATCGTCCCAGGAGTTTCCCCCTCCCTTCTGCCTTAATGGTACGCCCCATGCGCGTGCTCCCGGGCGGCGGAAGTGAGCCGCGGGAGGCGGGAGCCGCCGCGCCTGGTAACGGAAGTTTGGCGGCGTTGGGTTGAGCGGACTTTTTGGAAGCTTTTGGAGGAGGTGAGGCTGAGGTGACCGTCTGGAGGGGCTTCGCGCGTTGCAGGGGCGGTGGGACTCAGCCCCGGGGAGGTAGCGGGTCTGGGAGGACAGGAGGACCCCACTTCCATTGTGACGTTCTGGCATTTTCCTTGGCTTGGAAGGGTCGATGTGCCCTGCCGTCTCCCTCCGCGTTGGTGGGCCGTCCCTGCTCCCCGGGCGTGCTACACTCTCGGCCCTCCTGTTAAATTCTTCCTCTCCATCAGCGCTTAGCTCCTACGTCTGAGAAATTTCTCTAAACCTGTTTCGCCTTTTTAGCTCGGTCACAGCGCACATCACCAGCTGCCTCATTTTATAGTTTCCCTATTTGTGTTTACATCTTGCTCTCTGAGGAGTCCCGGCGCAAGACCCGCGGCGTTTCACTTCTGTGGTGAGTCACTAACCTCAGGGCCTCTTGACAAAGAATCTGCAGCCACCTATCTGTTACTCATCTCTGGTTTTAGGAAGAATTTAGCAAATGTACCTGCTGAAATAGAAAGAGAGTTCAGCATCTTCCCCTTAGGGCTGGACGTCTCTTTTAGTCGGTATACCTTGTTTGCATCCTCTACTGCCACCCAGCCCCTGACAGAGGGTAGCAGGTAAAAGCATGGGATTTGGGGTCCGGAGCTGGACAGACTCGGATTTCAGTTCTGCTTCTACCCTTACTAGCCTTCTAACTTCGGGGATTTGGGGAAATTCCTTAATCTCTCTGAATCCCAAAAGATCTTTATCTAAATTGGGAGTAATAACACAGACCTCATAAGGTTGGTGTGAGGATCAAATTAATGAGTGTAAAGTGCTGGGCCCAGGGTCTTGCCCATTGTAGGGATCCTGTCATTCATTTGTTCAGCAGATATTTATTGGGCACCTTTTATGAGCTAGATACTGTGCTAAGTACTGGAGGTTCAGTGTTAAACAAAACCAGACAGGTTCCCCTGCACTCCTGGAGTTTGAAGTGGAGTGGGAGGTGTAGTTCTTAAGCTAATAATTACAAATGTAATGTTAAAAGTGTGGTGATGGTGAGAGAGATTACAGTTGCCTTGAAAGAATGTAATAGGGGAGTGTTTAATCTAGACTGAGCTTCTAAGGAAGTGTGGATTGAGCTGAGATCTGAAGAATTTGTAGGAATTAACAATAAAAGATTGGCAAGCAGCAGATGAAAGGAGGGGTATTTGTGTACGTTCCAGACAGAAAATCATGTGTAAGGGTCTGTGGCGAGAGGAACTTGGGGGTTTGAAGGACTGAAAACAATTCAGTGTGCCTGGAGAATAGAGTGAGGAAGGGGAGTTAGCATGGACCAGACCTTTTTATCCTGAATTCAGGATTTTGGACTGATATGAGAGTAATGGAAAGCCACTGAAGAGTTTTAAGTTAAGGATGGAGATTGAGGGAGGATAAGTCACATAATCTGGTTTGTGTTTCAAAAACATTATTTTAGCTGCTGTGTGGGGGACAAGTTAGGAAACTATGCAGTAGTTCAGGTGAGAGATGATGGTGGCTTTGGAGTAATGTGGAGGTAGTGGATCTCAGAGAGAAGTAGACTTGAGAGATGTTTTAGGGGGGTAACATCATCAGGACTTGGTAGTGGATGTGGAGGATGAAGGTGAAGTGGTTAAGAATGTTGTCCACATTTTTGGTTTCAGCAGCTGAGTGGATGATGGTACAATTTATGGAGATTGGAAACGAAGAAATGCAGGAGGAGGAGCAGGTCTTCTTTCCATCAGTGTGCATTTCCCCCTTCCCATAATACTCCCATAGCTACACACTAACTCCTGTCTGTCTAATGTGCTTCCATTTCACCCTTTCCTTTCTACTCCCCAGAGTCACCACCCTAAGACAGGCCTTTGTCACTACCACTAAAATAGCCCCCAGTAGCCTCTTAGCCTCTGTTCTTCCTCCTTACTCCCTCCCTGCTTTAATCTGCACATTGATGCCAGATTCAGTTTCCTCAAACACTGTTTCAATCTTGTCAGATTATCTTTTACTACAGAAATTTTTGTTGCCATCTATTATTTACAGAATAAAATCTGAATTCCTTAACCTGGCTTTTAAGAGCTTGTGCAGTTTAGTCCCACCCTTTCTTTGTAGCTTTCCTACTCACTACTCCCCTACTTGAACCCTCTACTACTCATTTTCCCCAAATAAATTTTTCAGATTGTCTTATGAATGCCTTTGTTCATGATACTCTCCTTCCCAATAATGTATACCATGTGGTTATCTTGACTGTCTAAATTTAATCTTTAAGTTCCAGTTTAAGCTTTCCTCTGCTGGGAAGGCTTCTTGATGTTTGAGCACACATTTATTTCTTAGCCTTGTTAACTTCTCATTTGTTTTTACACCATTTAATTGGTATAAATGTATTTACAGTGCTGTTGATTTATTCATTTATCAAGTGTTACTTTATTATATGTTATAATATTCTTGTGTATGTGTCAATAATAATTTATTATATATTTGCTATACTGTTAAATGATAGCTTTGTTCTGGGCAGCATACTGGGTAGATGCTTAAAAAAAATAATAAAAATGTGGCTTGGAATTAGGAAACCACTTGATTAGACTACAACTTTCTAATAAGGAAATTCCAGGGAATTCTCAAGATTATTTTGGTTTGGATAAGAATCACCTACTCATACTAGTTGGTAATCCTTAGCCTGTTGAGTACCCACTGTGTACGTAGTCTATAATATGTATGAAATACTCAGTTAACAGGTAGAGAAGGGAAAAAAAATCAAACTTGTTTCCTTCTGGAAGTTTGATCCAGCTCTGACATTTTCCCTTTCCAGTTTCTTGATATGTGCAACAATGGACCAGAAAATTTTATCTCTAGCAGCAGAAAAAACAGCAGACAGACTGCAAAAATTTCTTCAAACCCTGAAAGAAGATGATGTGAGTATTAGGAAGGATGTTCTGCCAAAAGCAAATGTCAAGCATGATAACAAATTCAAGGGACATGTTAGAAAAATTAATTCTGCCACTTCATCTATCCCCCACTCTCCTTAGGATCAAGGATTTATTTGGTAACAACTCATAGATACAAAGAAATGGGAGAGAGGAAGAGATATGCACAATTTAAGGGCATTTGTGTACATTTATACAACTGTATTTGTTTGTTTGTTTATTGATTGATTGCTGCAACGTGCAGCATGCGGGGTCTTAGTTCCCTGACCAGGGATCAAACCGATGTCCCCTGAAGTGGAAGCGTGAAGTCTTAACTGCTGGACCACCAGCGAAATCCCTACAACTGTATAATATTTAAATGACATTTATGCAACCGTATAAGCAAATTAGTACACTTTTTAGTTCTTAGAACAATCCTATTTGAAAGCAATATCCAGACTGTAGTTATTGATGTGAGACATTAGATTTGCTTGTTGATGCTTCATTTATATTTTTCCCTAAAGAAGTTCATAAGTAGTAAGATATTTTGAAATTATTAGGAAAAGTGAAAAACAACCAATTTACATTGTGTCTTCACTATAAGTATATGATTATAAAATGGGACAATAATTACCTTCTATGTTAGGCTTTCTAATCTTTCTCTCCTGATATACTTCTCCTTATTCCATTATAAATGATCTCAGCTTATTCAGATCCCTACATGGAAAATAATCCCTCCTTAAAATTAACCTTAAACATTAGTATATATGTATAGACAAATTAAGACTTTGAGTATTATTATTGTTTTTTAAATTTCTTTAATGTTATATCTATTTATTTTTGGCTGCATTGGGTCTTCATTGCTGCGTGTGGGCTTTCTCTAGCTGCGGTGAGCAGGGGCTATTCTTTTTTGTTTTGTTTTGTTTTGTTTTGCGGTACGCGGGCCTCTCACTGTTGTGGCCTCTCCCGTTGCGGAGCACAGGCTCCGGACGCACAGGCCCAGCGGCCATGGCTCACGGGCCTAGCTGCTCTGCGGCACGTGGGATCTTCCCGGACCGGGGCACGAACCTGTGTCCCCTGCGCCGGCAGGCGGACTCTCAACCACTGCGCCACCAGGGAAGCCCTGGGGGGCTACTCTTTGTTTCGGTGCATGGGCTTCTCATTGCAGTGGCTTCTCTTGTTGCGGAGCACGGGCTTTAGGCGCGCGGGCTCGGTAGCTGTGGCTCACAGGCTCTAGAGCACAGGCTCAGTAGTTGTGGCGCATGGACTTAGTTGCTCCACAGCATGTGGGATCTTCCTGGACCAGGGATCAAACCCATGTCCCCTGCATTGGCAGGCAGATTCTTAACCACTGCGCCACCAGGGAAGCCCCGAGTGTTATGTTTTTAAGGAACTTTTTATGTGCTAGTTTTTGTGGTCATTGAAGCTAGGTGCATCTTAATCTTTGTTACCTTATGCTAACTGGGAATTGATACAGGGATGTGCTCTGATTTTTTTTTTCTTTGAAATTATCCAGAAATTGCTTTTTGTGGCACTTTTTAAGACAGCCTTTGCATGAGTTGAGAGTTGAATCATCCTATAGACAAGTTACAATTTGGTTGAAACCTGCTTTCTATTTATTTATTTACTTAGAATTTTTATCTTACCTGCTTCCAAAAGGAATTTGAGGAGGCTTTAACATTACACTATAAAATAAGTAAAAAATAAGAATTAGAACAAAACCCATGATAGATGCTATGAATTACTTCTCTGATTCATGCTTATCACAAAAAGAATTCCTATCTTGGTTTTTGTGAGGATGAAATGAGATACTGTATGCATCTAACATCTAATAGACCCTCAATAGGCATCCAGTAGACGCTGAATAAATATTAGAAAAGGTCCTTCAGCTCTTCCTATTTTAAGTTTCTTCGCTAACATGAACACAGTCCTCTGAATATTTCTGTTTTGTTAACATTACCTTTAAAAGTTTTGTACCTCAAATTGAACACAGGGCTCCACATGTGTTCTACCACTAGAGTAGAGGGGCACTAATATTTCCCTAATTCTTCCATTAATGCAGAGTCAACTTTTTGGCAGCAATATTATATTATTGTCTCATTGCTCTTACAAGCAACTAAAAACCCCAAGTCATTTTTGCATATAGGCTAAATTTCCTTCATCTCTGAACTTCAATAGTTAGTTCTTAGAACCCACATTAAAATTTTTATTTTAATTCTGTTACTTATCTTTTTAGATTAATTTGATTTCACTCCATCAAGATCTTCTTCTTTTATCCTGAGTTGACCATTGTATTAATCATCATTTTATATCCTCTATAAATTTGATAAGCATTCCAGCAATATATGCATTCAGTCCATTTGATAAAAGTGTCCATAGAAGATGTGCTTAAGAGTAAAAAATTATAAAACACATAAAGCAAGTCCATGACAAGGAAGACTGACATATCCAGCAGTGGGAAAATTTACATTCAAAGATTTAGAGAGAATAGAGGAGTCTAAAAGGGACTGCTAGAATAAAAGTAGAAGGTAATAAAGTGGAGAACAGTAGATCAAATTAATACGTAAAAATCCTGGTTCTTTGAAAAATAGACAAAACTATTAACTAATCAAGAAAACAATGGAGTAAGCACAGATATACTAAATAAGAAATGACGTGGGGGAAATAACTATTCATATAGAGAAAAATCTCAAAAATTACTAAGAGACTACTCTATATATCTACTACAAATAAATTTGAAAATGTAGATGCAATGGATAATTTCTTAGGAACATACAGTTTAATTAAATTGACCCAATTTGAGATGGAAAGCTTAACCAGATCAATTTCTATAAAAGAAAAACAGAGTTATCAAGCAATTACTTGACACAAAAATACCAGGTCCAGAAGTTTCATAGGAAACGTCTACCAAATCTTTAGAGATCAGAGGTAAGAGATAGTCCCAATGCCACATAAATTGTTTTAGAGTATATATAATACATAATGAAAAATGTGCATATATAAGGAAAACTTCCAAGTGCTTTTTATAAAGTATAACATTGATACCCCAAACCTGATAAAGACAGCTTGAAGGGGCTTCCGTTGGTCAAATTTGAACATTGAAATAGTCAAGTTCAGTTATGAATTATAAACCACTGAAAAATATAGAAATTTGTGAGTCTGTATTGATAATAAATGATGAGGAGGGCTCTTGCTTACCACAGAGTTAGAAAATCATCATTTGGCAACCATCATGATAAAGATTGGATCAGGCAGGAAGCATCAGTGGATGCTAAATCCAGGAAGAATTTTTTAACTCTGTTTTGAGTTGATTTTAGACTTACAGAAAAGTTGTAAAAATAATAGAGTTTCCACCTATCCCTCTCTGTTGGTGTCTCTTTTTTCTTTACATTTTCTCCCTGGATGATCTTACATGTTCTCACTGAGCTCCGCTTTGGCATATTCAGTTATCGATTTGACATCTCCACTTGGATATCTTAAGAGTAACAGTTCTGAGCGCCACATCTGATCTGCTGAATCAAAAACTGCACGTGGAGTTCTCTGTTTTAACAAGCCCTCTGGATGATTTAGATGCTTGCTTAATCCGAAATTTTCACCATATCTGTAAATGGTGCCACCATCTACCCAGTTAGTTGCTTAAGCCAGAAATTTGAGTCCTCCTTGATTTCTTCTTTTCCTTCATCACCACACCCATTTCACGTCTAAAGCATGAGGAAGTCTGTCTTAGTCCATTCAGGCTGCCGTAACAAAATACGGTAGACTGGGTGACTTATAACAACAAACATTTATTTCTCATAGTTCTGGAGACTGGAAATCCTAGATGATGGTGCCAGTGTGGTCGAGTGAGGGCCCTCTTCTGGGTTGCAGACTTCGCATTATACCCTCATATGGTAGAAGCAGCCTGGGGGCTCTGTGGGATCTCTTACAAGAGCACTAATCCCATTCATGGGAGTTCCACCCTCATACCTAATCACCTCCCAAAGGCCCCACCTCCAAATACCATAACATTGGGTATTAGGATTCTAACGTGTGAATTTTGGGGGGACATAAACATTCAGACCATAGCGAAGTCCTACTGATCAAGCTCTCGAATATATCTTCAGTCTACGGATCTTCCCCAAATTTTGATGGGGTTACATCCCAATAAACCCATTTTAAGTTGAAAATATTCTAAGTTGGAAATGCATTTAATACACCTAACCTACCAAACATCCTAGCTTAGCCTAGCCTTACCTTAAACGTGCCAAGAATGCTTACATTAGCCTACAGTTGGGCAAAATCATCTAACACAAAGCCCATTTTACAATAAAGTGTTGAATATCTCATGTAATTTATTGAATACTGTACTGAAAGTGAAAAACAGAATGGTTGCGTGGGTACAGAATAGTGTATCAGTTGTTTATCCTTGTGATCCTGCAGCTGATTGCTAGCCCAGGAAAAGATAAAAATTCGAAATACAGTATCTACTGAATGCCTACCACTTTTGCCCCATTGTAAAGTTGAAAAATTGTAAGTTGAACTGTTATAAGTTCGGGGCCATCTGTACTTCTCTTCGTCTTACAAAGTACTACAAACTGAGTACCTTAAACAATAGACAGTTATTTTTAAAGTTCTAGGAACTGGAAGTCCAGGATGACGGTGTTGGCATTGTTGGTTCCTGCTGAGGGCTGTGATCATCTGTTCCGTGCGTCTTGCCTAGCTTCTGGTGGTTTGCTGACAATCTTTAGCATTCCTTGCCTTGTGTCACCCATGGTCTCTGCCTTCACTTTCACATGGCATTCTCGCTGTGTATGTGTTTCTGTCCAAATTTCCCCTTTTTCTAAGGACATTAGTCATACTGGATTAGGGCCTACCCATATGACCTCAAGCTTAACTATTTACACCTACAATGACCCTATTTCCAAATAAGATCACATTCTGAGATGCTGGGGGTTAGAGCTTAAACATGAATTTTGGAGGGGGACACAGTTCAACTCAGGACATCTCCCCTGCCATTACCTTGCTGTAGGCCACTATCATCTCTCATTTGATCACTGATAACAATCTCCTAACAGATGTCCCTATTTCACTCTTAAACCCTCCCACAACCTATTTTCTACAAAAGGAATAAGACTGATTTTTTTAAAAAAAAAACATCTATATATCACTCTCCTCTTTTCTCGTTAGTTACTTCTGTTGCACTTAGAGAAAATCTAAGCTTCCTATCATGGCCTACAAGGTTCTTATTATCTGGTTCTTGCCCATCTCTCCAAATTCATCTTGTGCCACTCTTTTCTTACTACTCTTCAGTCAAATTGGTCTTTTTTTTTTTTTCAGGCCATCCAATATGCCAAACTCTTTGCTCCCTCAGGGCCTTTGCACATAACAATACCTTTATCTGAAGTGTTCTTCTTTCCTCCCTTTGCATAACTAGCTCTTTCTTATCCTCCAAGTCTCTATAGAAATGTCACCTACCTCAGAGAAGCTTTCTCCCTGACTACCCTAGCTGAAGTTGCTTCCCTTTCCTCAATTATTGTCTCCGTCTTTTGTTTCTGTTACAGATTTTTTTTCTGATTTTTTTTCTTGTCGTCCTTTTCCCTCCTGCTCTACTGTAAACTGAGTCAGATTATCATGTTCATCCTTGTATCCCTAATGCCTAGGAAGAAGAACATGTTCAAAGAGTATTTGCTGAATGAATGTATATTCCCAAGAACATAGCTTGATACCTAGTGCTGATTAAATACTTAATAAACGTTTGTAGAATGAATGTATGAATAAATTTCAGTCTTGACAGCCCAGCATCATGTTAAGATCTACCCTGCTATATGTAAATAAATACGTTATTTGTGATACCTGGAGTCTCTGAAGGATATGAACTTGACAGATGTGTGTTTTTCATACCGGGAGTTTAGGTCATTCAGGTAGGGAAATTGTTGCCAGGGACTTGTAGCTTTTTCTTGTCTTTGCAGCTGGCTAATCTCCTTCAGAATCAGGCAGTGAAAGGAAAAGCTGCTGGAGCACTCCTGAGAGCCATCTTCAAAGGTAATAATAATGCCACTTCTATCTCTCTGGATTCACTGGTATATTTGTTTACTTTGGGTGCATATTGCTACTTTTCTTACTGTTTGATGCCCCACTGAGACTTTTCTGTTTTGGGGATTTTACAGAATCAACTAAAGCAGCAGTCTCCTGTCTTGTGGACATAAATAATTTTGCTATAGGGGGTTGAAGTGGCTACCTGAGATTGGATTGCTGGTTTTGGAGCCTGTAAAGGATGCACGTCATAAAATCCGCTTTGATTTATTTGTGCTTTTAAAATTGTGGAGAAGAGGACTTCCCTGGTGGTCCAGCGGTTAAGACTCCGTGCTTCCACTGCAGGCGGCACGGGTTCTATCCCTGGTCGGGGAAGTTCCGCAGGCCCTGCGGTGTAGCCAAAAAAAAAAATTGTGAAGAGAGCAGCAATGTTTAATAGTTAATCTGTGCTTAACAAAAGAGGCTAGGGTGCTCTGAGTTTTAATGAAATGGAGTATCTTAGGTGACTTACGTAGAGATTCTTCATTCCCAGTGGGGCATATTTTTATTCCATATCTTGAACAAGGGCCAGTTCTACATTGTTGCTGGTTGTGACTCATAGTTGTTTTATAAATTGTAGTAGAATAAAATTCTACAAGCAAAAATTAAAAGTCGCTTCACACTCTTAGCAGGTAATTTTAACTTGGTTTATTTTTCTTACCCCCTCGAGTAAATTGTGTCTCTCCTTGCAAGGGTTCAAAAACACATCTTCCTATGCATGGAAAAAAAATTTTTTTTTAACATCTTTATTGGAGTATAATTACTTTACAATGGTGTGTTAGTTTCTGCTTTCTAACAAAGTGAATCAGTTATACATATGTTCCCATATCTCTTCCCTCTTGCATCTCCCTCCCTCCCACCCTCCCTATTCCACCCCTCTAGGTGGCCACAAAGCACCGAGCTGATCTCCCTGTGCTATGCGGCTGCTTCCCACTAGCTATCTGTTTTACGTTTGGTAGTGTATATATGTCCATGCCACTCTCTCACTTTGTCACAGCTTAACCTTCCACCTCCCCATATCCTCAAGTCCATTCTCTAGTAGGTCTGTGTCTTTATTCCTGTCTTACCCCTAGATTCTTCGTGACTTTTTTTTTCTTAGATTCCATATATATGTGTTAGCATACGGTATTTGTCTTTCTCTTTCTGACTTACTTCACTCTGTATGACAGACTCTAGGTCCATCCACCTCACTACAAATAACTCAAATTTCGTTTCTTTTTATGGCTGAGTAATATTCCATTGTATATATGTGCCACATCTTTACCCATTCATCCAATGATGGACACTTAGGTTGTTTCCATCTCCGGGCTATTGTAAATAGAGCTGCAGTGAACATTTTGGTACATAACTCTTTCTGAATTATGGTTTTCTCAGGGTATATGCCCAGTAGTGGGATTGCTGGGTCATATGGTAGTTCTATTTGTAGTTTTTTAAGGAACCTCCATACTGTTCTCCATAGTGGCTGTACTAATTCACATTCCCACCAGCAGTGCAAGAGTGTTCCCTTTTCTCCACACCCTCTCCAGCATTTATTGTTTGTAGATTTTGTTTGTTTGTTTGTTTTTGTTTTGTTTTATTTTGTGGTACGTGGGCCTCTCACTGTTGTGGCCTCTCTCATTGCGGAGCAACAGGCTCCGGACGCGCAGGCTCAGTGGCCGTGGCTCACAGGCGCAGCCGCTCCGCGGCATGTGGGATCCTCCCGGACCGGGGCACAAACCCGCATCCCCTGCATCGGCAGGCAGACTCTCAACCACTGCGCCACCAGGGAAGCCCCATGTTTGTAGATTTTTTGATGATGGCCATTCTGACCAGTGTGAGGTGATACCTCATTGTAGTTTTGATTTGCATTTCTCTAATGATTAATGATGTTGAGCATTCTTTCATGTGTTTGTTGACAATCTGTATATCTTCTTTGGAGAAATGTCTGTTTAGGTCTTCTGCCCATTTTTGGATTGGGTTGTGTCTTTTTGTTACTGAGCTGCGTGAGCTGCGTGTAAATTTTGGAGATTAATCCTTTGTCAGTTGCTTCATTTGCAAATATTTTCTCCCATTCTGAGGGTTGTCTTTTGGTCTTTTTTATGGTTTCCTTTGCTGTGCAAAAGCTTTTAAGTTTCATTAGGTCCCATTTGTTTATTTTTGTTTTTATTTCCATTTCTCTACGAGGTAAAACATTTTTTAATTGGTTAAAAATTGGAAACTTGCTAAATGACTGTTTTGTAGAAATATCAGAGAAAAGGAAATAATGAAAGATCAAAAGCAGCTGTCTATACATGCTAAGTGACAGTAATAAGAATAAGTGGAAGAAATAAGAGTAATTTCTTTCTTGGGTAGACATACCTGGAACAGATTATCATGGCTCCCACTTCTGTAAATAACCTTATTTTTACCTTATATAAAAACATAGATTTGGAAATCCTAGTTTAAAAGTATCATGAATTACCAAGTATATATGGACACTACCTCATAACCATTTTAATCCTGTTAAATCAATGGTGTAAACCAGTAGTTAGCTAATGATGACATTTTAGAAAATTGAGATATAATCCACATACTAAAAAATTCACCCTTTTAAAGTGTACATTTTTTGTTGAGATATAATTGACATTGTACAATTCACCACTGAAAATAATGCATTTCAGTGGCTTTTAGTATATTCACAGAGTTGCACACCTATCACCACAATTTCAAGAATTTTTATTACCCCTAAAAGAAACTTTGCATCCCTTAGCTGTTGCTTCCCTAAACTTCTGTTCCGCGCCAGCCCTAAGAAACCACTCATCTACTTTCTGTCTATAGGTTTGCCTATTCTGGATATTTCATATAAGTGGAATCATACAATATGTGGTCCTTTGTGACTGGCTTTCACTTACCATAAGGTTACTAAGATTCATCCATGTTGTAGCCTGTATCAGTATTTCATTCCTTTTTATTGGTGAATAATATTCCATTTATGAATATATCATACTTGTCCATTCATGAGTTGGTGGACAATTAGGTTGTCTACACTTTTGAGCAATTATGAATACTGCTACAAGTTTTTGTGTAGACATATTTTCATTTCTCTTTAGTAAATAAGAGTAGAATTGCTGGATCATACGGTAACTCCATGTTTAACTGTTTGGGGACTGCCAAACTGTTTTCCAAAGCTGCTACATCATTTTACATTCCCACCGGTACTGAAATAAGGATGCCCATTTCCCACATCCTCTGTCAACACTTGTTATTGCCTTTTTCATTCTAGCCATTCTCGTGAGTGTGAAGTGGTATCTCACTGTGGGTTTGATTTTCATTTCCCTGATGGCTAATGATGTTGCGTATCTTTTCTTGTGCTTACTGGCCATTTGTATATCTTCTTTGGAGAAATGTCTATTCAAATCCTTTGACCTTTTAAAAATTGGGTTGTCTTTTTATTACTGAGTTCTAATATTACTTTAAATATTCTGGATACAAGTCCCTTATTAGATATATGATTCACAAAATTTTTCTCCCATTCTGGTTGTCTTTGCACTTTTTTGATGGTATCCTTTGGTGCACAAAATTTTAATGCCGAATACTTATTTTTTTTGTAGCTTGCGCTTTTAGTTTTATATCTAAGAAGTCATTGCTTAATCCAAAGTCACAAAGATTTATACCTGTGTTTTCTTTTCAAAGTTTTATAGCTTTAGCTTTTAAATTTAGATCCATTTTTAGTTAATTTTTGTATATGGTGTGAGGTAGGAGTCCAGGTTCATCTTTCCCCATTTTCAATAGCACCCTTATTGAAAATCAATTGCCCATAAATGTGATGGTTTCTTTTTGGACTCACAGTTGTATTCCGTTGATCTAGGTGTCTCTCCTTATGTCAGTACCACACTGTTCTGATTAGAATAGCTTTGTAGTGAGCTTTAAAATTAGGAAGTGTGAGTCCTCTAACTTTTTTTCTTTTTTTAGGATTAGTTTGGATATTCTGGGTTCCTTGAGTTTCCATATGACAAGATTAGCTTGTCAATTTCTGCAAGAATGGAAGCTGGGGTTTTGGTAGTGATTTTGTTGACTCTATATATGAATTTGAAAAGTATTGCTATCTTAATATGTCTTCCATTAATGAACATGGAATATCTTTCCATTTGCTTAGGTCCTCTTTCATTTCTTTCAACAGTATTTTGTACTTTTCAGAGTACAAGTCTTACACTACTTTTATTAATTTATTCCTGAGTATTTTATTCTTTTTGGTGTGATTGTAAATGGGATTGTTTTCTTAATTTAATGTTCTCAGTGTTCATTGCTAGTGTATAGAAATGCAATAGACTTTTGTATATTGATCTCATATCTTGCTACCTTCCTGTACTTGTTTATTAGCGCTAGTAGTTTCTTCTTTGTGGATTCCTTATAAACAAGATTATGTCAACTGTGAATAGATACTTTATTTCTATTTCAATCTAGATGCCTTTTGTTATTTTCTTACCTAATTACCCCAGTTGGAACCTTCAGTAGAATAGAATTGGTGAGAGTAAACATCCTTCTCTTGTTCCTGATCTCAGGGAAATCTTTCAGTTTTATATTATTGAGTGTGATGTTAGCTGTGGGTTTTTCATGGATGCCCTTTATCAGGTTAAGGAAGTTCCCTTCTATTCTTAGTTTGTTGAGTGTTTTTTATCATGAAAAGGTATTGGAATTTTCAAATGCTTTTTCTGTGTCTACTGAGGTGATCATGTGGTTTTTATCCTTTACTCTATTTCTATGGTATATTATATTGATTTTCATACATTGAACCACTCTTGTATTCTTGGGTTAAATCCAATTTGGTTATAGAGTATAATCCTTTTTAAAATGTTGCTGGGTTCAGCTTGCTAGTATTTTGTTGAGGATTTTTGCATCTGTAGTCACAAGGGGTACTGTTCATAGTTTTCTTAGGATGTCTTTGTCTGGTTTAGGTATGAAGATAATAGTGGCCTTGTAGAATGAGTTGGGAAATGTTTCCTCCTCTTCTTTTTTTTCGAAGAGTTTGTGAAGGGTTGCAGTTAATTCTTTGTATGTTTCGTGAATTCACCAAGGAAGCCATCTGGTTTTGGGCTTTTCTTTGTAGAAGAGTTTTGATTGCTAATTCAGTCTCTTTATTTATAGGTCTGTTGTGGTTTTCTATTGTCTTTTTTAGTCAGCTTTGATACTTTGTGTCTTTATAACAATTTATCCATTTCATATAAGTTTTGTAATTAATTGGTATACAGTTATTCATTGTATTACCTTATTCTTTTTATTTCTGTAAGATTGGTAGTAATGCCCCTCTTTCATTCCTGATTTTAGTAATTTGATTCTTCTCCCTTTTTTTCTTGGTCAGTCTGAAGATTTTTCAATTTTGTTGATCTTTTCAAAGAATAAGCTTTGGTTTTCTTGATTTTTCTCTATTCTTCTATTCTCTTTTATTTATGTCTGATTTTACTTTTATATTCTTTTCACTTGCTTTGAGTTTAGTTTCCTCTTTTTATAATTTCTTATGGTGGAAGATTGGGTTATTGATTTGAGATCTTATTTTTTAATATAGGTATTTACAACTATAGATTTCGTTCTGAGCACTACTTTAGCTGTATCCAATAGCTTTTGGAATATTGTGTTTTTGTTTTCATTCATCTCAAGGTATTTTTCTAATTTCTCTGTGCTTTCTTCTTTGACCCATTGGTATTTAAGATTATGTTAATTTCCACATATTTGTGAATTTTCCAGATTCCTTCTGTTATTGATTTCTAGTTTCATTCCACTGTGGTCACAGAACATAAATGATATGATTATAATCCTTTTAAATTTATTGAGAATTTTTTTATGGCCTAATGTGTGGTTTATCCTGGAGAATGCTCCATGTGCACTTGTGAAGAATGTGTCTTCTGTTGTTGTGTGTAGTGTTCTATATAGATGTTTGTTAGATCTGGTGTGTTCAAGTCTATTTCCTTGTTGATCTTCTAATTGTTGTTCTGTTGATTATTGGAAGTGGTGTGTTGAAGTCTCCAACTATTGTTGAATTGTCTATTTCACCCTTCAGTTCTGTTAGTTTTTGCTTTGTGTATTTTGGAACTCTTTTGTTAGGTGCTTATATGTTTATAATTGTTATGCCTTGATTCTTTTATCATTATAAAATGCCCTTTTTTGTCTTTAATAGTAATTTTTGTCCTAAAGTCTACTTTTTTCTGTTATTTTTAGAGCTACTTCAGCCCCCTTTGGTTATGGTTTTCATGGTATATCTTTTCTAAACAATTTGTATCTTTGAATCTAAATTGTGTCTCTGATTGACAGCACATAATTGGATTTTTAAAAATCTGTTCTGCCAATCTTTGCCCTTTTTTAAAATAAATCTATTTATTTTATTTATTTTTGGCTGCGTTGGGTCTTCGTTGCTGTGCGCAGGCTTTCTCTAGTTGCAGTGAGCAGGGGCTACTCTTCGTTTTGCACGGGTTTCTCATTGTGGTGGCTTCTCTTGTGGAGCATGGGCCTTAGGCGCACGGGCTTCAGTAGTTGTGGCTCGTGGGCTTAGTTGCTCTGCGGCATGTGGGATCTTCCCGGACCAGGGATTGAACCCATGTCCCCTGCACTGGCAAGCAGCTTCTTAACCACTGCTCCACCAGAGAAGTCCCAATCTTTGCCTTTTGATTGGAGTATCTATCCCTTTACATTTACCATAATTGCTAAAAAAGTAGGATTGATATCTGCCGTTTTGCTGTTTGTTTTCTTTACGTCGTGTCTTTTTGTTCCTCTGTTAATACCTTGTGTGTTATATGTTAAGTAGGTGTTTTCTAGTGTACCATTTTAATTCCTTTGTAATCTTTTTCACTATTTTTTTCAGTTACTTTCTTAGTGCTTGCCTTGGCGATTAGAACTGACATCTTAACACATTATTGACCGGAGACATATCAATACATTTTTAGAGAGTGCTACGATTAACATCACCATGAGAAGTTGTTAGAGCTTGAAATTGATCAAGGGTTCATGAGACAACTTATGATTGTCATTATCATTCACATTTTGCTCCGTTTGGTTTTTGCTTCAATCTTGTGTATATTATAAATGTAAAATTTTCAAAAGTGACACATCATGAAATTTTGAGTGAAAAATTTTTTGGTGAATTTTATGCAGATACTTTCTCTGATTGTCCAAGTGGCATATATACTAGTGTCTCAGAAGATGATAGTTCTTCAGAATATAATTCTGATTCAGACGATGTGAGTATTAGACCAACAAAGAGACAAAAAACCTTAGTGATTGATTCTGATACAGAAAGTGAAAATGAAATTCATGGTGCAGGAGAATGCTCCTTTGCTTCTACAGAAGAGTGGCTTGAAGACAACATTTTACAAAAATTAGAATTTACAGGTGTGTCAGGTCTAACTATTGAATGTAATAAGACACAAAGTGTTAGTGAAATAACAGAATTAATTTTTTGGCCAGCCAAAATAAAAGTCACCGGCCACATGCATTAGTTTCTGCAAAAATTCCCCTGGGCAATAATGAGTTAATTTATAACAATCTAGTTCAGATTAATACCAGCTTAGATTTAATAGTTATAAAACTTTGCTCTACATATAGCTTCATTCTCCCCCTTCCTCCTTTGTGCTATTATTGTCCTATAAATTACATCTTTACACATTTATTCCCACCAGTGCAGATTTATAATTGTTGTTTTATGCAGGTGTCTTATAAATCAGGAGAAAAAATAATTACAAAGTACATTTATACTGTCTTTAATATTTTCCTATGTAGTTACCTTTACTGATGTTCTCTGTTTCATGTGGATTCAAATTCTGTCTGGTGTCCTTTCATTCCAGCCTGAAAGACTCCCTTTAGCATTAGGGCAGGTCTTCTGGCAGCAAATTCTCTTTTGTTTATCTGGGAATGTCTTAATTTCTCCATTTTGGAGGGGTAGTTTTTCTGGCTATAGAGTTCCTGGTTGACAGTTTTGGAGGGATAGTTTTTCTGGCTGTTGAGTTTTCAGTGCTTTGACTATGTTATCCCATTTCCTTCTGCCCTTCAATGATTTTTTAAAATGAGAAATCAGCTGTTAATCGTATTGAGTACTCCTTTTACCAGATGAGTTGCTTCTCTCTTGTTGCTTTCAATATTCTCTTCTTGTCTTTAACTTTTTTATTTAACTGTACAGTTCAGTGGCACTAAATGCAATAATTGCTCTATCTAGAACTTCCAGTATTATGTTGAATAGAAGTGGAAAAAGTGGGCATCCTTGTATTTTTCCTATCTTACGGAAAAGTTTTCAATCTTCACTTATTGGGTATGATGTTAAGTGTGGGTTTTTCACATATGGTTTTTTTTATGATGAGGCATCTTTGATTTTGATAGTTTGCTATGGTATGTCTAAATGTGGATCTCTTGGGTTTAACCTGTTTGGAGTTCTTTGAGCTTCTTGAATGTGGGTTTTGTTTGTTTGCTTTGTTTTTTTGGCTGCACTGTGCAGCTTGTGGGATAGTTCCCCGACCAGGGATTGAACCTAGGCCCTCGGCAGTGAAAGCCCAGAGTCCTAACCTCTGGACTGCCAGGGAATTCACTGAACGTAGATTAGTGTTCTCATTAAAATTGGGAAGTTTTTGGCCATTACTTCTTTTTTCTCCTTTCTCTCTTTCCTTTCCTTCTGGGACTTTCAGTATGTCTATGTTGGTATTCATGACGGGATCCCGCGGGTCTCTGAAGCTCTGATCATTTTTCTTCTTTTTCTTTCTGTCCCTGAGACTGGATAATCTCAATTGCTCTATCTTCAAGTTCTCTGATTCTTTCTTCTGCCAGATCAGATATCCTGTTGAGCCCCTCTAGTGGATTCTTCAGTTCAATTATTGTACTTTTTAATTCCAGAATTTTTGTTTGGTTCTTTTTTATAATTTCTGTCTCTTTATTGATATTCTCTATTTGGTGAAACATCATTCTTATATTTTCCTTTAGTTCTTTAGACATGGTTTCCTTTTGTTCTTTGAACATATTTAAAATAGCTGATTTCAGTCTTTGTCTAGTAAATCTAATATCTGGGCACTCTCAGGGACGGTTTCTATTGATTCCTTTTTTTCCTGTGTATGGACCATGCTCTTGTTTCCCTGTATGTTTTTTATTTTTTTGTTCCTGAAAACTGGACATTTTAAATGATATTTTGTGGGCATTCTGGAAATCAGATACCATCCCCCTCCCCCAGATCTGTTGTTGCTGTTGTGGTGTTGCTTTTGTTTTTATAGTTGTTCTTCTGAACTAATTTTGTGAAATATGTATTGTTTGTTGTGTATGGGCACTGTTTTATGTGGCCACTGAAGTCTCTGTTTGGTTAGCTTTGTGGTCAGCTAATGATTTGGCAAAGATTTCCTTTAAAATGCCTGGAACCAGTGAGTTTCCCAGCCTTTGCTGGGGGACCCTGTGCATGTCAGGTGCACACCTTCAGTTCTCAGGCAGGTAGCTTATAACTCCTCCTTAGCCCTTCTGCTTGTGTAGAGCCTCAGGATCATCCAGAGGTGAGAGATTAGGGTCCTCTTGGGTGTTGCCTGGCCATACACACAGCCCTTTCCATGTGCGCAACCCTAAGTATTTTCACGGCTTCCTAGGTTCCTAGGAATATGTCAGAATGTTTCAGAGTCCCCTCTGCACCTTTCTCCAGGCTTATATTTTAAGTTCTTTGGTCAGCTTGTTGCATGCCCAACTGTTATTGCTATCCAGGCAGCTGAAAAAGTTATCACTTGCAACTGGTTTAGACAAATGCCCCTGGTAAAAGATTGCACTGGGCAAGTTCTAAGTCAGGTCAAGTAAAGACAAGTCTTGCGAGTGAAAATTTCTAGGGAATAGCCAGACAGGTCAAATAATGACAGTTATCTGGGAACTGGGCTTTGGTGGAGCTCCAGTCATATTCTGTCCCCTCCAGAGGCTGCTAGACTGATGGCTTGTACCATGAGTGTGAACTGTTGGTTTTAAAGACTATTGGACTGGTGGGGGGTAGGGGTTAGGAGGTGGAATGAGGGCATGTTGAAACACAACAGAGCTTGCTATTCTCACTTAGATTCAGCTGTTTATCTTAAATAAACTCTCCCTGGATTGTTGCAAGTCTGGTTAATTTCCAGAATCCTGAACAAGTTGGTTTTCACTATTTTTGTTAGTGTTCTAGTTGCTTTTATGGAGGAGAGCATTTTCCAAGGTCTTTATTACTCTACATTCCTGCTGACATCAATCAGTGATGATGTTTTGAAGTGAAGTGTGTTAAAGGCACTTAATTTGGGTTACTGGATCCCAGAAAAGCTCTAAAGTATATTAGAAGGTGTTCCTTCTTCTGCACTATAAAATTATTTAAAAAATTAATGACATGGGTGGAAGTAGAAAAGGTAATGTTTCAGTTTTCTGTCTAAATTAAATACTTTTTCAAAGCTCCTAAATATTGCTGTTCTAAACACCATAGTAATAAGTAGTTTGATAATTCTGTTTCTATATTCAACTACAAAGCTGTTTGTTTTTCCTGTTTACCCTTCAACCTTGTAAGAATTCTGCCTTTTTTCTTTCTTTGTTTCTGTACCACCTGTTTAAAACAATAAGGTTTCCCCTGTTCTGAGGAAGCTGGAGCTCTTAGGAGACTTAAGATATACAGTTGTTGTGTCCAATTGTTGGAATCGGGGGATTTGCAGAAAGAAGTAGCATCTGAAATCATAGGATTACTAATGCTGGAGGTGAGATGGAAAACAAAAACTTTTTTGGTTTTGGGTGGATTTTGGGGGGTTTGTAATTTGTTGAGGGAGGGAAAACTTAAGTGTGCCAAACCTACCATAGCTCCTATTTATGAATAAGAACTACTGTTATCAAACAAAATAGTTGATGGATGAGCCATAAACCATTTAGATGTTTACGTTACATTTCTGGTATCATGGACATGTATCTCTTTGCAGAGTTGGCGTATTTGAAAACATCAGGGAACTGGTGGAAGATCCTGATCTATGAAATCCTTTACAATTATGTTTATACCAGAGCAGAATGATTCCCTGAATCACTTATAGGACCAGTTCTAGGTTTCAATGCCAGTTCTATTAATTCAGCAAAAGAGTATTTCTTAGAAAGAGATATCAAACATTTAGATTTCTGCTTAACATTTTTTTAATCCCATCAACTTCTAGGTTCACAATTTTCCAGGAGCATTATTGGTTGAATTAGCCAGTGAGTTTGTTGATGCTGTCAAACAGGGCAACCTAACGAATGGAAAATCTTTGGAGCTATTACCCATCATTTTCACCGCCCTTGCTACCAAAAAGGAAAATCTAGCTTATGGAAAAGGTAATTTTCTTCCAATCTTAGTGGCTTTTACTCTCTTCACTGAATTAAATTTATTCCTCAGTGTATTTTGCATTTCTAGGTGAACTAAGTGGGGAAGAATGTAAGAAGCAGTTGATTAACACCCTCTGTTCTGGCAGGTGAGTCTTATTAATGTGTAGAACTTTCTCAGGACTACAAGTGACCAAAAAAAGAATTATCATTTATTTTAGGAATTTAGACCACTCAAGTTTTTAGTCCATTTTGGTTTATGGTCTACCACTATAAAACCATTTAGTCTGTGATGAATTTTTGAGAGAGATTATTTACTGTATTCTCTGTTCTAAGACTATACATATAGTTTCTATTTACTTGACTCTCCATCTTAACACAGCAGTTTATCCCTATAGCAGTATTTGGAGTCCCAAGGTCCTTAAGGCTGGAAAGTCACCCTACCACTATCTTTTATATTTTTTTGAGGGAGTGAGATGTATAAGTGATGTATCTTTAAACCAGAAATATGAGAATCTACCCTAAGGAGAAATTGCAACATATAAGAAAATCTTCATACATGAACATTTCAACACAGAAATTTGTGACCAACTTAAGCATACAATAATGGAGATATGTAAGTTATGGTATGTAAGCTATGTATCAATAAGTTAAGGTAGAGCCATTCCATGTAACTTATAGCCATTAAAAATGAAGTATATAAAGACATACATCAAAGATGAAAAATTCTTACTATATATATATTATATATATATATATATATATCTGTGTGTGTATATTTATAGTAAGAAATCCTTAATATATATATATTTTTTTAATTAATTATTTTTGGCTACATTGGGTCTTTGTTGCTGTGTGTGGGCTTTCTCTAGTTGTGGTGAGCAGGGGCTACTCTTTGTTGCGGTGTGCGGGCTTCTCATTGCAGTGGCTACTCTTGTTGCGGAGCAAGGGCTCTAGGCACGCAGGCTTCAGTAGTTGTGGCTCGCAGGCTCTAGAGCACAGGCTCAGGAGTTGTGGCGCACGGGCTTAGTTGCTCTGCAGCATGTGGGATCTTCCCGGACCAAGGCTCGAACCCATGTCCCCTGCATTGGCGGGCGGATTCCTAACCTCTGCGCCACCAGGGAAGTCCCTTACAGAAATAATTTTAGGCATGAATCAGCACATGTATATTTATCCATTTATTTGTTTTTAATTACCCAAAAGAGTTTATTCATTACATTGTAATATACCTTTGATTTTTCATTTAACACATGTTCATGTCAGCATATACCACTTTACATCATTCTTTTTAATAGTTCCATAGTATTCTGTTATAATATTTGGCTAGTGTCCAATTGTTAGATTATTTGTTTTTTGCCGATAAATAATATTTGGCTATTTGGTTTTTTGCTATTATAAAAAGTGTTGGAATTAACATCCTTATATGTCTAGGTGACCTTTTATAAGCATGTACATGGAATATATTTCTAATAGTAAGTTGGGTGGGTCTTTGGTTATGTGCATTTTTAAAGTTGATAAGTAGTATTGCCAACTTGTCTTCCCAGAAGGATTATATCAGTGTACATCCCCTAAAACGGTATGTTAAGTACTTGTTTCCCAAAATCTCACCAGCACTGAGTATCATCAGAGTTTGATTTTGCCAGTCTGATAGGTTAAAAGCTGTTATTTCATTGTTTTAAATGTCATTTCTTTGATTTTGTTTCCCAGTGGTACCAAATCAAACTTGAAATGGCCCTAATTTTTTCCTCCTTACTAATTTTACAAAGTAATATGTAAATAAGTTTAAATGACATAAACTTCCTTTGTCAATTTCTTTAATCAGATGGGATCATCAGTATGTAATCCAGCTCACCTCCATGTTCAAGTAAGCATCATCATTCCCTTTTCTTTTTATATCCTGCTATGAGAACTTAGCTACTAGAAACTGAAATGTAGCAAGGTCAAATACCACTGTTCCCTAAATAAGAGTATCGGTACCTCTGTTTTCTGTTACAGAATTTACCCCCACTCTTTTTTGCTTTGATTTCTTATTTAAAGTATAATTTTATGATTTTTTTTTCCAAGATAACTTTGCTTAGGTAAGGTTATTGGTCCCCTTTAAGGTTCTGCATTAGAGAAAAATCAAAAGAGGTAGTTATAGTATTCTAATATCTCCCAAATTAGGCTCTGATCTTTAGACTCTTTGGTCCACAGGGATGTCCCTCTGACTGCAGAAGAGGTGGAAATTGTGGTGGAAAAAGTGTTGACGATGTTCTCCAAATTGAATCTTCAAGAAATACCACCCTTGGTCTATCAGCTTCTGGTTCTCTCCTCAAAGGTATAAATGAAAAATCTGCTTTTTTTTTAACTCTGGTGAAATGCCCAGTTAGTACCATTCAGCTTATTCATACTCTTGTTTTATATACTAGGGCATAGATGCTTTTATTTCATGTATGATGATTTGATCTAGTAAAAAGGTCATGGCCCTCAACCAAAGTAAACATACATTATCTCTTGTAGTACCACATTTTGTGTGTGTGTGGTAGTAAAAGGGATAAAGATTTCAGAAAGGGTGGACTATAGGCCCCTTAAAATCTGATATTAAGATGTATTTCAAACTCAATTTCAACATGAAAGTGTTCTATAAATTCTTAGTGTGACTCTAGGTTATAATTTATTTAAATTCATACTTGAAAATCCTTCAAGCTGAAAAGAACTTTAAGTTCAACTTGCCCTTTATGGAGAGACCTTACTTATTTTGTATTTTTTTCAGGGAAGCCGGAAGAAGGTTTTGGAAGGAATCATAGCTTTCTTCAACAAGCTAGATACGCAGCACAGTGAGGAACAGAGTGGTGATGAGTGAGTATCACAGTATAGAAATAAAATCATTTTTCCAAATTCATCTTATTGTTACCTAACTGTTCAGTCCATACCTTCACTTCAGCACAGAATTTCCCTAGTCCCCTTAGCTGCTCAGTAATAAAATTAAAAGAATAATGCAGTCTCTTCAACTCTTTCATTTTAATCTTTCCAGGAAAACAGCAATAATTATTCTGTAAATTGCAAGCTTAAAAGCTATTTAAGTGTTTACTTTGTGCCAGAAACTATTTGGCCCTAGGACTACAGTGATGAACCAGTCAGACAAGGTTCCTGCTCTCATGGAGATATTTCAACGAGAAGAGAAAAGAAAATAAATAACAAAAATATTAGAGTGAAAAGTGTTATGCGTATATTTCAAATGGATGATGTGACAGTGACAGTATAGCTACTTTAGGTTGAGTGGTCAGGGAAAACTTCTCTGAGAAGGTGTTATTTTAACTGAAGCCTAAATGGTAAGAGCCACAATATATAGATCAGGAAAAAGCACATTCTCAGTTGGTGGAACAGTTAGTGCAAAGGCAGGACACAGCATGATGTGACTGAAAAAGAGGATTTTTTTTTGAAACAAATACTTAACAGAGTGCTTGCTCTGTGCCAAGTGCTGTTCTATGCACTTTAAACCTTACAGCAACTCTCTTTTGCCTCTGTTTTATGCATATAGAAACCAAGGCACAGAGAAATTAAGGAATTTCCAAGGGTTATGTAGCCATAAGTTGGTGGACCTGGGATTTGAATTCAAGCAGTTTGGCTGCAGAGTTCGTGCTTTTAATCCTGTTTCAGCCTACTGCTTCTAATCTGGAATAACTTTTAGTTATTTGGCTTGAGCAATTGATTAGAAGGTGGTCTTGTATACTGAGTTAGGAAAGACTGACAAAAAGCAAGTTTAGGGGGAAATAAGCTCAGTTTTGACCATGTAAGTTTGAGATGTATATTAGTATCCCATATGGAGGTGTTGAGCAGGCAGTCTGGGGTTTTAGAGGTCAGGACAGGAAATACAGATTGGAAAGGACTAAAGCCTTCAGACTGGATAGGGTCACCTAGGGAAATCGTGAAGAGAAGAGAAAGAAACCCAAGATTGAGCTCAGAGGCATTCACCATTTAAAGGGAGGATGAGCCAGCACAAATAATTAAGAGGCCAGTGACAATGCCCCAGAAGCTAAGAGAAGAAAGTGTTTCAAGAAAGAAGGGGTCAACTGTGTCAAATCTGCTGAGGCTTTAATTAAGATGAAATTTGGTTATTGGTTTTGACAGTGTACAGGTCATTTGATTATTCTTGCAAGGGCTACAAATAACATTGGAAAGGGAGGTTAGGGAGGGGACAGAAGCCTAATTGAATTGAATTGAACTGGGAAGAGGTAAAGAAGTGGAAATAATGACTGTAGACAGTTCTTTCAAGAAGTTTTGTAAAAAAGGAGCAGAGAATGAGACAGTAGATTTTGTACTTTGTGCCTGCCTCCAGTGATCATATTAGTTCAGCTTGAGTTTTTCTGTTTGTTCATATGAGCATATGCACTGTTGTCTCTTTCCCAAACTATAGCTCATACCGTTCTGTTGAATCTTTTAGGCTGTTGGATTTTGTTACTGTACCATCAGGTGAACTTCGTCACGTGGAAGGCACCATTATTCTACACATTGTGTTTGCCATCAAGTTGGACTGTGAACTAGGCAGAGAACTACTGAAACTCCTAAAGGTAGCCCCACACTCTTAAGGAGATCCAGGATCTCTTTATGAAACAGGGATGTTTGAACTCAAGCCTCTTTTATGCTGATTAATGACAGGAAACAAATACATAGAAATATTGTAGAACTACCCTGGGTCTAGAGGATCTCTTTTTTTTTACTTTGAAAGTGGAAGATATATGATATCACTACATTCTTAAGCAAGTTCTGTTTTAAAACCATACCTTAAGTGTTTTAGTGTTTAAAAAGAAAAAAAAAGGTGAAGACTGTTCAGCAGGAAACTCAAAATTTAACCTTAACTCCATTATTCTATGAGCTTCAGTCTTGACCTCTGTTTCCGTATTTGTGAATTGGGGAAATTGCCTATTTCTAGTAATATATTGTGAGGTTTTGTGAAGCTAAGTCATTCATCATTAAATATTTGTGAAGTAGTAAGATAAAAATTAGAAATGTTTTGAACTCTTTTTAAGTATTTTGCTACATTTACCTTATCTCACTTTCTCACAAGTATAGATTTTTTTCTGAACCATTTAAAAGAAGAAATCATGACCCTTCAATGCCTGAATACTTCCACAGATGTCTCCTAAGAATAAGGATTAATACCTTTTCATTGAGTTTTTTGAAGCATCCAGCCCAGTTTTCTTGTGTCTCTCATTGTCAGATTTGTCTTTTTCCTCATGATTAGATTCAAGTTAAACATTTTTGGCAAGAATATGTCATAAGTGATGTTGTATACTTTCTCTTGTTGGGGTCAGCAAACTTTCTCTAAAGGGACAGACACTAACTATTTTAGGCTTTGCAGGTGATACGGTCTCTGTCAGTGCTACTCAGCCCTACTGTTGTAGCAGGAAGGCAGCCAGAAACAACACATAAATGAATGACTGTGGCTGTGTGCCAATGAAACTACATGGGCACTGCAATTTGAATTTTATTTAATTTTCGTGTGTCACAGAATATTATTCTTCCTTTGATTTTTTTTTTCCCCTCAACAATTAAAAAAGTGAAAATCAGTCTTAGCTCATGGGCTGTACAAGATTAGGTGATGGGCTAGATTTGTCCCAGAGGCTGTAGTTTGCCAACCACTATTCTATTGCATTATGTCAGAAGCCTCATAGTATCAGGCAGTCTTAGCCAAATCATTTGATCAAGACAATGACCATCAGGTTTCTTCATTTGCAAAGGTATATGTTTCCCTTTGTAATTAGAAAGTAATCCATGGGATCATAATTCGAGGCATGCGAAAATTCTTTTCCTCAGCAACCTTTCACACAGTGGATTTTGTTTTCCCGTCTACTGATGATTCTTGGCCTAAATCACTAATTATACTCGGAGTTGCAAAATAGTAGAATTAAGATTAGAAAATTTTAATTCTGTCATTCCTTCTACATTATTAGCTGGTTTTCTTCTGTGAAAAGAGCCACCCCCCATTTTTTTGATATTGTTATGCAGCCAATGAACCTTTTAAAATTCAATCTGCTCGTATGCAGTACCCAAAGTGACCCATATTTGGCTAATTGGATCCTTGAGGTAGGCTTATGTGTCCTTCTAACATGGCCCCATTAGTCTTTGAGCACTTCTGTGGCATAAGCTATCCAAGACACACTTGTACTTTCCTTACCCGATCCTGATTTCTCTAAGGAGCCTTGGGTCCCTTTTGTAGGAAAGGATATTTAAAGACCATGATGTGGGAACTAGCCTTTGAAGCTCCTTTGTCTTCTCTGTATCTGTTCACTCTTCTTTTTATTTAGGTTTACAGTAACTATATTATTGATCTTTTCAAAGAACCAGCTTTATCGACTGTTTTATATTTGTTTGTTGGTTTTCTGTTTTATTCATCTTTGATTTTATATTTATTCCTTTTTTTCTTTTTTTTAATTGATTAATTTATTTGTTTTTATATTTGGCTGTGTTGGGTCTTCATTGCTGTGCACAGGCTTTCTCTAGTCAGCAAGCCAGGGCTACTCTTCATAGCAGTGCATGGGCTTCCCATTGTTGTGGCTTCTCTTGCTGCGGAGCACAGGCTCTAGGCGTGCGAGCTTCAGTATTTGTGGCACACAGACTCAGTAGTTGTGATGCACGGGCTTAGTTGCTCTGCAGCATGTGGAATCTTCCTGGGCCAGGGATCAAACCCGTGTCCCCTGCATTGGCAGGAGGATTGTTAACCACTGCTCCACCAGGGAAGCTGTATTCCTTTTTTTCTTTTGTTTCTTGTCATTTCTTTCAGGGCTCAAAGATCTATTTTTTAAGCTTTATTGAGGTGCAATTTACATAACATAAAATACACCCATTTGGGGCTTCCCTGGTGGCACAGTGGTTAAGAATCTGCCTGCCAATGCAAGGGACATGGGTTCAAGCCCTGGCCCAGGAAGATCCCACATGCCGTGGAGCAACTAAGCCCGTGCGCCACAACTACTGAGCCTGAGCTGTAGAGCCCACAAGCCACAACTGCTGAGCCCACGTGCCACAACTACTGAAGCCTGTGCGCTTAGAGCCTGTGCTGCACAACAAGAGAAGCCAGGACGATGAGAAGCCCACGCACTGCAACAAAGAGTAGCCCCCACTCACTGCAACTAGAGAAAGCCCACGCACAGCAACGAAGACCCAACACAGCCAAAAAAAAAAGAAAAAAAAATACACCCATTTTAAGTGTGTAATTCATTGATTTTTCATAAGTTTACCTAATTGTGCAACCATCATCATAATTCAGTTTTAGAACATTTTCATCACCTTGTAAGATCCTTCATGCCTGTTTCTATAGATTTACCTTTCCTGATTTCATATAAATAGAATCATACAATATGTAATCTTCTGTGTTTGGCTTCTTTCATTTAGCATAATTTTCGAGGTTTATCCATGTTGTAGCACTTACAAGTATTTCATTCCTTTTTATTGTTAAATAGTATTCCGTTGTATAGACATATCCATTGTTTAGCTGTTCACCAGTTGATGGACATTTGAGTTTTTACTTTTTGGCTATTATGAATAATGCTGTTGTGAACATTCACATGCATGTCTTTGTGTGGACATATGTTTTCATTTCTCTTGGGTAGATACCTACAAGTGGAATTTCTGGGTTATGTAATACATTTATGTGTCTGTCTCTCTCTCTCTCTCTCTCTCCCTCTCTCCCTCTCTCCCTCTCTCTCTCTCTCTCTCTCTCTCTCTCTCTCTCTCTCTCTCTCTCTCCCCCTCTCTCTCTCTCTCTCTCTCTCTCTCCCTCCCTCTCTCTCTCTCTCTCTCTCTCTCTCTCTCTCTATATATATATATATATATATAATTTTTTTCTTGGCCATGCCGTGTGGCATGTGGGATCATAGTTCCCTGACCAGGGATCGAACCTGCGCCCCCTGCAGTGGAAGCACGGAGTCTTAATCACTGGACCACTGGGGAAGTCCCATATGTTTATAATTTAAAGAAACTACCAAATTGTTCTCCAGAGTGGCTACATCATTTTACATATCCGTCAGCACTGTATGAGGGCTCCTGTTCATCCACATCCTGGCCAACATTTGTTACTGTCTTTTTTTTTTTAATATACCTATTCTAATAGCTGTGAAACAGTATCTCATAGAGGTTTTACTTTGCAGTTCCTTAGTGACTGATGATAACCAAACATCTTTTCATGTGCTTATTTAGTTGTTCTGATATCATTGATGAAATGTCTATTCAGATCTTTTGCCCATTTTTTGATTGTGACTTAAAGAGTTTTAAGAATGCTTTGTATATCATAGGTACAAGTCCTTTATCATGTATGTAATTAGCAAATATTTTTTTCAGTCTCTGGCTTGTTTCATTTTCTTAATGGTGTCTTTTGAAGCACAAAAGTTTTGATTTTTAATGAGATCCAATTTATCAGTTTTTTCTTATATAAATTATGTTTTTGTTATTGTATCTAAGAAATCTTTAATCCAAAGTCTTGAAGATTTCCTACTGTGTTTCCTTTTAAAAGTTTTATAGTTCTAGCTCTTATATTTAGGTTTCTGATCCATCTAAGGACTTGTTTTTAAGTAGGATATATTATTCTTTTCAGATATAAGTTATGACTCCTTTTTGATTTATTGTTCTAGGCAGGACAGCAAGGAGATTTCGGTAGTAATATATGTCCTTTCAGCATTGCCCTCTTCCTCTCTGTAACAAGAATACAAAGATTTGAGGAACAGGTATTTATGAATGACTTTTTGGTTCCTTCTGTAGTTGATAAAGTGTACAATAGTCTGTTTTTTTTAAATTATCTTTTCCTAAACAATTCCACTCCCACCCTGCCAGCAGCATATTCCCCTATAAGAATGTAGGCCCACACTGTTCTCTGTGGGCTGCTTGAAGACTTCTTCAGATACTTGGTTTATACCTCCACTTCCTATTGTGTGGTAAGCCAGGTGGCGAGATGGGAATAAGAGTGGAAACATCACACAGTCCAAGTAGCAAGAATGGGAAGTTTAGCTGGGTATTCATTGCAATTGTATTATGTTGTAGCTTTCTAAGAAACTGTCCCTGATCAACTTGAAATTAATGAGAATCTGTTATTTGAAAGAATGAAAATATAAAATCCTTTACCCTTTTTTCTCATATGTGTTTCTCTGGTTGTGGGTAATATTGATTTTTAGCCCTTTTTCTCTCAAGGAAGACCTGTCTTCAGCTCTTTTAAGTTCCCACTGAAAGTCGTAATTTTTGTATCATACTCATCAGTGAAACAGTTGTCATAGGGATATGAGTGTATGGCAGCAAGTAGGAACAGTTACAGGGTTAAGATTCTATAGTATGGGCTATCATTTTTTGCTTCATTTTCCTATTTCTTTCATTATATTAGGTATTTGACCTTTTAAAGTCTTTGGTTATAAAAAGCTTTAAGGATCTTCAGCTTCTCCAAGGCTCAAAATTTCTTCAGGATCTAGTTCCTCATAGATGTTGTGTTTCAACCATGATCTTGGAAGTGGTAAAGAATAGGTAAGTTCATGAACCATAAGGTTCATAGGGTATTTAGTGTTAAGATCAGAAGATCCTTGAATCCCAAGGGCTGAGTTCTTGGCCACCTTGATAGCAAGGATACAAAACTGAAGTAGGTACCTTTGCTCCTTTCATGCTATTTCCTTTAATGCTATTACTACTCTATTGACCTGAGTCTTCATTGGCTTTTTAGGTGAGTAGAAAACTGAGTTTTATTTACTTTAACTGTTGGGAGTTTGGGACTGATGGATGGAATTGAATTAGCAGTTTTAGACAATTAAATTATTAGCAGTTTTAGGCAAATCCATTTTAAATCAAATTGAAAAAACTGGTAACCATCCTGGTTGTTACTTTCATGTTTAATGTTGTATTTCAGAATATACGTTAGCTGTTATAACGGTCTTTACTGTGTCATGCTTTGTCTGTGGTTTGTCTCCATGGTTTGCTATATTTAGCTCTATTGGCATACTTTGTGTTTACCTGCAGATACTTAGAGGTGCAGAACATTAATGGACTAGGAAAAAAAATCACCTATGAACCAATAAAACTTCCAGGTTATACTTACCTCCCCTGTTTACCAATCATGTATGAGCTCTTTCATGTTACAGATAAACATTTTGTAGCAAACCGACTACAACTGTCTCCTCCCTCCAAGATGGTAACTTTAGCCCACAGCAAACATTTCTCCACTTCATTCTTGTTGAGATTATTAACAGACTATACTTATTTAGACTTCATAATTTTACTGGTTTCTTTGTTTACATCTTATCTTTTGAACCTCATACTTTTCACTTGGAGATATGCCATAAGTTTATATTTTTTGCAGTAATCCTTTCGGATATGGTTTGTGGATAGTAAACTTTTCATATCTGAAAATGTCTTTGTTTTGCTCTTCCACTTGAACAGAAATAGTTGGACGAGGTTTAAAATTCTGAGTTTATAATCAGTTTCACGTTGTCTTTTTGCATCTAGAATTGCTGATGAAAAGTCTGATGGTTATCTGATTCTTGTATTATTTTAGATAATCTGTTATTTTTCTTCATGGGAACTTTTAAGACTTTATTTTTATCCTTTATCTTCTGAAATTTAACACAATTTGTGTTTATGTAGGTTCCTTTTTAATTCATTTCTGTTTGGTAATTGGTGTGCCCTCTCACTGTAAGGAGTCATGTCTTTCCTAAACTCTGTAATGATTTTCTTCTATTTTCTTTGAGTACTGTCTCCCCTTTTTCTCTCTTATTAACTGTTGGAATTTCTTGATCTGTGTGCTGTATCTCTTAATTTTTCTTTCACGTTTTTCATATTTTTGTCTTTTTGTGTCAAGTTCAACAAAAATTCCTTAGCTCGCTCTTCTCAATAATTATTTCTTCAGCTCTGCCCATTTTATTCTTAGGTCCATTTATTGAGTTTTTCACTCTATCCGTCATGTTTTTTATTTCCAAAATTTCTAATTGGTTCTATTTTCATAACAGTTCATTTTTTGTTTCATGCTATAATACTCTTTCTTATTTCTCTGAGGATATTCATTAGACTTTTAAAATCTTCTCTTTGTCCCATTAACCTTTTCCCTTAGCGATTAGTTGTCTTCATTGAGTTTGGTGCTTCTCTTTCGTGGTGATATTGTTTTCTTGTATTTGGTGGTTATTGCTTATCTCCTTATTATCGTTTTTGATATTCCCCATTAGTTTGTCTGAGAGTGCTGTATCTTTTAACACATTCTGCCTCTGTGACTTGAGGATAGTGGTAGGGTGTACCAAGGGCTAATCTTCTAGGTGTGGCATTGCCCTAATCCTCCAGCATGTTGTCATCCTCTCAGAGTGCTGCTCTGCTTCATATGTTTTTTAATGTTCTGTAGTTTTTGGATTTTCTTGGTGTTCTGTCGGTAGAGCTTGCTTGCCTACCATTCCCATTACTGTTCATTAAGAAATTCAGAATTTATGTGGAGTGTTGGTTATCCAGGTCAAGTTTGGGAAATACATAACACGGCAGAGAATATAGAGGTAAGGTATTTTACTAAGTTTTTCTTCTTAACTAAACTTTGTTTTCTTGCAGTGTTCACAGTTGGGATCATGTTACTCAGGGCCTGGTAGAACTTGGCTTCATTTTAATGGATTCCTATGGGCCAAAGAAGATTCTTGATGGAAAAACTATTGAAGCCAGCTCAGGTCTTTCTAGAATGCCAAACCAGCATGCATGTAAGCTGGGAGCTAATATCCTGTTGGAAACTTTCAAGGTGAGACTCTAGTTTAGCAACCATTCCCTAATAAATAGGGCATTAACTTGGGAGTCTGGGGGACAGGGCAATTTGAGTATGTAGCAGTTTCCCAGAACAGAGATTGGGATAGTGATTGAAACATTATAGACCCAGTTTGATGGAATACTTACTTTCTCACTCTTTATTTATATGGGATTTTCATTTATTCTAATTTCTGTTCTTCCTGACCATGTTTTAGAAGTTTGAATATAAGTTAACTTCCTCATGATTTCCTCTTCTTCCTCTAGCAGTAAATCATTTCTGGGTTTTTAAAATTCCCTTATACAAAAAATAATCTTTTAGGTTGCTGTAGAACATCAAGCTTGAAGAATCATTCTTAACGGTTCATTGTTTTTGAAGAACCAAATTGGGGAATTTACAATCTTTTAATTCATTACCATATTATGGCTATCATCTCAATCTTAATTTCTGAAATAGCTTTCAAAAATTCATTTCAAGTTCAAAAAAGATCATATCTGAGACTAAACAAATTTGCTTTGCCAGTGATTTCTCTAAGACATCTTCTTTACATTCAGTTGTTCACTGTATCTACACAACAAACGTATCTGCTGAAAATGTTATTTGGAGGCCAATTTAAATGTAAAGCTGATGTTCTGATCCAGAACCATGAAGTGATACATGGTTCTAACCATGTGATACATGGTTCTAACCATGTGATACATGGTTCTAACCATGAGTTGTGTATTAGATACATATGACTCTCCTTAACCATAATCTGATTAAAAACATTCTTAGAATAAGAAAATGGTTTTTGTTTTTAAATTAATCTTTTTTTAAAACTAAGAAGGTTCCACTTGATTTCACACAGATGTTGGCTTTGCCAAGGTATCTATAGAATATAGAATTTACTAATAATCAAATTATTAGTCCAGGGTCTGAAAGTAATTAGTCTGTATCCCAAAGTTATCAAGTTCAGGTATGAAATTTAACTAAAATTCAAGTAAAAATTCAAAACAGGTTGTTTTTTAGGCAGTTGCTCTGCTTGTAGAAACTGAGGAAGGGCTTGGTGAAGATTTTCTAGGTTTTCAGAAATTTTCATGGGCTTTTAAATTTTAAAATAAAAGTTGTGCATACTGTCAGGAATATGGACGTTGGCATGTAATAGATACCTAGGTAGAATTATTCCTGTTTGATGCTGGACCTTATATGTAGCAGTACTTTCATATGATTTCTCTTTTAGGCTAATAAAAGTTTGCCCTGCTAATGAATTGTCTGAGCACAGAATGAGGGTAGAATTGAGTGATTCTTTCCCGATGATTCACGTTATATTTGTCTTTGAAATAAACAGTCCAGTTTTGCCCATATTCAAACTATTCTTTTTTTTTTTTTCAAACTATTCTTTAATCTGCCTAACATGCATTGATATAATTGTAAGCTGAAGGTCACCAAGGAATATTTTATTGGTTCTTCTGTTCTTTTTAGATCCATGAGATGATCAGACAAGAAATTCTGGAGCAGGTCCTCAACAGGGTTGTTACCAGAGGATCCTCCCCCATCACTCATTTCATAGGTATTGAACTTTGGAAGGGTGGATAAAGTTGTCAGGAACATTTTTATTTAAATGTCATAACGCTTTTGGTTCTGGAAAAAAATGTAATGATACAGTAGATTGACATCTTTAATGACATCTTTGATTATGATGCCAGTAAAACATAAATGCATTTATATTGTCTATGGTTGTCAAGAAGGAAAAGAGCATATAACTAATGAGTGAACTTCTGTCTTGCATCAACTTTCTCTCTTTTTTGTTTGAATACTTCTCAGGTGGGTGCTGTCCTTCTGCTGTCACTCAATGACTTCCCGTTCTCTTAACCCTTGACATTCGTTTTTTGTTTTTTTGTGTTTTTTTTTGGCGGTACGCGGGCCTCTCACTGCTGTGGTCTCTCCCGTTGCGGAGCACAGGCTCCGGATGCGCAAGCTCAGCGGCCATGGCTCATTGGCCCAGCCGCTCCACGGCATGTGGGATCTTCCCGGACCGGGGCACGAACCCGTGTCCCCTGCATTGGCAGGTGGACTCTCAACCACTGCGCCACCAGGGAAGCCCTAACCCTTGACATTCTGACTTCAGTACTGGTCTCTTTGGTGACCTCTGAATGTTTTGCTCTTTTAATACATATATCCTAATGTCTAAATCCACTGGTCTTTTCTTAATCACCAACTTTCTTAATTTCTCTATCATTCTACACTGTTTACAACTCCCCTGAAGTTGATAACTGTAATAATTTGCATCTTATCCTGCCTATGATCAGTTTTTTTTTCTTCTTTAGTGATTCCTTTTCTTTCTTCTATCCTTAAATGTCAGGGTTCTCCAAAGCTCTGTACTTGACACTTCATTCTACTTTTTTTCTTTCTTTACAGCTTTATTGAAGTATAATTGAGGTACAACAATGTCCACATATTTAAAGTATAACAGTTTGATAACTTTTGACATACATATACACCAGCGAAACAGAAAGTATCACCACAGTCAAAATGAACATATCTATCACCCACAAATGTTTCCTGGTGCCTCTTTGTAATTTGTTCCTGCATCCCTCTCTTCCTTCCCATCTCTCATCTCTAGTCTGGTCTGCTTTCTGTCACTATAAATTTAAAAAATTTTATGTAAATGGAATCCTACAGTGTGTACTCCTTTTTTTTTTCCTTTCTTTTTGGTCTGACTTCTTTCACTCAGCATAATTCTTTTGAGATTTTTCTGTAGTTGTCACACGTATCAATAATTGATTTCCTTTTTATTGTTAGTATTCCCTAATACGGATATAACCACAATTTATTTATCCATTCACCTGTGTGCAGGTTTTTAGGTTGTTTCTAGTTTGGGGCTATCACGAATAAAGCTGCTATGAACATTAATGTGAAAGTCTTTCTGAGGATGTATGCTTTCATTTCTGTATGGAAACATGTTATAGTGGAATGGGTACACCATATGGTAGGTGTAGGCTTTATAGTTTAAGAAACTGCCAGACTATTTTCCACAGTCGTCGTACCATTTTACATTCCTATAAGCAGTGTTTCTAGTTGCTCCACATTGTGACCAACTCTTGGTATGATCAGTCTTTTTAATTTTACTCATTCTAATTGTGTTTTTGTTTGCATTTCCTCAATGCCTAATGATATATTGAACATTTGCCATGCTTATTTGTCATTTCTATATTTTCTTTGGTTAAATGTCTGTTCAGGTCTTTTGTCCATTTAAAAAAATTGAGTTGTTTCCCTTTTTATTACTGAGTTGTAAGAGTTATTTATATATTCTAAATACAAGTCCTTTGTCAGATATATGTTTTGCAGATATTTTCTCCTGGTCTGTGGTTTGACTTTTAATATTTGTAACAGTGTCATTTGAAGAACCAGCATTTTTAATTTATCAGTTACCAGTTCATCAGTTTTGTATAGTTCCTGCTTTTTATGTCATGTATTAAAAAAATCTTTGCCAAACCCAAGGTCACTAAGATTTTCTCCTATATTTTCTACTAGAAGCCTTATAGTTTCAGCTCTTATACTTAGATCTGTGATCCATTTTTGTTAAATTTTGTATAGGATGTGACATAACAAGGTTCATCTTTTTGCTTAAGGCTATCCAGTTGTTCCAACACAATTTTTTGAAAAGATTATCTTTTCTTCATTGAGGTACCATGACATCTTTATTGAAATCAACTAACCATACATTGTGTGGGTCTATTTTAGGAATCTGTTCTATTCCAGTGAGCTATGTGTGTGTTATGTCTTGATTGCTATAGCGTCATAATGTGTCTTAAAAGCAATAGTGTAAGTCTTTTAACTTTTGACTATTCTAGGTCCTTTGCATTTCCAAATAAATATTCTAATCAGTTTGTCAGTTTTTATAAAAGGTCTCAAGTTTTGATGGAGATTGCCTCAAATGTATGGATTAATTGGGGAGAGAATTGGCATCTTAGCAATATTGAGTCTTCTAACCCACGAACACAATGTATCTCTCCATTTATTTTACTTCTTCAGTTTCTTTCAGCAATGTTTTGTAGTTTTCATTGCGTGGATCTTGCATATCTTTTGTCGATCCCTATTTCATTTTTTTGACACTGTTGTAAATAGTATTTTTAAAATTTTCAATTTCTGATTGTTGATTGCTGTTGTGTAGAAATAGTTGCTTTTTTAATATTGACCTTATATCCTGCAACCATGCTAAACCCACTTATTAGTTCTAGTCGCTTTTTGGCAATTCCTTAGGATTTTCTACATAGAAATCACGTCATCTCCAAATCTAGACGTTCTTGATATCAGTGATATGTCTTTTTTCTTTTTTTCTTTACCAGTCTGGCTTAGAAGCTTGCCAGTTTTACTAATCTTTGAAAGAATGAGATTTTAGTTTGAATTTTCTCTTTTTTTTTTTCTTTTTTCAATTTCACCAAATTCCGCTTTTCATTATTTCCTTCCTTTTGCTTGCTTTGGGTTCATTTTGCTCTTTTAAGTGATTGAAAAACATCAAAAGAAGAATATATCATGATACATGAAAATTTTAGACTTTAGAGTTCATAAAATATAGTATTATTGGAATACAGACATGCTCAATCATTTATGTGTTGTCTATCTTGCTTTTATACTTTACCAGCAGAGTTGAGTTGATGTGTGTGTATATATATATATATATATATATATATATACACACACACACACACACACACACACATACATACATATACCAACTCGTGATATATATATCTATCTCACATGACCCATTAAGCCTAAAATAGTTATTGTCTGGCCCTTTACAGAAAAAGTGTGCCAACTTCTGGTCTGTTATATTTACCTAGATATTGATACTGCTAATTTTTCCTTCCTGATGATTGAAGTTTCCTTTTGTTTGTGTGAAGGGTTTTAACTACAAAATCCATTCTTTTAATAGAAGTAGGGCTAGTCAGGTTATCTGAATCTTCTGGGTGAACTTTGGTAGTTTGTGTCTTTCAAGGAATTTGACCATTTCATCTTAAGTTATCAAATTTATTGTCATGAAGTTGTTCCGAGTATTCCATTTAATGTCTGTAGGATCTATATTGATTTGCCCTTTCTGACTCCTAAAAGCCATAATTTGCATCTTTTCTCTTTTTCCTGATTAGTCTAGCAAGAGGTTTATCAATTTTATTGATTTTTCTCCAAGAACCAGCTTTTGGTTTCATTGAGTTTCTCTGTTGTTTTTCTGTTTTCAGTTTTATTGATATGTGCTCTTTTTTGTTTTGTTTCTACTGCTACTTTGGGTCAGTCTGTGCTTCTTTTGATTAAAAGCATATGTCATTAATTTGAGACCTTTCTCTTTTTTTTCAATAAAGCATTAAACTATAAATTTCCTTCTAAACGTTGCTTTAGCTGCATCCCATAAATTTTGTTTTTTATTTTCATTCCGTTCCAAATACTTTTAATTTCTTTTGTGATTTGTTCTTTAACCAGTGGGTTATTTAGAAGTGTGTTGTTTAGTTTTCAAGTATTTGTAGATTTTCCAGGTTTTCTGTTATTGATTTCTAATTTGTGGTTATAAAACATACTTTGTATGATGCGAATTTTAAAAAATTTATTGAGACTTGTTTTATTCTCAGAATATGGTTCATTTTGATAAATGTTCTCCATGCTATTGAAAATAATATGTATTCTATTATTAGGTAGTTTTCTATAAATCACTGAATTCAGATTATTCAAGTCTCCTGTGTCCTTACTGATTTTCTGTCTACTTATTCTGTTAACTATTAAGAGAGGGGCGTTGAAATCTCTGACTTTGTATTTATAGAAATGACTGTCTGTGCCTTTCAGTTCTATCAGTTTTTGCTTCAGGAATTTTAAAACTCTATTATAGGGCATAAACATTAAGGATTGTTATGTCCTCTTTGTTAATGGATCCATTAATTGTTATGAAATGACCTTTTTGTTCCTGGCAATATTATTTACTCTGAAGTCTACTTTGATATTAATATAATCTCTGCAGCTTTCTTTTTATCAGTGTTAACATGGTATATTTTTTCCATCTTTTTAGATTTAACTTATTTATGTCTTTATATAGTTAACTTGCGTTTTATTATAGACAACATACAATTGTGTTTTACTTTTTTTTATCCAATTTGACAGTCTCTGACTTTTAATCAGGGCAGGCCATCTACATTTAATGTGATTAACATCCGGCTATTTGTTTTCTACTTTGTCTGTTTTTTGTTCCCTTTTTCCTCTTCTCCCTTCTCTTTTTTTTTCTTTTTTTCTTTTTTTTTTTTTTTTTTCCGGTACGCGGGCCTCTCATTGTGTGGCCTCTCCCGTTGCAGAGCACAGGCTCTGGACGCGCAGGCTCAGCGGCCGTGGCTCACGGGCCCAGCCACTCCGCGGCATGTGGGATCTTCCTGGACCGGGGCACGAACCCGTGTCCCCTGCATCGTCAGGCGGACTCAACCGCTGCGCCACCAGGGAAGCCCTCTTTAGTCTTTTTTACTTTGTGTTTCATTTTAGATAGTTTTTATTGCTGTAAATTCAGATTCCCAAATCTTCTGCAGTGATCTTATCCATTAAAATTTTCATTTTTAGATGTTTGATTTATGTCTTCCGTATCTTCCCTGTCTTTTTTTTTAAACATGCTTCCCTGACCTATTTTTTTTTGCTGTGCCACATCTTCTTGCAGGATCTTAGTTCCCCAACCAGGGATCAAACCTGGGCCCCTGGCAGTGAGAGCACCAAGTCCTAACCACTGGACCACCAGGGAATTCCCTTCCCTTACCTTCTTGAACATATATTTATTTTAGTTCTTTTAATGTCCTTGTCTACTAACTCTTATCATTGTGTAATTTCTGATCTGTTTTTATTGATTTATTTCCTCGTCGTCATGAGTTGTGTTTTCCTGCTTCTTTGCCTGATGAATAATTTTGATTGGATGGCAGATACTGTGAACTTCACATTGTTAATTTGCTGGATTTTTTTTTCTTTCGAATATTATTGAGCTTTAAGTTTCTTGGAAAGCATTTAATCCTTTTTATGATTATTTTTATGTTGTGTTATATAAGACCAGACAGTCTTTAATCTAGGGCCAACTTGGTGCTACAATTAAAGCAATGCTCCTTGTATATTATGAGGTGTCTCCACTGTGGATGTTGTGAATATAAACTATTTCCTGTCCTTTATGACCTCTGAGAATGGATTTGCCTACTGCTTGCCTGTGATTTTTTCCCTGACTTAGATTGTTTTTTCATACAGATGCACTGACTAGCATGCAGCTAACATACAAGGGGAGCTACCTGCACATCTCCAGGGCCCTCTTTCCATGCAGCTCTTTCCTTTCTGGTACTCTGCCCTATGAATTCTAGCTGCCTTAGCTTTCCTGAATTGTCAACTCTGTCTCTGTAACTCAGGAAGACCGCTGGATTCTGAGTTTCCCCTCTCTGTGCTACTGCCTAGAAACCCTCCAGGCAGTAAGATGGGGCAATTATTATAAGCCTCTCCTCATTTATTTCCCTTCTCTCAGGGATCATTGTCTGTACTGCTTCTTGTCTGGTGTCTGAAAATTGTTGTTTCATGTAATTTGGCTTATTTTCTTGTAGATGTTTAAAGTGGGAAGATAAATCTGGTTACTCTTACTCCATCTTGGTGGGCAGTGTCTGTCCCTCTTTTTATATATTATCTTACTTGCAGATATCGTACCACTTCTCATGATTTCAGTTATTTTGGTGGGGTCTTTTGTGGGCATGGCTCCCAAATCTTTATGTCAAGACTCTCCTCTTTCCTTAGTTCACTGCTTCAGTGACTTCATTCCTGCTGGATATTTCCATTTAGTATTTTTTTTCCTTTTATTTCAAATGCAATACTGTTGCCTTCAAACAAATTCCCCTTTCCGTTGTCCCTGTTTCTGTTATCTGAAACACGGCTCTGAGTCTCAGAGGCTAGAATTCCTTTTAATCTTCTCAAATACACTTGGTACCTAAGTTCTTTCATTCTTTCCGTCATACTGTTACCTCTTTCTTCTTTTTTATACCCTCCCCCACACACATACACCCATTGCCTAATTCCCAGTCTTATAACCTTGCATTTAGACTACTACCACAGCTTCCTAACTGGTTTCCCTGCTTTCTTTTTTCTCTGCAGCGATTCTGCCTGCAAATTGCCGCCAGATCAGTATTCCTAAAATACCACTCTGTCATTCAAAACTCACTAATACCTCCTTTCATAAATTACCAGCTCTTTATCCTGGTATTTAAAGTCCTTGATGGAATTCCCTGGCAGTCCAGTGGTTAGCACTCAGTGCTTTCACTGCCATGGGCCTGGGTTTGATCCCTGGTCGCAGAACTAAGATCGCAGAAGCCACGTGCCACGGCCAAAAAAAGTCCTTGACAATTTGATCCAACCTACCTTTCCAGCATTAACTTCCATTATTTACTTTTCTGAATGCTTCACCCTGTCTCCACAGATTTCCCCACCATCCTCTGAATATGTCTTACACTTGCCTTTCCTGTACTTTTACTCGTACTTTTCCCTTTAAATATAATAGTTCTTTCCAGTTCTTTGTGCATCTAAATGTTACCCATCTTTTAGAATCCAGCTTAAATTCCTTCTTCTCTTTGCTCTCCTAAAGCACACCATCTCATAATGATCTCTTCCTTTGCGCTCCTGTTTAAACTCTCTCTTTACCATTTGCTAGACAATAAACAATGTTTGGAATTATTAGATTTTTGGTATCATTCTATTCTTTCATTCTTTTAAAATATTTTTTTCTTCACTTCCAGCTAAATTAACATTCTTGAAGGAAGAGAGACCAGGTTTTGTGCTTTTGAATATTCCTTATAGGACCATATTATTATGCTTGCATATAATAGAAATTCATAAATATTTATTGATTTATTTCAGTTTGGAAATATGAAGACAATGTGTACTACTTATTCAGGCAGTATAATGGGTTTCTTCCTTTCTTTTAGACAGTTTAATTTTTGTAGTCTTACACTATCACCAGAAGAAATTTTACAAGTATCCTGGTTACATTGACCTTAAAGTCTTAATACATAGAATCAGTAGAAATCTATGTTGCAGTGTACTTGACTTATTTGAGAAAGAAACAAAAAACTTTTTACCATTTCTTTCTCCATTTTATGTTCCTTTTATTTGAAACGTTTTTAGTTATTTGAGGCAACTGATTATAGATTCTGTTTTTCAGACCTGCTTTCAGATATCATCATGTATTCACCCTTAGTTCTTCAAAGTTGTTCTTCTAAAGTCACAGAAACTTTTGACTATTTGTCCTTTCTGCCCCTTCAAACCGTACAAGGGCTGATGAAGGCAGTGCAGGTAAGTCTTGACTCCTAAAGAGCTCACCACAACTGAGGTTGAACTGCCGAGTGGAGGTCTGATGTATTTCTTACACATATACATGTAAGAAATACTGTTTTCCTTGATTCTAGAACATAAAACTTTCTATTAAAATAGAGTCTATTTTCCAAGTTTACCCCCTCTTCATAGTGCTATTCTCTCTCCTTTGATTCAGTTTCAAGTTAGTGAAGTAATTGAAAGGCTCTTAGGAAATTATTAATTGAGGACAGTAGGTTTAAAGGTATTCACAACTAGTTTCAATTTAGCATTTCAAAATATAAAATTGTCCTTATTACTAAGTGTAATAAACAATGCAACTTGTTTATAAAACAGAGCCAAACTTTCTTATAAAAGCCAAATGGTAACAGTATTGAGTAGAAATGTGCTAAGGCTAATAAACAAATTGCTGTTTTTACCTACTGATTCTTCCTCTTTCAGCCCCTTCTAAAAGTCAGCTTGTCAATAAGAGACTCCTTGATACTTGTCCTTCGGAAAGCTATGTTTGCCAGGTATGTAGCCTCCCATGAGATCTGAGGAAGTGATGCTTTCTAATGTTACTTAGAGTCCTCTCTGCAGTCATCTCTAGTACAACCTATTCACAGCAGTCATGCAAATTCCTAACCCAAACTTAGAGATGATAATACCATCTCCTAAAGATACTATGAGATGGGTAATATGTGGGAAGCATTTGTTACTTTAAGGATAAGATACCAAATTAATACCACATTGGCCATATTATAATACACATGGATATTCAGAGGAGCAACTAGTAAGTAGCCATATGCTGTTTATCCCTATTCTAGAATTGACAGTTTGTTGTTACTCCTTACCCAAAAGCATGTCTGATAGGCCAAGGTTGTATATTGTAGCATCTATAACATGCATTAATCATTGAGCCTCAGTGAGATGAGTGTATCATTTTTCTGGATGGAGGGTTTATAAGGCACCAAGCACTGCACTCCTCTATGAAGAAAGGAAGTGCTCCTTTAAACTCAGAGAAAATCAGCAATTTCCTTTGCTATATTTAGTACTTACATTTGAGTTATCAACCCATTGTACAGCCTTTCAGCACTCTTGTTCTCATTTCCCTCATAGACTTGTCAGCAGGATAGAAGAAAGTATAGATAGTGCCAGAGGTTAAGTAGATAATGCAAAATTCAGCTGAATTCCTATACTACTAATTGCTGTGAACAGCCGATGCCTTTTTTTTTTTTTTTTTTTTTTTTTTTTTGTGGTACACGGGCCTCTCACTGTTGTGGTCTCTCCCGTTGTGGAGCACAGGCTCCGGACGCGCAGGCTCAGCGCCCATGGCTCACGGGCCCAGCCGCTCCATGGCATGTGGGATCTTCCCAGACCAGGGCACGAACCCGTGTCCCCTGCATCGGCAGGCAGACTCTCAACCACTGCGCCACCAGGGAAGCCCCAATGCCTTATTTTGAGTATATAAATTCAATTTATTTTGCTCTGTGCTTCATTGTTTATACATATTCCTTTCCTGTACAGAAGTAACTGAATTTTTCTGACCCAGAAGCCAATTCCTGTGAAATCAGTACTGTTTGGTAACTTCTTCTCTGTCTATTCCTGAGCTAGGCAGCTTGATGCCCGAAAATCTGCAGTTGCTGGGTTTTTGCTGCTCCTGAAGAACTTTAAAGTTTTAGGCAGCTTGTCGTCTTCTCAGTGCAGTCAGTCTATTGGAATTAGCCAGGTAAGGATTTTTTTTCACACCAGCTTATAGTGTGTGCACTGATGCAGGAGCTGATGATGTGCATACTCTTTTCTTTTACTCCTTTTCTGGTTGTACAAATGATCCTGAAACTGAGAGTCTGATGATGATGATGATATCAGCCAACACTTTTTAATGGAAAATTTGCTGTGTGTTAACTGTGCTTTTCAATATGGTAGTCCCTAGCCTCAAGGTGGCTGTTGAACTGAATATTGATTGAAATGTCGCTAGTTCAAATTGAGTGTTGCTCTGTGTGTAAAACACACACTGGATTTTGAAGACTCTGTGTGAGATAAAAGAATGTAAACTATCTCGTTAATAATTTTTAATTTTGATTATGTGTTGAGATAATATTTTGGCTGTGTTGGGTTAAATAAAATATTAAAATTAATTTCACCAGTTTTTTTACTTTTTTGATTTGACTGCTAGAAAATTTAATATTATATATGTGGCTTGCATTTGTGATTTGTATTGTGTTTCTACTGGACAGCACTGTGCTAGACTCTATGCTAAGTGCTTTACATTTATTTTCTCATTTAATCTTCACAGCAATTCTCTGAGGCTAAATACTGTTATTGTCCCCAGTTTTAATAGTTTATTTACTTTGTACATCTATTAAAACCTGTAACCTGAGAAAACAAAACATTTTACAGTAACGTGATAATCTAGGTTTTGCAGCAATAAAATTGTCTTTGTCATTTAAATTCAGTAATATACGATTTATAATAAGAGACGTATCTGTTTACTAGTTTCATTAAGAATCCTTTATTGCTCTGGTATAACTATACAAAACTTGTTTATAACATATGGCATAGATTAAATATTAGGAACACTGGGTATCATTTATGTATTGTTATTATCCCCAATTTAAGGGTAAGAAAACTGAGACTGAGAGTATCATTTATGTATTGTTATTATCATTTATGTATTGTTATTATCCCCAAATTAAGGGTAAGAAAACTGAGACTGAGAGAGGTTAAATAACTTGCCCAAGGTGACATGGCCAGTAATGGGTAGAACTGGGATTTGACCTCAGTCAGTATTAACTTCCTCACTAAGATGCCTGAAGTGAGGATTAGGAGTTCTTGGTCTATAATGGCTGAATTTATTATATGACTCAAACAAGCAGTGTTATTCTTTGTCAAGTCCATATCTGAAGAAAATAACTACCTACCCCTAAACCTCTCAGGAGTTCACGGAACCAAAAACAGCTCAATTCTTCTAGCTATTGAAGACATGTAAGGAAGTCTTTTAGACCTTTTATGTAAAATAAAGTTTATTATGACTACTGAATTCTAGAAGCATGAAATAATCTGTGTGCCTTCCTAAGCAGGTGACATTGCCAAGGAAAATCTTAAGGAATAAGGAAGAGTTAATTTTTTTAAGTGCTTGAAAATTCTCTTAGTCCAAACTAGAATAAGAGTGATAACTTATCATGGCCTAATAATGATTATAATATCTGCCTCAGTCCTGGGTTTTGGCATATGGGGAAAGCTAAATGTAAGGTTCTTTGACCAAGTACATCAGCTCATTTTACCCCCTTAATAGAAACTACTTACTCTAGTAAGATAGACATGAACTGGCCTCTCTTCTTTTCAGGTCCATGTGGATGTCCATAGCCGTTACAATTCTGTCGCCAATGAAACCTTTTGCCTTGAGATCATGGATAGTTTGAGGAGATGCTTAGGCCAGCAGGCTGATGTTCGACTCATGCTTTATGAGGTAAATCAGCAGAGTGAAGAGATGTAGTACTTCCCTCCCCAACTCCGCTAATAATCCTTTTAATTTTAATAATTTTTTTTCTGATTATCAAAGTACAGTAAATATGCTCTTATTTAATGCAGTTAGGACCAGTAGTTAGTGATGATTAGCCAAAAAGTCGTTTAAGGTGAGGAATCATAAAGAATAGTTAAAACACCTTAAATGTTTTATTTTAATTTGAAATATTTAAATGTACTGTTAATTTACCAGTCTTTTGCTTTAAGGCCAAGTCCTTTTGGTTTTGAGTATGAGTCTGCCATTTGGAACTTCCTGTCTCTCAAACAAACCATAACTTTAATGTATTGCCTATAATTTCAAGTTTTTGCTTATGTAAAGTAGGATAAAAACTTTAAAACACTTCAGATACAGTCTTAGTATAGAAATCTTCTAGATATGTTCAGTTTTTCCCCTAAGTTTTTAGAATTGTCTTACCCCTAATTCATCAGAAATTGGTTTTAGAGATTTACTTTTATTAAGTCTTTCCAAAACATTCAACTTAGTTTCTATGCAAACAAATTCTCGTTTTTTTGTTGTTGTTTTTGGCCATGCCACATGGCTTGTGGGATCTTAGTTCCCTGACCAGGGATTGAACCTGTGCCCTCGGCAGTGAAAGTGCAGAGTCCCAACCACTGGACGGCCAGGGAATTCCCAGAAACAACTTCTTTTTCATTTTGCACTTGGTTTCCAACAGTTTACAGAATGTCTGATTAGATCACATAATTAACAATGATGGTACAATTAGCAAAAACTGAGAGAACAAGTATTACTACTGACTTGTGATTAGGATATAATTCAGCCAGTGGGAACAAAAGTTTGCAGTCATGAGGGATTGCACTATGATTGCTAGCATTTAGTATGCTGTGTACTTCAGCATACATATTTCATAGGATGGAGAGCATTAGATGATCTAGCAAGTAGATTAAGTGGAAGTCATTTCAGAGAGCAGCTATTGTAATACTTTTATTTGCCCTTTTTTTTTTTTTTTTTTACTAAATTTATTTGTGGCTGCATTAGGTCTTCGTTGCACGCGGGCTTTCTTTAGTTTTGTCGAGCAGAGGCTACTCTTCCTTGTGGTTTGCGGGCTTCTCATTGTGGTGGCTTCTCTTGTTGTGGAGCACAGACTCTAGGCACGCGGGCTTCAGTAGTTGCAGCATGTGGGCTCAGTAGTTGTGGCTCATGGGCTCTAGAACACAGGCTCAGTAGTTGTGGCGCTCAGGCTTAGTTGCTCTGCGGCATGTGGGATCTTCCGAGACCAGGGCTTGAACCCGAGTCCCCTGCATTGGCAGGCGGATTCTTAACCACTGAGCCACCAGGGAAGCCCCTATTTGCCCTTTTTAAAATAACATTTATTGAGCTACAGTGGTTGCAAGGCACTGTACCAGACATCGGATTTTTCAGGTTTATTGTAGAAAATATAGAAAATACAGGATTTTTTTTTTTTTTTTTTTTTTTTTTTTGCTGTATGCAGGCCTCTCACTGTTGTGGCCTCTCCAGTTGCGGAGCACAGGCTCCGGAAGTGCAGGCTCAGCGGCCATGGCTTATGGGCCCAGCCGCTCCGCGGCATGTGGGATCTTCCCGGACCAGGGCATGAACCCGTGTCCCCTGCATCGGCAGGCGGACTCTCAACCACTGCGCCACCAGGGAAGCCCCAGGAAAATATTTTTAAAAATATTATTACTAATCCCAGCACTCATATATGTATATTTATACAAAATTGGAATCATAAGATTTATCTGGCTTTTATCTCTTAATATTATGTTGTAATATGTATTTTCCTATTTCATGAAATGTTCTTTGACACATAATTTTTAATGCTAAAAAGTGTTCTTTGTGTATACAGTGATTTATTTAACTGTCCTGGGTCATTTCTGTTGTTTCCAGTTTTTCACCATGAGTGTTGTTGTACCTGAATATTTGACCACATTGCTGGGTTAAAGATTAGAACATTTTAAAGTGTACTGGCATACTCTGGCAAGCATTGAATTTTTATAATAATTAAAAATATCTTTGTTCAACATTCATTTGTGGTAAAACTCTCAGACGCTCTTAGCAAACTAAGATTAAAGGGGAATTCCTCAACCTGATAAAGGGTGTCTATGAATCCTACATCTGATATAAATAGTGAGACACTTAATGTGTTTCCCCTTCGATCAGGAACAAGGATATTTGTCCTCAAAATTTTTATTCTGCATTAAAGTGAAGGTCTGATCCAATGCAGCAAGGCAAGAAAAAGAAACAAAGGCACACAGATTTGAAAGGATGAAGTAAAGCTGTGTTGTTCACTTAGTGTACATAGACAATACCAAAAAGTCTGCGAAAAATGAGTTTAGTAAGGTCGTATGCAAGATCAGTAACCATGCAAAAATCAATTATAGTTCTATTTTCTAGCAATGAACAGTTTGAAATTGAAAGAAAGCAATATTTATAGTAGATAAAAAAAATACTTAAGGATAGATTCAACAAAATATGCACAAGATATGTACACTTGAAGACCTCAAAATAGCTGAGAGACATTAAAGAAGAATTAAATAAATGGGGAGATATGCAATGTTCACAGATGAGAATGCTTAATATTGTTAATGTTTTTAAGTCTCAGAAATATCTGTAGATTCAATGAAATCCCAGGCTCTTTTTCTAGAAATTAAGAAGTTGATTGTAAAATTTATGTGGGGCTTCCCTGGTGGCGCAGTGGTTAAGAATCCTCCTGCCAATGCAGGGGACACAGGTTCGAGCCCTGGTCCGGGAAGATCCCACATGCTGCGGAGCAAGTAAGCCCGTGCGCCACAACTACTGAGCCTGTGCTCTAGAGCCTGTGCTCCACAACAAGAGAAGCCACTGCAATGAGAAGACCGTGCACTGCAACGAAGAGTAGCCCCCGCTCTCTGCAACTAGAGAAAGCCCGTGCACAGCAACGAAGACCCAATGCAGCCAAAAATAAATAAATACATTTTAAAATGTATATAATAATAATAAAATTAATGTGGAGTGTAAACCACCTAAAATGAACAAAACAACTGAACAAGTATAAAGTTGGTCAGTTAAGGTTTTTCTTTTTTTTTTTTAATTAATGTATTTATTTTTTGGCTGTGTTGGGTCTTCATTGCTATGCACAGGCTTTCTCTTGTTACAGTGAGTTGGGGCTACTCTTCGTTGCGGTGCGGGGGCTTCTCACTGCAGTGGCTTCTCTTGTTGTGGAGCACGGGCTCTAGGTGGACTTCAGTAGTTGTGCCACACGGGCTTAGTTGCTCCGTGACACGTGGGATCTTCCCGGACCAGGGCTCGAACCTGTGTCCCCTGCATTGGCAGACAGATTCTTAACCACTGCACCACCAGCGAAGTCCCTGGTCAGTGGAGTTTTCACGGAAATCCCAAGTAATTCAGTGGAGAGAGGATGGTCTTTTCAACAAACGGTGCTGGAACAATTGTTTGTTGTATTGGGGGTCCCCAAAACCACCTCTGTGTTTAAAGATTTCTTTAGAAGGACTGATAAAACTGAGCGTAAATTTGTTCTCATGGCTGAGATTTAGAGTTAAAGGATAGAAAGCAAAAAACAGCAGAGGCGAGAGGCAAATAGGGTGAAGTCCACAGGAGACCAGGTGCAAGCTTCTAAGAGTCCGCTCCAAGTGAGATTGCACAGGATGCACTTAATTCTTCCAGCAAATGAGTTGTGATAACGTATGCAAAGCATATTCAAATAAGTTGTGATAACATATGCAAAGCGTATTCTACTAGGGAAGCTTATTAGAGAGCACTCAAGGCTTTTTATTGGCAGCTGGTCACATAGGCACCCTTACTTAGCACGTACCAAAATTCCTAACTCCCAGAGGGAAATCAGGTTTTCAGCATAAACTATATTGTTTGTACAAACAGTTTAGGCACAGTAAGCTTCTCATTGTTTAGGGAGTTTTATATCAGTATAGGAAAAAACTGTTTACCAGCCAAATTCCCAGCCACCAGCCAAGGGCCAACCTTGGAAGCAGACCTTTCTAAGGATAGCAATCTCAGACCACTGTGTTAATGATAACTCTTTTCTGCACAGTCATCCATATTCAAAAAAAAAAAATCGCAATCTTATCTACCTCCAAATTTTAAAAATTACCTTGTAGCCGCCACCTTTCCCGTCTTGCGTGGGGCTGAATGGGCTTCCGTGACGCCCTCTGCCGTGAGGCGTTGGTGATTCCTCAGCACCCTGAGCACTGCTGACTCGTCTTCCTTCGGCCAGAAACCCTCCTTCTTGGGCCCGCGCGGGAGGAGCACAGCGGCGAGTCCGCTGGCCCCAGTCTCTTTCCCTGGCAGCGGCGGCTTCTTCCGTAGGACAGTATGTTCAAGAGAATGGCTGAATTTGAACCTGACTCCGGCGGGAGAGTGAAGGGGGTTACTGTCGTTAAACCAATAGTTTATGGTAATGTTGCCCCATATTTTGGAAAGAAAAGAGAAGAGGATGGGCACACCCATCAGTGGACAGTATATGTAAAACCATACAGAAATGAGGATATGTCAGCATACGTGAAGAAAATCCAATTTAAGTTATATGAAAGCTATGGCAATCCTTTAAGAGTTGTTACTAAGCCTCCATCTGAAATTACTGAAACAGGTTGGGGTGAATTCGAAATAATCATCAAAATATTTTTCATTGATCCTAATGGAAGACCTGTAACCCCGTATCGTTTATTAAAGCTATTTCAGGGGCTTCCCTGGTGGCGCAGTGGTTAAGAATCTGCCTGCCAATGCAGAGGACGTGGGTTCGAGCCCTGGTCTAGGAAGATCCCACATGCCACAGAGCAGCTAAGCCCGTGAGCCACAACTACTGAGCCTGCACGTGTAGAGCCTGTGCTGCACAACAAGAGAAGCCACGACAATGAGAAGCCCGCGCACCGCGATGAAGAGTAGCCCCCGCTCGCCGCAACGAGAGAAAGCCTGCGCACAGAAACGAAGACCCAACACAGCCAAAAATAAATAAATTAAAAAAAAAAAAAAAAAAGCTATTTCAATCAGACACCAGTGCAATGCTGGGAAAAAAGACAGTGGTTTCAGAGTTCTATGATGAAATGATATTTCAAGACCCAACAGCAGTGATGCTATAATTATTAACAACAACATCTCGTCAGCTTACCTTAGGAGCCTATAAGCATGAAACAGAATTTGCAGAACTTGAAGTGAAAACCAGAGAAAAATTAGAAGCTGTGGGGAAAAAAAACAAACTTTGAAATTGCAGAGCTTAAAGAGATTAAAAGCAAGTCGTGAAACTATAAATTGTTTAAAAAATGAAATCAGGAAACTCAAAGAAGATGATCAGACAAAAGAAATATAAACGGTTCTGAAGAGAACTCGTAAGTGAAACTAAAAATAAGGTGGAGTTTAAAGGCGAGATGGACTACAAATACTGCGATGTTTCTTAGAGGAACTGCACATACAGTTGTCAGCCATAGATTTCTCAGCAATGGGGTCAAAGTATTTGTACTTTACAAGCAATCTTTAATGTGAAATATATCTGTATAATGCTGTATAGGCATTTTATCAACCCATTTCGGGGCAGTTCTGTGATACTAAGCACAATTTTAAAACATTTTTACTGCATTGTATGTATAACTTACCCTTTGGACAGACATCAAAATTTCATTATAAAGTATAACTTGTACAAATTTTGTACTTCCCTAGTAGTTAAATTCATGGTAAAATTAATGTGTATATTTAATTTCTTAAGTTCTTACCTGCCGCAGTCCCAACTCTTTTGTATCCGATGTGCCCAGTAAGCACTCAGTAAATGTAGTTTACAGATGCTGGGAAAAAAAAAAAATTACCTTGTAATGGATCATAGACCTAAATCTGTTAGGATATTGTTGTTCATTTATTCATCAAAGAGCTTATTTGTCCTCTGTTTGATTCCTTTTAGGGGTTCTATGATGTCCTTCGAAGAAATTCTCAGCTGGCTAATTCAATCATGCAAACTCTGCTCTCACAGGTAAAATGTATTTTTATGGATATAAGGGAACAGATACTAAGGCAATTAAGAGGCGATTGACATTCTTCATAATTTTCAAAATATGAAATAGTTCCCAACTAGTGCAGTGGTGCATTGTGACCATGCCTGAGGTATGTGATGCTATTTCATGTTATTTTATTTTAATCACCACTTATTGCCATTATCTGACAGTTATCCCTCTCAGTTAACAGTCTGCATCCTAAGTTAGAAGGACGTTCTGAAGAACCATTTGTACAGAGGCCATCAGCAGCTTTATTTGTTATGTTTATCTCTGAAAGAAGACAGAGAGATTTGGAGAAAATATAGCACAATATTGACATTTGTTAAATCTGAGTGACATATTAATGAATGTCTATTAGATTATTTTCTGTATTTCTCAGTTTTAAAAAAAGCTTTAAATTATGAAATATTTCAGAGGATTATCAAGATGAGAAGAATTCAACTGGAGAATATCTGCTGTAAATAAGACCTTTTACTCAACGTTTATTCATTAAGAATTTATTTGGGGCTTCCCTGGTGGCGCAGTGGTTGAGAGTCTGCCTGCGGATGCAGGGGATGCGGGTTCCTGCCCCGGTCCGGGAGGATCCCACATGCCGCAGAGCGGCTGGGCCCGTGAGCCATGGCCGCTGAGCCTGCGCGTCCGGAGCCTGTGCTCCGCGACGGGAGAGGCCACGACAGTGAGAGGCCCATGTACCGCAAAAAAAAAAAAAAAAAAAAAAAAAAAAGAATTTATTTGAATGTTTTTTTAATAACAGTTTAATAGCAGTTTTGTGGTGATATAATTCACGTACCATGCAATTCACCCATTTAAAAAATATAACTCATATATTTGCAGAGTTGTGCAACCATCACCATAATCAATTTGAGAACATTTTATCACCTCAGGAAAAAAAACCCTATGCCATTTAGCTACCACCCTCTAATTCTCCCATCCTTCCCCCAACCTCCTACCCCTAAGCAATCACTTATCTTCTTTCTGTCTCTATAGATTTGCCCATTCTGGACATTTCATGTAAATGGAATCATACAGTGTGTGGTCCTTTGTGACTGACTTCTTTCACTTAACCTGATGTTTTCAGGGGTCATCCATGTTGTAGCATGTATCAGTGCTTCATTCCTTTTTATGGCTAAATAATATTTCATTACATGAATCTTTTTATATATTGAGAGAGTTCAAGATACTGTTATGTACTAATAGTGATAACAACAGTACCTAACGTTTAGCACTTATAGAAGGCCAAGCAGTTTATGAAGCATTATATGGTGGATGATCTCATTTAGTCCTCACAAAACCCTGTGAAATAAAAACTGTTATCTCCATTTTACAGATTTATATTTTAAGGGTCTGAGAGGTTAAGTAATTTAAATTGCCCAAGGTCACACAGTTAATTAGTGGCAGAGCTGGGATTTGAACTCAGATCGTGTAGCTCAAGAGTCCAAGCATGTTATTCTCCTATTTGGAGTTGATTAAGCTTTTTGGATCTCTAAGTTGATGCTTGTCACCAAATTTGAGAAATGTCCACTGATTATTTCATCAAATATTTTTTTCTATTCCCTTTTTCTCTCCTTTCCTTCTGCGACTTCATTGGTATGTATGTTGGAATGCCTGATATTATTCCACACATCTCTGAGACTTGTCCCATTTTTCCTCAATATTTTTACACTGTTTTCTTCAGATTTGATATTTTCTCATAATTTGTCTTCAAGTTTACTTTCTCCTCTGCCATTTCAGATCTGTTGTTTTACTCTTGAATGTATGTTGAATTTTATCAAATACATTTTTGTATCTATTGAGATGACCGTTATGATTTTACTCCTTTAACCTATTACTGTGATGAATTATATTATTTAATCTTTTAAAGCAACATCGTGGGGGGACTTCCCTGGCAGTCCAGTGGTTAAGACTCGGCACTTCCAACTGCAGGGGGCGTGGATTCCATCCCTGGTCATCAGGGAGCTAAGATCCTGCCTGCCGTGTGGCACGGCCAAAAAAAAAAAAAAAAAAAAATTGCATTCCTGGGATGAACTCAAATTGATGATGATATATTACCTTTTTTATACACTACTGGGTTTGGTATTCATTTAAGACTTTTACATATATGTTTATAAGAGGGAATGGCCTGTAATTTTCATTTCTTATACTGAACTTCCTTGGTTTAGTATGAGCTTATTAATAAAATGATTTAGGGATGTTCCCTCTTTGTCTAGTTTATGTAAAATTTGAAATTGTCTCTATTTCCTTTTTTTCCCTTAACTTTTTTCAAAGTTATATGTTATCTTTCTTTAAACTTTCAGCTAGATTTTTGGCTTTTGATTTTTCGGACTACACAGGTAGTGTGAATGCTACCCCATCTACGTTTGGAGACTGGCTTGTGGTTAGAAAGTCCCAGGAGAGATTTTTCCCCCTTCACCTAAAGTCAGGGGTCAGTTAAGCAGATACATATCCCTCTACCATCCTCCTCCATATGCTGGATTTATTTTTTAGGTTTATCCACTAAGAATATCTCCTGAGAATTCGAGCTTTATGTGAAGGTTTCTGATCCAACCTCCACCGCATGAGGACCCTAGGCTTTGTCTTTAATTTCATGATTCCTTTTTACTTTCCTTTTCCTTTCCTCTTAGCTATCTATTTAATAAATATGTCTATATAAAATTTTTAATGCAATATTATTTACTATTCTTTACCATGAGGATTTCTCTAAACCCTAGTCCACCATTTTGCTATAAATGGAACTGCTCTTTCTCTCCCTCTCCCTCTCCGTCCTTTTTATGCCATTGCTTTGTGATAATTCTGCTAACGAAGCTCCATTTGAAAGTACGGTCTCAGATATGGAGAAATCATTGGGAGATCCTATACTATTCATCGAAAGCTTTTCAGTGGGCCTTGGACCTGATCCTATATAAAATTTGTATCCTGGTATACTGTATCTGTCAAACTGTAATGATCAGTCCATCTACATTTGCACATTTAACATCGCAAATGATGACTGAAGGCATAGACCAGTGCTTCCCAACTTAGGTTAGTATGTGGACCTGTAAAATTCTACAGACTCCAAAAGTTAAAAAAAAATGATAACCTTTTTTTAATGGAAGTATAGTTGATTTACAATGTTGTATTAGTTTCTGGTGTACAGCAAAGTGATTCAGTTATATATATATATTCTTTTTCATATTCTTTTCCATTATGATTTAGTACAGGATATTCAGTATAGTTCCCTGTGCTATACTGTAGGATCTTGTTGTTTATGTATCTTATATACAGTAGTTGGTATTTGCTAATCCCAAAGTCATAATTTATACTGCCTCTTTTCCCTTTGGTAGCCATAAGTTTGTTTTCTGTGTCTGTGAGTCTATTTGTTTTGTAAGTAAGTTCATTTGTCTCGTATTTTAGATTCCATATGTAAGTGATATCATATAGTATTTGTCTTTCTCAGTCTGACTTAGTATAATCTCTGGGTCCATCTTTGTTGCTGTAAATGGCATTATTTCATTCTTTTTTATGGCTGAGTTAACTAACAGTTTTTTGAGCTCTGTTATGTGCCAAGTAGTATTTGAAGCTCCTTACATATGTTAGCATGTTTAATCCTTATACGAATTTATACATTTATATTAATAAATATCTTCATTTCACAGATGAGGAACCAAGGCATGGATACCTTTATTGAATTAATAAGTGGTGGTACTGGGATTTTAGACTCAGCCAGTCTGACTCTAGAGCCTATATTCTTAACCTTCAAGCTATACTGAAAATGCTGATTGCCTATACAAATTTAGGAATTGGTGTGAGAGAGTATGATGTTTTATAGGAGAGGTTATGAAGTGGAAATAGGAAAGAAGATCTCAGTTGGTACAGTACCTAAAGCAAGGGCAAAGGATATGGTTGAGTCAAAGCAACACAAATTTTGCTGCAGTGTTCTTTGGACAGTTGGGAAATAATGTCTTAGAAAGCATTAAAGGTGCCATTAGCTTGACCCGCTAAAAAAGTGAAAAACATTCATGAGCCATGGTATCTTTTTCCTTACCATACACAGTTAAAACAATTCTATGAACCGGAACCTGATATGCTGCCACCTCTGAAATTAGAAGCTTGTATTCTGACCCAAGGAGATCAGATCTCTCTACAGGAACCACTGGTGAGACTTTTTTCCCTCCTTCCAGAACCATTATTTTTACTCTTAAGTAAAACTATCAGCCCTGTTGATATGGTTGATCTTCAGAAACAGATACCTTCCCCTGTGAAGCGCTCTTCCTGGTACTCCCAATGAATTTTTACTCTTAACTCTTAACTGCTTATCTTTTCTGACCCATCTTCACCTTGGTTTTCTTGGTAAGATATCTGCATGTCAGCACTTTACTAAATCAAGGCATCCATTGTTTCTCCCAAGGAGCATTTTATCTCCCGTTCATGGCTCTTTGATTACATATACTAAATAAATATAGTTTAGAATGGAGAGAAGGAGGTCACCCAGAAGCAGATGAACCCAGGGGACCTGCTTCATTAGTCTGGGGTATATGATTTAGGCTGAGCTAGAATTGGCATTCTGTCGAACCTTCAGAGGAACTAGGACAGGTTGGTTTTCTATTCTAGTTGTCTAGCCTCAGAAAGAGAAGAAAAGATAAAAACTGAAACTGTCTCATCCCAAGTGACTTATAACAGATGTCCTCAGCCTGGATCAGAGATGCTAAAGATTGGTCTCCCAAAGATTCCCTCAACATAAACCCCTATCTTTAGAATAGCCTCTGTGACTCAAAGGAGCTAGAGAGGATTTAATTTCACAGCCTGGCTCCATGGTGTTCGTACCAAATCAGAGGCAGCACATCTGATGTTGCATTCTTAGGTGTCAGCTACTTATGAAGCCAGTGCCTTTGGGAAAGGCCAGAAAACAATGCCTCTGTTAGTTCAATTATTTTTTTTCCAGTTTTGTTAATCCAGATTGACTTAACTTGTGATGCTAATGAATAACTTACTTTAGCCTTATAGATAAGGATTATTTGTTGATTATCAACAGCTTCATAGGTTATCCTTTAACAAGAATATTCAATTATTATTTTCTTCTGCAGGATTGTCTGCTTTGTTGTATTCAACACTGTTTGGCCTGGTATAAGAGTAGAGTGATGCCCCTACAGCAGAAAGAAGAGGAGGAGGAAGAAGAGGGATTCTACCAAGACTTAGATGATATGTTGGAGTCTATTACTAGTAGAATGATTAAGAGTGAACTAGAGGACTTTGAACTGGTAATTGCTAAGTCTCAGCTGTGTTGAATAATGGAGGTTTTTAGTAGCTTATTAATTTTATCTTCTGTTTTTTAGGACAAATCAGCAGATTTTTCTCAGAGCACTGGTATTGGCATCAAAAACAATATCTGTGCTTTTCTTGTTATGGGAGTTTGTGAGGTTCTAATAGAATATAATTTCTCTGTAAGTAATTTCAGGTAAGGTATTGCTGTGACTCTACTTGTAGTTCATTTTATGTGTGTGTGTGTGTGTGTGTGTGTTTTTTAACACAATATGCTAGGTATGAACAGACCACAGACCATACACTATCTATTAATGGACATGTAGCCTAAGACCAATCTATGTTCTTTCTACCAGGGAACACCAAAGCATATGCCAAAGAGGCTGGTGAATTTTGTCCCTCCAGCAGGCTTTAATGTATTCAAAATTCCCCAGACCCTGAACATAAGAACTCCTGATTTTAACAGAGAAATTTTGATTGGTGGTAGTATTGAACTTTCATTCTCTGCAGTGACTGGTATAAATAAGGGAAGAAAAGAAATAACCCAGATTGGTATGACCTGGGAGTGCTATGTTAATGAAGATCCATTCATTTGTAATGTTGGGTCTAAACTATGACATCTAAAGAAGCATTGTGATTTCTTTATTACTGTTTGTGAAAATAAACCACAATATTCTGATGCTTGTCCTTGATGGTCTCTTTTTCTTTTTTACACAGTAAGAATAAGTTTGAGGACGTTCTGAGCTTATTTATGTGTTACAAGGAACTCTCTGACATCCTTAATGAAAAAGCTGGTAAAGGCAAAACTAAAATGGCCAACAAAACAAATGATAGTTTTTTGTCCATGAAATTTGTGTCTGATCTTCTCACCGCTCTTTTCAGGTAAGGTTCTAACAGAGTGCTTAAAGACAGCAGTGTGGTGAAGATAAAAATACCTACCCAGGCTCAGTGATATTACCTAGCTTGGATTCACACAGTTCTTAGCACATATACAGTAAGAAGTAAGGTAGGAGGTTTGTAATTTTCTTGAAATGAAGGCAGAACAATCCTACCTAGGCATTAAAGAGATACTTTGAATTATTAAAGGAAAAATCAGAAACAATGGACTAGTGAAAGAAAAAATAGGATGAATTCCAACAATGTGTTCTAAGAAAATCAACCTAAGTAGCTCAAACACGCTAACAGATAAAAAAAGAAGAAAGAAAAACCTGAATTAAAAAAAACAAAGGGGCTCCCCTGGTGGCGCAGTGGTTGAGAGTCCGTCTGCCGATGCAGGGGACACGGGTTCATGCCCCAGTCTGGGAGGATCCCACATGCCGCGGAGTGGCTGGGCCCATGAGCCATGGCCGCTGAGCCTGCGCGTCTGGAGCCTGTGCTCTGCAACGGGAGAGGCCACAACAGTGAGAGGCCCGCGTACCGCAAAAAAACCCCAAAAAAACAGAAGAATAACAACAACAAAAAACCACTAAAGAAAACTAAGACATTTAAATTTCATCAGAGTTAAAGGAGTGGGGGAGGGGGAGAAAGTGAGGTAACACTGAGAATGATATTTGTAGGACAGCCATGGCAGTGACTCTGGCATGGGCTGCTTAGAGTCTGTCATTTAGAGCTTGCTCTGTACTATTACCCTGAACAGTCTCTAGAAAACCTAATTCCAGGTCCCAATAGCTGTAGAGGAATCTTTCTCTTTTTCTCTCTCTAGGGACAGTACCCAAAGTCATGAAGAGAGCCTGTCTGTTCTAAGGTCCAGCAATGAGTTTATGCGCTATGCAGTGAGTGTGGCTCTGCAGAAGGTACAGCAACTAAAGGAAATGGGGCATGTGAGTGGCCCTGATGGCAAAAACCCAGAGAAGGTCTTTCAGAACCTCTGTGACATAACTCGGTAAGCCCCACTCACCCTTAGAAACCGTTTCCACTTGCTGTGGAGTCTCCAAGAGAAGAAATTGGGGGTGGGGATGAAGGTGGGTTTGAGGTTGGGCATTGCCCTAAAGGTGAAAGTACAGTCACTATATTGAGTTCTTTTTCCTAGTCATATTTTGGTGTGGATTGTTAGTCACATGTAAAACGTTATTCTGTTACCAGGAATAAAGAGGGATATTACATAATGACTAAATAATTTATCAAGTAGATATAACAATTTTAAATGTATATGTACCTAACAACAGAGCTTCGAAATACTTGAAGCAAAAATGGATAGAACTGAAGGAGAAATATACAAATAATAATCTACCTCTCTTGGTAATCAGTAGAAATAGATAGAAAATCAGGGAGGATGTGGAAGACTTGAACAACACTATCATCCAACTTGATTTAATTGACATTATAGAACATTAAATAAGTTTCAAAATACACGTTCCTTTCATGTGCTTATGGTACATTCATCAAGATGGACCAATATTTTGGGCCATAAAACAAACTTAACAAATTTTTAAAATAGAAATCAGCGTGTTCTCTGACCACAACAGAATTAAACAAGAAAGCAGTAACAAAAATATGCGGATAATCCCCGTATATTTGGAAATTAAATGCATTTCTAAATAACCCATAGTCAAAGAGAAAGTCAGAACTTTTAAAATATCTTAATGAAGATGAACATTTGAGCGTGCCAAATTTTGTATGGTCCAGCTAAAGCAGTGTCTAGGTAGAAATTTAGAACAATCAGTGTTTATATTAGAAAGAAATCTGAAATCTCTAATGTAGGCTTTTACATTAAGAAAATAGAAGATCAGGTTAAAATGAAAGTGAGCAAAAGGAAGGAAATAATAAAGACAAAAGTAGAATCATTGAAAATAAAAACAGGGGCCTTCCCTAGTTGTCCAGTGGTTAAGAATCTGCCTTCCAATGCAGGGGAATGCAGGTTTGATCCCTGGTTGGGGAACTAAGATCCCACATGCCTCAGGACAACTAAGCCTGTGCTGTAACTACTGAGCCCACGCACCACAACTAGAGCCCATGTGCCGCAATGAAAGATTCCACATGCTGCAACAAAGATCCCACGTGCCGTAACTAAGACCCAATGCAGCCAAATAAATAAATAAATTTTTTTTTTTAAAAGAAAGCAAAAACAATAGAGAAAATGAGACCAAAATCTAGTTGAGATCAATAAATTCAATAAACTTTAGCCAGACTGACCAGGAAAAGAAGACACAAATTACAAATACCAGGTATATGAGGAAGAGGAGACATCACTACTGATTCTACACATATTAAAAATTCATAACAGAATGTTAACTTTATGCCAATAAACTTCATAACTTAAATGCACAAATTTCTTTAAACCTCACTCAAGAAAAAATAGGTAACCTGAGTAATCCTATCTCTATTAAAGAAATTGCATTTGTGATTCAAAATTTTCCCTCAACAAAAACCGCAGACCTGCATGTCTCCACCGTTGAATTCTACCAAACATTTTAGGAAATAACACCAATTTATGCAGACTCTTCCAGAAAATGGAGGAGGGAACATGTCCCAACTCATAAGACCAGTGTTAATTACCTTGATACCAAATCCAGCCAAAGACATTAATAAGAAAAGTACAGACCAAATTCTCTCATGCATATAGATGTAAAAAAATTAGCAAATTCATCCCAACAGTTTATAAGAAGAATAACTTATCATTTAAGTGGAATTTTTCCCAGGATGCAACGTTGGCTCAAAATTTGTAAATCAATCAGTGTAATTCACCATGTCAACAGACTAAAGGAAAAACCATATGTTCATCCCAGTAGATGCAGGCAATCAGAATTCAACATAAACCATGATAAAATCTCTTGACAAGGGCTTCCCTGGTGGCGCAGTGGTCGAGAATCTGCCTGCTAATGCAGGGGACATGGGTTCGAGCCCTGGTCTGGGAGGATCCCACATGCCGCAGAGCAACTAGGCCCGTGAGCCACAACTACTGAGCCTGCGCATCTGGAGCCTGTGCTCCACAACAAGAGAGGCCGCGGTAGTGAGAGGCCCACGCACTGTGATGAAGAGTGGCCCCTGCTTGCCACAACTAGAGAAAGCCCTCGCACAGAAACGAAGGCCCAACACAGCAAAAATAAATTAATTAATTAATCAACTCCTACCCCCGACATATAAAAAAAAAAAAAAATCTCTTGGCAAACCAGGAATGAAAGAATTTTCTCAGTCTAATAAAGGATATCCACAAAAACCCTATAGTTAACAGCATACTTAATGAAGAAAGACTCAGTGCTTTCCCCCTTGTGCTTTCACCACTACTATTCAAAATCATACTGGAGGTGGTCCTAGTCAGTGCAGTAAGACAGGAAAAAGAAATAAAAGACAAAAGATTGAAAAAGAAAGAATAACACTGTCTTTATAGACATAATTGTCTACATAAAAATTTCCAAAGAATTATTTTTAAAGCCACTAGATCTATTAAGTAAGTTTAATAAGGTTGCAGGATTCAAGGTCAGTTTTTTCGAAAACTGTATTTTTATGTACATACTAGTGGTGAACAACTGGAAATTGAAATTTTAAAAACTACCATTTACTATAGTGTCACAAAATGAAAACTACTTAGTGATAAATCTCAAAAACATGCAAGATTGATGTGATGAAAACTATAAAACATTAATGAAAGAAATCAAAGAAGTCCCAAGTAAATGGAAAGACATACAGTGTCCAGGGATTGGACGATTCAGTGTGTCAAGGTGTGAATTATTCCCAAATTAATCCATAGATTCAACACAATACCAATCAAAATCCTATCAAGCTTTATTGTAGGAATTGACAAGATTATTCTAAAACTTATATGGAAAAGTAAAGGACCTAAAGTAACTAAAATGTGAAATAAAACAACAAAGTTAGAGGACTCCCACTATGTGATTTCAAGTCTTACTATAAAGTTGTTGTGTTTAAGGTAGTGTGGTATTGCTAGAATCAATGGAACAGAAATAGATGGTTCAGAATTGATCCACACAAGTATGGTCTTGACTTTTGACAATGGAGAAAGAAAAGTCTTTTCAACAAGTAGTTTTGGAACAGTTGGACATGAATATGTGAAAAAATGAATCTTTTATCCATTTCTCATGTTACATACAAAAAGTTGACTTGAAATGGATCAGAGACATAAATGTAAAACCAAATATTGTAAAACATCTAGAAGACAGAAAAGGCTTTGCAACCTTGTTTTAGGTAAAAATTTCTTAGATGAAATACCAGAAGCACAGTTGATATTTTTAAAAAATTTAACTCTGTTCTTTGAAAAACACTCTTAAGGAAATGAAAAGACAAGCCACAGATGAGAGAATATTTGCAAAACACATGTCTGATGATGGACTGGTAACCAGAGTATATAAAGAACTCTTAAACTTGTTAAGAAAACAATCAAATTGCAAAATGGGTAAAATACTTGAACACTTTACCAAAGAAGATGTATAGATGGCAAATAAGAACCCAAAAGGATGGTCAACATAATTAAACACTAGGTAAATGCAAATTAAAATCACAATGAGATATCAGTAAACACCTATTAGAATGCCTAAAAGTTTAGATTGACCATACTAGAGTGTTGTCACAGATGTGGAAGAATTTGAACTCTTATACACTGTTGACAGAAATGTAAATGGTGCAGCCACTTTGGAAAATAGTTTGGCGGTTTCTTAAGAAGTTAAGCACACACCTACCATATGATATTCCCACCCCACTCTTAGGTATTTACCCAAAAGAAACGAAAGTAGATGTTGATACAAAGGTTTGTATATGGCAGCTTTATCTGTAACAGCAAAATCTGGAAACAACCCAGGAGTCTGTCAATAGATGGATGGATAAATTGGTGAATGGGTAAGCTGTGGTACATCCATACCCTGGAGTACTACTCAGCAATAAAATGGGACAAATTACCAATACATGCAGCAACATAGGTGAATCTCAAAAGCATATGCTGTTAGCAAAGCCAGATTCTAAAGGCTGCATAATGAATGATACCATTTTTATATGATAGTTTGTAAATAGTAAAGCCACTGGGACAGGAAACAGACCAGTGGTTGCTTGCAAAATCGAGGAGAAATAATTGATTACAAAGGAGCACATGGGAACTTTTGGGGTAATGGAAATATCTTGATTGTGGGGCTGAGTACACAACTGTGTAAGTTAGTCAAAATTTATAGAACTATACATCTATACGATGGGAATTTTACTGTATGTAAATTGTACCTTAGTGAACCTGACTTTGAAAATAAAATCACTTTTCCCCAGGGTCTTGCTTTGGAGATACACTTCAATTCCTACTTCAGTGGAAGAGTCGGGAAAGAAAGAGAAAGGAAAGAACATCTCGCTACTGTGCTTGGAGGGTTTGCAGAAAATATTCAGTGTCGTGCAACAGTTCTACCAGCCCAAGATTCATCAGTTTCTCAGGGCTCTGGGTGGGCATTTCAATTTTGATAAATTGGCTCTGAGTTTGTCTTTCTTAACCAAACCTCTTGATTCTAGTTGTTAACCTACCAGAGGACACCTGAGAAGTCCTAATGTTGGTAAGGAGTGACATCTAGTGGATTCAGAATTGACACTGGATTACATTTATTCACAAACAGTGACTGGAAAATGGAATATAGTATTAAGAAATTGCAGAATGTTAGGAATATAATTAAATCTGCCTCCAGACTTTTTTGGCTTCCTAAAATTTTAGTATGAAAAGGCAAAAAAAAAGCCCAAGCCCATTTCAAAGAAGATAGAGTTCTTTTCCTTTCCTAGATGCCACAGATAAGGAGGAAGAGGTGGAAGTCAGTGTCACTCAAAGAGCAGCATTCCAGATCCGGCAGTTTCAGGTGAGAAGCCTGGGAAACTGCAGTACTTTGTGAGGGTCCTTGGAAAGGGACTGTTAGCAGGGCCAGCTGGTGAGAATGGGCAGACAGTGAGCAAGTAGAACAGGAATTTCTTCTGGGTCATCATTCAAGCAACAAGACAGAGCTCTTAGAATGAGAGAGAATGCATTTGAAAGGATTCTAGGAAGGATGTGTATTTAAGCCACCCCAACCTGCAGGAGTCATTGCCTCTAAGAATCACTGTTTGAGCTGATACAGAGAGACAACCAGGAGCCCATTAATGCATGCAAATGTAATTTGGCATTGTCCGTCAGATTGCATAAAGACTGGACAGTGAAGCTTATTAGTTTCTTTTTTAAATTTATTTATTTATGGCTGTGTTGGGTCTTCTTTGCTGCCCATGGGCTTTCTCTAGTTGCAGAGCGTGGGGGCTACTTTTCGTCATGGTGCACGGACCTCTCATTGTGGTGGCTTCTCTTTGCTACGGAGTATGGCCTCTAGGTGCGCGGGCTTCAGTAGTTGTGGCTCACGGGCCTAGTTGCTCTGCAGCATGTGGGATCTTCCTGGACCAGGGCTCGAACCCGTGTCCTCTGCATTGGCAGGTGGACTCCTAACCACTGCGCCACCAGGGAAGTCTCTCCTATTAGTTTCTAACCACTAGTTGTCACAATATCAGAATTTTTTATCACAGAAGATTTCTTTAATACATAATTTTAAAGTTCCTATTATATGCCAGGGACTGTTCCAGGTACTGACGATATAGCAAGGGATAAAAGAGACAAAACCCTACCCTCACAGAGCTTACATTATAGTGGGAAGAGACTAACAGACAAAATACAGTGTTTCAGGTGGTGAGGGAATACCAGCATTGGGGCGTGGTCTAGCCCTGAGGTCAGTGGATGGGCTTCAGGGAGTTGCGAACCACCCAAAACTGGGTGCACGGGAATTCCCTGGCGGTGCAATGGATAGGACTCAGTGCTTTCACTGCCATGGGCCCGGGTTCAATCCCTGGTTAAAGAACTAAGATCCCGCAAGCTGTGTGGCACGGCCAAAACAAAGAGAAAAAAAAACTGGGTGCACAATTCATTCCTGATGTACATTTGGCAGGGGGTTGGAGAAGGAGTCCATAGTTCTCAAGAGAACACTTAGACTTAGAATCAGAAACAGGGTAAGAAACCACCTATTCAATCCAGGTTTATTTTCAGCTTTTATCCTCTTGGATTTTTGGTGTTTTTGAGGTATGCGGGCCTCTCACTGTTGTGGCCTCTCCCGTTGGCGGAGCACAGGCTCCGGACGCACAGGCTCAGCGGCCATGGCTCACGGGCCCAGCAGCTCTGCGGCATGTGGGATCTTCCCGGACCAGGGCACGAACCCCTATCCCCTGCATCGGCAGGCGGACTCTCAAGCACTGCGCCACCAGGGAAGCCCCGGATTTTTGGTGTTTTTGAATCCTTTCTGTCCCAGCCTTAGGAATCTCCAGGTAGATGTCTCTTCTCCCTGTTAGTAACATGTCTGCTAATGTTTCTGTGTATACTTTTCCTTTCTCAGAGGTCCTTGTTGAATATACTTAGCAGCCAAGAAGAAGACTTTAACAGCAAAGAAGCCCTCCTACTCGTCACTGTTCTCTCCAATTTGTCCAAGCTGCTGGAGCCCTCCTCCACTCAGGTATGAGTACCACTCATTCACTCCCACTTAGCATCCCTCAGAAGATGGGGAGTATTACGTCCTAAAGTATATATCTAAATGTCTGCTTGAAATCTGGCTTATGTAAAATAATATATTCAGTTATGCTTCTGAATTAATATAAGATGTATAAGATGTACCTTTCGCAACATAGTGTTTCTATCATGTTATAATTACTGCTTTTGTTTGTTTGGCCACTGTCAAGGGTAAACAGTAAACACTACAGAAAAAATCTTGTTTATCTGTGGAGTTCAGCCTTCTTAATGTGGGTTTTTCCCCACTCCTGGTGTTTTCTCTTCTTTTCTAAAATGAAAGTATGTTAATTATCAAGAAGGTAGCTGACATTCAGCAGTTAACTTTGTCATCAAGGTTAGCTGGTACTGAGTTTGGGAGAGATTCAACAAAAGGTGATAAGTCAGAAAGCATGATCATAGTCCTAAAATAGAATCAGTTCTGCCCAGACAGGTTTTAGGTATATGTGTATGGGTCTGCACACATACACGAAGAATGTATGTACCCACATGAGCATTCACACATACAGAATAAGAGAAGTGCCACATTTTGTGGGTCTGTTCCATTCAGGAGTGATTTCCCTAGAGGATGATAAAGAGAGTCCTTGAGAGCCTAGGGCTGTGTGGTTCTACCACACCTCCTTCCTGATCTGTGAGGAGACAAGTTGGAGTGCTAAGATGCAAGCCTCCTTGTGTAAGGCCTTGCTTTAGGAAGCACTAGCCAGACCAGCCCTGGGTGTTATGGTGTTTGAGCACTGGAAAGCAGACTTGATTTTCCTGTTGTCCTAGTTCCAGGTAGCCCAAAGAAAATCCTTTTGTTACTTATGTCATCCTAGATCCAAACAACGCATCTGCACTTTACTTTCAGCTTCATTCTTTCAAATTGCTACTTTTGCTGCAAGGAGCCCAGGATTAGGAAGGAAACACGGGCAGAGAATTGGAACATGGTGACATCTGAGGGAAAATAAATAGATTTGGAAAGGCTAATATAAACAGGAAATTTTTTAAATTTAATTTTCATCACGTACCCCCTCGTAACTTCAGGTAGTCTGTTTAAAATTTTTTAATTTAATTTTGAATGGGTAATAAAGTTGTATGATTTGAAAACCAGAAATTATAAAAAGATTTACAGGAAATGGTCTCCCTTCTATTCATGTCCTCCATCTGTTCAGTTCTTCTTTTCCCCCGATAAGTAAATAATCTTCTTTTAGTTTCTTATGTAAAGAGTTTTTTATTCCTATACAGCAATATGAATATAGATTCTTATTCCTGACCCTACCCTCTTCACACAAAAGCTTGTTCAGCATCCTGCTTTATTTATTTGTTTCATTTAATACTGTATTCTGGAAATCAGTATTCTACAGTAATCACTGTATTCTGGAAACTTTTTATATCAGTTCACAGAGAGCTTTCAGTTAGCCTCTAAATTGATCTTTTTCCCCAACAGATCAAAAACTAGATTCTTTTTTTTTTTTTTTTTGGTGATACGCGGGCCTCTCACTGCTGTGGCCTCTCCCGTTGCGGAGCACAGGCTCCGGACGCGCAGGCTCAGTGGCCATAGCTCATGGGCCCAGCCGCTCCGCGGCACGTGGGATCTTCCCGGACAGGGGCACAAACCCGCGTCCCCTGCATTGGCAGGCGGACTCTCAACCACTGCGCCACCAGGGAAGCCCCAAAAACTAGATTCTTAATCATTGTTTTACTCTTAAGTATCACGGCATTTCAGTGCCTTTGTGGCTGAAAGCCTATCCCAAACAACTGCTGAAGCAGAAAGCTGAGTGTGTATCTGGCAACATAGGACCTACTATCCCAAGACCTTAAGCTTCCCTGAACTCTTTTCTTTCTTCTTCTTTTTTTTTTTTTTTTTATCCCTCCTCCCTTTTAACCTCCTATGGCCTCTTGGCTCCTAATAGCTAATTCAACTATCACTATGGCCAGGATCTTACTCTCCTGCACCTCTGTTAGCTTACTATCCTTAAAGATGTCTCAAATGCAGAGAATGTGGGGCATGGGAAGAGGAAAAAGGGTACTTTAGCCCTAGACTGTGGTGGTAGGGGCAGAGGAAGCTCAAAGGGTAAGAGCCCAGACCCCAGGACCTTTGGCCCTTAATGAGGGCATTGAGAATTGAGTCATATGCTATATTTGAGAAAAGTATCAATAAGTCTTCTCATAACTTTGGACTTATTTTTATGCTATTTTTAGTAGATTACTACCACTTTAGATCCAGGCATGTGTTTTAGCAGGTGATTTGCTTAGACTTGGGAAGGTCTAGGGCTCTTTTAGTCTGGCAACACCTAGGTCTGTCTTTTGGCATGTTTCTGTAATATCTGAATGATCTCTAGTTTGTGCAGATGTTATCCTGGACAACTAAGATTTGCAAGGAAAACAGCTGGGGTAAGTTTCCTGACATGTTTCCTTTTAGGCTTTATATAAAATCATCACCACCAAACAACATTTAGAAAATTCACCAGAGTGGCCAAAATGAAAAAACCACACACAATGCCAGTACCAAGTGTTGGTAAGACTATAGAGCAGTTGAACCTCTCGTTCACTGCTACTGGAGCTGTAAGTTGGTATAACCACTCTGGAAAACTGTTCAGCAATATCTAACTACTAAAATTAAACATATGCTTATGATCCAGCAGTTCCACTCCCAGCAAAAATAGGTGGAAGAATTCTCACAGCAGCACTATTCTGATAGGCAAAATCGAACCCAAACATTCATCAGCAGTAGAATGGATCAAGGGATTGTGCTGTATACACACAGTGGAATACTGTAATGAGAATGAACAAACTCCACTGACACACAACATGGAGGAATCTCACACACATAACATTCAACAAAAGACAACAGACAGATAAAAGAGTACTTACTGTACGATTCCATTTAGATAAAGTTCAAAATCAGACAAAACTGGATTACAGTTACAAGGCAGAATAACAGTTTCCTTGGTGGGGGGAGGGGGCAGTTCTGGGGTGCTGGTAGTGTTCTATTTCTTGACCTGTGTGCTAGTTATGCAGTGATAGTGACTAATAATGGGAAACATCTCCCTTGTTTGGACTCGTGGATAGAAGTGCACCTTTGTGGGAGAGCTGCCTTGATTGGAATGTGTGCAGCACAGGGATATTGTGCCTGAAATATGACGAGCTACATGTTCCAGTTAGGCACCCCACACCCGCCAAAGGACTGACTTGGATTATAACTTAGCTTTTCTTTCCTTCCCACTCCTAGAGGATGCCTCATTTTGCAAGGGCTTGATGAATTTGCTCTTCAGCCTCCATGTTTTGTGTAAGAGTCCTGTGACCCTGCTGCGTGACTTGTCCCAGGATATCCATGGACATCTTGGAGACATAGACCAGGTACCATAGTGAGCCTTTAATACAACACCCTGAGTTGGGGATAGAGGCCAGGGGAACAGCCTTACTGTCATATCTCACCTCTCTTTCCCTCCCCAGGATGTAGAAGTGGAGAAAACAAACCACTTTGCAGTGGTGAATTTGAGAACAGCTGCCCCTACTGTCTGTGTAAGTGTTGATCCCCGACCCTTTGGAAATAGCCTTGTCTTACCTTCCATTTTATTCCCTGTGAAGAGTGAATTATAGTGGCTCGCCTCCTGAGGCCTGTAACCCACCCGCAGGTGGCCATGGTTATCATATTACACCAGCAGCTGTGTGCAATGAGCCATGCCAGGCATTCTTTTCTTTCACAGTTACTTCTTCTGAGTCAGGCTGAGAAGGTCCTAGAAGAAGTGGACTGGCTAATCACCAAGCTTAAGGGACAAGTGAGCCAAGAAATTATACCAGGTAAGTTAACTAAAATCTGAACTGGAGGACTGCATAAAAGCAGATACACTGAGCTCTGTTTGTTTGTGCTAGATTTCCAAAGTAATGAAGGAAGTAGAAGGTAGTGTGCCTTATGACAGCATGATTATTAATGTATTCTGCATGATGAATTAAATACATGCTCATTTTCCCTACAGACTTCCTAGTTAATGATGTTTTGTTGGTTTCTAAATCTCTTTCACTTGAACTAGAAAATAAGGCCAGTTGGGTTTGAATATGCCAGTTTCCTTTCCTTTCAGAAGAAGCCTCTTCTCAGGCAACCCTACCAAATCATCCCATTGAGAAAGCCATCATCATACAATTGGGAACTCTGCTTACATTTTTCCACGAGCTGGTGCAGACAGCCCTGCCATCAGGCAGCTGTGTGGACACCTTATTAAAGGACCTTTGCAAAATGTACACCATTCTTACAGCGCTTGTCAGATATGTGAGTATTGGAGAGACAGTCACTACTATCATTCTGTCCCACCCAGCCAGGACATTACCCCCTGCTGCAGAATGCCCCTGTGCAGAGAGCTCTTGCCTACATCTTTGCAAGTGATGGTTTGATCAGTAGGTGACAGCCGTCTCCACAGGCCCAGAAATAACAGTTGAGGCATAATTCTAAATCTCTTTTTAGAGGCCCTTGTTTCTTTAGCATATGAGTATGTAGCACCTGATGGAGAGTAAATGCCTCTTCAAACACCTTCTAAGGCTCAGTCTAAACTATAGCTATAGAACTTAATCTGATTCCAGTTGCACAAAAAATTAGACTATTGCAGACCAGTCTGGGCACTGACAAGGTGTTTGTTCCTTTAACAAGTGAGTGTTAAATGCCTCACAGGTCAGGTACTAGGGTAGGGAATAAGTCTATTTTTTAAAAATAAAAGGCATAACTTGCCCTGGGTTTAAGTTAATGCTTCTTAGTATCTGTTAACAAGAAATTCTTTTTGTACTTGCAATATTTTGATTCTCAGCAGACATTCAGAGAGTGATAAGAACTAGGTAATATAGTTCTGATTCTAGCAACGACCCACATTAAATACTTAGAAAGGCACAGACAACCCAAGAAAGATAGTAGACCGCCTCACACCATGTACCCAAACAGCAGTGTGGCCATTTCTGAGAAGGTGCAGCTCAGGCTACAAGGTATGGCTACTAAGCTTCTGTGGTAGAAATACTGAGAACCTCTAATCTTTATTGGCTTTTTCTAAAGCAAAAACAGCAAAGTCATTGGTTTTCTAGATACAGGGACTACCAGCCTGAAGGATTTTTAAAGCAATAAACAGAACAAGTCAGAAACAGAAACCCTTTATTACCTGCTGTCTGGGAAGCTTTGGAGCTTAGAGTAGGGGAAAAAGGAAGCCTTGAGTCTAGGATTCTCCATGAATATGGTAGCTTATTTTCTTTTCCCTCTCCAGTCAGAGCAATAAGTCATACTCCATTTGCTCACTGAGTCACTACCTATAGTTTCATGGGACATTTATATAGGAGGGCATGCTAAATCTTGGAATCTTTTGTTAGTATCTCCAGGTGTGTCAGCACTCCAGAGGAATTCCGAAAAATATGGAAAAGCTGGTGAGTTGAGAATGCCTTTCCTAGGAACGGGGAAAGCATCTTATTCCTACAGTTACATTGATTTCCTTCTCCTTTGCTGCAGGTGAAGCTGTCAGGTTCGCATCTGACCCCGCTATGCTATTCTTTCATTTCTTACATACAGGTAAGTGATTCAGAGTCTGTACCAAAATGCATCCTCAAGTAAGAAAGGACTCCTTATATTCCCAGGGGACCACTAGGTCACCTGAGCTAAGCGTATATAAAGTTTCTTCCCTACTTACAGTAAGCCAAAGGTGCCCATATGAGAACAAGCCAAGGTTTGAAGTCTTTACAGCAAGGAAATCTTTATATATAAAAAAAAAAAAGTTTGATTTAGAGAGAGAAGGCATTTGATATGTGTACACTTGGAGCAGGGGAGAAACAAACATGCTTGGGCTCAGTGACTTGGTTTATTTCTGGGTGATTCCAAATCCATGCCTTTGGGCATCCTTTGGGAATGTAAGTAAAGTAGCACCATAGTGAGAATGAATGAGGTGACGCATGGAAAGTGCTTAACACAACATCAGGCAAGTGTTCTCTAATGTTAGCTGTACTAAAAAATGAACGTGGCCTTACAGCATCATTTCCCAAGCTGAACTCTATGGAACGTTTTGCCAGATAGTAATATTAGGTATTAAAAACACCAAGAACAGGACTTCCCTGGTGGCGCAGTGGTTAAGAATCTGCCTGCCAACGCAGGGGACATGGGTTCAAGCCCTGGTCCGGGAAGATCCCACATGACGCGGAGCAACTAAGCCCGTGTGCCACAACTACTGAGCTTGCGCTCTAGAGCTCGTGAGCCACAACTACTGAGCGTGCATGCCACAACTACTGAAGCCGCATGCCTAGAGCCCGTGCTCCGCAACAAGAGAAGCCACCGCAATAAGCCTACGTACTGCAATAAGGAGTAGCCCCCACTCTCCGCAACTAGAGAAAGCCCACGTGCGGCAACAAAGACCCAACGCAGCCAAATAAATAAATAGGTGAATAAATAAGTTAATTAATTTTTTAAAAAATTAAAAAAAAAGAAAAGACCAAGAACAGCTAGTTAAGAGGCCAAGCTGAGACTTGAACCCAAGTACTTTGACTCTACAACAGGGGTCAGCAAACATTTTCTGCAAAAGGCCAGATGGTAAATGCTTTTAGGTTTTGCAGACCATACAGTCACTGTCACAACTAAACTCTGCTGTTGTAGCATAAAAGCAGCCATAGTCAATACACAAATGAATGAGCTTGGCTGTGTTTAATAAAACTTTATTTTGAAAAACAAGCAGTGGGCCTCTGGGTTGTAGTTGGTTACCCCTTGCTCTAGAATCATACTTGGTACTCATTGACATGTAAAATGTTGGGAGGTTTTGGGGTTTTGTGTTTGACCCCATTCTCAAGCTCTTCTTCTGCTTATCACCAGGCACCTTCTAGACTATCTTTTTTTCTACATTACAGAAAAACCAGTTTATGTATTCCCTGGATATTTCCCCCCTTCTCGATTCATATTTGACTTAAGGCCTTACTTGACAAGTCAGCTGATCCACAGGCATTTTTCTCTTTGTGAGATGTGCTTAATGAGTGACCTTGGGCAAGAGCCCACACGGTTCCACTAACTCCAACTTCTATCTAGAAATCTGGATTGCATTTGCCACATCTTTCAGAGAGCTGTTTATTCTCTTATAGCCCCTTTCTTTTTCTCATAGCCTTGGATCTCAGTGGGAAGAAAGCAATGAAAGCCATTGTTCCAAAACCCTTAGCATCCTGCTCAGAACTGTATACCTTTAAAAGATGCTTCTGGGCTTCCCTGGTGGCACAGTGGTTGAGAATCTGCCTGCTAATGCAAGGGACACAGGTTCGAGCCCTGGTCTGGGAAGATCCCACATGCCACGGAGCAACTAGGCCCGTGAGCCACAACTACTGAGCCTGCGCATCTGGAGCCTGTGCTCCGCAACAAGAGAGGCCTTGACAGTGAGAGGCCCGTGCACCGCGATGAAGAGTGGCCCCCGCTTGCCACAACTAGAGATAGCCCTCACACAGAAACGAAGACCCAACACAGCAAAAATAATTAATAAACTCCTACCCCCAACATCTTAAAAAAAAAAAAAAATCTGCTTCTCTTCCAGCTACAATTTTAGTCCTACCTGAATCAGCAGAAATGGGCAGTAGATGGGGTTGATTTAGGGAGTTCCAACAAGGTGCCATGTTGGGTACAACTTTTAGGAAGATGGCTCACTTCCCATTTGGTCCACATGAGTTCTATCTATGGCTGATACTCTGCCCCTCCCTTAAAAAGTCTTCACCCTCTACCCTGCCTTCCAGGGCCAAAAGCAAGTTTCTTCATACCAGCATCTCTGGGATCCCTGCATTTTCTTATTTTCCAGAACATGCCGTGTGGACCAAGCCTCCTGCCTTTCATATAGCTCCAGTAGTATAATTTGTCTCCATTTGCAGGTCTCTGTTTTTAATTTTTTTCCTTGTCACGTGGAACGTGGTAATGTTCCATTCCTGGAGGGCACAGAACTCCCCTTCAGGTAAAAGGTTCCTGTTTGTGTACCTCACACTTGGGTGGTATCTCCTGACTCATGTCTCAATTCTCTTCTGCCTTATCAGAATCCTGTTCTTCTTGGTTCCCTTTCTTATTGGTTCTTCCTTTTTCCAGGAGCTCTTTATTCTCTAATTATGTACAACATAGGGAAATAAATGTTCCTATGACCTTTAAACCCTTCTGGAGCATGTAACCACTTGTCATGTAAGATACATCACTCCGGGAACAGCTTCTCCAGCTTCCTCTTCTTTATGCAACCCTTTTAGCTAACTTCCCAGTTGGGAAACACCTATTCCTACTTAACCGTGACAGTCCTTTTGTGCCTCACTAGTCCCTTGGCTGCCCTGCTATAGTAATGGTTGGTCCTGCCCTCACTTCCATGTGCTAGATGCATCCAAGAGCAAGATGGTAAACCTCCAAACAAAAAATAGAAAAATGAGGATTATAAAGCGTCCCAGAATGCTTCCCACCTTCTGGCATCTGCTGCAGGATAATCTCTTCACCCAGACTTGGTCCCCCTAAGAGTTCCCCCATGCTCCACTGTAATCATCATACTAGAAATTTACCACTAGCCTGCTAGCTCTACAGAACAATCTTCAGGAATGACAGAATTTGTTTCTATTTCTTTAGAACAAGAAGAGTAAGAGCCTAAAACATACAGGAGAAAAGAAAAAGGAGAAAACCGCTGCTGGGCCCACAGCCATGGTAAGCTGCTGACAGTGATCAAGATGTGGTTGCTGGGACTTCCCTGGCGGTCCAGTGGTTAGGAATCTGAGCTTCCACTGCAGGGGGCATGGGTTTGATCCCTGGCCAGGGAACTGGGATCCCGCATGCCGCACAGCACGGCCAAAAAAAAAAAGTGGTTACTGATGAACCTTGAAAATATTAAGTGAAAGAAGCCAGTCAGAAAAAGACTACATAATATGAGTCCATTTATATGAAATGTCCAGAAAAGGCAAATCTAAAAAGACAGATTAGTGGTTGCCTAGAACTGGGGAGTGGGGGGAAGGGGGGTGTTGGAGAAACTGGGAAGGTGACTGCTAAAATGGGTGTAGGATTTCGGGGCGGGGGTGAAAATGTTCTAAAATTGATTATGGTGATGGTTATACAACTCTCTGAATACACGAAAACACACCGAACTGTACAATGTAAATGGGTGAATTATATCTCAGTAAAGCTGGGGGGGAAATGTTTGTGTATGGCTCCTTCTCAGCTCATGGACTTTATGTTCAGATGGAACATCTTTTCCCTGTGAACCAAAAAACATATACTTTATTCAGGAAGTACCGGAAAATCTTGAGCTCTTTCTTTAAAAATAGAAATAGCTTAGGATAACCATTGAGAAGGAACTGGTTTTAGGAAAAGTTAGCGAGTGCAAAACGTGCTCCCTAAAGGATGTGAAAGAGTTGGAGAGGGTGCAGGGAAGTGGGTTCTCTAGTGCACTGCTGGCAAAGGTGAGAATTCAGTACTCTCTTACGGGGGCAGTGTGGCAATAACTGCTCAATTTTAGACCTATACATTCACACACACACACTCTTTACTACAACGATTGCATTTTTAGGATATAGAAATTGTAAAGGCCTATGTACAGAATAGTCCTAGCGATGTTGTAAAGTAAAAGTGAAATACTGGGAAAACTAAGATACCCACTAATAAAGGACTGGCTAAATGGGTTTATAGTACATTTATACTGCAGAATACTATGCAGACATGAAAAAAATACAAATCTAAATGTTCAGATATAGGATTCTCTCCCAAGATAATGTTAAAAAGAAAAAAAAAGATGAAAACAATGTTCTCATTTGTAGTTTCAAAATATATATATAGAAACATGTCTATATACTTAAGAAACATATGGAAGGATCTACAAGTTACAATTCAAGTTGAGGGGAAAGAGATATATTAATACCAGCAATGAAAACTCATATGTAGACTAGAGAGGAAATAGAGGTAGTGTAGAGTGGGCTCATTGTTACAAGAATATCAAGTCAGGCAACCAAGTATCTACAAATGGTCCATCCCTCAGCCAGTTTCTAGATAACAGATATTTAGGAATTATAAATAGGAGGATTCATTGCAATCTCCACTAGCATTTAGGTCCTTTGCTGAGAGTGAACTGTTAAAAAAAATCTTAATTACTGGTATATAAGTAAAACTGCATTTGATTGGAAGACTGACTAGCTTTCTTCCAAAGCCATGAGCAGTTCTGCTACAGACAGCTTCAGAGGACTTCAAGAACCCTTGAAGGGACTTCCCTGGTGGCGCAGTGGTTAAGGATCCGCCTGCCAGCACAGTGGACATGGGTTTGAGCCCTGGTCCGGGAAGATCCCACATGCCGTGGAGCAACTAAGCCCGTGTGCCACAATTACTGAGCCTGTGCTCTAGAGCCCATGAGCCACAACTACGGAGGCCTGCATGCTACAACTCCTGAAGCCCGCACGCCTAGAGCCCATGCTCTACAATGGGTAGCCTCCACAATGGGAAGCCCCCGCTTGCCACAACTAGACAAAGCCTGTGTGCAGCAACAAAGACCCAACGCAGCCAAAAATAAATTTATGTAAAAAAAAAAAACACCTTGAACCCAAAACTTAGGTCTTCTCTTCTTTGCCCTGTAGGCCAGAGCTCTTCGGGAAACCAAGCCAATCCCTAACCTCATCTTTGCCATTGAACAGTATGAAAAATTTCTCATCCACCTTTCTAAGAGGTCCAAGGTAAACATACTCTGTTTTCTACCAATCCCATTTACCCTGTGAAGGGACCTGGCAAACTGAAGCAACACAACTGCAGTGGGGGAAAAATCTGCAGTTCTTTTCTGTTTCTGATGGCCTGAATCCAAACATTCATGGATTCAAGTGGGTGTGTGCCTTCCTAGAGGAACTGAAGGGTTTGTCAGAGATAGTTTAGGCTGTCCTGGGCAGGACCTATCGGTAGGAAAATGTGCCCATGTTTACAATCCTGTCACAGGTGAACCTGATGCAGCACATAAAGCTCAGCACCTCACGAGACTTCAAGATCAAAGGGAACATCCTGGACATGGTTCTTCAAGAGGATGAGGATGAAGATGAAGAGGTCAGTGCCTGCTTCTGACTGAAGTGCAGCAAGCCCTAGCCACCCTTTCTAACTGGGGTTAGCAGCCTGTCTGGGGGCAGCCACGGGTTAGTGGAGGAGCAACCACCACAGAACGGGCCAAAAGGTGGTCAGACAAAGATGAAACAGGCTCCTCAAGAGAGGGGTTGTAAACTTGGAACCATACCCAGTTGCCCAGGCTTGTATACATTTTGGGTAGACATTTCCAGAAAGGGGGTGATGAAAACAAGACCCCTTTCTGTGGGTCTTCCCCTGTGATCTTTTGAACCATTGGAAAATCACGAGCCCAAGCATTCTGGCTCAGAAAGCAGTTTACTTCCTCTTTTATCATGCCCTCATTCGAAGGAGGGCCACTCTATGATCAGCTCAGGTTGTCATGCCAGTTTCTTATCGTCCTTTTGCCCTCTGATAAGACTAAAACGGAGAGGAACAAACCAGTTACAGCAGCACACCGTGAGCCCTATAGCATCTCTGAAGCAGAACTCAATGTTTCCTTACCTCTAGTGCCTAAAATTTCTATCACCTCGGTTTGTCTAACATAAACTGGGAGTTTACATAAAACACCCTGGATTTCTAGCGTCTCAAAAATTTTTAACTTACATTCTTCAGTTTATCACACTCCAAGCCATAATGCACCTGGCCCCATCCACTCCCTTTGCCTATTAGGCATTTGAGTTCAGGGGAGTTATGTAGCATCTTGATGCCCCTTCTCTGTCATCTTGTCCCACGCATGTCCCCAGGTATAACAAAAGCCCAAAAAAAAGAAGTTAGCACCACCTTACTCTACTGTAGAACTCTTCCCTTCTCCAACATAATTACCTCCCAGGAGCGGGAAAGGGGAGAAAGCATGACTAACACAGGCTTTGATGAGAAGATAAAGGATCTTTGTTTTTATTTCCACTGCCTCCGAGCAGGCTTATCACATTTAGAGCGTTACTTCTCTCCCCTAGGGCACTGCATCAGAGCATGAGGGACAGAACAAAGAACCAGCCAAGAAGAAAAGGAAAAAATAAATGAAACGCCTGAGTTAATGTGAACTTTGGGGCTTCTGCTTTCTTTTCACCCAGCAAGCAACAATGCCCCCTTGTCCTACAGCCTGCACCAGTGTTGGCATCTTGGTTCTGAACTAATTGCACCATCAGTTAGAGGCAATCATTCTTGGCAGGTCCTGCTACTGAAAAATGGCTGCCCTTAGGCAAGCCCTTTTGCAAAAAAAGCACAGCTGAAAGCCTGAGTTTAGGAGCCTGCACTGCCCCGATGAAGCTCCACGGGAGCAAATACAGAGCCTCCAGACAGAGCTATGGTCCAGGCTGGCTTCATTTTTCCAGGGAGCCTTTGGTGAGTTCAATTATCTGGTAAATATCCAGTGCTTCACCTGAAAAATAGTGCAAATTGGTTAGGATGCTTCCTCAAGAATTGTTAACTCACAGGTCAGAAGTGAGAAAAGGAACTTAATTAATGTTAACGTCAAAAAGTACAGAAGGGTTCAGAGTAATTGCCAGGAATGGTAATGTTACATTTGGGGAGGATCTGTTTTCTTTTTTGTATAAAATAAGTTTATCTTAGACACATAGAAAATAAGCTTTCTGATTTACTTGTTTGGCACTCAAAGCACAGTTTTTTCACTTAAGAATGTACTTTGACTTTATACAGTAAATCTTCAAACATTTCCGTTGTGGTTGAAGAGGGAAGGGAACAGATGGAAGAAACCAGAGTTTCAAACATTCCTTCATTTACTGTGAACAGCTTTCTAGAAACACATGCCTTTGTGATTTGAGCATCATGCTCACTTTGGAGCCAGGGCACATTATAAACTGAAACAGCCCAGAACACAGCACAAGAAGTAGACTTCTTATCCTCTGGTGCCCCAAGCTTCGTGTTGTCCAAGACCACTTTCTATGCCTAACGTCCTACGAGTGAGTAACGAGGAACAAAGGTGTTGTGCTCACCCTCGGGAATCCCGTATCTCCTTTCCATCCCAGTTGGGTTGGAAGGGGTTTTACAATCCATGGTCACTTCCTTCCTGAGGCACTGGTCGATATCGACTGTACTGAAAAAGGCGACTGACTGGGGCAAGTCATTCAGACCCAGCTTGTAGGCAAACATGCACCTGAAAGAGACCCGACCTCCTCTCACAGTCATGTCCCTGCTGTGAATCCAGGAGAGATGACCTGGTATCCGTAAGGCAGAGCCTCCCCCCAGCCAGCTCTGTTCACTTAGCAAAGAAAGCTGAAGGGCCAGCACTGCCCGCTATCCAGCAGCCGAACACCTCCCGCTGAGACACGTGCAATTATGGACTCAAAACACACCTTTTTTTTTCCAGTTTGGTATACTTTATTGATGTCAAAATTTCAATTATTGGGCCAGAATTTGAATATACGAGGACTTTCATTAGCTCTGTTAAACATAACCCCCCAGGAGATGATTAAGAGGGCAGCGGAGGCAGTGTTGAGTATTGTAAAACATTATTTACCCATTAATCAGGATAGATCATGGTTCCCAAACTGGTTCTGGGGCAGATCAACATGAAACTGTAACATCATTAATGTAACCATATAAACTAGGAATTTTACTACAAAAAAACACAACTCAATATATTAAAAAATACGTTTTTAAAATCACATTTGAGTTTCCCCATTAACAGTGTTTTCTGTCAGTATTCAGAATAACAAACTTCTGGCACTTAAGAATTAACATTTACGAATGGAAGAAAATATCTCAGTTTTCTACGGGTTGAGAAAAGCCTCTGTCATGTTGATTTTCAAAACAGAAAGGTGTGTTCTGAGGGGAGCACAATTTGAGAACTACTCTTTGGAACAACTGCCCTGGCTTCTACCTTCTCACCACCTCAGTGATCTAGTCTTGGTATATGACACTTTCAATCCCCCAAAAAATTTTTTCTAAAGGTTGAGGCCAGTCTTTTTTAAGACTGCTACAAGTTTTAAAAATCAGAGAGAAAAGTGGGAACATTTATTTCTGGGGGGATGAAAATTCAGATCATGCTCAGCCTGGTCCAAGCCCCACATATCTGGTATATAGTCATGCCAGAGAGGCCACGGGCCTTGCCTACCTGGTCAAGAGGTTGGTGATCTGCAGGGCAAGGGCAGCGCGGTAGCGGTCCTCCTCCCGCACCAGGTAGCGAACCTCATCGTGGATGCTGATGCAGAAGCGCCCATCAATGGCAAACTCCTCAAACAGCCACTTCATGGCCACAAGCATGAGGTGTAAGTAGTCCACAGCGGAGCTCTGCACCACCCAATTCACACGGCTGGTCATAAACTGGGGAGGGAAGGTAGGCACAGGCGAGAAGGGTTAAACCACATACCAGTTCACTAGAGTAGGAGGTAGTACAGGAACCCTGCCCTCCCTGCGACCCTCTCCCCATGTTCCAAGGGTAGTAGGATACCTCCCCCTGGACAGCAGAGGGCTCCAGGGCTCGGGTGATGCGGCAGCCCAGCACCGGGGTACATGGTGTGTCAGACATCGCAATGCTCTCCAGCTTATTGAACATTTCTGACTCTGTGCCCCCCATCCAGGCTCGTTCAGCAACCACCTCCCACTTCTTCCATTGTGATCTGGGGGGCAAGGAACAAAGAAAGGGCAAGCTTTGTCTTTTAGCATCTTAGAGCTAAAAACAAAGCATCCCAGCTTTCTCCAGGCCAGCCCAGACCCGCCCTCCATCCTTAACACACAGACAGTTCTCACTTTCTAGAAGCTTCTCTCTGGATCTTGCGTAGATCCTGCAGGGAAACCCAGCCATCCTCGGTCCTGTCCACAGGGAGGTCCAACTCCCTCAGCAGCCACTCGCCCTCATCTGACAGCCGATACCTTGGGGGGGGGGGGGGGTGTGCAGTGTCACAACTGTCATTCCCACGGGAACACCTCTTCTATGCCAAACCCTGGGCTAGGAGTGTTCAATCCCTTCTCCACTTCCACAACCACCCTGGGGTCGTGCCTTTCCCCTACAAGCTCCACTTCAGAGGGGGAAAAGGCTCAGAGATACTAAGTGACTTTGTAAGATCACACAGCCAGGAAGAGGTAGAGCCTAGACAGGAACCCAGGATTCTGGGGACTACATGAGGGTAGCCCGATAAAGGACATATTCCAACACGAGAACCACTACTGTTATTATTGTCCTAATGCCCTAAACACTGCACTGCCCCATGACCAACAGGTGGCATGTAGCAGTCCAGAAGGCAGCAAGAGCTATCACCCCACATTGGGGGGGAGGGGTGCGGTGCGCATAGAGGGGATAGAACAGGCTACTCCCTGAAAGGGAGAGGACAGAAGACAACCTACAGCCAGGCCCGACTGACCCTTCTCAGTCCCCACTGCCCCAGACTCCCAGCTTCAATGCAACTTCAGACATCACCAGGCTTGTCTCCAGATGGCTCCAGAGCCACGCCACTCACCTGCTCAAAGGTGCACCAGGGTTTCCCCACCACCCCTCAGTCCAGACTCCTCTGTGAGGCCAGCAAAGGTTTCCACAACTAAGGCCCAACCTCTTCTGTCGTCACTGCCTTGCCTCCGCCAGCACACACCGCCCACGGTGCATGCCACCCCCAACCCCATGTCCTCCTCTCACCTCCCTGGACAATACTCGGCTCCCCTTTTCTGCCTTTATGCAGTTACTACTGAACTGTTATCACTTAACTTTTAGTCTTTCCATGAGGAGGTCAGCTAATTAAACGTGGACACCGTATGTTATACCCACGCAAGTTGTAAAGGCACCTCTCCTCCCTCACACTCGATTCAGGAACCCTCCTAGGAGGCTGCTGAGGCCCTGAGCAAACAATAGGTACTATAGGCGGAAGCAAACTGAAGCCTGGGAAGGCTTTCTCCTCTGTCAAAATCAGTTTAAAGTCTCTGGTTTTCCATAGGCCCTCCTGTCAACTTGTCCTACTAAACCGCCTGCTGCACTTGCTCTCACTCTCTGTAGGCACGTGAGTTTGCAACCCCACGTTACTGTTCACTCTGCAAGACCAGAGCTCTGACAGCATAACAAAAGCACAGCTTTAACTCTATGAGAAAAACTGAGCATTAAGCAAGCAGATGTCACAACCCAAGGACAAACCACCCTAGAACTAGGTCACAGGGGTCTGGAGGAAGAGGGGCCAGGTGAGGACTCACGTAATGGGAAGAGGTAGAAAAGAATGGGGCGGTAAAGGTAGTAAAGCAAGCCTGAGGCCCTGGGGTAACGTGGATGGGAGAGGCACCCTCACCTGCGGAGGCCCTTGGTGACCGCATACATCTGTCGGGCCTTCTCAGCTGCCTCCTGCCGCGTGAGCCGGTGGTTGAACTGCATTAGCAGGCGCTCAGCGAAAGGCTGCCCGGCCCCGTAGATGCGGCCATAGTTGAAGACCTTGGCGTGCTCACGGCTGATGCCCACTGTGGCAGCTGTCTTACTGTGTAGATCGGTGCCCCTGCTCTTCCTGCCCTGCAGTGTCATCCACCCAAAGGCTGTGCAGCCTGGGGGGCGAGGCAGGAGTGAGAAAACAGGCTTCAGAAATAATCCTCCTGGCGAGGCATCAGGCTGCCACCGCTTTGCTCCGGCCCCGGCTCCTGCTCACCATGCATGCCGGCAAAGTGGGCGTCTCCAAGCACAGCTGCAATCCACAGCTCCTGTGAGTCCACATCAGCACCCACGAGGATGTAGCCGGGCGGGGCCTGCACCATGGCCTTCAACTCACTGCCTACTCGGTCAGGCTGCAGGAAGAGTGAGGTCAGCCCCGACCTAGATACCCCAGTAGACTCCTCCCACCCATCCCTGGAGCCTGACTAGACGGAGAATGCTGGAGCCCTTCCTGAGGGGATGGTTTTAAGGAATGCCAGCCAGCAGTGCCCCAAACTCCACAGTTCCAGGTAAAGAATCCCTGCTCCGTGCCTGGCTCTATACCCAGCCCCATCTAGACTCCACAATAGCTGTGCCTAGCATGCCTTGTCAATGTCCAGCCAGGAGCAGGTGCCCAGAACATATTTGCTGAAAAGCTGGATGAGTTGTGAAGCTAGATTTGAACTTGAGTCCTGCCTGACCCAGATCTTAGGTTCCTTTTCATGCTCCTCAGCAAAGTCCCTCTGCAACCCAGCTTCTAGACACACAGGAGAGAAAGGGCAGGACCAGAGGTGCAGAGGACACATACCCGGGCATTGCTGGCAGTGAGCCATGTGGGCTCTACAGCCCGTCGAGTGATGGTGCCAGCGGTCACAACCTGGGGCAGGATGGCCCCATAGCGGCCTTCCTCATCATAGTGTGGGTGCCTGGGGGGAGAACATGAGGCTCAGCAGCTTGCTTGGGTCCTAGGACCCGCCCCCGTTTTCCCGTTCCCACAACCACTTGCCAGGACATACCTGGTCACAGCACGGGGCAGAGCTGACCTGGGCAGCCACACCACCATCTGGGAGCTATGGGGACAGACGGGTTGCTCAGCACAGCCATAGGGAGCACACACTCCATCCCCCATCACAACACGGCCCTCATTTGCCCAGCTTTGGGGGTTGCTGTGCCCCCTCCTTGCCCAGCCTCAACCCTTTTCCCACTGACTTGACTCAGGTTGGGCCTAGCATCTACCGTCTAGGAGCATAAGCCACCGGGAACTAGCTAGGCATCTGAGGCAGCTTCGGCCCCCGTCCTGGAGTATCCATGAGGCACCCAGCACCAGCCCTGCCACCACTGCCTTTTCCAGGCTCAGGGCAGACTTTACCAACCCATCACAGCACGCTTCTCACAAGAGTGTGCCGCTGGCAGCCACAAACCCCTCAGAACTAGCCTTCGACCCATTTGCCATTCCCAGCCTACAGGACCCACTCGCAGCCCCCAACAGAACTTACAGGCTACTAGCCCTCCATGGAAGGTGCCACAGAGCTGGGAGGGGCCGCGAAGGTCCTACAGTACCACTCTTTTTACATAACAGGGAAACTGCAGCTGGAGAGGGAACGAGCCTTGTCCACGGTCCCATGGCACCAGGACCACAAGCAGCCAGGCCTCTAGACCAGGCTGTCCCTCCACTGCAGCACAGGCTGTCAGGGGCCCCTGGGTGGAAGGCAGGGGAAGGGATCCCAAGACTGCAGTAACCCAGCCAGAGGCATGGACAGACAGCATGTCTCTGCCCTCCCACAGTGACCCACCTGATACGTTTATGGGCATTCCTCCAAAAAGAAATCATTTTGTTGATTTCCAAGGCACGGGGCCCACTGGCACCTCCTGGGCCAGCCTGCAGGGTGCCGTCCTCCATCTTGGGCAGGAAGTCTTTGGCAAAGGGGCTGCCCACATTGCAGCTGTTACCATCCTGAAGCGAGCAAAGGGAAGCAGGGGCTGGAGGCACATGGCAGACCCCTAGCTGGGGAACTGATGCCCTGTGTGCCTGGGCTCTGCCCAGCACTGAGCCCACAACCTCAAGCAGAGCGGTCTGGGGCAAATTCCTGACTGCAGCGCACGCGCACACACACACACACACACACACACACACACACACCTAGCTCCCCTCACACACACCTAGCTCCCCTCACAGTAACAGCCATCAGTCAACAGATCCTATCATGTACCAGATGTGGCACAGACACCTGACATGCCCTGTGTCATTTAATTCCACCACCATGCCCCTCACCACCCAATTTTCAGAAGGAAGACAAAGCCTCAGAGAGATGACAGCATTTGTCTGAGATCATACTCTGTGCCACTACTACCAGCATTCCTGCAAAAAGGGAGTCTCCCTGTTTGAGTCACTCTGGAGGCCTACTGTGCACCCTGAGCACAGCGAGGACACCAGGACACACACCTTGTGAGGCAGCTTGAAGAACCAGCAGCCGGGGATATCCACATCATTGTAGGGTCCGTTGCCATGGTGATAAGCTGGCTGGCTGGCTTTTGGGCCACCAGCAGCAGTCTGTGGGGGCCACACACCTAGATCAGGCCCTGCTCCAGCACCTGCATTCAGCGAGGGCCATGGGGTAGGGGGTGGGAAAAGGGCCTGAAATGGCAAGCAGGTAGGCTGGGAAATGACAGGATGGCTATGAGGTCTCAGGCTTCCTCCTTGGCCTCCAACAAGTATGGGGCCACCCAAAGGCAGGGCAGCCATCTCCCAGCTCCCCAAGATCCTGGGAATTCTCTGGGGGGAAAGAGCTACTTGGGCACAAGAGGAGGGCCCTGCCACCCAACACCCACCCAGACAACCCCTGAGCAGGTACCCAGCTCACCAGAGCTGGGGGTTGACCTGGAACTGCCACTCGCAAGTTCTCCATCCTGGCCTCGGCCTCCACTTCTAAGCAGCCCATTTCTTCCACCTGGATGGGCCCAGGTACCAAGGAAGTGAAGCAGAGGGCTGGCTTGACCCAAATCCACCACCCCTCCCTGCAACACGCAGACAGCCCAGGACAGCCTGAGGTGGACAACTGAGCGCATCCAGCACCCCGCCTCCACCCAAAAGGCCACCCCTTCCTTGAGGGAACAGAGCCCCCTCCCCAGAGCTCAGGCTCAGAGCCCGCCCTCACCGTCTGCCACATGGTGCTGCTGTCGGTGAGCAGGAACTCCTCAGCCAGGTCTGCCTCCTGCGGCTCCAGCTGCTGCTTCCCCTGTTCAAGACAGTGCTTCCTGTACAGGGACTCGATGGCTCTGCGCAGAGAACAGCAGCAGCAGCCTCTGGTTACCGGGTGCCCCCTCCGGGCCAGGCAGCTCGCTGGGGGCCTTCCGCGATTCCCTCCGTTTAGCCTCAGAATCAGCTCTGGGGCGGAAGTGGACAGCACTTCCCCTGGTTCATAGACAGGGAGTGACAAATTGAAAATGACGGCACAATGGTGGCAGGCTGGGTTTCGAGGCCTGGGCTGACTCAAATCTAAGCGCTTCTCCCCAGAGCCACCACCTCCCCAGGAAAAGGTCTGGGAGCCCAGCAGTGGGAAGTCAGGGCTGGGCCCTGCCCCAGGCTGGCTCCTGCCCGCTCATCCATCCTTCAGCTGCAAAGGGGCAGACTGATCCCTGCCCCTCTGTCCTAAGGCCCCACGGGTGGTTCAGGCTGCCCCGCAGAGCCAGGACTCTCAATTCTGGGCCACTTCAAGTGCTATGGCTTCTCCCCAACACCTGCCTGTCAAAAGCTCAAGGGTTTGTGAGCTCAGACAAGAAACTGACTTCCCTAGGGCCTTTGTTTTGCCAACTCTAAAATGAAGATAACCGCGGGACTGCCTGGGAGACAAACAAGGGAAGCACTGTAAAACGTTTATTAACACAGAATATAATCAGTGCTCAATAAATTACACTCAAAAATGGGGGACAAAGCTCATCCCCCGTCACTTCCAACAGCCCTCCCTCTGCACACTCCTGTGAGGGCAGCTGGGCTGCCGGGCCCAGGAGCAGGGCCTCAGTCCCACCCACTCCAAGCACCACACCCTCAGCCCCACAGGGCTCTGAGGTCCAGACACAAAAGGCAGCCACCAAACAAAGAACTAGAACCCAGACTCTCAGACCTGAGCTCTTTCCACTAGCCTGAGCTGGGTTTGGTCTCTCTAGCCAAGGGGAAGGGGTGCCTAGCCTCCAGCCCCTTCCTCCCTGAGCCAGAGCCTTACGTGTAGGGGCAGGCCACCCCAGCCGACGTTAGGCCGCTGCCTGGTGGCACCTTAGCCAGGTTGTCCCGCCGCCCGGGCACCAGGTATCCCCAGCCATGCCGCTCCGAGTAGTGCAGAGGGAAGCCGTCCCAGGTCAGCGCCATGAGTTTAGGTGTGACGCGCATCTGGAGACTGAGGAGACTGGGGCCTGGGGTCCACGCAGGGTCATCTAGCCGGGGACAGAGCTTCCGATACCACCTATGCCCCGCCAGAAGAGAGCAGTGTCATGGTAGTCGGGGGAGGACAGTGTGTGACGGCAAGGGCCCCACCCACTCTCCAAGACCCCAAGGCTTTCTGGTGACCTCGGCCTACAGTCACCATCCCTTCCCTCTGGGATACAGCCAGGACCCCCACGGAGTCCCCTAGAATAATTCGAATATCCCAGAAGGAAAGATCCTATGTCAGCCCCCCTGTACTACTCAGAAGTCAGGACCCACATGCATAACCTAGGGCTGGACTCCTTCCCCAGTCCATTTCATGCAGGGAGCAAGTAGATCTGCCCTCCCACCACTGCTCTAGAGGCACACCAGAGCCTTCAGAGCTCCATCCCTCACGTGCTGTTCACCGGAGCCAACACAAGGGTGAGGCAAGTGAGGCACTCAGGGCACAAAATTTAAGGCGGCCTCATCTCAGGCAAATAAAAAGTTGGTACTCTGCTGTTCACCCTGGCTGCCCCTATTTTCTCATCTCTGCCACTCTATGGGGTGTGAATGAAGGGTCACCTCCCCAAGGAAGCCTTCCTTGATTTCCCCAAGCAGAGTCAGGCACTGCCTCAACACTGATGACTCTTCTGTCTCATCATGGATATAAAGTCCAGCTGCGCTGGTTGGTCTGCACAACTGGCTCCTCCCAGGGAGAAGCTACTAGAAAGAAGGAGTTATGTTCCTATTTGTACTCTCAGAGGCTACTATGAGGCCCAGCACACAGCAGGTGCTTAGTGCACTTGTACCGCTTAAGTCCAGTGACCCAGGAGTCAGAGCAAACTAGTGAGCAGGACTGGAAGACGGCAGGAACAGATGGCAGCAGGTTAGTAAGGGCCCATATGCACACCACCCCCTGTGCTGGGGCCCAGAATGGAGGTGTCCCAGGGTGGAGGGAGGGGTAAGGATGGCCGCTGGACATGTTAGGGAGACAGGGCTTACCCTGGGTGCCCAGGAAGGTGCTGGGGCCGCTTAGGCAGGAGCTCTGTGGTCCCCCTGAGCTGCTCCAAGCAGGCGCGGGCCATGACATCTCGCTGAAACTCCTCCTCCTCACTGGGGGGGCCAGGGTCTGCACAGGGTCGGGGAGGACAATCAGGACCAGAGGAGGGTCTCTCACAAAGGCCTGCCCAGCCTACTCATGTCCAGAAGGCCGGAGCAACCCCTTCCAAGGGACACCCCGGTCAGGACCTTCCCAGGGTCCATCCCTGCTCCACCTCCCGCCCATGTTCCCCACCTTCCTGATCCTTGGGATCCCCAGGAGCCTTGGGCCCCTCGACAGGCAACTTGCTGGCTGCGGCCGGCTCCTTCGTCTTCACCTTCTTTGCCTTCTTCTGCTTAAATTCCTGCAGGTCCCACTCTAGGTCCCAGAGCCAGGGATCTTCTTTGTACCTGCACAGCCAGTCCACCAGGGCAGGGCTAAGGCCAAGCCGAAGGCCAGCCCTCCCACCTACGCATCCCCTGCAGGGGGATCCAGCCACCCAAGGCCTGGCTACCTCTCTCCTGAGAGCAGCTGGCAGGCATCGTTGGCCAGGTCCATCAGTGACTTCTTCATCTCCCACTGGAGCTCCTCGTAGGTGCTCTGTGCCTCCGCCAGGTAACGCTCCCAGTTCTGGTTGACGGGCAGGTAGGAGACACCCATCTCCAACATGCCAGCCAGAGTCACCGGGTGGGGACACCTTGAGGACAAACACCAGGGCTGCCATAAATGACCACAGGAGGCAAGGCTTTGGCCCAATCCCTGGGCCAGCCTGGTGATCCTCAACCCAACCACCCACGTCAGAGAGACAGGGGTTGCAACCCCAGCTCTACCGTCTCCCAGCCATGAGACCCTGGCTAAGTCACTTCATCTCTCTGAGCCTAAGTTCCTTCATCTATAAAATAGGAATAATATCATCCCATCCTCAGGGGTAATGGGGGGAATGACAGATCACAAAAATGAAAATGGCTGCCATTTGCTGAGTAATGACTAAGCGCCAAGCACTGTGCTACAACCCCCCACACACAAAAGATCATACAAGAACCTCACAACTGTAGTCAAGTATATTTGTGTATGTTTCACAGATAAGAACATTGAGGCTCAGGGAAACCAAGTAACTTGCCCAAGGTCAAATGAGTTGGATAGGATAATTAAGATTAGAACCAGGTCTGGCTGACGCTTATGACTCTGACCACATCATAAATCTGACTCACTAGCAAACATAACCAAGACGGATGTGAAGTCCTTGGGTCAGGATCCGGGTTCAGAGACAGTGCTTAGCAAACCAGGGCCACGCACATGAAACAAGCACAGCCTCAGCGCCCCCCTCCAGGGCCTCTGTAGAAACCCCAGAGTCCAAGGCCCAGGTGGCCACCATTGGACAGAGTGGCTCCATGCTCTCAGCCCAGAAAGGCTAAGGCCCCCAGCCTGAGAAAGGCCCAGCACCACCTGGTTACGGTGGGCCCGGGTACCAGGAACCCACTGACCCCCATGGGTTCCCAGAGGGGCTCTCCCTCACCTCTCCAAGAAGAGCGGTAGCTGCTGCTGGAAAACCTCATAGGTGGCCCACACGTCCTGGGCACAGTACTGCATCAGGTCCTGGCACAGGCGACAGGAAGGCGCTGGGTGGGCAGCCATCCCACTACCACCACCGGGCCTCTCAGGGTCAGGTCTGGCAGCTACACTCCCCAGGGTCACTAGGGGTCTGCCACAGCCCATGTCCCCAGAGCCCCTCTCCACCACCATACCTGGAAGTTCTCACGGATGTCCTTCATGCTACCCTTGACAAACAGCTCGCGGGGCTCCTTCTCTAAGCGAGGCCCCCCCACGTAGAGGCTGTGCACGTCTGCCAGATTATTGACACTGCTGATGTCCAGCCAGTCCCAGGATGAGATCTGGAGGCCAGAGCAAGGGACACGGCAGATCAGCTCAGTCTCAAGCCAGACAGGCCGGCCGGGGAGGGGGGCCTCCCACAGTGTGCTCTCACCGCTGGGCCGTTGGCTTTGCTCTGGGATTTCTGGCCTCGCTGTGTGGGGTGCCGGGCCTTGCGCTTGCCCTGCTTCGCTGCCATCCACAGACTGCGCTGGAAGCTGCTTAGCCCTGAGATGGCCATGTGCATGCTCATGGTGTCCAGGAAGCGCATGTGGGAGCCCTGAGGAGGAGAGGCTGCAGCTGAGGGGCCAGCCTACCCCTGCTTCGGCACTTCAGCCCACCAGCCCCACCTCAGCCTCCCCTCCCAGCCCACAGCCTCCCAGCGCTAAAGAGTGTCTTCATGCTTGCTCACGCTTGTCCCTCCACCTGTGAGGGGCCTGCCTTCTCAAACCCTAGCCACGCTTGAAAGCGCAGGCCTGGTTGAATCCCAATACACAGGCCTTCCCAGCATCCAGCAACAGCTCCAGGGCCACCTTGGGAACAGAGTGGCCAAAACGAGGCCTTCCAAGCTATCAGGCTCGGCCCCCAGCCCTGCCGCTCAGAAGCTCTGTGGCCCTGGGCAAGTCAACAAGGCTGTCTGAGCCTCAGCACACTCAGCTAGAGGCTAAGGCTACTCTCACCTGCCCTGCCTTTCTCCTAGGGCACTTTTCACAGAATTAAGAATTGCCACAACTATGGTTCTGAGTGTTTGATGTGTGCACTGTTCAAACCCCCTCAACAATCCTATGACGTAGCTTCCGCCATCTCCCTCTTTTTACAAATAAGGAAACTGAGGCTCGGTTTCCTTAGTTGTAAAAGGGATGTTAAGAGGCTCGAGCTGCTCACCAGTGGCCAAGGCAGGATGGGAGCCCAGGCCGTGGGGCCCACAGCCTCCAAAGACCCACGCTAAGCTCTAAAATGCCGCACAGAGATAAGGGCCATTAGTACCCTTTGACAACTCAGGTCTTGTGCCAGGCAGACCCTAGGGACAGAACAGCTGGGTACAGGGACCACGGGCAGGGCTGGTCAACAGGAGGCCCTGTAGCTTCTACAAAGGTGATGGAGGCACTGGCCAGGAAAAGCAATGCCTTCCCTAGCCACTGAGAGCAGGGCTCTTAGCCCACCCGGTGCCAGAGGCTACATTTGGCCCCATGAACCATACCTGGATCAGGTACTGCTCCCTGATATGGGCCCGGTCGAAGCACACGTTGTGCCCCACCACTAACTGCTCCTGCCAGTCTCGCTGGGTGGGGCCGCCGGCACTGGCAGGGACCTCCAGGGGAATGAGGTCAGCCGGCGACAGCTGGCTGGTCCAAGAGTAACGCTCTTCCACCAGCCGCCGGCTGCACCAGGAATACCTGAGGGAGGTGAGAGGCAGGCAGGTTCAGCACGGAGGCATTCAAGTTCCACCCCACAATCCCCACTGCACACCTACCACCACATGCCAGGCCCTACGCTAGCAGCTGGGGGTACAAGAGAGACCACGGGGTGCTCCTAGAGCTAGAGGTCGGGCGGGGTGCTGCCCGGGTATGTGTTGGGAGTGCGGAGGAGTTACAAAAGCTTTACTTTTCAACCTCCACAGAGAGAAAGGGAGCTAAGTGCCACAGTCCCGGGGGTCCCAGATGGGCATTCAGCCCGGGCCATCAAGGTGTTTGTTACGCCCAGGGCTCACCAAGTCTGTGCTTGGCTCTGAGGTGTCTTAGTGACCGTTATCAACCCCTCACGTTGATAAGCACAAAATGGCTAATGTTCAAAGTGCTAGTAAAGAAGAGAGACAATTATAATAAAACCCAAAGTGGAATTTTTTTTTTAATTCAAAGTGGCAAAAAAAAAAAAAGACAAATGCTGCACACGTGTACAGGATGAATCATCTGACGCTGGAAAGATTCTGAAGGACAAAGAGCGAAACACGCACCTTGTAGAAGGTGCTGTGTCTCTGAACAACCACCCTCAGTGAGAGACCAGGGAAAGTGCCAGAATGGAGGAAATGTATGCACATGTGCTAGGAAATATGTGCTAGGGTTGGGGTGGGAGGGGCAGGGGATGAGTGCTGCCTGCTGGGGGCCGGACACTGATTCAGGAAAAGGCTCGAGTTTGCTCAAGATCCACAAGACTAAGTGTGGGGAAATGGCTGCTGAGCAAAAGCCTTTTGTGAACCGCAGATTACACCAAAGGGTCAAGGCCACTCAGCATCACAGTGAGTGACGAGGCCACATGTGTGGCCACCACAGCTGCGAACAAGCTGCCCGTTTCCCTTACGGCGGGGAGGAGGGGTTATCTGCCGCAACAGATAAAACAAACATAAAACTAGTTTCTTTGGGGGAAGGGGTTACCAGCAAAAAGAGGTTCCTAGTGTTAAACCTGGTAAAATCTAACTCACACTCCAAATGATGGGAAAACGCTCAGGGACTCAAGTTGAAACCTCCTCCCCTTTCAATTCAACATGTCAAAGCCCTCAAACAAACACAACACAGAAGAAAAGGCTGAAGGATGTCAAATATTTGAGGCTGTGGTGATGACAGGGACTTTAGTTGCAATAAAAAGCCAGACTGGTGTCAAGATCCGGGTCTGCAGCTGTACGTGAGAACCATCTTTTTAAATTTATTTGTGATAAAAAAAGAAGAACGCCAAAATGCAAACACCTCTGGCAAATTTAAGATGAGTCAGGACCAACGCCGTTAACACTACACTTTTCCTGTGAATCTTAGATCGGTGTTGACAGCCTGTGTAATGTCCCTCTGGTCTGATGACCAAAGCCCTTACCAGCAGCCTTCGGGAAGCTGCCTTCTGGGCCATCCAAGGCTTTTCCCTCCCACTGGAAACTGCGGGCTGCTCAGGAACCTGATGTTACACAGCCACGCGGCAGGGATGTGCCCAGGTTAAAAGTGGACTGCCGTCAGGGTCCCATCTGGCACCTCCCACCCCCCGCCATAGTCAGGCTCCCAGAAGGAAGGCCCCAGCATGAGTCCAGTCCTCAGCAATGACTTCTGCCGCCAGGCAAACTGCACAGTGCCCCCAGTACCACCGGCAAAAATGGAATGAGAATGAGAGGAGGATGGGAAGGACAGGGAGAGAAAGAGATGAAAAATTAGGAGAGGAAGAAGGAGGAAAAGAAAAGGGGGACTTCAGGGAAATTGGCCAAGAATGACCAAAGATCAAAAAAACAAGTCCTTCTTATCACTGGTTTCCTAATTTCCTTTCAGCCACCATAGTCTACTTTACTTTCTCGAATGATGGACAGCATTCCCTCTATTTTGACCATCAAGTTACACAGTAAGCACTGAGATTCTCATCTTAACTGGAACTACATCAATGAGGAATCATCTAGTTTTGCTCTTTTCAGCCGTTAATGCCTACCTTATCTATTTAGCCATGCTTTCACCATTTTCAACTGCATATTTAACATTTCGCAGCTTTCTTTACAAAGATGTAGCTTCCAATAGGAATAAAGAAACTGCCAACTTTTTTGCTGGCCATGCCTGAAAGCATTAAGGTTGTAAATAGTATTTTAATCCTGGAATGAAGAATAAAAAAGGGGAGAAAAGTACTGCCATCATTGTTTGAAAAAGAAACTTGGGTAGCACTTAGAAAGTTATTTAAAAAGAAAAGAGAGATTGAATATACCTTTTGGGGACAAAAATGCCTGCAAGCCTGCTTGGAAGGCTGGGGGAAGGAAGCAGTTTCTCAGCTGGGGGTGGTCACGGGTTGGGTGGGGGCAGTTTCCCGAGGGGAGTGGGTATTTGGAAACACTGAAATGGGTCGGGGCGGCGAGGATTTGGTCTGGCATTTAAGGGAGCAGCTGGGGATGCTGAGTGTCCTATACTGCCTGGGCCATTCCCGCAAAAGGTAGGTTTCTCCTGCCCAAAATTACCAATAACATCCCCAAATGGAAACACTGTTCAAATGTCTTGGACTAACTTCTCAGGAAGCTACTAGGGCAAGTGGGAAGGCACCAAATCAAGGTGATCTCAAGTGGTCTCCCAGTCAGTCTCAAGTTCAACACACGTGATTCTCTGCACAGCCCCTATCACCACGTGACATTTGCTTGGGTGTTGTTTACTACCCATACCTTCCTACCAGAAAGTAAGGTCTGTAAATGCTGGGGTCAAGGCTTGTTTTAGTTCACCGAGTCCACAGTCCCTGGAAATCCACCCACCAAACACATAGTGGGAGCTCACCAAACCATTAAGCTGGGCCCCCCACATGTGCTCAAGTCCCCTGACCCCTGCCCGTACTCACCAGGCCGAGGGGGATATGGCCACCGCCAATGTGGGGCAAGTTCCCTCTGCCAAGCAGACCTCCACGTCGAACACCAGGGCCCGCTCCTCGGGGATGGCCACGGGTTCGGCCTCCCCCGCGGGGCCGTACCGGGTCCAGCCCTCCGCCCAGGCCCAGCTCGGGGGCCGGGGGGCCAGCTGGGCCTGCAATAACAAGTTGGCCGCCTCCAGGTAGGGCAGGCTCTGCTTCTGGGCCAGGAGGCGGAAGTGCTGGTCCAGGCTGCCCCCGTAGAGGGGCGGCAGGCGCAGCTCCACGTCGGGCAAGGGCGCGGCCGGCTGCCCCCAGAGCCCGTGCTTCTGCAGGTGCTCGACGCTGCGGCGCACCGCGGCCTCGCCGGGCATCTCCCCGCCGTGCCCGAAGATTTGCTCGTGAAGCCCTCTCGAGAGCATCTGGATGTGCAATGGGTTGTGCCGCAGCTGCCCGCCCTCCGAGGACGGCACTGGCCGCGGCGGCGGCGACGGCTGCGGCGGCTGCGGCTGCCCGTCGCTGGGGACGGGGCCGGAGGCGGAGCTGGAGACCCAACGCCCCGGAGCTGGAACCGGCCCTGGCCCGACGGTGGCGCCGGCCACCTTCCTCCAGAGCAGGCGGCTCATGGTTGGTGCAGGGAGCCCCCCGCTGGGAGTCAGCACACCTGGCTTTGGGCTCCAGCTTGGCAGCTTCTACTGGCTGAGAGACGTGGAGAGAGACACGTCCTGTCTCTGTTTTCCTGTCAGTGAAATGGTTCTGACCATGCCTGCCTTCCACCCACAAATCCTAAAGAAGACAGATGATATACAGTGTTACTAATGACACACGTAACATGTGTGATATTAACAGCCATCATTCCTTAAGCATCTTCTGCGGCCCAGGCAGTGTGCCAGGCGCCTTTAGGTACATTTTCTCAGTGAATCATCAAACAACCTTGGGAAATAGCAATACCCCTCCTGAGGAAAACTGAGGTTCACGTAAGTTCATCAGGGAAGGTGAGAGACGTGGTTAAGAGGGCAAACTCTGAATAGGAGGACGCGGGTTTGAATGCTGGCTCTGGCTCTTACGAGACGTGTGACCTTGGGCAAGCTCCTTAGGCCCCAATTTCCTACTCTGTAAAATGGGGTTACGGATTCTACCTGTCATACAGGGCTGCTGTTTGGGTGACACAGGGCAAACACGCCGCGCGGCCCCGCCCTCGGCAAGTCCTCGGCAAATGGTGGCTGCCTTTATCGCAACCGCCGCAGCCCGAGGGCCTAGCGCCTTTAGGAGACAGCGCCCGGATTCGAACCCGTCAGGTGGGCCGCCGTCCCGCGGGGCCCCGACCCACGCCTGAGCCCGGGCCCAGCAGGCCGAGGGCGCCCTGCAGGGGGCGTCGGCAGCGGCCCCCGCGCTCCCGGCCGCCCGCCCGCCCGCCCGCTAGCCTGAGCCCGGCGGCCGCGCCGCGGTGCGCCCTGGGACCAGCCTCCGCCCAGCTCAGGGCCTCGCTCCCTGACTGGAGAGGGAGGGGCCGCGCCGCCGCTCAGGGACCCGGCCTCCCCTCAACGGCGAACCCGCCGGAAACCTCAGTCCGCCCGGTGCTTCCTGGTCTGCGGCTCCCGACCCCAGGCCGGCGACGCGGCGTCTCCCTCCGCGCGGCCTATGCAGCCTCGGGGTGGCGTGTGGCCTGCACCGAAGCAGTCCGCCTCGCTGGCAGCCGCAACTTCCCGTCTGCGCCCCGCTCACTCCCGCCGCTACCCGAGAGGCAAGAGGGAGGCTCCCAGCGCGACCAATAGGAGAGCCAAAAGTGGACCGGTCCGCCCGCGGGGTGGGGAGGAAGGACTTCCGGGTGGGCCTTCCCTGAGGAACTCTGGGAACCAAGGTCCAACCTCCCCTGTTCAAGAAGCAGATGGATTCGTCCTGGGCAAGCCGGTGGGCGGTAATAATACTTTTTAGATTGTCTAAAGAGGATAAACTGTCGAGCGGCCGCGTGGCCTAATGGATAAGGCGTCTGACTTCGGATCAGAAGATTGCAGGTTCGAGTCCTGCCGCGGTCGTAGGGGTCATTTACAATTTTTGCCTTATTCCTTCTTGGGAATTAAATACCGGAACAGTACGAAACGCTGTCGCCGATTACCACCTCACGTGGAAGTCTGGGAACACCAAGATCTGCCGAAGTAACTACCCCCACACTCCACACCCAGTATGACCCACTGAAATTGCTCCCTTACTTGCCCTGGGGGCGGGAGTAGTGGTATTTTTCTAAAATGTACCTTCCGGGCTCATACCCCCACGCTGGTAGAGTGGGGGGGGGGGCATCCTACGCGGAAACCCCGATTTTAAATCAACTGATAAGTGGGAATAACAGAGATTCACGTTTGAGGGGAACACCCTCCCTCTCTTCATCCTGGGCAATTCTGATGGGTAAAAATACTGCCTTTCGTTGAACCCGAATCTGCCACCGGTAGATTAAGCCCTCGCCCCGGCGCGTCCGGCTCCCCCGCGCCCGAGGAGCTACCAGAGGTTGCCTTCCAGTCTTTGCGGGCTCCTATCTCTGCATCCACCTCCTGTTGCTCCAGGTGCCTCTGATAAACTGCAAAGCGCCGCAGAATAAGGCCCACGTGGATAACGAGAGCCTGGGAGTTGGATGCTGGAGACCCAGGAAAGCAAGGCTCAGAGAGATTTGAAACAGACCTGAGGACACACAGCTGACTAGGGACAAAACTCAGGCCTCACAAAAAGTGGACGCCCACCTCCCAGGCCGTGCGTGTGCCAGGACACCGTGAACTGACTTGAAAAACCGACTTCGGTATTTTTCAGGGGTGTGGTTTGGGGATACCCAGGGAAACACACTCCTCCGCCTGTCCTGCGGACTGATCCTGCCCAGAGAGGCGGAGAGAAGCCCCAGACCAAGGCTTGTGAAGGTTGCACTGGCATTGAACCTAGATCCTTCCATACATTTCCCTTTTCTTTAAGTATGAAATATTGTTTATACATTGTTCTAGATGTATTTAATATACACACAAATGTATTTTTTTTCTTTCTTTTGGCAAAAAATACAAGCAAATGAAAATTCAGTGTCTTAAAATCTGGGCTTTTTCACATAACCTTGTACCACTGATATTTAACAAAATGCCGAGAGAAGAGGTTCTCAGTTTAAATCAGGGACTCCCTAAATGGGGAAAACATTTTCATTATTTCTTCTAATCTCCTACTGCAATTTAGCATTTCCTTCAATTATGAGGTTAGGCTACCAGCCACAGTAGTATCAGCAGCACCTGGGGCTTTGTCCCCAGTAGCAATCACAGATATGTCCATGACACATTACAGTTGCTGCAGATTTTTCAAAATATTGTTTACACTCATCTGTACTTCATTTCTTCTTTTTTTTAAATTGGGGTATAGTTGTTTTACAATGTCGTGTTAGTTTCTACTGTACAGCGATAAGTATCCCCTCTTTTTTGGATTTCCTTCCCATTTAGGTCACTGCAAAGCACTAAGTAGAGTTCCCTGTGCTATACAGCAGGTTCTCATTAGTTACCTATTTTATACATGTTAGTGTATATATGTCAATCCCAATCTCCCAATTCATCCCACCCCCCCCCCATTTCCCCCCTTGGTGTCCATACATTTGTTCTCTACATCTGTGTCTCTATTTCTGCCTTGCAGACAGGTTCATCTGTACCATTTTTCTAGATTCCACATATATGCATTAATATACAGTATTTGTTTTTCTCTCTGACTTACTTCACTTTGTATGACAGTCTCTAGGTTCCTCCATGTCTCTACAAATGACCCAATTTCATTACTTTTTATGGCTAATATACACTCATCTGTACTTCAGAATAACAGTGTGGTAGGCCACTGCCCTGATCTCCTTTTTCATGAGTTAACAAAAAAATTACATATTATATCATCTATTTGTTTTTTCTAATATTTCATTATCTTTGTTTTCCTTTGTAATCCTATGTGTTTTATGCATTTAAAAAACATTATTCTTAGAAGGTGTCTATGGTACAAAAAAGCTAAGCTCTCTTGCCCTACCTGAATGTCACTTCCGGGGATGGTGTTGCTGGACCTGCCTGATATCCATTAAGAGAACAGCCCTCCCCATAGGTTCAGTGTCAGGAAATGTCCAGCAGGATGCCTGCGCCTCCCAGAAGCTACTTCAGGACAGTCTGATACCCTGGCCCTGGAATCAGAATCTTCAGCAAGAATAAAACTGATTGACACTGATTCCTGCTGAGGGAGGGTACCCGGAGGCATGAGCACTTCCTGCCCAGCTGCACTGTTTCCAGGGTTTTGAGCCCAGCTCCCCAACCTTCCCTCCCGTCTTTTCCGGGAGCTCCTGTGAGAGTGTGTCCTTCTAGAAAAGTCTATTTTTACTAGTAATACCTGAGAAGCCACGTACATTTCCCTACAATTCCCTGGACCTCTCCTCCCACATAGCAAGAGACAAATTTATTAGGAACCCCCTGTCCAAATTGAAACACTGTACTTTTTTGGAAAGCATGTACCTCAGTTGTAACAAAAGCTGATTTTTTTTTAAATCTCCCCTTCCACTGTTGTAAATGCCCAGGAAGACTGACCTTGTGTCTCACTGGATGCTCTGCTCCAGGCCCTGGCTGGAGCTTGGTAATAACAACAGCACTTATTAGATGTCAGTTTCTGGCATCTAATTAATTAATCCTCGCATTGACCCCTAGGATAGAGGTACTATTATTATCCCCTTTTACTGATGAGGAAACTGAGGCACAGAGAGATAAAGTAGGGCACTTAAAGCCTGACAACGGGTAAGTGGTAGAGCTTCCCCAAGATTTGAACCCAGGGAGACCTGCTCTAGGGGCAAGGGTTTCAATAACTGCGTTACACAGTAAACACCCACTCACCCTGAAAGCTGAGGCCCCCAGCTCCAAGGTTATGTGCCAGACATGGGCTGGTGCTGGAGATGCAGGCTGGTGCAGACTCTGCATCACTGCTGCTGACTAAGGGACTCTTCGGTCACGGCCTGCTCCTCCAGGGTCCCTCTAGTGAGCTTACTTCCTGGTGACCGTTTTCTGTCGTGTTTGCCAAGCCCAGCTTCAGCAGTTTCTGACTCAGAGAGAAAATATCACTGTTCTACCTCTATCAAAAGCTACCACTGCCAAATGAAACAGGCTAAACATTTTAGGGTACCATCTGCTTTAATCCTCTCAATAACCCCTTTGGGACTATTGGTACGTAGGTACTATTATTATTCCATTTTACAGAGGAAAAAGGAAAAAGTCTCCAGTAACAAGTATGAGGTTGACTCACTTATCCAAAAATTACACAGTGAGCGCAGGGCCTGGAATAGGACCCAAGCACTGTATGATTCCAAACCCACCAGGCATTTCTGCAAGCCCACTAAACACCCCATGTGAGAAAGGGAGTCTGAGAAGACAGAAAGCCAACACTGATCCTGGATTTGCTACGGGCTCACACCAGAGTGACTGGCGTAAGATCCCAGGTCATGCTAATAGCTGCCCCAATATTTGTCAGAAGGCAACATGAGTTTATTTTTATTATTTTTTTAACACTTTATATTTGTATCTGAGTGATACAGGTCTTTTTTTAAAAAAACTTTTTCTTTTATATTGGAGTATAGTTGACCAACAATGTTGTGATAGTTTCAGGTGTACAGCAAAGTGATTCAGTTATGCATATACATTTATCTATTCTTTTTCCAATTCTTTTCCCATTTACGTTGTTACATAATATTCAGCAGAGTTCCCTGTGTTATACAGTAGGTCCTTGTTGGTTATCCATTTTTAATACAGCAGTGTGTACAACATGTGAGTTTATTAATATTTTTCATGAGTCTTCCTCCTTTGTGCTTGACCAGTGGGACCCCCAAGGGAGTTGAACAGGAGGAACAGGATGAAGAAGGGGGGAGGGGAGGGGTCTTTTAACCAAATATTATTTACCACGCAGTTCATAAGTCTCCTTATCTGTAAAATGGGGACGTTATAGCACCAGCACCATGGAATTGCTGCAAGGGTCAAATGAGCTCTACGTGTAAAGCATTGAGAACAGCGCCCGGCCCAGAGTAATCGCTCACAAAGTGTAAGGTGTGATTATTCTTATGTCAGCACCTCCATAAAAGCTGTGCCAGCACTATGAGCACCTCCAGGGCATTTGTCCCTGAAATAACCACACCTGTGCTACCGGACTTCAGAAAGCAGAAGGCGACCATCTCTTTTGAGCTGTTTCTAGCAAAAACACATGGGAAGGGGAGGGCTCGTTTGGGGTCAGCTCCTGCCGTGCCAGGTCTCCGTCCACCACCTGTGGGATCAAGTTGGCATGTGTGTAAAACTGGGGATGAGAGGTGTGGGCTATTTTCAAAATGTGCTTCATATTTCAGAGGGGTAATTGTTGATGTCAAACCTGTGTAGTTTAAGGGAAAAAGGGAATTAATGGAAATGCAAATCCTTGGTCTTGTGGATGAGAAGCTTCCTGACCAGAAGAGACCGTGCCCTGTCCATTTGTGTGTCCCTAGCATGGAACCTGGCACATAGAGGTGGACGCTTATTGTCTCCCTCCACCCCACCCCACCCCTGGCCAACACCAATAGTCCCTTCCTGACTCCTGGCCAGGGCTGAGGAGCTGACTCAGTCCCCACAGCCAGGGACTGGGCTTATTAATGACGCCGAGCCAAGCAGGCATTCCACCAAAAAGTGAACAGTATTTCCTTACCATCAAATAGCCCGTCAATGTTGAAATTTCCAATGGCAAGAGCCCCTTTTTGCTTTAGCTCATTTGGGTTGATTTCCTGTTGCTTGTGATGCAAAGAACTCTCACGGATTAAGTATTCATTAAATATTTGCTGAATAAATGATCGAGCTTTTCTTTTTTTATCTCTTTAGCTAAATTTCACCGAAGTAAATTTCACCAAGATAAGACCAGGCCATACACAAGATTCTCCACAACAATTTATGATACTGGAGATATCTCTGATACAGAGAAGTATTTAAAAAGAAAACTTGATTTATTTCTACCATAACTTGAAAACTATCACATCATAAATATAATTTTAATATATACAGCTATAGAATACCTAATTTATATAGTAAATATACATTGAATGTATAATTCAACATATAAAATTTAAAAATAACAGACACCAGCAAGAAATTCAGCCGGTTTACAAAAATCCACACCTGAAAATAAGTTCCTCCCTCAGAAGAATGGAACATTATGAACACTATATAGTAAGGAGACACTCAGTTAACGTATCTTAGTTTAAGATAAAGTTGAGATTTTTGGGCTTCCCTGGTGGCGCAGTGATTGAGAGTCCGCCTGCCGATGCAGGGGACACGGGTTCGTGCCCCGGTCTGAGAAGATCCCACATGCCGCGGAGCAGCTGCGCCCGTGAGACATGGCCGCGAAGCCTGCGCATCCGGAGCCTGTGCTCCGCAACGGAAAAAGATGAGGTTCTTGGTCAATAAGACAATTTCATTCTTAAAACGTTGATGTTAATCAGCCCCAAGCCATCTCAATCCACATGTGCATGCCACGAGAAAGGCAACTGAACTGGCTTCTCTGATATACATTTGCATACTTGTACATACTTCACATACTAAACAAATGCCAACTTCTGGAAGTGACATTTCTACAAATCACTGAAAAAAAAGTCCCCACAAGGATCCATCCTGGGGGCCATGGCATCAGTGCAGTGTGTCCTTCCAGACAGAGAAGGGCAGAACCTTCAGTTCCTGAGGGATTGAAATATCCATGGGCTCCAGGGCCCTGTGGCCTGTTTTGCCAGCTGCAAAATTGCGAATCCCATGTCCTAATCTATTAGATCCCGGCCAGGCCCGGCTTGGCGAGCAGTGCCCCCTGTGGGATGAGCACAGCACCACCCACGGAGCCTTGACCTGCAGTGACTACTCCGCCCACCCGCCAGAGATGGTAAATGGGTTTCTTGCCATTTGTTTGTCACTAAAGATTTTAAGCTCAAAATATAGGCTGTGGGATTAAAAGAGATGCATATTTCTCTCCTGCAGAGACATTTCCTTAAGTTGCACTAAACTCTAAGCACCTAGAACTTTTGTGGAGATTGTCTTGCTCTCCTGTTAAAAGGGGACAGACCCCATCCCATCCCAGGTACAAAAAAAGGTTTAAGTCATTCATTCATTGGGGGATAAATGAGAGCAAGACTCTCTGAGATCAGGTGTTTACATGTAGGGGAACATCCCAGGTATCCTGCTTCTGGAAGAAAATGGTCATCTTGCCTTGGCATTCAATTGTCAGGGTTTCGAGACCAGATTCTGTCTGTTGTCCTTCAGGGGAAATTGTAATGTCTGGTAATTGTAATGTGCCATTCAGTTTAGATTGGTCTGGTTATTTATTTATTTAGTCCCTCCCTGCTTTGTTCCAGAAACACTTTCAGGTGGCAGAGGTTAGTTTCAATCACATAATCATTACCGTCGGAGCATAAAGCCGGGAAGCAGCTCAGGTTGGCATCTGGTGGGGTCAGTGGCCATGGGGGGGATCCTGCCAGGAGGCTCACAAAGGCCTGCCATGCCCAAGGCCCCATCCCCAGCAAACCAGCTGTGCTCCCCTGGCCACAACTGGCTGGACTCAGGCAGGTACCTGAGTCAAGGTAGCTGTGGACCAACCAGGTCTGAAAGAGACTAAATGTCGATGAGGTGACGCTTAGCCCATGGGGGTGATCCAAACCAGATGGTGACCAAGCGTTCTGATTGCATCCTCTTTCAGGAAGCGTGCAGGGGCCATGAACATTCTCATCTGAGAACACAAGATGCCCAAGGTCACCAGAGCTACTGCTGCAACCACATGGTGATGAGCCTGGAAGGCCATCCCAGCCTGGGAAGCTCAGGCAGCTCTCCCCATGACATTGGAGTGCCACACTGATGCAAAGTTGAAGGCGTGGCTGTGATTGTGGCAGGATGGTCGCTTTGCTAGAGGCCCAGTTCTGGAAGTCATTCTGGAGGCCCAGCTGAGAGCCCACCCACCAGCCCTTCCAAAGATCTGTAAGCACCTAATTCCCTATACTAAGTGCCTTTTGTATTAAAATATCTGGAAAGGTCTCTGTTTCCTGAAACTGAACCTGACTGATGCCAGGACCCTCCTCTGGGCTCCCAGCGCACCCTGTGGTGTGGATCACATGGCCATGGTGGCTTAGCTTCCCCCCGCCCTCACCCACACACCCACCCAGCTGTGAGCTCGCTGAGAGCCGTGTCTGGTTTCTCTCGTATCCCCAGCACCCAGCACAGAGCCTGCAGGAAGGAAGTGCCCAATCCATATATGTTGCGCGAACCAGTGAATCTCCCCAGTGAGAACAAATTCTTTTCACCTTCATATCCGTATCATTCAGAGTAGGAACTAGGAAACACTCTGGTTATTTCAAGCAAAATGAGATGTGGTACAGAACTTCACCAGCAAGAATAAAGATGGCTGGAAGGGCTGGCATAGTGGGTGTTAGAACGTGACTTGCTTCAAGGTCACGCTACTGCAGCTGGGATCTGGAGCCAGATTCTAGAGGACAGGAGGCCACTGTTGCCACGGCTACCACCGTTGCTGCCACCACAATGCAAATTCAGTGACTAGAGAGTGACACACCGAGTTGGGCTGCGACAACAGTCTTGTCCGCCAGAGCTGGTCTGTGCCAGGGCCACAGGAAGACGGCCCCTGCCTCTCTTTGGCCTCTCAAATCTCTCATGAGTGTATCTCACAAGCAGAATATAAATCACACCCAGAACCATAGCTGCAAGGGCATCTGGGAAATGCACACTGGCTCCCAGCACTAAGGGCAGGGGTTGTTTCTTCATTACCCTGGGCCCGGCTCATGCTCAGAGGACAACAAGTGCTCCATCCATGTTTCTGGCCAAGTTCTCCGCCAATTTCTGTGGGTTCCCAAGAACGGGGATCTAGGAGAGGGACTTCCGGGCTACCCTTAAAAGCTGCCAGCAAACGACCAGCGCTCCCTGACCCCTACTCACAGGAAGGGAGAGGCCGCAGGGAAGAGCGGCTGAATGCCTGGGCCTGGGGCCTGCGGCACCTCAGCTCAGCGACCGGCAGCATCTTGGAAAGCAGAGGACACAAGCTAGCAGGAGGGCAGGTCTGGACCAGGCAAACAGAGGAACCCTGGGGACCTTGCTGAGGAAGCCTGATGGCTCCAGACAAGGGGGCTGCCCAGTGTGAGGGCCCTGGGCAAGGTGTGTAACCCCAGGAATCCACAGCGACAGGGCTCAGCTGCCCCTCCTTGGGTTTGCAGGGAGACTCAGTGACTCCCAGCTGGAAGCAAAGGCCGCTGAAGTGTGACTGGGCTCCGAGAGGCAGGACCCCAGGGGAAAACTGTGCCCCCACTGCAAGGGTCAGAGAGCAAAGGTGGCTGCTCTGACCCCCCGGCACGGGGCTCCTCACGCCTCAGCTATCGAGGTGGGTGGGATTGGGCTGTTCTGATTCGGCACCTCCGAACCACAGTGGGTCGGTGTGTGTCTGGTTCCTTCAGCAACCCACGCCTGGCAGAGAGCAGACTCTGACCACACAGTCCAGGTGCCCTAGCCTCCTGCCAGTCCTGGGTCTGATGGGCTAGGAGGAGTCCTGGGGGTGGGGGAGGCCACAATGAGGCCAGCCCTCCGGATTGGAAGCTAAGCCCCAGCAGGGCGGGGTGGGAAGGGGAGGGCATCGTGGAAGCTGCTGACACACTCCAGCCCCAGGGTCACCCACGCCTCTCCGGGGGTTCAGCTTGGGAGGACAGAAGGGCAGGGGAGGCCGGGCCCACCAAGAGGCAGGCACACCCCCAGGACCAGATGGGAGCAACAAACACTGGCTCTTGGTCCTCTCCGTGACTCCGCTCCACCCTGGAAGTCCTGAGGGGAGCTCCAAAGGCTCTTTGCCTTCCCCAGAATGCAAGAAACTGACACCATCCATGACCACCTCCAGGGGGCGGCGACACAGGGAGACTTTTCACTTCAATCCTGCAGTAGCTTTTGAATTAGGAATGGTGGACTTGTTATTGGTCAAAAATCATACATTACACTAAACTTTACAAAGAAAAAGAAGTCATTTTTCTCCCGCCATACGTTATCTACTTCCATGTTTAACACACATTCACCTTGACCACAGGGGACAGTCAAATCACTACAGCTCCTCGGACAGGACCCTCGGTGTTACTGCTCTCCACCCAGCCCGTGCACACACCCTGCCGCCCACAGGTGGTCTGTAAAGAGCTGCAGGCACCACCTTGGCCACAGGGACAGATCTAAAGGTGGCAGGTGAGCCAAAGGGGCCCCATCAGGCTCTTTGCCTGGGATATTTTTAAACGGTAGCTAGAAGAGAGGGTCAGGTGTCAAATCTGCTGCAGCCATGCACCTGTGATGTGTCGAAAGCTGGTCTGACCCGCGGGGAGAGGAGAGGAGAGCCGGACGAGACCCCAGTGACGTCAGGTTCCTGTCATCCCTTCCCTTTCTGCAGTTTGGCTGTGTGAGCCAAAAAATTCCCACTTTGTCTGCCAAAACTGGTTTGAATCAGGTTTCTGGTGCTTGAAGCCAGAAGAATCCTAAGTGACTGGCCTTTCCCTTTGTAAAATAAAGGGGCTAGACAGGCTGGTCTCTGGGGTTCCTGGTGGTTTTGGCATCCGGGGTCCCTGTGCCCTGGAGTGAGCCGGGGTCTGGCCTGGATGTGACATAGACCATTCCCCTCCATGTCAGGTAGAATGGTTCATTCTTGGGACACTGCATTCAGGAGGATGGACCAAATGAAGAAAAGGCATTTGGCCACCTTCTCTGGCCCTATCCTGCCATTACCTACCCTGCTGCTGGGCCAGCCAGCTGGGGGGAAGTGGACACACAACCAAAGCCTCTCTGAATAGGGAATCAGCGCATGTTACTGCAGATAAGCCTCACAAGCCATGACTTTCCCCTTCTAGAGATGAGGACACTGAGGCCCAGGGAGATCCAGCATAATTTGCTTGAGGTCACATAGCTTAGACAGGTAGAGTCAGGATTCAAACTCATTTTTTTCATAGACCTCTACTTGGCATTGCCACAGGCCTTCCAGGTCCTCTAGCCAGATCCACCTGGAAGGGAAGAGAAAATCCACTCTTTTCCAGGGGCTTGGCCCCCAGGGGTCCCGAAGCAGCACTGACTCCATGGATGTCAGCAGGAAGTGTCAAGGTGAGAGGCCTGAGTCAGTGTAGGTCACGTCCAGCACTACGTGGCCTCAGCAGGGGACCTCTGAGAACTGCCATCGCTCATCTGTAAAATGGGGAGAAATGCTTCCTTTGCCTCCCTCACGATCAGGTGAGCCCTCAGGTGTGGAAGCCTCAGGACACTGTTCAGCTCCCTGCCTTCGTCAGAGTTCTGTGTGCCTTGTGGGGAGAGCTGTGGCCTCCCACATCCCCTGGCCACAGCCCATGCCAAGGGCCACCTCCTGGGACCAGCTAGGCTGCTTCCATTTTATCTCTGCATGAGAGACCAGGGTGGCAAATGGAGTTAACAGGGGAGGTGGAAGCTCAACCGCTCCCCCCAACCCCTGCCTTTTTTTTTTTTAAGCAACTAATATTTTTTTCTGTTTACCACCCGCCTACACCAAAACCCCCCCGCAGACTAATCATAGAAATTTTAGAAAATATATCTTAATCAATATACAGTCAACACTCATTATTCATGGATTCTGTATTTGTGAAGTCACTTATTCTCTAAAATTTATTTGTAACCCCAAAACCAATACACACTGGGATTTGCACAGTCATTCTCCAACGTGGGCAGAGCCGGGAAAATTTTGAGTGGTGGAGCACTGGCGTTTCCAGCTGAGGTCCAGCAAGGCGGCATTCTGCCTTCTTGTTTCAGCTCTCAGATGCCAGACAAGTGTCCTTTTGGCAGTTTACGCAGGGCCACTTTTTTTTTTTTCACATCTATACGCTTTTTGTGGTGATTTCGCGCTTTGAAATGACCCCCAAGCCTAGTGGTGAATGAAATGCCGTCTGGTGTTCCCAAGTGGAAACAGGATAAGATGGGCCTTAAGGAGAAAATACGGCCATTCAATTAGCTTTGTTCAGGCATGAGTTATAATGCTGTTGACCCTAAGTGCAACATTAATGAACCAACAATATATATTAAATAAAATGTCTTTAGGTAGAAACATCCCCCAAACAAGGCTATACAGCTACCTGTTGATCCACTGAGAAAAATGCGGTGACCTGAGGCTGGCAGGAACCCAACCCCGTGTTGCCCTAGGAGCGCTGGTTCAGCCTTTGCTTCTTCCCCATTTTTGCAGGACTTTACAGAGCCTGACTACTGAATAATGAGAATCACCTGTTCACTAACCTAGAGGGAGGGCGTGATATTCACTTCAATGAAGACTGAAGGTTGCACAGTACTGAGTATAGGATGATCCCATATTGTACAAAGTAAAATAAATAAAGCAAAGTTAAAACAAACAAGAAAAAGTCCTTCACCTGTGTGTTTGATGTTTGCTGGAACTTGGAATAAAGAGTGGAGAGGTTCAACCTGACTTTCCTGGGTGGAGGGAGAACAAGGTGTGTGTGGGGGATGATGAAGTCTTTTCTTTATACACCTCTGCCTTGTTATGAGAGGCGTGTGTCACTTTCGTAATTTTTAAAAGTTTCATACAACAGAAAAAAATCAGTATCCCTTTCTCCTGGTGGCGCCACCTTGTGGGCACATCTGGAATTACTGACATTAGTGATCCTCGCTCTGACAGGTGTCAGCCGGGACCCCAGCCCTCAGCCCCAGGTGCTCCTCAGAGCCTCTGGGGACATCTCACATGGGTTCAGGGACAAGCCGCACAGTTTGTCAACCCATCGAGGCCTCTATGCATGCCAGCTGGCCCCCAGCACGGTACCCTGAGAGCCTGGCTCCTCTGATGGGAAGATGGAGAGCGGTCATTCCCCAAACCACAGGGAACTTTGAAGGGTGGTCAGCGTGAGTGGTTAAAAGCTGGGTTCTTAGCACTGTGTGACCTTTGATGAGTTACTCAACCTCTCTTGGCCTCAGTTTCCTCGTCTGTAAAATAGGGATGCCAGGGGTACCTATGCATCAAAATCAAAGCAAACTGCTTGGCAAATACCTGGCCCCTTGTAAAGACCATGAAAGCTAGCTATTATTATTGTTATTACAGAATTTATAAACTTTCAGAAGATTCCTGTGATGTTGTGATTTATAAGAAATGAACATTTGGTCCTTATCCATGCTTCCTGGCTCACAGCTCCCAAAGCCTTTGGAATTTCATGAGCAATGAAAGCAATGGGAACATCTTTTGCTATAATACTTGGTCTCCTTTCCTCAGTTCCTGAAATCACTTCAGAGCTATAAAAGTGAAATGGGTGTCTGATCATTCACAAGCCCCTTTCCACCACAACTGGCTTTATGTTAATGAGGCGACTTGGGGAAATCCTCTAAAGACAGGGAGCTGGTTGACAGAGGAAGCAGCCCTGAATAGACGGGTGGAACTTTCAGTCTCACTGTCAATTTCCAGGGAGGAGAGAGAGGCTGGAGGTGAAAGCAATCACCAATGGTCAATTAATTAATCAATCATGCCTGGGGCTTCGCTGGTGGTGCAGTGGTTGAGAGTCCGCCTGCAGATGCAGGGGACGTGGGTTCGTGCCCCAGTCCGGGAGGATCCCATATGCCGCGGAGCGGCTGGGCCCGTGAGCCATGGCCGCTGAGCCTGTGCGTCCGGAGCCTGTGCAAATCATGCCTATGTCATGAAGCCACCATAAAACCCAAAAGGAGAGGGTTCAGGGAGCTTCCAGGCTGGTGACCCATAACCCTTCCACATGCTACCTTGCCAGCCCCCAAACTCCGCAAACTTCACAGGGACAGAGGCTCCTTTATTCAGGGCCTCGTCCTGTGTAACTCTTCATCTGGTTGTTGATTCACATCCTTTAATATCCCTTGCAATACACCAGTAATCTAGTGAGTAAATGAGTTTCCTGAGTTCTGTGAGCCACTCTAGCAAATTAATCAAACCCAAGGAAGGGGTTGTGGAACCTCTGATTTATTTCCAGTTGGTCAGAAGCCTAGGTGACAACATGTACTTGCAACAGACATCTGCAGTGGAGGGTGGTCTTGTGGGACTGAGCCCTTAACCTGTGGAGTCTGATGCTATCTCCACAGTGTCAGATTGAGTTCAATAACAGGACACTCAGCTGGTGTCCAACAATTTTGTGCTGATGTGGGGAAACCACTACACACATTAGACTTGGTGATCAGAATCCTGGTTGGTGGGATTGTGGAACTAGAATTGTAGTTCCCAAAGGTCACATGAAAATACCCTTCTGGCTGTAAGTCCTGTTAGTCCACAAGGCCAGCCCAGACTGTATGAATCCCATTTAGACCCAAGCTGCCCCTCACCACCACCCCCATACTGACAAACAAAAAGAAGAGAATTCAAAGGGCTTCCCCAAGCCCATCACCCAGAGATAATCACTGCTGACGCCTTGGTGAGTGCACTTCATGAAGTTGGTATATTTGTACTTTTCACTACATGCAGTGGACCTACACCCGTGGCTTTCACCTGACACTACAGAGTGATTGTTTTTCTGTGCCCGCAGGTAATCATTTACACAAGAATACGCGTGACTGCCTGGACACTTGGCTGTTTTCCACTGACTTCTCGCTTCACTTGGATTTCCTCACTCCAGATGGTTTATGTGGATCTGTGGGCTCTGCCAAGGTGATGACTAACTGGTCAACAGGGCTGGGAGGTGCCCCTGTGGCACAGAAGGGTGGCATTGCTGCATTTCAATTCAGCTGAGATGCAAACACCCACAGACGCCACCGGCACAGGCTGCTGGGAACATGGCCCTGACATATGCCACAAAATCTCTCCTGATCTAGAACCAGCGTATATCTAGAACAAAAAAGGCTTTGGATAGATGAAAATAGGCCTTTGGGGAGATACGTCTTATGACCTGCTCTAGCTTGGAGTGAGATGATGCCTACTGCTGTCCCTGGCTGGCCACAGAGCAGGGACAGGACAGGAGAAATGCAAAAGAACAGAGCCTCTCTCCCCAGCCAGGCAGAAACTGGGGCCAGCATCAGTCTGGAGCAGTCTGAGTTTCCAGGGTGAATGTGGGACTTGATGGCTAAAAGGAGCCGATGGCAGATTTCTGAGCATGTGTGAGGTGGAGACAGGTGAGTGTGGATCAGGGAATGACAGAGGGTCCCTCAGGGAGCCACACCAGGTTTCAGAGAAGGAAGGGGGCGTGGAGCAAGAGAGTCCAGTGACCTGGTGACCAAGTAAGACCCGTGGACCTGGACCACATACCTTAGGACATGGATGGGCAGGGTCTTTGCATCGTGATGACCCCTCTGTCCCAAACCCACACTGGCCCCAGCAAGCTGGAGTTCACCAGCCAAGATGGGAAATGGGGGTGGGATGCAGCTCATCCATTATGGGTTAAACTGTGTCCCCCACAAATTCATAGCTTAAAATCCTAACCCCCAGTACCTCAGAATGTGTCTGTATTTGGAGACAGGGTCTTTAAAGAAGTAGTAAAGTAAAAATGAGGTCATTAGAGTGGGATCTAATCCAATTTGACTGGTGTTCTGATAGGAAGAGGGGATTAGGACACAGCCAGCACAGAGGAAAGACCATGTGAAGACACAGAGAGAAGTAGACAGCCATCTACAAGGAGGGAGGCCTCAGGGGAAACGAACCCTGATTTACTAAGTGCCAACTCCATGCCTGGAACTGTGTGAGGCATGTGGTCGCTGACAGGGAATCCACTGCTTGTACTTAGAGTGCATGCTCAGATGACCTCTACAGCACAAAGAGCTGGGCCACTTTGTTTCCTTCCCCTTCTTTACACACAGGATAGGATCGTGATTGTTGGTATTCTTTGGGGTGGCTATAGAAGGCTTTTGGAGGTTAAGCAGGGCCTAAAGCCACCCCTTGGCCGACCCCTCCTGCTGGTGGCCGGGGCCCCTGCCTTTTTACCCCGTTTGGCCCTCCCCCAGCCTGTCCAGTGCCCTGCACCGTACATTCACCCTCTGTTGAACACCAGAGGTGGCAGCCAGGAGCTCGCCCACTCTATGGGACAATGAGATTTCTCAACGTTTTTCTATGATCGCCTTTTTTTTTTTTTTTTTTTTTGCGGTATGCAGGCCCCTCACCGTTGTGGCCTCTCCCGTTGTGGAGCACAGGCTCCAGACGCACAGGCTCAGCGGCCATGGCTCACGGGCCCAGCCGCTCTGCAGCACGTGGGATCCTCCCAGACCGGGGCACGAACCCGTGTCCCCTGCATCGGCAGGCGGACTCTCAACCACTGCGCCACCAGGGAAGCCCTCTCTGATCGCCTTTTAACAGACATAAACATCTCTTGCTCTCCCCCACCAGTTGCACACACCATTGAGAATCAAGATCTTCTCCACAGGCCCCATCAGAAAAGAAGATTTAGTCCACCTTTACTTTCTATGGTTGTCTTGCCTAAACAATGCAGGATTTCATTTTCTCAAAAGGAAATTATTTTATATATTGGATATATAAAAATATAGCCAATGATGGATATATTTTTTAGGATGACATTCCTCCTCACCTAAAGGTTCTGATATGCTTCCCTTCCCCCTGCAATAAGCAACCCTGGAAGGAAGGACCAGGGCACCCCCTGGAGTAATGCAGTACCCAACCTGCACAACTGTGCATGGTGGCCCTGGCTCAGCAGGCAATTCTAGCTGAACAAGGTTGCTCTATAAGCTGTCAAAACTGGACTGTCATGGTGTAGGGACTGCAGTCACCAAGACAGGCAGAGATGCCTGCAGAGACAGAGAGAGAGTGCCTGCCTGGCTCCTTCTGAAGCCAGAGCAGGGACCTGAAACTCCTTGTTTCAGGCCTGAGGAAGGTATTCAGGCCTTGGCTGGCATCCCTTGGCCTTAGCTGGGAGGGTGACTTCAATCACCAAAAGGGACGGAGAAGCAGCCAAATCACAAGGGCTTGGCAGAGAGAAAATCAGGGCATGAAAGCAAGGAGATGGGAACCAGCAACCTATTAAAGGCTAAAATCAGGAGGGGCCTTCATAGTCTGGACACATAACACACAAGCTTTAACACAGTTCCTGAAGCCCCAGATGAACTGTAGCCTGAGGGCATCCCTCTCTGGTTCACCTATCCTCTTGGCTCTGTTTACATACCTCCAGCAACAGGGAGCTCACTACCTCAAGCAGTAAGCCCATTTCTTGTTTGGGCAGATCAAGTTACTGAAATCTCTGACTTGTGTAATCCTAGTATCTCAGAATGCACTCCGAAGGAGAGTGGGGCCATTGCTATAGTAAAAGCTGGCGGCTAACACGGACTGATCACTTACGTTCAAGCATTATCCTCAGCGCTATCTAACAATTGTCCCATTCAATCCTTTCAATAACCCCCATGAGGAGAGAACACCACTAGTCCCATTTTACAGATAGAAAAGATTCAGGTGCAAAAAAGTTATCAGTTGCCAAAAGTCCCACAGCAAATAAGTGATGGGTGGAGATGAGAGCAAGGACTATAATGTTGATCTCAGGCTCAGCATCCCCAGGGGTTATGCTGGGGAGCTCCAGCCCCCTCCTTGGCAGGTGCCACAGAGGTCAACACACATCTCCCTGGTGATGCCAGGAACGGCTCTGGAGTTGGCCACCCTGCTCCACTGCCCTGTGGCCTCTACTCAGTTGCTGAGCTGGGGTCTGGAGTGGCAGGCCTGTCCTCAGTGAACCTTTGGGATTGGTTCCTGCCATTGACCTGCATGTCCCTGGGCTGTTGGTCCCCCCCACCACCACCCAGGACCTGCACTGCCCTGGCTTGCCAGCCTTCCTGTGGTGGACCCCGCCGTGGTGCTATCAACATAAAGCCTGCCCCTGGCTTGGGGCATGTATTAGTCAGAGTTCTCCAGAGAAATATAACCAATAGGATAGATATATATTAAGAGATATAACATATATCAGAGAAAGAGAGAGAGGGAGAAGGAGAGGAGAGGAGAGAGAGAGAGAGAGAGAGAGAGAGAGAGAGAGAGAGACATGTATTTATAGATATGGGGGCTGGCAAGTCTGAAATCCCCAGAGCAGGATGTCAAGCTGGAGACCCAGGGAAGAGTTGATGCTGAAGTCTTGAGTCCAAGGCAATCTGGAGACAGAATTCCTTCCTCTTCACGGGACCTCAGTCTTTTTCTCTTAAGGCCTTCAACTGATTGGATAAGGCCCACCCAAATCATGGAAGATAATTTGCTTTACCCAAAGTCCACTGATTTAAATCTTAATCACATCTTTTTTTTTTTTTTTTTCGGTACGCGGGCCTCTCACTGTTGTGGCCTCTCCCGCTGCAGAGCACAGGCTCCGGACGCGCAGGCTCAGCGGCCATGGCTCACGGGCACAGCCGCTCCGTGGCATGTGGGATCTTCCCGGATTGGGGCACGAACCCGTGTCCCCTGCATCAGCAGGCAGACTCTCAACCACTGCGCCACTGGGGTAGCCCTAATCACATCTTTTAAAAATACCTTCACAGCAGCATCTAGACTGGTGTTTGACCAAAAAACTGGGTGCCAAGGTCTGACCAAGTAAACACAAAAAATTAACCATCACAGAGCAGTTCCGGCTTCTGGATGCATCCCATGCCGTTCTGCCTGCTCTTTCACAGTCTTGCCTTTCAATGGACAGCATCCCCTTGGTCTCCTCTTTCTAGGCCAACCCCTTCCCCAGCCTCTGCTGTTTACACAGCTTGAGGACCAAAGTCCCTAAGGCCCTGATCACTCTGTCAGTCAATGTCCCTTTTAAGTTAAGAAGCCATCTTTGGTCAGCTTCCCCCAAAGCAGACCCCAAGGCAAGGATCTGCAGGCTAATGAAGTGCTCCAGGAGAACTGGGAAGGGAGTGGGGGAAGCAGGACAGGGGAGGGGCAGAAGCCCAGCAAAGATGGGATTTCCAGCAAAGTCTCAGCCTCAGTGTATTTCTGCAGAAGGCCCTGGGATGTGAGTCACACCTCAGAGTTCGTCCTTGAGGGAGCTGGGCTTTCGTACTTCTGCACAAGATATCATTGGTTACAGGCTGCTCTGGGGCTGGAGTCGAGGCATAAACTCCCAGGCACTTCAGCCCTTCAGTATGCAGCTGACGAAGCTCCAGTCTTCTTTTTTATTGTTGTTGTTGTTTTGGGGGTTTTTTTGCGGTACGCGGGCCTCTCACTGTTGTGGCCTCTCCCGTTGTGGAGCAATAGGCTCCGGATGCACAGGCTCAGCGGCCATGGCTCACTGGCCCAGCCGCTCCGCGGCATGTGGGATCTTCCCGGACCGGGGCACGAACCCGTGTCCCCTGCATCGGCAGGCGGACTCTCAACCGCTGCGCCACCAGGGAAGCCCGAAGCTCCAGTCTTCTGAAGGAGCTTGCAGGTGCTTGCCCTGGAACGTCAGATGTTATGAGAGGAATAGGAGGGGAGCTGGACGGGGACCCAACAGTGTCCACTACAGTGCCCACCTGAACACAGTGCCCCAGGGTGGTGTGACCACACAGCTCTGGGAGACTAGCACGAGGCTGAGCCTCCTTGAGGGCAGGAGCCGTTTCTTTACCGCGGCACTGCCTGGTCTGTGTCCCCTTTTCAAGCAACATTTGGGAAATTAACAGAGGAAGGAACAAAAGTTATATCAATCAGGCACCTGCACAAGAACCAGAAACCACTCTGATACGTTAAGCGGAAAGGAATTTCAAAGAATTTAATGTAGAGAATTAGGCAATTATAAAACTGCTGGAAGGACTGGGGAAGCAGTTGGAGGCTAGACTTGTAGGAGTGACTCTCAGAATGCTGCAGAGCTGGCCTGCCAGAAGAGCTACACTTCCACCACTGTCTGGAAGGTAGGAAGTTAAGAGGTGGCCCATGGAACTGTTGACTTTAACAACACGCTGCTGCGGTTGGGATCCAGGAATCAAATAGTCACCACCCTTAACTATGAAAACACCTATAGAGTCTCAAGAAGCTGAAGACTGTACACTGGAACATGTTGCTGGAAGTCCCACATCTCCGCTGCATTGCTCAGAGGTGACCGGAATATGGCCCTGGCCTCACTTCCGCCTTGAAAATTGCTTCTATCCAGAATATGAGATGCCAGGGAGTCTGGATAAAGTCGTTTTAGCTTTCCAGTTTGCTTGACAGGAGGGGTTTGGGTCAGGGAGCTGGCAGGGGCAGAGAACAGAATCCTCCTCCAAGCAGGCCAGTGGAAAGGGGTTTATTGCAAGACTCTTCTGGGAGGGGAGGGGCAGAAGCCCTCTGAGAAAGTCTCAGGCACTCTCTCCCTGGAGCCCCAGAGCCTTTTCTCTGCTGACCTCTTTACCCATCTGCTCCATTCTCCTCTCAGCTTCTCCGCTCCCTCATCACCTGGACCGACACAGCACTGACTCCGTCAGGCTCATGCAGACCTTCTCAGCCTGGTCTCACTTCAGTGCTCAGGAGAGACTCAGGTTGAGCCAGGGATTAGTCCCGGTGAGCCAGTGGCCATGCCTGATAAAATCAATGGATCGTCAAGGGGAGGAGAGAATGCAGGAGGTGCAAACATGGCCACTTAGGCACATCTGGTCTTTTATCTGAAGGAAGATATGTCTGGGTAAGGTTTTATGGAGGAGGTGAAATTTGCCTAGAATCTAAAAGATACTCCAGGGCTTCCCTGGTGGCGCAGTGGTTGAGAGTCCGCCTGCCGATGCAGGGGACACGGGTTCGTGCCCTGGTCCGGGAAGATCCCACATGCCGCAGAGCGGCTGGGCCAGTGAGCCATGGCCGCTGAACCTGCGCGTCCGAAGCCTGTGCTCTGCAACGGGAGAGGCCACAACAGTGAGAGGCCCGCGTACCGCAAAAAAAAAAAAAATAATAATAATAAATAAATAAAATAAATAAATAACCTATAAAAGATACTCCAGAGGGACTTCCCTGGTGGTCCAGTGGCTAAGACTCCACGTTCCCAATGCAGGGGGCCTGGGTTCGATCCCTAGTCAGGGAACTAGATCCCACATGCTGCAACTAAGAGTTTGCATGCCACAACTAAGACCCGGTGCAGCCAAATAAATAAATAAGTATAAAATACACTAAGTGTATAAAAAACAAAATTACAAAAAAAAATTTTTAAATAAAAGATACTACAGATTCAATGCAATCCCTATCAAATGACCAATGGCATTTTTTACAGAACTAGAACAAAAAATCTTAAAATTTGTATGGAGACACAGAAGACCCCGAATAGCCAAAGCAGTCTTGAGGGAGAAAAACGGAGCTGGAGGAATCAGACTCCCTGACTTCAGACTATACTACAAAGCTACAGTAATCAAGACAATATGGTACTGGCACAAAAACAGAAACATAGATCAATGGAACAAGATAGAAAGCCCAGAAATAAACCCATGCACCTATGGTCAATTAATCTATGACAAAGGAGGCAAGCATATACAATGGAGAAAAGACAGTCTTTTCAATAAGTGGTGCTGGGAAAACTGGACAGCTACATGTAAAAGAATGAAATTAGAACACTCCCTAACACCATACACAAAAATAAATTCAAAATGGATTAGAGATCTTAATGTAAGACCAGACAATATAAAACTCTTAGAGGAAAACATAGGAAGAATACTCTGACATAAATCACAGCAAGATCTTTTTTGATCCACCTCCTAGAGTAATGCAATAGAAAAGAAAAATAGGGCTTCCCTGGTGGTGCAGTGGTTGAGAGTCCACCTGCCGATGCAGGGGACGCGGGTTTGTGCCCCGATCCGGGAGGATCCCACGTGCCATGGAGTGGCTGGGCCCGTGAGCCATGGCCGCTGAGCCTGCGCGTCCGGAGCCTGTGCTCTGCAACTGGAGAGGCCACAACAGTGAGAGTCCCGCATACCACAGAAAAAAAAAAAAAAGAAAGAAAAATAAACAAATGGGACCTAATGAAACTTCAAAGCTTTTGCACAGCAAAGGAAACCATAAACAAGACGAAAAGACAACCCTCAGAATGGGAGAAAATATTTGCAAACGAATCAACGGACAAAAGATTAATCTCCAAAATATATAAACAATTCATGCAGCTCAATATTACAAAAACAAACAACCCAATCCAAAAATGGATAGAAGACCTAAATAGACATTTCTCCAAAGAGGACATACAGATGGCCAAGAAGCACATGAAAAGCTGCTCAACATCACTAATTATTAGAGAAATGCAAATCAAAACTACAATGAGGTATCACCTCACACCAGTTAGAATAGGCATCATCAGAAAATCTACAAACAACAAATGCTGGAGAGGGTGTGGAGAAAAGGGAACCCTCCTGCACTGTTGGTGGGAATGTAAATTGATACAACCACTATGGAGAACAGTATGGAGGTTCCTTAAAATACTTAAAATAGAACTACCATATGACCCAGCAATCCCACTACTGGGCATATACCCAGAGAAAACCATAATTCAAAAAGACACATGCACCCCAACGTTCATCGCAGCACTATTTACAATAGCCAGGTCATGGAAGCAACCTAAATGCCCATCGACAGATGAATGGAAAAAGAAGATGTGGCACATATATACACTGGAATATTACTCAGCCATAAAAAGGAACGAATTTGGGTCATTTGTTGAGATGTGGATGGATCTAGAGACTGTCATACAGAGTGAAGTAAGTCAGAAAAAGAAAAACAAATATCGTATATTAACGCATATATGTGGAACCTAGAAAAATGGTACAGATGAACCGGTTTGCAGGGCAGAAATTGAGACACGGATGTAGAGAACAAATGTATGGACACCAAGGGGGGGAAAGTGGCTGGGGGTGGTAGTGGTGGTGGTGGGATGAATTGGGGGATTGGGATTGACATGTAAACACTGATGTGTATAAAATTGATGACTAATAAGAACCTGCTGTATAAATAAATAAATAAAATAAAATTCAAAAATTAAAAAAATCACAAGGAAATACACCAAAAAAATAAAAATAAAAAAATAAATAAAAGATACTCGAGAGAGGAGTATTACAGGCAGAAAAATGGTAGGTGCACACAGAGGCAGGGAGTGAGTGGTGCTAGAGTCTGGGCCTTGGGGAAATGAAGACATCTGGGGTGGTGGGAGTGTCGGGGACACAGAGAAGGGGACACAGAGAAAGGGACACAGGTCAAGTCACAGGGGGAGCTTGTATGCCTCTGAGAAACATGGGCTTTTATCCTGAAAATAGTAGAACCCCACTGAAGGATTTTAAGCAAGGAAGAGATATGATCAGACTGGCATTTTAGAAGGGTCCTCGTCCAGAAGCGTGGATGACACATTGGAGGGAGCTGAGTTCTGAAGTGGAGCTCCAGCCAGAAGACCTCTGAAATCATTCAGGTGAAAGAGGAGAGTTGGAAGTAGGGTGGCACACATCCAAAGCTGAATACTGGCTCCAGCAATTTTTAGCTGTGTGACTTTCAGCAAGTTACCTACCCCCTCTGAGTTTTGTCCCCGGAGGCATATAGTAGGAGGTCAGCACAGACTTGTTGAATGAATGTCAAGAACCTATCAAAATGTATGACCAGAGAGAAAGCAGAACACCATGCTGGGGCAGGCAGAGTTGCTCCTACCACTGGAGGTGTGAGCCTAGGGGGAATCTCAAGACTTTCCAAACCCTAGGGTTTGCCCACAGATCCCATCATTTCCTTTACCCATTTCTCATTCACCTTTGAAACAAGAGGCCCTTAGGCCTAATGAGAAGTTTTTTGTTTGCTTTTTTTGGGTTTGTTTTTTAAGTTTTCTGAGGTCCTACAGGTATGAAAGGGACTCTGCCTGAAAGGGAAGCTGCAGAGGTGGGAAGGGCGAGGCTGGGAAGTGACTGACACTGCCATGGAGAAAAGGGGCACAGCTTGCCTGGCTACAAGAACCCTTGGGAAGGTCCTGAGCCTGCCCTGTCCACCTCAGTCTCCATGGGACCTTCCTAAAGGAGGCCAAGGTAGCAGAGGCCCAAGTCCTAGGTAGGAGAGGAGGTGAACTTTAGGCTTGCTGACTGGCTGCCTCACTGGTGTCCCCATTACCTAAGTGTCTGTTTCCTGACAGGTGAGAGGACCCCATACACATGAGCGGCTAATCTGCATGGAGAGGCCTAGAGGAGCTAGCAGTGAAAATAGATGCCCGGTTCTCTTTAGGCTACTGCAACTTTGTCCCCTCTACCGAGACCCCAAACCATTAGGAGGCTTCTCTGCTCAGGCGGGAATGCACCTGTACCTTCCAGGAACGTCCGCCAGAGGGCGCTGTTGGACAGCGCGCGGAGCCGCGCTCCTGAGGGCGGCGAGGTCAGAACAGTTAACAGGAGTTCCCCGGACGGAAGCAGGAGGACTTAGGGTGGGAGGCTGGAATATCCTCAGTAAGTCCTGTGCCCTGTAGGAGTCCTGTCGTTGTACGGCCAGGTCTTAGGGGTGCGCGGGCTTCAGCCTCCCCAGCTTCAGGTCTGGAACCCAGGGGTAAGGAGGATGGCCGGGCAGCACTGTGCAAGCTCCAGCAGAGACGCCAGGGGACGCTAGTCTGGCCTCCTCCGCTATCCATCTAGGCAGCAATCTGTTCTTGGAAGTCTCCGCTCTCTGTTCCCCGGCGGTCCCAACCCGGGGGTCCGAGTCATGGGGCTTCGGGGACGGGGATCGTGCAGAGGAGGTCGCCCTCCCTCCCTCCCTCCTCGGCCTGCATGGCCCACCACCCAGCGCTCTTCCTCTGCGCCCCGCGCCCTCATACACTGTCTTTCTCCGGAGAGGGGCCCGGCCCTCCTACCCTGCCCCGCCCATGGACTCATCTACCACTTTCCACTCGAGTTTTGCTCCTGGGAAAGGGCGTGCCGATCCTCGAACTGGACAGGCAGGTCGAAGCAGAGGTTTGAGTGACCTCTGGGGATGGGCGTCGATATTCACCCGGGACTCAGTGACCCCATAATCCTGCAGTAGGAGAGCAGGATGGGGGCGGTGCGAAGAGAACCTTCGGGAGCCGGAAAAAGATATGCTCTGACCCTTTCCTGGGCACTCGTTCTGGGACCTCGAGGTTTTTCCGTGGGTTCAAGCTGAATGCTCGGTCTCTCCTAGGCTCTTCGGGGCTCAGAGAGAGAACACCTCCCTACAGGACCCGAGGGACACTCGCTAGAGTGCTCGGCAGGGCATAGGCGTCGGAACCCGATCCCCAGGCTCGCACCACCAAGCTGAGCTCCCGGAGGGGTTCACACGCTCTCCGTCTCCTTGGGTCCTGAGGCAGGAGAGGTGAGGTCGCTGGGGAGCCAGCCCTGGCACCCTGGGAGCCTGGAAGTCATGACTAAAACCAGAGCATCATTTTCCCAGTAGGCTGGGAGAAGAGGTGTCACGCTGAGGAGACCAGCCTTTGAGGGCAACATGGGGCTAACGCTGGGCACAGGACGGGGATGGCGCGCCCTTCTGTGCTTCTCCCCGAAAACTGGACCGCCTTTTTTCACGCCCTTAACTCAGGAAAAGCTTGATCCAACTGGAAGCTGGGGGTCTGGGCCCCGAGGAAAGAGAGGAAGGGGAAATTCAGGCTGCAGGAGTGCAGCGGGGAGGGTGGGGAAGTCGAGGAGGTGCGCTGCTGGCTGTTTCCCCTTCCCCCATTCCTGAGGCCGCGGCTACTGCCTCCTCAAAAGCTGCACAGCCGGCAAACAACAGGATTCGGGCAAACCCCCGGGTGAGAGCGTGCAGGCTGGGAGACAGTCGGCGAGAATTATACTAGGCCTGCACCCGTGCTCATTCCCTCCAGACCGGGCGAGACCCGGATAACCCCGTGCGGACTCTGCCGCGGCCTCCAAAAAGGGCAGCTGAGAGCGGGAGTGCAGAGGACGAGAGGGGGCCGCCAGGGCCCGGGTTTGGCGGGCGCGTCAATGGGCGGCAGGGGCCGGAGCAGCGGCCTAATGGATTCAGGCCTGCCCGGCTGAGGCACACCCGCCCGCCCGCCCGCCCTGAGCTCTCAATAGCGGACAATGGAGTCCCGGGGTGACCTGAACAAAGAATTTGGAAGTAGTTAAACTGCAGAACACGTTCTGGGCCTGGGTGCCTCCTTTCAAAAAGAGCACAGGGAGAAGAAAAGAAAGCACTGGGGGGTGGAGGGGGTGAGAAAATGCCCAGGGGAAAAGTTGGTAGGTCGCCCTAGTTGCCGCCAGCCACCAGACGCCAGGAATTCAATGGGAAATGGGGGGAGGGGGGGAGAGCGGCCCAAGTCGGCCGGACCGCAGGGAGAGGCTGAGAAAGTTCTCCCAGAGATGGCTAGGGTTCCCCAGCAGGGCCGAGTCTTTGCTCAGGGCAGGAATCCGGACCCCAGGCTTCCACTCTGGGCCAGGCTCAGGAGCTGGGCTGCCCAGGGAGTCTAGAAGAAGCTTCTCTTGGGCTTTGGATGCTAGAATGGAGGCCAAAGGGGGGGAGGGGGGAGGGGGGAGGGAGTGACTGGGCCTTGCCCTTGTTCTGCGGTGGAGATTCTAAATGCACTCTCTCTCTCTCTCTCTTCTGGGTCCCTGTGTCTAGCCCTCCACCTCACTGGGTCTCTCCGAAACTCTAGCAGGATCTCTCTGGACAGGTCTCCCTCTCTGATCCCTTCCTCAGGGCTTGTTTTTGTTTTTCTTTCTCCATCCATTTCAGGAAGGCTAGGTGCCCTCCCCACCTCAGCTCACCCTACGCCACACAACCAGCAATCGAGATTCTTCCAATGAGAATATTCTCTCTCTCTTTTTCTTTTAAAGTCAGGCCTCTGGGTGTAGAAATTAAGGCCAATTATTATTTTTATCTCATATTTTTCTGATCTTTCTCAATTTTTCCACAATGAACTGTCACAAAGCAGAAGAAGGGGAAGTCAATTAGAAAAGCAGTCAGTTTCACTGTTGTCAAAGTAATTTAGAAGAGGAGAAACAGGAGAAGTTACAGAGACCAAAAGAGTAAATAAAATGACAGGAAAAAATGGTCAAGAAATGCGTTGGGCTGGTGGGGTGAAGAGACAAATCATCTTTCCCTCTTCTAGACCTTTCCTCAAGTTGTTCAGGAAAGAGAGAAGTAGGAAAGAAGAAAGGCGCTGTGGCGGCCACAGCTTTTAGGAGGCAATGCCTCTAGAATCGGAGAGAGCACGCCCCAGCCAGGCGGCTCCCTCCTATGGGAGGCGCTCAGTTTGCAAGGGGTTAACAGCATTGCTCGTGAACTTGGCCTGTCTGTCTGGCTCGTGATGGATGGTGAAACCCGCTGACAAGTTCAGCCGGAGGGACCTCCCCTGCTGTGGCTGAGGGAGAAACACACAAGCAGAGGGGACCCGGGATGAGCGGCCAGGGCGCGCGGGGGAAGACGGAGGTTAGGCGACAAGGCAGGGCGACCGACAAGGCGCGCTGCTCTTCCTGCCCTCTCGGCTCCCGCCTCTCCTTGACCACTTGCCTCCCTCCCCGAAGCTTTCCGACATCACCGTGGAGCACCAAAGTTTCCCGGGGTTCCGCGCTGGGTGTCCCAGAACCCCCTGCTGGCCCCTGTGAGCAAGGCTGGGAGAAGGGAGCGGGGCGTCGGGAACCAGCCACTCAGGAGGCCGAGTTCAGCATTTGGACAGCGGCTCCGGGGCGCCGTCGGCCAAGAGCGTGCAGTTTGCAGGTACACAGCCCAGGACAGGGCGGGAAGAGGGGAGGCGGAAGCATTGGGCTTTGGAGAGGCAGGACCCAGACTGGAGGGCACCCTCCGCTCCGCACGGGACACGTTTCCCCGAGCTAAAATATCCCTTCTGAGCACACACTGGGGCTCCGGGACCAGCCAATCCAGCGTGGATACCCTCAGCCTAACCAACGCTTGCGTAGGGGAAAAGGTCAAATGTCCCCTTTCAGCCCAGAGAGTAGACGCCCCCATCCTCCCAGCTCTCCATTCTCCCCAAAGCATTCTCCCCGGATCCCTTAGCTCAGAGCTGCCAGCGAGGCTTCCAACCCGCTGCTCCCAGGTTGTTGTTAGCTCTGGACAAGTCTGGCGACGCAAGGGGAATGGAGGGCTCGAATGGCGCCGCGACTCCCCGGGAAAAGCTGGGAGGCAAGCGGGGCGGAGGAAGGAAGCGCCGGGGCGCGGGGATGGGAGCCCCTAGCAGCTTGCCTCCGCCCCCTCCATTCCGCACTGGTCGGGGTGAGGGGAGGGGGGGCGGGGGGAGCCGCGCTGACGTCACTGCGGGCCGTGCCCGCCCGAGAAGGCGGCGCTGAGAGCTGCTCAGAGCCCGGAGAAGCCGCGTACCGCCAGGAGCCCCCGAACCACCGCTGCCTTGCTCGCCTCCCGCGGCTCTCGGCCGTGCGTCCGCCGGGGCAGGGGCGCCTGGAGAGCGGTCGGAGCCGGGCCTGAGCCCGGGAACGCGCCAGATCAGGGGCCGCGGAGCCGCTGTCCCCGCAGCCGCCCCACCCCCGCCGCTGCCTCGCTGGCCCCCGGCCCCCTTCCCGGTCCGTAAGTGCCGCTGTCTGCTGTGTCTCAGTGAGGCTGGGGAGAGGGGGCTAGGGCGCCAGGGCGGTAGTCTCTCCTAGGGCAGCATCAGGGAGCTGGTCTGGACTGGGAGAGGGGGCTGGGGCATCCCTGCTCAGCCCCCTTGGGCAGCACGGGCGGCTCTGGGCTTCCCGTTGCCGCCGGGCAGGGTGCGGGGTGCGCTCTGACTGCGGGTGGAAGGTGGGATCAGCTTCTGGATCCTGACCCATCATCCCCAACAAATCATCAAGGCCAAGGTCAAGGGTCGTGGGGCAGTGGGAAGCGCCCAGCGGTGAGGGCTTTGGGTGTGCAGAGAGGGGAAGGCGCAGGGCCGATGGAAGTTGTGGGATGGCAGACAGGTTTAGTAGAAAGGAGGGAATGTTTCCGAAGTGAGGTTTCCTGGGGTCCTCCGATCTCCCCCTTCCTCCCCTCTGCCCCTAACTCTCCTCTTCCTTCGTATCCCCTCCCCCACAAAAACAACCCTGAAAGTGACTTCCTGAAAAAATATTTTAAGAAATAATGCAACACATAGTACCCACTCTAGACAAGATTTATGGCACGCTTTCCCTTTCTGTATCGGGAAGTTGTTGGAAAATGCTTTCTGCTCTACTCCCCTCTCCATGCCCCAGAACAGGCCTCTTGGATCTGTCTGAGGGTGTCTCTTCCGCCTCCTCCATCCCAGGCTCCAGTGAGCTTGGAAAGAATGAGGGTGGCAGTGGAGGTTGAGGCTTTGGTGAGGGGCTTCTCTGGGAGAAGTCTGAGGTGGGGGGTGTCCAGGCTGGCCCACAGCAAGGCAGGGAGGTAGCAGAAGCTGGGAGTGGCTCCAGGTCAGATCGTGGTGGCTGTGCATGCACCCAGAAATATACAGTCTGATTCTTTGTAACTGAAGAGAAATAGAGATGCTGGGGCTGAAAGGGAGCCCCCTTTTTGAGCCCCTCATACCCTGAAAAAGGTGGTTTCTCCAGCTATATATAGAGAGAGAATGAAGTTTGATGGTCTGGCTTTCAATCAAGGAAAAGAGGCCAGAAGGTAGGATAGGTGGGCATGGAGGTAGGGGTATCATGCAAAGCTCCACCGCAGGAGCCTCTATCAGCAATGCTAGCTGCTGGGGACCCCAGGGTAGGGGAGTGCTGCTCTGCCCATGCCTTTTCAGGAGAGGTGTTTCCCAGTTCCTGCCCAGCCTGGGTCTCCCCAGAGCCCACACCCTGGATGCCTAAGCCTTAGCTTCTGAGGAAAGGGAGGCTAGATGTGGGAGCCATAGAGGGCACCACAGCCCAGCTGACCAGGTGTACATGAAGGTAGATGTGGAGGCCCCTGGGGCCCTAGGTGCAGGAAGCTGGGTCCATCTGAATTAGTCCAGTGCTGGACTTTCAGACTCCAGACAACAGGAAGATCAGCTTTATCAAAGCTTGAGCCTGACGAAGGAGCAAGGGAGGGAGGGAGCAGTGCATAAACGGCACTGTGGACTTGGCCTAGGTTGTGACCTGAGATACTGTCTCCTAATTAAGGCCCAGAGGGGCCCAGGAAAGGACGGCTAGATACAGGCTGAATGTCAGGTCCCATGGCTGATGGAGCTTGGGGAGCTCCATCAGTCTCAGGCTCTCAGTCTCTGGATAAAGGCAAGTCTGGTAGCAGGATAATGGGTCCCTGCACAGGGCTGTTGGCTAGGGTCAGAACTGCCTACTCTCCTTCCATTTAACCTGTTAACTCACTGTGTCCTAAAATAGGCAGTGGGCGGGGGAAGTGCACCCTCCTGCGGGTAGTTAGGGCCCTCGCACTGAGTTGTGTAACCACCAAGAGGAAACAGGAACTTGGGCCAAAGCCATCTCGGAGCCCAAGCAGCTGAGGTTGCCAATGGGTATGAGAGCACTTGTATACACGTGTGCCTGCACGGGCAAGGTATCTGCCACCTGCCTTAGGCAGGCTGCTACATGGGTGTTTGGGCCAAGTGTGGGAGGAGGGATTTTCAGGTTGTGTGAAGCTGAAGGGGTACAGGGCACATGAGTGACTGCAGCAAGAATGGGCATTTCTGTAGATACAGGAGTGGGGGGCCCAGGAGCCCCTCTGTCCTTTGGTGGAGATTCAAGGATGAAAAATGAAGTCTCTGGCCCTCGGTGGAGGTGCCTAGGAGGGAAGCCTCCTCATGAGGGGTCACCTGCCAACAGGACTCTCTCTTTAGCTGTCATTCTTTTCTTCTGGTAGCTGCTGGCACCCCTGGAGCTTGGTTTGGGACTGTGGGGAGGAAGCCAAGGATGATCGGGGCAAAGGGAGTGGTGGCAAGAGAGGTCCAGCGGGCAGCTCTCAGCACCATGGCCAGGGCTCAGCCACCACCGCGGGTGCTTTAGTGTCAACACCCAGCACTCAGGCAGCCCCAGTGCCTGCTTTCCCATCACCTTAGGGCCTGTGCTGGGCCCACGGGCCAAGGCCAGGGGATTGGCGTGGGACAAAGCACACAGATCCCAGACCCAGTCCAGTGTGCAGACAAGAGAGTGATGGGGCCAGGGCTGATCATGTTCTCCCCACTCGGGCTTGGAATCAGCCTGCTCAACAGCCTGACACCTCAGCTGGCGGTGCCAGGCCCACACAATGCACCTCCACTTGGCATCAACCTGGGCCATTTCCTGGGCCCCTGTCTAATCTGTGCATGGAGGCCGGCCACCAGACCAAGGAGACTACGGTCAGCCCTGACCCACCAGAGCAGCCTCCTCCCCAATGCCTATGCCCTCAAGGTCGGATTTTTCTGTGGCCTCCTTCCTGGGAGTAGTGCTATAAATGGCCAGGTGCTGGAGGGGGAGAGGGAGGGGGAGGGGTCGCTCATCTGGGACAGTCCCACTCAAGCAGGGCATGGGCCCTTTGCTGGCTGGCCTCACCTGCTCCCCGCCAAGGGACTCAGTTTCCCATAAAGAGTAGCAGAAATGTGGCCCTGATAACAGTGGCCTCTCGCATCTGAACTCAATCCAAATCAGGCTTTTAATTCTTCCTCCCAGAGCCCCCACCCGCCCTCAGCTTGCCAGTCGGGCCTCCGGCGCCGTTGTGTTACCGTGAGCCTCGCTGAGGAGCCATTTTGTGCAGCATCCTGCTTAAATCACACTCCGAGGGGCTTCTTCCTCGCTTTCCCTTCCCCCACGCTCCCTCTCTCCCCTTCCTCTCTCGCAGGTGAGCAGTGCTTCTCCGCCTCTTCCAGCCTCCGCAGCCCCACCCTTCCCACCCGGGGTGGCCCAGAAGGACTAGGGCTCTGGAGGCCACCCACACACACACACCAAGAAGGGGAGACAGTGCAGGTTCCTAGAGCTGCAAGGAGGAGGGGGAGTAAGGGGCGCCTCCCAATTATTGTAATCCTTTGGAATTAACTGTCTCGGGCCCAAATTCGGGTGGTTCCTTCCCCAGGGCTGCTGTCAGCCTCTCTCTGTTCCTCCACCGTTGTGGCTCTCTCTAGTTCTTGTTCGCCTTCTGGAAAAAGGGATGTGTGTGCAAAATGGGATTTGGAGGGAGATATGTAAATGCTAGGTCTGGTCTGGCATAAGCTGACTAGGGTGGGAGTGGGATGCAGGCTGCAGGCTGCCTTGGATTTAGGGTCAGGATGAAAATAGAACAAACCTGAGACAAGCGGTAGGGCTACAGGCACTTGACAAAATTGAGACCTTGGCAAAATGGAGATGTGTCATTTTTAGGGGAGAATAGGAGAGAAAAGCGTATTTAGAAAAATCATGAAATCCTTTCCAAGACACCCTCTTTTGCCCACTTGTTTGGAACACATCCTGCGGAGATTTGCCCGGCTGTGAGTGGCTCAGTGCCCCAGGGCCCAATAAAATGGATCCTCAAGGGTACCTCTGCCCAACCTCTCAGGTGCTCTGTGCAGCAGAGTCTCTGATCTGAAAAAATTGGTGTGTTGACTGCTGGAAGTTGAGAATCCACCTGCCTGTCCCGCTGCCAATTCTCTCCCTAGCTCTTGGACTAAATTTTTTTTTCCCTGGGGGCATCTGGGAGCAAAGAGATCACATTTTTCATATTTAATCTTTTGCCTCCCAGGGATGGCTGGCGTGAGAGGGTGAATCTCAGCACCTAAGGCTGGAGGGTAGCCACACATCAAGGAGGAAAGGGGTAATGGTTGGGGTGAGCAAGAAGGGGCGCCCATGGACCATTCACCTCTGGGAGGCTGCAATGGGGCCTCCAGGTCTGTGTCAGGCTTACTTGGGGGTGATTCTGGTAGGTCCTGGGTGGCAGCCCCTTCCCCTTGTTGAGCTACTTGCAGTGAGTAGGCCAGGTGTGTGCTAAGAGCCCTAGAAGGAGGGCCGAGGCAGGGGTTTGTGCTTTCATTTTCCGGTGGAACACGAATTTAACCAGCACCGCAGTTAGGGCCTAGGACATCTCCAAGGGGCCGGCCACAGTCGGCTGTACCCTCCTTGACTTGCAGAGAGAGGAGGGACCCAGCAGCCTGGTACTGAGCGCCAGGGCCTGGACCGAGTGTAGCATGGCTTGGGAGCTTCTGCGTGCCAGGCATGCACTAATGGGTGGGAAACCGACCCACGCGCACCAGGACATTTAATTCCTCCTTCCCTTCTCACTCAGTCTCGGCGCGTGGGTTGGGTCGACTGCAAGGTGCTGGGCGTGAGAGAGGGAAAGGGAAGTTAAAGGTTAAACAGCTCCTACTCTTCTGCTCTCGGCCTCCCAAGTGCGCATTTGGCCGCTCTAGAGAGACCTTCACCACGCCCCACCAGCGCGTCCCCAAACCTTGTCACCGTAGCTCCCTAACTCTGATGGTCCGCGGTGGCTGCCAGGCTCCCAGGGTCTTGGGGGAAGGCAAATGAGTTGGGGGAAAGGCCAGACGGTGCGCACCCTGGCGCGCAGCCCTAATGCTTTCGAGAGCAGCGGGGGCGCTCCCTGCCCTCCCAGAGGGGAAGCTGTGAATGCCGAGGCCATTGTAAGGCTGGGTGGTGCGGAGCGCGGGAAGGGGGCTGGGATTTGAATGAGAGTCTGTGATTGGCCGATCCCTAGACTGACGTCACTTCCCCGCGGGGCGATTAGCCTGAGAGAGGAGGGCTGGCAGTCCAGTGCGCTGGGGGCGGCCGGGGTGCCCTAGGCTGCCGAAGCGCACCGCGCGGGTGTCCTCAGTGCGCCCCGGGACGCCGTCGGAGCGGGCAGCCGGCGCCGGTGTCCGGACGCACAGAACGGATAGCCGGGGAGGAACGCAATAGGAGGGCGGAGGATGGAGGGATGGAGGGAACTGGGCGGGGGCTGCCGGCCTTGGTTGTGGAAGTCTGTGTATCTGTGTGTCTGTCGGTCCCCTTTGGCTCTCCGCGTGCGCCCGGGGTTCCGAGAGCGGCGCCCGCTCCGGTTTCCGCGCCCGGTGGGCAGCGGCACGTGGGGCCAACGGCGCGGCAGAGGCGGTGGCGAAGGGAGGCCCGTTTCTCTCTTTGGTTATCTAGCTGTATGAGTGCCACAGAGCCGTCATAAAGCTAGATAACCGAAAGTAGAAATGACTCTCACAACTTCTGCGTGCGAGCGCCCGTCCCGCCGGCCGCCCCGGCCCACAGGAGCCTGAGGAACCCAGAGGAGCCCAGTGCCGGCCCAGCGGACTCCAGCCCGGCGGAGCGGCCGCGCCCGGACCAGGTACCTGACCTCGTTTCTCTCTCCGGGGACACTTTCCGAACCCTGGAGGAACTTGCCAGCTTTCCCCCTACTCCTCTTTCCCCGCCCCCACCCATCCTCCGGCGCCGAAGTAGGAACCCCAAAGTGGAGCGGCCCGGGGGAAGGGAGGGGGATGGGGTTGCAGAGGGGTCGCTGGCGGGGAAGGCGCCAGCCTTCGCCTTCACCCCATAAATCAGGCTGGAACAATCCTCTCCCGGAGCTGCGGACGGGGATTTTGGGATGCAAATGTGGTCGGAGTGAGACAGCGGCCGGTAGGGGGTGGGAGTGGGGGTAACTGAAAGGGTGGGCAGGGGTCTGCCCTGCCGCTAACAATGCACCCTTTATCGAATTATTCGACGAGTCAGCCCCTGAGCGTCATTAGCATACGGCTTGGGGGTTGCCGGAGCCTCGCCCCTCGGTGAGGTCAAGTTCTTGATAATTTGATCACTTTTCACGGGCTCTGGCAGCTGCCTTTGTGTGCAGTTGGGGGGTCTGTGTGCAGCGTGAAGCGGAGCAGAACTGGCGAGGAGTGCGCTCAATGGCTAGGGGCCGGGGCGGGAGGCCTCCCTCCCCGACGGGCCGGCCCTGCCCTGCATACAAACGGAGCGCCAGCGAGCGAGCGGGCGGGAGGGACCGAGCTCAACCCCGCCAACCTCTGCACCAGCCTTGGCTCGGCCATTCCCGCCCGCGCCTCCCCAACTTCCCGGAGTGGTTAGGGTGCAAGCAGGCTCCCGGCGCCTTCCCACTACTCTCCTGCACCCCGCCTCTCTGCTTGCAACATAAGATGTATTACAATGTCTAGCAAATAAAAAAGCAATTGGGGGAAATCTGCATTCCGTTCCCATGGCAACCCAATGCAGCACACCCGGCCACTCAAGCTCCCAGCCCCTCTTATCTGGGCGTCGGGCTGTGGGACGCGCCCCTGCTCACTGCATGGGCATCAGGATCCCACAGCGCACACAGCGTTGGGGTCCCTCTTGAGGTCCTTGTCTGCCTCCAGGTCACTTTCCTCCCTGACACCTTGACTCGTCCTGAAGCTCAGGGCTCCCTGGAAGCTTGGGGAACCTCCTGGGCTCCCAGGGATGAGTGGCTGTAGACCCAGCCCTGGACCCTGCCATGCCTCAGGGAAGAAAGGAGCCAATGTAGGTTCAGACCCCCTGATGGTTTGGGGGGCTTTCTAGGAATGTAGGTGTATGAGTGCTATGACAGGCAGGCTGGAATGAACTTGAGCCACCATTCAGACACGAACCTCCATCCCATTTCCCTTTTATACAGGAGGAAACAAATCAGGAGGCCTAAAGTGATTCCTCCGGGCTCTCACAGCTCAGAAGTGCAGAGCTGGGCCCAGGTCTTATTTCCATCTCTGCCCACTTCATTCTCCAGAGCCTCTCCCTCACTTTTTTATATGGCCCATCATTCCCATCCTCTTACTCAGAACCTGCCCACTCCCCTTTTAATAATAGAAATCTTTTCCCATTTTTCATTCCTCCGAGGCTTTTTTTTTTTGCCTTTGCTTAACAAAAATTTTTTTTGAAAATAGGTTTTATGTGTAAGAAGCAAAAATTGAAACAGTACAAAAGGGAAATCCATCGGCCCTGGGGAGGGGAACTGTGAGGCTGAGGTGGATGGTGGAGGGAGACTTTTCACTGTATCACCTTTTGGATTTTGAACCACTTGAATGTGTTAGCTATTGAAAATAAAATTAAAATAAGAAGAAAACAAAAGTCCAGGCAGGGAAATTCAGCTGTCTTCCCTCTGTCCCCAGTTATCCCTAGAGATAATCCCCAGGTAGAAAATTTTCCTGCATCCTGTGTGACACCCCCTTCCCCATTTTTAAAGGCCAGTCTCCCTTTTTCCTGGCAAGAGGCGGGCAAAGGGTGGCTATCTTGTTTCAGGATCCTGGAGGCCACGGGTAGCATCCCCTGGGCCGCCCCTCCCTTCTCAGCACACCTGGGAGCCTGTGCACTGATCGTGACCCCATTTCGGAAGAAACCAGAGCAGCTCTTCCTGCCTCCTTACCCTGTGCTCCCTGCCTTCTTTCCCAGCCAGATGGCCCTGGGTCCTGGGCTTCCATCTTCCCTTCCCACCATCTCTATCCTTTGCTATTTTGCAAGAACTAGTCCTTCTAGTAACCTGGTGGCTTTGCACCCTCACAGCTGTGTCTATATAATTCCAATGTTTTTTTTTTAATTAACAAAATTTTTTTTAAAACCAGGGTCCGAACCCATCTCGTCAGTCCTGAAATCTGGGTTGGGGGAGGAGGAGTCTGAGCAGGGGAGCATGCGGGTTTTCTTTCTGCTTTTTACGAAAATTCGTTGATGCAAACCTCCGGGTCAGGGAAAGGATCGCGGTGGGGCTTCGGGGGACAGAGAGCGCCTGAACCCTAACCTCCCGGACCCCACCCCACACCCACCAGCAGTGGCCCTCGGAGAGAGGTCAACACGCCGGATTTGGGCCTCCGGGTATGAACGCCCACCCCTGACATAGCCATGTTCGAATCCCCTCTGGACACTTGAAGCCTGAGGTACAGACTTAAAACCGGTGCCTCACCCCATCAAATCTCATCTGGTTTGCCCAGGCCTGGGGGAGCCGCCTGGGCCTTGGCCCTTCTCGCCTCTTCTTCTCATGCCCCAGGGAAGCCTTCCTCCAAGTCTCCTCTGGCCACTAGGCTCCCCATGTTTGGGCTACATTTTTGCCGCACGTTTCCGCTACCCCCACCCCACTCAAAAAGGCTTTAGGGAGCCTGAGAACGCAATTGAAGCTGCAGCTTGGAAGCCTGGATTGGTTGGGATCTCAAAGATGCTCTTCACCTACCCCCTTTCATTTAACATCTAGAAATAGCGAGCTTAGTAAGGCCCGGTGGCTCGCCAAAGGTCATAGACCAAGCCACTGGTGGGGCAAGAATCAGGGCAGCCACCGTGGTGAGTGAGGCATCAAGGGCTTCCTTCTCACTCGTCCACTAACTCCCAACCGTGAACGACCGTAGGACGACGAGGCGGGCCTCTGCTCGGCGAATGAAAAGCTGGCATCACTGGGCGCCGCCGAAAATCAGGCTTCGGCGCGGCCAGAGGCCTGATCTAGGCCGGTCAGGGAGCTCTCCACGGCCGCCGGCCGACCTCCCGGGAAATGGGACCAGAGCGCGGAGGGAGCGAGGCCAGAAGGCCTCCCAGGGCCCAGCCGCGACGCTGAAAAGCATGAAGGGTCGGAATTAGGCGCTCACTTAGCGAGCGTTACTAATCCGAAGTTACAGCGCTAATTCCCTGATCCGGCCGCTCCCACACGCAGCGCTGGGATTAGAGGCGCGGTCGCCTACTCGCCCCGCCCTCACACCCCCAAATGCGCCCGCCCCGCGCCCTCGGGTCTGCGGGCTCAGGGCTAATCCGCCGCGCTCGCCCGGCCCGACCGTGCCGCGCGCAGGGCGGGTCCAGCCAGCTGGGGTGTGCAGTCCTGTACGCCTAGGTCGGGGAAAAGCAGGGAGGGGTCGGCCCTGAGCCCCGGGGCAGCCCCAGCGGGATTTATGCGCCCTCCAGGACCCAGGCGACGCGGCGCGGTCAAGAAAACGGCCCGGATTTTTCCAACCCGTGTATATGCGCACCCACAGCAGAGGCCCCGTGGAGGCCGCGGCGCCATTTTAATAGTCTCCATTTCCCCCTTGGCATCTCTTTCTTGCGTGTGTGTCGGGGTGTCTCGGTCCCCCATCCCGCCTGTACTTTAGACCCCCTCCATCAGCCTGGATAGAGTGACCAATCGGCTCTGGCCTAGGGTGGGATGTGCGTCACCATGGTGACGGCCAGGGCGCCCTGGCAGTGCCGCCCATCACAGAGGGCGAATCTTCACTCCGCCTGGACAGGAAGGTGGTGACTCGTGGGGGGCTGGATGAAGGCTGTGGCAACTCATCCCGCCTCCAACCCTATTCTCCCTGGGGTCAGTTCAACTTGGGTCAGGCAGGGGAGAATGGATGATGTGGGCACGGCCTTGGTAGAGACGTGAGCTTGTGCTGGGAGTTGTGTTCAGGAATCTTCCCTTCCCCCAGGTGGTGTTCCCCTCTTCTTTCTCATCTTGGTCCAAAGCTCCATCTTGGTCAATCTCTCACCCTCTTCTGTGTCTCTCTTCCTACCAGAGTGGTGTTCAGGGGCTCTCAGAGGTCCCCCCATATTGCCTTGCTCTTAAGGGTTGTTATTTTGGGCAAGTCACTTCCCCTGAGCCTTAGTTTTATCATCCACAAGACAGGCTGGTGTGCATGCTGCTGATGGAAAGCACTGAGTGCACAGTGGGTGCTCTATCAACGTCAGGGCTCCTTCTCCCTTAGCAGGGAGGGCAAGATAATTGGGGACGGAACTCACAACATAGGGATTTCCTTTCTGTCTGGGGAAGCCAAGTTTGGGTGTCTCATGGCTTCCTAGAGCCAGCTTTTCATTGCTCCTCCAGACAGCTGGGAATCTGAGAGGAAGACAGGGTTTTTCAAAATAGAGTCAGGGCGGGGGCTGTGGCTGGAACAAAACCTTGGTCAGTGGCTCTGAGAATGGGCCGCTGCAGCTCCTATATAGTGCTGGCTCGTTCCTTCCAGGCCGGTCCGGCTTAAGCACCACTTTAAGTGGTCCCGGCATTCACTGGCCAGCCCCCTCACCGCAATTGAGCCGCAGGGGTTTGAAAAGAGGGCCAGGCCCTCAATGACAGGACCTTGGGCCAGGCTAATTGGTTTTGGTTCAAGGGGATACTGGAGTTGTGAAAAGCTCCAAACTGCCTTTCCCACGCCAGAGCCAGGCCACGGTTTTAAGGAGACGGGTTGGAGGAGCTCGGGGGCCAGGCGAGAAAGCTGGGAGCCAGGTGTCTCCGGCTGATGATCTTGCTCTAACTAACGGCCAAGACATTCCTCCGCTTGGAGGGTGGGAAGTTGTTATAAGGCATTTCATGGGTGCAGGCAGGTTCTACTTGCCCTCTCTCACACACATGGCTATGCCAAGAAAAGGGTCTTTGAGCCTTTGGCACACCTTAGTTGGCAAAAGCAGCCTCGCTTCTTCCCACTGGAATCATCCAGTAAGAGAAACAAGCAATTGCCGAGTTTTAGTTCTTGCCCACAGAACTGGACCAAATCTAGCCTGTAGACTCTGGGAGAATCCTGCACTCTATCCTGAGGCAGGCGGTGCAGTTGGTCTCATGATAACCCACTTCTGTCTCTTGAAATGTCCCTAAACCACCCTGGGTATGAGCAAACAAGGCAGAGATGGGAAACAGGGAAACTTGAGGTCCCTTTTTTTTTTTAACTATTATTTTAAAATAAAGGGTCAACTATTTCTTTACATTCAAAATTAAGCATTAATTATATTATGACAAGTCTATCATTATTGTAGATAATAATGTAAATGCTTTGGAGCTTATGTCTTGAGGTGTACCAGATATCTATGTGTTTGGACCAAATGATTGCACATTCATATGTATAGTATACCCATTCTTATATATATGTGATCTATATACCGAATCGTACACTTATATGACGATCAGTTATCTTAAGGATGGCGGCAGGGTTAAGGAAGAGCTATAAAAAGGTCACTCCCATTTAAAATGTTGCATTGATTGAGACCTGTTTTTCATGGTTCACTGTGTGTTGGAGGGAGCATTCTGAAGTCATCACCAGTGAAAGAAACCCCCTACCCTTCTTATTATCTTCCACATTTTGCACCATGTTTGCCCACTTGAGGCATATGATAAGTAGGAGAAAGGTACTTGGAAGAGATATAGAACTCTGTGTTTCACATTCTCCATTTTTATTTCAATTTTTAATTGCCCAGGGCCTAATTTCTTTGGGACTCTGCTGATCTGCACATTTGAGATTCATGTGTAAATATGCATGTGGCATGTGTGCACGCCTGGGCTTCCTTATCACAGAGTGCGCTCTCTCGGTGTTTAAATACACACAATCCATACCACACACGATTATGGGCTTGCATATTTGCCTCTTCTCTAGAATCGGGTTAATTTTCCCTTCGTTAATCCTCAAACCCATTAAGTTCCCCTCCCACCCCCCCCCCCCCACAAAAAACTGCACACCCTACCACAGACCAGTGGTTTTGCCCCACTTCTCGGGCAGGCAGCTATCCAGGCAGGGTGCTGGAGTGAAGGTTCCTATTAGGCAGACTTCATTAATGTTACCAAATATACCCCAGCACATTTACTCGTCTACTATGAAGTATTATAATAAATGATTAAAATTAAACTGTACTTGTCAAAATAAATGAACAAGGTACAGTTAGTGATGTCTTTGCCTTGATTTGCTTATTCACTAATTTGAAGAAAAGAAGGAAGGAAAAGGGAGAGAAGGGAGGAAAGAAAGGACAGACTGCCATGGGAAGGGGAGAGGAGATGTTGAGAAAAAGCAGAGGGAGAGAAAGAGAGAGGAAACCCCCTCAGTCATCTGCCCTTGGGTTTCCAGTCATTAGGGCACTCTGGGAGGCTGGAATGCAGTCTCTAACGTCAGCTCATAATGAATATTGAGGTGTGGATGTGGAAGGAGGGATTTCTTTGTTTACTGAGGAATGGCCATGGGAATGGGGGAGAGGATTGCCTTTGGGGATTAAGGAGTGGGCTTTGGTTTTATGAAGGGCCTTACTTCTTTTCTGAAGTTTTCTGCAGCTAATTGATTCAATTCAGACATTCCTCCTCCCTACCAGGCCAGCCAAGGCCGCGTGTCTGTGAGATGTGCACAGCCCCATTTCCCCATCTGCTCTGGCCCCTTTCTCTACTGTGACCCTTGAAAAGGGTGTGAACCTTCACATCAATGGAGAAATCAGTTAGCGGCTGAGACCTTTGCATGCATGTGTGTGATACACTGCCACATACTTATACACCTACATGTATATTATTAGAAGTATAATTTACATATAGAAACAGATCATAGGTGTACAATGCATTTACATCCACGTAACCAACACTCAAGATAGCATTTCCCTCACTCCAGAAACTTCCCTCCTGCCTCTTCCCAGTCAATCCCTCCCCAACCCCCTTCGATATCTCTTACCATGGATCTGTTTGACCTATCTAGAGTGTCAAATACATAGAATGTATGCCAGGACTTCTTAGGAGATTTTGTGTTTGTGGTCACGTCGGACTCGCGTTAAACACTTTCTCCTCGGATGGGCCCGGAAGTCAGGCCTGTTATTAGATTTTCTTGGTGGGGCAGCTGGTTTGAGGTGGTCTTCCTTCAGGACAGCCCTGGTCTCACCCGAGGTCTGTTAATGATCAAGGGACAGGTGAAGCTCACACATCGCAACTTGTCTCCCATCAGTGGCATCCAGGAGCTGATGGAGAGCTATTAATGGAAGGTGCCAGCTTTGTGCTAATTAGAACTTCCTTTCAGCTTCCATCTGCACAGGCACTGGAGCCCCTCACCGGTCAGCCTCACCTCCCCCCACATCAGCTTGCAACCTAGTTTTTGTTCCCCCCATGAATTAGGAGGTGCTATGAGTGGAGCTGTTCTCCTCTGTCTCTGGCCAAACCCGGGTTCTTTGTGTGTTGCAGGAATGTGCGGGGAGTGGCATTTCTTGAGCCTTCTCTGTCTTGTTAGGGTGGAGATGGACTGCAAATTGGAAAGGGGGGTGGGTACCACGGCCACTCCCCCAGGTTAGGCTGGTCTCACACTCCTCGACTTGGGTTTATTTTGAAAAGGACCTTTCTCCTCTGCCCTCTGGTGAGTGTGGCTTCAGATCCTTGTTCCCTCCATTACCCAGATTCCTGGTGTCTCTCAAGTCTGGTTGTACCCACCCCATCTCAACCTTCAGCTGCCACCTCTGCTGTGTCAGGCAGCCTGAGGGTGGCGGCTGTCTCCCTGATCTTCTTCTTCTTCTGAAAAAGCCCAAACTTTTTTTTTCATTTTGCTTTTTCTTTCTTTCACCTCCGGTCCAATGGACATAATTTTTTAAGTGGAGGTTGTTTTTTATAGAGATTTCATTAAAAAAGAAAAGAAAAGAAACATTAACGTCACATTAACGTCATTTAAAGAAAAAGCACCTCTCAGCTTGGAGGTTGGGGGAGTTACAGCTTCCTGTGTGATTATCAATTGGGATAAAATCTCTTGCGGGAACCAGAGACAGGGGCATTTCCTAGTAATGCTCCTCTTTTTAGCTCCCGAATCCCCCCAGGTCTCCATTGGGGTTGTGTGTAAAAATATCATGCCCTTCCTGCCCCTTCATCTCATTTTCTCCTGCCTGAATTATCTTGATCATAATACAGGTCACCCACTTCTTTGACTGTGTAGACTGGGATTTTAAAAATCAGGAGTGGATTATTAGCCAGCATGAGGCTTTACCAGGTTCCCTCAAGGTTCTGGACCCAGGCTAAAGAGGGTGGAAATGCCTCCGGGGTGCCCAGAGGGCTGCAGAAATTCCCCATCACAGGTCATGGGGAGAGCAGCACGACGGGCTCTCCTCTGTGGCCTTTTCTGCCCCTAAGGGTGACAATCCTGAGTGGAGGCACTAGAATGGAGAACTCAGGACTATCCTGGACTGGGTTAATAATCCAGCAGTCCAAATTTCAGAAGGGCAGCAGCTGGGGGGTGGGTGGGAAGGGATGCCCACGCCTGTGAGGCAGGATTTGAGGGCATGCTTTCAACATTACAACTCAGTGTATCCTTCGCAAGTCACATCACCTCTCTGGGCTTCTGTTTCCCCATCTGTGAAATGGGAATAATAGTACCCACACCTCCAGGGGTCATGTGAGAATTAAGTAAAATATACAAATAAAGTCCTGGCATACAGTAGGTGCTGAGTAAATGATAGCTTTCTTCAGGGTCAGACAGGGGGTGCACATGAATGTCTGGATCTGAAATTCAAACCTCCACCTGCTGGAGACAGAATGAAAGCACCGATGGATGTCCAAGAATCCCTTGGAAGAACTGACCAGTGCCTGCCATGCCCACTGGGCCCCTGAATTGAGAGGCAAAACAGGACTCCAAGGAGCACCCAGTTGTGGAAGGTGGGGGGCGGCGTTGGAATGGGTATAAAGGTCCAAGCTTGGCTGGCTGAGGAGGAGGACACACAAATGTCTACAGCCTTGAAGGGAACAGATTAGGAACTGACTTTTGAGGCCAAGAGGGCGTCACCAGCAGGTCCTTGTTAGTTCAGCGGTTGGGGATTTCTAATAGCTGGCGCCTGGGATCCCAGCTCCGGCAGGTTCTGGGTCTCAGGACTCATGAACATTGCTGTCGGGGCTCGGGGTGGGGGGGCGGTTAGTCAGGATCGTTCCGGGGCGCTGGCTGGCAGGCTCTGCTTGGTGTGCTGGGCCCTAGGTGCACCCAGATGCCCCATCTCACGGTTCTCCATTTCTGGTGCTCCAGCTCCCAACGAGCAGGGTTTCGCTCCGGAGGGCGGGCCTCCAGCGGCATACTTGCGGGTGGCTAAATGCCCGGCCCGCTGGCCGGTAAGGAGAGCCGGGCCAGAATCCCCCTTAGCCAGTACCCCACCGGGCTTCCCTTCTGCGTCCTAGGCGGGCAAGACTGAGGCGCAGAGAGGTGGGCTGTGGACATGACCTGGAGGATGCATGTGTCCCCACCCCACCTTCGAGTGGGCGCGGGCGCGCTTCTGGGCAGGCATGGGGGGTGCCTGATGTCTCCGCTCTGTTTTACAGCTACTCCCCTGCAAGCGCTTCCCCCTTCGGCGCCGTTCCGCCCGCGCTCAGCGCCCTCTTCGCAAGCACGAACTAGCTGTGGGCACCGGCTCTCTCGTAGGAGGGCGCGCCGGGGGCAAGGTGAGTGGCCAGAGCCAGGGAATGGGAGGAGGAGCTGTCTGCCTGCACCCCAACTCTGCCCTGGGTGTCTCCAAGAGCGGGCTCGCCGGCCTGCAGCCCGGAGGTTGGGCGATTCCAAGATCAGGACGGTGGAGCGGCTGTGTTTTTAACCTGGGTCACCAGAAAGGCCCTAACCCTCCTCCCTAAGCCCAGATCCAATATGAAACACACACGCGCAACGCCCTGTGAAATGGCATTAAAAATACACATACTGGCTTGTGATGCTTTGTGATACAATTCGTCAGAGCTGGCGCAGAGCGCGATGTATAGCACACAGTAGGCCCCAAGTAAATGGCGGCTGTGACGGTTCCGGCCTCCGACGCGGCTCTTTGGACACCCGGGCTCCCCCAGTCGGCTTTCCGCGGGAATCGGAGGCGCGCAGTAACCAGCGCCTTGCCCCTCCGCCTGGGGATGCGCAGCCGGCCCCGGAAGGGCTGGGGCCTGTGCCCGCGCCCCCAGTCTCTGGGCTAAAGAAAAGGGAGTCACCGGCACAGACTCGAGTGCCGCAGTGGGGCACGAGCCCAAGCAAAGCAAGAATCCGTTTTCAGCATTCACACCTCGTGTACACCCGGGCACTGCCTGGGCCAACGCCCTTCGTAACCAGGAGCGCCCCCAGGCCCCGCGGCGCGGGCGCGGCGGGGGGAGGGCGCAAACAGGACGCCCGGGGCTGGCCGAGGTCGGCGAGAAAGACGGCAGGAGGCCCGCGGCCGTGACCCCTGGTCTGCGCTGAGACTCGAGTGGGGCGCGTTGCGAGGCCGGGAGGCCATTTTGAGAGCTCGAGGAGCGGCGGCAAGATGGCTGCGTGGGCACGAGGTAGGTCGCGGCGCCGCGGCGGCACTGCCGACCCCCTCCTCGCGCTCGCCCTGCCGCGGGCCCACAGAAGCGGAACGCGCGTCGAGCGCGCCCGGCCCCGCAGTGTCTCGGCCGCCGTCCGTCCCGGGCAGGCCCTCAGGGTATTAATTACCCCCGGGGAGGGTGCCTTGCGAGAGAACGGCCGCCGTCTTCCTTCCCACCTCCCTACCGGACCCTCCGTCGCGGCTGCCCGCGCACCCCCCCAGGCCGCCAAGTGAGCTCCTGGCCGGAGACGAGGAGCCCTAAGGTGCGCGTCGCGGCGGCGGAAAAAGAGGCTTCCGGTCCGAGCCCTCCTCACTTACCTGCCTGAGGCAGGGGCGGAGACGGCCTTCCTCTCGGCCTGAGGGGGTGCAGCCGGGCTTGAGCGGGCCGGGCTGAAGAATGTCGTTATTTTGGAGCCCGGAACCGCAGGCGCTTTGCACTCTTTCCTTATTTCCGGGGAATGTCAGGCGCATGGTTAATGCCCGCTTTTTCTTGAAACCGCGAGGCCCGAATGGCGAGCAGAGCGGAGCCACCCTTCCCGGGACTGTGTGTTCCGGAGCGCAGTGATAGCGGGGGCCGAGGAACAGAGAGCCCCGCCGATGGGGGCGGCGGTCTAGCGAGGGCCTCCGCGTCGCCGCTGTGGTTGGGGGCAGGCCTAGAGGCTCCGTTCGCATCCTCTTAGGCTGCTTCGGGTCCATTGCTTCCTCCGCTGGCCCGGTGGAGCAACTTTGAGTTCGCCCGCTCCAGGCCCCCGCCCAAAGGTCAGAGCTGTGTCTGTTATGTGGCCTCGGCCCCGCCCCCTCCACCAGGTTGAATAATTTAAGCTCAGTCGCTGTTGTTCTAATTAACGCAGTTGACCCACCGCTACCCTAAAGCAGGTTCCACGCGTGTGCATTTGTACAGACCGACCAAGGACCTCCAGTAACGTTAGTTGTGTTTGAGTCCTGCTTTGTGCCAGGCCCGCTGCTAAGCACTTCATGTGCATTAGGGCCTCAGCTTGATAAGTAGGGTGATGATTCCCTCTTTGTGATTTTGGCCATAGCTAGGATGCGACAGAGCCGGGGCCAGGATGTAGATTCAGAGCTGTCTGCCCCAAAGCCTGAGTTCTTACCCACAGGCTCAGCACTTGCATACATACAACAGACACATGGATTCATCTGTTGTGTCTCATCTCTCAAACAAGCACCAAGCCTGTCCTGAATCCAAGCCCCCATCCCCACATCACATATGAGGGCTCACATATGAGGACTCTCCTGTCACCTCATCCCCAACCTCCTAGCCTAAAGCTCTGGCCTAAAACAGATGTTCTGATTTAATATTGTGGTTGTTCTGAGCCTCCCGGCAGCCAAGACAAAGAAGAAAGTATGATGGTTTATAACCTTGTTCCAAAAAGGAAGCTCATCAGGATTTTTAGAGATATGAACATTTTTTCCCTCCATAAGACTTATAGAAAATTTAAAGCTTGGTGATTATGTAGGTCAACTGCTTATGTCACAGATGAGGAACAGCCCAGAGAGATTAAGTAATTTTCCCCAAGGTCATGAAGTTAGCTAGCAGAGCAAGGAATGGGACTCAGGGCTCCTGATTCCCAGTCCAGTTTCCAACCTCTCAGGAGCGGGCTTTAGTGGGCTTCTCAACAATGGTTTAGTTGTTTTTAGTGACCCCTCAATTCCCCACTATAAACTCCTCAGACCTGTGTGCTGTCTTCTTCTTTCCTTTGCCCCAGTTCCTAATGCTAGGCTGGGCTCACCATTGTGGGTGTCTGTAAATATCTGGTAAATGAGTGAGTGGATCTCTCTCTTAAAGACTAAAGCTCTGTGCTGCGGAGATAGGGGTGGTGGTGGAGAGATGTTCTGGTTTCAGTCCTCTGGAGGGACTTTGTTTTTTGAATGTTACGTTCCTGAGCCCATGAATTCCCTAGACCTCTCTCTTTGGGCAAATGGTGTGAACTGGGTAGTGTATTTCCCCTTTTGGCAGTCGTCCAGCTCCTGACCGTTCTATCACATTGTTGGACCTAACGGGAAGGGGTTATTTTTCTCTTATTTTTATTTATTTGTTTTATTTTATTTTTTGGTTTGGCCGTGCTGCGTGGCACGTGAGATCTTAGTCCCCTGACCAGGGATCGAACCCATGCCCCCTGCAGTGGAAGCGTGAAGTCCTAACGACTGGACAACCAAGGAATTCCCTGGGTCATTTCTCTCTCGAAGGGACATGTTGTCAGTGAGACCTACAAGTCCCTTTATGTGAACTAAGGAGGGTTTCCCGATGGCCTCAGCACAGCTGCCGTGAGGCCGGGTAGATCCATTCTTTTGTCCTCTTTGGGTAGAGAGCCCCCCTTTCTGTGCCTTCCCAGGTTTAGTTCCTGTGGCTTAAGTACAAGTCATAGAATGTGGCTCATCAGATCCCCAGAACTTATACAGATTAGCAGATTTTCATGCTTCCCAAAAGGTAACCTTGGAACCCCTGGCATGATAACTGTCAGTGCTGAATAAATTTGGTGAGCCTGCCATAGACCAGATTCTCTGGAAATTTGTACTGGAAACTTGTCACCCCTGGTGTGTGGGGAGGAGGTCTGCTTCTTGGTGAGCAGCCCCTATTGACAGAAATGCTGCAACAGATCCTAGCCAAATCCTGACCATCGTCTTTGGGCAGGCTCTGCCCAGGCAAAACAGGGTGGAGAACTGAGGCCAGTTTACAGCTAAAGCCCCAGCTCTGGAAGAAAAACAGGGTTCAGCTCCCCAGGTTAGTTACTGTCTACAAGGATTAAAGGCCCCAAATAATGTCTGGCCTCTCCCCTCCTCCGTGCCAAGGGAAGACATGTAAATACAGCCGCACGCCAGCTTAGGCAGTAGATGTGTGTAAATCGAATTTAGCAAATCAGATCATGGTTTAAATGCACTATTTAAAGCAGTCCTGCAGTGAAGCCTTTTACAAAGGGAATAATCATTTTGTGATGCTAATCATCAGCCTCCAATCTATCTCCTTTGTAAGTTCAGATGTTGGTGCACTGGGTGTTCTGAAATTGGGGCGCTCTTGTGTAGGGCCCGGGTGATGGCTGTCTGTCTTCTTTTTCTGACCTCTCATTTTAAATGGGTGCATGTCCTTGTTCTCACTGGGGGCCTCAGGATGCTCGTCACTTAGTCTGATAGTTCTCGTCCATCCCACTCATCTTTTTATAATCGGATAGAGCCCACCATTCAGCTGCTCCTGGCTCCTTTTCTGAGATTTTCACCCTTCCTGGGGGGAGATATAAGCCCTGCTGTTCTCAGGGTATTAGAACCAACTCCCTCTCTGAACTGAACCTTCTTTTGTTTCCCTGAGCTTCTGGTATCTCTGGTGCTGATCATAAAGAAGATCTTAGAGTTGACGGGACGCACACCGGCCTCTGAATTTAGTAGGTGAATTAAATGCAGGCACCCACTTGCTGAGTAGGCACTGTCCAAAATATTCTCCCCATTCACAGCGAAATAACTGAGGCCTAGATGTTAAAGTGACTTTTCCCACAAGTTAAAATCGGGACTCAAAGGAGAACGTGTCTCCTAATTGCTATAAAAGTGTTTTATACACTGAGCCACAGTGCCTTTCTTTGCAGAGAAAATATAATCAGAGACCATCTGGGTGGGAGAGGAAGAGAATGAAGGGAAAGAGATGGATCAGAGTGGAATAAAGGAAGTGGGCAGGAAGCTGGGGGCCGCAAGGAGCCTGACCTTGCTTAGCTCACAGGCCCTGATATAGTGTCTTTGTCAATGCTGCCACTATTGGCGCGTTCCTCGGTAATTATGACTGTGTGTTGGCATGGCGACTCGGAGTAAGAAGACTAGAAGCACTGGGTAAATGCACGACTTGTTCTTGCCTTCTAAAGCAGAGAGGAGCTTTTGTGGGTAGTTCCTCCAGGGAGCCGTGGTAGAAAAATCACCAGACCCAGTGCTGGAGTGTGCGTATTTACAACCCTCAGGAGCCAGGGGGCCCTGCTCAGGGGTGGCACACACAGAGGTCTTCATCGAGCCTGGCCTCCCGTGCAGAGACCTCCCAGAACCTCCCTTCTGTTCCTTTCTGTTGGTCTTTGTTCCGGAGCTTGTGATGTCAAGTATATCAGTTTCTGTTCCTCTCCACGTTGTCTATTTCAACTAGGTTTAAGTTGCAGTCCCCCTGAATTTGATTTATCATAAAATGATCTATTTCATAGGCCACGAGTATTTATCAGGAGGCTGAAAGGAAAGGCTGATGGGCCCAGCTGTTGGGATGGAGTTTGGGGCCTCCGTTTTTACACTGGAGCCCTCTCCTTAGATACTTGGGTCACATCCTCATCCAAAAATGGGGGACGTTGCTGGAGTCAAGAGTTGCGCTGTCCAGTATGCTAACCACCGTTGGTCTCGTGAGCTGTAGTCAGTGCAACATGCCGAAATGATAATACTGGGTTAAAATATATTATTAAAATTAGTTTTACCTCTTCTTACTTTTTGGTGTGGCTTCTAGAAAATTTTAAAGTGATACATGTCGCTCATATTTTCATTGAGCTAAACTAGAGAATCGAGACCTCTTCCAGCCCCAATGTTCAGTAACTAATCCTGATCTACCCCTGGAAGGTCTCTGGTGACAGAGAGTTCTGTGCATGGAAAAGCCAGGCTGGAGGCTAGTACAGCTTCTTAAATGGGGGTCACCTGCCTCAGTCCTTTGAGGCAGAAGGCCTGAATCCACAGGCAGCATCAAGTTTTTCAGCTTTTAGGGTGGGAGGAAGAAAGCCAGTGGGTAGCCCCCAGAAGAGTCTTTGCTTGCAGCTTTCGTAGTGCCCTGTGGAGTTTGTATGGGCACAGATGTAGATGACAGGAGGGTTGTCCCAGGGGTGGAACGTGTCCCCGCAGTTCCTGACCTCGAAGTGATTTCATCGTCTCCCAGATGTGTGGAAACCACAGGGCATGAGAAGGCAGCCGTGCATCCCAGGTTCGTGCCAAACCCACTTAAAGCAGGTTTCCTTTGGCCCGAGGGCTCCTCACTGCCCCTCTCCTGGCTGCCCCTCCTCCCCTGAGTCTCTGCTGCTCTCTGTGAGCTAAAGCTTCTGGGATGCGCCTTGGCTCAGAGCCAGCGTCTTCTTGGAGAAGCCTCCTGCCCTGGCTCCTTGCCAAGCCTCGGGTCTTCAGAGAGAGTTTCTGGGGAGGCGCTGGGCTCATCCTGCTGTCAGAGGGCAGAGAGGCCTTCTCACCTCGGAGGACTCCTGGCTGTGGGTCCAGCCTTGCTCGCAATCACCTCCCCATCTCAGAACTTCAGTTTCCTACCCTGGACTGGGTTAAGGGCCTCTGAGCTCCAGTAACCCTTGAGATTATGAAAAGAAGGCTCCTCACATGAGCCGGGGAGGTGAGAAATTGGCAGACAGGAAATCATAATGAGTCATGGTAATGGTGACAGGAACCATTTATTGAGCACTTATGTGTGCCAAGTTCAGCGCTAACGCTTTGCATACTTTACCTCCTTTAAGGCCTGTCTCTTGGGGAGCAGAAAGAGTAATAAAAGTAATCTAGGCTCTGCCCTTCTTTTCTAAGCCAGATGCCATTGGGGTGATTGCATGGGGTATGTTTCAGAAGCTACAGCCCTTGGGTAGGTAGCATCTGAGTCCCCTGTGAGTCCTCATCTCCTAAGGAGTCAGCCTGGGCTTTGGGAAGCAGCAGGAGCTCATTTGGGTTGCTAGAGGATGGCTCTCTAGTGTCTCCTGCTTTGGACTCGCAATATACTTGGATGATCCGGGTAGGAAGGCTGAGTGCTAGGCCCCTGGGAGCCTTGGTGAGATGCTCAGAGGAGTGAGAAGCATCCCACCCACTCCTAGCTTTCTCCTAATTGTCAGTGTGGTCCATAGCCTGGCTGTGCTTCAGTCTGTAAAGTCAGGGGTTGATTCAAGCCCACCAGTCTGCCCATGGTGCCAAGGGATTGCACCTGCCTGGGACGAGGTTGAACCTCCGCCTTCTGCAATGTTACATCCCCTGAGGTAGCATTCTGTCTTTCGGAGAAGGCAAAGGTCTCCAAGTCCTCTGTCTAATCTCATCTGGTCCTTAAACAGAGAACATTAGACCTTCTTCCTGATTCGCCCAGTTTGGTGGCACAGGACGGGAGAGGTGGTGCGTGCCTCTGAGGGCGTGTCATTTCCTTGGGGAGTGCTGGGAGGCTGGGAGTAGAAAGAGGGAGGCCTCCAGTTTACAGCCACCCCTCCCTTTGTGCCTGCAGCTTCCTTTAAGCCATGTTTAGTTGTTTCTAGTTCGCTCTTCTCTCTTCTGCTGTTGGATCTTAGGCTTCAAGATCATGGTGGAAATCAACTATACTTCAGGCAAAAAAAGAAAAGATCATGGCGGTGTGAGGAAGTGCGTGTGGCTCAGTGGGTGGCGGGGTCTGTGTGACCTAGTTCAGGCCCCTGGGACACACTATTTCACCTCTCTCTCTGAGCCCGTTTTCTCATCTGCAGACTTGGGGGTAGTAATACTTACCTTGTGGCACTCAAGAAGTGTCAGTTTGCATCCCCCACCTGCCACCTTGGAATGGGTATGTGTGTGTTGGGGGTAGGCGGGGGCTGAGCACGAGTGAGCCAGCACGAGTGAGCCAGCACGGCTCTGCTGCGGGGGACCATCTCACTGGTGGGCCACACATCTGTAATGAGTGAAGGCACAGGGGAGGCGGCGATCGGGCTCAGCTCTCTGTCAGGCACTCTACAATAAGTCATGGTGTTTACTGACTGCTTCGGCTCCCAGCTCCGAGGTCCAGAGAGAGCCCCAGAAGAAGCCCTGACCTGTTCCTTGACCGCTTGGAGCAGAAACCAGCCTAAGAAGGCACACATTTGAGGTGCGCAAAGCTTGACTCAGGCCATGGGAGTTAAGAGAGCAGGACTTTGTGTGGGGTGGAGTCGTCAGAGCAGCCTCATTGTACCCCCAAATGTCTTCTAGGCTGAGGAGGGGGGAGGACTCCCTGAACAGAGGTTCAAAGGTGGGCATGAGTCCTACAGGACTGAGTTAGAGATTTAGGTATGAAGAGCAGGTCAGATGGTGGCGGCCAAGAACAGTGGCGATGGAGGGCAGGCTAGGGGAACTGGTCCCGTTACCATGTGCAAGATGGGTGTGGGTTGCTGCCAGGCCAGCCTGAGTCGAGTAGACACATCACATCCACCGTGGGCCTCTCACCGCTGTTGGCTCTTGGCCTGGATTTCAGTACCTCCAGGGCTGTGCCGTGGAACCATCCCAGTTTGTAAGGGAACCGTGAAGGTCAGAAATTGGAAGTCTTCCCATACCAGATTGTATTTTTTCTACTGCATTCATTTATTCATTCAGCTTTCATTGAACACTATGTGTCAGGCTCTAGGCAATGCCTTGGGGGTACAAAGAAGAAAACCACCACATCCCTTGCCCAGCACTTTAAAGCTTGTATAATACAGAATTTCATCTATCTATTCAGAACGGGAAGGCTAGGCCCCTGGCGGGGGGTGTTGGATTAGCGGACACTGGGGGTATGACATTTCTCACCCATTTGCGGCTTCCTGGCTTTCCTGCCTCTCTACATACCACAAGAGCCTGGTAGAGCTGGGTCAGAGGCCATTTCATGCTTTGCCCTTGGTGACCTTAAGCTGCCATTTAGCCCGGGCTAGAACTTTTTTTTTTTTTTTTTTTGGCTGCGTTGGGTCTTCCTTGCTGCCCGCGGGCTTTCTCTAGTTGCAGCAAGCAGGGGCTACTCTTCGTTGTGGTGTGCGGGCTTCTCATTACAGTGGCTTCTCATTGCGGAGCACAGGCTCTAGGCGCACGGGCTTCAGTAGTTGTGGCTCCTGGCTCTAGAGCACAGGCTTAGTAGTTGTGGCATCCGGACTTAGTTGCTCTGCGGCATGTGGGATCTTCCCGGACCAGGGCTCGAACCCATGTCCCCTGCATTGGCAGGTGGATTCTTAACCACTGCGCCACCAGGGAAGCCTGGGCTAGAACTTTAGTTTTCCAGATTCCATTGGTTCTTTATAGAACTGTGACCTCTCAATTGCCTTTTCTTCATTTAAGAAACAACTTTGGGGCTTCCCTGGTGGCACAGTGGTTGAGAGTCCACCTGCCGATGCAGGGGACACGGTTTTGTGCCCCGGTCCGGGAAGATCCCACATGCTGCGGAGCGGCTGGGCCCATGAGCCATGGCCGCTGATTTGCATTTGAGTGGTAAGGAACGTCTTAAATGCAATCAATTGATAAATTACCTCTGAGTGAATTCATATACAGTAGGTTTCTCCTCAGAAGAAATCCAACACTGTTTGGGGCCTCAAGGCCAGAATTCTCTCCTGGTTCTGCTCAGACTGGTTGGGAGGTGAGCCAGCATGTAAGTTAGCAACGGTGGGCGCCCAGATGCCTTCTCTCAACACATCTGGCGTTTGAAAGAGTCATCCATTTAGCCACTAGGTTGGAGCCCACCCTATAAATGCATCCACCAGCTCTAAAGCCCAAACTACAGGATCTCATTCTCTCACTTGCCCCCCAGGAGGGGAAAGGCCAAACAGGTTTCATCTTATTGTTGTTATTACTGTTCTGGTGATTTTCTTGTTGAGGTCAATGCGTGTATATGTTTAGAAAGATAAAACGCTAGGAGTTACATGGCATTTGTGGTCAAAGTACTTGTCAGAGATGTAGGAGGGACCATGTCACTTCCCGCTGCATGGAAGGTGGTTCCAGATCTTTGAATGGAGTCCCAGGTCAGTTGGAGACTCTCGGGGAAGTATCCTCCCCGCAGCTTCTGTATGGACAGGCCAACTGTTGCTGGTGGGCAAGATGAGCATGTGTGAGACAGGCTTTCCTCTGTGGACAAGTAAGAGGCAGGTAGTGGGATGCAGAGCACTGCTGGACTCCGCTTCTGAAACCTTCCATCTTTCCTTCCCTGAGAAACTCCAGAGAGGTTGGTGAGAGTGATTTCTCAGGAAGATGCAGTATGTTCTGCCTTCTGTGAGGGACAGGACAGTGGATGTCCAGCTGCTGACAAGGAGTAGGCCTTCCCCACACTGGGTGGCCTCTCGCCCTTCTAGCTTCCTGTGCATGGCTCTCTTAGAGGCAGTTTGAATGAGTCTCATATGCACAGAGACTGGCCTTGGGTTTAAATTTGGTAGCCAGTTGACAGCACACACTTTAGCCTCGAAGCCACATGGTTGATGTTTCCTCCAGGACAAAGTACACGCAGAGACACCCCTGTGCTAGTCCCTGACGCCTCTTCAGAGAAGAAGCCAGGAGCACGGCTGTCCCATTTCCCATTCTCTTCTAGTCTCATGTTCCTTCTGTCCTCTCCAGGACGTGCTCCAAAGTCAGAAGACAGGGAAAGGAGAAGCAGGAGCCCTGGTGGAAGAGTTTGAAGGTGGGTCCTGGCCTGATACAAGCCACAGGCCGTGTGTGTGTGTGTGTGTGTGTGTGTGTGTGTGTGTGTGTGTGTGTGTGTGTGTGTGTGTGTGTGTGTGTGTGTGTTCACAGGTCATTCCAGCGGCTACTTTGACCTGTCTACACAATGAGCTCTCCAGTTTGGACAGGAAATTTAAAAAGGGAAAGTACACCCAATAGTTCTTGGAGCCAGTTGCCTATTAGGTTGGCTCATATGAAATTTCTTTTTTATAGATCAAAAACAGTCAAATATTGGTGATTTTGTATGATTCAACCTAATACATTTCCACTGCTCTGGGCCAGTGGAGAGGGAGCCATTCATTCTCCTTTAGTCTCAGAAGCACATTTTAAAGAGTCTTTGAGATTTTTACCATTTGTATTCCTCTTCATCCTGCATACCCTTCTCAGAATTATTTTAACTGCAGGAAGAAATCACCCCGACCTGTGGATTCTACTGTAAGAGAAAACTACCCCAGCAAGGCTCCACTTTGCCCCAGCTTCAAGACATGTCTCAAAGTGCAGGACAATCGAGATGACTTTCAAACACCTTTTCTTTCTGTATCAAAAAAATCCTTCAGGGCAGCTCAGATAACCCTGACTAAGGGCTAAGACCAGTTCCAAACCTTTCTGTCTCAGGAGGCATTTGCTTCCATCTGGACGCCTGGAATGGTGTTGTACTTCACCTCCCGCATAGCTGATAGCTGTCCTGGGAGAGAGCGGGGGAGGAGGTTGTTGGAGAGCTGGCGTGCAGCCTCTCCATAACCTTTCAGCCACCCTGGTGCTGGGCGACCAGCGGCGTGGGCTTTTGACTGAATGCACTCGCAGTCCTGCATTCATTATGCCATTGTCAGCGTGTGTGTCTGGGGCTGCCTCTGGGTGTGTGTGTTTCTTTTTGTGTCTGCGTGTCAGTGTCAGGCTGTGCGTGTCTGTTTACGTCGGCCTGTCTAGGCGGGCTCAGTGCGACAAGGAGCTGGGGGCTGTTGGTAGGAGGGAGGGCATTTCAAAGCCCCAGATCTCCCCCTCAGGAATCTCGGGGGATTTATATATTTTATATATATTTACATGTGTGTTATAGATAGATAGATGATAGATAGATAGATAGAGATGTCTATCTGTCTGTATATATAGGGTTTTTGTGTGTGTGCTGCTCACTGTGTAGGGCTGCATGCGAGTGTCTGGCCAGGTGTGGTGTAAGCAGCCAGGGGCCGGGTGAGCCCCATCTGCCGAGAGCTTACAGACTTGCCTTCCCACCTGCCCACCCGCCGTCCATGGGGAGCCTGTCCCTTCGAAGCTCACGGTCTCCTCTCTAATTTATTAGCTAGGAAGGAGGAGAAAATGAAATGTTGCCTGAAGACAATGGCCGAGACAGCAGGTCCCACCCTGCACAGCCGCCAGCACCTCTCCCCTCATCCCTGTCTCCTCCTCTGCAGTCAGGATCTGTACATTACATTGCTCAGTCAGCAGTAAGGGGAGAAAGAACCCCCAAACCAAGCTATAAAAAACACATTGGCCGTGGACATGCAGGGGTAGCTATAGGCTGTTGAAGGTAGGAGAGGGCAATAAGGCGAAGATTTGAGCTGGACTTTGTATCTGCTGGCCCAGTGGATACAAGGCCCCTCATCCACTCTGGGGTCCCCCACCTCTGAGTCCCGGGACTTCTCCCCGCTGCCAGACAGTCAGGGGAGGGGAGAGGGGCCCAAGGCAGCTGCAGGGGCTGTGTTAGTAAACACTTTGCTGGGTTCCCATTTTCTTCATCACCCCACCCTTCTCCACTCCTGATGCCCCATTACACACACTGCCCCCCCCCAGCATCCCTTTTTCTGTGGCCTGCACAATGAGCTCATTGTCCTGGGTGTGATTTGAATAAGGGATCGGCAGGCCTGTTCCCAGCATTGTCCGAGGGGCTGGGAAAAACCCCAGCGCAGGCAGGAGGACCAGACCAGACAGAGACAGATGCCTAAATTAGCAACAAAGCTTTGTGCACGTCCCCCGGACAAGGGCTCGCCTTGTTTGCGTGGACTCGAGGGTGTGGAGCTGGCCGGCTGCTCGCATGTCTCCCCATGTTAATTAGTTTTGCATGCATGTCTGAGAAGGTGCCAGGGGAGATGTGTTTGCCTTTCCCCGGGAGGGGGACCTGTTTGTGGCTGTGGAGCTGAGCTGGGTTGGGCCTACCTGGGGAGCCAGGCTCTGAGCCTGGGTGGGAATCTTGGCTCCCCCATCCTGCTCTTCTGTCTCTCTGTCGTTTTAGGGGGACTTGGCTTTGCTCCCCATGCCTTCTCTACTGCTACCCCACCACGTCTGAAAGTTGGTTAGCTCTGACTACAGGGAACTCACTGGCTTCCACCCAGACCCGGGCCAGTGCCTGTCCATCTGGCAGTCTGTCTCCCACGACACAGGGCCCCCCGGGACCAGGCAGCAGAAGCGGCCAGTCTGGGCTCTCCTCCGTCCCCAAGCCAGATGGCCAGTCTGCTTATCGAATTACGGCCTCCCCTGGCCCCAGACCCCCGCCGCCCACAGTTGGGCCAGGATCTTGTTTGGGATATGACGGAGAAGCCCTCTTTTAGGCCCTCGAAGGGGCCTGGCCCTGAGCAGGAAAGGGGTCTGGTAGACAGGGCATGAGCATGTCCTTGTCACTGGCTTGCTGCCTGACCTCAGGGAGGCCAGTGCATCGAACACCTGAGTCTCAATGTTCTCACTGGCAAAACAAGTGAGTGGCACTTCAGGAATCTCCTGGTTCCTTCCACCTCGAAAAGTCTGTGATGGTTGTGGTCATTTGAAACCTGTGTTGGTTTAGCACTCACTGATTGAGCATAACGACGGGAATGGGACCAGTGAATTCTGGCCAGGGGTGGAGCAGGGGTTAGAGGAAGGATTTTATCGCTGTTGGCACTGGAGTGTGGGCCTCTGTTTTCGGAGCCGGTAGAGGATTAGGAGCTGGCAGAGCCCCTCTTCCCAGGTCCTCACAGAACCCAGCCCCAGCGGCCCAAGCCCTCCTCCTCCTGCCCCTACCCTGCAGTGGTGGGAGGCAGGCCCTGGCTCGGCAGAAGGGAGCTTGGCAGTGGCGGCAAATGGGAAGCTGGAGTGAGAGCAGCTGCTGGCCAAGGCCCTGGGTGTGTCCCGGTCGCCCCCTGCAGGCCCTGGCATGGGGGACAGGGCTGGGAAGGGGCTGGGTGCCTGCCGAACTGGGCCTCCGGATAGCTTTCTGGGTCGTGCCTTCAGAGTTTCCAGCTCTGTACAGCCCCTCACAGTAATGCGGGAAGGCCAGGGAGCAGGGGTGTGGAGCATGGCTCCTCCTGTTCAGGTACAGGAGTCTTAGGATCCAGCGACCAGAGGGTCTGGCTTCATGGCCCTTCCCTAGCCTTTCCCCCACCCTGCCCCACTGGCCCTGCCCTCTCATCACAGCTTCTTAGTAATTGAAAGTCTAAGCCTGGGACACTCACAGTCCAAAAAGCCCTGTGCCAAAGCCTCCAGTTCCTTCCCGTTGGGTCTTTATGGACCTATTCATATCATTTCTTACAGACCTGGTGAGTCTATGCAGACAGAAGGGAACTTCTTTTCCTGTGTTTGTGTTTTAAATATTTTGGGATGGCTTTGGTTCAGGAAGTGCCGGGGTTTTAGGGAAGAGCTTTAAACACCCAGATTCCTTCTCTTGTCCCTTCTTTGCCAGCCTCCCCCATCCCTGGTGCTCCCTCCTGCTCTCTCTTATGTTGTGTGGGATGCATCTTGCTCTGGAGTCGGGCAGCTGATTGGAGGGACCCACAGAGAGCCTCTGGGATTACCCTCAGCAGGCGCTCAGTCCTGGCAGGGGAGGCCCTGGGCTCCAGCCCGTCCCCACCCCCAGTGCACTCACTCACTTCCTACCCCTCTCCCTGTCTCCTAGGCTGCTCCATCTGGGGATCTGGAGGGGAAGTCAGAAGCTAAATGAGGAAGAGTATAGAGGTTAGAACTCATGGTGGGAACAGAGAGCAGGGTCCACAGTACCGGTGAGGGGAGAGAAGCAAGGTAGGCAGGGCCTTGGGAGAGCTGCCCACTGCCCTCCCTGCCCCTTCCCATCCTCCCTCCTGGATTTTAGCTGCCTCAGCTGTAGCCCTGAGCTCCTTAATCTGGTGAGCAGTGTGGTGCTCCGGGGAGGGCTGGCAGAGGCTTTAGGAGGTGACAGGGGATCTTGGGAGTCTCACTCTGCTAACCAAGCATCGCACAAAGCCAGGGAATCACATTCCAAGCATGGCTCCCCATTCCAAGGCTGGACCAGCATGGGTGGTACCCAGTGGAGGGCTGGGGCACTGGCCCTGCGTGCAGCTGGAGTGACCTTTTTCTTTGTTCCTCAGGAGGAAAGCTCCCAAGGTTTAGGCTCTCTAGCCCTATCTGCTTACTGTTTGGTAGCTGTCCCCACCCTTACCCCAGCCCCCAAATCCTCTGGCTTCCTATCCCAGTTAGGAGAAGCCATGTATACACTGCAGGTATTCCTTCTCCTGGTTAGCCAGGAAAATGCTGTCAGGGCTGGTCAGGGGGTAGGGAGTTTGTTCTAGAACTAATCAAATGTGCTGGGCAGTATGCCTCCCCTGCTTACACTGAGCCCTGAGAGAACCCTGGGGAGGTAAGAAAATGAGGTGGGGATGCTAGGCACAAGCCCAGGTGCTTCAGAGCCTTCCAGCCCACCAGGATGGGGATGTCCCAGACCTGGGACCTTGGCTGGAGAGGAGGGACAAGGCAGAGGCCCAGATCGGAGTTCTGCTTCTGACCACCATACAACAGACCCCTGAATATCTGAGAGCCTTTTAACCATCATCTGTAAAATGGGAACAATAATCCCTACCTCCCTATGGAGTTGCTAAACACTAAATAGGGCTCATTTTCCTTCCCATTTTCCCTTAGGTATGGGGCAGGTATGAAGGAGTTGAGCTTCTCAAGGTTGGTTGATATAGCTATGATTTGGAGGATGAGGACAGCGGTGACATGCAGAATATTTAACCATGGGCACTGGCCAGTCAAATGGCAGCTGGCCGAAATCAGCAGCCCAGGGAGGAGGGCACAGCTGGGCTGAAAGGAGTTCATTTGTCTTTGTGTCTTTCTGTTCCATCACGTGTCTGTTCATCAGCGAGCACACAGACTTCCCTCGAGGGCAGTTCCTGACGAGGTTGCAGGACGCAGGATCCCTGATCTCCTTTGCATTTTGAGCAGGTCAGGTCTGCCTGGCATGGGGCACCCTGCTCCACCTGGCAGAGGACCCAGCAGCAAAGGGCAGTGAGCCGAAGTCCTTCCTAGCTCCAGGCCCTGCCCTGGCTACAGCTGTGCCATCAGGCTCTGTGGGGACAAGCTTCGCCTGGGGGCTTTCACCCTCCTTACACCCACACAAGCTGCTCTTCCTCCCTGGCCCTTCTTAAAAGCACTGGGGGTGAGGACTAGGGACCTGTCCATGTTCTGATCCATCTCCTCATGCCTCTGTTTCCTCATCAGTCAGGGGAGGTTCGTGGTCCCCACTGACTGGCTGTGGAGGATTGGGAGTGTGGTGATGGCGTTGGTGTGGAGCCCCGTTCTGTCATCAAGGAAGGCTTCTGGCCCCATGGCGGCGTCTGCCCCAGCCCCAGGCTTCCCGAAGCCACCGCTTGACACATGGTGTGTTCTGCCAACAGTAGCTTCTTCTACCTGATCCTTCTGTGTGCCTCGCTGGGTGAAATCCCTGCCTTTGAGGGCTCAGAATAGCCCGGTAGAGTGACAAATTGCATAGGAAGACACAGCCCTACCTAGCTGGAAGTCAGAGACTTGGACTTCCTTCTGGTCTTGAGTGAACCCCCTCCCTTTCTGGACCTGGAAAAGGAGCATTGGCTAGGATGGCATCTAAGGTCCCTTTTAGCTGTGACATTTTATAATCTGGAAGTTTTTCCTGCTTTTTCTCTTCTGCTACCTACCAGTAACCCGCACCCCCAGCCCTCTGGCTCACAGGAAACCCAACCAGCATGGTCTCCTTCAAGTTGCCCTGGGATGCAGGGAGGCATTTCTGCACCCAGAGGCTACAGAAATGAAAACCCAGCTCACTGCTGGCAAGTGACTGTGAGGCTGGGACATGACCTGGCCTGGGGCGAGACTTTGGCGAGAGAGAGCCCAAGCCTTAGCTGAGTTTGTTCCCGGCTTCTGATCTGGAGCCTTCTCTTCCGTTTCCATGTGCTCTGGCTAGTCTTTGTCCTGTGGCTTGGTTTGCCACCAGGTGACCGTCACGATGGGTTTGCATTGTTCGCCTTGGGACTTGCCCTCTCCTACTTCCCTTGGCCAGGCTCTTCGAACTCAGAAGATCCAGGCCCCGAGAAGCAATCCACAGGGGAAATGCTACTTCTCAGTGCCTAGCCCCCCTCCCTGGGACGCCCAGCCAGGTGACTCTGCCACCAGTACAGCTGACACAAGTGCAGGCCACAGAATCAGGTGGACATGGGCTCAGGTCCTTGTTAACCAGAGCTAGCCCTTAACCTCTCCGAGCCTCTGTTTTCCCATTTCTAAAATGAGGATTGCTCATATTCATATATTTCTCATGAAGTTGCAGCGAGACCTAGCAATGATATAGGTAAAGTTCCTTGAAAATGTAAGGTCGGTCTGTCTTACCTTCTCATCCAAGCTGAGCCTTCAAAGGCCACAGACATAAACCATTGTCTTTCCTCGCCTCTCGCCTTTGAGTTTCAGCCTGCTCTGCTGAGGAGGTTCGGAGACAACCTCAAGCAAGCTCCTCCCCCCTAGCCCCAGGGAGCAGAAATACCTACTTTCCGCCCTAATAATACCTGAATGAGATTTATAGGACATCTCCCTCCCCAGAGTGCAGAACTCCCTCTCACATATTATTTCTCTTATCTTTAGATTGTCCTGTGAAGTGTGATGGGACAGCCTCTTTTCACCTTCTCTGAAAATGGAGGCAGGAGGAACTGTGGGTCTTGCCAAGGTCACAGGATTGGAATACAGAGCCATGCCGCTCCAGGACACTCAGGATCATCAGAAAGGGAAGACACAGCAGACACTGACCTGAGGCTGCAGCAGTCAGGGGCCAGGACGGAGGAGGAGGGCTGGGGCAGAGGGCACGGTGCAGGCTCCACTCCCATTCCTACTCCTGTGGGACTTGGCAGGGGACCTGGGGAAACATGCCCCAACCCGTCCTGCAGAGGTCTTTGCCTTTGACCTGTTGGCCGCCATTTTGGGCCTTGTCACATCGTGTTCCTCTTCCGTCCAAGCTGCTCTAACCTGGCCTCCAGCAAACAGAAGCTCTTCGCCATCCACATCCCCACCCCAGAGGACCGAGGGCTGCACGCTGGGAGATTGCCAAAGCAAGGGGCTCCAGCCTCCCAGGAGTTAAGGACTCGCTCTCCGCAGCTGTCCTCCCCTTGGTGCTCCTCCTTCTCCCTCCTCCTGCTCGCGGCAGGCAGGGCCCGGACCTGGGAGCCGTGCCGCTGTGCTGTTGCCAGGGGAGCCGGGAGCCAGATCTGAGCTATGCAGGGAAAAGGCCCGGCCTGTCAAACTGTCTGAGATGAACCGCCGCCGTCCCCATGCAGCTGGGCTCAGACGTGTCTCAGCTCTTGTTCTGTGCCTGAGAATGGCGAAGCCCAGTGAGGTTCAAGGGCAAACTCACTATTCATTAGTCAGGGGTTCTTGACGTCCGTCTCTCCCAGGGATGGGTTCCCCCCCCCCCCACCGCCGCCTCCCTTTTTCTCTCCCTCCTGTAATACATTCCTGGGTGCCTTTGGTGAGGACTGCACACCCTCCTGCTCCTGCCCCACTCTTCTCCAAAAGCCCCTGAATAAACTCCCCCCAAGGGGACCAGGCAGGGCAGAGACAATGGCTGCAGGAAACCATTCAGGCGGGACTCCAGCCATGCTGGCCCGCCCTCCACTCCCAGTGCCCCTGTGGGCCCCACTCCCCTCTGACTCAGGGCACCCCTGGACTACTAGCCCACATAGGCCTGGATAGGACAGAGCCACTGGGCACTGCCCTCAGGACTACAGGTCAGTCCGGTGCTACTCGGTGGGCTCCTTGGATGCCTCCATGGCCTGTATCTCACATCTTGGCTATCTTGGTGCCTTTCTCTACCATCATGTTTCTATTCTAAGACACTCTCAAACACTGTTGGTTGGAAAGTGTGAAGTGTAAAGGACACATATACTTGGTTACAAACAAATTGCACTGCTAGAAATTTACTATGTGGTTAACATGCAAAAGTTCCCAAAGAAGAATGTACAAGAATGTTCATCAGAGCATTTCTTTTTTAAGAATGTAAAGAAATTGAAATGAACCTATGGTCCATTCATACTGTGAAATACCATGCAGCTACAAAAATTAATGTGGTAGGTCTCTATATATTAGCTGATATGGAAGGCTGGCCAGTATATATTGTTGGGTGAATAGAATAAATCGCAGAACAGGCAATAGAATATGATCTTATTTGTGTGTATTCAAAAGTCGTAAGTATGCTTATATATGAAGAGATTCTGGAAGTATGTATTAAAGGGCTACTCTGGGGAGTGGGAAGGGATGAATGCACTCTTCCATTTTTTTTCCACTTTTATTGAGAAATGTAAAGAGGCTATTTAATAGAGTAGGCTTAACTTCTATTAACCAACTTGGAGTAGGAGCTCCAAGAGAATGGTGGTGAAGTTGTAAGAAAAAACATCCCAAAAACTATGCCACTGGCCATTTTCAGGCCAAACAATCACATGTCATCGTCATGGCTGTTATTGTTGTTAATTAAAAGCCTACCAAGTGCCAGACTTAGTACTTTGGGGTCTGGCTTAGGTGGGTATCATTATTCCAGTTTCCCCATGCTGAAGAGTAGTTGACTGGCTTGTCCAAGTTCCTCAGCAGGGATTGGGTTGTTAGGGGGGATCCCAATTCCACTGAGGGTAGACACGTTGCCCCTTCGCTTTCAAGAGCTGCCTTTTTAGGGTGGGGGCCTTGGAAGCCCCAGTCATGCGGACCCCCGACACCCACCTGGTCATGTGGTGGAGGGGGGGCATTGCCCCCTTCTGCCGCTTCCCAATAGAGGTCTCATTGTGTTGGGGGCCATTGGGCTTGGGCCAGCAGGAGGAGTGGGCAGGGCTGTGAAAGGCCTTATTTGCATAAGCAGCGTGTGTCCTGAGAGAGATATCACCACACGGAATGTAGAGCGCTTGCCTTCCCTGTTTACTTCACCCCAGAAAAAGTAAATGGCCTAGCAAGTGTCTCTGAGGAACAATACGAGGCGCTAGGAGTGGGAGGCATGGGTCTGGCTACCCAGGAGGCAGGCCAGGACCTTGCCACTGCCACCGGTGGAGCTCTCCATTGGGCCCCTGATGGGCCTGGCTGGGGTGGGGGGAAAAGATGCCATGGATCTGGATCAAGCAGCCACCCAGAGGGCCCTGGGAAATCCGTGGGATAGCAGGATGGTCCCTGGGGCCTGAGCGGCACCTACAGTCAACCCAAATCAGCTGTGGAGCCTGCAGAGAGAGCAGGAAAGAATTAAAAGTGGACCACATGCAGAGGGCTGCAGTGACTCCTCATAACTTTATAGGCTGTCGATATTATCGTTATATCCATTTTACAGATGACACTGAGGCCCAGAAAAGTTAATTTATAGGTCCCAAGTCACACAGCTAGTAAGTACCAGAACTGAGATTCAAAACCACATCTCTCGGACCTCAAGTCTGTTACTCCAAACCCCAAAGAGATCCTGTTTGGCTTGGCCACTTAGAGGAGGTCCCCAAAGCTGCAACCCCTCCTTGCCTACCCCTATACATAGAGTTATTAACCCCTCCTCTGCAAGGTCACCTCCTCAAATGGTTCCTTGCCTGGGGTCCTCCCCCAATTTTACCTAATGCCATCTATCTCCTGCAGTATGCCTGGCCCTGGACTGGGCAGTGGAGTGGTGGGGAGGAAGATTGTAGAGACTTTGGTTAGTATAGCCTCTCCTCGGAGTTGTCCAGGGTCAGTATGGTGGTCCGGATGGACTTCCTGGGGGTGGTGGCCTTGAGGCAAAGATATAGCCCAGCTGGTCAAGACAAGCGTGAGTGAGCATTGGAGAGTGGGGGCTGGGGACTGGGGAAGGCCCAGGGCTTCCACCTGGTGGGAAATGGGAAGTGGGAGTGGGTGGGGTCAGAGGGTCTAAATGCTGCAGCTTCCCAGTCCCCGGGCTGCAGGTCACCTACAGTTCTGCAGATTCTGCTTCTCCCCTGACCTGAAGGGGCCTTACAGGAAGATGAGGGCACTCCTGGGCTTGCCCCAGTGCTTCCCAGAGTCTGGCCTGATGAGGACCTCAGGGAAAGCTGAAGCTGCAGAAGCAGAAGTGGGAGAGCAGGGATCTCACTCAGGCAGCTGGAATCATTGGGACTTTTCCAAGGCCAGTGGGTGCCCCTGGATGGTCCTGCGGGAGGACAAGGGCAAGTTCTGAGAGAGAGGCCTCTTCCCATCCTGTTAGCCTCACCTCCCTGTTCCCAGCCCACAACAAATAAAGTTTCTTTGTAAAGCCTTCCATGTCTCTGGTCAGTTTTCTGGGAGGAGGACATGGGTGCGGAAAGTAAGATTTATCCACTAGCAAAGACAATTCATGGTGTGTCAGGTGTGGTGGATCCCTGGTATGGATGGGAAGAGTGGAACAAGAAGCCTCCCAAGGCCTTGGAAAGTCTGTCTTCCTGACCTGGGCTAGGGTCCTTCGGGATGAAGGCCATTGGCTGGTCCAAGGCCTGCCTCTAGCCTTGAGGATGGCAATCTTAGGTGTACTGCCCTCAGAAGAGGGGCTCTGGAGGTTCTGGATTTTGAGACAGCTCCCAAGCTCCTCCTGAACCTCCATCAGTGTCTTCTCATTTAATCCTCACAATGACACACACCGTGCCCCCACCATAAGACTTAATCCCATTTTACAGACTAGGAAACAGAGGTTTCAGAGAGGCTAAGAAATATGCAAAGACACGCAGCTAGGAAGCAATGGAGCTGAGCTCCAGATCTCATTTCTGTAACCAGAATGGGATGCAAGGTTTTGTAAATCTGAAAGCCCTTGACAAGGTTCTCCATGTATGTGCAAAATCACAGCATTCCTTTTCACAAGGCCCTTGGACTTTCTTGTGCCAGGCACTGTTCTAAGTGCTTGTTCATGTCCTCAATCATGGTTTAATCCCCAGACATCCCTATGCAAAACTGGGCATTACCTTAATTCCTATTTAACCAACGGGGAGAGTGAGGCAGAGGTAGCTGGTGGGTGCGGGTGTGGGTGTAGCCAGGATGCTGGCACAACCACACCTGTCCAGATGCCAGGCACTCACCCACTGCCCACGCTGCCTCCCTAAAGGCCTGGTGCCCCACCAGCCTCGCCCTGCCGCACAACCCCAGTGAAACGTCTCTCATCCCCGCACCACAGCGGCTGGGGCTACGTACGGCCCCTGGCGACGCGGCGGGGTCTGCATCGCCGTCCGGCAGGCGGCGCTGCCTGGGGCGCCCGGCTCCCCCCGCGGGCCGCGCTCCGCCGGGCAGCAGGCTCTGGCCCCAGGGCCCCGGGAGGAGCCAGGACCCCGGGCGGGAGGGAGAAGACTGAGGGCCGCGCGGCACAAAGAGCTTTTTATTTAAATTTGTTTAGAGTTTCGCGAATTTGCATGAAAAATGTGTGAGAAAAGCCAGCTCCGGTGACCTCATCCGCACCTGCCATTAACGTTCAATTAGCTGCTGAATAGCGGCCGCCGACGCGACGTGCAGAGAATCCGGCCGGCCCCGCGCAGCTACGGCTACGGGCCGGGTCCAGGATGGGGTGGGAGTGGAGGGCGGGGGCGCCGGGCCCCGGCCTACTCCTGCTGGCGGGAGACCCACGGCCTAGTTCGCGCCCCTCCTCTCTGAGGGGACGCGGGGACCCCACAACCCTTGAGTCCGAGGCCGTTTGGGGCGCACCTGGGCCCAAGGGCACCTGGAGATGCCAAGCTCCCTCCCGGCGCCGAGGAGGGCGGGCTCGCCACCTCCCCCGAACGAGAGGTGGAAGGATGAGCCCCCGTCCGAGCTCAGATGGGTTCCCTCGCCACCTTCCGGACAAAGTGTCAAGTACAAGTTCAAGTTCAGGGCCGGGGCCGGGGGGCGCCAAGCCTTCCCCGGTCGCCTTTGTTCTTCAAGATAATCGCTCCCAAGTCCCCTCCGAGCGGGACCCGGCAGACGCCCCCGCCCCGCCCCACCGGGCCCCGCAGGAGCCGCCTCCTCCCGCCCGCGCGGCGCCTGTCCCCTGGTCCCGGCGCCCCCGCTCGGGGCCACCGAAGGGTCTGGGGGCTCGGGGAGGGGGGAGGCGCGATCCGAGTCCGTGGGAGCCTCCCCAGCCCCGCAGTCCCAGCAGCACACCGAGCTTGGTCGGACGGATGCTCGCGCTGAGGTAAGAAGCCTTGGCGGGGTTCGCCTGCATCCCTTGTGCCCCGCCCCCGCCCCGGACTCTGCGACCCACAGGAACAGGGCAGGGCAGCCCCGCCGGGCCTCGGGGGTGGGGGCGCTGCCCCTCCAGGGCTCTGAGGGGTACCAGGCCTGGGGCGGGGGGCACAGAGGGCAAGGGCGCCCTGTGTCTGCCCGGTGAAGTCGCCGGCCTTTCCCAAGGGCGTCTAGCTTATCCATCTCTCATCGGGTTAGCCTCTTGGTCTCCACTTCTGCGCGGCTAGTTCTGGCTCTGGCTCTTCTTTGCTTTCTCTCAGATTCTGCTGGAGGGGCCCCCAGTTAGAGTCTAGTTCCCCAGGCCCTGAAGCTCGGTCTGGAGAGCTGGAGGGGTGTGTGTGTGTGTGTAGCTCAGCTCTAGAGAGAATCAGCTGTGGACATTCCCTCCCCCATCTCCAGCACCTAAATTAAGGTCCTGGGCCAAATGGTGGTAGCTGGGGTGGGGTGGAGTGGGCTGTGACTTAGTGGCAGTGCAGGGGCCATAAGGTATCCTCCTTGTTGCAGGTAGAACCTCTTGCTGTTCCTGCTGTGCCTGGTTCCTGGATTCTGTGTGGGGACAGGTATTAGCTTGTACCTCACCCTGCCATCACACTGCCAGGCTGAAAGGGTATAGAAGGCTTCTTCTGAGTGGCCCAAACCTTGCCCCGCATTCCTGCCTTTCACTGTCAGATAGATGCTCACTCTGAGATTGTTTACGTACTCGTGCTTTACACACAGTTCTAACGTCCATGATATTTGGTTTCTAAATTCACAGCATCTTAGAAGTAGAAAAAATACAAAGGGGGAGATGGGCTTTTTCCTGAAGCAACACTGCTCCCCTTCTGTGTTCCTTCCCTTCTTCTTCTGTGTACTCCCCAGAGTTCTTACTTCAGGAATTTTAGTCATGATGAAGTATCTGCCTCTGAGTACACTCCTTCCCATCTTCACCTGGCCAAACTTTAGCAAGTGTTTCCTCCTCTAGGAGATCTGCCCAGATTTCCCCCACATCTCTCCCTCTCTTAACATCTTCAGCTGCACTGCCAAGTGCTTAGTACATGATAAGTGAAATAGTTTCTGGATGGATTAATAAAAAAATCAAATACACATAAATTTAGAAAGCATTGAGGATTGAGGGTCTTTTTTTGTTTTCTTTTTAATAAACATTGGTTCAAACTGAGATATCTCCCAGGGACTCCTTCCCTCTGTTCTATTACATACAAGGTCTCATTCACAAGCAAGAATTAGCAGGAAAAGGCTAGGTCCATGTACTCTGTTAAAAAGAAAGGAGAAAAATTCTACACAAATTGCTTTAAAATTTAAAAAAGAAGAAATACCAGAAGGGAGCCCCTCAGCCTCTGTAAGCCTTTCCCTCTCCATCTGGCTGGGTCCTCTGAGGGCCTGGAGGGGCTGAGGTTTCATGTGCTCCATCAAATCCCCGGCCTTCCTGCAAGGCCTCAGCGGGGCCACCAGGAAGTTGACTAAAAATGGAGACTGTGACCTACCTAGTGCATGTCTTTATGCTCCCGATGATTCATCACTGACATGGCTCCTAGAGGAGCCTAGGAAGATGTTTACATCTTTTTAAAAAGGGAAATGGAAACGTTTTTCCTGCAAAACCATCTGTAAAGGCTGCTCTAGACCCTTCCTCTTCCTCATGAGAACTTCTGACCTGAATCTAGTCTGATTCTCCTTGGGTTATTGTGACATCTTGGATAAACCTTTTTTTTTTTTTTTTTGTCCCAGTAGCCAAGATTCCCAACTCATGGTTGGGTAGAATGAGGAACTTTAAGGCAGAAGTTTGCAAAGGGCAGTGTAAATACTACTCTGATATAGAGGGAGAAAATAATAATTTATAATTTATATATATGACCTCATTTAGTCCTCCCAACTAAAGGAGATGGGTCTTGTTATAAGCCCCTTTTATATAAGAGGAAACTGAGGTGCGAAGTAAACTGTCTTCAGTGTCACATCTAGAAAGCAGTCCAGGTGGGCTTAGAACTTAGGCAGGCTGTTTTAGATTCACTGTGCTTGACTACCAACATTTGAGCTTTATTTCTGAGCTAGTCACTGAAAATGCCTCCCAAATCACATTTCACATGGATTCTCTTGCTTTCCCTATCACACAGAGACAGAAAGTAGGTCTTACAGGGTGGGGATGAACAGCTCAACCTTTGGAATCTTGTGTTTAAACCCTGGCTCTCTCTCTTACAAATTATTGATATGTGACTTTTGCCAATTCTCCATTTCCTCATCTGTAAAATGGGCTTGTAAATCGATCTCAAGGGCTTGTTGTAAGGATAAAATAAGATGTTGTGCTTAGTCCAGTGCCTGAGACGTTATAAATGTATCCAAGAGTGAAAGCCATGATTATTTTAACAGCAGTCATCTTTAATGACAATGTTACCGTCACTTGGCATTTTTGAAAAACAACACTCACGCCCCTCAGAAAACACTGTCAAGAATTGGTCTCCACGTGCTTTAACCAAACATCTGAGGAGGTGCCCGGAGTGTGGTAGGACAGCTGCTCCATTCTGTACGAGATAACCCAGACCCCCAGATGGTCACATGGATCCCTGCTGTCTTTGAAGGTGATGAAGTAAACACAGACCCTTACAATCTTGTCCCTCCTGGAGCCTAACCCCTTACAGGGATGTGTGTGTGCGTGTGTGTGTGTGTGTGTGTCAGGGGGTGTTGGAAGAAGGACCTTGTAGATAACTGAGAGAATTAAAGGCTAAGACAGAAGACTACTAAGGAGAGAAATCTGAGATGAACAGTTCTGTTTTTTCTTTCTTAACTTTAAAATCTGGCCATTGGCTCTCCATGAGGAAAATAAGACTAGACCCTGCTACAGAAGCTGATCTGATCAGTGGGACACTTCTTCCTCTTTTCATTGAGTTAATAGTTATTTATTGAGTGCTTGTTCTGCACCAGGCATTGTTTTTAGGCACTAGGGATACAGAACAAAACAGAATAACCCCTGCCCTAGGGGAGCTGACGTGTGTGTGTACGTGTGTGTGTGTGTGTGTGTGCGTGTGTGTATGTAGAGAGAGAGAGAGAGAGAGAGAGGGAGGGAGAAAATGTCAATAGTTTTGTGCAGTACGGCCCTGATTGCCTCTGAGCAGGATCCCTCTTGGTGGGGATAGATCAACTGGGCCTCCCTCCCTCACTCACCCTTTAAAGCCAAGGGCACATGTTTTCACACAGCTGTTTCTGCCTATGGGTGGAACTGAGGAGAGAGAAAGGGAGAGAGAGATGACTCAACTTCCATATCAGAAAATGAGTAACGGACTGAGGCAGAGACTGAGGCACTTTTCCTCGGGAAAAGTGCTCATCAAGCAGGCAACACGCAGGTGTTCTGCCCTCCTCCATCCCATTCCTGGGCTTCTGGGACCCAGGGAATGCTAAGATCCTGACAGTGGTGCAGGGACAGAAATGGTGACAATCAGTGGAGGAAACCAAGAGGACTGGGAAGGTGTGAGGCTGCATCCAGGGTCTGGGCAGATCATATTAACAGCTTGCCCGTGCCAGCATGCTTCTGAATGCATTACATACATGAAGATTAGCTCAGTTACCCTTCACCAGGAGCCTGTGAGATAGGTATCATTATTGATCTCTGTTTCAGAGATGAGGATACTGAGGCACAGAGAGACTAAGTAAAGTGTCCCAAGGCCACATAGCTGGTAAATAGCAGATCTGCGTCAGATTTAAACCCAGGCAGCTTGGATCCACCAACTCCACTACCAAATTGTTTTTGTTTTTTTCTTTGGTAGGAATGTAAATTGGAATACTTTTTCCCCATTTTAATTAATTAATTTATTTATTTTAATTAATTTTTACTGGAGTATAGTTGCTTTACAATGTTGTGTTAGTTTCTACTGTACAGCAAAATAAACCAGCTATACACATACGTATATCCTCTCTTTTTTGGATTTCCTCCCCCTTTAGGTCCACAGTGCATTAAGTAGAGTTCCCTGTGCTATACAGTATGTTCTCATTAGTTATCTATTTTACCAGATTGTTTATCAAAGGACCATGTTTCAGAAAGAAATGTTCATTCCCTTAGGGAGAAACCAAGTGTCCTCAGAAGTCTGCAGGAATTCCTTGTGCTGCCCTCTCTCACATTTCTTGTAGCCTCAGGTTAGAGATGTTAAGGAGTCTTCTTTTATAACCCTCCCCTCTTGGCAGTTGAGGAAACTGAAGACGCAGAGGGACTTCCCCCAAGGTCACTGTCAAAGTGGACATCAGAACTGTAGTCTCTTGGTACAGCTCAGCCCACTCACTGCCTTGCTGGCGCTGCATGTCAAGGTCTTGGGGTGAAGAGCTGCTTCCCTTACTGCAGCCTCTTCAAGGTCAGAGAAAGCTCAGTCCTTTCATCACAAGCCCAGAGAGAGGATGAGAGATGATCAGGAAGGGGTGGGCTTCCCCCACGGCAGGCTCCATCTGGAGTGCTGCCTTGTCCTACTCCACAGTGAGCCTTGCTGCTGTGAGGAGGAAGCTGAGGTAGGGGGTGGGCCCTTGGAAGAGCCAACATACACCAAGGCCAGTAGGTAAAGGAGTCTGTCTTCTAGCCTGAAGCCTTCTGGTCAGAACTTGACATTCAGTAGCCTTCACTTTACATCAGTCACTGGGATGGTGATAAGGAGGATGCCAGGCTACTGAGATATTCCTAGCTTTTCCAGGAGGTAGAGATTGTATGAACAACCAACAAAAATATGTCATTTGTTTTATTTATTTATTTATTTATTTATGGCTGTGCTGGGTCTTCGTTGCTGTGTGCGGGTTCCTCATTGTGGTGGCCTCTCTTGTTGCGGAGCATCGGCTTCAGTAGTTGTGGCACATGGGCTCAGTAGTTGTGGCTCACGGGCTCTAGAGCGCAGGCTCAGTAGCAGTGGCGTACGGGCTTAGTTGCTCCGCGGCATGTGGGATCTTCCCGGACCAGGGTTCAAACCCGTGTCCCCTGCATTGGCAGGTGGATTCTTAACCACTGCGCCACCAGGGAAGAAGCCCCAAGTCATTTGTGATATAATAGTCGGAGTAACAGAAATCCATAGGAGGTTCCTGCCTCAACTTACTCCACAACTTGATAAAGCTCTTCATGGGTGAAAGGGTTCTGGCGCTGGGGAGGCTGAGGTCGGACTTAGGGGGCACCCTATCAAGCAACTCTGCCCAGGGCTCCAGCTCAGCATGCCTCATGGCCTAACTCACTAGAGCGCCTGAGAGGAGGCCCCCCGGTCAGTGGGGTTTTGCTAGGGTGAGAGGCACCACGCCCACGTGAACACAGACTGCACTTGCCCAAATGGCTTCCTTAGAAAAATAAAACAAACTTTCAGCTGGGGGAAGCGGACCTCGGGAGGCCGGGGCGAACGATTACGTACGGGCTTATCTACTTTTCCGGGAAGCGTATTCATTATATTTTTATGATTTATTCTAAATCTGTAATGCTAAGAAAGTCAATCGTGGGCGTTAGTATTGCTGGCCCTCCTCCTGGTCACACCTGCATCTTTTGGGTGCGCCTTAAAGGTCTTGAGAATAGAAAATATAAAAACTGCTTTGCGATGCGTCACCTTTAGTTTCCACCACCTCCCCGACCCGTTCCAATCTTTCACTCCTGCCTAAATTTGGGGCCCCATGCCGGGGCCGCAGCCATTTTGCGGTGGGGACAGAGGAGGCCGCGCCGCGCTGGGTCCGTCCCAGGCCCATGACGCGGTTCGCCTCCAGCGCCCTGCGGTCGCCGCTCCGCGCCTTTCGGGCGTAAGAAGTGGCGCGGCTCTGCTCGGCGCTCCTCAACTGACCCGTACCTTTTACTCCAGGCCGTCGTGCAACGAGGCTATTTGCATGGCCTTGGAAACGCTGCGACTCGCGGGAGGGGGCCGCATCTGGCGTCTCGGGCTCTCTGCGACTAGCCGGCTGTCCCGCAATCCCCTCCTGTCTCCTTGGAGCAGGGAACGCAGGCTATAACCGGGGAGAACGCTTCGTCCTCGAACCCTAACTCAGGTCCTGGCAGAAGACGCGAGGGGAAGCCTGGCTTCTCTAGTGATCCCTTTTAACTATCCGCGGCCGCCCGCGCGTCTGGCTCTGGGTCCGGCCCTGCTGGGGGCTGGCTGGTGGCACCGCGCTCCAGTCCCTGGCCAGTGGGCTGGCCTCCGCCCCCCTCCCTGCCTCGCCTCTGAGTTACCACTTCTGGTTTGCTCTCACACCCTGGATGTCGGATTTCCCTAAGAATCGGGATTATATCTGCAATTTATTCTAACTGCAAGGTTCCAAGAAAAAGCTATAATGAACATTAATATGTACAATCTCCTGGTCAATCTGCATCAAGCGGGAAAGCCGTCGCGTTCTTCGTGGTGGAAAATGAAAAAAAAACTGTCTTGTGATGGGTCAGGTCAGTTTCCTGCCCATTATTTATGGTCAAAAGAATTTTCTCCTCACGGGGAAGTCAACTTATTTGAAATAGATTTCTCCTCTCTGATTCTCCGGACTGGAGATAAATTATCTGTTTTCGAAACAATTATTTTTTAGAAAGCGGCAACCGGACAAGCCCGAGGAATCAGTCCGAGAGTGCCCACCCCACGAGCACCTCAGACCCCTGGACATGGCATATACGAAGCACCCTAGTTGCCTGGGGTAGGGTGGGGTAAGGGGGGTGCAGGAGGATGAGAGACACTGGTTGCCCCGCAGGGCTCCAAAGGAAACACTCGGCCACTCCACGTCCAAACACGCAGAGGACCGGGCTCTCGGTCCCCCACGGCCCGCGCACCAGCTGTGCTCTCTCCCCGCGCACTAAGGCCGCCGATCGTGGGCAAAAGCTGGAGGTTCTTAGGGATTCCGGAGCCACTCTGAGGGCGAGATCGGGTCTGTCCCACGACCTTGGCGCCAGGAAGCTGTGGAAAGAGACAGACCCCAATTTTCTCCCCCTGGAGTTGAAACAAAACCTGAAAGCCCGAGGTTACTCGCACGGCCAGAGGTGGCGCCTCGGCGGCGGGGGCGGCTAGAACCGTGTGTCCGTGCTGTTCCCAGGCCTGGGTTCTGTTGCTTTCCTAGCTGTTGAGTTGTTTAGCTGGTTAGCTAATAGCCAGTTTACAGGCAGCATTTTCGCAAATGTCCAGCCTGGTCTCACGCTGAGTCCCCGCGTCCGCCAGACCGAGAGTTGCCGGCTGGGCTCCGGGAGGAGGGACGAAGGGGGAATTCTTGGTAATTAGAGGGGAGGTTTTCCCGGGACGCCCCTCGGTGAAGTGTCCTTGGCTTCGGATGAGGAACAAAGGGCTAAGGTGCCTGCGCGCTGCGCGCCCTCGGGGCCCGGCGCAGCCCTCATTCACGCCCCTCCCTACGTCTCTGCGTCCGCGGGCTTTGTGCGCTCGGGCCGCGCGCAGCGCTGCACCTGCCCGGCTTTAAGTACCTTGGCTAAGCAGCGCGGGCGGCTGTTCTAATCGCCATCTCCAAAGTACCTGCTCATGAATAAACACCAGCCCCATTTATCAGGTACTTAGCGCTCATTGTGAAGGGGAAATTGGCCCTTTTCTGAAAGTGTCTATCCTCAACCCATCTGCACAGTCGTGGCTGCAGAACTTCCCCCACCCTTTAGTCACACACACACACACACACACACACACACACACACACACACACTCGCAACGCGAGGCTCCTCCAGGCTAAGATAAACTCGCTTTTCTTCCGGTAAGTGCGTGATTGAGCTGCAACAATGGGTGGAAAGGAGGAGGCCGCTAGGTCAATAACCTACGTCTCTCCCATTGATAGGAAAAGTCAGCCCGCGGAACGCACGGTCTTCGGAAAGGCTAGTCCTGTGTTTGGCTACAGGGGCCTATGGACACACTTGAACAAAGTCCCCTGAATTCCTAAACGTTGGGCAAAATATTGGAAACGGTGGCCCAAGGTGTCCGTGGTGCCTGTCAACCTTGGCTGGGTGGGCCCCAGCTGCACCCCCCTTCCCAGCCCTTCCTGTCTTCAGCTCCCCTCTCTCTCCAGGAGGGCCCCACACCTGGGTCTATTAAGGAGTGAGCACGAAAGACAGGATGTAAGGATCTGCACAACCACAATTTGCAAAACCTCCTGGCCAGTACAAGGAAAAGTGGCTTTTTCTGGACCGGCTGGGCCGAATGGTAGCTTCTGGCAGAGGCAACTAAGGTTTCTGCCTGCTCAAAGGTTGGTTGGCTAGGCCCGCACAACCGAGGCAGCCCCACGGAGGGTATAAAAACAGGGTAAACAGGCATAAAAATGTAGATGCCCACAAAGTCGCACCCGTGAGTTTATAAACGCGTTTCATCCTGGCGGCTCGCTTGTTAGCCACTCATCCATTCCTTCCAGCATGTGTACACGGGCGCGTGTTCCCAGGGCTCTGTTCGCTGGGTGGAATTCGCCAGGAAACACGATCGATTTTCTGGACCTGCGTGCGGCCACAGGCAGCTCTGAAAATGAAAGTGTTTACTAAGTGTGTAGATTTCGCCAATCGAACGTTTTAAAACGGCTTTGTCTTCATTCGGCTCTCTCGATTTCATTCTGTTTAACAAATAAAAGCCCGTAGCCACTGCCGACAGCGCGGCTTTGCCTCCCAGCCCCTGCATGGCTCCTGGCGGTGATCACGCGGGGTTCAGGAATCCGGGATGTTTAGAAAATCGCTGCTTATTGGGGTTTCCTAGCCCGTCCCCTTTACACTGAACGCAGGCGGCCTCTGAAAACCCAGGCTCCAGTCTCTTGCCAAAGATTGGGTAGGACCCTTGGGGTTTTGCTGTCCTGCTGGTGGGTGTGACTGGCTCGGTTCAGGGGAGGCCTGCGGTGGGGACTGGGTTCTCCTCAAAAGGCAGCGGAGAACGCTGGGTCTGAGCACGAGAACCAGAGACTGCAGCAGTGCGAGCTGAGGGGACGCTGGCTTGCACTTCTCCGCAGAAAGAAGCCAGTGGCCCCGAGTCCCTAGCCCCTCCTGGCGCTGGGCCCGCGGAGATCCTTCCTGAGCCTTGGCAGCGCCATCACGCCGAAGAAAACAAGCTCGGCCCCGCTGGGATTCACCCAAATACAGCCGCTCATTTTTGGAATATTCTAGACAAAAAAAAAAGATCCCGCGTCTCTTTACGGTTAAAGGGAGGTAATTGATGGGGTGAGCCATTTGCATGAGGGCAGACAAGGGAACGATGAGGGTGACTTCGGGAGATATGCTTTAAACAAGGAATGGCTCGAAATTTCCTTGTCTCCAGTTTCTGGCTACACATTGGACTCTGGTGGCTCCTGTGTTGGGAGAACCCAGGCATTTCTGTGTCTCGGCTTGTGGGCCGCCTCCAGCCCACTCAGGCCCCTTTTGTGGCCGCGGAGTCTGGCGGGCGCCTTCCTCGCCCTGAGAACCAGGGCACCAGGCCGCGGGCCGCGGGGCGCCTCCAGGAGGGCCAGGTGGAAGGGATTCCCTCTCGCCCCACAGGGCATCAAACAAACCCCTTCTCCTCCTGCGAGAGACTACCGCATCTCACGTTCTAGAGGCTGAATGTAGCCTCCTGAAGTTTTATTTTATTTGGAGAAGATTCTGGAATTCGAATTCGTTGTTCCCGTAGGTTTGCGTTGAATAAACTACACGGCGTGCTACATGGTGTGGCTGTGTGCGCTTCCGCAGGGATCTATGGATTTCCGGGCGGCTGACTGTGGCGAAGGGCTTCGGGGACCGGGAGGAGAGGACGATATTGGGACTGATTACCAAGGAGCGGCTGAAGCATGGCTGGGGCAATAAGGGCTTCAATCCTCTCCTGTCGGCGCCCGCATTTTCAGCCTTCTCAGCCACGCCCTTGGTTCAATACCAGCTGTCCCTCTGGGCTCTGACCCGGCTTCCCCAAGAGACCAGGGAGGAGCGGAGTCGAACGGGATCAGGGCCCGGCGGGTCTCGAGCTGGTTCTCTTACCCGCAGGCGCAGCCAGGCCCGAGGCCTGGGCAGCCGTTTGGGAAACGCTGGGGTCCCAAGAGAGGCCCTCCAGGTTAGACTCTGGCCTCGGCGAAGGTGGAGAGCCAGGTCCTCTCCAAACAGCGTGGTTTGTCCTCAAACAGCCTCTCCAACTCCCCACCACCACCACCACCCCCGCCGCATTTCATTTTGGCTCTTCCGGACGAGTGGCCCCGCGGGAGTTCCTCTGTGCCTAAGATAGGAGTGCGCGGGGCCACCTGGCCTGGGGCTGGGAAGCCTGGAGAAGGCTTGTGGCGTTCGGCCTAGATAAATCCCCAGAGCAGAGCTCTGGCGAACCATACTTGGGGAGGGAGCCGTGGAAATGCGTAGCGCCGAGAACAGAGTGCTGAGGTCGCCCGAAGCCTGTTATTTGACCTCACAACTAGGCTTAGCAGACCCTTGCGTTGTAATTTCACCTCGGAGGTACGTATGGACCCTGAACATTTCATGCTGCAGATATCGTGGACCCCTTGGAGGGGATGGGGAGGGATCTGCGGTCCCTGTACCGTCTGCTTTTCTGAAACCCCTCGGTTCATTGAAACAATCCTGCCCCTATCTTAAACCCGCGCCTCTTTGGTCCCCCAGCCCCCTGCTCTACCCCATTCATGCCCGGCCACCACGTAGCGCGTCTGGGTGCCCAAGCCTGGAGGATCTCGTTTGCACTCCCTGCCCCCACTGCAGCCAGGGGTCGTGCCCCTATTGTCATCCCAGCCCAGGGAGGAGGGGCGACAGCGGCCCCAGCTGACCCCCAGAGGTGGGGGGCGAGGGTCGTCTTCTGAGGGTTCGGGGTCTCCGCCTTCTCTTCGTGGGGTGGATGGGAGGGAAATTCTGGGGCTTCTTCCTAGCTTCTTTGGCTGCCCAGAGCCCTCCCTTGCCCACAGCTCAGGTGGAAACGCTGAGGCCGATTGGTTCAGGTTGGCCAGCAGCCGGCGGCGGACCCTGGGTGTGCCCGCCCACCCTGGCCCCTGGCCCCTCCGCTCGCTCGTACCCGCGGGCTCATTGCGAGGCGCTGAAAGGAGAGGGGTGTTCCTAGAGACCGCGAGAGGAAAGGGGAGGCGAGGCCTTGCGGTTGCCACGCTCCCTCTGCGGAGTTTATTTTCGCAGTCTCCGTTCCAGTCTGGCCAGCGCTTCCTTGGCTTAGCTCAGCTGAGCGGAGTACTGGGGGGAGTAGGTTTCAGGGCGCTGACCGGGTCAGGCCTGATGGTCACGTGCCTTCGTACGGCCTCCTCCGGGCGCGCCTGTTCCAGATCCGCCGGCAGAGGGCGTCCTGGGCCGGGGAGGAACGCGTTTGGATGCCTCTCCTGGGTTCCGGGCGCCACACTGTGGGGCTCTGTGGTTCAGATCCACACCTGACTCCCCCGCGTCCCAAACCGGCAAAGTCGCACGGACGGAGCCACAGACGGGCGCGGCTGAAGGTAGGAAGGTAGGTAGGTAGGTAGGTAGGTGGGTGGGCGGGGCGGCAGCGCCACCTGCAGCGGGACTTGCGCGGACGCAGGCCACTGGACTCCAGGCCTCCCTCTAGTCTGTAATCCTGGGAAACCGAGAAAATCGTTATTATGTGCATTGTGGAGTGTGTGTGTTTGCACACATAAATGCAGAGGCAGGGAAGGGGCAGGAGGAGTAACTCCTAACACCTGGCCCCTCCTAGCCAATTTCTAGGCTGGGGTTTTCTAGAACATTTAGTCCAAGCACCTCCTTTTAATAGTAGGAAACTGAGGCCCAGGTAGGGAATAGACCAACCCAAGGTCCTGAAGCAGTTAGATAGGGTGACACAGGTGGCGCAGTCCCTTGGCTGTGTTCTAAGCCTCAGTTTCTTCTGCTGTAAGCATTGAAATTGTACTAAGTCTGTGGTTTGAGGGGCATATCTGGAGGGATATGTTCATGTCTAGGAAACAGCATTTGGCCACCGAGGAGGAGTGTGTGTCCATGCATGGGTGCCTGTGAAAGTATGTTGGGGCCTGTGTATATTCACCCATGAAGGGGTACATGTGTCTGCAAATTGTATGGAGTTGTATTTGTGCCTACAGAAGTGTGTGTGTGAAGCGGTGTGTTTGGAGAAGTGAAGGCGTATTTGTGTCTGTGCATGGCATGTGGATGTGGAAAGGGATGATTGTGAATAATTGCACCCTCAAAAGGAGGGAGTGTGAGTGTGTGTGCACACTCATGCACATGCACACTGGCACTACCCCCCCACAGACACACACACGCACACCATGCTCTGATCCACTGCCAGGCCCTGAGCCTGCCCTACAGGAAAAAGGAGTGAGGGGTGAGAAGGCCGAGGGGCCCAGGTTCCAGGGTGTGGCCCTGCCCCAATGCCCAGCACCTCTAAGGGGCTGCAATTAGGCAACGCTTCTCCTGGACTTGGGAGGAGGAGGAGGATTATGGCAAATTCATTTCTATTTTCCAGCCCACTAAGCCTGTAGTGTGTCCCTGGTGTTAGCATGAGAATGGGCCCGGGCTCTGTGAACCCCTCCCGACCTACTGACCCCTCCCCCCCAAGTGAATAGCAGGACTCGAAGCCTCCCCAGCCTCTCCAACCAGCTCCTGCAAAGCCACAACTCCTAATCAGGGTAATTTAATATATTTTAAGCCCCCGGCGGCTTTATTTTCCCTCTTTTTCGAGTTTGTTTTAGGCATTCACAGCTCTCACCCTGTCATTAGACAGCCTTATTTGACGGATGGAAGGAGCTGCTATGAGACCACAGCCCTTTGTGTCCCCCACATAAGCTAGGCTTCCCTGTAATTAGAATGGTATTCCCAGCCATTGAGGCCTTTCATGAGACGGAACAAAAACCACCCCGAGATGAATATCCCCCAACTCTCAGCCTCCTGGCCTGGAAAGGGGCTGCAAGTTAAAGGGACTCCTTGGGGAAGGCAGTCTGGGAGCAAGGACAGCCTAGGTTCTGCCAAGGTGAGGAATTTAGAGGCCATGGGGAGTGGGCATCAGACAAAGGCTTGGCGAGGTTGCCCGTAAACACGTCACCCATACATACTCCCCTACATGCTCAGCCAGCCTGGGGACCTACCTGGGCTCAGACTCTGTAGTCAGAGCACCCACATGTGTCCATGGGATTGGGGACTATGCATGCTGGGGTGTGCAGGAAAAGCACACACACAGACAGAGTCATCCAGACTCTGACTCAGATTTGGCTTCGCATCTAGACACACACACACACCTAGTCATTCACGTATAGTCTTGGGATTACATTGTAGACACACATACGCACATGCATACATACATGCTCAGCTACAAGATCACAATGTCACAGAACCAGGTTAGAAATGCTTGTAAATATACACACATACCACATGCACTGTCACCCAGATGTAGAACCAGTTTGTTTGTTTCTTTTTATAAATTTTTTTATTTTTGGCTGCATTGGGTCTTCGTTGCTGCGCGCGGGCTTGCTCTAGTTGCACCGAGTGGGGGCTACTCTTGGTTGCAGTGCGCGGGCTTCTCATTGTGGTGGCTTCTCTTGTTGCGGAGCATGTGCTCTAGGCATGCGGGCTTCAGTAGTTGTGACACGTGGACTCAGTAGTTGTGGCTCGTGGGCTCTAGAGCACAGGCTCAGTAGTTGTGGTGCACGGGCTTAGTTGCTCTGCAACATGTGGGATCTTCCTGGACCAGGGCTCGAACCCATGTCTCCTTCATTGGCAGGTGGATTCTTAACCACTGCACCAACAGGGAAGTCCACAACCAGTTTATTTTTGTCTTTGTGCATACACACACACACAAACCACCCAGACTGGGGTTTGTTTGTGAACACACACATACTCATATATACATACATATACACCCCTAGGGTTATCCAGACCCCATTTCTTCTGTGGCTCTAGGACATTCACCAGCTTGTGCACAGTGTGGTGATGCCACACCCCTCTCCCTCGCCAGGATATAGGCTTGCTCTGGTCATGTTCTTCGATCCATGCCTAGCCTGTGTTCAAATACAGAGACTCATGCACACTCATGCATGGACACATGCACATCTAATAACTCACACTAACATGTGAAAACTCAGGAAAGTACTCTGGAACCGAAATGCCATTACAGTGTTTTAGCATTTCCTGGCCAGCCTCTCCCAGACACTCATGGCCAGACATGCAAGGGAGTTTCCAGAGTAAACCTCCAACCAACTACACACTGTGTATGAATTCAACATCCAGATGGGCTGGATTCTCCGTTGGGGCTCAGGTGGGTCTCCACATGCCCTTTGGGAAGAGAAATCTCCCTTTTCCACTTTTCCCCTTCCAACTGGGCTCCAAAGACAGAAGGCTCTCTGGTAAAATCTGTAGCTTTTCCTAGGTCTCAGGAAAGGCTCAGTGGGTGCTACTAGGTCTGGGAGGCTACAGAAGGAAGAACCCAACCAGCCAACTGACTCACAGGGGAAGCCGTCCAATGGAGAAGTAGTGAGTGCCCCATTTCTGGGAGGATTCAAATAGGGGCAAGATGATCACCAGTCAGGGATGCTTTGGGGGAATTTGTTTAGTTCAGCCCCTCCTGTGCTCCTGTGTCAGATCCTGTGCTCAGAGCTTAGAATACAATGATGAATAACATATAAACCTGTCTTCAAAAAACTTAGAGTCTTAAAAGGGGCAACCACACACAATATATGGGCCCGGGGCAGGGTACAGTGATGACGCTGGGGCTGAGTGTAAAGTAATGAAATGAGTTTCTAGTTTCCACATTGGAATATTGGAATCAGGGACTGAAGTGGCCCATTTAATGTCCTGTGCCTGAGGTACAGTTGTGGAACCTTGGAAGTCCCCGTGTTGTATAAATGACAGATTCGCTGGTATCCAAGGCCTCTTTCTACTCTAAGGTTCTTGGACTCCTATCTGGGTCCATGGCTGTCTCACTGTGACACTCTTTCCAGGGTGAATGGTTGTTCCCTAACTCACTCTGCACAGTGTAATTTTATTATAGCACTTATCACCTCGCACCAAAGCTGTCCCCAGGCCCATGGTGAGGGCAGGGCTGGGGCCCACTCCAAGTCCCCAGGAACAAAGGAGAGGCTCAGAAAGAGTGTGATGGATCCACTTTGAGGTGGTGATGGTTCCTGGGGTTCCTTCATGTTTCCTGGCTTCTTAGGCTTCTTTATTAAGCCTCATTCTCTTCCCTCCTGGAAGGAAAGGAGGTGGGGATCTCAAACTGCTAGTGATTTGCATGTTTTTAATTTTTTTAACCTTACCTCTCCTTTGAAATATGGGGAAACCATCTTATTCTGGTGCCGCAAGGAAATGCATACCCAGGAAGTGACCAGGAAAACCCTTACATCTCTCTCTAGATGAAACATTCATCTGTTTCTCTTTCTAGGAGAAATTCCCAGGGAAATTAGAGAACAAGAGATCCTTTGAAGCCAATTCCTCTTTCTTTCTTTCTCTTTTTAACCACAGTGTTCCAGGGTGTAATGTAGTGGTTGGTGGCCTGGGCACTGGGGACAGCCCAGGTTCAAAGCCACTTACCAGCTATGTGTGACCTTGGACACAACTCTTGGAGTCTGAGTGTCTTCAATTATAAAGTGGAGATAATAACAGTACCACCCTGCTAGGGTTGTTGTGAGGGTTTAATGAACTAAATTTATGTAGAAGAGCCCAACAGTGTCTTGCATGCAGTACTTGCTCTGTTAGTGGTAACCAAGGTGATTTTTTAAAGGTTTTTTTAAAAAAAATTATTTATTTTAATTTATATTTTTTTGGCTGTGTTGGGTCTTCGTTGCTGTGCGTGGACTTTCTCTAGTTGTGGCGAGCGGGGGCTACTCTTCGTTGTGGTGTGTGGAGTTCTCATTGCGGTGGCTTCTCTTGTTGTGGAGCATGGGCTCTAGGCGCGCGGGCTTCAGCAGTTATGGCTCACGGGCTCTAGAGCACAGGCTCAGTAGTTGTGGCGCACAGGCTTAGTTGCTCCACGGCATGTGGGATCTTCCCGGACCAGGACTGGAACCCATGTCCCCTGCATTGGCAGGCAGATTCTTAACCACTGCACCACCAGGTAAGTCCCAGCAAAAGTGATTAAAATTAGAGTGCCCCGAACATATTTGTTGGTAGATGAGTGCATTTTTCATTTTGTTTGCATTTAGAATAAAGTTATAGGAACATAAAATCTTCCAGGAATCTCCTGACGTGTTACTTTGGCGGGAGGAGGGGTTGGGGTCGGGGTTGGCAGACAGTGGTGGTTAGAGGGTCCCCTAGAGCTTAAAATAAATAAGCTTTCCAGTTTTCGCAGCTGGTCCGGGCTCAGGTCGTTACCGAGGATGCCAGCAGGGGGAGCCCGAGTCGGCACAACGTGGCTGGCTCCTTCAAGCCGAGCTAGCGGAAATTACCCTCGACAGAGTACCCACTGTGTGCGGTGCACCCGCCAGTGCCGCACCCGCAGGATAGCTGGAAAGTTGGGGGTTCGGGTGGAGCAGTGAGGTGCCCTGCCTGGAACGAACGCTGTCGTGAAGGCCAACTTCTTGAGCGCGAGGGGCCCCGGTTTGGGTCCTGCACGGGCCTGGGCTGGGGAAGCCCAGTTGGTCGTGACCTGCGCTGGTGGAGGGCCGCGGTGCGTTCTGCTTCTCCGCTGCGCCCTCAGCACCCAGCTCAGAGTAGGCACCCTGTACTTCTCGCTTAGAGTCGCTGGGAGACTTTGTGGCATGGAGGCGTAGGCTCAAGGGCCTCCTTCACGGCAGTTTGGAAGTGAAAACCGTATCCTTCCCCCAGCCCTTCACGCCACCCCTGCGGAGACCCGGGAAGAGGTAAAACCTGAGCCCCTTTGGCACAAGGTGGGGGTGCCACGTGGGATCTGGCCTTGACCGTGACATTCTTGATTCCACTTCCTGCCGCACTGTTTTCTCCGCCACTACCCTGCGGTGGCGGGTCCGAAGCTGAGAGAAGAGCTAATTTGGGAGCCCTGGTATGTATATATGTATATGTATGTACGTAATAGTTGTTCACAGATATTTTAAAATATCAGAGCTGCTGACAATCCATCATCGTGGCTAATTAAAAAACAGTTTGAGTCTCGGCTTGAAAATGCAGGCATCAAAAAGACATTGAGAAACGGAATGACCTAAGATGGTTTTCTCCTCGCCCCACCGCAGGAGGGTTCCTCACCTTCAGCACCCCCCGCCCGGAGGGTGAGGATGAGGTCTGGCAGTGGGATGTGGAGAGTGGTGGGGGAGTGAGGGGACCCGCCTGGGATGCGTCTGCTCAGCTCCTTACCCGCCCAAAGGGCCCAAAGGACCGGTCGGAGCCAGCGACTCTAGCACAGCTGCAGGCAGCCTTGTTGGCCCTGCCAGTGCCTCGCCCACACCTTTTGCCGCAGCAGACTTGTCTGGAGCCTGGCTCCTGCTCTCTCAGGCGCTCCGAGAGAACTTGGGTTGGAGTCGTGGAGGTACACATTTCCATTTGTGTGACCCTGGTCGGGTCAGTTAACCCCTATGAACCATCTGGAGCCAAAATACTAGCCCTTAGGGGGATGTGGGCTCCTCTGGGGAGACTGTAAATCCCCCACTCAGGACTGAGCACTGGATATACTGCTGAATTTTTATCTTATTTCACCCTCATGCTCATCTGAGGAGTCTTACTCTCCTCATTTAAAGATGAAGGAGCAGCCATTGTTCCCAAGGCCCCTTTAGAAGTTCCTGGAATGGGGTGCTGAAGCCCCTGGGAGGGAGGAGAGACACTTAAGGTAACTCTGGCTGAGGGTAGATGTCGCCTTCACCTGGAGTCTTGGTCAGAGGAACCGAAGTGGGACCCTGGACACAGTAGGTCACCTCCAGGTCCTCACTTTTCCCATCTGTACAGTGAGTGTGAACATGTCTGCCCAGTCCTCCGTGGAGGTCATAGAGGTCTAGAGAGATACCAGGAAATGAACTAGTTGGGATGGGGGAAGTCTCCCTTAATTTTGAGAATCTCCTTGGGCACTTCCCTTCCTGGAGGGCACCCACATTTTAATGAGTCATTGGGGCTATAGTAAGAGGTTTACTTTTATCTCAGTCACTCCTGATAGCAGCCTCCTGGGAGGAACTACGTTCATCCCATTTCACTGTTGAAGAAACTGAAGCTGAGAGCAGTAAAATGAAAAGGGACTTGCCCAAGGTTACCGAGTGAGTGAGGAAAAAGAGAAGGACCTGGGGTTTGAATGAGGTCTGGGTCTGGCCACCTTTTCATACCAAGAAACCTACTTCCGGCCACCTCCCCACTTCTGTATCCACCTCATTATCCCTTGGGGGCAGGGTGATTCTGAGGTTGGGGCACCTGAGCCCTAGTCCTTTTGGAGCCTGGCAGGCCTAAAGACCGAGCCCTGGGCCTCCCTGGTGGCGCACTGGTTAAGAATCCACCTGCCAATGCTGGAGACAAGGGTTCAAGCCCTGGTCCGGGAAGTGCCCACATGCCGCGGAGTAACGAAGCCCATGAGCCACAACTACTGAGCCTGCGCTCTAGAGCCTGTGAGCCACAACTACTGAGCCCATGTGCCACAACTACTGAGCCCATGCCCCACAACTACTGAGCCCATGCGCCACAACTACTGAGCCTGCGCTCTAGAGCCTGTAAGCCACAACTACGGAAGCCTGCACACCTAGAGCCCGTGCTCCGCAACAAGAGAAGCCAACACAATGAGAAACCCACGCGCCGCAACGAAGAGTAGCCCCCACTCGCCGCAACTAGAGAAAGCACGCACGCAGCAAGGAAGATCCAATGCCAAAATTAAATAAATAAATTTTAAAAATAAATAAATAGGGCTTCCCTGGTGGCGCAGTGGTTGAGAGTCCACCTGCCGATGCAGGGGACATGGGTTCATGCCCCGGTCTGGGAAGATCCCACATGCCGCGGAGCGGCTGGGCCCGTGAGCCATGGCCGCTGAGCCTGCGTGTCCGGAGCCTGTGCTCCGCAACAGGAGAGGCCACAACAGTGAGAGGCCCGCGTACCGCAAAAATAAATAAATAATAAATAAATAAATAAAAGACCGCGCCCCCTCACAGTGTGGGAAGGCTCTCAGAGGACTCCTGGGCCTCCACTCTGGAGGGAAGGGAAGGAGAGAGGGCCAAATGGCCGGCCGGATGACTGTGTGGACTTGGGCAGTTGCAGAGAGTGCTGGAGAGCCAGACTGATGCAGGGTTTAGCAGTGGGGCCATTCCAGATGCCCAGGTTGGCTCCTGCTGTGGTTTGCCAGTATCCCTAAGGCCAGAGTCTGACTCTCCACTCCCTTTCCCTCAGGGAAGCTGAAAGGAAGCTCCTCTCTGGGGACCCAAAACCCAGAAGTCATTTCAGACAGAGAAATCTCCTGGTCCCTCCTGGCTTCCCTGACCTAGCAAGACTGCGTCTTTGAAAGCCTGAGTTGGCACATCAAGATCCTTCCGTCTGCTGTTCTCAAGTGGTACTCCCCAACTCCGAGAAAAGGAATCCTGCCAATCTCCAAACAAGAAAAGCAAACCAGTTCAAACACATCAAGAGGAACTAGATTTGGTTAGGGCCCAGCGACGGGAAGGGCAGGAATGGAGTCCTGGCTCTCGCCATTCCATCCTGGAGAAACTCTGCTGTTGGAGGGAGAAAATCTACACTGTCTGGAACAGTTCAGACTGATTGTCCAGCTGTCGGAGAAGTAGCTTAGTTCTCCAGAGCTTTGTCAATAGCGACTCCATGCACAGTGGTGCAGGAGACCAGGGGCAAGGGCTGCGCGGGAGGCACCCCAGATTAGGTTTCGAACAGCTCCTTCCCCAAACCCGCTGAAGACTCGGCTTCATTTTAAATTCTCCAAAGTCAGGGAAATGAACTCCGGAGTCTGTAGGGAAACTCTTTTTTTTTTTTTTTTTTTGCCGCGCCCCGCGGCATATGGCACCTTAGTTCCCCGACCAGTGATTGAACCAGCGTTCCCTGAATTGGAAGCGCAGAATCTTAACCACTGGACCGGAAGTCCCGGAAACTCTTTTAAGAGGTCTTGCTCTCAGGCAGCCCTATCCACTGGTGTTCCCAAAGTCCTTGGGTAGCTGGCTCGTCGGCGCTTGCAGCGGCCTTGTGAGGCAGAGCGACGGCGTTATTAACTCCATTTTAGAGTGTGGCAAACGCAGGTTTCCAAAGGAAAGGTGTTCGCCTAAGTCCAGGGCAGGGCCGCTTCCCCTGGCCGCCGGCTTCCAGCGAGGGCACTGGGCGCGGGCTGAACGCCGAGGCTCCCAATTCTGAAAAGGGGCGGGAGCTGTCCACCCGTGGTGCTGAAACGCGGACCGCCTCTGCTGGTGTTACCGACAGAGCGAGCTGATTCAGCCACACCCCGGGCCCGCCTTCCAGCCTCTGAGACGGGCTCCTCTGATGGAACTGAGGTGGGGGATTCTTCACGGAAGGAAAATAATGCACATCATCATCATCCTGCCTCCAAACCTCAATAGCTACCTAACAGGCCTCACTACTTCCAGCCTTGCCCCTCAATTCATTCCCCACTCAGCACCCAGGGTAGTTTCTTCAAGAGAGAAATCTCATCATATTTAAAGTTTTCCAATGGTCTCCCATATAATTCAGAGTGAAACTTAAATGTTCTCACCACAGCCAATACACCTTCTCTCCCCTTCAATGATCTAGCCCCTGCCTACTTCTCCCACTTTAAACACCTATCAGGATAGTAGTGATAGGGTGGGAACTGGCTTATTTCTCATATATTTTGAAGGCAAAACTGCTATGATTTGCTGAGGGGTTGGAGGTAGGGTGTGGGAGAAATCGTGGAATCAAGGATGATTACAGGGGTTTGATTTGAGCTTCTGGAAGGATGAAGTTTCTATTTCCTGAACTGACAAGATAGTAGTAAGAGCAGAATTTTGGGATTGAGGATATCAGCTTGGGAATTCCCTGGTGGTCCAGTGGTTAGGACTCTGCGCTTTCACTGCCGAGGGCCTGGGTTCGATCCCTGGTCAGGGAACTAAGATCCCACAACCCACAAGTGGCGTGGCCAAAAAAAAGATAGCTTGGCTCTGGACATGTTAAGTTTGAGAGGCCTATCAGAAAGCTGGGGTGGGGGGAGGTCCCATAGGCAACTGGACTTATAGGCCTGGCATTCAGGGGAGAGGTCCAGGTTGGAGTTTTTTTTTTGTTTTTTTTTTTTTTCAGGTTGGAGTTTTAAACCTAGGAGTTGTTACATTATAGGTCTTATTTAAAACCATGAGGCAAGTGAGATTACTAGGGAGTAAGTGTAGAAAGAAAAAAAATGTTCTAAGGGCTGAACACTGGGGTACTTTGATTTTGACAGGAGGAAGATGAGAATCAGTAAAGGAGGCCAAGAGAGAGAGTCTTTGAGTAGGAGAACAAAGAAAGTGGTATCCTTGAGGCCAGGGGGAAAATGTCTTAAGAAGGAAGGAGAGATCAAAAGTGTCCAATATACCAGGCTTCCCTGGTGGTGCAGTGGTTGGGAGTCCGCCTGCCGATGCAGCGGACACGGGTTCGTGCCCCGGTCCGGGAAGATCCCACATGCCGCGGAGCGGCTGGGCCCGTGAGCCATGGCCGCTGAGCCTGCACGTCTGGAGCCTGTGCTCTGCAATGGGAGAGGCCACAACAGTGAGAGGCCCGCGTACCGCAAAAAAAAAAAAAAAAAAAAAAAAGTGTCCAATATACTGACAGGCACAGGCCAAGTAAGATGAGGACTGAGAACTGACCCTTGGATATATCCTCAAAGAGGTCCTCTTTGAGAAATGGGAGTCTGGGTTGGGTTGATTAGAGGGAAGACCAAGAGAGAGTAAGAGGAAATGGTAGCTGGCATTGACATAGCCTGGCAGGCTAAGAAAGAGAAAAATGGACTGGGAGCTGGCAGGGAGGCCAAAGGGAAGGAACCCCATGAGGTGGGAAAGCCCTGGGCTAAACATTTTCAGCCAGGTAAATGCCCCATTGGCAGACCATGCCCTCAACCTTCCACAGGCTTCTAAAATCAGCTCAGAACCTATCTGAGCCTTAATAAGACATTCAGGGCACACATGTTTAGCGGAGTTTTCATTTTCCTCTTCTTTTTCATTTGAACTCAAGATCCCAGCTGATGAAATGGTTTGACATTCACCCTTGTGAGATCAGAGCTTTGCAGCCCCTTAACCTCATAGCGACCAGATTGCGATGGGCAATCTGGGAGCATCAGGACACATTCTTGCTTCCCACCAACCAGTGAATCTGGGTGGCCTTGGACCACATACCCTTTGGCAGGCCCCATGCCCAGGCTTGAGGCTCTCCAGAGCCACCTCCCTTGCTCAGCCTCCCTTCAAGAATGCAGTAGATATCTCTTTTTGCCTTATTTTTCAAGTTGGGAAAGATTCAATGCCCCCAAATACAGTCTGACTCTACTTGGCCTGTCATTTAGGCAGATGGTAGCAGGTTTTTCTCTCAGGGACCCTGGGCTCAGTGAGAGTCCGCAGACCTTAGGATCACAGTGGTCCCCAAGCAGCCTTGATGAGAAGCCCTGAGAAGCAGAGGTGGGCTCTCTCACTCAGTGCCCACCTGTGGAACAATGGCTGTGAGTTCACTGTCTAGTGGGGAACACGAAGCGCCCAGTCTCAATTACCAAGGGTGGAGACAAGGACCAACCTTGTGCTCTCAGGTGCCGAGGCTGCAGAAGTGGAGCAGATGGATTCAGGTGGGTTCCCTTGGATGCTCCTTGACCTCTGTCACCTCTCTTTAGCTGCTCTGCATCCCCTCCTGAAGTCATGGGAGAACTGCAGAGCCAGGCCACGTGCAGCTCCCAGGCCCCACGGGTGTGTGTGTGTTTTCCTGGGGCTGCAAAGGTTGCTGCTGAGAGATTAGGCCTCTGGGTACCCCCTGCCCATCCTGCCCCTTCATGAACCACACCTCCTGGCATGATGCTTCCAGGACTGCCCGTTGTCCCATAAGATATCCATATACAGGCTAAACCTAGTAATGCAAGTGTGGTGTGAGCACCAATGGGGGACCAAGAGTCCCTACTCTGCCTCTGTGTGACCTTGGGCAAGTTACTGCCTGTCTCCAGGTCTCAGTTTTCTCATCTGTCAAATGGGGGTTAAGGAACAAATTGGAACCCATCATCTTTTCCCATCTCAAAGACTCAAGGGTAGCCCCAGCTTGCCTCCTGCTGGCACATGTAAGGCTGCTGCATCTATAGCTCAGGCCTCTCTTTAGCCCTGGACAGCAGAACGCCTCCTCCTTCCCCAGCCCAAGTCTGAATGCATACCCTTTCCTGGTCACCTCTTTCTCCCTGACCCTGGGAAGACTCTAGGGAGGAGATAATATTCTAACTAAATGGAGAAGAGAGAAAAATGGCATTCCAAGCATGGGCAAAGGCATAGAGTCATGGAAGCATGGCTGATTTGGAGAAGGCCAGTGGCCCAGAGTGGCTAGAATGAAGGGTAAGTGGCAAGCAATGGGGGCAGATCCTTCAGGGCTTTATAATCCATGCTCATACATTGGGAGCTCATGCTGAAGGCAGTGGGGAGACACTGAAGGATTTAGACACGGTCAGAAGTTTCAGTTTAGAAATATTACTCAGGGGTGGTGTGGAGAAGAACTTGAAGGTTTGTGGCAAAGCCTGGATTGTCTCCCTTTCCCCATGCATGCCCAAAAGGAAGACTGCATTTCCAGCCTCTCTTGGAGTTAGGTATGGACCTGTGACTAAGTTCTGGCCGACTGGATGTAAGCAGAAGTATCTTGTGCACCTTCCAGGGAGTGTCCCTTGTGGGAGGGAAAGTGCCTGTGCCTTCTGGCTGGAATGTACCTTGATGGCTGTCACCTGGTCCTCCTGATCTGATCTGGTTAGGCTGATGCAAGCATGTTCAATGGGCAAGGCCAGGGCGAGATGGTGGCTACCATCTTTGGTCCACAGCTATACTCTGCTCTTCCAGTGTATTCTCCCACAGCTGCCTGAGCCTTTTGCTCACCTATCCTAAAACTGGTGGCAACTGGGCCATCTCCACTGCTTCCTTTTCCCCATGTTCCCAACTGTTAGCCCCATTCTGGAGGAGGTATTTCTCAGGGCCATCTCCACATTTGGACAGCTGAGACAATTTAATCCACTTAGTGAAAATAATAACAGCTAATATTCACTGAACACTTACTATGGGCAGGCGCTGTGCTCAGGGCTTTGCATGGCTGATCACATATATTATCTCTTAACCTTCATGCCGTCTTGCTTCTGAAACCACACCAGGGTGAAGAGAACAGGAAGGTTCTGATGGAGTCAGGAGTCATTATTGAATAGAACTGATGAGGCTCTTCAGGCCCCAACCCCTGACCCACTTTAATCACCCTTCCTGCTCTAGGTGAGGAACCAGGCTCAGAGATGTGAACCAAGTGGCCCAAGGTCACACAGCTGGAAAGTAGTAGACAAGAAACTCCAGGTATTTATTGTGCTCAAGAGAAGCAGGTGACCCTGTGAACTTCACCTCCAGCGGAGGGATTACAAGGGTGGCTCTGGAGCCTATGTTTAAATACCAGCTCTGCCACTTACTGGCTTAGTCTCTCTGTGCCTCAGTTTCCTCATCTGAAAAAAGGTGGGTAGCAGTAGTGCAACCCTCATAGGATTACTGTGAAGATTAAAAGAGATAACGCAAATAAAGCGTTTCGCATAGTAGCTATTATTATTTCTATTAGTAGTAGTATTATCATGGGTCTGAACCCCTCCCCTGACCTGCCAGGGAGAATCAGGAGATAGAAAGGAAGGCTGGGGCTGAGAATTTTCTGCCCCATCACCTGTGCCGGAGGCCAAAGGACAGAGGAGGAGCCGCGTGACTGTCTAAGCTGGCGGGCAATTTACTGGAGGAGTTCATTTGGTGACTCTGACTCCGAGTTAATTAAGGATGGCCGCTAGGGGTCATTGCCATGGCGACAATTAGGCCGGGAAGGAGCCTCATTAAGGTGAGGTTTTAACAAGGCCTGTTGTTTTTAACTGGCGATCCCATGAAAGAGGTGTTCTTCAGGCTGCTTCCCTTTCTCCCTTCCTGTGTTTTGGATCCATTTCCAGAGTCTCTGAGGAAGAACAAGACAGAATTCTTGGGATCAGTCCCACGAGAAAATCAACAGGTTTCTCTCCCTGGTGCTGCTCTGCACCAGAAAGGAGGTCTGGTGGAAGAGGTTTAAGGAGGGAGGGGAGGGTAGAGGCAATGAGGGCAGAGCAGAAGGTGAGGAAGGAGGATTTTATTTAAAATGGAACCGGAAGCCTTTCCTGGAACTTAGAAAAGTTGTTGGTGGAGGGATGGTTTAGATGGAAATGGTGGTGGAAGAGCACCAAGCCTGTTTCTTCAGAGTTGAGGGAGGAAAGGAAGGAAGGAAGGAAGGGAGGAAGAAAGGCTTCTCTTAATTCCAAGCACTTTTAAAAAGTATGTATTTTTTTCTTATTTCCATAGTAATATATATGCTTATTGAGAAAAATTAGAAATTTCAGAAAAGTACAGAAAAGAAAATATCCCTGCAGTCCTCCACTCCGACTTAATGACTATTAATGTTTTTGGTAAGATAAGTTGAACAGAGGCTACAGGAAGCTGAACTGAGGGAAGCAATAGGAGAATGTATATTTTTATGTTTATACCCTTTTACACTGTTTGAATTTTCATCAGGAGAATGTCAAAACTAAGTTAAAATAGCAGGGACTTCCCTGGTGGTGCAGTTGTTAAGAATCCGCCTGCCAATGGAGGGGACACGGGTTCGATCCCTGGCCTGGGAAAATCCCACATGCCGCGGAGCAACTAAGCCCGTGTGCCACAACTACTGAGCCTGCGCTCTAGAGCCCACGAGGCACAACTACTGAGCTCATGTGCCACAACTACTGACACCCACGCGACTAGATTCCATGCTCTGCAACAAGGGAAGCCACTGCAATGAGAAGCCCACACACCACAACGAAGAGTAGCCCCCACTCAGTGCAACTAGAGAAAGCCTGCACACAGCAACGAAGACCAACGCAGCCAAAAATAAATAAATTAATTAATTAATTAAAATAGCACACAATGCAACACTTCTATACATTGAGATGCAGTGTACATTTTTCTCTAGAAAAATAGTGGTCATAGTGTATCTACGATTTTGAAATCTAAATTTATCACTTCAAGATAACAAGATATCTTGAATGCTTTACCAGAATGTTACGTTTACTTCCTGACTTTTTTTTTTTTAAAGCACATTGTAAAACATGCCATCTGTACAAAGAGTAGACAGAAAAGGTAAGTTTCCTAGCTGGTTCCCCACCCCAGAGGCAACCACTGATACCAGTTTCTTTTGTATCTGTCCAGAGACATCCTATGTACATTTTTTCCATGTATCTGTTTTGTTTAACAATGTTAGCACACTATTCACTCTGTTTTGCACCTTACTTTTTTCCCTTTCAAGTGTGTCTCGGAGATAGTCCCATAGCAGCATGCACAGAACAGTCTCATTCTTTTTTAACAGCTGCATTTATACAATTCTGGACTCCAGTGCATCTTACCAGTACCCTGTCGGTGGACGCTCAGGTTATTGCCACAGATAAGGCTGCCCCACTATATCTGAGGTTGGAGTTCTAAAGGAGACTTACTAATTCAGAGTATTGCACCATTATTTTTAATGGTTTTGTAATATTCCAGAACATAAATGGCCATGACACATTTAACAGTTCCTTATGGTTGAACATTTAAATTGTTGCCGTTTTTCACAATGGGCTACCCACGATAGTCCTTGAGGAGCCCACAGTCTGCTGAGGGAGATAGACAAGTGAACAAGCCCGTGTAACAACAATACATTGCATAGCTGCTGTGATGGTGGAGTGTCCAGGAATGGCACAGCACAGCTTGCAGAAGTCAGGGAGGAACCAGGCTGCAAGTGAGAGGAGGGAGGATGTCAGGGCTTTAGGCAGAGGTCCTGAGCTGTGAAGCACTTGGCTGGCTGCTGGAGCTGGAAGTCATTAGGTATGAACAAGAGGTAGTCCTGCCCCTTAAGGGACTCATAGAGGGGTCTTGGATACACTTTCATACCCAGCATTTGGCATAGTGGTCAGTACTTGGTGAATGTTTATGGACAAATGAATAAGTAGAGGATAAAAGGAGAGGAGCTGGCGAAGTGGGCAGAGGCCATGGCTTTGATGGCCAGGCTGAAGGTTTAAACTTTGTCTGGTCAGGGATGGGGTCCCCCTGAAAGCCCTCATATGGGAATGGGAAGAGTCAGATCTGCTCTCATAGAAAGGTTCCTCTGGGAGCCCAGGTGGAATCAGGGTGGCCACATAGACTGCAAACCAGGTGTGGGAGACAGTAGTACTGTTCCCCCATATTCAGTGTCCCTCCCTTCACCGACCCTCCCTGCAGGAGGATTCTACGTCCCAACCCTGGTGAACACAGGCATGGCCGTGTGACTTGTTCTGGCCAGTGAAACATGAATGGAAGAGATTTTCCAGGAGCAGCTTTAAGGGATGGTTAGTTTGGGGTCTGCCATATTCTCATTTCTCTCTCTTGGCAATTGTGGAAGGACTGGCTGATACGGAGCTCCCTTCAGCCTGCGTGCCTGAGTGACTATAATGAGTACCTGCAATAGGTATTTAAACACGAGTGAGAAATAAATGATGTGGCTTCAAGCTACAAAGATTTGGGGGGTTGTTTGTTACTGTAGCATAACAATGCTTATTCTGACTGATACAGAAGGGAACTGGATGGGGTAATTCCCAAGTCCCTTCCAGATGTGCATAACAGGCTGGGATTCTGCCGTGCTGGCTTTTCTGTGGCTTGGGCCCGTGAGTCTACTTTTGGCTTCCCCAGTGATACTCAACCTCAAGTTCTTTTAAATACCTAGACTCATGGCCTTTCTGTTAGACCCACTTTGAGCCCCATAAACTTTTCTCAGGTGGAGAGAAACTTATGGCAGAAGTTTGCAGCGGCTGCTGTCCCTTCTGAGATATGGCTCCTGGGGGCCTTTAAGGGTCAGAAATATCAACAGCCATGTTGGGATCAATAGTAAGAGGAGGGTGTATCCTTGCTCACTAGGATTCTCTCTTTCTGAAGGGGAAACTGAGGCCGTAGTGCTACTTTAACCCAAACCCCTCATGCCATTGTACCCAGAAGCTGCCTTCCCAATAGGGACACATCTCACAGAGCTGAAGGTCCAGAAGAAGGATGTCCATGGACATTGTAGCATCAGGGCTCAGTGAGCTCCCCAAGGATTCAGGTCCTCCATCTCCATCCTTCATGTTGGCCTTATCCTCAGGAACATTCCCTCTTCATGATTACAAGGTGGCTGTTGGTAGTCATCAGGGACATGGGATTGCTTTCTTGCGAGTGAGAAGATGAGGGAAAACGCTCTACCCAATCCATGGACCTGTACTCCTCACCAGGGCAGATGGCACTGACTGGCTCAGACCAGCTGTTCCTAATCCCATCAGGTCTAGTGCCCCCTTTCCATAACAAATATTACTATCCTAATGAAATCTGTAGAAAATAGAACCCACTAACAAATATAATTGCAAAAATATCAATGCAATGCCCTAACTGTAAAGGAAGAACAAAAGGATATGTATAATGAAATAATATGTATTTCAAGATATATCCTCAGTATTTATCAGGTTTTTTAAAAAAATTAATTAAGTTATTTATTTTTGGCTGTGTTGGGTCTTCCTTTCTGTGCGAGGGCTTTCTCTAGTTGCGGCGAGCGGCGGCCACTCTTCATCGCGGTGCGCGGGCCTCTCACTGTCGTGGCCTCTCTTGTTGCGGAGCACAAGCTCCAGACGCGCAGGCTCAGTAGTTGTGGCTCACGGGCCTAGTTGCTCCGCGGCATGTGGGATCTTCCCGAACCAGGGCTCGAACCCGTGTCCCCTGCATTGGCAGGCAGGTTCTCAACCACTGCGCCACCAGGGAAGCCCCAGGTATTCTTGATTCTAGAGTATTCTAGAAGACATGATGAAACAACCAGGTGCCTTCACCTGCACAGACCTCCATGAGTATGGCAGTGATGTATGCAGACAGATACAGATGGATTGTTTTGGTGACTAAAATGCCACTGCTATGTGACTGTGTTGAAATGGTAACTCTTGGAAGATTCTAAACAACACAGAACATAAGCTTCCTCAATGTACACAGTGGTGGTTGTGCTATGGTGTATATTCGATATATATATTAAAGCTGTGCCAAAAAAACTTTCTGTTAACATGTAAAGTGAGATTAGATCCTAGGCTCAGATTTTTCACCTATGTCTCTGTCCCATGGGACATTTGAAAGTCATGTGGGATTCAGGCCATAGCTTTGTTCTGTGGAACTTTCAGGGATTCTAGCCCCCACCCCTGCTCACCAAATATTCACAGTGCCCCCATCATCATGACAACCAAAAATGTCTCACAGAAATGTAAATGCCCCTAGGGATACTGCTGCCCTTCTGGAAAACCTCTGGTTGGTCCAATCAGAAATGATTTGTTGGGGGAATTCCCTGGTGGTCCAGTGGTTAGGACTTGTTGCTCTCACTGCCAGGGGCCCAGGTTTGATCCCTGGTCAGGGAACTAAGATGCCACATGCCGCACAATGAGGCCAAACAAACAGAACAGAACAAAATAAAACAAAAACAGGAGGCAGAAAGACAGGGTAGGCTGGTCCTGCGCCCACTGAGACAGAATGAGTCCTCTCTCCCTGACTTTTTCCAGGACACTCAGATTTGTCCAAATCTTCCTACCATACAGAATCCCTTTCCTGCTACTATCTCAATGGACCTTGCCTCCTGTGGGTTACTTGGCTTTTTAAAAACTAACTTGTAGGAGTTTCCCTGGTGGCGCAGTGGCTGAGAGTCCGCCTATGGGTGCAGGGGACACGGGTTCGTGCCCCGGTCCAGGAAGATCCCACATGCCGTGGAATGGCTGGGCCCGTGAGCCATGACCGCTGAGCCTGCGTGTCCGGAGCCTGTGATCCGCAGCGGGAGAGGCCACAACAGTGAGAGGCCCGCGTACTGCAAAAAAAAAAAAAACAAAAAAACCCAAAACTCATTTGTAATATATTATAGATACTATTCCTCTTTTTATTTACATTGTTGACATATTTTCCAATTGTCACTTTACTTTTAACTTCATATGAGGTATTTTTTGCTTCATGTAAGTGTTTAACTTTTATGTAATCAAATCTGGAAATCCATTTCCTTGTGTACATCAGGACTGTGAGGCTGGATGAACTGGAGGTTTTCATGAGCTGACAGGAAGGAGGCCTGCTGGGATGAGGAAACCATGCTACAGAAAGGCCAGCTCACCAGCCTGTGACACAGGCAAATGTCCAGAGGCCTAGACCAAACCTCCCCTCCACTCCTCTCCCCAGGAGGTGCAGCCATTTTCAGGGCCTGGGTTGCGGAGTTCTTCCTGAATCCTACCAGTAATACTTCGGGAGCGATGAATGACTGACAGTTCTGTCTGGAGAAGGCTGAGGGGTCCCTGAAGGTCATCTCCTGGCTTTGGGAGTGGGCGTGCAGGGCAACAGTGGAGCCAAGTGGAGGCCACCGAGGGCTGGGAGGCAGAGGAGGTGGGGTGAGTTTCAGTGCTGCAGCTAACTGGCTGTGTGGCCTTGGAGCAGCCCCTGCCCCTCTCTGGGCTCAGCTTCCTCTTCTGTCCAAGAAGGGGGTTGACGACCATGGTCTCAAGGTTTCCTTTCACTGCAGATATTCCACCACTGCTTCTCGATGTACCCCTCCCTTGAAAGAGCCTCACTGTGGGAGCTGCCTCGTCCTGCCCCTGCTCACTCTCCTCATCTTGGGCAGGAGGGGGCCTTTGTGTGAGGATGTCTAGGAGTATCCATAGCCCTAGAAATTTGCTCCTGGCCCAAGATGTGACTTCCCTGGTGCCTGGCTTCAGCCCTGGAGGTACAGAATGGAGGCAGGTCCTACAGGGCTCCCATTGGGCATCCCTTCCCCCCCACATATCAAACCTATTAACACGAATGCACACTGAATATAATTTACTCTATGAGGTACGTGGCAATTGACTTATAGGCACCAGTTCCGTTCTGTAGATATCTGATTAAACATGTGTTCATTTGGTTGTTGCAGTTTTCTTTTAAAAAGCAACACTTTTGTTTTCATGCCCCTTATATTTTTGTAGCCACAGAAAAGCTGATAAGCTGAACCCTGTGCCTGTTGCCAGGCTGGAGACCCCTAGCCCTGTGCTTGCTCCTAACCCCCAGCCCCCCAGCCTCCCAGCCTGGCCCAGGCCCCCTCCATCACTCCTCAGTCTTCTGCAGTTCTCCCTGCTTCCAGTCTCTGTCTCTCCAACTCGCCCTACTCAACACAGCCAAAGTGATCTTAATTTCTTTTCTTTTTGAAAAATATTTATTTATTTGGTTGCACCGGGTCTTAGTTGTGGCACACAGGCTCTTTTAGTTGCAGTACGTGGGATCTAGTTCCCTGACCAGGGGTCAAACCCGGGGCCCCCTGCATTGCCAGTGCAAGTCTTAACCACTGGGCCACCAGGGAAGTCCTTCTTTTTCTTTTTTTAATTATAAATACAATTTTCAATTTAATAATTTTTGTTTAGTTTATTTTTCAGAAAGGTGATTCATTCGCATGGCTCAAAATTCAATACGAACAAAATATACACAGTGAAGTTTTCCCTCCCACCCCTGTGCCCAGCGCCCAGTCCTATCCCCAGAGGAAACTACTGTCTATCACTGTTGTATATCTTCTGAAAAATTCTGTGAATACTCAGGAGTGTATGCATACATATTCTTTATTTTTGCTGCCCCCCCCCCTTTTTTTTTACACAAATGACGGAAGGATACTTTTCTAAGTGCACCTCCAACCGGACCTTTGTGTGGCTTCCTAGTGTCCCGCATCGCAAAGCCCAAACTCTCTAGGCTGGGACTAAAGGCAGTCCGCAACCAGCTCCTCTTCTGACCGCTCCCCAGCGTCCTTGCTCACCTCCAGGCCTGTGCACACCTCTGCCTCCGCTCGGAGCACCCTTATACTGCTCCTGGCTCCTCCTGCTCTTCTTCAGGCCTCAGCTTCCCTGGCTCTGCACGCTGCTCTGGCAGTGTCCCTCCTGCCTATGTGCGCATTCAGCGCCCGCCACGGGCCACTGCCGCTCTCTGCTTCCTTGTGTCTCCCCCGCCAGGCTGTGCGATGTTCGGGGACAAGAGCCCGTACCTTACGCATCTGGAATCCCCAGATCCGGACCCGGTGTCTGGCACAGAGAGGGAGCTCCCTCCGCAAATGTCGCCCAGTGGGTTCGGAACGGGCTGACAGGCGGGGATCGCTTTGCTACAACGGCACCTCGTGGTAGGCCTCGGAAGTGCAGCAGGAAGGGGACACTGGGGCTAGGGGCGGGAGCTCCATGACTCCAGATGTCCCCTGGGGTCCGAGTCGGAGACGGTCTCCCGCCCATCCACTCTAGACCCCACCTTGCCCAACGGCGCCCAACCTAGGCAGAGCCCAGTGGGCGGGTGACATGCCCGCCTTTCCATCACCGGGACTGCCCTCGGCTAAGGAGATTTGCCTACCCCATGATCATTGGCTTTGGGCACTTAGAGAGACAGAGAGAGAGAGAGAGACGGGGGGGGGGGGGGGGGGGGGGGGGGCAGCGTGTGTGTGTGTGTGTGTGTGTGTGATGCACTTGTGCGTTTCAGGGCGTAGTTAGCATGTACCCTGAGCCGATACTTAACACCACTCCTATAAGACCAAATTTTATCAGTAACAATCATGAAATGAATAACAATAAATAAACGGCAGGCAGCCAAAATTTTCCTTTACTGAATTGTGTATATAAACTTATGCCATTTCAAAAACAAATAAAATTAAAAATACAATAATCATTATAGTACAAAAAGGGGAAAAATGGATACATACTTTTAAATTACATTATTTTTAAAAGGGGGGAATATATATCTACATATTGGTCTATCTCAGTAATGAATACAATTACATTAGAATTAAATCAGAATAAAAGACTAGTTAAAAAGAAGAAACTTAATTTATAAACAAACTGTTCAAATTCAGTAAAATATTTCCTGTGTAATCTAAAATGTACACTTTCCTAACAAAACTATTATGGCCTCACAACTCACACTCTAATTCACTGTTTTAAATGTTAAATACAAATAAAACTAAGCAATTCAAGTCCTGTTTCTACAATTTCACCATCACAGAGCTAGGGCTAGGCGACACAAACTGCACCTGAAAACACTCAGTTGATTCCAAACACCAGAACTGGATAAGGGGCCAGCTGCATGGAGCTGCAAGTTATTGGGATTAACTTCCATGTAGAACACAGGGTTAATTAAAGGATAAGTAATAAAAAATGTGCTGACTTGAAGCCTACATATTTATTATTAAAGCCAACAGGTTAAGACACAAAAGGACACATGTTATATGATTCCACTTATATGAGAAACCTAGAATAGGTAATTCATAGAAACGGAAAGTAGAAAGAGGTTACCAGGGGCTGGGGAAGGGGTATTGGAAGTTATTGTTTAATGGGTACAAGGTTTCTGATTGGGATGATGAAAGAGTTCTGGAAGTAGTGGTGATGGTTATACAACATCGTGAATGCGCTCAACGCCATTGAACTGTATGCTTAAAAGTGGTTAAGGGCCTCCCTGGTGGCGCAGTGGTTAAGAATCCGCCTGCCAATGCAGGGGACATGGGTTCAAGCCCTGCTCTGGGAAGATCCCACATGTCGCGGAGCAACTAAGCCCGTGCGCCACGACTACTGAGCCTGCACTCTAGAGCCCACGAGCTACAAGGACTGAAGCCCGCGTGCCTAGAGCCTGTGCTCCACAAGAGAAGCCACCACAATGAGAAGGCTGCGTGCGCAACAAAGAGTAGCCCCCCGCTCACTGCAACTAGACAAAGCCCGCGCGCAGCAACGAAGACCCAATGCGGCCATAAATAAATAAATGTTTAAAAAAAAAAAAGTGGTTAAAATAGTCACAATAAAAAATAGAAAAAATGATTATTTTTATGTTATGTATATTTTACCACAATAAAAATCATCTGAAAACAACCCAACAGGTTAGAATTAACAAAATAATTTGGGGAGGGGGAGAGGAATATCTTATCACTGACGTGGTTAAAGGCCAGTGCAAGGCGGGGGGGGGGGGGGGAAGCAGACTGAAGGCGTGTTTTACTACGGTTTTCAAGTTCTCTACAGACAAGGTACTTGCCTGACCCCAGGCTGGATCCCTTGGGACAACTTTGTTGTGTTTATCTTCGTGGGTCCAAGGTGTGTTTGTCCCTCTTTTGTGTCTGAGTCCGTGAAGTGTTTGTCTTTGGGTTTCTAAAGTGTGTGTGTGTCTCTCTCTTTATGTCTTTTTGTGTGTATATTTGCGTGTCTGTCTACAGTGAGATGATCAGGCACCCATCACAGTGCCTATGATGAGGATCCAACAACTGTTATCTGCTGTGTGCTTGTTTGTGGGTTCTCATCTTTGTGTCTCCATGGTTCTGATGGTGGTGGGGTTTTGGTGTCTCTGTGTACAAGTTTCTGTGTGTGTGTATGGTGTGTGGGGTAGGTACATGGTGACTGTCTCCATCTCTACTCCTCCCCTCTGGCCTGTGTGTGGGGTACCACAGTGGATGGGCTCATAGGGAGGGCTGCTGCTGCCCCCAAATTTCTGGCTTAGGGTTCTCTCAGATCTGCACTGGTGGGAGAGGGCACCCCATAGCCTGGCTTTCCCAAAAGCCACACCAAAAAGTCTCTGACATTTTGCCTGAGACGGTCTTCCTAGTGACTCCCAGTCCTTCCAAAGTCCCAGCTAGCCCTGTACTTGCTCATCCACGGACCCCCAAATTGGGCAGTAAGGAGTGGACAGCAAACAACCCTGGCAGTGGGCAAACCCTCTTGAGGTCACCTCGGTCCACCCCTTTCACAGAGCTAGGGGCATGAATCCTTAGGGCAAGTGGCCCAGGAGCCACATGGGCCTCCAATCCTGGGTCTGGAGACCCGATGCATGCCCCTCCCCTGGGCCCATCAGTCACCCCTCTGGGCCTGAGTTCCACTACCTTCAAAGTAGGCACAGTAACTCCAGCTGGAATCTCTCCCTCCTTCCAAACACAGCCCTAAGCAGGCTTCATTGCAAGCCCCTTTCAAGGCTAACAGGATGAGCCTTGTGAAAGGTCTTCAGAGCAGTTGATGAATAGGTAGGGGGTGGATGGGGGCCGGAGGCAGTGAGCCAGGCAGGCTGGGAATCCTGTAGCTTCAGAGTCAGGAGGGAGCGGACCCGACTCACAAAGCGTGGGGGGCACACTTCCCTTTCCAACTCTGAGGTTCCCAAGCGGGGGGTAGCGGGAAGCCTCTGCTTCCTGAACAAAGGTTAGTCCCCCTTGCCGCTGATGCTCTTTTGGGAGGCTTGGCTTTGGCCAGCAGGGAAGAAAGGCTCCTTCTCTCTGGGTTGTGGCAGACCTGGCACAGGGCTGCCTGGGAAACAGAGTCCAGTGTCTGGCTCCAATGGGCATTCAGAAGCTCAGGGCCTGGCAGGCTCTGCCAGCTACCAGAAAAAAGGGGCATTGTCCCTTCCTCACCGGAGCCAACGGGTCTTTCCTCCCCTGCTCTTGGGGGCCCAGTGGACTCCCTGCTCCCAGGGTATGCTGGAACCCAGGGGTGCCCACCGTCAGGCACCAAGACCCAGTTCTGAGGGAAGAGGGCTTGGGGTATGGGCTGGGACTCCTTCTGGTTCTCATTCAAGTGCTCAAATGTGGGGAGAAAGCGTTCTGGATTCAGAACCACCCTCTGAGCTACAAGATGGCCTGACTTGGGGCTGAGGGTGTGTGGGCACCAAGCAGCCGGGACACAGGGCCTCTCAGATGCTTCTGGGGTCCCAGTTCCCATCTGTGTGGTCTGGCACAGCTCTGAAATTCTCCCTACAGACTCCCAAGCTAGCAAGAAGCTACCGAAATCCTTCACGAATCCAGAGCTTTGAGAAGGGCAGCTCTACCTGCACTCCTGAGTTTAGGAAACCTGCACGCAGATCAGGGAGATACGGAAGCATCAACCGGACAGCTTGTGTGGATCCCGTGCCCACGGTGGAGACAGCTTTACTGGAAGCTCTGCCTTCGGGGAGTAAGAAAAGCTGATGAAGAATGACACTTCCGTCCTTTCATCCACTAAAAAACAGGTGGCGGGACTTCCCTGGCGGTCCACTGGTTAAGACTCCATGCTTCCAATGCAGGGGGTGCAGGTTTGATCCCTATTTTAACCACTTAAACTTTAACTAAGATCCCACAAGCCGCGCAGCGCAGCAAAACCAACCAACCAACCAACCAACCAACAAAAGTAGGTGTGTGGACTGGACCCTGGAACAAAGGACATTAGTGGAAAAACTGGTGAAATCCAAATAAGTCTGGAGTTTATATCATCGTATTGTAGAAATGTTAACTTCCTAGTTTTGAAAAATGTACCATGGTTGTATAACACGTTAATGTTTGGGGAATTTGGATGAAGGGTATACGGAACTCTGTACTACCTGCAATTTTTCTGTAAGTCTAAAGTTATTCCAAAATAAAAAAGGTTACTTTAAAAAAGGCCAGATGGGTACTATAGAAGGAGCCCTTATTGTGCATCACTTTCGCCCCAACATACAACGGTTGTTACTAAGAATGCTGGAAGCCTTAGTCTGAACGCTACTTTTGGATACAACTTATTTAGAATTAATGATCATTCCGCATTCAAACAGGGCCTAAGAAATATAGTTGCCATTTATAGAGCATATCCTATGTGTCGGGGCCTGATACCCATCACCTCATATAATGCACACGCCACCCTACAAGCGTAATTTCTGTACAATCACTGTTTAGAGATGGAGAAACTGTGGTTCAGTGGGTTATAAAGCCCGTTGAGATCCCAGAGCCAGAGCTGCAGAGCCCAGGCATGCTGACTCCCGTATCCCATGGTCCCAGGTCCCCAGGATGAGATTCCTATCCGATAACGCAGTTGGCTAAGGACATGGCTCTTGTGATGTGATTGGCCAGCGGGGGGGACGGCTCAGAAGAGGAGCTGTTTCTAAGCCTCCTGGAGCTTCCCCTGGTTTGCAAACTAACAACCTCTCAGGGGTCCATCTCTCATCAGAGGCTGAAGGCCTTTCTGAAGCCCACTCTCATCCATCATAAGTTCCTGTTGCTGTCCTGGAAGGCAGCATTTTAGCTCCCCCCCTCGCTCCTGGTGAGGACTCTTCTTGTACTTTCCGGGCCCCTTGGCCAGTGTGTGGTGTGTAGGGGGGTGGGTTCCCTCTGCTTTCATTAAGTCTCAGCACAGCTGCCCAGGCTGTGGGTGACTGGGACCCAGCAGGCCCCCGTGATGGGGCGGCAAGTGAGAGCTGGCTTCCTGGGGCCTCCCCGGGTGTTGAGCAGCGTGGCCACTTCCGAAGGCCCCTTTGTTCGCCCCTTTATCCAGAAGAGTGGCTGCGATTGTATGGGTACAAAGAGCCTGCGGGCCCTGACTTCCCACCCCTGCCTGTGGCTCAGCAGGGAGAGGGTTTCCCAGGCTCCCCTGCGTAAGCCGGAGACTCAGACCTTCTACTTCTGGGTCCCAGACCTGTTCATTCATCTAGCCTGCACTGGCTCCCCTGCCCCCGGGGCCCGGCTATTCACACTGGCCACCATCTCCCTGTTCCTCCTGTGCTCACATCGGGACACACACAGCAAGCAGTTCCTGCGCTAAACGCTGGGGGAGACTCCAGGAAGATGCAGCTTGCTCCGTTCACCTGCCGCAAAGTGTTTTTGGAAGGTTTGCTGACTTACAGGCAGCTGAGGATGCACTGGGTGTGGGCCTCCCCAAGAAGCAGCTGGAAAGTGGGGTAGGGTGGGGAAGCGGGCCGGAGGCCTGTCTGTGGGGACTTGCACCCACCACGAGCACATGCATGGCTGCCCTGTGCCAGAGGAAGAACAGAGTAAAGAAAGGAAGAGGGGGCTTCCCTGGTGGCGCAGTGGTTGAGAGTCCGCCTGCTGATGCAGGGGACGCGGGTTCGTGTCCCGGTCCGGGAAGATCCCACATGCCACGGAGTGGCTGTGCCTGTGAGCCATGGCCGCTGAGCCTGCGCGTCTGGAGCCTGTACTCCGCAGCGGGAGAGGCCACAACAGAGAGAGGCCCACGTACCGCAAAAAAAAAAAAAAAAGAAAGGAAGAGGAAGGCAGGACATCTTAACCTCCTCCTTTAAGCACTGGTATGCCGAGCCCTGGCCTCACATAATGGTGCTCAGTGCCTCCAGTAGTACCCCTTCCTATAGACAACTAAGCCTGAGAGAAGGAAGTGACTTTCTCAAGGACTAGCAGCTCAAAAGTGAAATTTAAGGCCATGGGTCTCTGATCCTTAAGGCCATGCTTTTTACTACAATTCAGGAGAGAGAGCAGGAATGCCAACCAGGGGTCAAACTACACGGCCATGGCCAAAGAGCCTGCTCTGGGGCTGGCTGCTTTGGCCCCATCTGTCCAGAGTACCCAGCCTCAGCGATCCCCTGGGAGTGGCCACCTTTACCTAGTGGGAAGGTTCTGGTCCTTCCAGGAAAGAGCCAGAAAAGCCTTTTACCCTGGTTTGATCTCTTGCCTCTCTGTCTGCCCCTCGCCTCCAAAGAAGAGAAGGGGTACTGCCCCCGGGCGCATGAGCACACCCTGGGCGTGCTCGCGGGGGAAATAATGGCTCGTCTATAGGCCAATGGCTCTCACCTGACCTGTTTTCCTCTAGGTCAGGGGAGGCAGTGACTCAAGGTCTAGTGGTCTGTCCCTGGAATCCAGAAGGGCAGCCGCAGGGGCCAGACTGGACATCAGCCCTCTAGGAAGAGCCTACCATGCCCCACCTCCCACAAGCCAGAAGTCCTTCAGGCATCCCGGTAGCTAACTCATTCCTGGTCTCCTCTGCACAGATGGGAGCAGCCCAGCTGAAACTTCCTTCTCATTCCTCCTCTTCTTCTTCTCCTCCCTCCCTCCCTCACTCCTCCCCCTCCCCCCTCCTTCCTCTGCCCTCCCTTCTCCTCTCCCATCTTTCTTTCCTTCTTCCTGCTTCTCATCTCTTTCTTCCTCTCCCTTTCCTTTTCCTCTTCCTCATCCCCTCTCTCCTACACTTTTCTTCTCCTCCTTCTCTCCCTCCTCCACTCTCTCCTACCTCCAAACGTCTCCAGGGGCCCAGGATTTGAAGCTCATAAATGATACAGTCAGCACAGCCTTCCTCTCATCAACCCAGAGTGCCCACAAACCATATAGCTCACACCAGAAGGAGGCCTTGGGTTTCTTCTCCTCCAAGCCCCTCATTTCACAGATGGCCCAGAGATGGGATGCAATTTGCCCAAGGTCACAAAGCCCAGGGCACTAAAGTACTATGTGGCCACTTGTCCATGGGAATAAAAAGAATCATAGCACCTTTTATTGAGCACCTACTAAATTTTAGGTCTTGTGCTAGGCATTTGTACCTATTGCATGATAGCAACCCTTTAGAATAGGTATCACTATTTCCTTTTATTTTGCACCAGGGAGCTGAAACACTGAAAAGTCCAATTACTTGTCTAAGGTCACACAGCGAGGAAGTGGAAGAGCAGAGATTCAAGCCACGTCTGCTCAGACTCTGACCATGAGGTCTGCTAGGATCACCTGCTCCAGCTGTCTCCTCCTTAGGACCCATTGGTCACTGACTCTCTCAGAGATTGCTTGAGACCAAGCAGAGGCCTCTGTGTTATGCTAGACTGTCCTCTGCCAGCCCAGTCCTGCAGCCCCATCACACACCTTGCTCCTGCCGGAGGTGCTGCCATCAGTTCCACCCAGGGACTCTGTCCTGCTTGCTCAGAACTTGCAAATGAGGGCAGAGGAGCATCCTGGGAGAATGGGGGTAGGGGGCTCAGAGCATCTCCCCTTCCATCTGTCTGCCCACCCAGGAGCCCTCCCTCTGAGATGTCACATGAATTCGGCATTGGCAGAAGCCCAGGGCAGAAGAGGGAGTGCAGCCACAGCTGTGGGAAAGAGGCGAGAAGGAGGGAGGCAGGCAGCCAGAGACATCCCCAACCTCTGGCTGCCCCTTGGAGCAGAAGGGGGCCTGTCAGATGTGGGAGGACAAGGACCTAACCCCTGCAGAGGGAAGGCACTAAGCTCAGGCCTCTTGCCAGCCCTAGAGGGCTTGACCCCAGCTGAGCCAGTCTGGGGCAAAGCAGCAGGTTTGCAGGGGAAGCGGGGGTTGCTTGGTCCAGTAACCAGATTCTTGCCCTTCACATGGTGTCCCCTGCATTCATAGGTCACAGGACGCCTGGGGGTGGGGAATTAAGGGATCCAGGCAGCAGGGAGCCCCTGTTGCTGGCCTGCTGAGCATCCCAGACTAAATGGGTACAAACCTCAGGGCCTGAGAGGAGGAAGAAAACTGGTTCATTTGACAGATGAGGAAACTGAGGTCCAGATAAGGGAAGGGACTTTTGTGGGTTCAAACATTAGACTATAGGCAGTCAGGGCTCTTGACTGTTGGTGGAAAGGATTCAGGGAGGGCCACCAGTGGATCCCTTCCTTGTCCCATACAGGGTCTCCAGCCCAAGAGAGCTCAGAGTCTAGAGGATGCTATCGGGAGACTGGGGGCAACTTCTTCCTGGGACAAGGGCTTGGGTCCAGAATGATCATGGGGGTTCCCTGCAGCACCAGAGCTAACCTACATGGTATCTCCATTTGAATTAGAAAAGAAGACCCATTTCCCTAACACACCCAGACTTTCTGCACCCCAGAGCTGGGTGACCCTGGTAAACTGGCCCCTCTCCACCCCCTTTCTTCTCCTCTAACCGTCACCTCTCTCCACTGCATTTCCTCTCTCTCCTTCTACCCTCCCATTCTCTGAGCTCAGCTGTGCCCCTATCCCCATCGCCCCCAGAAGTCCAAACTCCCCAGCAGGGCTCACACAGGCCTTTTAGGAGCCGGCCTTTCCATCCTTCCACGCGTCCCCTGCTGTAGCTGCACTGAGCTGCTGCAGGGCCCTGAGCAGACCTGCCTCGGCATCTGCTGTTTCTTCTGGCCAGAACTTGGTTCTTCCTTCTTTGCCTGGACTGCTCCTGGGCATGCACCAAGGCTTAGAGGCCCCAGTGGCTGAGTTAGCTGCCCCTCCATCGGGCTTCCCCTTACACGGGCCTTGCCTCACCGCACCCTCACATGATGTGCTGTCTCTCCCCCAGGGGACACAAGGCTTCGGGAGTGGGGGCGGGGCCCATGTGTCCCCTCCCAGCTGCATCCCTGGGTCTAGGCCCATAATACAAATTGCTACTATCTAATGAGTGTAATGAGTGTATCCTGTGTGCAAGATATAGTGGAAAATGCATTACACACACTTCAGCGACTCTTCACCACGACCCTTTGGGTTCTATTACTGATAATTAATAATAAATGCTATTATTAAGCCCATTCCACAGGTGAAGAAACCGAGACCCAGGGAGGTTAGGCACTTTCCTGCCAAGTCTTCTATCACACGCTCCACCTCTTAGAAAATGTGAGGTAAATGAACTGGGTCTGCGTGGAGAGGCAGGGGGGATCTGGGATGCTTCTCTCACCAGAGTGTGGCACCAGGTCCCCGATTCCATCAGGGACTAAGTCCCAGTCCAACGGGCTCCAGGACCTTCTCAAACTAGCGCTGGGTCCTAGCCTCAGCCTTGTCAAGAGATGTGTGAGTCTCATTCCCTGAGCTTCTGGGCTGCTCCTGTGAAATGGACATTGTGGTCCTGCCCTGGCTCCCCGGCATGCTGGTTTGAGGGGCTCAGACAAGATCCTGGATGTGAACGTGCTTTGAAAATGGGAAAGCTTCACACAAACAGAAAGCAGTGTTTGGTATTAAGAAAAGCTACTGGCCTCTCTTTGGCTCCTGCCGCACCCTTGTCCAGGGTCTGGAGCTCCCCAGACTGCTGGGGACAGGGGTGCTTGGGCTGTCTGGGGGTCATCAGTTCCTTCTCCTTGCTGGATCTGGATGCTCCTCTACGACTTTGTGGGAGTGGGTTGGCAGCCTACCAGGAGATGTAGGACAACGGGTTCTAGGCCCTGGGAGGCCCCTTGCAGCTGTGTGCCCTAGAGCAGGGAGCATCAGTTTCCCCAGGTGTAAGATAAACTGTTTTAGGGTTTGTCATGAAGACCAAGTGGGGAAGTGGGTTTAAAATCCAGCCTGCACTCAATCCCCAAGCTGTATGCCCTGCAGGCGCTGCCCAGAGGGGGCGCCTTTTCCTAATTTTCACACAAGACTTGCCTGGGCTGGCAGCTGAGCTGGGGTGCAGGCCCTAACAGGAGAGAGGCAGCCTGGCGTCTGAAACCCTCCAGGACTCCCTGGGGTTAGAGCACTTTTCCAGGCATGGATATTCAGCAGGTCTCTGAGGCAGGAATGAATCTGCGTCCCCAGTTGCCCATGAGGAACCTGGGTAGGTGATGTGTGTGGAGGTGCTGCTGGTAGGCCCCGGGCCCTGGGCTTGATCCACCATGCATCTGCCCCATGGTCTGAGCATCACCTGCAGACATGGCTTCCGGATGCTAGGCCCTCCACTCTATCCTCCAACCCTCCTCTCTTGGAAAGAATGAGACAGATAATAAAGTTCTATTTCTATCACATTTGCCATTTCCTGGTCTAAGTAAAGAGTGTCAGGAGAGTGACAAGCTAAAAGCTGCTGATTACTGTGGCTTCAAGGCAGTGACCAGTGAAAAGATCCAACATCAGAAATAATGTGGTCCAGCCGGTTTGGGGTGCCCAACCCTGAAATTAATCAGCATTGGAGTAGAGGGATGGTTGGAGAAGATGGGTAAGGGTCTGTGTGCCTACCCCCCAGGAGGTGGAGAACCTGACAGTTAAAGGGACAGACACTCTCCCTCTCCTGGGTGGTGGTGGGGTCTGAGGATGGAGGAGGCAGGGGCCAGGGTAGAGTCACCATGAAACCAGTTTGGGTATTTTGAATTCAAACCCATATTGTGAGTCTGTGCCCCAACCTTTCCCCAGAAATCCCTGGGATTATCATTCAATCCGATTTAGCGGCCTGCCCTCTGGGGGCCTAAATGTTAGAACAGTGAGGCTGATGGACACACACACACACACTCAGACACACACACCCAGAGGCACTTAATCAGTCTGGCAGGAGGGACAGTTTATAGAAGCGATTTCATTTATTTTACTCTCAATATCAAGGAGGCTTTGCAGGGAATAAACCTTTCCTCTAGGTAGGCTGGTAAACTCTGTGACTTGTTTGCAAGCTTATTTTAAACCTATGGTATCATAGTAATAAGGCTAGTTTGGGGCCTGGTTCCAGCTCACACTTATTCTTGACTCATCTGAGTTATTAATTTTGATGGCACTGGTACCATCATGCACACGATCATCTTCATTTGGGTTTCTTGCATTCCTGTGACTGGTCCTGCGCTGGTGGAGCCCCTTTGTTTCTGGGGCTGTTTTCTGGGATTCAGGAGCTGCCAGTCACAGCTCAGGAGGAGGCTTGGATCTGCAGATCCAGAACTCAGGGTCAGGCAGCACTGCCCTCCTTAGAGGTGGGATGGTGCCCTGGCTTCAAGGTGACCAGGGCAGGGAAGATGTCCACATCCCTTGCCACGAGAGCATCCGGGGCCACAGGGCAGGGGTGGGGAGTAGGCGTGGAGGCTTGGTCTCTTGATCTTTTAGCCCCCTGAGGCCCAGTAAATTAATCCGCTAAAGAGGTTGGGTTGTTTTTTATCTCACTCTCAACACCCACCCCCACCCCCAGTCTCCTTTATACACCCTGGGGGCTGAGAGAACAGACAGGACTAAAACCCACAGAAGGGTCAGAGGGGAAGGCCTGGCAATTAACCTCACATCCTGAGCAGGGTGGGGTCAGGGGTCATTGAGGTGGGGGGAGGGGCTGACCACCAGCTGCCATGCCCAAGAAGAGGCCTCCAGGGGCCCCCACAGGCGGGATTCCAGCCAGGCCCGAGCTGGAGAGAGGAGAGGAGGTTCCAGCTCTCAACCACCCCCTGCACCCTCCACCAGGCCTCCAGGAAGCATCTTTCTCACTTCGCTCCCACACCACACAGGGCCCATCCTGCTGCCCGCCAGGCCTCTTCCTGGGCTGGGACCCTGCACCCAACCCCATCTTGGAGAGGCAGCTGATTCTCCCCCACCGCCCCTCCCCCCTCTCTACTTTCGGAGGAGAATAACCTGTGATAATTTTTTCTTCTTCTTTCTGGCAACTAATGGACTCCTTAAATAGCAAAAATTGCGGCCTGTAATTAAGATCTTGCTTTTTAAATGATTAATCATTGTAACCCCTTTGAGCAGCATCCTACTTTCCACTCTTCTCACATTGAAATGCAGATCATTGGCAAGGGAGGGAGGTGCTCCCAAGCCACTGAGGAGCAATTAAACCTTCCCAGCTGTCACTCGTCCCGTCTGCCTCCCGGCCTGTCCAGACGCCTTGGAGAGCGCGCGGGGCCCTGCTCTGAGTGCCGCACTTGCCAGTGGCCTGGCTGGGGCCTCCGGGAGGGTCTGCCTCCAAGCCTGACCCTGGGTGGCAACGCAAGTGCTCTTGGAAACTCCCGGGAAAGCAGATAACGTTTGCTGAGCACTTTTTAGAAATATATATATATTTATTTATTTATTTGGCTGTGCCGGGTCTTAGTTGTGGCATGCGGGATCTTCATTGCCACGTGCGAGATTTTTTTTTTTTTTTTTAGTTGTGGCATGCATAATCTTTAGTTGCGGCATATGGGGTCTTTAGTTGCGGCATGAGAACTCTTAGTTGCGGCACATGGGGTCTATTTCCCTGACCAGGGATCGAACCTAGGCCCCCTGCATTGGGAGCACGGAGTCTTAGCCACAGGACCACAAAGGAAGTCCCTGCTGAGCACTTCTAATGTGTCCAGCTCTTCAGTAACAAGATCTCATTCAATGTTCACAATAGCCACCTAAGAGAGATGTGAAGGTGGCCCAGAAAATGCTTTGCATTTCTACAAAGCACCACCATTTATCAGCCCAAGAAGTGTTTTCCAAGCCTTTCCTCCCTTTGATACATACATGGACTGACCACATGATTTGGCGATGGTACCTCATTAGCGCTAGGAGACTTGGAAGCCCCACGTCCATACCTGTCATCTTACTCAAGAGATTGCTGGGGCCCAGAGGTTAAGGGAAGTGGCCAAGATCACATATCACACATACAGCACTTAGGAGGATGCCAGGCCCACGGTAGATGCTCATGGATTTGTTCAATGAGTAAACATGGGCAGATGTACTTCTTCCTGTAGGGCTCTGCTGCTGTGTTTTCCAGAACCGACTTGTGTATGTGTGTGTGGTGTTGGTGGTTGGCGGGGGCGTCCCCTCCTTTGTAATGGTTTCAGAGGAAGAGGCAGGGGAGAAAAACAGCAGATACAAGCGTGAGCAGGGCTGCCATGTGTGGTCACGCACTATCCCTGCATGAGAGCACCGGCTGGGAAGGCTGACAGGCCAGTGCCCTGCTGGCCAAGCCACGATGGGTGCGTCTAACTACACAGTGATCCATCCTCACTAAGATCCTATCAGCCACATACTGTGGGTAGGGGGTGACACCCACCCCATGAAGGACAAGATATAGCAAAATGACAAAGGCATATAAGCTTTGGCCCAGCGGTCTCCCTTCTGGGAATTTGTCCTATAGATACGCTCACACTTGTGAGAAATGACTTATGAGCAAGGTTATTTGCTGCAGTGACATCTGTAAAAGCAAAAGGTTGAAACAAGGCAAATGAGCCTCAAGAGAGGACTGATTAATGTCATCCTATGAAGCTGTGTAAAATGAGGGAAAAATCAGAATACAAGTTTGTATGGGCTTGTTTATGTATAAAGAAACTCTGGAAGGATACAAAAAAATGAATAACAGTTATTACCTTTTTAGGGAGTCATGAGAACAGGGCAGATGGGAGACAGGACATGAAGGAGACTTCTCACAGCAAATCTTTTTAGTTTTATACTAGGTGAAAATATCAGCTTTTGCAAAAAATTAAATACGAATGATCTGAAATGCTCTTGGTGGTGTGGTACAGGCTCATACAAATGTCACCACCCCTGTGGGTTCTCTTAGGTGCCCGCTCTTGTGGGAGGTGTAGGTCAGGTGAACCCACCTGTGGCCTGTCTGCAGGGGCAGCCGGGGGTGGAGGTGGTACAGACCTGCAGCTCCCTTTCCTTCCTCAGGGATACCCCCAGCTTCCTTGGCCGCTTACTCAGCTGGTCTCATGTTGGGACTCACCCCATAATCCAGGTATGGGCCCACCTTTGTCTTGCACTTAGGAACATCAGAGTGGTTCAAGGCTTCTGCTCCAGCCGTACGTGACCATGGCACAGGCACACGCACAACCACATACACACAGCCAACAACATGTGCTTGCATGCACACAGGCACACCTGGGCACATAGGCCTTGCTTGGGCCAATATGCAGGTCGGGGATGCCCCCTCAGCCACAGTCAGGACCAAGGCACTGAGGGGTGGGGAGTGGGAACTCAGAGGGAGGACTGGAAGAACCGAGAGAACTGGGCTCATCCATCCCAGGCTATCATCTCCCACGGCCTAGACCCAAGTGGGGAATGAGGCTCCATATCCCTTGGGACTGTGAGAAGTAGTGAGCCTTCGAGCTCAGGGGTCAGACCACACGGATACAAAGCCCAGCCCTGCTGCTTGCTCCTGGTGTGCCAAGTGCTTTTCTAGGATGTGTCATCAACATTGGCAGGTCTGCAAACTGAGGCACAGAGAAGTTGACTGGCTTGCTAAGGTCCCACAGCTGGTAAGTGGCAGAGCCAGGATCACACCCGTCAGGGTGGCCCAGCAGCTATGCTCGTCCCCACAGTGCCGAGGGGGCCACCTCTCAGCTTTGAGGGGCTTTTTGAGGTGTTTGTGCATGAAAAACACAAGAGGTGCATAAGAGGTGCTCAGTAAGCAGGAGAGTCATTATTATGGCCGTTTCTGCTCTGTACTCCTATAAGAGGCAGCTCACAGGCTTTCACTCAGGACATGACACGTGGTGGCCAAAGGGTCAGTTGTCTAGTCCTGCTGGGTGAGTGTCAGGACAGGTGTCCCAGGAAGCATGGGGGTCCTCAGGAAATGCCTTTGCTGCCCAAGACCCCCAGAGATCAGGTCTCCTTGGGCGAGGGCACTTCACGGGCCACCACCATCTGGGAAGGGACAGCCTGGCTCACTATGCCCAGAATCATTGCTGTGTCCCAGGTCTTCACACCCCACCATGGCTATGTCACCCCCTCTCAAGGAAGTTCTGAGTGGCACAACCCCTTCAGTCACTCTGAAAGTGCAAGACCAGGAATGTGAGCCCTGGGCTGTCCTACTGTGTCAGGTAGGATTGTTTCTGCTGCAAGTAACTGACAGCCTGATGGACAGGACAGGGGCTTAAACAAATGAAGGCCTATTCATCTCACACAGTAAGAGGGTGGTGATCCCCGGGTTGGCCCGGTGGCTCAGTGACATCAGGGTTCAGCATCTCTGGTCACCCTGGCACTTGAACCTTAGGCTCTCCTAATCCTGTCCCCTCAACAGTGCCTCACACCAGCCCATCAGGAGAAAGGATCAGTGAACACTAATCCCACCCAGTAGCTGTTAGAGGCACTGGGCCACCTTGGCATCGACAGGGGCCTGGGAAGGGGGCCTGGCTGATACAGGGGGACTGTGTAGTTCCCAGACTGCCCGCCTCCCTGGCCTGGCCTGGGGAGAAAGGAAGGGAGGTGAGTTGTTCCTCTCTCTTCCCACCCCTACCCCACCCCGCATTCCAGGACACTTCCCAGAGCTGGGTCAGGCCAGCCCAGCCGTTCCCATCCTCCCTGGGCATGATGAATGCCAGGGCCGCTTATAGAGTCACAATCGCCAAATTAGGTTGCCAAAGCATCCCAGGCCTGGCCTGGAAACACCTCCCCGGCTGAAAGGAGGCATGTCTGGACCGAGCAGACGTCTTTATTCAGCTGTAATTGACGTTTCACAGACGTCTGTAACTCGTCTGGAGAGACACAAAGCGCCCCCATGCTCAGCCCAGGCAGCCTTTTTATGTCGCCCCCTTTCATCTGGCAGTCAAAAGTGTATGAGCCGCCTGGGCCGTCCTAACCTGGTCCTGGGGCCAGGACAAAGGCAGGCACTGCACACAGAGGCCGCCTGGTGGGCCTTTACCTCCTGGAGTGCGTTATGCTAATCCAGCGCCAGTCCGGACCCCTCCTGCATATCGATGGGCAGCTGTCAGCCTGGCTGGGACAGCCACTGGGGATCCAGAGAGGCCCCACTCACCCAGAGGAGGGGTGGCCCTGGCCAGTCAGGTCTGAGAGAGTGGGTCTGCTTGGACCCAGACTCAGGCAGCTGAGGCAAAGGGGGAAGGGACGTTGGTGCTCAGCAGGGGTTCTTAGCCTGGCATCCCTGCCCCCCAGGGGGAGGGGCATGTGAACCTCTCAAATGGTAGGCAAATCTATGCACAGGTCCTTTTCTCTAGGGAGAGGGTCCATAGCTTTCATCAGATGCTCCAAAAGGTGAGTCTTACTGCTGGGCTCATCCAATCTCCCGTTTTACAGATGGAAAAGCTGAGGCCCAGAGCTGGCATGCTTTGCCCAATGTCACACGATAAGTTGGTGGTAGCACTTGGGCCCCTACTCTTGCCCAGAGAACTCCCTGCTGTCACAGGCAACACATTCCTGAGCTTACAGAGGCAGGCAGGTAACTGAGGAGTTATCCAGGTTCAAGGAGAAGGGGCCAGCAGGACAGAGGAGTGTGCAATGGTCTGCCAGGGACACTGCTGCTCAGCCATAGCCCAGCGTTGCCAGGTCCTCAAGAGGAAACTTAGATTTGGGGACTTCCCTGGCGGCACAGTGGTTAAGAATCCACCTGCCAATGCAGGGGACAAGGGTTCGAGCCCTGGTCCAGGAAGATCCCACATGCTGCGGAGCAACTAAGCCCGTGCGCCACAACTACTGAGCCTGCACTCTAGAGCCTGCGAGTCACAACTACTGAAGCCTGCATGCACTAGGGTCCACTCGCCGCAATTACCGAGGCTGCATGCTACAACTACTGAAGCCCGCGCGCCTAGAGCCCATGCTCCGCAACAAGAGAAGCCACGGTAGGGCTTCCCTGGTGGCACAGTGGTTGGGAGTCCGCCTGCAGATGCAGGGGATGTGGGTTTGCGCCCCGGTCCGGGAGGATCCCACATGCCGCGGAGCGGCTGGGCCCGTGAGCCATGGCCGCTGGGCCTGCGCATCCGGAGCCCGTGCTCCGCAACGGGAGGAGCCACAACAGTGAGAGGCCCGCGTACCGCAAAAAAAAAAAAGAGAAGCCACCGCGATGAGAAGCCCACGCACCACAACGAAAACTAGGTCCCACTCACCGCAACTAGAGAAAGCCTGCACACAGCAGCAAAGGCCCAAAGCAGACAAAAAAAAAAAAAAAGAAAAGAAACTTAGATTTAAAAAAAAATGTGCTACCATTTTATGTAGCTACCAAAAAATGTGCTACCAAAATAGATAGCTAGTGGGAAGCAGCCGCATAGCACAGGGAGATCAGCTTGGTGCTTTGTGACCACCTAGAGAGGTGGGATAGGGAGGGTGGAAGGGAGACGCAAGAAGGAGGAGAGATGGGGATGTATGTATATGTATAGCTGATTCACTTTGTTATACAGCAGAAACTAACACACCATTGTAAAGTAATTATACTCCAATAAAGATGTTAAAAAATGTGAAATTTGCCAATTAAAAAATGTACATTCATATTTTAGAGCCACTGGGGGGCAGGGTGGTGATGGGATACATGGCCCTCAGGCTGCTGAGTTTGAGACCTTTGCTTCTGACCTCACTGAGATCCCCCATCCTCAGTTCCCAAGACTGCAGGCAAGGGAGGCTTGAATGTGGCCACCAGTGCAGATTCTCCCTGTGCACAGGTCCCCCCGGCCCAGAAGTCAAAAGCAGTCTGTAATGCGGGCTGGTGTCCAGAAACCCACTCTATTTGTCCTTGGTGCCCTGGTGCACGTCTGCAGCCCTCTGACTGGGTGGCTTCTGCTTTCAGTTGTCAGCCCCAGCTGAGACGTCCCATCTCCAATGACTGCAATTCCTCGCCTTTCCTGAGCCCCGCTGTTTTCCCCACTGGAGGCAGAAGTGACAGGTTAATGGCAGTCTGTGCTGGTCTCTGCGGGGTGCCCTGACCTTCCCTTTGGGCTTGGCATGATCCCACAACACAGATCATCCTCCAGAGGGGGCAATGGGGAGGGGGAGGACCGAGAGGGAGAGAGACAGAGAGAGAGAGACAGCCACAGAGAGAGAAGAGCAGGGAGGCGAGGGAGCAGAGAAGGAAAGAGAAAAAGGAGAAGAAGAGAGAGAAAGAGAGGGAGAATCAGGCGGATACACAGAGAGAAACAGCAAGGAAATCAGAGAGAGATACAAGAGAGATAGGGGATGTTGGTGGAGACAGAGGAGAGAGATGGGAAGAGACACAGGGGACAAGCCTGACACAGGTGGAGAGAGTCAGGGAGAGACCTACAGACAGACATGGAAAGAGACCGCGGAAGAGAGGAGGAGAGAAGGGCAGGAGAGAAGGTAGGGGACACCCCTCCAGGTGCCCCCAGGTCCCCTTCCCAAGGCTTTCCTTGTCAGAACTGTCTCCGCAGTTCCCAGAGGCTCTGAGGGGCAAGAATCAGAGCCCTCCGAGATGATTCCCTCTTTGCTCTGAAACCTGGGGCCGTGCGCACCTGCATTTGAAGCTCAGGGGAAGCCGGCACTACCTCTACGCTGGTAAGTGACAGACTCCAGTCCAGGGCCGACATGTTCTGAGGGCTCTGAAAGGCAGAAGGGCAGCTCTCACTGGACTCCAGGGAGGTGCTGCAGATGGGGAGCCCCACCCACCTGTCAAAGGAGTTGACATTTATTTGGGAAGGATGAGACCAAAAATTTCAAATTCTTAAAAAAATTCCTTTTGAAAATGTTATTAAGCTTTTAAGATGATAAAGAGAAAACACTTGCCGTGACGACATAGGAGGAGATCAAGCGAAGAGTAAAAATTCTCCTCCCCTGCAACATCTCCAAGCACATTCTAGGGGACAGGATTCAAATCTGGAGCCCTCTAAGCCAGATTCACAAGTGGTCCCCTTAGCCTTCCCTCCCCTTGGCCCATGGGACTGGGGCTACTGGGGTTGGCATTCGTGCCAGCTCTGCCTGCAGGACCCCTTGATGGCATCTCTTAGGAACATACAGAAGGGTCAGGTCTTTAGTGAGGCAGCTTTTCACAAGTACCCATGTATGTAAGTGCACAAGCATGTGCAAGCACACACGTGCACGCACGAGCACACACGTGCATGTGCACACACAACCCATCTTCCGGGTGTGGCTCCTGGTGTGTCCGAGGGGTCAGCTAGGTGACCTTTCATTACAATTCTTGGTAATAGTCAACCAGAAAGGTTAGAACACATATCGGGTACTGGTGTGCTGCTCATAACTGTGGTCTTTGGGACACTTGACCTGTGTGCCTTGGTGCTCAGTGACTCAAGTGGGGAAATTCCAGGCACAAGAGAAGGACAAACAGTGCTGGGCCGACAGGGGAGAGGTTTGAGGTGAAAGATGAGCAGATGGGCCAGACCCATCCCTTTGTGTCTTTAATGACAGATATCTTCTTCTATCAAGCATTTACAGTGATGTTTATCTCATGTGCATTTAATTATGTGTATAGACACTCAAAATATTTTTAATTAAAAATACTGAATACATTTGAAAATGTACTCTTTCTTGTATCCTACATATTAGTACATCCATTTATACATGTTTATTACTGTTCAGAGCTGTATATACAAAACCATGTATACTGACTTGCTGGGCAAATTTTAAAGGCTCACTAGGGGTAATATTTTTTTTCAAATATTTAATTAATTAATTAATTTATGGCTGCTTCGGGTCTTAGTTGCAGCATGTGGGCTTCTCTCTAGCTGTGGTGTGTGAACTCAGTGGCTGCGGTGCACGGGCTCTCTAGTTGTGGCACACGGGCTTAGTTGCAGAGCGTGGGCTTAGTTGTCCCGGCTTAGTTGCCCCGAAGCATGTAGGATCTTAGTTCCTTGACCAGGGATAGGACCCATGTCCCCTGCATTGGAAGGTGAACTCTTTTTTTTTTTAATTTTTTTTTTTGGCTGCATTGGGTCTTCGTTGCTACATGTGGGCTTTCTCTAGTTGCGGCGAGGCGGGGATACTCTTCGTTACTGTGCACGGGCTTCTCATTGCAGTGGCCTCTCTTGTAGAGCACGGGCTCTAGGCGCACAGACTTCAGTAGTTGAGGCACACGGCCTTAGTTGCTCCGCAGCATGTGGGATGGAATCTTCCCAGACCAGGGCTCAAACCCGTGTCTCCTGTATTGGCAGGCAGATTCTAAACCACTGCGCCACCAGGGAAGTCCCGGAAGGTGGATTCTTAACCATGGGACCACCAGTGAAGTCCCCAACTAGGGGTAATTTTGACTATACTGGATGTTGACTTTAAGTAATGATTCTAACCCCACAAAAGATAAGACTCCACTGTGCCTATTCCCTCCTCTCTGCCAAGCCCCCCATTATGCCCTGGGGGAGACAGAAACAAAGGTCCCACCTTGTGGGGTATTGTATCCTATTGGGGGTAGACGTATAGGCACATGATGAGAATATACTGTGATGTGTGTTATAGGGGAGGTGTGTCCATGGGGAAATGGCATCCAGGAAGGCTTTGTAGAGCAGAGGACACTGGAGGAAATTCTCAGAGGGGAAGTAGGAGAGGTTATGGGCACTAATAGTTTCAGCCTTGCTCCTGATGTCTGGGATACAGCCTGGGTTCAAAGCCTGGCCCTGACACATACTAGCTGTGGGACCTCGGGCTAGTTACCTCATCTCACTGGACCTAACATCCACGGCAGATGCTGTTGGTCACCCACCAGCAGGCATTTCTTTGTCCTTGCACAACTCTAACTTTGACCCTGGCTCAGGGAAGGGGAACCGAGCTCCAGCCCCAGTCCCAGCCTCTGGGGGAGGGTTCCAGAAGATTTAAGTCCTTGTCCCCTTGTCAGTGATTGGTTTAGGCGTTGAAATATATTGCACCATTGGCACAACTGCCTAACAAACCACCTTGACACTTCAAACAACAACAATCATTTCCTTTTTTATTTATTTTTGGCTGTGTTGTGTCTTTGTTGCTGCGTGGGCTTTCTCTAGTTGCGGCGAGCGGGGGCTACTCTTTGTTGCAGTGCATGGGCTTCTCATTGCAGTGGCTTCTCTTGCTGCAGAGCACGGGATCTAGGCGAGTGGGCTCAGTAGTTGTGGTTTGCAGGCCCTAGAGCGCAGGCTCAGTAGTTGTGGCACACGGGCTTAGTTGCTCCGCAGCATGTGGGATCTTCCCGGACTAGGGCTCGAACCCATGTCCCCTGCATTGGCAAGCGGATTCTTAACTTCCATGCCACCAGGGAAGTCCCAGCAATCATTTCTTTTGCTCAATACATCTGTGATTGGGGCAGGAATCGGTGGGATGGCTCATCTAGGTTTCACATGGTATCAACTGGGCAGTCTGAGTGGAGCTAGAGGATCAATCACACGGCTGGAAGTTGGGGCTGGCTGTGGGCCGGTCACTCAGCCTAGCCTGCGGGCCAAGGGCCTCCATTACTCCTTGCTTGGACTTCTTCAGACATGGACGCTGGGTTCCCAGAACAAGGGTCCCAAGACGCAGGAAAGAGAAGCTGTCATTTCTTAAGGTCTGGGCCTGGAAGCTGGCACAGTGTCATTTTGTCCTGTTCTATTGGGCAAGCAGTCACCAAGCTCAGATTCAAGGGGAGGGCACAGACCTCACCTCTTGATGAGAAGAATATGGAAGAATTGGGGGTGGGGGCATGTTTTAAAATTGCTGTAGCCAGTGAAACATGGGGAGAAGTCTGTTGGGGGGTGATTACTAAGAAAGGTTTCTTTGCTCCCCAAAAGAGACATAGGCTTAACTGAATCACAACTGAGAGGCCAACATAAGAAATGAGACTCTCCCAAGAAGAATAGGATGATCATACACTTGACCCTTTACGATTATATTCTTAGTTTCATAAAATTCAGGGAAAGGAGACCATTATAATAATATCTCCTGCAGTTGTTATATTTGGGATCATAACAAAGCATGCCTAAATTACATATAATTATGTGAATTATACTTAAAATCCTGTAGAATTTCAATATTTGATGGGAAAACTCAATACTGTCAAGATGTCAATCCTTCCTAAATTAAAGTATAAATACAATGCAATACCACTGAGATTGGAATTTAGAAACATTCTAAAGTTCATCTGGAGAAGCGAATGTGAAAAATTAACCAAGAAAATTTTGAGAGAGAAGAAGTGTTCTCACAGGACACAAAAACACATATAATGGGATGTATCATAGCATAAGTTTTAATAACAAGAAATTGGAGACAACGTGAATGTCCACCCCCAGGGGAATAGTTAAATAAATTAGAGAGTATGACTCAAGCTTGAGCATGCATCAGGATCACCTGAAGACTGTCAGGTCCTGCTCGCAGAGTTTCTGTAGGCTGGGGGAGGGAAGGCTCAAGAATTCTGCGTTTCAAACAGGCTCCCAGGTGATGGCGATGCTGCTGGTCCAGACCACACTTTGAGAACCCCTGAATTAGAGACTCTCTCTACTAGAGAATACACTGAAATTGATCTAAGGACAAGGTGTGTGTGAGCCGCAAAAGATAAAGAATAACATCAATTTTCCCTCCCAAAACACAAAAACTAAACTTAATCAAATTATGTGGGTGTATAATTTCACTTAAAAAGATGACTGAAGGGAAAAAAGACAGGTAAGGAAAAGGTAGATTGTTGCTCTTCTTGCCCTGGACATTGCTGCGTCTGTATGCGATGCTGCAGCCACCTTTATACTGGCCTGACGTTGGAGCCAATAGCAAGGAGGGAGGAGCCATGAGAATCACAGGAAAGCATGCCCGCAGCCTGGTGTATCCCTGGAACTCTTGTTATGTGAATTAATAAGTCCTCATATGGCTTAAGCCATTTTTTGTTAGGGTCTTCTTTTACTCACAGCCCAAACTGCGTAACTGATACAGTAATGACTGAATAAGATCATATAAGTGACTGCTTACTTGGGCACTTGACACATAGCCTTCTTCCATCCAGCCACCTTTTACTGCACTTATTCTGGAAAAGATTTCTGGGCTGGGCCATAATAGGAAATATTGTGAGGAAGCTGGCAGATTCCCTGACCTCCAGGAGCTCAGAGTGGATAAGGGGAGCCAAGAGAAGCAAAAGAAGGAATTTAATGGTTCATGCAACTGGGAAATCCAGGAATGGGCTGGCTTCAGGTGTGGCAGAGTCCTGTTACTCAAATGATGTCAATTGGTCTCTTTTTCAATGTGGCTCAGGTCTCCCCTTTGTGAGCTACTTGCATTCTGTCCTGCTGTGGAGCACTTCCTCTATGCGGTGGGAGGAGAGCATGGATTTTGTCAACCATAAGGCTTACATCCTACCATCTGAGCAAGCCTAGAGGAAAGAGAAGCCTCCTCTTTTCCCTGCCTCCATATATAAAATCCCAGGGAAGGAGTCTGACTGGCTTAGCCTGTGCCATGTGCCCCTATCTGGCCAAAAATTGTGGTCGGGGGATGGCATACCATGCTTGGCCTAACATGTGTATTGTGTGGGTGTTTACATATATCATTTATGTCATATATGTGTATATATTATATATATATATATTTTTTAATCTATTGTGTCTTTTTTAAGATTTTATTTTTGGCTGCTTTGGGTCTTTTTTATTTATTTATTTATTTATTTTTGACTGTGTTGGGTCTTTGTTGTTGTGCGTGGGCTTTCTCTAGCTGCTGAGAGCAGGGGCTACTCTTTGTTGTGTTGCACCGGCTTCTCATTGCGGTGGCTTCTCTTGTTGTGGAGCATGGGCTCTAGGCGCACGGGCTTCAGTAGTTGTGGCTTGTGGGCTCTAGAGCACAGGCTCAGCAGTTGTGGCGCACGGGCTTCATTGCTCTGCGGCATGTGGGATCTTCCCGGACCAGGGCTCGAACCCGTGTCCCCTGCACTGGCAGGCGGATTCTTATCCACTGCGCCACCATGGAAGTCCCTAATCTATTGTTGTATAACAATATTACCACAAATGCAGCAGTGTGAGACAACATATATTATCTCACAGCTTTTGTGGGTCAGGAATCCTGGCATGGCTTAGCTGGGTCCTCTGCAAGCCTGCAATCAAGGTGCAGGCCAGGACTGAGGCCTCATCTGGAGGCTCAGCTGGGGAAGGGTCCACTTCCAAATTCATGCAGCACTTGGCCAAATTCAGTTCCTTGCACATACAGGACTGAGGGCTCATTTTCTTGCTGGCTGTCACCTGTCCTCAGTTTCTAGAGGCCATTTTCAGGTGGGCTGCAACATGGCCACCTGCTTTAGCAAAACCAACAAGGGAGTGAGAGAATTAGTAAGATGGGTGCTACAATCTTTTTTTTTTTTTTGGCCACGCCATGTGACACGTGGGATCTTAGTTCCCTGACCAAGGATCGGACCGGTGCCCCCTGCAGTGGAAGTTCAGAGTCTTAACCACTGGACCGCCAGGGAAGTTCCCGGATACTACAGTCTTACGTGATGTAATCACATCATCATATACATGTAATCACATACATCCCATCACCTTTGCTGTATCCTGTTGTTTAGACATAAGTCACAGGTCCTGCCCAATCTCAAGGAGATGGGATTCTGCATGGGCATGAATACCAAGAAGTGGGTGTCATGGGGGCCACCTCAAGAGTTTGTCTCCATAGAGTATATATACATACAGGTATATGTTTACTGAATAGTTTATTACATATATAGTTGTTCTCTGCTTGCTATTCTCCACCTCATTCTCCCAGTGTAGCCAAAATTCATTCATTCACTTATTCATTCACTTAACAAGTACTGATCAATCCCCTGCAATGTGCCAGGCTCAGCCCTAGGAAGATGGATTCCTGTTCTCATAGGACTTATATGTACTGGGGGAACTGAGAGTTAACTAATCACACAACGAAATATATCATCACAGGCTCTGTAAATGCTATGAAGAAAAGTTCAGGGTACAGTAAAGGCATATAACTAGGGGTCCTGTCCTGGTCTAGGGCTCAGGAAAAGTCCCTCTGAGAAATATTTCCTGAAATTTAAGGATGAGTAGAAAATGCAGTGCACAGGGAGTCAATGCAATGGGGCAGGGTGTGTAGAACACTCTAGGCAAAGGGCATGGCCTATGCAAAGGCCCTGAGGCAGAACTGTATGACTAATTCCTAGAACTCAGTGAATTCCCTGAGGCTGGCATCCCGAACAGCAAGGGGGAGTGGAGAATACTGTTCCTGATCCTGTCACTCCTGGTGCTTAAAACTCTTCAATGACTTGTTCTCAGAACCCTTAGTATAATATCTAAACTTGCCCTTGGGTAGACTCCTGTCTTCCCCTCTGGCTGCATGCCTGGCCACTCCTGAGCCAGATGTTCTGTCACCTCCCAGAAGCTGGTTTCTCCACCCCCAACCCTTTGCTTGAATATTTCCTATTTGTCCTTCAGGACACAGATTAGACATCATGGCCTCTGGAAAGCTGGGTTAAATATTCTCCTGTTTGTCTCTGCAAACCCATGGGTTCCATGCAGGTTTTGTCAGGAGGGAGGGGAGTGAGGATGGGTCATTGTTCCATGGTCTCCTCTCCTCCCTCCCTCACAGGGTCACTTGGAGCTGGCTATGGCCATTGACAGATATCACTGATCTGCTTGAGACAGCCCTCTCCACATAACCCTCCCCCATCCAGGATCCTCAAACCCTCCCTTCCTTTGTCTCTTCCAGTGACCTAAGAGTGGTAACAGCCTAGCTGTGACTAAAAGTGTGTGATTAAAAGCTGGACCTCTGGGGCCATAGTTTGAATGCCAGCTTTGCTACATACTTAGCTGTGTGACTTTGGGCAAGTTACTCAACCTCTCTGTGCTTCAGTTTCTTCATGAGTTAAAATGAGGATAATAACTGTACTCCCTTCATAGAATTGTTATGAAGATTAAATGAATTGGGACTTCTCTGGTGGTCCAGTGGTAAAGAATCCGCCTTCCAATGCAGGGGACGCAGGTTTGATCCCTGGTCAGGGAACTAAGATCCCAAATGTCGCAGGGCAATTAGGCCCATGAGCCACAACTACTGAGCTCGAGCACCTCAACGAGAGAGCCTGCATGCTGCAAACTATAGAGCCCACATGCTCTGGAGCCTGCGCGCCACAACAAAAGATCCCGCATGCTGCAGCTAAGACCTAACACAGCCAAAAATAAAAATAAAATAAATAAATCTTTTAAAAAAAAGATTAAATGAATTAATATATGTAAATCCACCCACTTTGTGAAATAGTTGGAATCCTCCTCCCACTCATTAGCCTATGAAATTACCCACCCCTATAAAAACTGACAACCCCAAACCCTGGTGCCTTTCTCACCTTCTGAGATGGCCCACACTCTGTCTGTGGAGTGTGTTTCTCTCTAAATAAATCCACTTCTTACTTATCACTTTGTCTCTCACTGAATTTCTTCTGCGATGAGACATCAAGAATCTAAGCTTCATTAAGTCCTGAAACCAGGTGTGTGATCACAGTTCAAAGACTGTGGGTTTTGGCCGGGTTCAAGTCCCAGCCGTGGGGGTTCAAGTCCCAATCTGAGGTGCACGGTTTCACTTCCTGGGTCATCTTAGTTCTCTGCATCCTCCATGCCTCAAACAGAACCCGGCTGACTGTCAGTTCTTGTTTGCTGCTTGAAGGAAGGAATGAACGCCTGTGGTGGGGCCGGGCAGAAGGGAAAAAGGGATCAGATAGACCTGGGTTCAAATTTCTGCTCTTGGGGCTTCCCTGGTGGTGCAGTGGTTAAGAATCTGCCTGCCAATGCAGGGAACACGGGTTCAAGCCCTGATCTGGGCAGATCCCACATGCCACAGAGCAACTAAGCCTATGCACCACAACTACTGAGCCTGCACTCTAGAGCCCGCGCACCACAACTACTGAGCCCAGGTGCCACAACTACTGAAGCCCGCGAGCCTAGAGCCCGTGCTCCACAACAAGAGAAGCCACTGCAATGAGAAACCCATGCACCATGACGAAGAGTAGCCCCCGCTTGCCGCCACTAGAGAAAGCCCGCGCGCACAAACGAAGACCCAACGCAGCCAGAAATAAATTAAAAAATAAATTAATTAAAAAAAAATTTCTGCTCTTCACCTACTGGCTGTGTGACCTTGGGCAAATCATTTAGCTTATCTGAGCCTCAGTTTCTTTGTGAAATGGGAAGCCCAGGGCCTACGTCCCTGGATTGCTCTCAGGCTCAATGAGCTGCTGTGTACAAAGTAGTGACACAGTGGCTGGCGCCTGCATAAAGGCTCAGTAAACTGATAAGAACTTTTTCTGAGTCTCTACACATCCCAACGTGTCCGCTTGCTGTGACTCGACTTACCCTTTCAGGATTCCATCTCTCCGGCACCTCCCAGATTCTATCCAGCTCCCAAACCACTCAAGTCTCAGCCTGGCCCTCAAAGGATCAGGCATAAAGAAAGAAAGCTGCCCATCTTCACCCTGAAGGAAACTGGAGGCCAATTCTTCTGTCCTCTATGGGGTCCTTGCCTCCTTCCCCATCCTTCATCTTGACTGGCCAAAAAGGACATCCCAGAGCACAACCCAAGCTGGAAGTTTCTGGAATTCATGGGAAAAAGCCCCACACTAGTTAGGGGAGAGTTCCCAAGGCCTGGGTGCCCCACACTCCCAGCCTGTCTGCTCCCTCGAAAAGGGTCCCGGTACCTCCTATTTTCCCAGCCAGGAGGCCTGCCAGTTCCCACATTACCACATGAATGGGCCACAAGGCGCCCTGTCCACTCGAGCAAACAATTTGGCTAGCAAATTGACATAATTAGGAGAGACAGAGAGGGAAGAAAGCCGCGCCCGGCTCCCACAGCAGCCCGCGGGCAGCTCCTGCCGAGCTCCTCCTGGGCTTTGTGGGCCTGGTGCTCAGGGCTGATTAGAAACCTTGTGGCCTTTTCAAGAGCCCTAAGTGATTGGCCCCCTTAATCTGATTACAACTTGCAGAGCCCCTCCAGCCGCCTCTGAAGGGCCGTTCTCAAGCATCCTGCTTGATGGTGCACACACGAGTACACACACACACACACACACACACTTAGCACCCACTCAGGCCTGCTGGTGGAGGCGCTGCCTCTTTCCTCACCATGGCTCACCTCTTTAGTCAGGGACCTCTGAGGACCTCTGAGCTGTCCTAGTCGCCGCCTTCAGGCCCCATTCCCCTCAAGACAGGCCCTAAACCTGACACACAAGGGGACTGACACTAACACACTGGGTCACCTATCTTTTTATTTTTTTAATTTCTTAATACAATTTTAAAAGTTACTTTCCATTTACAGTTATTACAAAACATTGGCTATACTCCCCACGTCGTACAATACATCCTTGAGTCTATCTTACACCCAACAGTTTGTACTTCCTTCTCGCCCACCCCCAATTGCTCTCCCCCCACCCCAACTGGTAACCACTAGCTTGTTCTTTATATCTTGGGTCACCTATCTTTAGAGTGTCCCACTCGGATACACTGCCCAGGCCAGGGGCACACACGTACACTCACACCCCATGGGCATGCCTCCCCACCACCCATCCCTCCTCAGAGCGGCCACTCTGACCATCCAGGACAAGATACCCGACCCCACCAAGGGCAGCCCTCTCTCCACAGCAGCTGTATTTCCAGGGCTTCTCGGGCTGCAGCTCCCAGGGGATTAGGCCCAGCAGGCAGCCTGGACACAGCTCAGGCACAGGCTGCTTGGGCCGCCCCCCCAGGAACTCAGCTCGCAGGGCTACCGTCAATGGCCTCAGCTCTCCACATCCACTTTCTAGCTCTTAATCCCCGGAGCTGAGCCACAATGGCCCCTTTTCCCATACTTGCTCCTGGTCCTCACAGGCCCCAGCCTGGCCTCCCACCCCAATCGGAGCCCTTCTGGACCGCAGCACAGGATGAGGGTGGGGCGGGGGACAAACCTGGCGCAAGGCGGAAGGGGACAGAAGAGGAGGCTCTGGCCTTGTTAACTAACCACGCCTACCCCAAGAGATGCAAGACAGGCATGTACGTATGGGTGGGTGACATGCGTAGGGCCCTCAGGGATGAGCCCCAGGCTGCTGCACCCCATCTTTCAGGCCATTCAACCTGGAGGCTCTGAGAAAGGGTTCTCCACTTAAGAACCCCACTCTTTTCTCACACCGTCCTGAAGACCCTCATCTCCTGGCTGGGCCAGGAACCAGAGAGTGGGAAACATGGGGTCCAGGTTGGGACATTGAAATCAGAGGGACCTGGGCTCCAGTGTCACTTTAGCACCACCCTTAATAACACTGTGACCATGGACGGGTTACTTATCCTCTCTGGACCTCAGTATCCCCACCTGTGAGATGCTGGGAGCTGCTGGGAGGTTAAATAACAGGGCCTGTAAGGTCAGCACAGTGCCCAGCACATAGTCAGCACTCAGTACATGGCTGCTGTCATCATTTGTGAGTCAAAACAGGAGGGGACTTGGGGTGCAGCCACCAAACAACAGATGTGGGGACAGTCTCTGGGTGTGCCCCTGCAGCCCTGCAGGAATCTGGGCTCTGCAGGGTCCTGCGAAAACCGTCGTCACAGCTGTGCCCTCCAGTATAAGCCTCCCAGTGTAAGCCTCCCAGTTGCCAACGTTTTAAAGACCTCATCCCCAGTCACGTGACCCAGAGCTAGTTCGGGCAACAGGGGTCGGTCCAGACTCAGGTCTCTCCCTGCTGAGGCCTGGGCTTGGGCTCCCAGGGCAACCTCTACATTACCCTGAGGCAACTGCCGGACCCTTGTCTTCGGTGCCCTCCCTGCACAGCCACCAGAACCCAGGTCGTGTCATCAGGGGAAGGGGCCCCCCCAGAGCCCCCATAGCCTGGTCCTTGTCTGGGCCTATTACTGGGCGAGACTGCCAGCGGGACCTCAGGGCCGTCAGGCTTCGGGGATCTCCTCCACCCGTACCTCTCCGGCGCCGCCGCCCCTCCCAGGCCCTCCGTGGGCGTGCCGGCCTGGGCTGGGCTGGGCCAGCTCTGCAGGCGGAGGGAGGCTGGGGTGAGGATCAGCTGAAATCAAAGCCGCCGCTCCCCTCCCCGCCACGCCGCACCCCTGCCGAGCCGCCGCGCACCTCCTTCTTTGTCACAATGTTTTTCAATCCGGTGAAGCAAACTGTCCAATTAGAGCCGGGGCCTCCGGCTTCCATCTTTGCCGACGTTTAATTAACACGCTCCTCTTGGCAGCTGCTGACAAGTTCCAGAAACAGGTTGTAAAGGGTTTTTGTCTTTACCCAGCATGGAAAATGAGGGGTGTTACATCTCGGGAACATGAATAGGTTGCATTTCAGCTCCTCCTCCCCGCCGCCTCCTCCCGCTCCTCTGGCAAGCGGAATGAAGGCCTGAGTGCGTATGTACGTGTGAATTGCGAGGCGGACGGGGAGGGCGATTTGGAGGCAGGAGAGACCTTCTCCTCCCTCTCCCCTCACCCCTTCTTCCTGGAGTCTTTGCTCCACAAAGGATCTGGATTCTGCTTCTTAGTCTCCAGCTGGCACACTTTTGCCTCACCTCCTTTTTAGCCATACCAAACCTTGCCATGCTGATTCCCATCCCTGGGTCTCTGCCCATGCTGTCCCTTTGCCATCCTTCTGGTAAACTCCTATTCAGCCTCCAAAACCCTGCACAGGTGGCCCACTCTGGTAAGCCACCTGGGCATTGAATGCCTGCCAGAGTTCAGGGTGGATTCTGGATGTCAGTTTAATCCCCCAGCTACACTGTGAGCCCCCTGAAGGCAGGAACCCTGTGTGGTGGCAGGCCTTAATAAGTGATGGAAGATCTGAATTACTGCAACATTCTCCCAATGTGGAGGGAAAGCAGGACTGGCATGGCAGGGAGGAAGGCGGGAAGGGTTGGGGGAGGGGAATTGGCCACAAAAGCCCTATCTCTCTACTCTCTCACCTGCCTGAGTGCCCTTGAAAGGGAGCCGGGTCACATGGAGGGCACAGTGGGCATGGTAGTTTCACAAAATGGGTGTTTCTGGGGTGGCTGATGTGAAGTAAGGAGGGGCCTTGGGGAAAGATCCCAGTACAAAAGCTGAGCCCTGCTGGGGGAGGGTGGGGGCGGGCTCCAGGCTGGGCAGACTCCAGCACCCTGAATTCTTCCTCTTCAGCCTGGGATGATTTTCCTTGCAGTGTGAGCGGCAGCTTGGGGTGGGAGGTCAGGACTGAGGCAGGAGGTTTCTTGGGTCTTTTTCTCCCTCAAACTGGCCCTGTTGGAGCATTAATACCCATTCTACAAAGAACACCAAGAACGTTTTATTCATGGAGGCTACCATCTGCATGGCACAGAGAGGCCTGGAGGTTTCAGGGGGCATGGGAGATACTGGCTGAGGGGCAGGAAGGGAGTGGAAGAGCCCAGCAGTCGGTGGTTGGCAGCTACGTTGTCTCGTAGGAGGGCTCAGGTCCACCTCCAGCCCCCAGCCCCACTCCTGCCTGCTTTTCTCAGGATGTGGCCGCCAAGACTCCTGGTGGCAGGCTTCCTGCAGCCAGAACCTGGCTTGGATGCCCACTTTGTCTATAGCTCCTCCTCCATTCTCAGGCAGGTCCCCTGGGATGAAAGCGGAGGGAGAGATGGAGGCACCCTGGACCGGGCCAGCAGGTGGAGTGCCGCTCGCCTTGCTCTTTTGTTCCCAGCTTGATCAGCACTGGCTCCTTGGGGAATGCTGGAACAGTCTGTGGAGCCTGCAGGGAGAGAGCCAACAGCAGCGGGCCACTGTCATGTTCTGCAGTAGCCCCTCGGGCACCTTTTCCTTTTCTGAACGAGATGGGCAGCATTAGAAGCAACCAGTGACAGCCTCTCTTTTCTCTTTCCTTAAACCCCAGCATCCTCTCCTGCCACATCACTCAGCCTGTGTCCCAGACACAGCTCTTTCCAAACTCTGGTCTTTGAAGAGGTCAGATAACTACGATAAGAGCAATGATAGCGACCTGGAGAGACCCCAGTTCCTCCACTTGCGCTGTGTGGCTTTGAAGATCCTGAACATCTCTGAGCCTTAATTTCCTCATCTATTAAAAAGAGGGAAGTAACTGCACCTGTCTGTAGAGATCTCTGAAGGGTCAGATGCAAAAGACATGAGAAAGGGCTTGGTGCATTCCACAGAGGGAGCAAGGAAATGTTAGTTGATGGAAAAAAAGGAAGGAGAGAGAGATAAGGAAGGAAGGAAGGGTCTCGCCTGAGTTGATCTACTGAACAGAGCCAGACCTGTCATCTCCACTTTTATAAATGAGGAAAGTGAGGCTCAGTCTCTGGGGTGAAGAGTTCCTCAAAGTCACTCTTCCAGTCCCGGGTGCTTTCCACAAATTACCGTGTCTGTCCAGTAGGCACATAGTCTGACTCTGAGTGCCTCTCCCACCAACCCCAGCATGCCGCTGTGGGTGGGTGGGTAGGGGGTTGTGGGAGCTCACATCCTCATTTCTTGATGCTTTCTTTTTGCCCCTTTGCTGGTGGCATCTGATTCCCAGAGTTGGGCCCCCACTGACAAGCCAAGCCCATGCTCACCTGCTTCTCACTTGCCCTGGGAGTTTAAGGTTCTGAGGGCTTGAGGGTGGGGTCCTCAGAATGGAAGACAATACTCTTCTGGTCCTTGGGCATCTGCAGAGAGAGGAGGCAGCTCCGAGGGCCCTGCTCCAGGCCGGGCAGGTGTACCTGGTGGAACTAGAACAGCCTGGGCAAGTCAGGAGCAGCAAATGGTGTGTGGCGGGCGCCACCTTGTGATCACCGTGCAGTTTGCATGCCGCAAAGCAGGGCAGTCTTTCACACAGGTATCTGGCTTCTAGTTCACTTAGCCACTGTCCAGGGTGCTAGGGCACTGCAAGGCCAAGGCACAGTCCTTGACCCACTAGAGCAATGGGAAGGCATTCAAGTGAAGTGCACAGTGACAGTAAGAGTTGTAAATGCACGCAAGAGACTGATAACCCAGCCTGGGGGGATTCCATTGTGCTGAACACACTTTTTGAAAGAGGCGTAGCAGTGTGCCAGGTGAGAGGCAGCACGGCAAGCTCCCTGAAGCGCGGGCAGGTCCAAAAGTGAGGTAGGGGGAGATGCAGGGGAAGCCAGAAGTGGATTGGTAGGTGCAGTAGGGGTGGGGCAGATCAGCCCAACCTTGGCCTCAAGGCTCAGATTTGATCCTAAAGACTCCCTCATCTGTTGTCCTGGGGAATATCTGTCTCACTTCTGTCCTCTGGGAAGCCACCTTATCTCCCAGGTAGACTATCCAGAGGCCAGGGGCCATGGGAATGGCTTGATGGTGGCTTACTTCCATCAACACGGAATTATATTACTTGAAACTGAGCACTGCTGAAGAGTATACAGCACGGAGAAGGTGTGAACTTAGAATAAATTATGAAGATCAAAACAGAACCAAGAGGGAATTCCCTGGTGGTCCAGTGGTTAGGACTTGGAGCTTCCACTGCTGCGGCCGCCCCAGTTCAATCCCTGGTTGGGAAACTAGGATCCCACAAGCTGTGCAGTGGCAAAAAAAAAAAGAAAAGAAAAAAAATAAAATAAGAGAGAACTTCTACATATGGGAATTGATAATGTTTTTTAGTTTATTTCATCAGCATTAAATCTGTGTGGTTTCTAATTGTGGTGTCTGAAATAGTTTAAGTTCTGACTTCAAATATAGAGTGAAAATAATTACACTGCTAAAAAAATAAAGTTTATTCAGAATGTAATAACACAAAACACTTCTTATGATAGAGAGATAAAGAACAAGAGCAGGATACCAAATCGAGTATAATATCATCTCAGCTATGTATGAAAAATCAATGCCGATTTTAAAAAAAGGGCTGGAAGGAAATATATCGAGACTATTAATAGTGCTTGAATGAGGGTGATGGGATTTCTTTCTATTTTTCTCTATTTCCAGATTTTCTTTAATGAGCTTCTATTCATGTTATAATTTAAAAAATAATTTAAAGAGAGTGAATTGAAAAGGCTTATTAGTTATGTACATAAAATTGGATTACCCTGAAAACTTCTGGTATGATTTTAAAAATACAGAGCCAACTAATCATAAGAGATGCAAATCAAAACCACAATGAGCTATCACCTCACACCTGTCAGAATGGCTATCATCAGAAAGTCTACAAATAACAAACGCTGGTGAGGATGTGAGAAAAGGGAACCCTGGACACCGTTGGTGGGAATGAAAATTGGTGCAGCCACTATGGAGAACAGTATGGAAGTTCCTCAAAAAACTAAAAATAGAACTGCTATATGATCCAGCAATTCCACTGCTGGATATATATCTGAAGAAAATGGAAACACTAATTTGAAAAGATATATGCACCCCAATGTGCATAGCAGCATTATTTACAATAGCCAAGATATGGAAGCAACCTAAGTGTTCAACAACAGATAAGCAGATAAAGAAGAAGACGTGGTATATAGAGAGAATGGAATATTACTCAGCCATAAAAAAGAATGAAATTCTGCCATTTGTAACAACATAGATGGACCTGGAGGGTGTTATGCTTAGTGAAATAAATCAGAGAAAGACAAATACTGTACATTATCACTTATATGTGGAATCTAAAACATAAAATGAATGAATGAATATAACAGAACAGAAACAGGCTCACAGATACAGAGAACAAACTAGTGGTTACCAGTGGGGAGAGGGAAGGGAGGAGGGGCCAGATGGGGTAGGGGATTAAGAGGTACAAACCACCATGTATAAAATAAGCTACAAGGATATAGTATACAGCACAGGGAAATATAGCTATTATTTTATAATAACTTTAAATAGAGTATAATCTATTAGAATATTGAATCACTATGCTGTACATCTGAAACTAATATAATACTGTAATTCAACCATACTTCAGTAATAAAATAATACAAAGCCAAATGAAGGACCATGATGGGCAGACCCTTGTCTCAGGGGCCACAGACACAGGCTAGGTCCTTGCCCTTGTCAGCAGGGGGAAGTGCAGGAGGCAAGAAGGGCCCTCTATGTCATCCTCCATCACCTAATGCAGGTAAATACCTCTAATAATGATTCGTGGGGAGGAAGGCCATCCTGATGTCACAGAAAGCCCAGACTGTGGCATGTTTTTTGTTTTTTGTTTTTTGATGTACGCGGGCCTCTCACTGTTGTGGCCTCTCCTGTTGCGGAGCACAGGCTCCAGACGCTCAGGCTCAGTGGCCATGGCTCACGGGCCTAGCCGCTTCACGGCACGTGGGATCTTCCCGGACCAGGGCACGAACCCGTGTCCCCTGCATCGGCAGGTGGACTCTCAACCACTGCGCCACCAGGGAAGCCCTGTGGCATGTTTTTAAAGAAACTGAGTTCTGTGACATTCTACTACTTTTAGCTTCTAGAACAATGTTTCTCAAGTTGGATTTTTGTACTGACACTTCTCTGGATGCTGGGAGAAGTGTTAGTATAAGACCACCTGGGAGCTTGTTCCCATGCAGAGTCCCAGGCCCTACTGAAATGGAATTTCTGGGCTAGCCTCTGGGAAACTGAGTTTTTCCAGGTGGTTCTTATGGATACAGAGGCTAAGCACTGCACTGTGATTCTGAACCCAGGCTGTATATTAGATTCACCTGGGAGGTTTTAAGTACTGAAAAATTCTAATGCCCAGGCCCTTCACAAGACGAATTAACTCCAAGTCTCTGGAGGCTGAGACCTGAGCTTGGAAACTTTTAAAGCTCTCCAGGTGATTCCAATGTGCATGTAAGGACCCAAACCCACTGGTCTTGGGCAGTGGTTCACAGATGAGTTTTTCATCAGAGTCAGGTGGAGGGCTTGTAAACAGCGCTGGGCCCCACCTCTTGAGCTGTGAAATCAGGAGCTTTGGGTGGGACTTGAGAATTTATATTTCTCACGAGCTCCCAGGTGGTGCTTCTGCTCTGGGGAGCACAGGGGACTAGGCTTTGGGAATTACTCTAGAATGCTCTAGAATGAAGCCTTCAACCCCCAGGAGACACAGCCTCCTGGATAAAGGAGCAGGATGACACAGGCTCTGTCCCCCAACCCTCAGCTTCCTGCTTCCCAGGCCCCAGCCCAGCTGATGTGGTCCAGGGAGAGGGGAAGGCAGCCACCCTTGTGTGGGGGGACAAGTCAGTAAAACTCACCTCCCAGTAGATTGCATCCTCAAAGCAGTTCTCATCAGCGGCTTGTCCCCAGAATGGCAATTTCAAAATGACCCCTAAAGGAAGTTGGAGGTCAGGGATAACTTCTTCTCTACCTACCCAGCCCTTTCCCTTGACGGAAAAATCCCCTCAGTCTCACCGCTATAAGTGCAGAGACAAAGGGTTTCTGGGAGCCTCAGCTGACCTCTGGCACACACTCTTAGGTCCCCCAACCACAGGCCCCACCTTCTCTGGCCCAGGCAGTCCCACTCACCTACGATGATGCCGCCCACCAGGGCCATGGCCAGCGACACAAAGAGACCAGCAGCCTGGAACTTGCCCTGTGTGCTTGCGTTCCAGCTCAGTGTGGAACTTCCAAAGCCAAAGGCAAAGGCAAGCCTGGGGTGGAAACAGGGGGCAGGTCAGGGCCCCACAGAGAGGCCAAGTCACCGCCTGCTGCCACCCCACACACGAGTGGACACCAAGGGCCTCAGCCTTCCTGTCTACAAAATGGGGGCACTGGAAAGACCAGATGATCTCTAAGGTCCTTATGGAAGGACAGAGGTTGAGGAGAGAAGGCCCATGAAATAGTGGTCCAGACTGGGCAAGAAAGGGGATAGAGACACAGTCTTGGACCCGAAAGGAACAGTAGGAAGGAGGAATGGAGAAGGAAGGAGGGAGCTCAACCTCCCTCTGCCTCCTCCATTCTTACCCTTCCTGCCCATACAGCTCAGTGTTGGCAGAGGCTGCCGTCACAGCACCCACAATGCCACCTATGATGCCGGGCATGCCATGCAGGTTGTGAATGCCACACGTGTCCTGGATCCGCAGCCGGGACTCCAGGAATGGCTGGAAAGGGGAGATAGGTGCTGCTCAGGCAGGGGGCTGTGGCACGATGTGGGGAGGCCAGGATTCTGGAGGCTCCAAATACAGAGAGATCCCGGATTCCCCAGTCCCCCACCCCCTCCCTAGGGACCACCCCCCACTGTCAGGAACACAGAGACCCCAGCATTCTCCAGCCCCCAGCCCCTGGCCTGGGGCCCTCACCGTCAGGTACACAAAACCCAGGGTGGAGATGATGCCGCAGATGAAGCCGATGATGAGGGAGCCGTAAGGCATGAGCATCATCTCGGCGGCAGTGCCCACGGCCACCCCTCCTGCGAGCGTGGCGTTCTGGATGTGCACCTGAGCAGGGCAGGCAGAGCGGGCAGGAACTCAGTCCTCTCCCAGAGTAGCGTCCTGGAGGAGCTGACCCATAGCCCAAGTTGACCTCCTATGCGTGGGTGCCACCTGGGAGCCAGGGATGGCTCAGAGTGCATCTCAGCAAGCCAGGAGACTGCAGAGGGCTCCAGCCTGGGCCCAGGCTTCGGACAGCCACCCCTGTGTTCTCTGCACATGTGCCACCCACACCAGCGCTCTGGGCTTTTTCCGTGTGCACAAATCAGTGTTCTTGTGTCCATGCCAATGAGTTCCATCAGCACATCTGCATGTTCCCTTTGTATCTGGCTGCCACACATCCCTGTGTGCCCAGGTTTGCATGTCTGATGTTCTCTAAGTGCCCGTGTGCCAACGTCAGGCACCTCTGGGGCCTATTTATTCACACGCACCCATGTCAGACTCTGTGAGCCTACACCAGCACCAGCTGACTCTCTGAGCGCCTCCCTGCGCCATGGACTGTGTCGCTGGCTTGTGGGGATGTTGTTTCCTCTCCACAACAAGCCCAGGAGGTAAGTACAGTTATCTTTTGACGTTTACAGATGAGGAAATTGAGGCACAGGGAGGTTAATGGACTTGCTGAAGACCACACAGCTAGCAAGGGGCAGAAAGGTGTCTTGATCCAGGTCTTCGTGGAGCCACAGCCCCTGACCTTGACCCTATTCCATGTCCCTCCCTGCATGTGCCCACGTCAGCGTGTCTGATTCTCTTCCCCCTGCTTCCTGAGCCCCCACCTCTCTGTGCAGTGATCGGCCAGTGCATCCAGGGGCTCGAGGCTGTGTCCCGGAATAACGGGTACTCCTGGCAGTGTCTCGACACACATGTGCCCATGTCTAGAAGCTAGTGTCAGAATGGCAAATAGAGAGGCGGTTGTCTTTTTACAGAAAAATCTACCAACACCCATGGGGTTTGGCCCCTCCCGCTAATGACAGAAACACATGTCCCAGTGGCGTGATATGAAGGACACTGGGCAACACCACATTCCCACAAACCTCCCAAATGCATCGAAGGGATTCCCCGCTTTGGTGTGTGGGATAGGGCAGGTGAAAGCAGTGCTAGGAAGGCTGAGGGCCAGTGTCTGGAGGATCAGAAGTTGGCAGAGGGGAGGTGCTCAGTCCAGAAGAGCTGTCAGCACCCAGGCTGTGGGGAGGAGAACGAGAGGAGCCAGTTCATCCAGAGCAGCCGGCATAATAGAACCTCCAAGAATGTGGTTCTGGACTCTGCCTAAAACCAGCTGTGTCATCTGGACAAGTCATTTCTCCCGGAGCCTCCGTTTCTTCATCTGCAAGATGGGTGCGATAACCCTTATGCTGCCTGCTTCACAGCGCTGTCGGCGGGGCATGGTGATCAGTGCCCACTGGGCACAGGCAGTCGTGGCCACAGCTCCCCCCAAGGCTCCCCACTGCTCCCCCGCCCCACGCTCACCATATCCAGCTTGCCCTTCTTATGCAGGACGCTGGACAGCGCCACCGCAGTGAGCACACAGGCTGCCAAGGAGCAGTAGGTGTTGATGACAGCTCGGTGCTGGGCGTCTCCGTGATTGGAAACAGCTGAGTTGAAGCTGGGCCAGTACATCCACAGGAAGAGGGTGCCTGGCCAGACCAGACAGGGCCGGTGGGCCCGGGAGAAGAGGTGTTAGATGGGCCCAACGGAGCTCAGGCAGACATCCTGTCCTTTAGCTACAGAGATGTCAGATGACTCACACGCCCCAGCTATTTCCCACCCCTGCAGCTTTATTCATGCTGGGATCTTCTTAGAAGGCCCTCCCTGCCTTACTTACTACCTAACTCCCACTGAGCCTTCCACTCTGCTCCAGGAAGTCTACCTTGACCCCATAACTGGGCAAAATGCCTCCCACCGGCTTCCACAGCACCTTGAGGGAGAATCATTTTCTCCACTGTAGGGAGATTATCTGGTGGCATGGCCATCTGTCTACTACACTGTGAGGCGCTCCTTGGAGGCAGGGCTGGGTTTTAAGAGACCAGAGAGGGTGGCTGATACGTATTCTCTGGAATGAATGGACACTGGAAATAGGAATGTACACCTTGCCTAGCCTAGGGATGGAGTGAACAGTTCCTGGTTACCACTGTGTCTGCCCTGGGACATCCTAGGGAACACACATGATGACTGACCAACTTCCTCCAGCCCCATGGGGGAAAGGGACAAGTATCTGGGATCCTGGAAGTATCTATAGACGACCTCTCTCTGCACTTCCTCCAAAGGGAGCTGGCAGCCACCTCACAGAGCGCATGGGGATCAGCTGTGAACATGGCAGCCTGAACTGCTCATGGTGACCTTCACCCGTCACAGTGGTCCTCACCCGACATGGCAGCCCTCAGTCATCAAGGCGGCCCTCAATCATTATGGAAGCTCTCACCGATCATGGCAAAGAGGTCCGAGTGGTACACAGAACTTGGCCTGTCCTTGCTCTGATACAGGTTGGGTCGGTAGAGGATCCAGGTCACTGTGAGCCCAAAGTAGGCGCCGAATGTGTGGATGGTCATGGAGCCCCCTGCATCCTTCACCTGGGGTACAAGGGGCCTGTGAGACTCTGACACGTCCTCTCTCTCCCTCCTCAGAGCACTCTCCCACCTCCCCCTACCCACAGACAGAAGGTCAGCTGTCTTTTGACTCCACAGGCTACAAGAGGGAGCCTAGGGCCCCTTATAGACCAATCAACTGGGAAGGGGAGAAAGTGGGGATCCCCTGTACAGCTATACTTCAATAAAAAAATTAAGAGGGCGATCCATGAACCCAGGCTGTAAGCCTGTCAGCAAAATGCCAGGGCATCCTCACCCAACAGATGAGGTTTATGGCCAGATGGGGAACCCAGGCCTGGAAAGGACTTGCTCAGTCACACAGCTGGAAGAGGTAAAGCCAAGCTAGGACCCAGGGCAGCGCCCTATCTAGTCTGTCATCCACTAGTTTCCAGCTTATCTTAATTCCTGGGACCTCGCCGCTGCCCTCTGGGGTCTCCCCTCTCCACATTTCCTCCTACACACCACTCCTGGCCCAACACCACCCCATCCGGACTGCCATTACCCGTCTCCCCTGCATCCTACCATGCTCCTTGCCCTCCAACCTCCCAGCCAACCTCCCACCGTCCGCCCCATCCCCTCTCCTCTCCCCTGTCCCCCAGAGTCAGAGCAGGCAGATTTGGTGCCCTCCCCATCTGTCCATTCCTGGGCCTCCTACCCTACCCGACTCAGCCCACTGCACCTCTGGACCTTAAGTCTCAAGTTCCTCCTTTACAAAGTGGGGCAGGTCCTAGTGACTTAGCAGAGCTGTCTTGAGGATGAAACTAGACAACTTGTGTAAAGCACTTGGCAAGCATGTGGCACTCCACAGGGGTGGATGATTGACTGATTTAGTCTTCCTCCCTGCCCCCAACCTCCCCTCTCTTCATCTTCCTCTTCTTCCCCACTCAGGAAATCTCCATCAGAATCACAGACTCGCTTCTTCGCTTTAGATGGGAAACCCAACCTTGTGTCCAAGGTCACAGAGCTAGCTGTTGAATAGTTGACAGAGCTGAGTTTCCTGACTCCCAGCCTGGGGGTTGCCTCTACTAGCTATGTGACCTTTGGGGAGCCCCTTACCCTCTCTGAGTGTCAGTCTTCCCATCTGTAACATGGGCGTAATAATTGTGTCTATCTCAGAGATGAGAATTAAATGAGATAACCCACGTGAAGCATTCAGAGCAGGGCCCAGGCAAGGCAAGTGCTTCTTAACTGTCAGCAGTCATTATTGTGTTTAAACTTGGCTCAAAGAGAGGCCAGAAGACTGTCATGGATTGAAAGAATTTCTGCAGCAGATCAGGGAGGGGTTTTGAGGGCGAAAGGAGCCTTCTCTGCCTCTAAATTCACACCCAGGATACTACTTCTCAGCCAATTTCAGATCTCATCTGTTGACCCCACTGTGTACCCCCTCATCTAGCCTCACTTCTTTCTCTCTACCCACCCCAACCAGTCTCCAAGGTCTATTTGTTCACCTTCCTTATAACTCTTGTATCATCCACTTTCTTCTCCTTGTACTAACCCAGTCCCATTATCTCTCACCAGGGTGACTAAAACAGCCTCCTAACTGGACCCTTTGCCTCCAACTGTTCTCTTCACCACAGCCAAAGTGACATTTCCATTACATGTGTCTGACCATGTCACTCTCCTGCCTGAAACCTTCCATAATTCCCGACTGCCCTCATGATAAAGTGGAGACTCTTTGGGACTTCCCTGGTGGTCCAGTGGTTAAGACTCTGCACTTCCAATGCAGGGGACTCGGGTTCGATCTCTGGTCGGGGAACTAAGATCTCACATGCCGCATGGTGCAGGCAAAAACAAACAAACAAAAAAATAAAGTTGAGACTCTTTAACACAGCCTCTGAAAGTCTGAAGATCCATGTTCATCTCCCTACCCCGTTTCCTCTGCCTCAAATGCCCTTGCTCATTCCTTTGCCTGGTTATCTCCTACTTGACTTCTAGCTTTGATATCTCTTCCTCCAGGAAGCCTCCCTGACCTGCCAGGTGCTGGTTCAGGCCTTCCTCCCCTCCCTCCAGGCCACCTAGCCCTGGAGCTCAATCCTTGTCTCACTGCATGGTCACTGTCTATTTGCTTCCTGGCCCCCTCACTAGACTGTGAGCTCCTTCAGATCGAAACGTGAGTCCTGCTCACCTCTGTATCCTAGTGCCTGGAGCATTGCCTGACATGCAGTTAGACTCCAAAATTCATTCCCTCGACAAATATTTCTTGAGAACTTATTAGACATTGGGCCAGGTGCCAGGAATAGAGACTGTCCAGGTAAGATAAGGTTTCCCATCCTTATCATATAAGGATACATGCTATGAAGAAGATAAATTAAGGCAATGAGAGAGAGAGTGACTGGGAAGAGGTAAGGTAGAAGGCAACACTGGGTAGGAGAATCTGGGAGGGCCTCTCTGAATAGGTGAGATTCCAGTTTAGACCACAAAAAAGGACTGGGGTGGGGGGATGAGCATTCCAGGTAAAGGGAACAGCAAGTACAAAGGCCCTGAGGTGGAACCAAGCTTGGTGTGTTTGAAGAGCAGACAGCAGGGTATGGCCAGAGCACAGAAAGATGGGGAGACAGTAGATGATAAGCTTGGAGAAAAGGCTGGGACCAGAACATGTAGGGCCTTATAACAAGTTTGGATTTTATTTGAAGTGAAATTTTAAAAACCAGTGTTTTAATCCGGGGAATGGTCTTATATGCATTATTAACAGGTCACCATGGCTGCTGGTGGAGATTAGCCTGAGGTGGTGGGTGGGGCAAGGATGAAGCCAGCGAGGGACTTACTTCCCTGGCCATCCAGTAGTTAAAACTCTGCGCCTCCACTGCAGGGGGCGTGGGTTCAATCCCTGGTAGGGGAACTAAGGTCCCACATGCCTGGCGCGGCCAAAAAAAAAAAAAAAAAAGATGAAGACAGGGAGATGAGTCAGGAGGAAGGGATATGGTGGCTTGGACTAGTCTGGTGGCTGAAAAAAAATGACAAAATGAATGATTGAATGTAGGGTGGCCTGAAAACAAAAACCCTGGCAGTGGGACTTCCCTGGTGGTCCAGTGGTTAAGACTCTGTGCTTCCACTGCAGGGGGCATGGGTTCGATCCCTGGTTGGGGAACTAAAATCCTATGTGCACAGCATGGCCGAAAAAAAAAGAAAAGAAAAAGAATGGAAATCATGTGCTCACAATAGTGGAACAAAAAAGATTAGGGTCCTGGATCCCAGATGATACTGAGGAACCACTATACAAGCCCTGATCTCCCTGCTTCTGAGAAATAAACTTTTGTATTAAAAAACAAAAAAAACCCCAAAATCCTGGGGGTTTTCAGGCAGAGTCCAAATATAGAGGAGCTGGGGGCTAAGAAATGGATGGGGTCCCTGAATAATCCCTACACCTGCAAATATACCAAAGAGGTGTCTGAGCAAGAGTCAGCAGCCTAAGGTGCCCCTTACCTGGGCCAGTGAATTGGCCAACTCCAGGGGGCATCATTCCTGCCATAGAGGTGCATGTGAATGGCACCTCTGGAGTTGTGCAACCTGTGAAGCTATACATATCCACCTTGGCCACTCCCCTGGGAACTTTTCTTACTGATGTGCCCCTTCAATATACTGTGCCTTTTTCTTGGCAGAGCAATCTGGGAATATGTGTGTGGAAGAGGATGTGCAGGAACATCCCATTCTTTCCATCTGATATACAGGAAAGAGAAAGAAGAGAGAAAATTAACATGTGAGGAACCACTTCTCTGCCTAGCTGGTGGACTGATGTACCAGGTGGACTATCATTCCTGCCCAATAAATGTCATTACTCCCGCTTTACAGATGAGGAAACTGAGATTCAGAAGGTTAAGTGACTTGCCAAGCTTGAATTGAATTCAGCTGGCATGTCTCCCCAGCTCTCTCTTTCTCTGTCCCCCTCCTGCCCCCACCCAAGTGTCCCTTCCACTCCCATCCCTGTTCTGACCCCTGCTCACCTCTAGCAGGCTGAGGAGAATGAACTCATTCACTGAGAAGAGGGTCACTTGGAAGAGAGTCATGATGAGGAGCTGGACAGGGCTGACTTTGCCCAGAACTGCCCCAAAGGCGACACAGACAGAGCCCACGCAGAAGTCCGCATTGATGAGGCTGTGGGGAGACAGGTCAGGGGAGGGGCTGAGGCCACAGCAAGAAGTGGCACTCCAAGCCCTGCGGTTGAACCTAGACTTTGGTCACTTGTGGGTTTGGGCTTGCGGTCTAAACTTTCTGAGCCTCAGTTTCATCATCTGTGGTAATGGGCACATAGCATCTTAGAGCTACTCTAAGAATTGAAAGAGGGCTTCCCTGGTGGCGCAGTGGTTGAGAGTCCACCTGCCGATGCAGGGGACACGGGTTCGTGCCCCAGTCCGGGAAGATCCCACATGCCATGGAGCGGCTGGGCCCGTGAGCCATGGCCGCTGAGCCTGCGCATCTGGAGCCTGTGCTCCGCAACGGGAGAGGCCACAACAGTGAGAGGCCCACGTACAGCAAAAAAAAAAAAAGAATTGAAAGAAATAGCACGTGAAGTATCCAGCACAGCAGTGGTACATACTAGATGCCACACCCTTCCTTTGCGGCCCCATCTCAGGCCCCCACCCCTCCTTGCAGGCAGCTTGCGTTTAAGGCATCCAAGTGGTCTGGCTGCTGTTGTTGAATGTGGCCCATATTTGGGGCCTTGCCCTGCCCTCCATCTTCTACCTGCCCTTCCAGAACCTCTTCTCACCTGCCTCCTCTTCAGGAAGCCTTCCCCAATTCCTCTAACCAGATGTGGTCTCTGCCTCCGAATCCTTATCTCTCACTGTGCACACACCTCTCCTGCTGGCTACCAGGGCCTTGCTTGGGTTTGAGTTATCGTGACCTCCTCCTCACCTTACTTGGGAGAGAGGATATGTGTCCAGGGAAGAGAGAGGGGCCTTCCTGCAGGCAGTAGGGAGCTGGAGGCTGGGTGGAGGGAGGGGGCAGAAAGGCCAACAGAGAGAATGGAGGCAGAGGGGCACATAGGCGCTCCTTAAGTGTGGACCCTGAAAGCCCAGCCAGCCAGCAGAGGCGGACATCATGTGGTCAGAGGAGACCCTGTTTCCATCCGTGTGTCCGCTTTGCCTAACCCAGGCCTCTGTGGGCCCTGCCAGCAGCAACGCTGTCCTGGATTCCAAGGCAGACTCTCAGCGTGGCTCTCTGAGTCATGAGCGTTGTTAATTGGGGTTCATGTAAGAGCGTTGTTAATTGGGGTTCGTGTAAGCACAGCAGGGGCTACTACTTCCTTAAGGCAGTCACATCCAGGGGAGTGCCCCTCCCCCACGTTCAGGGGTGTGTGTGTGTGTGTGTGTGTGTGTGTGTGAATCAGGAGGTGAGAAGTAAGAAGCCAGCTGATTGTAGGGTCAGTGCGTGGAGTGGGGGCAGGGCACTGTTCCCTCAGGGTCCCTCCCCAGACAAAGGATGTTCACTGGAATGTATGCTTCACTATGAGCCTTGTTCACTGCTGAGTCCCCAGGGCCTGGCTGCATGAACAATGACAGCTGCTAAGTGCCAGGCACCTAAATGCCTGCTCAGTACTGCTCAGGCCCTCCTGTGCCACACCCGAACCAATGATGGGAAATGGAGGCTTAGAGAGGCCGAGTTATTTGCCCCAATTCCCATAACTGCAGCCAGAAGACCATCTGACAGAGGTGACCACTAGGAAGGAGTGAGAGGGAGAGTACCAAAGCCCACACCTGGGCCATCAGCTCCCAGGAGATGGAGATCTGGATTTCACCTCTCAGGCAGAGCCTGCAGAGGGGAACTACCCTGGAGTGACAGGTACGATCTGGAGGACTCGGCAGCAGGGACAGGACAGAAGCCAGGAGAAGGGTCCACAGGTCAGGTCTGGGGGCGACATGCTCATCTCAGCCCTGGGCACCAGAGATCAGCTCTGGCTCAGTTGGTGAAAATCATTTCCCTGAAAACCAATTTGCCAAAACTCAAGTTGTCAGATGACTAACTTGTTAAATAACTGGTTCAAAAAACTTAACTCACAAAAGTTTACAATAATTCCCTTTGAACATTTTAAAAAGCATTTAGCCATAGCTATTTTGCTGTGGTGGCCAATTAAATGTATTACAGATATTTTTTATGCTTTGGGTCTATGGCTTTGGGAATGAGAATTTCTTGTGTATCTTAAACAGTAGAGTGATATGCATGTCACGGATTTTATATACAAAAAGACTGACTTCTTGGTTCCGAAACATTTCCTATCTAGTCGACTATTTTTCCTGTTTCTCTTAATTCATGGAGTCACTAACTGGCTTAAGTGAATTAATATTTTGCAAATATTTGGCATATGTTTAAAATTTCAGGCACCTGGCTTATGATACCTGGTTGGTGCCCTATATGTGACAGCAGGGATTTGCACTTTAAATGTGGTTTATAACAATTTGCCTCTAAACCCTTTCTGTGGACTTGGTTTTCTGATTTTCTCCCATGCAACACAAATTGCTATAGGTTTCACAAGTTGCCATGGCCTAGAGAGTTTGATAAATGAGACATTCAGTGAAGTGACTGCTTGGCAACTTGGTTTTTGGCAAGTTGGCAAATTTATTGTATAACCTGGTGGTGGTGTTGGGGGGAGGGATACACTGAGGCTCCTAGGAGGTCTCCTCAGACAGAGGGAGGAGCTGAGTTACCTGATGTGAGGGGGTGGTGGTATTCACCAGACCAAGAGATTATCACAGAGAAAAGTGATGTGGATAGAGGTGAGAAGAGATGGGGATAAGGTGCCCCCTGGAGGCTGAGGCAGGGAGGGGCTTCAGTCTTCGGTCTCCACACCTGCCTCAGCTCTTTCCTATGCCTGTTCCGTGGGTGGGGATACGGGCAAGTCAGGGAGAGGGCAAGGCAGGGAGAAGCACCCCATTCCGTCCACAATGAACCTTAGGAGGCTGGTTCAGGCAGCCCCACACTCCTTCCCCTCCTCTGCCACCCGCAACACCGCCCCCTCCATGGGTTCCAGGGGCTGAGGTTTCTCAGGGCAATTTTGATGTTTGATGTGTCAAAGGGGAGGATCTGGCTCTGACCCCTGGAGAGAAGAAGCCTGGCCTTGTGTCCCTGCAGCCTGCGTCTTAGGAGGAGGGAAAGCCTCCAACAGCACTTGGACACCATTAGAACTCCCACCTTGGGGACTCGTTGATCAGGAAGTGAGTGAGCGAGTGTGTGTGGTGTATGTCGCAGGGCCCCGGGTACCCTGGATGGACGATGAGGACCCAGCTCACAGCCCCAAGCGCCGGGCTCTGCCCCTGGACCCTCCCCTCACCCGGGGCCCCGCCCACTGTGCCCGCCCCGCCGCCGGCGCCGCGCTTACTTCTCCACGCCCAAGAGAATGTAGCGTCCGTCAAAGGAGTGGAACCATCCCTGCATGAGCAGCGCCCACTGGATGCCGAAGGCCGCCAGCAGGAAGTTGAAGCCCACGGCGCTGTAGCCGTAGCGCTGCAGGAAGGTCATGAGGAAGCCGAAGCCCACGAAGATCATCACGTGCACGTCCTGGAAGCCTGCGGGGAAAGCGCAGCCGAGGGTCTTGGCGGCCCGGCGAAGACCCGCCGTAGCCCTGGGTCTGGGCCAGCTCCGCCCGACATAGAGCCTGTGTCTTCCCTGCCGCTGGCCGGGGCGGGCCGCCCCCGAAGCCGGTCCCGCCATGCCCGCATCTGGATCCTGAGGCTAGGCGCAGTAATGAATGGCTCTACTGCAAGTAGAGGAGCCATTACTATCCCATCAAGTCATAAGATACAAACTACTATGTATAAAACAGATAAACAAGGTCCTACTGTATAGCAAAGGGAACTATTCAATACTTCTATTCAATATATTGAATAGAAACTATTGAAACTATATTGAAACTATTCAATATATTCAATAGCCTGTAATAAACCGTAAAGGAAAGAATATGAAAAAGAATGGACTTCCCTGGTGGTGCAGTGGTTAAGAATCCACCTGCCAATGCAGGGGACATGGGTTCAGTCCCTGATCCAGGAAGATCCCACATGCTTGTGGCAACTAAGCCTGTGAGCCACAAGTATTGAGCCTGCACGCCACAACTATTGAGCCCACGTGGTGCAACTATTGAAGCCCGCGTGCCTAGAGCCCGTGCTCTGCACCACCACAATGAGAAGCCCAAGCACCGCAATGAAGAGTAGCCCCTACTCTACACAACTAGAGAAAGCCTGAGCGCAGCAACGAAGACCCAATGCAGCCATAAATAAATAAATAAACTTATTTTTAAAAAATTTATTAAAAAAAAGAAAAAATATATTTATATATATGTATAACTGAATCACTTTGCTGTACACCAGAAACTAACCTAACATTGTAAATCGACTATACTTCAATTAAAAAAAAAAAGACCTTCTGGAGTGGACTGGTCTAGGGGAACAGAGGTGGGCCCCACGACTTTAGACCACTGGGTTTTAAGGCCAAGAAATGCCTGAGGTCCCCCTCGGGAGATGACAGCTCCCCCTCACCACTCTCACCAAGGGTGGGTGTGGGCAGCTAGGCATTTCAAACTGGGGCCAGGCTGTGGATTACACCCAGGGTCTAGGGCCTTGCCCCCTCAACTCCATTCTTCTACTATGGAGAAGTTAGTCTTATCTAGCCTAGGAGTCCCTTGACTGGCCATGCTCATCAGTTGATCACCCCCAGAAACATCGCCACATCCCACCCCCACTCCCAGCAAGCACACCTTCCAGCATCACTGAGATCTGCATTAGATGTCTCTGGAAAGTCACTTAACATACTTGATTCTCAGCACCTTCTGCAATGCTTACTCACAGATGTTGCAGAGATTAAATGCAGATGTGTATGTAAGCACACAGCACAGTGTCTATCCCATAATAGATGCTCCAAATGGGCATGTCATTATTTATTGCTACTTGATTATCATTTACTGTTACTTAGGTATAGTCTAATTCTAAGTTCTGACCCAACCCTTCTACCAATTCACAGTGTGGCCTCGACAAGCTACTTCCAGGACTTCCTTGGCGGTCCAGTGGTTAAGACTTTGCGCTTCCACTGCAGGGGGCATGGGTTCGATCCCTGGTCAGGGAACTAAGATCCTGCATGGTGCAGCAAAAAAGAAAGGAAGGAAGGAAGGAATAAAGGAAGGGAGAAAGAAAGAAAGGAAGGGGGAAAGAAAGAAAAGACAAGCCACTTCCCCTCTCAGAGCCTCAGTTTTCTCAATGATAAAACTAAAGGGATGGATTAGAATGATCTCAAGTGTCCTCCTAGGGCTAACATTGCATGGTTCTAGATTCCCAGAAAATAACAGAAGGCAAAGAGCTTTGAGAAGCAAAGACAGCTACAAAAGTATAAGCCACTAAAAGGAACTACCACAGGTGTCACAGGACACAGGGGCCAGATGGAAGCGCTCTCATTGGCCAATTCTGGGACAATTTGAGCACCAAAATAATTAGGTTACCATAACAAATTAAAACCATAAAAAAATAGGAACTCAGAATAGGTAAATAAATAAATGAGATAGCAGGGAGGGCTCTTGCTTACAGCAGAATGCTGCCAGCCTGACAGTTAAATGTGGAATGAGCGCTGAAGTTGGAAAATCATAATTTTCACAGCAAAGATTCCATCAGTGGATGCTGAAATCCAGGGACAAATTTTTATGAAGAGCAGGACATTTGCCTTGTCTTAAAAGGGTCTCCCTATAGACTGCTTATGAGTTGCAAGGGAGGGGAAAAAGCACCCAGTAAATTATACGGCAGAGAAATTGGGCAACATCTTGACTGGGTGATCAAAATGAACATCACCAGTGAGGGACAGATGGACAATGTGCTCCTTTAGGGAGATACTCTGAAAAGGACATATCCCCTCTGTGGTGCTCTGGCTGAGAATGCATAATCCCACTCTAACCGTGAGGAAACATGAGACAAAAAATGAGCAACATGTTATTAGAAAGGGGTGAGGCTGTATTCTTGAAAAAAATCAATATCGTAAAAGATAAAGAAAGGCTGCCCATTTTGAGCATCTATTATGGGACAGACCCTGTGCTAGGTGCTTTACATGCACAGGAATGGTCCAGATTAAAGCGGCTAAAGAGGGAGAGGGAAGGGTAAGCTGGGACGAAGTGAGAGAGTAGCATTGCCATATATACACTACCAAATGCAAAATAGATAGCTAGTGGGAAGCAACTGCATAGCACAGGGAGACCAGCTCGGTGTTTTGAGACCACCTAGACGGGTGGGATAGGGAGGGTGGGAGGGAGGCACAAGAGGGAGGGGATACGGGGATATATGTATACGTATAGCTGATTCACTTTGTTATTCAGCAAAAACTAACACAACATTGTAAAGCAATTATACTCCAATAAAGATGTTAAAAAAAAGAAAAAGAGGCTAAAGAGACAGGTCAAATAAATTCAACACCTAACACTAGACTGGATCCTGGACTTGGCTGGGGTGGGGGGTGGGTGCAGGTGCAGGGGAGTGCTACAAAGGTTGTTACTGCGCCAACTGACAAAATTATATAGGGACAGTATATTAAAGTACTGTGCAATGTAAATTTATGAAATTGATCACTGTGGTTATAGAAGAGAATACCTCTATTCTTAGGAAACATTGTGGAGTAATTAAGGCTACAAGACCATGATGTGTACAACTGACTCAAGTAGTTCAGGGAAAAAGTAAGTGTGTGTATGTGCTTGTGTTTATGTGGGAAAAGAGAGAGAGAGAGAGAGAGAGAGAAGAGCAGATAGCTTAATCGGAGTTAAAGAGTATACAGTGTTCTTTGTACTATTTTTGTCTTAGCAACTTTTTGTAAATTTGGAATGATTTCCAAATTAAAACATTTTTTGAATAAAAGTGAACTGCAGAGCCCACCAGACCTGGCCTACCCGCCTGCCTCCTCATTCTTCCTTTCCTCAGTCCTCCCCTCCCTCCTGTGCCCCGGCGTCACTGGCCTCCCTTGTGCTCGGTCCCACTCCGGGTCTTTGCCCGTGGTGATCCCTCCACCTGGGATGCTGTTCCCACAGAATGGCCAAGCAACTTCTCTTCCTGCAGATCTTGGCAAAATGTCACCTCATCACAGAGGCCTTCCTGACCCCTGAGTTTAAACTTGGTTCTTTCCCTCACAGCACCCTCTTGTTTCTATTCTAGTTCTTATTACAATTTGTAGTTAGGTTTGTTTGTCTAGCCCTCCAGACTATAAAGCTCAAAGAAGGCAAGGCCAAGCCTGTTCTGTTCACTCTGGTATTCTCCATTGTCTATGAGAGTGCCCAGGTAGATGTCCCATAAAAATCCAGGAATGAATGAATGAATGAATGAATGGTTACTGTCATGATCTCAGCAGCACCCAGATATGCCAGCCTAGGGCCCAGGTGGGATTTCACCATCAGGGGAGGCTGCAGGCCTTCTACCGTCCAAAGTCTCCTACCCACTGGGCGGATAGGCCCTGGTGCCCACAGCAGCCTGGCAATGCTTACGCTTGCCAGCCCCCATCTGCCCTCATCTGTCTCCCCTGCAGGCTTCCCTGAGGCCCAGGCCACAGCCATAGACCCCTTGGCTAGCAGCTACCTGGACGAGGCTGAGAGAGGAGGCCCTGGCACATTGCTGGGTAAGGGTTGAGGGCATAGCAGATGATGCAAGAGAGCTGTGGGTGTCGCCCCAGTATGGTGCTCTGAGCTTTGCGCTTCTTGCGCAGACCTACACAAACAAACAGCAGCTCAGCTTAGGTTCACAATGTGTGTAGCTGATTTCATGTATTATCGTGTTTCATGGTTTATCACGTTTCTAACTGTTGTGGAGGAAGCTGAGCTAATGTATGTGAAGCACCATACACGGTGTTATGGTTATTCTTGGGAAGAACTGATGGGTGACAGACTGGAAAGAGAGGGAGAAGACACATTCAGACCACAATTACAAAAGCAGGGAGGGGACGTGGCAGGAGGGCAGAGCTGTGGGTAAACACAAGGAAGGAGGAGGAGGTTGCCGGGGTGGGAGGGAGGTGCTGGGACTAACGCTGGTTGTGGGAGTCTGAGATGACCCCAGGGGTGGTGGTGAGTGTCGGGCAGGGTAATGTGGGAGGAATGGATCCTGGCCTTGGGGCTTGGAGCTGGGGTCTGAGATCAGGCAGACCTGCAGACAGAGCTGGCAGCTGGAATGTGGGAATGGTGAGTGGGAGCCAGAAGCCGAGGATCTGCTAGCTTGCCTTGAAGCTAACAGACCAGACAGGGAAGCTGCTGGCAAGGAGGTGGGGGGAACCCCTGGAAAAAGGTAGCATCACAGAAGGTGGGGGCCATTCAAGGAGCGGGGTGTCAGCTGTTTGGTGGCAGAGGAAGCATGCGGGCAGGGGCAGGGCTGAAGAGTACTGGAGGCGGCCTTCCTGGGGGGTGATGTGCAGTTTCAGGGCTGCCTTCGTTCTCCCTGTGGAGCAGAAGAGAGGCCTCAGCTTCCCAGGGCTTCTCCCTAACTGTCCCCACCTGGCCAGTTCTCTGTCCTTCTCTGTGACTCCCTGGCTGTCCTGACCTCTGTCTCTGACCCTCTCTGCAGGTGTCTCTTTCTCCTCCCCCCACCTCAGGCACACAGATGCCAGCTTCTCTCTCCTTGGGCACCTTCCCTATCCATTCTCTTGCTCATCTCTCTTTATCTCCCAAAGTCCTCATTAGAAGTACCACTTTATTAACTTATATTTCATAAAGTTTGATGCTACTGAAAATGCTTTTAATAATAATGGTCTGGGGACTTCCCGGGAGGTCCAGTGGTTAAGACTTTGCCTTCCAATGCAGGGGGTGTGGGTTCGATCCCTGGTTGGGGAGCTAAGATTCCACATGCCTTGTGGCCAAAAAAATCAAAACATAAAACGGAAGCAATATTGTAACAAATTCAATAAAGACTTTAAAAATGGTCCACATCAAAAAAAAAAAATAGTGTGAAGGTCCGGAGTGCATGAACTTCAGAAGGGACATACCTCTCTGATCTGCAGTTTCTTTTTCTGTAAAGTGGGGGATAGTAACAGAGCTCAGAGGTGTGTGGTGCACATTTAATTGGTCATCCAACCAAAGCCCTGGGCATAGGCCTGGCCCTTTAGCCGTTGTGCAATCATATTAGCTACTGTAATACTTCTCTTTTTCTCTTTCAAGACTGACTAGGTGCTTTGCATTGCGTTGGCGACTTGCTGGAGGACAGTGTAAGTTGTTAAGACACCTCCCCTCTTCCCCCTCCTTCCCCAGCCTGGAGTGACTCAAGCAGCCCAGCCCAGAACCTGCTCTCCACTGGGAGGTCCCTGATAGGGCGAGTCTGGCACCTGGCGTCCAGCTCTGAGAGCTGCCACAAGGGGGCATCAGTACACAGCTGTTCTGCACCCGCTTCCTTGCTCACTCTTCCCTATGGGTCCCTAATGAAGCTGGCCTGAAGCTGGCCAAGTCTCAAAAATCTCTGAAGCCTGAGGACAAATCTTCCCATGCTGACGGGCTATGGCAGCTCTCCCTCCTCTGCTGCCTCAGCACAGCAGGAGTGGTGCCCTGCAGCAGCCTGGGTACCAGCCCTTCCCATGCTCTATAGGCCAGCCCAGCCTAACCTGTTGCCTTTGAAACCTACCGGCCAGACCCTCAATTCCCCAAGGCTCTGTGCCCACCTCCCCCATGCCTCAGAGCCGACCACAGAACCACCCCATCACTGCAAAACCTCCTGGGGAGGTGGCTGGGGAGTAGCAATGCGGCAGAGACTGGGGGAAGCTGGTTGGCTGTGCAGTGGGAGGGCTTGGCCTCGCCCCTGCCTGTGCCACTGACCAGCTGGGCAAGTCTCTAACCTCCATCACCGGCACCATAAAATAGAAACAAATACACTCCCTGCCTGACAGAGCATGCAAAAAGCACTTGTAAGTGGGGAGAGCACAAAGGAATTTAAATGCTATAATAGTTCAAACTAATATTGGAAGAGACATTCCTCGGCCACATCTCTAAAGGGATGCTGAGCCTGCACTTAAACACCTTCAGCAGCAGAGCACTCACTCCCTTCTGAGTAAGCTCGATATCAGCATTTACTGTCCTCTGTTTTCATGCCATGAGACGTGCCCTCCCCACCACCCGTCATCTTCAATCTTCCAGGAGAGCCTGTGCGTTAAAGAACATTCCCACTTCACAGATGAGCATACTGAGGCTCAGCATGGTTAAGGAGGTGGCTTACTCCATTTAGTGATGGACCCAGATCTGTTTAATTCCAAAGTCAACCACCAGGTTACACTGCCCTCTGCTTGTGGGAACATTGGTCTTTATTAAATGGAGTTGAATCTGAGGTTCAGGTTCCCAGGAGCACAGGCCAAGCCTTGTTGCCTCGGTTTCATGAAACAGTCCTTCAGGTTTGAAACTGTGGCATCCTCTACCTTGGGTGATCTCCCTTCTCCCTTAGTTTTCCCAGGAGGCTTCAAGAGCCGAGGCTCTGATGGCTCCTCCTCAGGCCAACCTCCCCCAGACACTGCCTGGAGACCCCCAGGCCCCAGAGCACCAGCCCAGGAGGAAGTTCATGTTCAGCAGCCGGTGCCTGCAACACGGCCTTTGAGGCCACTGCCAGGGCAGGTCCCCAGCTGGTTCTGTGCCTGCCGCCAAGGGGCCCATGCTTGGGGAGTTGTCCTCAGGCACTCCCGGGCCTCAGCCTGAGCCAGCTGGAGCGGTACTCCTCTGGAAACCGAGATGCCCAGTGTACTCCACTAATCCCTTGGGCGGGAATGAGGCCCACGCAGGTGTTGACAGCCTGGAACCAAGAATCCTGAAAGTACCACAAGGGCTGCCCTCACTTCCCGCCCCTGGGAATTGCCTTCAGGCCCAGGAATCCAGGCACAGGGCCCCACCTGGGCTCCAACTCCTAACCATGGCCACTGGGAGCAAGAGGGGCAGGAAGAGAGGGGAAAGGTGAGACTAGGGGGAGGAGGGCAGTGTAGCAGGGTGGGCTCAGGTCCCCGGAGCTCCTACTCTGGCTCACTAGTTTCCTAGCTGAGTGACTTTTGCAAGATACTTCCCCTCTCTGGCCTTAGTCTCCTCACCTGTAAAATGAGAGTCATAACATTGCCTTCCTCATGCGGTGGCGGTGATGACTTATGGAGAGATTGTATGTTGGTTTGAGTTGCTGCCACTACTTCCTGCCCTTGCCAAGGAATCCTGAGGCCGAGATTCTTTCCCTACACTCCTCTCCTCTCTGTCACTTCCTGCTCAGATGACAAAGAGCGCCCCGGCCGTGGCAGGAGAAACTCAAGGCCCTCATTGATGGCTGGGACTACCTCATCCCGCTTAGCGACCTCCCTCCCAGTCTTTTCACAGACTTAAGCCGCTCAGCCCACATCCCCGCATGCTCTTTCCATGGACCCCTTAACTGCCCTGCTTTCCCCTCCTCACCATCCCACTGCTCTCCAGGAAGCTGTCACAGATCTCTTCTGCACAGAGCACTTGACCCCCTTGCTGAGGCCTGCGGTGTCGGGGTGTACCTCTCTGACCAGAGTGGCCATAAGCCCTGGTTTGCTGAGACAGCCATGGTTTATGCCTGTGTCCTGGCAAATTACTACTAGCACAAATTTCCTACCTCTTCACTCTCCAAAGTGTCATTTGGTTGATAAATTATACGGCCACCCTATAGATAAGTGATCACTGAGTGAATAAAAGTAGAGCATGTATGCAAGGAAGTGGGTGGGTGTGGAGAGAGTGGGGATAGGAGCTGGGGAGATGTGAGGATTTTACCCCCTACTGCCGTGGTTCTGTAGCTCCTATTAGAGGATCTTGAGACCTTCCACTGCACAGACACGTGCGGGACCTATAAACGCCCATGGGAAGCCTTGGCCCTGACGCTTTACCAAGGGGCTGGCTCTGTGGCCAACAGAGAAGCAAGAGCTGGAGGGAAGGAGTGAAACAGGCAAAGGAGGGTCTCAAGCTTGCCGGCCTCACCATTTGCTGGGTCAGTCCCCCGCCAAGAAGCATAAAAGTGGGCAATGTGAAAGGTGGATTTGGAGTCTAAGCTCCAAGGCTACAGCTGTCAAGATCTCTTAAAACATGGCCCTGAGTGGAGCCCAGTAGAGGCTGTGGTGTCACCAACGCTGGGCACCCTCTTCTCTCACCTCCCTTCTTTTAGGCACCATATTTCTGTTAACGAAGCCTGTGATTTTGCTGGTTTTTTGGGAGGCACTTAATGTGGCTGGCTCCCACGGGGCCTACAGTCTCCTCCACCTCTACTTCTTTTCATGCAGGCTGCCATCCTGAATGTGTGTACTTATTTAACTGGATCTGAGTACAATGGGTAGAATCCCATTACTGAGGGTGTATAAGCCATGGAGGGAAGACCAGTTTGTGTAGGTGACTGTTCCAAAACCAATAGTCCATGACTATGTGAGCACCAACAGTTAGAAAGATTGTCTTTGGCTGCTGGTAGATGGTGTGGAAAACTAGAAAGCACAAGGGCATGAAAAGAGTCCTGGGCTGGGAGTCTGGAGGTTGGGCCGACCCGAGTGACCTTGGGCCAGTTCTTCTAACTCCTGAATCCTAGGGCCTCTGTGTTTAGTGCTCTTCTAGCAATTGCTCCATTATGAAGTGAGGACTCCATGCCCAGCACCAGGCCAGAACTTTATGTGCAAGGTCTCAACCCACTCCTGGGAGGTAGGATCTATTATTATCGTCACTGGACAGATGAGGAAATTGAGTTTCTGCATTGTTGACATTTGCCTAAGGCCACCCACCTGGTTAATGGCAGAGCCATGATAGAGGTGAGGTCTGGTGATTCCAGGGCCATGCTCTTAACCACAGCACCACAGATGCGAGAGAATTCAGGGGTGCTCTTTCTCCCTCTCCAAGCCAAAAGGTGGTAGGTGCCGTGGTCCCCCACACCTCTCCCAGCAGCAGGGCTGGTAGGCCAATGAGCCACCCCTGCAGCCCTCGACATTGGAACTACCCCCTTAACATGGAGAGCATGGGCACAGCTGGACAAGGGAACCAGAGTCACCCACTGGTTGGTGACCAAGATGAGACTCAGGTCTTTGGAAGATATCAGGAAGGGCTCTCTGACAGGGAGGCTGGAGGTCTCTGACGGCACCTGGAGGGAGTGAGCTCTCCCCGGTGAGTTTTCAGGGGGTGAAAGGAATTTGTGTACATCGGGCCACTTCCCAAGCTTGATCTCCAGACACTGGGAAGTCCCCCTGGTGGGGAGCCTAAGAGGGGCGGGGCAGGGGGGCCTGTGGGCAGCATTTCCTCCTCCGCTCCCGCCTGCCTGCCCGATGTTCCTGAGCAGCAGGCTGCGGAGGTGAGGCCGGGCGGGGCCCTCAGCCCGGTGGGGACAGCTCGGATATGCCGCAGCTGGGCCTGCAAGGTGGTGGGACTTACTCGGGTACCGATAGTAGAATTCGTTGTCCAAGTCGCTGGAAATGTTCCTGGACATCCTCTCCTCGATCCAGTGGGCGTCGGCATCCAGGTCATAGCGCACGAACACGCCGAAGAGGACCACCAGGGCCACCTGCAGGAGCAGGCAGATGACCGGCAGCCGCCAGCGGAGATTGGTGTTCCAGGCCATGCTGCAGGGGGCGCCTGGCCGGGACGGGCAGCAGGCAGTTCGGACGCTCGGAGGCGAGAGAGGCTTTTAAGACTTGGGCAGGGGCGGGGCGGCCGAGTCCGGTTGCGGAACAGCTGATCCGGGGGCCGCCCGCGCGCTCGCCCAACCGGGGAGGGGACCCGCGGCCCGCGGCTCGCCCTCCGCCCAAGGGCCCCCGCGCTGGGGTGGTGTTGACGGTGGCGGGAGTAGGGACCGAGAGGGCAGAGGGCAGGGATTAAGGCGTCCAGCCTCTGTGGATCCCATAGATACCGGGCAGCACTGCCTTTCCTCTTCTGTTCCGGTGAACAGAGGAAGAAAAAGCCGATCATTTGCCTCCCACCGAGATAAAAACGAAGGCATTCCCGGGCATAAATCATCATCATCATCATCTTCTTTATCTTCATCTTCTTCATCGTCGTGCCTTTCTTTTCCTGATTACAAAATTCACACAGGGTACATGAAAAACCAGGAAAGTTCAAGAAACTGTCACAGACCAGGGAAGCCTGAAGAGACATGACACATCAACGTGATGTGATACCCAGGATTGTATCCTGGAACAGAAAGAGGATGTTAATGGGAAAACTGGAGAAACCCAAATAAAGTCTCAAGTTTAGTTACTAGTGTTGTACCCTCCTTGGTTTCTTAGTTGCGACAAGTGTACCCTGGTTATGCAAGTTAGGAGGGACTGGGTGAGGGGTACAGGGGAACTCTCTGTACTATCTTTGCACATTTCAGGTAAATTAACATTATTCCCAAAGAAAAGGGTATTAAGAAAAAAATATATATAAAAGATTGTAGGAACAGTTTAAGAGCTTTTCACAAGTTCATTTAACTATGATCAGGAATTATCTATTGGTTACTATAAGTGATCTTGATATGAGTCAAGATAGAATTTAACCTTGGAATTTAAGTTAAATCTTTGCTTAGTCCGTATTTTGTCAAAATAAATTTGATTTCTTATTTTTTTAAATATTGCTTTCCCTTTATTTTTCACACACACACAGACTGTATTTTATTTTTACAAGAGATAAATCAACCGACACCAAGCATTGTAGATGGATGACCACAACAAAAGTAACAATGATTGCAATTACCAAACACGAAACACACTCATACTATGTCATAATATTGACATTCAGTCCAGGAATCCTCCACCGTAACAGCTCCTTTACTTTGCAGTGAAAATTGATTTGTATATTTTTTGCCTCTGAGTCCTTGTGGGATTTTTAAGAATTTTATTCAAACAGAAAGTCACAAAAATTATAATCATCCTCATCATTTCACTCAGTCCGATGTAATTAATTTTTTTAATTTTGATCTTTTGTTAGCACTTTTATGAATTCATCAGTTAAAAAGAAAGAAAGAAAGAAAGGGAGGGAGGGAGGGAGGGAGGGAGGGAGGAAGGAAAGAGATTCTTCTGCTGCCTTTAGTCCCAGCTTGCCCCTGAACTTGGGGAACATGACCTCCTCAGTAGCATTTTGATGCTATTGCACTTTACTGAATGTCCCAGGGCAGCTGTCCTCTTCACTGGCTGCCCTTGGTCTTACTGGCGAACTGAGCTCTGTTTTTCCCTCGAGTGGCTAGCAGTTTCATTTCTGGTGCCCCTGGGGGGAAATGGCCACTGCTCCAAAAGCCTAGGGAAAATACCTCCTCCCAGAATACCTTCTCTCCAGCTAACATAAGGCCAGGCCAGCAGGCTGCCCCACCTCAGACAAGGGCCAGACTCTCTGCAGAGCGCCTGTCCTCCCAGGGTGATGGCAGGAGGATGGGAGCTCCCTCCCCGGGCCATTCATCCACTTTCTCCTCTCCTCGATCTACAATTCATACATTCATTCAGTCGTTCAGTCATTCACACACTCTTTCTTTGTAGCGCTGGCCTCACATCATCTGCTTATTTATCTGTCTGTGGTCTGACCCCTACATTCAGTCCCCAAGGGCAAGGGCCTCTAGAAGAGATTCTAGCTCAAGGTAGTTGCTCGTTAATGATTTTTCGAGTGAATGAATGCATGAATAGATGAACTCTCATTTTATTTAGCTAATCAAAACATGTACTGAGCACCTACTGCATACACAATGCAGGATTAGGCCCAAATAGCTGCACAAAGATGCACCCCCCCCCGCCTCCCCAGGTTTAGTACTATACAAGAGGAGGCACAAGTAATTTGCCCCAGTGGTTAAAGCAGAATTAAGCACTTTCCTATGCAGTTGAGAAGAGTTTGGTGGGCACCAAGGTGATCAAGGTGGGCTTCATGGAAGAGGTGAACTGATCTGGGATTTGTAGAGCAGTTAAGAGGTAGACCTTTCCCCTCTGCCCTCTGGCTACCCTTGACTCACCCACATCCCACCAGTTGATTCCAGGCCACCTCCCTGTCCTGGCCCAGTATTTTCTCTTGCCACCAGCAGGCTGGGATTCTAGGCTTCTCCTCTGAGACCAGGGTTCAAGACACCGGCTGCTCAGGTCTGTTGGGCCAGGCGGGGGTTTACCACAGGAACCAGCCGCTTCCTCCTAAAACGTGAGTGCCTTAACAAGTAGGGAGGATGAGTGGGGATTGCCGGGACAGGATGGTTTCCTCCCCGCCAAAGAGAGGCAGGGCATGGCAGCCACGTGGGCAGGCAGGAGGGGAGTTGTGGTTTGGGGGCAAAGGTGATTCTGAACTGCCCTGGGAAGCAGTTCTGGCCACATCCCATTCCCTTTATCTCCTCAGAGCCACAGAGAGTGCCACATCTCCACGCTCATGGGGCAGTCTCCAATGTGGCTGGCCTGCGGGGCAAGGGGAGAGAATGCAGGCTTCTGCAAAATTGTCTCCCCTATGATAACTTGTGGGATCAAAAATGAGGTCACAGATAGTGGGACACGGGACATCTTGTGCTCCCTGGTGGGCTGCTCTGAGAGGGTCACAACATTCTATCTGTGCTGTTCCTACCAAAAACATACACGTTGAATTTAATCATGTGGAAGCAGCAGACAATCCCAAATTGAGGGACATTCTGCAAAACAACTGGCCTGCATTCCTTAAAAAAAATGTAGGTGTCCCGGATGACCAACAAAAAAAAAAGAGAACTAGATTAAAAAGACATGACAGCTGCATGTGGTGCTTTGATTGATCCTTGATTGGCTCCTGGATCAAAACAAACAAACAAAAAGAACCCTGTAAAAAACCACTATTGGGACAGCTGGGGAAATCTAAACAAGAACCACAGTTAGATAAGGGATTTATCTGCGTCAAGTGTTTTGAGTATGATCATTGTAGTGTGGTTGTATGGGACAGTGTCCTTGTTCTGAGAGTATGCCTGGTGAAGCATTTTGAGGTGAAATGTCATGATGTCAACTCTCAAATGGTTCTGAAAACAATGTGTGTGTATGTGTGTATGTGTGTGTGTGATGAAGCAAAAGTGGTGAATCCAGGTGAGGGGTACATGCATGTTCATTGCACCATTCTTGCAACTCTTCTGTAGGTTTGAAAATTCATAAACAAAAAGTTTGGAGAAAATCCCTTGTGGAGCTGTCACTGGGAGCCTCCGATATGTGCTAGGAAAAATCAGCTTCCCCAAGGCCTGGGGCAGAAACCACAGAGTTATAGGCTCAAGGAGAGTCCCACCCACACACTCTGCCCAATTACAGTTCAAACTTTGCATGACCCACTGGGCTCCCTGTGTTCCGTACAGAACAGGGGCCAGCGTGTACCAGGGACTCAGCACTTACTCAGGACCTACCCCATGCCAGGCCCTGTACTAGGCACCAAGACATCAAGCCCCCGCTCTTTCAGTGTGCACAGTACATGGAGGTGTCAGCTCATGCCATTGCAGAGTATGTTCTGGGTACAGGAGTCCAAAAACACACAAACCAAAATGCAGGGGTCTCAGGGAAGACAGAAGCAGAGATTAGCAACAGTAGCAGCCTCTGTGAACTGGGCGTTTCTAGAAGCCAAGCACAGAGCTGGGCCTTCTCTGGACAACACTGTGTCTCCTCTTCACAATGGCTGACCATGCAGGAGGGATTTTTTGTTTTAACAAGGTGGAAACTCTGGCTCAGAGAGGTCACATCACTTGTCTAAAGCCACACAGCTAGAGGATGGCAGATCTGGAAAAGGAGGTGACGTGATCTCAGTCATGAAGAGGTTTGACAAACTGACTTAGTTTTGGTTTTGGTTTTGGTTTTGGCGGCACCGTGCAGCATGTGGGATCTTAGTTCCCCGACAAGGGATCGAACCCATGCCCCCTGCAGTAGAAGTACGGAGTCTTAACCACTGGACCTCCAGGGAAGTCCCCTCAAACTGACTTAGTTTGTTGCTTGCCAGGCATGAAGGGACTGCTTGAGTGAAGATGTGGAGGGAGGAAAGTGTGGGCAGGGTTTCTCAGCTTTAACACTAGTGACATTTGGGGCCAGATAAATCTCTGTTGTGCGTCTGTCCTGTGCGTTGCAGGATGTGTAGCAGCATCCCTGGCCTCTACCCACTGTATGCCAGTAGCCAGTAGCACCCTCTACCCCTTGCTGAAACAACTAAAAATGTCTCCAGACATTGGCAGACGTTTGTCTGGGGGCAAGATCCCTGCCGCTGAGAGCCACTGGGGTAAAGCATCTGCATCCTGCCCTAAGCTGAAGGGCAGCCCTTGGCCTAGCTCTGCTCCTGGCTGGAGGGCTGTGCCTGCTCCCTCCTGAGGTGGGCAGGTGGACTAACCCTGGCATGAACTCTGCATTATCTCTGCGGCTGCACCCGGCTTCTCCTCCCACACTGTCCTCGCCTCCATTTCTGCCTTGACTGCTCTTCTTGGAGAGTCCAGTGAGCAGCAGCCCCCTGGGCCAGCTGAGAGTGGCCAGAGACAGGCCAGGCCCTGATCATCACTTGCAGGGCCTAGGAAGGTCACCCCTTCCAGTGTCTCAGTGTCCCCACTTGTAACGCGGAGACAAACACAACTGCTTTGAGGAATCCCAATGGATCACTGCTGTGGCCTCAGGGTTCCTGGCCAGGCCTGAATTCCAGACAGTGAGTGACGAAGGGAGGGCTCTTGCGCAGGGATCGTCCCCTCCACGCCCACACAGGGCAGAGTTCTCTCTGCAGCCCAGATGGAAATGCTGTCCTTCAGACTTAAAAAGTCCCTGAGACCTTGGACAGTCAGGTCTCCAGGAATTCACCGTTAACAAATAAAGTACAGTCAGTAAGCAGTGGTATGGCCAAACTAGAGTGCCCGTCCACCGCAGCTGACCTGGACGCCCTGGCTTCCGCCAAGCCAGCCACTGTGTACTGTGTGTTATCTTGCCAGCTGCTGCATTAACCTTTAAAAGTATTTGGAGACTTAAGATGAACTACATTTCTTGCAAAGTATATTCTTTTCTGTATCACAGAAATTATTTTATGGAAATGTTAGCACTTCTGTACCAGTGTTGAATAAAATTAAAAATTAAAAAAAAAAAAAGGGTTAACACTCTCCTAATGAAGAACCTCCAGGAACCTCCTCCCCACCTCCCATCCGCCACCCCCCACTGCTATACCGGTCGTTACATATTTTGGCTATTTCCTCTTCACTCCCTCCGTCATTCAACATTTATTGCAAACCTACCATGAGCCAGGTCCTATGCTAGGTGCTGCCCTCAAAGTGTTCCTGGGCCCGTAGGGACTAAAGAGACAACCAAACATCAACGATTCATGTAGCACAGCAGTTGTAAAGGTAGAGGCCTGTACAGAGTCCCCTGGGGGCACCATGGAACTAGGAAAGGTCTACCTGTGGAGGAGTCTCAGAGGACTGGGTCTTGAAGGATAAGTGGAGGATCGTAGTGAAGGACAAAGGGGGAAGGCAATTCCCGGAAGAAGGACCAGCATGTGCAAAAGCAGAGGTCATCCATAGGATGTGGAGAGAAAATGTTAGAACTTGTATTTATATTAAGTTCTAGTCTCATGCTTTTTTATTTTCTATTTTATAGACATATTAACATAGTGATACATATATGGTTTTTGTTGTTGTTGTTGTTGTTTTTGGCTGTGCTGCAAGGCTTGTGGGATCTCAGTTCCCCAAACCAGGGATTGAACCTGGGCCACAGCAGTGAAAGCCAGGAATCTTAACCACTAAGCCACCAGGGAACCCTCCTGGTTTATTTTTTAATATATGTATTTTGAGGCGCACCCCTCCCACATTTTCTACTGATGCATGATCAAAACTGTTGCCAAGGCTGTCTTGAGACATGTTGTGTTTGAAGGGCCTGTGAATGTCCAAGAGGTAATGTCTAGGCTTGGAGCTAGATAAGGGTGTGGGTTAGGGAGACAGCCTTGGGTGCTGGGGGTGAGAAAGGGAGAGGGGTTTAGATAGTGTGTTTACAGAGACAAGGCAGGGTGGAGGAAGGAGCAAGTGGTTCTTAGCCTGGCTGAATCTGGGGAGCTTTTAAAAAGCATTCACTCCCAGCTCCTTTGATTTAATGGGCCTGGAGTGAAGCCCAGTCATCTTCTTTTAAACTCCCCAAGTGATTCCAATTGCAACCAGAGTTGAGAACCACTGACCTAGATCAGTGTTCTTTAAATTTTCATGCTGTGTATCCCCTAAAAGAATTTTGGAAAACTACATACTTTCATATTTTTAAGTTGACATCTAAATTTTTTTATCATAATTTTAATAGCTGTAAAAATATAATTTCCTGCATGTTGTATATATTTTCTCCAGAACCTCAGGGTTGCAGATTTGGTTTATTTAATTTATGGGAAATGTCTGCCATATAAGCTAATTGGCAAAGCCAGAATTCATCGTCAAGTCAGTCAGCCCAATCAGATTTACTATCTGTCAAAAGAAAATCTGGATTCATTTTTCAATTCAAATAAATGCGTTAATACATAGCCCTGTGACAACCATCTCACTTTCATATTCTAGTTCTAAGCTAAATAGTGCACAGAGCCTTGTCACCAAGCATTTGTCCCTTAGATGGAATAAGATGCTGCCCCTTCAATATTTATAGCCAGTGCTCTCTGTGCTTTGTTGGGGGGATCTCTCCCTCAGAAGTGTGCACTCTCTCATTGCTCCTTTGTTTGGGTCCATAGTGGTCTGCACTTGTCTAAATGATGGACCATGGTCCAACTGAGATTGAGTGAAAGGTAAGCCTTACTTGGAAAGGTAAGTGAAGTGGGAAAGGACAACTGGCTTGATGTTTGACTGCAGAAGCAAATAGATTCATTTTAGAAAAAGAGGGCAGAGAGAAGTTGAGGATCTGGAAGTTAATACCTCTGAAGTTGTTCATGATAGATCCATACATATGGTAACTTGACTTACAATAAAGACACCTATGCAATTCTGGGGATGAACCAATGCTTTTTTCTCTGCATACTCATAAGGGAAAGAAATTTGCTCTGACCCCTTCCTCACACCATACACATTAAATCAACGTAGATCCACTGCGCCACCAGAGAAGTCCCTAAAATGTGCCATTTTAACCATGTTTAAATGTACAATCCAGTGACATTAATTACATACACTATTTTGTGCAACCATCACCACCACTCATCTGCAGAACTTTTTCATCTTCCCAAACTGAAACTCTATTGAACATTAATTCTCCATTACAACCTTCCCCTGTCTCTTAGTAACCTCTAATATTTCTGTCTCTATGGATTTGCCTATTCTAGGTACCTTATGTAAGTGGAATCATATAGTATTTGTCCTTTCATGTCTGGCTTATTTCACTTAGCATAATGTTTTCAGGGTTCATCCATATTGTCACATTTATGAGAACTTCATTCCTTTTTATGGCTGTATAATGTTCCATTGTACCTGTATTTATTTTGAGAGTAATTTCCTAAAGATTCAGAATCATTCAAGCTTTTTCAAGTCACAGTTCGTCTCTCCATTCCCTGTGGTATTACATATTCCTGCACCTAACCATATATTTGAAATAAATAACGGTAGCACAATGATTTTAAAGACAAAGAAGCAGAACCTAAATTAATTTAATTTTATGTGATTATTGGCTTTTTTTTTTCTTTTGGCCAGGCCGAGCAGCTTGTGGGATCTTAGTTCCCCGACCAGGGCTCGAACCCAGGCCCTGTGAATGAAAGTGCCAAGTCTTAACCACTGGACTGCCAGGGAATTCCCTATTGGCGTTTCTGTGTTTAAAATTTAATACAGTAAAATAGTATAAGCTGGTATATGTTTTTTTGTCTCCTTTAAAAAAAGTTAACATACTTAAAAAATATTAATCCTTTTTGGGGGGTTATGGTAATATTTATTTTATTCTTAATTTTTTTACTGGTGTGATGACATATACATGAAGTGCAATAAAATTAAAGTGTCATTTTCTGTGTTGTTTTTCTTGTCATCATTATTAAGATTATCAATTTCATTATTATTGCTAAAAATAATTTTCTTGTATAGAGAACTGGAAGCATTAAAAATATCCATCCCAAGTGTCTAGTATTCTAGGTATGCCACTGGACATACTAAAGAAAAATGAATATGTCCACCAAAAGATATGTATTATACAGAATGTTCATAGCAGCTTTGCTCATAAAAACCTCGAATTGTAAATAACTCAAATGTCCATCACTTAGAGAATGGATAAATAAATTGTGGATTATTCGCACAATGGAATACTACATAGAAATTAAAAAAGAACTAACTACGTATACATGCAACCATACAGATGTCTCTCACAAACATAAACGAAAGAAGCTAGGCACAAAAGACTCCATTTCTATAAAGTTCAAGGACAGGCAAAATTAATGGATGGTGAAAGAAGTTAGGAATAGTGGTTACCTTGGGGAGGGGGTGGCAGTGATTGACTGGGAATGGCAGATACCCAGATGTATATACTTATAAAAATTTATCAAGCTTTACATCTGTGATTAATGCATTTCACTACATGTAAATTATTCTTCAATACAAAAGAAAAAAAATGTTAGCTCCAAAAGTTCAGAGATTTTTGTCTGTTTTGCTCAACTCTATCCTCAGAGATTAGAACAGAGCCTGACACATGGCAGCCCACAGTAAGCACTGAACGAATGAATGAACTTAAGATTGGTCTTATTACACCATCATGTAAGTCTTGCAAGGTTACATTTACTTGTCTATCTCCCCCAGTGGATTTCTGGCCTTGGGGATCAGGGACCTGGTGGAGTGAGGCTGTGCCTGGGATTAGGGTGGTTTGACGATCTGGGTACCTTTTTTCCTCCAATTCCCTTTACGGGAAGGTAGGTTGGGCTCTGAAACTGGAGAGCATTCAGGATGTGCTCTAAGGACTTTGAGATGGACCATCAGTGATAATAGAATAAAGGAAGGAGAGAAATAGAGACATCTGTAGCTACACTGACCCCAACATCCTTCGTATCCTCCCTACCTTAGACCACACTCCGTGGGCCCTGCTCCTTCAGCCCAGGGTCCCTCTTTCCCTGCTGGCCCTGGTGGAAGGTCTCTGCAGGCAGCAGCTGTAGATTCTGCTCCATCCTGCCCCGTCTGATGAAAGCCCCTTCCAACCTTATTCCATCTTTTCTGAATTAGCCTCCATGGTGGACGCTCCTTTCTCGTTGACTCCAGCAGTTTCCCTCCAATCCGTCTCTCTCTCTCTCTCTTTTTTTGAATATAATTTATTGGCAAAAAAATTTTAAATCATACAGCCATGCGTATTTACTTGTTCTCCTTTCTTTAAACAGTTTCAGTGGGTCTCTCTCTTTGCCCTTGTTCCAAACCTCTCATCCTGGTCTCCAGCTCCCATGTCTGAGCTTCCACGGTGACTCATACTGACACTGATCTCTTCAAGGTCTATGTTCGCTTGGAACACCTTTTAAAACTAGGAAAATTTGGAGAGGGTAGTGGCTTTATCCACATGGACTAATCACCCCTGAATGGGTCTTTTATCAAATTATGGTCCAAACATGGCAAGTGGATCAGGACACCCAGGAGGGGTCCTTGGCAGAGGTGAAAGTAGTGAGAAAGATCCCCAAACACATTCCTGCTCTCCCACACTTTTGCTTAAAGTGGTTCCAAGTGCCTAACAATGATGGAGAGACAAACCTAATCACATCTTTCTAGAAGGTCTGGATCTAGAGCTGAGAGACCAGTTTTTAAATCTTTGCTTATAATAATAACACTGGATTAAATGCAGCAGAAAGGATCTGGGCTTAAAATAAGAAAAGAACTGCCAAACTGATGGTGAGAACTTCAGAACCTGGGCATGACCCAGCAGGAGCAGTTGGGCCAGCTCCTTCCGGGAAGTCCTGACCACAAAGACAAGTGCTGATGCAGTTGCATTTATGGAGTGAAACTAAGCCAAGCTCTGTAGTCAGGGCTGCTGCCATTGTAGGGCCAGGTGGGCTGGGTTGCCAGGGAGGCAGTGGCATGAGATGGCCAGGGAGCCTGCCCCGGCCAAAGAGGGTTTCTGGGCAGGGCTGGTTCTGTGGAGCAGGAGGGCCAGTCAGGAACCTGAAGCTACAACAGACTTGCCCATGAGGGTTGAGCTCTTGCCCATTTTCTTTCCTGATCAACTCTTCCTCATTTATCAGGATCCACCACAGGTACCACCTCCTCCAGGAAGCCCTCCCCTAGGACTCTGAGTTCACAGCAGTGAACTCTGGGACTTGGCTACTTCCTTCTACAGACTGTTAGTCTCTTGAGGGAGGACAGAGGGTGATTCATCACTGTGTCCCTTGTGCTTGGTAGGTGCTTGGAGATGTAGAGAAATGAGAGAAGGAAGGAGGAAGGAATGGAGGGAAAGAGAAAAGGAAGGAGGATGAGAGGAAGGGAAGGATAAAGGAACTGAAGAGGGAGAGAGGAAGGAAGAGAGAGGGAGGGAAGAAGGAAGGGAGGAGGGCAGGAGGGAGGGACTCCTGTACCCAGAGCTTACACAGATGCCCAAGCCTCACCCCTGCTTGACGGTCAGTGGTTTATCAACAGCAACACTACCCCAGGCATTGCAGCAGCTGGGACTTGAGCTGCTACATATTTCCTGCCCCATGCAGCCCCAGCCCAGGGAGAGGGGTCAGGCAGGCTGGTGGTTGCTGAGCATCAGAGCTTGGGACTATGCGGGGCTGGGATGGGCACAGGCTGACAAGTGAGCGTGGACGGCTCTGGGGGCCAAGGGAGAGCTTGGGAACAGACAGGACTGGCAAATTCTTATTAGGTCTAGTTCTTGCTCATTTCTATTTGATTCACATAATTTCAGAGCTGTGTTCTTAAAGGGAAATGTGCTTTCATTTAATTTTAATGTTTTCCACAAAATGACAATAGTATTATTGTTCTCCCTGAATATAAAGGAAAGAAAGCTCATGATTACCAATACAAAGGAAAGAATACAAAAATGACCTAAAATCCCAGAGATAACTATTGTCAACATTTTGCTGCATATCATTCTAGAATTTATATATATATATTTATATATTTGTATGTTAAAATATATAAAAGATTTTTTAAAACAAACAAAACTGGAATCACACTGTACATAGTGTTTTGAAACTTCCTTTTTTCCATCCAATAATGCCTATGAACACTTTTCTGTATTAATAAATAAAATTTCACATCATCATAGTGGCTGCAAATATTTTAGTAAATGAAGATACATAATTTATTTATTTAACCTCTTTGAACATTTAGAGTTTTCCCCCCATTTTTTTTTTTCACTGTTAAAAGCAAGTTTTGGGAAAACAGCCCTTGTCATTTGAAAAATAAAACAAACACACAAGTATACTATAAAAGACAGCTGATTTTGAACTACAAGTTTTAGAAATAACTTCTTTGATGATTAGCAGCAGTATCATTCAAATCTGACCTTGTGGGGAAAACAAAGAATTGGGCAGTAGCTGAGATTGAGATAATTGATAGTGAGCTGTGGAAAGGGAGACGTTTCATCCTGAAACAGGACTTTTTTTTTTTTTTGCATCAGTAGACCTCTCCAAATATAGTTGTTTTGAACAAGCTGTTGCCTGTAATCATTCCATCTACCAATCTCTTTTTGTAATTGTACCCTTTCAGGGCACCCCTGGTAAGCGTTAGTTTGTCAACAAACACTAGGGATCCCTCCCTGTTCCAAGCACTGTGCTAGGTTCTGGGGATGGAGCAGTGAGCAAGACCCACCCACATCTCACTCCCTGTCAGGCTTAGTGGCAAGGCCTTCAGTAAAGACAGGCTGGGTCTCTAAGAGTCAGCCTTCTCCCCTCCTTCTGTTGCCCGGAGCAGCAGCTGGGATCAAGGAGTTCCTGGGTGCTGACTCCCTGCTACCCCCTCCCTGGGAATGAGAAAATGCTTCTCCTAAACAGACCAGGATGTTGGAGTCCCCTGCCTCCTCCTTGCAGCTGCTCCAGATAACCTGCCCCTCCTTGGATGCCACTGCACAGTACAAACACCTTCAGGCACAGGATGTTGGTATTGTTATTGAGATCAGGCAAGTTTCAGATTTGTTTCCAGTAGGCTAGAAGAGAGCTTAGAGTTCACCTTTTTCAACTGACCTGGCCCACTGAAGATTGAATCTTCTCTCTGATCTCTACCTTAGGTGGCAAGAAGGACACCTTAGGTGGCAAGAAGCACTTTACCTCTCAAGGTGGCCCAGTTACTCATTAGATACTGCTGTTTAGTAATCTAGTCAATCAAATGGTGCATATTGAGAGCTAGGTACTGAGTGCTTACTATGCGCTAAGAAATAAATCAGTGAATAAACAGACAAAAATCTCTGATCCTGTGACTCTTACCTTCTAATGGCATGGAGTGGGGAGGACAGACATTAAACAAAATAGGTAAATTACAGAAAGCTAGAAGGTAATAAATGCTCTAGCAAAAAAAGTGGGGGGAAGAGTGTGCTAAAATGGATCAGGATGGCAAGGATTGGATGGCAATTTTAAATAATATTAAAACATTAATGTGTTATTAGCTAATAATAACTAATAAATGTTAACTAATGAGTGAGCTTAGTAGCAAGGTCACAGGATACAAGGTCAATATACAAAAATTAAAATTATTTCTATACATTATCAATAAACAATTGAAAATTGAAAAAAAACATTTTAAAGCATTATTTACAGTAGCACCAGAAAACATGAAACACTTAGGTAGAAATCTAACAAAATATGTGCAAGATCTGTATGCTAAAAATTACAAAACACTGATGGAAGAAATCAAAGAAAACCTGAAATATGGAGAGGTACATCATGTTCATGGGTTGGAAGACTCAATAAAATTATCCCCACACTGATCTGTAGATTCAATGTAATTCTAATAAAAATTCCATCAGAATTTCTTGTAGAAATTGACACGCAGATTTTAAAGTTTATTTGGAAAGGCGATGGAACTAGAATATCAGAACAATTTCAAACAATAACAACAAAGTTGGAGAATTCACATTAATTTCATGACTTACTCTGAAGCTATAATAATCAAAACAGTGTAGTACTGGTGAAAAGACAATATAGACCAATTGAACAAAATAGAGTCCAGAAATAGACCAAGACATATACGGTCAATTGAATTTTGACAAAGCCGCAAATGCATTTCAATGAGGAAAGGATAAACTTTTCAACATTGGTACTAGAACAATTGGATATCCATATAAAAATAAAAAACCTCAATCCATACTTCATGTTACTTACAATATTTAACTCAAAATGGATTATAGCCTTAAATGTAAAACCTAAGACTATAAATTTTCTCAAAGAAAATAGGAGGAAATCTTTGTGACTTTGCGTTAGGCAAAGATTTCTTAAATATAATGTTAAAAGCATTACCTGTAAAAAATTTTTTCTTTTTTGCTAAATTGTGCTTCATCAAAATGAAGAACTGATTTTTGAAAGATGCTTTTAAGAGAATGGATAGATAAATGACAGACTTGAAGAAAATATTTGCAAGTTACCTATCTGAAAAGGGACTTGTATCTGAATATAGAAAGAACTCTCAAAACCCAAAATACAATTCCTCAAAAATATTAAAAGTAGAATTACCATATTAACCAGTAATTCCACTTCTGGGTATATACCCCCATAGAAATGACAGCAGGGTCTTGAAAAGGTATTTGTACACCTGTGTACGTAGCAGCATTATTCACAATAGCCAAAAGCTGGAAGCAACCCAAATGTCTGTTGATGGATGAATGGATAAACGAAATGCATATGCATACGATGGAATACTATTCAGCCTTATAAAGAAAGGAAATTCTGACACATACCACAACACAGATGAACGTTGAGGATATTTTGCTCACTGAAATAAACCAGTCACAAAAAGACAAATACTGTACGGTTCCACTTACGCGAGGTACATAGAGTAGTCAAATTCATAGAGACAGCAAGTAGAATGGTGGTTGCCAGAGGCTAGAGAAGAGGGAAATGAGGAGTTCTTGTTTAATGGGTATAGAGTTTCAGTTTTGCAAGATGAAAAAGTTCTGGAGATGGCACAACAATGTGAATGTACTTAACACTACTGAACTATACACTTAAAATGGTTAAGATGGTAAAAAAAATTATTTCTTAAAGCAAAATATAGCAACAGATAAATCTATAAAATGTGCATATTCAGCCCTTAGACACTGAGCAGCCTTAGTAAAGCCCTGGTTTATACAAAAGCCACAAACCAGCTGCCCTTGGAGCAAATCCAGACAATTGATATACTCTGTCTTCCACAGTGCCAACATTTAAAATCAGGAGATTTCTCATACATTTCTTTTTTTTTTTTTAGATTTCTAGCTTCTCTTGAACTATTGGAAGAAGTGGCCCTGCTGACCTCTTATTCTGTATGGTGATAAATTTACATAAGTGCCCACTCAGAGCTCTTCACCTAGTACATTACCTGCCTGGTCACTCACTGTAGGCATCTGAATTTGCCATCCCTGTTTTGATCTTTATCCCCGATGGGCTTGTGATCTGTAGCAGGTATTTGTCATACTTTTTGGCTGACCAGCATTTAAATCTCCTTCCAATGTTTGAGGAAAGTCCTTTCTGATGAGGCATTATAGAAGTGGAAGATTCCAGGTACATTCCAGTTTTCCTGGAAGTTTGAGAGCTGACCTAGTACCACTCATCAGGAGCATCAGCCTCAGACTTGGAATTGGAAGCAAACTAGCAGGGATAGTGCACAGCTCATTTTGGTGATGGGTGGTAGCTGCAGCAGTGACCATATACAGTCTCTAGGGTTGTCATGGCCACAGTTCTTATGGTATGTCCAGTGGTGGTGGCCCAGGAGGTATCTAGGGCCTGTGATGGTCTTCCCTGGATTAGTCCCATAATGTGATTTTGGTCATTGATCCCGTGAAGTCTCTAAGCCTGATTCTCTAATCCCACATGAATTTAAGGAAGGATTTCTTCCTTCTTTCCTTCCTTCCATCCAATTCTGAGATCTACCCACAAACATGTAAATAAATTCCTTTCTTGCCTAACTCAACTGGAGTCAAGGGCACTGGTTGATGTAGTAGCTGGGACTTATTAAAAGAGAAGTCCCTGGGAATTCTCTGGCAGTCCAGTGGTTAGGGTTCAGTGCTTTCACTGCCATGGCCTGGGTTCGATCCCTGGTCAGGGAACGACGAAGTTCCCACAAGCTGCACAGCGTGGCAAAAAAAAAAAAAGAGAGAGAAAGAGAGAGAAGTCCCTGAGAGAAGACCCCATGGACTAGTTCTATTAAACAACATTCCTCCCCACAGCCTGGTTGTTTACCTTTTCTTGGATCCCCTCGCATACAAAATCTGTAGAATAACTATTATTTTCCCCCAGTTCCTTGACATAATTTGAATGGATCTCATTTTCCTAAAAGGAAAAGCATCCTATGAGAACAGAATCCTTCTAAGGGAACAATTCAAATGAAGAAAAAGCCAAACAAGGCCGTCTACTGCAGTGTTACTTCTAATAGTAGAAAACTGGGAGGCAACTAAGTGTCCAACAATGAGTGACTGATTAAATAAATCCAGATGTGTTCTCCAGGTGAAATATTACAAAGACCATGAAAATGGTCTCTGGCAGCAAGGAAATGTTTATGAAACAATGTGAAATGATGTTGTTTTACAAAATATAGAACTATATATTCCTATGCTGAAGACTGGAAACCATAGAAAAATAAAAACAGCCTTGTCAGAGTGGTGGAAGTTTTTCTTTTAAAATTTCCTTTTCAAGTTTTTTCTGACAATAAATTCTTAAAAGGAAAAAAAAGTTTCTTACCACTAGATCTTCCCTGCAGGAAATGCTAAAGGAAAAGTGCTTCAGATGGAAATGAAAGGTCATTAGACACTAACTTGAAATCATATGAAGAAATAAGATCTCTCCTAAAGATAAATACATGGACAATTATAAAAGCTAGAATTATTATAATTTTGGTCTGTAACTCCAGTTTTTGTTTTCTATATGATTTAAGAAACTAGTACATTAAAAATAAATTAAGTCTATGGTTTTAGACACATAATGTATAAAGATGTAGTTTTCTAACATCAATAACTGAAATACAAGAGAAGAGAGTAATGCAGGAAATGAGGGCCAAAAGAGTCAAAAGGCATATAGAAAACAAATAGCAAAATAACAAAAGTATGTCCCTCCTTAGCAGTAATTTCTTTAAATGTAAATGGATTAAACTCTTGAATCAAAGGACAGAGATTGGTAGGATGGCTTAAAAAAAAAACATGATCCAATTATATGTTGTCTACTAGAGACTCACTTTAGATCCAAAAACACAAATAAGTTGAAAGTGAAAGGATGGAAAAAGACACTCCATGCAAACAGTAACCAAAAAAGAGCAGGGGTGGTTATACTAATATCAGACAAAATAGGTTTTAAATCAAAAAAGTTTATAAAAGGCAAAGAAGGAATTATCTATCTGTAAAAGCTTTAATATAGCAAGAAGATATAATAATTATACACATATATGCATCTAATAACAGACCATCAAAATATATGAAGCAATGGAATATTATTTAAGCTTACAAAGGAAGGAAATTCTGACATATGATACAACCTGGGTGAATCTTGAAGATATTATGCTAAGTGAAATAAGCCAGACACAAAAGAACAAATACTGTATCATTTCACTTGTATGAGGTACCTAAAATAGGCAAATTCATAGAAACGGAAAGTAGAATCATGGTTGCCAAGGGCTTGGAGAAGGGAGGAATGAGGGGTTATTGTTTAATGGGTACAGATTTTTAGTTTGGGAGGATGAAATACATTCTGGAGATGGATGGTGGTGATGGTTGCACAACAATGTGAATGTGCTTAATACCACTGAGTTGTACACTTAAAAATGGTTAAAATGGTAAATTTTATGTTATGTATACTTTAATCACAACTAAAAATAAATTTTAAAAATCTAAAAGGAAATTTAGAACCTATGGGAGCGTATACAAGGCACTATTAAGATGAGTATCTGGAGTGGAGGTGGGGAATAAAGTGAGAAGTAGGTGGATAGGGAAAAGTAGTGGGAGGGAGACTTTCACTGCATTCCTTTTAATACTCTTTCAATGAATGTATTGCATATTCAAAACATTAAAAATAGAATTAAAAAAATTTTAAGAGAAAGTTCTTTCTGATGTTGAGCAAAAGTATGTCCGGGCTTCCCTGGTGGCGCGGTGGTTGAGAGTCCGCCTGCTGATGCAGAGGACACGGGTTCGTGCCCCGGTCCGGGAAGATCCCACATGCCGCGGAGCAGCTGGGCCCGTGAGCCATGGCCGCTGAGCCTGCGCGTCCGGAGCATGTGCTCTGCAGCGGGAGAGGCCACGGCAGGGAGAGCCCCACGTACTGCCAAAAAAAAAAAAAAAAAAATAGTATGTCCTACAACCATGTTGAACAAATCAAATCCTCCTCTAAATGACAGCCCTTTAAATCCTTAGGACAGTATTCTGCTCCCTCCGAGCATCTGCTTCAGCTCTCTGTTCCTCCTTCTCCATACTGGGGACATCAATCACTACAGAGGGGTGTCGGAGTCGGTGGGCTCTCTGGTGGACACTTGTGATTTGGGGATCTCCAGCACGTACTCCACACTGTCCTATAGCACCCTACATCTCCTCTGGAGAATCTCCCACTGTGTACAGTCTCTGTGGAGGACAGCCCAACTTCCCAGTATGAAAGCAAAAGGTACCAATAGGTCTCTGTCTACACTGGCCCAAGCAGAGGAAAGCATGTGACTCAACCCATCAACTCGCCTTTCCTGGGCTTTGCTCTTCAGAGGGCTGCAAGGAAGCTGAGTGCCTAGTGGTTGTATTTATTCTAGCAGTGGTGGGCTATAGTAATTAGACTGCATAGTTCTTAGGTTCCTCCTTCATGTGCATACCTGCTGCCCAGGCCTCCAGACCTCCTTGTTTCTGGCCTATTTGCCAATCCTGGCCTTCCAGCCTCCATCAATTCTATGAGCCCTAAAGGTGTCCAAATTATTTTTATTCTTAAGCTAACCAGAGCCAGCTTCTGTAGTTTATGAATGATAACAGCCCTGATTTACATATGAATGGGGGGAATGTGACAGATTGTATTTTCCCAAGATGCTCTCATCAGTCAATTTCTCCCATCCCACACACTGATCGACAATATAACCTTGCCAATCCTTCCATGGAGTGGTGGGGTCTATGGCCCCTCCTCTTGAATCTGGGCAGGCTTCCACAAATAGAGTATGGCAGATGAGATGCTGTGTGACTTCTAAAACTAGGTCATAAGAAGCCAGGCAGTTTTGGCCTGGTCCCCTTGAGATGCTTGCTCTGGCGAGGAAGTCAGTCCCCGTGTAAGAAGTCCAACTATCCTGATGCAGGACAGGCATACGTAGGCAGTCTGGTTGACAGTCCCAGATGGAGCTCCCGGCCAACAGCCAGCTGAGTAAGAGAGTCATCTTGGACATCCAGCCCAGCAGAGCCTTCAGATGATGACAGCTCCATTCAACAATTGCCTGGGAGACCCCCAGCAGGAACCGCCTAGATGAGCCTTCTCACATTTCTGACCCAAAAAATCATGAGAAAAAAAATTGTTTTGAGCTGCTAAGTTTGGAGATCATTTATTATGCAGCAATAGAGACTAGAAACTCTGGCTTGCTTCCTTGTCTCGCCCCAGAGAAAATTCTTTATTCTCAGCAAGGAGAAAGATAACAGGATAAAAGGCCTCCATTTATTGAGTCCTGCCATAAGACAGATCCTTTTCATAAACCACCTCCTATAACCCTCATGATTCTATGAGCTGGGGAAAAGAGGAAATGGGGGTTCTGAGGGGATAAGAAGGGTTAGTTAAGTGTCAGACTGAAGAGCTGGTATTCTTTTTGCTGGAGCAAAGCACCCGAAAGCAAGACTAAAGGAGCAAGTAAGAAGAAAGTTAAGTTTAGCAACATGATGTCATGGGAATAAAGATTACCGAAGCTATGTGGTCATTTTTCAGGGATTCAAGGGCCCGTAAGGCTTCACCCCGTGCACCAGCCAGTGACAGGAGGAACATGTAGTCTATTAGGTGGGGCTAAGGAATGAGAGGTTTCACCTTCCAGTTACAGAAAGTTACAGGGAGTGACCTTCTGTGCCTTCACACTTGTCTGTCCATCACTGCCTTTGGTTCTCAGACAACTCTGTTAAGACCCTTTAGCAGATGGTTAATTTTAAAATGGAAAGAGATGATGCATTAACATTAAGATGGGGGAATGTGAGGCTTATCAATAACTTGGTGAGTTCCTACTATGAGCTGGGCACTTTATGAACATTATCCCTAACCCTACAATATTGACATCTTATCCTCCATGACAGGTGGAGACTCAATTGCAGGTGATTTAGTTGTTTGTCCCAAACATCACACAATAAGGAAGTGCAGGCTAAAGAAGGGTCCCCCTAGGGTGGAGTGCAGGGGAGGAGAAGGTGGCTGACAGGCAGCGAAGCCCTGTTGACACAGAGCCCTGGGCAGAGACACCAGCCTAGGGCCCCTGAGAGCTGTGGGCACAGACAGCAGGACCTGGAGGAAGAGCTAGCAGAATGCAGGGTCCCCAGAGGCCATGGAGTCAAAGATGCTAGAGAAGGGACAATGTCCTCATAAACCTATTGTTGGGCCAGAACCCCCAGGGACCCATGTCTCACATTCATTAACTCCCCAGCTAGAAGAGGCCTGTCTGATCTAACCCCCTCAATTCAGAGATGAGGCAGCTGCAGCCAGAGAGGACTCGCCCAAGGTCCCCCAGCTTGTCAGCAGTAGGGCAGGACAAGAGTCCATATTTCTTACTCCTGGACCAGTGCTCTTTCAGAATCACCTTCCCTTGGTTCTGGAGATCAAAATTGGGCTATAACTAAGGTGACCCTAATTATCATCCAAACCAGAGTGAGAGGGGGCATTATTAATCATTACACCAGGAGAGCAGGTGTAAACAGGACTGCCATGGGCAAATGGGACAAATGATCACTCTACCATGACAGCTGAATACCACCCACTTGCCCCCCAGGAAAGCTTCTTTGTAGCCTTATGGCTGAAGGGACCTGAAAACTCATCATCACATTCCATACCCAGTGAGGGGCCAGAGCACCAAGCAACCTTGAGGGTTTGGCCTTCCCAGGGATTATCAGGGTGCCCCAGAACTGGCTGCTCCATAACTGGCCTCCCTCCCACCTGGAACTGTGTATGCATAAACAGAGGCCCCATTTGTACTGTCCCTTCCTATCAGAGGGCAAGTGCCTGCCAAGGCCAGCAGAGCTCTGGTTTCGGGTGCTTCCCTCTGGGTGTTGCCCACTGAACCAAAGCCCTTCTCACCGCGGAGCTGTGAACATGGGGCCATCTGGTGGGGCCCAGGGCAGTGGAGAAAGGGTCTCTCCTGGCCTGGTAGCCAGGTCACAGTAGAAACTTTAGGATTGAGGAACGCACCTGAGTGTCTCCAGCTAGCTGTGCTGTTTCCTTCCCTCTTTCTTACACCTCTGCCTTCTCTCTGATAGTCACAAGCTTCTCAAAGTTTATTGGGCACACGTATGTCTTGTTAAAATGCAGATTCTGGGTGAGTGGTGGTGGGATGAATTGGGAGATTGGGATTGACATATATACACTAATATGTATAAAATAGATAACTAATAAGAACTTGCTGTATTAATAAAATTCAAAAAATAAAAATAAAAAGGGTAATCATAAGCAAAAAAAAATGCAGATTCTGATTTAACAGGCCTGGAACAGAGCCTGAGTTACTGTTTCGCTAACAAATCCCAGGTGATGCCAATGTTGCTGGTCCAGGAACCACTTGGATTAGCAAGGTCATAGATGTCGTCCTTTCCAGTTCTTTCCCTGCATTCATGTGGCTACTCCTTCTTTAGATATCAGTGCAAATGACCCTCTTCAGAAAGGCCTGCCCTGACTACCACCTAAAATGAGGGCCTTCCTATAATCCTCTCACAGCATCTTGCTCTCTTCCTTCAGAGCAGTAATCAAAATTTGTCATTTGTTTATGTGTTTACTACAGATTGTGGAAGATTGTTACAGTCTGTCCCCAATTGATCATGTCTCTCCATACTCACGTTCTTGGGAAGCCTCTCATCATAATGATTCCAGGGCATGGCCATGTGATTCGCTTAGGCCAATGGCACATTAACATGATGATGCAATCACAGACTTGAAAAGCACATGTGCATTGGGCTTGCCTTCTTCAAACACTGCTGTCAAGTGAAGAAGCCCAGGCTAGCCTGCTGGAGTACCCTGGCCCAGCCAACCACTACTGCCAGACCTTGGAGTAAGGCCACCCTAGATCAACCAGCCCCAGCTGCCCCACAAGCTGACTGAAGCCACAGGAGTGAGTCCAGAAGAATCATTCAGCTGAGCCCAGCCCACACTGCTGACACACACAGTGGTGAGCAAATAAAAGGGTTGTTGATTTTAAGTCACTGAGTTTGGGAGTGGTTTGTTACACAGCATTAGATAACTGATAACTCATTTAGTGTCTCCATTAGGGCTTGGACTAGGTCTGTTTTGTTTGGTACCTTATTCCCACTGCTTTGATTCATGAATGAATGAACTAACCAGGATCTGTCTGATTCTAAAGCCCATGAGTTTCTGCTCCACCACTTTGCTCCCAGACATGGTGCTTATCTTGGGACTAGTGGGGTCAAGGATAGAACATGTAATCTAGCCTAGGCCAATCAATGCTTTCTAGTTCACAGTGATTGATTAAGGGATGTATCCGTGACCTAAGCTAATGCAATCAGACTGAGACTCAGGACGTTTACTGAGGATGCTGGGGAAAACAGCTTCTCTACCCCAGTCAATATAAAGGAGAAAATATAGTCAGGGATGATTTTCAAAATCAGAACAAGCCAGTGCAGGAAGTAAGGATTTAAAGGCTCCTGGCTATGCTGGGCTTTAACACTTTAGTTGCATTTTAGGGAGGTCCAGGGTGGCTAGGTGTATTACTCAGGGTTCTCCAGAGGAAAAGAACCAATAGAATACATGAATATAGGAAGAGATTTATTACGAGGAATTGGCTCACATGATTATGGAGGTGGAGAAGTCCCATGATCTACCATCTGCAAGCTGGAAAGCCGGAGGTGTAATTCTAGTCTGAGTCCTAAGTACTGAGAATGAGAGAGCCAATACAGTAAATCCCCTACATACGAACCTTCAAGTTGCGAACTTTCAAAGATGCGAACATGTGTTCGCATGTCCAATCACGTAAGTTAGTTCATATGTCTCTGACATTATCTGTAAAAGTCAGGTACCTAGGCTAACTTTGTTGGATTTATGAACAAATTGGACTTACGAACACGCTCTTGGGATGGAAGTCGTTCATATGTAGGGGACTTACTGTAGTATAAATTCCAGTCCAAGAGCAGGAGAAAACTGATGTCCCAGCTCAAGCAGGCAAGTAGGAAGCAAAAGGGGTGAATTCCTCCTTCCGCCTTCTTTTTGCTCTATTTAGGCCTTCAGTGGATTGGATGACATCCCACCTCCATTGGGTCCACCATTTAAATGCTAATCTCACCTGGAAACACCCATAAATAATGTTTAACCTGGGCACCCCTTGGTCCAGTTAAGTTGAACATAAAATTAACCATCATTGGGCTTCCCTGGTGGCGCAGTGGTTGAGAGTCTGCCTGCCGATGTAGAGGACATGGGTTCGTGCCCCAGTCTGGGAAGATCCCACATGCCGCGGAGCGGCTAGGCCCATGAGCCATGGCTGCTGAGCCTGTGTGTCTGGAACCTGTGCTCCGCAACAGGAGAGACCACAACAGTGAGAGGCCCGCATATTGCAAAAAAAAAAAAAAAAATTAACCATCACATTAGGGGTTACTCAGATAGCTTGGGATGGTGGCTATTTACCAATGAGCATAGAAATTTTCCAACATTATAACTATTTGTATCAATGTAACAGCACACTGTTACTCTCAGTGCTGTCAGTTCTGAGAGCTGTTTGATCTGTCTGAGCATGGAGCCAACACCCAGGAAGTGCTCCTGAGAAATGTAGAGAAAGAAACCAGGCCTGTTCAGAGCACTTAAGTCCTAGGTAAACCCTTGTCTGATGCTAAAACTACTGCTGATCTTTTTGGTCCCAGGAACACAGAACGTCATTTTGTTTTAGCCAGTAGGGCTGGAGTTTCTGTTGCTTGCAACTGTCCGGATCCTAACTGATAGACCTTTTTTCTGGTAATAAACTCTCTTTGAAGGTCAACCAGATGATCCAATCCAGATATTTTAAAATTAACCCAAGTGTAAGCCAGACCAACAGGGGATGAATACCACTTCCTGCAGAGTCACCTTTACTCTGCTGTGCTTCGCGAAAAAAATGCTATGCAAAACTCGGCACCAAGTCTATTGCAAAGCTGGTATTGAAGGGGTGGCTCCCTACTTTACACAGGGTCATTCTGGTCTTTTAACTGTGCCTCTCTTAAGCTGTGGATTCATTTTTTACCACATAGATACTATGAAGTATGTAACTAACTAGTTGTCCCTTTTCCCTTGCCTGCCAGGAAACCCAATACACAAGTACTTGTAGCAAAAGTATAGAATTCCATAGTGGATTTTTTTGTTTGCTTGTTTGTTTTTAATCGTAGCCTTGTTCCTCGTTTAATTTTATGTTCTTATCCTTGTTTTCCCCATCAAGGGGAAAACTTTACTTTTTATTTATATAATCTTGCTGCATTTCATGTATCCCTATGTGGAAATAGGAATTATATATCTAAAAAAAATCACTTTGATTTAGGTTTGATTAAGATGAAAAGACACTACAGGGAAGAGTACTGTTATATCAATTACTTTGAAGTTTAGTAAAGGAAAGTGAAAGGGGATGGAAGAATATTTAAATTCCAGGGATCTCTAGAGCAAAAGGAATCAAGACACCAGAGAGGTGGGAAAAAGCTCCTATTTACATTTTAACCTCTGTCTCATTTACTCCTGAGCAAACTAATACAGAGTTCCTCTTGAGATGGTTATTTAGTGTTAAGTACAGAGTCTCCACACTGGGGAAGCCCTGGAAACAATGTATTATTCATTTAATATATAAAATATTTGTTGAAGGAACTGGAATTTGCTAACTTAGGCTATAAATGAACTAACTACAGGCCCTTCTGTTAGAAAAATCTCAGACCCCTGGGTGTATCTCCTGCTTTTACTGGCTGTGAAAGTTAAAAAAAAAAAAAAAAAGTGGCTCTAGCAGATTCAAACTCAAACACAACATAGAGCTTGGGTTCTCCAATAATCTTAAACTGATTTAAGACCTTTCTGACCTAATACAAATAAGTAAAAAACAAACTAAAATTAATTAAATAAGCACTATCCTCAGTTGTCATAGAACATGTTGAACAGTAGAGGGAAATGGGCACTAAAATCATGAAAGGGGAATCCATGAAGTGCTCTAGAAGGAAGTGTTTTCTGGGGGTTGGACAGGACCTGACAGCAAGGGAAGTGAAGAGAAGGGAAAGGAAAAGGGAATCAGGGAGGATGAGGTTAGAATGTCAGAATCAGGACAGGGAACGGGAACACTCCAGGTGCTAAGTCCAAAACGCAGCAGTCTGCAGGGAGGTGAACCTTCCAAGTGCCACTTGTACAGAGTGATGCCTTTGAAGTAACAGCTAATATGGCCTCTGTTTTCATGTAGGGCCCATCTGAAGCATCCCTGGTATTTGAAGAAAAAGATCTCATAATCCCCTATCTTGCATGTGACTTAAATTGGCTGAGCCTCCTTGCTCCCACCTTAAGATGGGTCTCAATGTGTCACATCCAAAGGAAACACCAATCTTACTTTGAATGTCTTGTTTATGCATTTCCTGGGTTTGGGGTAGGGGACACAAAGGAGAAATCATCTCTACCAATGTCAGCCAAAATCCTCTTACCCATTTCTACTCCTAGACATCCACTTCTAAAGGCAGCTTCGACTCCTCTGGTTAAGAAAAAACTTTTTTTGAAATTGCAAAACTGGTTCTTTTTTGCATGTGCAATTAGAGAAAGCTAGCTTGTTAAAATACATTTTTTTTTCCCCAGAATTCTGACCCTAAGGAGCAAGTCCTACTAGGAGAAGCTGATATTCTCTCCCTGTGCCTTGAGACTCGGGCTCTCAGGAACACTTATCTAGACCGCCTCTGATTCCTGAAACTGAGGGGAAAAAAACAGGGAACGAAGCCTTTTACAATTTTTCTTATTCCAACTGTTATTTATAAATGAGTGAGTTTTATATTGTGACATCTGATTCATGACTAAGTTTAGAAAATGAAGCTAGATCTCTCGTTGTGTCTGTCTGGATATGTATATGTGTCTCAGTATGTGTCTTTGGATAATATTTCTGAGGTTAATTTGTAAATTATATGGAATTCCTAAAGATCTGATATGTCCTGGTAAAATGTTATCAGTGATAATTCTAATTATTATCTTAAAGTGTTGTATGTCACAACAGTAACCAAGTTACTTTGTCAATTGCATTGTAATCAGATTTTAAATGTGCCTTCTTAAGTCTTTTGTCATTATAGACACTTACAGTTTCACCCTAATACCTTTGCAAAAATGCTTCCTCTTCAATAAGACTTATAGAAAGGACTTTTGGATTAATACAAGTTTCTGACTTTCAGACCATAATGCCGAACTGGGTAAGAAATGGAAGAATCCTAATGAAAAACCTGATGGCTTCATAAAGCTGTTAACAAAAAGGATTAGTTACATAGGACTGAGTGAACTGACAAATGTGGTTATAATTTTTATGGTTTCTATCTGAAAAATTTACTGGTTTAAATCTGTGTTTTCCAGGTGTAAGGAAAATCTTCTCCTCAAACTAATTATGGCTTACAGTAATTTGGTAAATTACTTATGCAACCAGAATTGAAACATTTATATTTTCTCTCTCTCTGCTCCCTCCCGAGATTGGAAACTCTTAGGTTCCCAGCAGCTTTAGCAGATAAGTTAGGCTGGCTACCTCACTAACAGGGCCCCTGCACTGGACTGGCCTATAGAGAGGACTGCTGACCTCAAACTCACCTTAAAACAACATTCAAACAGGGGAGAAACTACACTTGCACTAGGAAGAGAAGACGACATCAGAAGTAGACAGCCCAAGATCCTGGACCTGACTTGTATGATCATTTATAATGTTTTCTTGACTTCTTAGACCTCTGCATATGAATCAAATGTTTTCCTTTCATGGGTATGATCCTATGCTAGTTTTAAAAATCAGTCCAATTGTTGGGTTTGTGGCCAATTACCTGTGCCTAGTACTTCTGAGTTTCCTTGCTAGATTTCTCCATTCCAAGGCTCTAATTGGTTGGTCCTTAGGAAATTTTTGACAGTGTGGCCACAATATTCTTTAGACTTTATGGAGAAAAAATTAAGTCATGTTCAGACCACTATTGATATTGCTAGATGGGATCCCCTCACCTAACCAATTAATAATACCCGTTCTGACCTTGGCCATAAATATGAATTTTCCTCTATTACTCAAGCTCAATCAGAGCAACAAGCAAAATTTCAGCCAAGGAATAAAACCTCCCACAATTATGGGATGGATTTATGTAGTTAACACTAGGCTATGGTAATTTAAGTTTAAAGGCTCCTCTATGTTGGGGATAATTAAATCATACTAAGGATAGTCAGTCTAGTAACACTAGGAAACTGGGCTGGGTACCTTATGGACAGTGCCAATATATAATTTCCCTGAAAGATAAGGATTGATAAGATAAAGATAAGTCAGATGACCTGGGATATATTGGGCCACACCTAATGGAAGTTCTTGGCTTAATTCTTACTTATGAACTTACTAATACTGCTAGCTATATATTTTTTTTATATTGCCTGTTTTACAAAATTGTTGTTTCTTACATTACCAAATGTGTGACTGAGCCTCTGATAAAATGATGATATATAGTTCCATATGAGATCAATAATTGTAAGAGTGTAACTCTAGATATGGGAAGAAGCAACAAGAGGGAATATTTTCCTGGACCATAAGAGATTAGTAAGACAGGTGGTCCAGAGAATTTCTGCTGCTTGTAAGGCCTAGTCCAATAATGGTACATTGAGTAGCCTATCAGCAAAATCTTCGCCAGACCTGGGAATGAGCATTCCTGGCACCATGGGACAAAATGGTCACGAAATGCCTCCCAAACCATGGTTAAATTTGTAACCACGAGGAGGCCCTGTCATCTACAAATTGGCACTTGCCATTGGCACTTGCCATGTGCCTCTACAAAGATTAAATCAGGAGCCGCTGCAGCTGCTGACCTTCAACACCCCCTGAAAGGAGTTTAGGGTGGAGATCAGGAATGAGGCACTCTGTGCTCTGGGAAAAACTGGCAGAACAAGCCTTCAGATAGTTAGATCTTTTCAGGAGAAGATTTTATGAGCCCAAACTCTTGTCTCTTCTCATACCCAGAGAAACACTAACATCATTAACAGTGACATCTGCTTTGGCTATTAAGGAGAGAATTACAATTAAAAGTCAAAATGGAGTAGCTGTGGTTCAGACATCCAAGGAAATAACTAGGTGACACTATGGGTGTGATTTTAGACAAGTTCTTGTATTGCCAAGAACTTGAGTTTTCTGAGCTGTGTCAGACTTGGGATGTCACCAGCTATTCTCAAAACAATGTCTGCTGGCAGCTGATAACTGCAACCTTATTTTTTAAAGGTCTTCTCTTGTAACTATTACTCCTCCAACTACTTCTAACTGGGTTTGTTACACCTACATCACGGCCATGCCCAGAAATTCTGATTTAATTGGTCTGGAGTACGGCTCAGGCATCCCATTTTCAAAAGCTCCATCCCTGGGACTTCCCTGGTGGTCCAGTGGTTGAGAATCCACCTTCCGATAGGGACGGTAGCCTTGCCCGGTTACTGCAGCACTAGGGTGTCAGTTGGTCCCACCCAGAACACTTCAGTTCTGCCCTGCAAGGATATATTTAATAACTGATTGGTGTGTCCCTTTAATACAAGAAAATGGAAACTGAACAACCAGAGGAAACCCTTCCCAACACCGAAACCAGTGGCGGATTTGATAAACGCCCTGCTAAAGATACGAAGAGGAACAAGTTTTTAAAAGATCTAGAAACACTGATGAGATGGTTGAATTACTCATTCTGCTGCAGAGCAAGAATGCTGGGGCAGTGATTGGAAAAGGAAGCAAGAATATTAAGGCTCTCCGTACAGACTACAATGCCAGTGTTTCAGCCCCAGACAGCAGTGGCCCCGAGCGCATACTGAACAGTGCTAATATTGAAACAATTGGAGAAATTCTGAAGAAAATCATCCCTACCTTGGAAGAGGGCCTGCAGTTGCCATCACCAACTGCAACCAGCCAGCTCCCGCTCGAATCTGATGCTGTGGAATGCTTAAATTACCAACACTGTAAAGGAAGCGACTTTGACTGTGAGTTGAGACTGTTGATTCATCAGAGTCTGGCTGGAGGAATTATTGGCGTCAAAGGTGCTAAAATCAAAGAACTTCGAGAGACCACTCAGACAACAATCAAGCTTTTCCAGGAACGTTGTCCTCAACCCACTGACAGATTCGTTCTTATTGGAGGAAAACCTGATAGGGTTGTAGAGTGCATAAAGATCATCCTTGATCTTATATCAGAGTCTCCCATCAAAGGACATGCTCAGCCTTATGATCCCAAATTTTACGACGAAATCTATGATTATGGTGGTTTTACAATGATGGTCGATGACCGCTGTGGACGTCCCATGGGATTTCCCATGCGGGGAAGAGGTGGTTTTGACAGAATGCCTCCTGGTCGGCCTGGGCGTCCCATGCCTCCATCCAGAAGAGATTGTGATGATAGGAGCCTGTCCAGGACCTCCTCCACCTCCTCCTGGACGAGGGGGTCTGGGTGGTGGCAGAGCTCGGAATCTTCCTCTTCCTCCACCACCACCACCTAGAGGAGGAGATCTAATGGCCTATGACAGAAGAGGGAGACCTGGAGACCGTTATGATGGCATGGTTGGTTTCAGTGCTGATGAAACCTGGGACTCTGCAATAGATGCATGGAGCCCATCAGAGTGGCAGATGGCTTATGAACCACAGGGTAGCTCTGGATGTGATTATTCCTATGCTGGAGGTCGTGGCTCATATGGTGATCTTGGCAGACCTATTATTACTACACAAGTAACTATTCCCAAAGATTTGGCTGGATCGATTATTGGCAAAGGTGGTCAGCAGATGAAACAAATCCGTCATGAGTCAGGAGCTTCAATCAAAATTGATGAGCCTTTAGAAGGGTCCGAAGATCAGGTCATTACCGTTACAGGAACACAGGACCAGATACGGAATGCACAGTATTTGCTGCAGAACAGTGTGAAGCAGTATTCTGGAAAATTTTTCTAAGACTAATGAAGAACTGAAGGAGTCCTGCATCTTTTTTTTTTTTTAAATCTGCTTCCGTTTAAAAAGCCAACATTCCTCTACCTTGTAGGTGTTCTGAATTTGAGGTGTAGTGAAATCTTTGCTGTTCACCAGATGAAATGTTTTAGTTCCTTACAAACAGGGTTGGGAGTTGGGGGAGGGTATGCAAAAACTAACACTGAAATTTTGAAACAGCGGCAGAGTGAATTTTAATTTTTGTTCATTGTTGGTGGTTTAAAAAAAGTCCCCCCGTCTAATTATTGTGAACACTTTGCTTTGTGGTCGCTGTAACATCTGGAGGGGTGGGACAGGGAGGAAAAGTAACAATAGTCCATATGTCCCTGGCATCTATTCAGAGCGGTGTGCAGAATGTGATGCTTTTTTGTAAGAAATGTTTTATGATTTTTTAAATAAAGTTAGTGAACCTAAAAAAAAAAAAAAAAGAATCTGCCTTCCACTGCAGGGGACACGGGTTTGATCCCTGGTTGAGAGACTAAGATCCTACATGCTGGGGCAACTAAGCCCATGTGCCACAACTAGAGAGAAGCCTGCGTGCCACAATAAAGATCCCACGTGCTGCAACTAAGACCCGACGCAGCCAAATAAATAAATAAATATTTAAAAAAAAACCAAAACAAAAAAAACTCCATCTCTGATTCTAGTGTACTTCCAAATTGTACCCTGGAATTCCCTCCCCCTTCCTGCTTCAGCCTGAGAGTTCCTCCTCTCTCCCCTAGGTATTAGTTTCACCTTGGTTTTCTCTTCCCTCTCTGGGCTGAAAAGTCAGTGAGACTTCTTCCTGAAATAGCAGGAGACAGGTTTGCTCGTATTTCTAGTTAAAGACAAAAAAATTATATGTATATATACCTGTCACATATCCAACGTTGCAGGGCATGGGATAGATTTAGTCATACACCTCTAGAAGAAAAGGATCTTGGAGAGCATCTGGTCCAGCCACACTCTCTAGTTGAGGAAACTGAGGCCCAGAAAGAGGATGTGACTAGTCCAAGGTCACACAACGAATGAGGCACAGACCCAGAGACAAAACCCTAGTCTTCTGGTTCCAAGCCATGGTCCTTCCCTTCCCCGCCCCACCTTCACTCTGACTCTGTTCCCTGGGGTGGAAAGTAGAAGACTCCAGGGAAGGATCTGGCTCTTTAAAACCATCTTCCATTTCCAGGCAGAAGGGGGCCTGTTCAGTGAGCAAGAGCCAAACCCCCTGGAGGTGACCTTGGGGGAGGGGAGGGTGCTCTCCAGAGAGATTCTGATGGCTCAAGATAAAGGAGATCTGCAGGGGGAGGGGAGCCAGTCAGCTGAGACTATCACGTGGAAAGCAGAAAGCAGTGAGGCCTGCTTCTAACCACCTACTCACCACCCTGGGTAGGAGGCGGGTGGGGAGAGAAGGGGGGGGTGGGAGGGAGAGCTGGTGGGGAGGGGAGGAAGAGGCACGGTGCCAGGACTTGCTGATAAAGAGCCCCCTCCCTACTGCAGAGGCCCTGGGCTGACAGAGGCCTGGAATCTGGGTGAGGGTGAGCTAGGTCGGTGCCCCTCTTCACCCACCCCTAACACCTGCAGATCCTTCCCTCCCCTAAAGGGGTGAGTTGAGGGAGGAGATGTGGGCAGGAGGGAACTCGGCCTGGCTGCCAAGCGGCGAGGTTGGGATAGGGCAGCAGTGCGGTGTCCCGAAAATCACACACAGCATTTGGAATCACGCAGGCGCAGATTCAAATCCCAAATCTGCCACTTCTTTCAACCGCGTGACCCGGAGCAAGTCTCTGAGCTAGGTTCCCTCATAAAATGGGGATAACAATGCCTGGTCCTTGAGAGGATTCTGATACCGTACACGTTCATGTACGGTACAGGTGGGGCTCAGAAAATGGAAGGCAGTAGGAGGAAGGGTGGCAGCTGCCTAGGTTCAAATCCCAGCTCCACCCCTTTTCACCTGGCACAGGACTGCCTGGTGCCTATTTCCTCTAATAGAAAGTGGGATGGCTGTAGCATCTACCTGATAGGAGTAAGTGAATTCATAGGCAGATGTGAAAGGCTGAGGACTCGGGGGCCTGGCTCAGTGGGTGCTCCAAAGTGTCAGCTTAATTTTGCCACTGCTGTTGCTCTGTGGTGGGCACAGCCAGCCTGTTGTGCCCCTCAGAGACTCTGGACAAGTGCTAGGCCTAGGAGGTTTTCCTATCAATAGAAACATTTATATCACCTGGGAAAAAGATGTTTGGCCTCAAAATATGAAAGGAAAAGTGCAAAACCAAAAACTAGTGAATGCCTTGTGAAGTGTCTACAAAACACTGTTATTTTAACTTCCTTAACTGTCTTTGCAAACATTTAATAACATTTGAAATCCATTTATACGTTAGATGTTTTCATTCTACAAGAATCTAAGTGATGACGACTAAGAATCAGAACCAATCAGAATGTAAGTAACTTGTAACCAGATAACTTCAAATGCAAAATTGTAAAAATTATTTTCGTAAATCACTGTGATAGAGCTGAAAATGCAAACATTTTCAATCTGTTTCAGAAATATATATAAAGTTTAAGGAAATCAGTAGGAACAATACACTCAAAATTCAGGATGGTAGTTTCCTCTGTAGGGAGGGGAGGGTAGCAGAGAGAGGTACACAGGATATTTCAACTATCCTGGGAACATTTTATTGCTTAAGCTGGTGGTGAGTACCACAGGTTTTTATTATATTATTCTTTATTTTATTTATGAAAAATGTAATAAAATTTTACAATATATTTTTGTAGCAGAAAGAAGAGAAAGAAATGTCCCCACATCATTTCAAATGATTTTAGGGCAACTTATATTTAATGTGAAATGTGGAGGCATTTTAATATGCTGTACATAATGTAAGGCAGGGCTAGCAAAAGTGCAAGGCCCTGCCTCTACCAATGGTCCTCCAGGCCCCAGACCTCTTACCTGGGAATCAGGTGCTCACTGTGGACCCTGAAGAACCCAGCAGGGATTCAGTTTCTTTATTAAGCATATATCTGTCTATGAAGTACAGATAAGTATATTTCTCCCTATGTACTAATTAGGGAGGTCAGATACATGGAGTTGTGAGAAAGCCAGAGAGTTGCAGAAAAGTAGGAATCACGTGTAGGACTGGAGGTCTGAGCAGGCCTGGTGGTCCCCCCTACAAGCAGGTCTAAAGTGGATCCATCTGTGTGTGACAAGGTGCTGGCTCAGCCAAATGGCCTGAGAGGACAGCCTCCTTCACTTCTAGGGAGAGGGAGTGTCTGCCTGACCCCTGACAGTTATAGAGAGATGCTGATAGGCATGTAGAGTAAAGAGCAAACTGTGAGACTTCGAGGCCAGGCCTTGATGGACAGGGAGTCAGAGAGGGGAGGAATGCAGAGTGGGGAAGGGACTCAGTGTTGAAAGAGGGAGAGAAGGGGGTTGTTTATTATCTGCGGTGTAAGCTGGACTCCACATAGGGTCACCAGGCCCCACCCGGAACCCCGCTTGTTGGAGCTCCCAGGAAAAGGAAAAGATCTTAAATAAGAATCTGGGAAAGATGCCAACTGTCCTCTGGGTCATTCCTCTGGGATGGATTTGATTTGGGGCCTTGTTTGCCTTGAGATTAGGAGCCAGGGTCCAAGGAAGAGGTTAGCCAGCACCTGATCCACTTTGGTTATCCTGGATGTGAAAAAGCAAGGTACATTGGTCTCTGTTCCAGCTCCTGACACAGGGCAACCTGAGTGTAAAACAAACAAACAAACAAAAAACACCCTTGTAAAAAAGTGATAAGAGCATTAGGAGCATCTTTTGGTCTAATATTTGGTCCTTGACCTGGTCCCTGACACAGGGCTCCTAAATCCCTTGGAATTTTCTAGGTGATAGGAATGTCTTTTGTTCTAGTGAGGTGAATCTGGGTGGGCTGTTGATGGGGGCTGGTCACCAGAGAGATCAAGCCATGATTAGAAGCTTGGAATTTTCAGCCATGCTCCGCATTCTCTAGAGAGGGGAGAGGGGCTGGAAAGGGAGTCAATAATTAATCATGCCCATGTGAGGAAGCGTCCATAGAATCCCAGTAGTGTGGGGTTTAGGGAGCTTGTAGGTTGGTAAACACATCCATGTACTGGGAGGCTGACATTCTCCAGCTCCACAGGGAGGGAAAATCCTGTGCTCCAGAGAACTCTACTTAATGCTCTGTAGTGACCTAAATGGGAAGGAAATCCAAAAAAGAGTGGATATATGTATACATACAGCTGATTCACTTTGCTATACAGCAGAAATTAACACAACATTGTAAAGCAACTATACTCCAATAAAAATTAAAACAACAACAACAACACAAAAAACCCAAAGAAAATCCTGTGCTCAGGACCCTTCCAGGCCTCGCCCTGTGTATCTCTTCATCTGGCTGTTTATTTGCATCCTTCATCATAGCCTTTAATAAACTGGGAAACGTAAGTGTTTCCCTGAGTTCTGTGAGCTGCTCTAGCAAGTCATCAGATCCAAGGGGGAGGAGGTTGTGGGAACTTTTGATTTGTAGCCAAGTTGGACAGAAGTTGTGCATAACTTGGGCACCTACTATGTGCCATTGGCATCTGAAGTGGGGGGCCAGTCTCATGGGACTGAGCCCTTAACCTATGGGATCTGACACTCTCTCCAGGTAGATAGTGTCAGAACTGAGTTAAATTGTAGGACACCCAGCTGGTGTCACAGAGAATTGCTTATTGGGGGAAAAAACCCACACAACTGGTGTCAGAAGTATTCTGAGTGTGGTAGTGGTGTGAAAGGAAAGGAGGAACACAGGAGGTGGACTGAGGTTTTCTCTATTTAAAAGGTTTCCCACGAAACTCTTGTAATCAACCAGCAATGGGAAAGAGGGCTAGTGGTGCAGGCTCAAGGCTGGACTCTGGTGCAGGCTGAAGGCTGGACTCCAGTGCAGCCTCAAATGGGGCAGGAAGCCCAGAGCCTTGGCTAATGACAGGCCACCAGTAAATTAAACCCTGTGGGAATTGTCTTGATTCATGGCACATACAGTCCCTGTCGTCAAGGGTCTAAAGGCCACTGGAGAGAGAAGGTCAGCAAATAGACAACAAAGAATGTAAATACACCGATTACCTTAATTTACTGAAAAGCTATAGGAAACATCATTCTTAGTGGGGAAAATAGGAAGCATCCTTTTTAAAATCCAGATGAGGACAAGGCCCTCTATCATCCTTTCTATTTAGCATTATTCCAGAGGTCACAGTCAGGTCATAAAACGAATGGAAGGATAAGGATTGGAGAGGAGGAAATAAAACTATCCTTGCAAATTATGCAATTGTCTGCATGGAAAGCCAAAAGATGAATCTACAAACAAGTTGTTAGAAATAATAAGAGAATTTAGCAAGATGGCTGACTACAAGATCAATAATAAATACATTGTACATTATAATAATAATGGCTAACTTTTATTGAATTAACTATTTCCGGGTGCCACATGCTTTATATTTACTCTGCGCTAAGTGCTTTCTATGGACTGGCTTGAGTCCTTAGAACAACCCTCACTTTAAGAATGAAGAAACTGAGGGTCAGAGAGGTCAAGTGAATTTATCATAGCAACACAGCTGTTGTGGGGTGGAGGCTGGACCGACTCTTGAACTCTCCCTTAACCACGACCACTACCCTACATACTCAAGTGTGCAAATCTCTGACGTCCAGGGTGGGACTCAAGATCTAGGGCCCTTCTCCCATTCTCCATACATCATGAAAATTTTCACGTGTGAACAGAGAGAAAGAGAGAGAGGAGGAAAGCCCCAGTAAGAACTGAAATTGAATTCCCCTCCAGCCTATTGGAGTCAGACTTAAGCTGATTTAAAGAAAATAAGGAAGTGTGGTGTTTCTTGCACACCTGTGTTGTAGCTCAAAGTCTCGCATGCAATTCACCTCTTACCTTATTTAATTCTCAAAAGATCTGTGCCTCCATTTTACCAATGAGGAAAGTGAAGCTCCTAGAAATTCAGAGACTTTTTCAAATTCACAGAGCTGGGAAGTGGCACAGCCAGCATTCAATCCTGAGCATGCCCTCCTAACCTCACGGCTCTCTAGACTTTTCCAAGGAACTAGAGGGAAAGGCAGGCAGGTTCACAGCATCCCTAAAGCATGTGAGACATGAGTGTGGGGAAGACAGGCTGGGAAGGGAGCAGTTAGTTAAGGAGGGGCAGAGACAGCTTCCTGGAAAAGGTGGCCTTCAAGCTGAGTTTTCAGCAAGGAGCAGGAATGAGTCAGGGAAAAAGGATGGGGAAGAAAGGTACAAAGTCCCAGAGAAGAGAGTAAAACGGCAGATTCTGTCAACAGCTAAGAGTTCAGATAAGAGAAGAACTGACTGAGGATGAGCCTTTTATAGTCACCAGTAACCACTGACACAACCAACCAGTAAGACCCCTTGGAGGGACTTCCCTGGTGGTTTAGTGGTTAAGACTCCATGCTCCCAATGCTGGGGGCATGAGTTCAATCCCTGGGCAGCAAGATCCTGCATGCTGCATGGCGAGGCCAAAAAAAAAGACCCCTTGGAGAGCAGCAGCACAGTGCGGACCTTGCCCGGCATTGCCCCTCTAGGCAGTGCAAGTGGATGGCGGGAGCTTGGCCTGGTGTCAGCTCTCAGCAGTCCCAATTCTTCAGGTTCCCCTCCCATCCCTTCAATTCTCAGGGCTGCCTGGCCCTGGCTCTCTCCTGAAGAGAAAAAGTTTGCTAACCCCTGATTTAAACCATTTACTGTTGAAAAAATTTGTTTTGAATTATGGAAAATTTCAAACATTAAATATAAAGGAAAGAATTGTATAATAACCACCTATATTCTTGTGACCTAAATTCAATCATTTTAACATCTTGTCATACTTGTTTCATTTATATGTGTTTGTTGAACTATCTTAAAATAAATAACAGACATCATGATACTTCAATATTAAATACTTCAGCATGTATCTCTTTTTTAAAAAAGCATTCTCCTAAATAACTCAATATCATTATCACACCCACGAAAAATAACAATAATCCCTTAATCCTGGCTAATACCGAGTGCATTAAAATTTCTCCAATTGACTCTAAAATACTTTTTTTTTTTTTTTTTTTGCGGTACGCGGGCCTCTCACTGCTGTGGCCTCTCCCGCTGCGGAGCACAGGCTCCGGACGCGCAGGCCCAGCGGCCATGGCCCACGGGCCCAGCCGCTCCGCGGCATGTGGGATCCTCCCGGACCGGGTCACGAACCCATGTCCCCTGCATCGGCAGGGGGACTCCCAACCACTGCGCCACCAGGGAAGCCCTAAAATACATTTTATAGCTACATTTTCAAACCGGGATCCAGTCAAGGAACACACAATACATTTGGTTATTTTATCTCTTATCTTTAATCTAGGATTGTTCCTCCCCTCCCTCACCTCGCTTCTTTTTTTTTTTTTACATTGATTTTTGATGAAACCAAAGAATGATCTTGTAGTATGTTCCACATTCTGGATTTGTCTATTTCTTCATGGTCATCCACTGAATATTTTATTTCAATTATTATACGTTGATTTGGTTCTTTTTCAAATCTGCTTCATCAGTCTTTATAGTGATCTCTACGGTGGTGGAAATCCTATATAATAGTATTGTGATGTTCAGTGATGTCACACTGGTAGCCTGAAATCAGCCATGGTGGGAGTATTTACACCTGAAAATAAGCAAATGCTACAAATGAAGGCTTGGTTTAATGTTTTATTGTCTAACCTTAAGAAACTGATGGAAAATGTTAATAATTTAAACTTAAAAGTGTGTTGTGTCTGTAGCCATTACATTGAGAATAGCACAGAAAAACTGAGGAAATATTCTTCCACTATTCAAAATTATTATCTGATTTAGCAAAGAAGTAGCTTACATTACTGACTAACAAAGGAAGTGCCAGTGTATGTCTTTGTTGTTTCATCTTATCTTCCTCCTTAACATAAATAAAAGTGTTAGCCAACATTCACTTCAGAACTGCAGTGAATTGCAACCATAGGTTGGCTATGGATACAAGAGTTTGGCAAAAATCATCAAGTGTTTTGTGTGAATCAGTTTTCTATATAGAATTTACAATAAGGAGTATTGTATATTTTATTATTATTTGTAAATTGGTTCCATACATCCTTTATGTCAGTAAAATTTATGTACATATATCTGCATGCATTTTTCCCATATCACTGGATGGAACCTGAGATTTGTCTTTGATCTCTCACCTGGGGCAGCCATCAAAGTACAAGCTCACAGTATCCAGTGTCCAGCAGAAAGCCTGAGAGTAGCAGCTGGCCTTGGAGCTCCTTTACCCCCAGTTTTGAGATCTGTGCATTACTCATTTTTGTATCAGTTCAGTGATACATTTTAAAAGATATTTTGGGGACTTCCCTGGTGGTCCAGTGGTTGAGAATCTGCCTGCCAATGCAGGGGACACGGGTTCAAGCCCTGGTCTGGGAAGATCCCACATGCCACGGAGCAACTGGGCCCACGAGCCACAACTACTGAGCCTGCGCATCTGGAGCTTGTGCTCCGCAACAAGAGAGGCCGCGACAGTAAGAGGCCCGTGCACCGCAATGAAGAGTGGCCCCCGCTCGCCACAACTACAGAAACGAAGACCCAACACAGCCAAAAATAAATAAATAAATATTTTTTAAAAAGGCAGATGCTTGCTTTAAAAATAAATAAATAAATGACCAAAGAGAAAAAAAATTTTAAAAAAAAAGAAGAAAGGTGAAATAAAACCATTTCAAACAAATAAAAACAGAGTGTGCTGACAAAAAAAATTCACTAAAGGAAACTTAAAGAATGTACTTCAGATATCCTGGATAGAAGAACTGAAATAAAATTTAAAAAAGGAATGGTGAGCAAAGATGTTAACAAATATGTATATAAAAATATTAACTACTGTGAGATTTGTGTGTGTGTGACAAGGGAAACAGGCTACAGTGCTGGATGAGAATACCAAATAAATTAAGAGAGTGTGATTGGAATGAAAGAATTCTAAGATCCTTATGTATTTGGAAAGAATGCACAGATACTGATTGAACTTTAGACTTCACTATGTTAGGTATGCATGTTAAAGAAAATGCCACAGGGACTTCCCTGGTGGCGCAGTGGATAAGACTCTGTGCTCCTAATGCGGAGGGCCTGTATGCGATCCCTGGTCAGGGAACTACATCCCACATGCATGCCGCAACTAAGAGTTTGCATGCCACAACTAAGGAGCCTGTGTGCTGCAACTAAGTAGCCAGCAAGCCGCAACTAAGGAGTCCTGGAGCCACAACAAAGGAGACTACTTGCTGCAACTAAGACATGATGCAACAAAATAAATAAATATTAAAAAGAGAAAAGAAAATGCTACAAGCAGAAAATAGAATAGTGGTTTCCAGGGGCTGGGAGAGAGGAGAATGGAGATAATAATGTATCCATTATTATTTAATGGGTACAGAGTTTCACTTTGGGAAGATGAAGTTCTGAAGATAGATGGTGGTAATGGTTGCACAGCAGCTTGAGTGCACTTAACACCACTGAATTGTACACTTAAAAATGGTTAAAATGTTAAATGTAAATTTAACGTTATATATATTTCACCACAGTGAAAAGAAGAAAGAAGCAGCTAGGGTAATCACCAAAAGAACAGACATAAAGCACGTAAGTTGCAAACAAGTAGGAGGGTGGGAACAATGGAATGAAAAAATCTTTAAAAATCAGAAGAAAACAAAGAAAGGAGGTAAAGCTCAGAGGCAGGCACAACTCAATACTGTATTGTTTAAGAAACATGTATAAGTGGTTCAAATATACAGAACATCAGGGGAATGGATAAACCAGAATCAGGATAATGAGGAGGAGGAGGTGTGGAATCAAGGAGGGACACACAGTGGCTTCTAAGGCATTGGTCAAATGTTATTTTTTAGCTGGGTGATGAGTATATAGATATTCATTCTATTATTTTTCTTTAAAATAGTTCAATTTTAATAATATTTTGTATGTATAAAATATTTTATCATTATAATTACAATTATAACTTTTTTCAAGAAAGAAGGAAAAGGTAGTTGTAAAGGCAGATTAAAAATGGGACTCTGCAAAGGACTGGGGGTGAGCCATCCTGGGCGCCCTTCTTCAGCATCAAGTTCTGCAACTGGAGGACAATTTAAATGCAGCCTAGTTTGCTGTCCTGTCCCCTTTGGTTCTCCATAGATGGGGACAGTGTCTTCTCTACTCTCTGACCCTACAGTTCCTTCCCTGTAGTTTAGGTGGGGCCATTGCACACCCCCCCGCCACTAGTTTGTTTTTTCTCCCTCTCCCATTTTTCATTTGTCTTTTATGATTCCCAACAGCAGGCCAACATCCTGCAAGTGTTTGTTCAAGGTCAGTTCTGTCTGGTGACCTCTGCCTTCCCTTGGTCTTTAGTGGTTTCCCAGTCTCTTGTGGGATTAGGAAAGAGTTAGGCAGCTCAGACTCTCTCCATCTGTCCTGTATTCTTTGCGTGCAGTGTAACTCTGGTGTGTGGATATGGACAATAGGGAAGAAAATATATCTAATAATTACAATGAACATTCATTTAATCTGTATAAGCACTCTGCATGCATTATCTCATTTAACCCTCATAGCAACTCCATGAGCTGAGTAGTAGTATTATTCCTAATTTACAGATAAGGACACTAAGACTCAAAGAGGTTAAGTGAGGCTGCACATGTGGTCAGAGGAGAGCTAAGCAGTCTTACCAATACATCAGGCTCCTCTGGCTCCTCATGTGTGCTTGTCCAGGGAACTGAACACACAGAGAGCCACTGAAAACCCTTGAGGATCATAAGAAGAGACCCCTCATGTTCACAGAAAGCCTAGAGAAATGGCCTCATCCTCCAGACATTCTCAGAGTAAAAAGCCCTCCCAGAAATTAGGGTACAATTCTACAAATGCAGTTCCCACTCTGCTTCTTACACTTATGAGTAAATAGTAGAGAGTACGTGAAGGAGATGATATGACTTTGGGCAAGTCACTTAACCTCTCTGTGCCTCGTTTATTTATTTATTTTAATATTTTAAAAATTTATTTATTTTTATTTATTATTATTATTTTTTTTGGCTGTGCTGGGTCTTCGTTGCTGCGTGTGGGCTTTCTCTAGTTGAGGTGAGCAGGGGCTACCCTTCATTGTGGTGCACAGGCTTCTCATTGCAGTGGCTTCTCTTGTTGCAGAGCACGGGCTCTAGGCATGTGGGCTTCAGTAGTTGTGGCACGCGGGCTCAGTAGTTGTGGCACATGGGCTTAGTTGCTCTGTGGCATGTGGGGTCTTCCCAGACCAGCGCTTGAACCCTGCATTGTCAGGCGGATTCTTAACCACTGCACCACCAGGGAAGCCCCTATTTATTTCTTTTAATATTTATTTATTTATTTAGACCGTGCTGGGTCTTAGTTGCGGCACGCGGGATCTTCGTTGTGGCATGTGGGATCTTTAGTTGCAGCAGGCGGGATCTTTTAGTTGTGGCATGCAGACTTCTTAGTCGCAGCATGTGAACTCTTAGTTGTGGCATGCATGCGGGATCTAGTTCCCTGACCAGGGAACGGACCCAGGTCGCCTGCATTGGGAGCACAGAGTCTTACCCAGTGGACCACCAGGGAAGTCCCTGTGCCTCATTTAAATGGAGATTATAATGGTGCTTACCTCACAGAGTTATGAAAATGAAATGTTAATATATATGTGGTTCTTAGGACAGTGCTTGGCACAGAGTAAGCACTAACTGTTGGCTATTATTACATTATTATTATCTGCAGCCCAAGTCATCCAGTGACTCCTCCTGAGTTTCGGTATGGCTGAGTGGTAGATTGTCTCCACATGTGTCTTGGAGTTAAGTTCCTGCTTCCAGTCCCAGAGTAAGGCAGGAAGGTGGGCAGACCCAGGTGGTTACCGAAGAGGTTGGTCTGGGTGAGCTGAAAATGCAGTGACATCAGCAGGTGGTGAAAATCTCCCCCTTTCACTCATTGTGTGCTATGAGGGCACGCGTGGGTGGATGGCTGGGGCCCAGGATGTGTGTGGGTTTCATTCCCACAGTGGTTTCAGGAGAGTTGAGTCAGAGAGCATTTTTTAAATATGGCTGCTATAAATGATTTGACTAATTGATCTGGATAATTCTACATACTCTTTCTCAATATTCTGAATTTATGGCTGTGGTTTTCTTTTCTTTTTCTTCTCTCTTCTCCCCCATATCCACTGAACTTGGCCTCTGGGGATTATGGGGATCGCAGGATCATAGTGTGATCAAGGGATCAAGGTGATACTAACCATTGAGCTCTGGGATCATCCGAAAGAAGTATTCATCCTAGGAGATCCTTAAATGTCAAACTGGCCCAAGGGAAAATCTGCTAGGCTGGCTTGACAAGTTTAGTTCTCATTTCTCTGATCTGATTAGTGAGACTAACTCTTTCAAGGCAAGAAACATGAAGTTAATTGCCAAGGTAGACAGGACAATGCTCTTTTTGGAACCTTCAACAACACACAGTGACTCTCTCACTCAGCACCTCTCTTGCTGATGCCTCCCCAGCACCCTGGGGCTTCACATCTCATTGGGGGGATGACTCCCAAAATGACCCAGGGTTTGGGGAAGTGGAGGGCTTGGGTGAAAAGGGCTCTGACTTCATCCCAGGCAACGTTATCTCCTTCCATCTTCAGTCACAGGACTGAAAGAGAGAAAGTGGCAAATCACTCTGGATTCTTGGTTGCAAATGATAGAACCCAATCTGGCGAGCTTAAGCAGAAAAGGCTTAAGGTACTTCTAAGAGTCTCTATGAGGGCATGAAGCCAGGCTTGGCAGCTGTGACAAGGCAGAGCTGCTGTAAGGAGACACCACTGCTGCCCTGACTGAGTGTGGACCAGGTGCGATCCCTGGCAAGACCGATGCTGGGCTCACACTCCGCTACTGCTACCTCTGGCAGCTGGGCACTTCCGCCCGCCTCCACCCTCGCCAAACTGGGTGGGGCTTAATTCCCAAATCCAGGCTCTGAGGTTGCATCTGATTGGTGGACATCAGGTCACATGTCTGGGCCCTAACTGCAAAGGAAGCTGGGAAAGTGCATTTCGGGTTTCTGCTTTACCAGGTTCGCAGAATAAAACGGTTGAGGACATCCTAAAGGAGATTGGTTGCGGGTGCCAAGAGGAATGACCGATGTTAACATATAATCAACAACTTAAAAATCACATGACTAAGACCCCCTCAGAACCAACCATACTACCTTGACAGAGACCTTTGGGCCGTGACCTGCTGCGTGGGTGTAAACCCACCCTACACGCCCTCAAGTTCTTACTCTGCCCCTGGGAGTCTACAGCATAAGGGTGGACCCCCCTCCTCATCAGGGGCCTTCATTCCCTATGTATCCCAGAAGCATTGGTTTAATTGTTGCTTTTGTTTGGGCCTTTTTAGGCAAACTCAATTGACTTCAAGTGCCAGGCAGGTAAATAAGTGGGTGAAGTGAGCAGAGGGGAGGGCATACTTGGGACAGGAGAGGAACCTAAAGAACAGCCACTGCTCAGGGCCAGATGTTTCCATCTGGAAATATGGACCCTGTGGCCCAGATACTGTGAAGTTTCCAGAGAAGCCAGAAATTTGGATTTCTTTACATGATATCTCCAGATTTTTTAAATGTTTGATTAAATACTCTTGATTATTAAAATTATTTTATTGTGAAAAACTTCAAATATACAGAAAAAGAGTGATAGTATAATAATCATCCACATGCAAATTCACTCATCACTCAGATTTAATGCTTTTGACGTTTTGTCATATTTGTTTCATCTATTATTTTTCTGCTTAAGTATTTTAAAGTAACAAAATCAAAAAAGCTAATAAAATATTTTCATCCTTAAATACTTCAATAGGTTTCTGTTTAAAACATATTTTCCTGAATAGCTGCAATAATACTTAAGAAAATGAACAAATACCTTGTCTTTACTCAAATTTCTTTTACTCCCCCAAAATGACTTCTTTAGATGGGTTGTTCAAACCAGAATCCAATAGAGGACCAAGAATTGGATTTGGTTGTTACATGTCTTAAGTATCTTTAATCTAGAAGAAACACTGGTCTGTTCTGTTATTTTTGTGTGTTTCTACTGACAGTGGCTTGAAGAAGCCACACCAGCGTCTTGTTGACTGTCCTGTCTAGATATGTGTTGTTTCCTTGTGATGTCACTTCAATTGTTCCTTTATTCCCTGCACTTTCTGAAAACTGGAAGTTAAAGGCTTGATTAAATTTGGCAGGAATATATCCAGGTGTTGCTGACTCTGCCTAATTCATCACCCCAGAAAGCATGGGATGATGTCCTACTAGTGGTGATGCTAGATGAAGAACTAGGTTAAGATGATCCCTCCCATTGTAACTTTATATTTTCTTCTTTAGACTGATCATTTCCCCCAAGAAAGCGTTTACCTAATGATTTTAGCATCCATTGATGTTCCTTGCCTGAATCAATTGTTTCATTAGGGATTGCAAAAGAGTGTTTTTCTGATGCTATAATTTCTTTGACATTTATTAGCTGGCATTCTTCTGTAAATAAAAACTTTTGTAATTAGCTGGGACTATTCGCTTATCCTGAAATGGGAATTATTGGTTCCTACCGGAAGGCATTGTCAGGAACCACATCACAGGCTTCCAAGAGGTTATCTCTGGGTGATTATTTCAGTTTATTCAATTTGTTTATGTAAATTTTCTATGATAAGTGAGTATCACTTTTTTTTTAAGTTTAATTTTTTTAATTAATTAATTAATTTATTTATTTTGGGCTACATTGGGTCTTCGTTGCTGCGCGTGGGCTTTCTCTAGTTGCGGCGAGCGGGGGCTACTCTTCGTTGTGGTGCTCAGACTTCTCATTGAGGTAGCTTCTCTTGCTGCAGAGCACGGGCTCTAGGCGCACGCGCTTCAGTAGTTGTGACATGCTGGCTCAGTAGTTGTGGCTTGCAGGCTCTAGAGCACATGGCCTTAGTTGCTCCGAGGCATGTGGGATCTTCCCTGACCAGAGCTCGAACCCATGTGCTCTGCATTGGCAGGCAGATTCTTAACCATTGTTCCACCAGGGAAGTCCCGAGCACCACATTTTTTTAAATTAATTAATTAATTATATTTATTTATTTATTTTTGTCCGCTTTGGGTCTTCGTTGCTGCGTGCAGGCTTTCTCTAGTTGCGGTGAGCAGGGGCTACTCTTTGTTGCGGTGCGCAGGCTTCTCATTGTGGTGGCTTCTCTTGTTGCAAAGCATGGGCTCTTGATGCGTGGGCTTCAGTAGTTGTGGCATGCGGGCTCAGTAGTTGTGGCTCATGGGCTCTAGGGCGGAGGCTCAGTAATTGTGGCGCACGGGCTTAGTTGCTCCACGGCATGTGCGATCTTCCCAGACCAGGGCTTGAACCCGCGTCCCCTGCATTGGCAGGCAGATTCTTAACCACTGCGCCACCAGGGAAGTCCCTGAGTATCACTTTTTAATAAGAAATAATATTTAAGAAATGAAATCAGGATAAACACACAAGCATACTCAAAGAGTAGCCATACTAGGTAAGCAAACAAGAACCGGGCTGACCCAGGACCATGCCTTTAAGGTCAGAGATGCTTAGACAAGAGAACACCAGCCTTGTAGGTACCTGCAGGGATGTTACACATCTACTCATCAACTCTGACTCTCACAGTATTCACTGTCATCCTCACCACTCACAGTTACCACACTAATCACAGGGTGGGGAGGGGCAGGATGGGGTGACCAGGACAGGATGCCACAGGCCCTTAGCTGAAAGAGTCAAGTCATCTTTGTCTTTGTCTTTGAGAGCATTTAGATTGTCTGGCCCTTCCCAGCCAGCCGTATCCCACTCCACCCCTGCCAGTTCTGGCAAAAACAACACAGGCTGGTGCCCTTGCTGTCAGGTCAACTGAGCAGTCACCCAACCTGGTAGTCAAAGCCAGCAGGCCACGGGGCAGGATGGTGCCCCAGTGACATGTGGTTTTCAGCATGTAAGTCTGGCACATCTTTTGTTAAATTTATCCTTAAGTATTTTCTGTTTTTGTTGTTGTTTTGCTGTAAATTGGTTTGCTTTTCCAATTTCACTTTTCAGTTATCGACTGCTAAAAAAATATGAAATGCTTCACAAATTTGCATGTCATCCTTGTACAAGGACCAGGTTAATCTTTTGTGTCATTCCAGTGATGTTATATGTGTTTTAAGTAAAAACGTAATAAGATCCACTCTTGTGAATTTTTAAGTAAAAATACACTCCAGGCAGGTAAGTCCCTTCTCTCCCGAGGCCTCCTGTGCTCCTAGACACTGCCACAGACCCCTACCGGGGGCGTATGGGACCTCTGCCCGGAGAGTATACCTTCTGGGGCATCGTTAGCTGGCTCTTTCAGCCTGGATGCAGTCTGCGTTCTCCACTGCAAACTTCACACACTCATAACAGCTAAGATTCTGTAAAATGGTTCAGCAGTCCTAAAGCAGGGTGCAAAAATGCCAGGGGCTGGCTTACTGGCTCGGTCCTCACATGCACCCCCAAATTTTACTGGAGAGGAGAGAGATAATCCCATCTCATGGACCTAAGGACAGCCAGAAAGGGTGAGAAGGGAGGCACATCTGACAGGCTTTTAAGAACTCATTTCTAACCCCCTCGGTGGATCATTTTGAGCCTTAAGGGGAAGACTATGCCTTCCCCAGAAGCCTGCAGGTGCTTCTGGAAGCCTCTTTTCAGCCTCAGATGAGACTGTCTGATGATGCGCTTTCTGGTCTGGTGTGCTTTCTAAGCTAACCACCATTAAATATCCTTTTTTCTTTTTTTAAACTGTAGTAAGATACACATAACATAAAATTTACCATTTTAGGACTTCCCTGGTGGTCCAGTGGTTAAGAATCTGCCTGCTAGCGCAAGGGACACAGGTTCAATCCCTGGTCCGGGAAGATCCCACATGCCGCGAAGCAACTAAGCCCATGTGCCACAACTAATGAGCCTGCACTCTAGAGCACTCGTGCCACAACTACTGAAGCCTGCGTGCCTAGAGCCTGTGCTCCGCAACAAGAGAAGCCACCGCAGTGAGAAATCTGTGCACTGCAACGAAGAGTAGCCCCCGCTCACTGCAACTAGAGAAAGCCCGCAAGCAGCAACGAAGACCCAAAGCAGCCAAAAATAAATAAGTAAATAAATAAATTTGTTAAGAAAAAAAAAAGAATGAATTAGGGAATTCCCTGGTGGTCCAGTGGTTAAGACTTTGTGCTTCCAATGCAGGGGGCATGGGTTCCATCCCTGGTCAGGGAAGTAAGATCCCACATGCCGTGTGGGCAAAAAAAAAGAAAAAGAATGAATTAAAAGCAGGTTCCCCACTCCTCCACACCCAAACCACTTGGCTGCCCCAAGATGAATGATGTGATAGAAATCTTTCTTTCCTTGTGGCTTCTATTAGCTGGTCCAGGCCTCACTGGCTTAGCCCAGCTTGGGGCTGTGAAACTGCAGGTCTACTCGCCTAAGTGGAAGTGTGGGTAGATTCCTATGGGGAGGGGCCCTCCAGATCAGCTCCAGCCCTCCCCTCTGCTCTGGCCATGGCTCCATTAGAGAGGCTGCAGTCCTGCCCACCCCCTAAATTGTCTGGGGTCTGCATTACTTCCCAACATTCCACCCCAGACCCCATGGCTTCCCTGAGCCAGGGAAGGATGGGCAGGATGCCATCCAAGGCCCTCCAAGAGTAGGGAGGGGAATTATGAGCTCCTTCCTCAAAAGTGAAACTATCCCGCCTTGGGCAGAGCCTGAGGCTGACGGTCTGTCATCAGGGTGAGAATTGCCCCAGTCCGTGTGCAGACTCAGGATCTTTGCAGCGTAACTGGCTTCAAAGAAGGAGTTTAGTCTTAGAAGGAGTTTCAGCCTTGCTCAGTAGCTCCAGAGCCCCCCATCTGCTTTAGTCCCATCTCTTGACAGGCTTCCGTGAGGAGCCTGGGCTGCCTCCCCAGGGGACCTTCCTTTTGTCCTTGGGTTCTCACAAAAGTGAATGGACCCAGTGTTCCAGACCATTTCCATAGGACCCAAGGTGAGCTGTTCTGGGCTCTGTGCGGTCCTGATAAGGCAGGCCTGGGACATGCCTCATTGGCTTCATCCACGGCTTGGCTCTCTTTGCCAGAAAAGGGAGGGCCAGTCCCACAGGGTTCTGAGATTGTACTGGCCCTCAGTCATGGTTTGCCCAGGGATTACAGCTGGGTGGGAGTGGAGGTGGGGTTGGAGCAAGACGGTAGGGGGCCCAGGCCTCAGGCTAGCAGGGGTCAAGATAGATGATGGGGCAGAGGTGAGGCAAGCACCACCCAGCCTTATACCTACACTTCTGCACCCCACTCCACCCTCCACCATGCTGAACCGCAACACTGCCCCTACAGTAAGTACAGGGACCACTCAATCAGCTGTGTGATGTCCAGCAACATCCTTAAGCTTTCTGAGCTGTAAAAATGGGGATTCTAGAAAATACCCAGAAGGGTTTTTGGAAGGTTAAATATGAATGTTCCTTGTGTAATGCCAGACACTCAGAAAGTGCAATACACATCATTTTCCTCTCTGCTTTCTTCTCTATAACAGTTTTATGCACATTGCTTTGGTTTTATCAGGGAAGCTAGGCAGGCTGGCAGTTCCCAGAAGAGGTGGGGAAGCCACCGTCTTCTCTTTGTACCCAGAAATACTGCCACCAATGGATGGCTTCCTCCAGAGGCCACCAGCTAACACTGGAGTACTGACACCCTGGGCGGAACCGACAGCTGGGTAAATGGCTGCTGTGGAGGAGAAACAATGTCCTCAAAGACCCACCCTTTACCCAGACCCACCAAGGACACCTATTCTTCATGTCACTGCCAGTAAAAATTCCCATCTTGAGACTCAATCCAGTTCAGTTAGAATCTGTGGAGGTGGGACCAGCTTTGGGTATTGTTTAAAAGTCCCCAGGTGCTTCTAATGTGTAACCAGGGTTAAGAACTACTGGTCTAGTCCAACCTCCCCATTGTAGAGATAAAAACACACAGGGGGAAATAAAAACAATCTCAGAAAGGTTAAAAGAAATAAATATTTAAAGTGAAAGGGAGAATTTAGTGCAAAATAGGTGCCCCAAAGAGGGAAGCTATTATTATTTCATTATTTCTATTATTGCTCTAGACAGGGCTGGCTTCAGGGACAGGTGACTTGCACAGCCACACAGGCCCTCAGGCTTGGTTTAACGCTCTGCTTTTGCTGTTTTGAAATTTTTAATTTTTTTTAACAAGGGGGTCCCACATTTTTCACTTTGCACTGGCCCTGGCCCAATATCGTACAGCTCTTGAAAGCAGAATGGATCATCACCCCTCTAAAGAAAGATGAGGAACACACTCAGAGCTCAGAGGCTTGCTGGGTGTGGGGCTGACCTGGGTTCATTGCCCAAGGAGGTTCCTTCTCCTGTTCATTCCATCACAGGGAGAAGGCTGCCCTTGCATCTCTTGGAAGAAGCAGTGTAAGAGCTTCAGAGCTCCCTCTTACTATCTGTGAGAGGCCCTCTGAGCCTCAGTTTCTTCATCTGTAAAATGGAGGAAATAATGCCTGTGAATTATTGTGAGGAGTGTCCAGAAGCATGACTGTCCCTCTAGATGCTGGAAATATGTGACTTCCCATCCCTTTATTGGGAAGAGGGGGACTCATGTGCTCCCAGTACAGCCTTGTCAAGTCCTTTTTTTCCCCCCTGGGAGGCCCATCATTAAGTTCCCAGACTTCAGCTTTTCTCATACAAACTAAGAGGAAGTAGTTCTGGGGAAAGGTTTCGTTCTGGAGCAGGGTGTGTATGCTTCAGAGCCCTTAGTGAAGTGTTGCTGCTACTGCCCTCTGGTGGTAATATATCTGTATCTGCCCAAATTCCTAACATCCTTCCGGGAAATATAAAAATGCTTGATAACACACTACAATTCAATTAAAAAAATAATTTATTGCTACTCTGCTAGACACTAGGGATGCAAAGATGAATAAAACACAGTTCTTGCCCTCATAGTTTAGAATGTGAAACAAACTCCTAAAGAGATAGCTTGAATTATAGTGCAGTGTGATATTTTAATAAAAACAATGACTCCCGACTTCTGGTTCCAAACAAAATGGAGTAGACATATTTATTCCTAGCCTTCCCACTAGTAAAAGCTAAATATCCCCTGGACATTCCACATAAACAAACAGAAGAAGACTCTGAGAGGTTGAGAGAAGAGGCAGACTGGCTAGGGCTCTCTTGAGACCCAAGAAATGATATGGCAGTGAGTACCCTGGGTTTCCTTTTTGCCTTTTATATCTAACTGGATACTGGAGAAGCTGGCAACCTAATATGTCAATGGAGGCAGGCAAAAACCAACAAAACAATAACAAAGCTTGCTCTCTCTAGTCAAAAGACGAGGAAAGAGGGCTTCCCTGGTGGCGCAGTGGTTAAGAATCCGCCTGCCGATGCAGGAGATACGGGTTCGAGCCCTGGTCTGGGAAGATCCCATGTGCCGTGGAGCAGCTAAGCACCACAACTACTGAGCCTGCGCTCTAGAGCCCGCGAGCCACAACTACTGAGCCCTTGAGCCACAACTACTGAAGCCCGCGTGACTAGAGCCCGTGCTCCGCAACAAGAGAAGCCACCGCAATGAGAAGCCCGCGCACAGCAACAAAGAGTAGCCCCCACTCGCCGCAACTAGAGAAAGCCTGCGTGCAGCAGTGAAGACCCAATGCAGCCAAAAATAAATAAATAACTAAATACATTAAAAAATAATAATAAAAAAATAAAATGAACTGCTTAAAAAAAAGAATGAAACAGAGGCTATCACTACAAACACTGCAGACATCATAAAGATAATAAGAGGATACCGCAAGCAACTCTACCCACATAAATTTGATAAGTTAGACAAAATGGACCAATTTCTTGGAAAACACAAACTACTATAAATCACCCAACATAAAATATATCATTTGAATAGCCCAGTAACTAATAGAGAAGTAGAATTTGTAATTAATAAACTTCCCAAACTCATTTTGTAATATTTAGTTGTGATAAAAATACAAAATATAAAATTTATCCTCCTAATCCTTTTTAAATGTACAGTTCAGTAGTGTTAACTGTATTCACATTGTTGTATAACAACTGCCCAACTCATTTTATGAAGCCAGTGTTCCATGATACCAAAACCAGACAAAGTTAATGTAAGAAAATAAAGCTATAGACCAGAATTCTTTGTGAATATAGATGCAAAAACCTTCACAAAATATTAACAAGGAGAATTCATCCACACATAAAGATAATTATATACTATGACCAAGTGGGATTTATTCCTGATATCCAAGGCTGGTTCGATATTAAAAAATCAGTCAAGGGACTTCCCTGGTGATCCAGTGGTTAAGGCTCTGCGCTCCCAACGCAGGGGACAGGGATTTGATCCCTGGTCAGGGAACTAGGATCTTGCATGCCGCATGGCATGGCCAAATAAAATTTAAAAAAAGAAAAATCATTCAATGTAATCTACCATGTATACATACAAAAGTCTCATGATCATATCAATAGAAGCAGCAGAAGAATTTGACAAAATTTAACACCCATTTCTGATAAAAACTCCCATAAAACTAAAAATAAAGGGGAAATTTCTCAACTTGGCAGAGAACATCTACAAAACAGCTAACAACATACTTAATGGTAAAAGGTTTAATGCTTTCCTCCTAAGATCAAAAACAAAGCCAGGGGCTTCCCTGGTGGCGCAGTGGTTGAGAGTCCACCTGCCGATGCAGGGGACACGGGTTCGAGCCGCGGTCCGGGAAGATCCCACATGCTGCGGAGCGGTTAGGCCTGTGAGCCATGGCCGCTGAGACTGCGTATCCAGAGCCTGTGCTCCTCAACGGGAGAGGCCACAACAGTGAGAGGCCTGTGTACCGAAAAAGAAAGCCAGTATGTCTGCTTTCATCACTTTTACTAAGCCAGCTCAATTAGGCTAGAAAAGGAAATAAAAGGCATATAGCTTGGAAAGGAAGTTGTAAAACTGCCCCTATTTGCAGATGGCTTTATGGGTTACCTAGAAAATCCCAAGGAATCTACAAGAAAAACAAAAAACCCCCAAAACTCTCATAGAACTAACACATGAATTTAGTGAGGTTGCAGGATACAAGATCAACATGAAAAAATGGATTGTTTTTCTATATGCTAGCAATGAATACTTGGAAACTGAAGTTAAAAATACAATACCATGTGCAATTGCTCAAAAAAAAAAAGACTTTAGGTATAAACCTAGCAAAACACATATAGGACTTGTATGTTGAAAACTACAAAACAAGTTTTCTTTTTAACCAAAAAAATCAAAGATCTAAATAAATGAAGAGACATTACCATGTTCACATATGTATTGGAAGACTCATAGTAAAGATGTCAATTTTCCCCAAATTGATCTATAAGTTTAAAGCAATTCCAGCAAGATTATTTCTAGATATAGGTAGGCTTTTTCTAAAATTTATATGGAAAGGCAAAAGGAACTAGGAGAGCTAAAACACTAGGAGAGCTGCCACATTATCTTACTATAGACAGAGGTTGTCTCCTCCCACTTTAGGCCGATACTCAATGCCTGCATTAAATTCTTCATGCTTTAGGGACTTCCCTGGTGGTCCAGTGGTTAAGAATCCACCTTCTAATGTAGGGGACGCGGTTCGATCCCTGGTCGGGGAACTAATACCCCCCATGCCGAGAGGCAACTATGCCTGTGCCCTGCAACTACTGAGCCCACACGCTCTAGAGCCCGTGCGCCACAGCTGGAGAGAAGCCCGAGCGCTGCAACGGAAGATTCCCACGTGCTGCAACTAAGATGCGACGCAGCCAAAAATAAATAAATAAATAAATGTTTAAAAAATAAAATAAAGTCTTCCTGCTTTAAATACCTAGAATGGTTTCTGAGTCCTGCACTGAACCCTCAGCCCTTTTTTTCCAGGCAATTCTCATCATCTTGATTTTAACCACTTACAGCTCTGTATATCCCCTAAGCTGACCCCATCTCCCACCCTTCCTTGATCTCCCTACAGTGTCTTCTGGAATGGTAGTGTACCAGGAACAAACTCCCCTATGTCCTCAGCCCTTCACCTTCCTGCTCTACTGGAAACCTGGCTAATGCCTGCAGATATTACTTCCAGTGTAGTTTCCCCAAGTAAGGGCTGTTTTCCCTTTCACATCCCTTATTCCACCTGGCCTGCAGGTGGCAGTAGCTATCCTCTTTTCCCCTTCTCCATAAAACCCCAGCCTCTTTGACATTAGACTATACCCTGCCTCCTTGTCACAGTCATCTGTAGATCTCTTCCTCTTCACTGAACATTTTGGCCACTGGCTCACTGTCTCTCTCCACCACTGCTCCTGTCATCATTCTTTTTTTTGTTTGTTTTTGTTGTTTTCTTTTTTTTTTTTTTGCGGTGCGCAGGCCTCTCACTGTTGTGGCCTCTCCCGCTGCGGAGCACAAGCTCTGGTCGTGCAGGCTTCTGGGCCCAGCTGCTCCGCGGCATGTGGGACCTTCCCAGCGGGGGTACGAACCCGTGTCCCCTGCATCAGCAGGCGGACTCTCAACCACTGCGCCACCAGGGAAGCCCTGTCATCATTCTTGGTAACTTCAGCATCTGTGAAAATGATCCATCCAACACTAGACCTCTCGGTCAATCATAACAATCTCCCTGAATTCCCCAGCCTCCCTTGCAGCTAGAGGTAGTGCTATGTGACCCATTGAGACTTAAGTCTAAATCTGACGGTGGGGTGGTTTCTGTGAAAGCTTTGCTTTCCTGCCGTGAGATCTGCTCTTTTCTTCCTAACTTGAATATGAATGGGGTGTATGCAGCCTTCTTGTGATTATGAGCATGTGGAAAAGGCAGGAGGATGGCACACTTGTTGGTCCTGACATCATTCAACCAAGGAACTCACACCAGAAGCCACTTACCTCCAATCTTCTTGTTATGTAAAGGGAAAAAAAGCTGTTTTTTAAGCCATTGTGGTCAAATTTTCTGCCCTTGCAGCTGAAATAATTTATAATCAGTAAACATCTCCCTGGTGCACATCCTCAAATCCCTCACCTTCCTCTTTCACCTATTGTTCTTGTCCAGCATCACCAAATCCTGGGGTGTCTAAGGCGGCAAGTCATTCCCCAATACCCGTTCTCCCCTTTTCCCTTTAGTAATAGAACCGCAAAGTTGTCACAGAGCCCATGGTCACCCAGAAAAAGGGAGAAGCCCATCCTTCTCACCCACCCAGACATCAGGCTACTGCACTACTGCAATCCTCTCCCTCCCCAACCCTTTTCTGTATCATCAGATTTTCAGTCCTTTTTTTTTTGGCCATGCTGTGCTGCTTGCAGAATATTCCCTGACCAGGGATTGAACCCACGCCCTCAGCAGTGAAAGTGCCAAGTCCTAGCCACTGGACCACCAGGGAATTCCCCTTCACTCACTTTTATTTTTTTTTTTGCGGTACGCGGGCCTCTCACTGTTGTGGCCTCTCCCGTTGCGGAGCACAGGCTCCGGACACGCAGGCTCAGCAGCCATGGCTCATGGGCCTAGCCGCTCCGCGGCATGTGGGATCCTCCCGGACCCGGGCACGAACCCGCGTCCCCTGCATCGGCAGGCGGACTCTCAACCACTGCGCCACCAGGGAAGGGGAGGGGACCCCCCACTCACTTCCTGATCGTTCCCAACCACATACATTGTAATGTCTCCTACCTTAAAAATACACACACACACACACACACACACACACACACACACACAACCTTTCCCTGGCTACCACCTCATTTCTCTGCTCTCCTTTATGAAAAATCTGTTGGCCGGTGAGAGCAGTGAGGTAGGTGTCATGGTCAGTGGGTGTGTGACAGAACTTGCAGAATGGGAGAGAATGGTTTGAAAGTAACTACCAGAGGGAGTAGTGGAGCATTCTTTTGAGAAATACTGCATTGCCAACACTCCTGATGGCAGACAGGATGGATGATAGTTTCTGAAAACAGATGGACCCTGGAGAATGAATTGAAAAGTGATTGACTGGGATTCTGAAGAAGTTTTAGGAATACTTTAACCAATTAGTTTTGCTTATATTCTTGTTTTCTTTCTTTCATATGTACAAGAGTGATAAATGATTTTTTTTAAATTATGTCTACATAAATCTAAAGGAGTTCTTTCATATATAAACCCCCCAAATTTGAAGTGATTAGAAAACATTGGGTTATTATAATTGGCTGAATTTTTCTTTTAGTGTGATATAAAATAATAAAATCTCACTACCTATATTATCCTACAGTTGATAAACAATAAAAACTCAGATAAATGTTTACCTGCTCTATGAAACTTCTGCAAAATACTGTCTAGTACACAGTGAACACTCAATAAACTTGCTCTCACTATGACGATATCTTCCAGTGGGGGTGGGAGTGTAGTTTTCTAGTATCTAACTGGACAGACCAGTGCCTTAACCTTTTCTCTGGTAAGATTTTAAAAAAATTAAGGACATGTATATCTCTATTTTTCGTCATGATTTTGCATTTGGCTCCAATTTTGGAGCACTTTAGTCCAAATATTCCACCACTGTCCCCAGTGATGTGGAACATTTCCTCTGCTGTTTATTTCACAGTATAGATATAAGCATTTAGCAAGTTGCTGTTTTGATTGATATGTGACCTCTTTAAAATAGGAATCATTTTACTTTTGTCACTACAAGAAAGACGCTCAGCTGCTGAGTTTTCACTTAAATTAGTTAAGCAGTATGGCAAGGACGTTTTTTACTTTTATTTTAAATAAAATGTCTTTTAATTAAAGAGACTTTGAATGTGTTTGGGCCACAAGCTCACCCCCCTCTATTTCCCATTTATCACTAATGCCCACCATGTCTCATTTCCTTTACCTGTCTGGTGCCTAAAGGCATCCAAATTTTCCAGCAATGATAAAATGCTTCTCTCACACTCTCATCCTTCCCAGCCTGGTGTGAGGGTGGCATATCTGGAAACCCCAGCTCACTGTGATGGTTTCTTTTTGGATGGTTTCTTCTTTTGGAAATACTAAACATTCAGTTTAGCATTGAACTGTCTCTTAAGCATTCTGTGTATTTTTGTTTTTAATTCCTCCTAGGGAAAAATATTATTCTTCCTTTACATCCATTCCTCACTTCCACTAACAGTAGGCAGATAGGCAATAACTTTTCGTTAACTAAATAAAAGGGTAGAAGACAGGGAGCGAAAGAAAAACAAATATTAAATAAACAAACAATCTTTAAGGGAGATTGTTGAATGGAGAGGGAAGAAGAAATGTGGATTAAATAGCCAGATCCTGTCACTGTTTTCAGTGAAGACCTAACCAATCAACCTTACTCTTAAAAGTATACTAAGTCCCTCCTTATGAAGCTGGTTTTTCAATCTAGGTTGCAAGCATTGCACCCTGGGAACCTGCTTTTGGGAATCTGAATTTGATTCCATTTGTGGTTCTGCTGTGTATAAAATCATGGCAGAGATTCTTCAATTGCTCTGAGGTTCAGTTTCCTCTATTTATAAAAGCATGAGTTTAATAACTCTTTAGAAGTTTACTTTGGCGAATAGGGAGCAAAATCCTGTCCCAGGGCCTTTGCATTTGCTGTTCCCTCTTCCTGAAACCCTCTTCTCCCAAATGTCCACGGTGCCTCTCTCCCTATCCTGCATACTCCTACCTACTTCATATTCTTTTTTCCACTTAATTCTTCTCCAAAGATTTTATCACCACCTAACATATTATATCTTTTACTTATTTGTTTGGCTCCCCTTATTGGAATGTAAGCTTCCCAGAGGAAGTATAGTTAGCTCTTTTGTTCCCTGTAATGACTATTTGTTGAATGATGAACAACACAATGGGTGTGTACAGTTTTAGTAAGCACCTGACACATTAAGACTAAAAAATGTTTGTGACTCTAAAATGACAGTCGGTGGATCAGGAAAAGTCCATGAATAAAATAAATTGACAATCTACGAAGTATCATTGGTGGTCTTTCTTGAAACAACTGGTTCAGAGAATCTCAGGATTGGAAGGATATTTAAAGGTAGGCCAGTCCTAGCTAGAGAGAGTTTAAATTCTCCTCTGCTGTTAGAACCAATAATAGGGATTTCTCCCATCTAGAGTCACAACCTTCTCTACAATTGAGGATTCTTCTATTTGCAACAAAAAGATCCTTTTCATTAAGAATATTCCCCCCCTCCTCAAATGTAAAAGTAAAATAAAAATATAGAACTTTAGAAAATTAAAAGAAAAAGAAACTTTTAAAAATCACCATCTCGTTACCCAGATACAATTAAAAACAACTTTCAGTACACAGTATTATCTTAACAGTTTAAAAATATACACATAGGCAGATAGAAAATTTGGGGATCTCATTGCATGTGCGGTTTTGCAGTTTTTTCCATCTAACATTACATATAAAAACATTACTTTAAAAAGCTGCACGATGTTCCCCTTGGGGGTGCACCATGCCTTATTTAATCATTCCCAAGCTGTTTCCTTTTTTTCTCAAATTAAACTTTTATCCTGATCTTCGATTACCTTCTTCAAGAGAAACGCTTAGAAATTACTAGGGCAAAGGAAGTGAACTTTTAATTTTTAATATTTTTTTCTTAAATTACAGAAAATTTAAGTCTTCCCCATCAGATCCCGCTCCATAGAAAGTCTAGGGTGGCTTTAAACCAGTTCGATTCAAACCATCCCAAATTCTCTTCCCCTACTATTTTCAGATCTTAGTAAACCTCTCCCCGTACCATCGCACGGCCCCAGTCCTCCTTCGTAAAAGAGAAACTTAAAGCCACAGGCCTCCAGCACCGCCTCTTTAAATTTTAAAACGAAGGCCCAGGCCAATGAACGTTAAGTTTCTCTCGGAACACAGCGTCCCGCCCGCCGTCCCGCAGTCCACCAATCAAGCAGGGCTCTTCTCCATCACCCTTCCAATCAGAGCCAAGGATGAAAGTTGCTCACGTCCCTTACGTAAGGCAAGCGACCAATGGGAGCTGACCTTGGGGGTTAGCTCCGCCAATGCCAGCAGCCCTTGGAGAGCGCGGGAGGCTTTCGACCAGGGTTCCTGAGAGAAGCAGAGAATGGCGCTGGTTCTTTGAAGCGAGGGTCTAGGAGAGAGCGGCGCCGGCCCCGGCTCTAACCCTGAGGCGGCTGCGCGGCCGACATGGCCTGCTGTCACAACGTAATGCTGCTGCTGGACACCGCGGGAGGCGCCGCTGTTGAGAGCCCAGTCCGGCGGGTCGCCCTGCGCCTCCTCACCTACCTGAGTTGCAGGTTCGGCCTGGCCAGGGTCCGCTGGGCCTTCAGGTTCTTTGACTCTCAGGGTGCGCGGAGCCGGCCTTCCCGCGTGTCTGACTTCCGCGAGCTGGGGGTCCGCTCCTGGGAGGACTTTGAGGAGGAGCTGGAGGCCAGGCTCGGGGATGGCGCCCACGGCTCCCACTTGCCGGGCCCGGCTCCCAGGGCCACCCACACGCACAGTGCCCTTATGGAGACGCTGCTAGACTATCAGTGGGACCGGCCCGAGATCACATCGCCCACGAAGCCGATTCTGCGTAGCAGCGGGAGGAGACTGCTGGACGTGGAGGGCGAGGCCAAGGAGGCCCAGTCTGCGCTCGGCGGCTTTGTGAACGCCGTCTTCCTCCTAGCCCCCTGTCCGCATTCGCAGAGGGAGCTGCTGCAGTTCGTGTCCGGGTGCGAGGCCCAGGCCCAGCGCCTGCCGCCTACTCCTAAGCAGGTGATGGACAAGTTGCTGCCCAAGAGAGTCCAGGAAGTCATGATAACCCGAAAAATCACCTTGTACTGGGTGGATACCACCGAGTGGCCTAAGGTAAGATTGATTACACAGCGAACTCAGATTTTAGTACGTGGTGCTGGTGCTGATGAACCAGAACTTGACAGCATCTGCAGAGCAGCCCGTGGACCCAGAATGAGACTAACATGACCAGCAGGTGTCCCTTCAGAAGGAAAGTTCTGGGGTCACAAAGAGGGACATTCATCACAACGGGATAGGTAGGTCCTCGGTACCTGAGTAAACGCGTTTGAGGTCCTTCACAATTTGGGCCCTATCTGTCTTCCCAGACTTAATCTTTCCTACACACGACCCTTATTCCATACTGTTGAAACAGTTTAATTGGCCAACAGGCCTTGACGGCTTGTTTTGTCTTAGCAGTGAAACGCCACTGCTCTCTCTTCTGTGCCAGTTTAAATCACACTCATTCTTTAGGGCCTTTGCCCACATGGCAACTACTCAATCTCAACTTCTGAATTTCCAAACACTTTTGTGGCACTTACCCTTTCTCCATTATATGTTCCAGTCGTGCAGTCCCTCACCTTCCATCTAGCCTAGAAATAACCTAAGAGGCAGGCACACACATCTCTGTATCTCCTGCAGATGTGTTGTTGCTTGTTATAGGTGTTCAGAAAATATTTGTTGACCAAATGAACAAATTCTTATGTACTTACAGTCCTAAATGGCTAATTTGGACTTTCGTTGAGGCAGTGGAGCTCCTGCTCCAGTGATAAGTATAAATTTCTACCTCCATCATTTTCTTTCTGTCACTTCACTTTGTCAATAAATAACTTCATTTGAGGAGCCACTACATTGAGTACCGACTACATTGTTTTAGCTGCTGGGGATGCGGTGGTCAGCAAAGTGGAGTTTACCTTCTGGGGGAAGATATATTAGACAGGTATGGTTAACAGATTAAACAGATAAACAAGTGATAGGATTTCAAATAATGCTCTCAAGAAAATAAAGCTGAGTAAGGGGCTGACAGTGGGGCAGAGGAAGTGGAAGCAGGAGACAGTTGTAAATAGGGTCGTAGTCAGGGAAGGCCTTTTTGAACAGAGAACTGAATGGTGAAGGAGGAGGATAGTGAAGGTTGGGCAAGAACTTTCCAGGCAAAGAGAAGAGCCAGTGTAAAGATTTGAGCTGGAAATGAGCCTAGTTTGTTTCAGAAACAAAAAGGCAAGGAATGCTGAAAACTAGTAGGCAAGGACAAGCACAGTAGGAGAGAAAGTTAGAAGGTAGCAGAGGCATATCTGTAGGGCCAAGGTAATAAATTCGGATTTTGTTCTAATAGTTGGGAAAGTGGCTTAACCAGGTGAAAGATGTGATTGCATCTGTTGGAAACATATGTCACTAAAGTAGGGGTGGGTTAAATTGCAAGGTTGCAAATGGGAAATGAGCAGATACTTAACACAAGTAGTGATATAGTGGGTTAAAATTTCCAAATTGCTTTCACATGCAAAGCCCAAGGAAGACTTAGCAAATGCAATGTAAGGCAGCAGTGGCTGGTCAAAAGAAAAGGAAAAGGCAAAAGTGTTTAAGGGAATGGTAAACATTGACGGAGAAAATGGAATCCTAAAACTTAGTTTGTTTAAGGCAGCAAATCAGGTGTTGGACACAACACATAAGGGCTTGATTTGGGATAGTTGATATTAAATCACATCAAAGACTTTATGCTGGAATTGTATTTTATCAAATATTGGCTAGAAATAAGTCTTAGCAGATTGGGCTTGGAGATTCTTTTTTTCTTTTCTGAATGGCATTAAAATAAGTAGGTTGACAGGATCTTTTTAAAGATTCTTCCAGTTCACACATCCCATCATCTGTGGAGATGGGTCTTCTCTGAGGCTTCTTACATCTATTATGTTGTTTCCCATAAGAAAAAGCCCATCAGATAATCTTAAGCTTTTCTGGAATTTTTTTTCTGGTGTAGATCTGTCTTTTCCTGTTCAAAAGCCTCTGCCTAGCTGCACTGTGGAGGCAAAAGGGAGACTTAGGTTCTGTCCTTGGGGAGCTCTCACTATGAGGTAGAGAGAAGAGAAGAGAAATTCCAGGGTCTGCCATGTGGAGCTTACAGTCTGGGAAGTAAAACTGGGAGAAACAGACTCAGGGAGGAGGGAATCCAAGCACACATAACTCTTGCAAAGATATAGGATAGAAGGGAGCATAAGAGACCTCTCTCACATTTTCCACTTTATGCTAACCCTGATTTACTCAACAGATACCTGTTGTTGAACAAACTGCGAGGTATGCTGAGTACTGGGTGCACCATTAGTGAGCCAGATGGATGTGGTCCCTGCTGTCTTGGAGCTTATAGTCTTGTGGACGTTTATAAATCCCTAAATTTGAAACTACCACTAGGACTTGTCTGTTACTTAGCCCATAATGTACATAAAAAAGAAAAATGTAGCCATAATCTATATACTGGTTGTGGGTTTTTTTTTATCATGTTCATATATTTTTAATCAAAGCTTATGTCCTTTTCAACTCCTTTTAAAGTTTTACTTTTCATTTGCCAAGCAGTTTTTTTTTCCTGGCTGGTCCTCTGACTGAAATAATTTCAACAATTTTTTTGTTTCCCTTTGGCAGAAAATCCTAATCAGGATCTATGATAGTTGAACTGGCTTACCATTCTCCCCCTTGGCAGTGAGCACAGGTGTGGATATATGGGTGGTAACATCAAATACTAATTGATTAATCTATCACAGCATTTTCCAAACTGATAGGCATAACCAAAACAAAAGTTTGGCAGTACATTACTAATCTTCACTACATGTGATAGTTTCTGTTGTGCTCTGATATTTTCTTTCCTGGTTTTTTTCTTTAACACTGATCTTAAACCATTCAGTTGATTCATCATAGGGTCCATCCAAGTTCATCAGGATCACCATCCTCATTTTAAAAGCACTACCCAAGAGAGTCGTGGGTTCTTAGACTGGACTATCATTGCCTTGCTGTGAACTTGGGCACCCTTTGAACTTCAATATAATAGAAAGATTGGAGAGGACCTAGAAGACCCTTCTAGTTCTAATTTTTCACATTCACATAGCAATTTGTGGTTCACAGTTGTCAACTCACCTGTGGAGTAGGCAAAGCAGCACGATCAATGTATTCTAGGGTAGGTGCGCCTTTATGTTCCCATAGTACCTGCATATTGTCATGGTACATTGTGATTCTGAGCCAAATATTTCGTGCTATTGCTTTTTTACTCACCCCACCCTTGACTTTAAGATCATAGAAGACAGGGACTATGTCTTGCTAGTTCATGGTATTATCATCCTGAGTCCTTGGACTCTTTAATCAATAGAAATTGATAAGAGGCCAGATGAGAAATTCAGGCAAGGCTTTACTGGGACTCGTGCTGCACAAGGGAGTAAGAACAAGAAACAGGGGCCCTTCCTACTCCCCAGAGAAGGGCAGGGGCCTGATTCCTTAAATGGGGGTGTAGTAGGAGCAGATTGGTGGGCTGGGCAGGAGGCGTAGCTTAGGTGATCTGTGCACCCCCTTGGTGCTGTGTGCAGGGATCATGCTCAGTACCCTGCTTTTGCTCTCAGCACCTCAGAAATGGCAGTTGATTTGTGGCCTTTTTGTATCCTATTGTTCATAATTGCCCTGACTGCATGCAGTTATTTTTAGTCCCTTATAGTTTCTTTGTATTCGTTTGTTCAGGTGCAAGCACTCCAATAAAGGGTCCCATGTCCCAGCCTATCTCAATGGCACATAAAGGTTGCTCAATAAAAGTTTGCTGAAAGAAGGTTGGATGAAGAGTCAGCTATGTGTGAAGGAGTGAGGAATGGCTTTTACAGAGACAGCAGGGTTTGAGCTAGGTAATGAAGTATAATAAGCATCCAGTTGGTGAAGATGGAAGGGGAATACACAGCAAACAGAACTAGCAAAAACATGGAAGCATTGTAAAATGTGGCATGTTCAGGAAACAGCAAATGGTTCGGTGTGCCTGGAAGGTAGGGATGGGTGAGGGAAGGATAATGTGTTTGGAAATATTGTTTAGAGCTGGGTTGTAAAGGGCTTTATGGCTATACTGTAGGGCAGTGGGAAGCCCTTCAGAGTTTTTACAGAAGTAGCATGATTGGATATGTAGTTTCGAAGAATACTTCTTAAAACAAAGGAAAGATTGGAGGCAGAGCACAGACTCTGTAAGCTTCAGTAAGAGTCCAGAGTTTAGTGAAAACACTGAAGATAGAACTGAGAAGACCTGTTTGGTCTCCACACAGACCCGTGGGTGTGGGCAGGGTGGGTGAGTCTCTGGTGATCACCTTCTAAGGGAGGTGCTCCTGCCTCTCTCCTGTGACACTTGGCCGCTGTTGTGTTGTGGAGGACGATTTTTTTTTATTAATGTGTAATGACTTTGCATTCCTTCTAACGTTTTATGATTTATCCCTCGTGAGTTGCATCACTTCTGTTCCTTGACAGAAGATAGAATTGAAGTGCTATTTTCACTAAATAGGTGCTTTCTTGAAGGCATATTATATAGCAGTTATTCAAGGCATATTATATAGCAGTTATGCAAGTAATGGGATGCTGGCCATTATTTGTGTTTGGTTCAACAAATACATTAATTGTGTAATTTGATCCTTTAATGTACATATCAACTTTACTTTCTCCTGATTTCCCTTAGCTTTATGAATGCCTAACTTACAATAACCCAAGATTCTTTGTAATTTTTATTTTAGTTGTGGGAATCTCCGGACCACCTTGGGTACTGGACAGTATGTGAACTGCTCCACCATGTAGGAGGCACTGTCTTGCCATTTGAAACTTTCAGCCAGGATTTTACTAAAGCTGGGGAAACACTGCTTGGTAGTGAAAGAAAGCTGTCAAGGGAACCTCACCTCTCTTCATGGATTTCAACTCTGCCAACTGATTCCACTTTAAACTGTTTGCTCTATAATTCTCCTGAGTATGAAGCCTCATTTCCACGGGTGGAAGGAACATTATTTTTCCCTGTTGAAGGTAAGCAAATAATACTTGGGGCCGGGGGCGGGGGAGGAGTGGTGATGGGGTGGTTGGTCTGGGTTTCATTCATTTCTGCAAGTCAGGCCCATGAATTCTTTAGAATTTAGAATTTCCAGCAGCCTAGGCATTCCATTAACGCTTGTCATTGAAAGATATCTAAGCAAAATCAGAGATACCACAGGAAAGGACTAAAGTTTGGTACAACTGTAAGCCCATGTGAAAAGGACAAGTGAATGCTTTTAAAGAGTTTCCCAACTTTTTGCAAAGAAGGATAATATTGTTCAGGTGCCCAAGCAAATGGGTAGTAAGGTTTCACTGCTTCATAAAAGAGATTGATAAATTGAAGATCATAGAAAATCAGTGATTGACTCAGAGAAGAAATAACAAATTAGTCAATTGAAGCAGAAAATGGTGCCTGGTACCAGGAAGAGCCAGCATGTCGGAATCTTCATAAATTTGCTTTATCATATGATTTGCTATATAGTGAATCTAATTTCTGAATCATTATGTAGTCACATAAATAATACCATATAGAGATATGTACATAAAACTATATTATACACTATGGACAATTTAAGGAAATTTCAAGAGTAGTTTTGAAACTTTCAGCCAGGATTTTACTAAAGCTGGGAAACACTGCTTGGTAGTGAAAGAAAGATGTTAAGGGAACCTCATCTCTCTTCATGGAAAGCAGTTTTGTCTTACATGGGCTTTAGAATTTAAACTCGTAAGATAGGATGCACTGTATTTTATGGATTTAAGAAGCAGTGGGTTTTGTGTGTGTTTGTACTGCTTGAATACTTATTTCTAAGTCATAATTGAGAAGTTCTGATATCAAGTCACACCATTGTAATTCCAGTCAAATACAGCTTTTCCTATAAAACTGAATGAACTTAACTATGATAGCAGTAGAATGAGGGTTGAAGGGTGAACTAAGTGACAATACTAGTACCTCGGCTGGCAATCTAATTTTTTTTCTTACTATTAAATCTCTTATTAGGAGCTACTTCTTATATTAGAATTTCAATATTCTTTATTTCTAACAGGCAAAGAGATTCAAGATCAAGAAACATGGACAGTTACTCTAGAGCCCTTGGCCATACATCAGAGACATTTTCAGAAACCAGTCAGAATTTTTCTAAAAGGCACAGTGACCCAGTGGTCCCTCCCAACAAGCTGCACTTTGGGCACTGATAGCTGGATGCTACAAAGTCCAGAGGATAACAAATCAACTCAAAGGATGTTATTTCAGCAGCTGGTAAACAGGCTGACTGCTGAAGAATTACATCTGGTAGGTATCTTCCACGTGGCAAGTTATTCTGGTCTAATAACACACTGGTAAAGTGAAATAAGTGCATTTATGAAATGCCAAGGAGTGCCCTACATAATACAGTCTCAGTGAAACAGATGATATTTTTGCAAGTCTTATAGCATCGTGACAATGCTCATTAGTGAAGAAACAGCTTATAAAAATTGCATGTACCTTGAATCCAATTAAACCAAATTATATTCACATAGGGAAGAGGCAGTGAGCCAAATGGAATGATTATATTAGGGCAGTGAAGTGATGGGTGGTTTCTCATTTTTTAAATGTTGCATTGTGTATTTATTACTTTTACGTAATAAATATATTTCATTTTTAAAAAAAACTCTACATTGTAAAATTAGATATACTAGTGTCCAGTAGTTATACAAATTTAGTAATGTCTTCTGAAAAGGAATACATACATACCCAGATTTGATATAAATTTAGTAATATCTTCTGAAAAGGAATACATACATACCCAGATTTGATATAAAGGTGATGCTAATTTTTTAACTACCAGTAATTCCTTACCTTACTTTGCCTTTTGCTTTTGTAAGCTCAGAAAGCTTTTATCTTCTGGATTCCACTGTAAAACATTCCAGAGAAAAACTGGGTAGTCATTTGGACAGTTGTTATTCTAAGAGTTGTGTGCTCTGACAGAGCACTGGAGTCAGGGCGTCAGGTGACCTGGATTAGATCACAGCTCTGCTGCCCACCATGTGATCTGAATAAATCCCCTTAAGTGGTAGAATTGATTCTTGGTTAAGAGCATGGGTTTCAAATTCATACACTCTTGGCTTCTGCCTCTTATTAACTGGGTGACAAACAGGTTGCTTATTCCTCAACCTCAATTCCTCCTCTATAAAATGGGGATAATAATCTTTTTTTTTTTGCTGTGCCTCATGGCATGCAGGATCTTAGTTCCTCAACTAGGGATGGAACCCGTGCTCCCTGCAGTGGAAGCACAGAGTCTTAACCACTGAACCGTCAGGGAAGTTCTGATAATAATCATTTTTACTTCAGAGTGGTTATGAGAATCCATTGAGTTATAATAAGTACATAATAAGTGCTTAGTAAATATTCCTAATAACCTTAGGCTTTTCTTATCTGTAAATTGAGGGATTAGGATTAGATGATCAGTAAATTCAATGCTAGCACTAATATCCGTGAAGTCTGTCTTTTCCAGTTTTCTCTTTTATATTAATCATTGGGTGAAACTATCATTCTGTCTTTTACTAAACTACATGCCTTTTTAGACATATGTCAACAATATTCCCAACTAATTAGATCTTTTTATGTAGGTTACCAGTGTGGACCCTGGTGAAGGCTGGCCCCCCATCACTGGAGTTATTTCCCCCTTCTCTGCCAGTGCTACAATTCTCACTGTGTTCCACACCAAGGAGACTGAATTTCAAAGACATTTTCTCCAAACAGTTGTGGCAGAGAGCCCCCAGGATTCAGCTTCCCTTTTTTCTGAGGTTGTGGATGGTGTATTGAATCAGATTCACAATTCACTTGAAGATCCTGCTACCTCAGGTAAGCTTCTGAAGCAATAACTACCATACTCTAGGTTAGTGGTTTACCATCTTTTCTAGCAACATAACTTTTTTTCAATGTGCTCTTAGTAGAGCCCAATATCTGTTATAAAACAGATAAAAGTAGTCTACAATATTTCTGGCACTTTAAATCATTATTTATAGAAATCCTGAAGCAATTCTGAGGAGGCCAAAGGCTCTGTGAAACCATTTTGAAATCGAAGGTATTTTTTAATATGTTTAATAAAGACTACATGTAAAACTGTTATGATTCTGTCTTCCACTTTTTGCACTGTTACTGATATGATACAAACCTTATTTATGCTAGATAGATATAATCAATTTGATAGTTCTTCCATTCACATTTACTCAATAGATTTATTGAGTGCCTGCTGTATGTCAGGCTCTGTTCCAGGGGCTGGGAGTACATTAGAGAAGAAAATAGACAAAGGTCTCTGTTGTTAAGAAACTTATCTAGTCAGGGGAGACAAGACAATAAGTTAAATAAGGAAATTATATAGTATGTTTGAAAGAGTTAAGTGCTATAGTTATAAAGCAGAGAAAAAAGAATAGGAGGGTTGTAATTTTAAACAGGCCTTGTTAAAAAAGTGATATCTGAGCAAAGGCTTTGAAGGAAGTGATAGGGAGAGAACATTGTAGAAGCAACAGTAAGTGCCAAGGTTTGTGTGTCTGGTGTGTTTGAGGAACATTCAGGAAGCCTGTGTTTGCGCATTTTCATAGACAACATAGGCCTGTTGGGATTGGGGGTGCAGCTGAAGGAACATTGTTAATGATGTCCTTTAGAAGAATGCAGTCAGTCCAAGGGAGGAGCAAGTGCTTGGAATTCTCTACTTTGCTTCTAATGCCTCTTTTCCTCTTCCATCTCTGCTTCTTTGTTTCTGTAGCTCCGCCTACTCCAGAATGGGCCCAGCAGGAGCTTGGCCGCACAGCTCCCTGGAATTCCTCTGTTGTGGAGAAGTGGTTTCCTTGCTCTAACTTTAGTGGTGCCAGTTCAAATTTGATGGAGTCATTTTGGTAAAACTTATTTTTTTCTCTGGGTATTGATTATTGAAGTCAGCTCTCAGTTATCTGCATGTGAGTTTGTTGTTGTTTTTAACAGACCACCCTTTCTGAGTACAGTCCAATAATATTAAAAACTAATTACAAATGGAGAATATTGTTTAATGGGTATAGAGTTTCAGGGTTTGTTTTTTTTTTTTATTTTTGCGGTACGCGGACCTCTCACTGTTGGGGCCTCTCCTGTCGCGAGCACAGGCTCCAGATGCGCAGGCTCAGTGGCCATGGCTCACGGGCCTAGCCACTCCGTGGCATGTGGGATCTTCCTGGACCGGGGCACGAACCCGTGTCCCCTGCATTGGCAGGCGGACTCTCAACCACTGTGCCACCAGGGAGGCCCCTAGAGTTTCAGTTTTACAAGATGAATCCTGGAGATGGATGGAGATGATGGTATTATGAATATACTTAATATCACTGAACTATGTACTTAAGAGTGATTAAGATGATAAATTTATGTTGTGTATTTTATCAGAACTAAAAATTTAGAAAAAGTTAATTACGAAAACAAAATACACTCATAGATGTCAGAAAATATTTAGTATTAAATCTCAATAAAAAAGGAAAATAGCAAACTTGAATAATGCAGTTAAATTTATACTTAAAGGAAAATTTAAAGTATCTTTTGAAGAGAAAAATTAAAAACCAATTAGCTGGGCTTCCCTGGTGGCGCAGTGGTTGAGAGTCAGCCTGCCGATGCAGGGGACACGGGTTCGTGCCCCGGTCCGGGAAGATCCCACATGCCACGGAGTGGCTAGGCCCGTGAGCCATGGCCGCTGAGCCTGCGCGTCCAGAGCCTGTGCTCCACAACGGGAGAGGCCAAAACAGTGAGAGGCCCGTGTACCGCAAAAAAAAAAAAAAAAAAAAAAACCAATTAGCTGAGACTGACACACTTAATACAAGAGAGTAAACCCAAAAATTAAAAAAAGAAGGCAATATTAAAAATAATAAATAGAAGTCAAGAGAAACAAAAGATGATTCTTTGAGAAGCCAAATAAAATAATCTATAGCAAGATTGAGCTACTTGTATGAGCAGTCATAAATAATATTGGAAATGTAAAAGATATGGCAGAAATTCAAAATATTAAGAAGTTGAGGTTTATTTTTTCCATAAAGATACCCAGTTGTTCCAACTCCATTTGTTAAGACAATCTTTTTCTCAATCACTGTGGCACCTTTGTCAAAATCAGTTGACCACCAACGTGCAGGTCTATTTCTGGAAAGAGTCTAGTCCAGAAATTATGTTAATAACACATTATCTTGAGTACTGAAATCAGGTAGTCTGTGTCCTCTCAACTTTGTTCTTTTTTTTTCTCAGAATTGCTTTGGCTATTTTGGACCCTTTGCATTTCCATGTAAATTTTAGAATCAGCCTGTTTCCACACACCCAAAAAAAGCCCGCTAGGATTTTTGATTGAGTGTGTATTGAGCTTATAGGTCCATTTGGGAAGAATTGACATCTTATAATAATGAGTCTTCTGATTCATGGACATGGTACAGCTCCAAAAGACTAAGAGCATAACAGGTACACCTTCCCATATGAGATAGCAAAATTTACCATAAAGCTGTAGTAAATAACATAGTGTGGTATCGGTGCAAGGATCAACAGATAGACCAGTGGAGTAGAAGCAGCAGGGAAAGAATAGACTATTCAGTAAATGGTGGTGTTGATGATTGGCTATCCAGAACAAAAAAGATAAAAAATTAGATTTCTACTTCACAGCATACATAATGATAAATTCCAAATAAACTGAAAAACCAAACATGAAAAGTAAACACTTTAAAATTGTAAGAAGGAGAAACACTAGAGAAGAAGATTAGGCTAAGGGTGGATTTCTCAAATAAGACCTAAAAAATTCAAAGCATGAAGGAACATATATGACTATAATGAATTTTAAAATGTTTATATGATGAAGACTAGTCATAGACTCGGGTAGCTGTAATCCATATAACCAGCAAAGCATTAGTATCCAAATTAGTACAGATCTCCTAAATATAAGAAATCCAATAGAAACTTGGGCAAAGAATGTGAACAAGCAGGGTTTCCCTGGAGGCACAGTGGTTAAGAATCCACCTGCCAATGCAGGGGACGCGGGTTCGATCCCTACATGCTGCAGAGCACCTAAGCCCATGTGCCATAACTGCTGAGCCTGCGCTCTAGAGCCCACACGCCACAACTACTGAGCCCACACGCCACAACTACTGAAGCCCGTGCACGTAGAGCCCATGCTCTGCAACAAGAGAAGCCACCGCAATGAGAAGCCTGCGCACCGCAATGAAGAGTAGCCCCCGGTTGCCGCAACTAGAGGAAGCCCATGCTCAGCAACAAAGACTCAATGCAGCCAAAAATAAATAAATAAAATAAATTAAAAAAAAATTGTGAACAAGCAATTCATATGAAGAAATCCAACAGAGCAGTAATTTGGAAAGATACTCAGCATAGGCAAATGGAAATTAAAACCACAACATGGAAAAACCCACCAGATTCTATTTTATAACTATTAGATTGTGAAAAATTAGCATGTGGGGAAATGAGCACATTTTAGATGGTAGAAGTGTAAAATGGTTACAACCATTTTAGAGAACAATGTTCCTAGTAAAACAGAAACTTCACATACTCTGACACTCAGCAATTCTACTTCTAGGTGTCTGCACTGAAGAAATTTTTGCACAAACACAAGGAGAGCTGTGCTAGAATATTCATTTCCAGTGGAAAGGACTAGCAGACTCTCAGCAGGGAAATGGATAAATAAATTACAGTATAGTTATACAATAGAATATTATACGTAGATTAGTAAAACTGAATAAACCAGAGCAACACGTGAAAAATATGTTGAGTGCAAACAAAATTGCCAAAGGATGGTGTTGTATGATACCATTTTCATAAGATTTACAACATATGAAACAGCAGTTTGTTCGTTTTGTTACATATATATGTCTCTGTAAATAAGGTACACACGAATCTAGGAATACCTCTGGGAGGAAGGGATGGGAAGAAATTGGGTGAGGCTTTCTCTGTGTCCATGAATGCTTAATTTTATTTAAAAAAAAATCTGAAGCAGATACAGTAAATTAACGGGGGGGAAAAAGCAACCCTCACTGCTCAAGGAAATACCAGCACACTTAGGAGAATTAGGCTGCTTCAGACCTGCTGCTGGTATGAACTAATTCAACTAATGGCACCATAACTTTCTCCTACTTTTAAGTCAGATGATATCAGATAATGGAAGATAATGAAATAGAAATAATACATTTTGAAAGTTGTGCTATTTTCATTATTTCCTTAGTGACTGATATTTAGCTGTAGGTGGGAAAGCAGTTAATAACTAATCATCTCCCCTGCCCTATTTCTTTCCCTGCTCATCAATCCCAAATTAGTTTACTAGAGTGTGAAATAATTATTCAAAAGTTATTCTGATACTCACTACACTGTATTACATCATCTTGTACTTTAATATATGGAAACTGGGTAAAAATTGTGGAAGCCCAGAAGTGAGTGAAATAGTTAGCATAATTAGACATGTACCCTAGGACATGAAGAATCTTATTAATAAAAGTCAATACTGTATGTAATAATACATTAATGGTTTTGTGAACAGGTAGCTTCTGCCCCTGAATTTGTACAAATCATAAATGAGAAGAGGGACATTTTCCCTCCTGAGAAAAAATACTTGTGAAGGCATCTTGTGGAGACATCTTTTGATTTGCTTTTAAAAGGATAATGAATATTGTTGTTGCTGTTTTTAAAGCATTTTGGAAAATCAGAATTTCAACTTTGTACTAGACATCTTGACTTATTCACAGGTTACTACAGGCTGCGTCATCTAATAAGGAAGAGCCTTCCAAAACTGAAAGTGAATTGACACGTTGCCTCTCTGAGCTCTACCAGAGAAAGTCTCGTGAAGAATATACTGTGTCCAATCAAGAAGACAGCAAAAAGAAGCGTAAGCACATAGAAAGGCTGTTTCTTACAGTCTTTTTTGACAGTGTGTTTTAAAAGATTGATATTCCTTAAAATGAAGTTGAAATGGTAACTGAATAAAGAAGGACACGTTCTTATATTTCATATTTTAAAGTAATTATATTAGTACAGTAGTGACTTTAAAAATCTCCCACAATCCTACCTTCTTTTTTTTCTACCTTCTTAATGAATTAAACCATTTTTGTTTTTAGTTATGATAGAAATTTAAATACAACTTTGTGTGCTGCTTATAATTACTTGTTTATCTACTACTTTGCTTTTTTAGTTACCTCATTGCTTAACAAAATTTGCAAATTTCTTATGTTGTTGAACATGTAGATTGTTTTCAGTTTTTACCATTATAAATAATACTATAGTGTACATCATGCATATGATTTACCTTTGAGTGATTTCCTTAGTATAAGTTTCCATGAACAAGTTATTCATGGAAAAGGGAGCTCTGGATGCAGACTGCTTAATTGCCTTTCAAAAGAGTTTCATCACAACTCTGTGACTACTGGGTAACACCAAAATGAGTCAGTTCGGCATTTGTCTGTTGTCTGTTTGGCATTAGATGTAAAAATCATCTAACCACCTTGAGATATTTAGTTCCTAAACTTCAGTTTAAAAAAGAGCTCTTTTCTACCCTGTGTTGTAGGTAGAAAGAGATGCAAGAACTACCTAATTCAGATCATTCTGAATGGATATACTTCATTTCAATACTCCTTCACAGAATATTTCATCTGAATTAAAGTAGTTCTTGTTTCCACAGAAGTAAAAGTTATTTTACTTTCCTTCCCACGATGTCGTTTTGGTAGGAGGTGTCCCTCGTACTCCAGTGAGGCAGAAGATGAATACCATGTGCCGTTCCTTAAAGATGCTGAATGTTGCAAGACTGAATGTAAAGGCTCAGAAGTTACATCCAGATGGCAGTCCAGACACAGCTGGGGAGAAAGGGATCCAAAAGATAGCCAATGGAAGAACAGCAGATAACTTGGGAAACAAAGGAAGAACACTAAGAAGTTCTAAACCTAAAGGTATTCCTCAGTTCCATTGCATTTTGGTATCTAAATTCATGTTTACTCTTCTGTACTCTCATATTTTTAAGTTTTAATCATATCCCTCGCTTAATGAACATTTATTGGCTATCTACTGTATGTCCACAAGTGTGTTATGGGGAGTACAGTAAATAAGATAGCCTTAGATTTATGATCCAGCTACAAAGAATAATAATGAACATATATATATATATACACATACATATACACAACGAATTGGTAAAATGAATACGTAAGAGAGCCAAGAGACTGTAACAGAAAATACTTGTTCATTTTGGAAGTAAAGACATACTAGGAGTCAAGAAAGGGAAAGTCCAGTCTTGAGCAGAACAGGCTGAGAAGGCTTTTACGGAGCCAGTGGAGCCCAGGTTAGACTTTGAAGAATGAGCAGAGTTTAGAAGGCAGAAAGGTAAAAGAAGTGTGTGCTAGATGGAGGATTAGCATAAGCAAAGTCACAAAGAAGGGCTGTGTCTTGGCCCTTTAAGTGGTTAAAGAAGTTTTATACATTTGTGAATGAAGAGAAGGGAAAAGGTTCGTGAATAATCTAGGGTTAGATTATTGAGGTCTTTCAAAGTCAGGCAGAAGAATTTAGTCCAGTAGCTTTTATTTTCCTATTTGTTCTTTTTTCTTATTTAAAAATGGATTGAATTACAGTATGTTTCTCATTCTCAGGGTACATTCTTAGCTCACACTGACAGTGCCAGTACTGTGGGGTGATTGTGACAATAGCTTATGAACTTTGGGCGATAATTACCTGATGTCACCTTTGAGTCCTTTTGAAAATTCTGGAATGAAAGTTTTCTGCTTCTTTAAACATTTTTTTTTTCTTGTGGAATACTGGATCATAGATGATAATCAGTTTGAGTGAGATAGCACATCTTCGATGAGCTAGTATGGTATACCAGAATGCAGATGGGAGAGCAAAATTAACAGTAATGCAAGACAGTGTGGCATTAGCATAATTTCTGGACTAGATCCTTTCCAGAAATAGACCTGCACAACAGTGGTAAATTGATATTTGACAGTAGTGCCCCCAACAATTCAACAGGACAAGGATAATCTTCAACAGATGGTGCAGGAATAACTGGATATGTTTATGGAAAAATTGAACTTAAACCTTATCTCTTAATAGTATTTTGAATTTGTTTTATTTTCTTGAATCATCTTTGTTTTTGTTGCTCTCTCATTTCTTTTTTTCCTACTTAATTCATTTCTGTTTTTATCTTTATTGTTGCCTTCTTTATTATTTGGATTTACTCTTTTGTGTTATTTCTTGTGTTGGACCCTTAGCTAATTCGGTTTTTGAATTTTTCTTTAAAAAGATAATTTGTCTATAAATTTTCCTTTAGGTATAAATTTAGCTGCATTATATAAGTTCGCTATATTCTGTTTTCATTGATACATCTAAATATTTTCTGACATCTGTAATAGAAAGGAGTGTTTTATTTTTGTAATTAGCTTTTAATTTTTTTGGACTGTGCACAATGTGTTCTGTAAGATATTGAATCTTTAATATTTGTGGAAACTCTATGGCCTAATATGTGATTGTTTTGTTAATATTCCATGTGTACTTGAAAATAATGTGTATTCTCTAATTTTGGGGTACTTGGTTCCATACATATTCATCTTAATATTTGAATATTCAAAATCCTTATTAATTTTTTTCTACTTAAAAGAATCTATAACTGAGATGATTGTATTATAGTCTTCCACCATGTAGATGTCTAAATTTCCTTGCAGTTCTGCCAATTTTTGCATCATATATTTTGAGGCTTTCTTTTTAGGTCCATACAAAATCATTTATGTTTTCCTTGTGATTATACCTCTATTCCTTTATTTCCAATGTTTCTTTGTCATGTGTTTTGGGTATGTCTTTTGTAAATAGCATATTTTTTTTTTAGACCCAACCTGACAGTTTCTATCTTTTATTTAACCAGCAAGTGTATTCGTAAAATAAATATTTATAATTATTATGATTACTGATAAGCTAGGGTGTATTTTAGTGTCTTATTTTGTGCTTTCAATTGTTTTTTTCCTTTCTAGCAGGCTATGGGATTAATCAAGTTTTCTTTATGCATCTTTTTCCTTTCTGCTAGGTTTGTATAGTTTATTTCTTCTCCATTACTGGTTATCCTTAAATTTATAACATGTACACGTGATTTGCAAACCCTTAAAATTAATCACTATCTCTGAACTTTTCAACCTCAGCATTTTTGACATTTTGGACCAGGTAATCCTCTGTGAACTATAAGATGTTTAGCAGCATCCCTGGCCTCCACCCCATTAGATGCCAGTAGTACCCTCCCTCTCCCCACCAGTCACTGCCACCCAGACATAGCCAGATGTCCCCCTGGGCAGCAAAACTTCCCAGTTTATAACCACTGGCTTAAGCAGTACAGTGACTTCAGCTGGGTCTGATGATCAATGTGACTTTTTTTTCCCACAGATTTTAAAACTGAGGAGGAGCTACTATCTTACATACATGAAAATTACCAAAAGACTGTGGCCACAGGAGAAATCGTGTTGTGTTCATGTGCTCGGAACATGATCTCAAACATTAAAGCATTCCTAAAGTCCAAAGGCACCAAGGAATTAGAAGTAAGGGAATCCGGATATTGTTGTTTGTCATAACAATGTTAGTTGCTTGTTGGTGGGTCTGGCTCATATGTCTTGGAAAATATCTGTTATGCAGTGCACATTTCAAAAATGATGAGTGAGGGGGTGAGCACAATTCTATGTCTTGGAAGATGGACGTAGTCCACTGAGAAGGCAGAAATCAAGGAAATGGGCCAAGTGGGAGTAATTACATGTACTTCCCTTCCAGTGAAAGCTCTATCCTCATCTGAGTTGCATGTTAGCTGCATGAATTAAGCCAGTGGTTCTTAACCCTGGCTGCACTTTAGAGTCACCTGGAACATTTCTTTAAAATGTTGATTCATTTTGCTTAGACTTCTCAATCACTACTTTATGGAATCTTCCTTTTATGAAAGTTCAAATCGGCAGGCTTGCTGTATCCATGCCCACTTGCTCTCAAATACTTTTCTACATGTTCTTTTAAAAAATATAAAAGAATATTACACTATTTTTCATTCAAATGAAAGAAAGAGGATGTACTTCCCTTCTTAGGGCATTAGTCAGCTGTGAAGAAATTAGAAATAATGATAAGCATTAATATTAATATTCTCCTATGTAATTTTGTATTTTCAGATGAACTGCCTACACCAAGTAAGAAACAACCTCTTGAAAACTAGCAAAAGTCTTCGACAGAATGTAGGAAAACTGGATAAAGACGATAAAGTCAGAGAGTAATTAACTACCTTTTTAATTTTTCTTAAAGATTTATTTATTATGATTTTTAAAATTTTTGGCTGCATCGGGTCTTAGTTGCAGCATGCGGGCTCTTCCTTGTGGTGCGTGGGCTTCCTTCTAGTTGTGGCACACGGGTTCCAGAGTACGTGGGCTCTCTAGTTGAGGTGCACGAGCTCAGTAGCTGTGGCGTGTGAGCTTAGTTGCCCCGCGGCATGTGGGATCTTAGTTTCCTGACCAGGGATTGAACCCACGTCTCTTGCATTGTAAGGCGGATTCTTTTCCACTGGACCAACAGGGAAGTCCCCCTTTTTTTTTTTTAAACTATTACTCCAAAACAGAACTTCCAAGATTTACTTGTATCAATTTAATTTTTCATTTTTAAAAAATTCTTTTCCATTATGGTTTATTACAGGATCTTGAATATATTCCCTGTGCTGCACACTAGGACCTTATTTATCTTTTTTAAAAAATTTTTGAGTATAGTTGCTTTACAATGTCGTTGTTTATCTATTTTATATATAATATAGTTTGTATCTGCTAGTCCCAAACTGCTAATTTATCCCTCCCCCACGCCCTTTGCCCTTTGCCCTTTGGTAACCATAAGTTTGTTTTCTGTGTCTGAGTCTGTTTCTGTTTCATAGGTAGTTCATTTGTGTCATATTTCAGATTCCACACATATAAGTGATGTATGTTTTTCTTTCTGACGTACTTCACTTAGTATGATAATCTCTAGGTCCATTCCTATTGCTGCAGATTGAATTATTTCATTTTTCTTTTCAATGGCTGAGTATATATCAGTTTAAAATAGATTGCCAGTTGCTTGAAGAGGCTTTTGTAGCTGATTCTCTATAACGTTCTAATGTTCAGTTTGCAACACCTGTTTACCTAATAACCATATTGCTATTTAGAAAGCAATGGCTCTTCTTTTTGGTTGTTGTTTCTTATGTAAACAGATCTCTGCATAAGGAAGGAACTTTCATTTCAGTTAAGTGACACTCAAAGCAGATATAACCAAGCTTTTTTTTTTTCTCTCAAGGTGCCAGCTCCAGGTATTTCTTCATTTGGAGATGTGTCGGCAGTGCCCTTCAGTATATGAACATATAGGTGAAATGGAGCAAGTAGTGGAGGAGGCAAGTATGCTGCTTAGTGCCTCTGGGGATGTGCTGTAGATGCATTCAGCTTCCTGCAGAGGCCATGTGGTAATTTTCTAAAATCTTCAGGTGACAGATTTGCTGCGCATGGTATGTTTAACTGAAGATTCGGCATACCTAGCAAAGTTTCTGGAAGAAATTTTGGAATTGTAAGTTTGATGACTACTAATTTAAATTTAAAATAATTTTACCAAGAACTTATATAGGTATTGTCTCAGAATTGTAGCATTGTAAGGACTATTTCTCATGCTGGGTGAGGAAGGGAGTAGAGAGGGTGGAATGGTGACTGACTGTTCCATATTTAATCAATCTATTCCACAGGTATATTGATTCAATCCCAAAGATACTTGGACATCTTTACCACAGCCTAGGATTTGTGATTCCTCAGAAGCTGGCTGGTGTCCTTCCTACAGATTTTATCAGTGATGACTCCATGACACAGGAGAGCAAATCACCCCTTTCTGTGCCTCTTACGTCAAATGCTCATAGGTCAGTGTCGGGTGGCACTGAATCTGACCAACTGGAGGAGCTTCGTTCCAGATCAGCTAAGAAGAGAAGGTAGGAGCTCAAGGAATTAAAGGAATTACTTTCACTGTTACAGTTCTGGTATAGGGTATGTTTAAGCCATAGTCCAGTTGTCTTTGTCTATAATTTATTGAATTAGTAGTTGCCCTTATGTCTGAATCACAGAAGCCAATTATTAGAGTTCTTAACAAGGAGCATCTGACACTCTTTATGTTATCTGGGGAATATATAGTCTTGTATTGTGTAGTCACAGTCCCCTCTTGACTCTCCACATGGGGTCTCCAAGAACTAGGAGCCTTCCATGAGATAAGCTTAGGGTTTCAGCTTACTTTGTATATTTTCCATGATGCTCTACATTGTTCATAACTAGTTAAATTTATAGTTGTTACTTTTAGAAATTCTGGGATTGACTTGTTTTACTGTAAGTTCAGGGCAACCTCAAGATAACCGACTTTTATTTAAGTGTTTTATTTTAAACTCTAGTTCCATTCTGATATAACTAGCTGTAACCTGTATTCAGTGTATATTGACTGTTTCTTTCTATTTTTAAAAGGAAAAATGCAATAAGACATAAAAGCATTGCAGAGGTTTCACAAAATCTGCGACAAATTGAAATTCCCAAAGTATCCAAGAGAGCTACGAAAAATGTAAGTCATTTCCAGGAGATAGAAAGTGGTATCACTTTGGGCCTGAGTTCATACAATAAATAAGAATGAAACACAGTGTCTTTACTTTTAAGAAATGAGCATTGGAGGATACAGAAATAAAATTAGGTATTTTTATGAATGTGTCTACAACTGTAATCTAAGGAATAAAGAAATATAAATTTAAATATTAATCATTTTTCCCAAAAGTGTGACAGAGGTAATATTAAGGGGAAAAAAATAGTAAAAGTTAGGAATGAATAAGTTAATTCAAAATCTTTAATGTAGTTAAGAAAACTCATGAAATAATAACATAAGCAAAAGAAGCCATTGAAAAATAATGTACAATCATAATAGGACTTTGTGTATCAGAAAGTACTTTTCAGTAAGTATGTTTTACGTCAATAACAAGTTACAAAAGCAAACAAAAAAAGTCCTGAAGCCAGGTGGTAATTATTTTTCTGTGGCAGTAGATGTTAGGACTTGTTAGTTGCAAAAACAGAAATCCAGCTGGAGTCTATTTACTAAGTAGAATTAATGTCTTACTAAGAGAAGGAGAGAGACAAAAAAATGCATTGAAACTTTTAAACTGCATGAATTATGAGAAGAGTTAAAATTCTAGGAGAACTAGCTTTAGAAGCATTAATCATTACAATAGTGGTTTGTTTCTAGAGATTTATAGCTGTGCTTTAGTACTGGAGGTGGGGTTTCTTTGGAAGAGTTAGTGGTGTTCACTTTCTTATATGAGTGAATAAGATGCAAATCTTAGATATCTTGGAGATTTTGTTCAGAGAGTATGAAGTCCAAAAGGTATCAGACCACCTCTCTCACTAGATTTTACACGATTAGCAGTCCTTTCTAGCACTCCTTTTGGAAAACTTTTGTTTCAGATTGGCCTAGAAACTTAACTTCTTTAAGACCAGATTTACTGAGATCAGGATTTGATTTTGGTTAAAAAAGAATATCATTTGTTAAGTTTCTGCTCCTATTTGGCTGTTTATTCTTTAATGATTGCAGTGGCATAATTGAAAAAAACAGCAACAAAATCTTTAAAAACAATTCTCTGTTTAGATGCCATTTGAGTTTAGGCACTTGAATCCTCTGCTATAATAGCAAATAAATAGCAGGTGGGTATTTTTTTTTCTGCCCGCCACACGGCATGTGGGATCTTAGTTCCCCAACCAGGGATCGAACCAGCACTCCCTGCAGTGGAAGCACGGAGTCTTAACCACTGGACCACCAGGGAAGTCCCCAAATAGCAGTTTTATACAGAGACGTTCCTAAGGGTATATAGCCATCCTCTAATATTATGGGGTTTCCCTGATGTTTTAGTTATAAAAGGTATACAGAAACATCGTTTAAAAGTTGAAATTATATAAAGTTAACTGTTAGTGCCTCTTCACCATCCATTCTTCAGAAGTAATCGCTGATGACAGTTTGTTGTGTATATTTCCAGGCCCTGTTTTTGTGCATTTTACAACTATTTCTGTTACAGATTCCTACAAGTGGAATTGCAAGGATCAAAGGGTTTCTTGTGGAATTTTTATTCTTTTAAATGAATTCCTATTTAAATTTTCTTATTGGATTTTCTCATCTTTCAGGAGAATTCTCACCCTACTCTTCAGCAGCCTCCACCCCCAGTGAAAGAAACGGTACAAGGTATACTTTGTTTCCTTGTTGTACTCAGTGACAGTTTTATTTTGATTACATATATTTAAGCAGTTGCATATAGTTAAAAATTATAGTTTTTTGTAATTGTTGGTTTATGAAATATGTCCATATACTGTGTGCTAGAGGAGTAGGATGTTCACATGGTCTCAAAATACTGCATTTTGTAAAATAACTGGTCTCAAATTTTTTAATTAATTTATTTTTTGTTTGTTTATTTTTGGCTGCATTGGGTCTTCATTGCTGTGTGTGGGCTTTCTCTAGTTGTGGCAAGCGGGGGGCTACTCTTCGTTGCAATGCGCGGGCTTCTCGTGGTGGCTTCTCCTGTGGAGCATGGGCTCTAGGCACGTGGGCTTGGTAGTTGTGGCGCACGGGCTTAGTTACTCCGTGGCATGTGAGATCTTCCCGGACCAGGGCTCGAACTCGTGTCCCCTGCATTGGCAGGTGGATTCTTAACCACTGTGCCACCAGGGAAGCCCTAAAATTTTTTTTTAATGCCATTAACATGAAAGCTGAAAAAGAAAAGAGGCAGTGGAGCTGGTTTAGATAAAAGGAATTTAACTGTGACATAAGTGCACTACATGATCCCTGCTTGGGTCTTAAATATAGGGTAAAAAGCTATAACGGATATTACTGAGACGATGAGAGGAAATTCGAAGATGGTTTAGATATACGCCCTTGTTCTTTGGAGATACATGCTGAAATACAGGAAACTGAAGAGTTGTGATGTCTGCAACTCACTCTCCAGCGTTCTGGGGTGGGCAGTTGTACAAACGTAGAGAGAGAGATGGAGGGAGAAAACAAATGTTGACAGTTGGTGAATTTTAGTGACAGTTCTATGTGTGTTTTTTTGGTTTTGGTTTTTTTTAATATTTATTTATTTGGTTGTGCTGGGTCTTAGTTGCAGCTCGCCAGCTCCTTAGTTGCGGCACACAGGCTCCTTAGTTGTGGCATGCAAACTCTTAGTCGCAACATGCATGTGGGATCTAGTTCCCTGACTAGAGATCAAACCCGGGCCCCCTGCATTGGGAGCGTGGAGTCTTATCCACTGAGCCACCACCAAAGTCACCATGATTCTACGTTGAAATTTTCTATAGATATTAAACTTCTCCAAAATTTGGGAAAAATGGAAAACAGATCAAATTTGGCTGTCAGGCCGTAAATCAGTTTCATAGACAGCCTAAGGCAGGTAACAGAGGCTTTTATAATGGAGATAGAGAAACATTTTTTTGAAACTTTGGTGTGCATTATTGGCGTCCTTAATGTTTATGTCATTGATGGGTAAAAAAGGCTCCTCCCAGTTTGTGGATCCTGGTTTATTTGGTTTTTATTTAAGTGACTTGCAATTAGAATTTTTTTACTCTTGGTGAATTTTTGAGTAGCCTCCACCAGGCCATCTTGCTTAAGATTAAGATTAAAATGCTAGCCTGCTGGCTTTGTCAAGTATTTCCTGACTCTTCAGCTATTTTTCCTAACTTTGAGTCTAGATGGTTACAACTCTCATGCTCTGAAGTTAGGAAGAGGATTTAAAATATAGTAGTTCCCCCCTTATCCACAGGGGTTACGTTCCAATACCCTCAGATACCTGAAACTTCAGATAGTACCAAACCCTATACTATGTTTTTTCCTATACATACATACCTATGATAAAGTTTAATTTATAAATTAGGCATGGTAAGAATTAACAATACCATAATAAAATAGAACAATTATAACAATATGCTATAATAAAAGTTACATGAATGTGGTCTTTCTCAAAATATCTTGTACAAATTTAATGCCTTTTCCATCTTAACTAAGCACTTTCGTGCGTTGTAGCCATAATTTTTGCAGTTTGAGTTGTGACAGCAAAACTAGCGTGAATTTTTCCTTCACAGTTTCACAGATAGACAATTCACTCTTACCATAGATCGTAGCAACCTTAACATACAATTTTTTTTTCCCTTAAGTTGAGAAACTTTTTATTTATAGGAAGCACTTTATGACTTCTTTTCAGCATATCCAAGTTGCCAGCATCACTACTTTTGTGCTTTGGGACACAAGAAGTATTTAAGTAAAATAAGGGTTACTTGAATATAGCACTGCTATACTGCTACAGTTGATCTGATAACCCAGCTGGCTACTAAGTGCCTAACGGGTGGGATATGCTGGGCAAAGGAATGATTCATGTTTTGGGTGGGACAGAGCAGGATGGCATGAGATTTTATCACACTACTCAGAAAGACACACAACTTTAAAACTTATGACTTATGTATTTCTGGGATTTTTCATTTGATATTTTCAGACTGCAGTTGACTGCGGGTAACTGAAAATGTGGAAAGTGAAACTGCAGATAGGGAGGGACTACTGTATCCCAGCAAATTAGTAATATACTCAAAAGAAGAAAAATGAAATCTCTGGGATTGAAAAGAACAGTTTCTCTGCTTGACGCTGAAATACAAAGCAGCAAAAAGTTCCAATGTGAGAAAAATATCGTAACACTGGGATATATTAAAAGGACTATGATTTACATTATCCAACCTCTCACTTAAGGATTATGTCCATTTTACAGTGAATAAAACTTCTAATTTAAGTGATGTGGGCCTTCCTTGTATTCCTGAAAGGTTGGGTTTAAATTAAATTTACAAATGTAAGTAGTTTCTAAAAACTTTTTTTTAAGTTTTTTTTTTAATATTTATTTATTTATTTGGTTGCACCAGGTCTTATTTGCAGCACGTGGGCTCCTTTAGTTGTGGCAGGCAGGCTCCTTAGTTGCGGCATGCACGTGGGATCTAGTTCCCTGGCCGGGGATCGAACCCAGGCCCCCCGCGTTGCGAGCGTGAAGTCTTAAGCACTGCGCCATCAGGGAAGTAAATAGTTTTGATATACCATGTGAGTGTACTATTTAAGGAAATCCTATTAGTAAATGTGAATATAGCAGTCAGCCTGTAAAATAGCTTCCTCAAGCAGATTCTCTGTTTTGGATATCTTTCTTTTCCCACATGTGGCTTTTATTAATGATAATATTTGACTTTCTTTTTTTCTTAATGCTTTCAGAAGTGACCAAAGTTCGAAGAAATCTCTTCAACCAGGAAATGATTTCTCCTTCAAAGAGATCTGTAAAGCGGGGGTTGCCTAGAAGCCATTCTGTGTCAGCTGTGGAAGGTCTAGAGTATAAACTTGACAACTTCAAGAGGACCAAAGGTACTACATTTTAGGGTAACCACGAGAAGGGGATTCTTGGACCCAAACCGGTCTCCAGACTCTTGTTGCAGAAGCTCATTAATCTCATGTTTTCCTCTCCTCTTTGGTTACTATCAGTTAATTTTCCACTTGGGGTCTCTCCCTCCAAGTTTAGATGAAGAATTAATCCTGGTCTTTCTCATTCCTCCCTTTCTGGTTACCCCTACAGACAACAGACAAACATCTATTTTATAAAACCAATTAAACCAAAATGAAAGATAGTGACTAGCAATTTTCTAGTCTTTCGGTGTGTTGGGGTTTTTTTTGCTTTTTTATAATTGAGACCATTCATGTATCATAAAATCAACTTTTAGTGGTTTTCAGTATATTCACAAAGTTGTGCAACCATCATGACACATTCCAGAACATTTTCATCATTCCAGAAAGAAGCCCTGTACCTACCCATTAGTATCACTCTCCATTTCTCCCAGTCTTCCCAGCTGTAGGCAACCACCAGTCTACTTTCTGTTTTTATAGATTTCTTATGGATATTTCTTTTAAGAGGAATCATATTATGTGGTCTTTGTAACTGGCTTTTTTTACTTTACCATAATGTTTTCAAGGTTTATACGTGGTGTAGTACGTCTCAGTACTTCATTTCTTTTTATTGACAAAAATATACCATTGTATGGATAAACTACATTTTACTTATCCATTCATCAATTGGTGGACATTTAAGTTGTTCCTACTTTTGGCTATTGTGAGTGATGCTGCTGTAAACATTCATATATAAGATTGTGTGTAGACACATTTTTAATTCTCAGGCATATGCCTAGAAATGAAATTGCTGGATCATATGGTAACTCTATGTTTAACTTTTTAAGCAATTACCAGACTGTTTTCCAAAGTGGCTATACCATTTTATATTCCCACTAACAGTGTATGAGGGTTCTAATTTCTCCACATCCTTGCCTCCACCTTCCATTGTCCCTCTTTGATTCTGCTCATCCTAGTGGGTGTAAAGTGGTGTGTCATTGTGGTTATGAGTTGCATTTCCTTGATAACTAATGTTGTTGAGTTGCTTTTCATGTGCTCGCTGGCCATTTGTATATCTTCTTTGGAGAACTCTTTGCCCATTTTTATATTAGGTTGTTTGTCTTTTCACTGTTGAGCTGTAAGAGTTCTTTATATATTCTAGATACCGGCCCCTTATCAGATATACAATTTGCAAATATTTTTTCCCCAATCTGTTGGGTTTTCTTTTCACTTTCTTGATAGTGTTCTTTGATACATAAAATACTTTTAATTTTGATGATATCCATTTTTTAAAATTTATTTTTGGCTGCATTGGGTCTTCATTGTGGTGCGTGGGATCTTTAGTTGCGGCATGCAAACACTTAGTTGCAGCATCTGGGATCTAGTTCCCTGACCAGGGTTCATACCCGGGCCCCCTGCATTGGGAGCATGGAGTCTTAGCCACTGGACCACCAGCGAAGTCCCAATTTTTTTTTTTTTTTAAATAAATTTATTTATTTATTTATTTATGGCTGCATTGGGTCTTCATTGCTACACACAGGCTTTCTCTAGTTGTGGCGAACGGGGGCCACTCTTCATTGCGGTGCATGGGCTTCTCATTGTGGTGGCTTCTCTTGTTGTGGAACATGGGCTCTAGGCACACAGGTTTCAGTAGTTGTGGCATGTGGGCTCAGTATTTGTGGCTTGCAGGCTCTAGAGCGCAGGCTCAGCAGTTGTGGGACACGGGCTTAGTTGCACCGCAGCATGTGGTATCTTCCCAGACCAGGGCTTGAACCTGTGTCCCCTGCACTGGCAGGCAGATTCTTAACCACTGCAACACCAGGGAAGTCCCCCTAATTCTCTTTATATTTTATTTTTTTTTAACATCTTTATTGGGGTATAATTGCTTTACAATGGTGTGTTAGTTTCTGCTTTATAACAAAGTGAATCAGTTATACATACACATATGTTCCCATATCTCTTCCCTCTTGCGTCTCCCTCCCTCCCACCCTCCCTATCCCACCCCTCCAGGCGGTCACAAAGCACCGGGCCGATATCCCTGTGCCATGCGGCTGCTTCCCACTAGCTATCTACCTTACGTTTGTTAGTGTATATATGTCCATGCCTCTCTCTCGCCCTGTCACAGCTCACCCTTCCCCCTCCCCATATCCTCAAGTCCGTTCTCCAGTAGGTCTGTGTCTTTATTCCTGTCTTACCCCTAGGTTCTTCATGACATTTTTTTTTTCTTAAATTCCATATATATGTGTTAGCATACGGTATTTGACTTTCTCTTTCTGACTTACTTCACTCTGTATGACAGACTCTAGGTCTATCCACCTCATTACAAATAGCTCAATTTCATTTCTTTTTATGGCTGAGTAATATTCCATTGTATATATGTGCCACATCTTCTTTATCCATTCATCCGATGATGGGCACTTCGGTTGTTTCCATCTCCGGGCTATTGTAAATAGAGCTGCAATGAACGTTTTGGTACATGACTCTTTGAATTTTGTTTTTCTCAGGGTATATGCCCAGTAGTGGGATTGCTGGGTCATATGGTAGTTCTATTTGTAGTTTTTTAAGGAACCTCCATACTGTTCTCCATAGTGGCTGAACCAGTTTCACATTCCCACCAGCAGTGCAAGAGTGTTCCCTTTTCTCCACACCCTCTCCAGCATTTATTGTTTCTTGATTTTTTGATGATGGACATTCTGACTGGTGTGAGATGATATCTCATTGTAGTTTTGATTTGCATTTCTCTAATGATTAATGATGTTGAGCATTCTTTCATGTGTTTGTTGGCAGTCTATATATCTTCTTTGGAGAAATGTCTGTTTAGGTCTTCTGCCCATTTTTGGATTGGGTTGTTTGTTTTTTGTTATTGAGCTGCATGAGCTGCTTGTAAATTTCGGAAATTAATCCTTTGTCAGTTGCTTCATTTACAAATATTTTCTCCCATTCTGAGGGTTGTCTTTTGGTTTGTTTATGGTTTCCTTTGCTGTCCAAAAGCTTTAAAGTTTCATTAGGTCCCATTTGTTTATTTTTGTTTTTATTTCCATTTCTCTAGGAGGTGGGTCAAAAAGGATCTTGCTGTGATTTATGTCATAGAGTGTTCTGCCTATGTTTTCCTCTAATAGTTTGATAGTTTCTGGCCTTACATTTAGGTCTTTAATCCATTTTGAGCTTATTTTTGTGTATGGTGTTAGGGAGTGATCTAATCTCATACTTTTACATGTAGCTGTCCAGTTTTCCCAGCAAAACTTATTGAAGAGGCTGTCATTTCTCCACTGTACATTCTTGCCTCCTTTATCAAAGATAAGGTGACCATATGTGCGTGGGTTTATCTCTGGGCTTTCTATCCTGTTCCATTGATCTATCTTTCTGTTTTTGTGCCAGTACCATACTGCCTTGATTACTGTAGCTTTGTAGTATAGTCTGAAGTCAGGGAGCCTGATTCCTCCAGCTCCGTTTTTCTTTCTCAAGATTGCTTTGGCTATTCGGGGTCTTTTGTGTTTCCATACAAATTGTGAAATTTTTTGTTCTAGTTCTCTGAAAAATGCCATCGGTAGTTTGATAGGGATTGCATTGAATCTATAGATTGCTTTGGGTAGTAGAGTCATTTTCACAATGTTGATTCTGCCAGTCCAAGAACATGGTATATTTCTCCATCTATTTGTATCATCTTTAATTTCTTTCATTAGTGTCTTATAATTTTCTGCATACAGGTCTTTTGTCTCCTTAGGTAGGTTTATACCTAGATATTTTATTCTTTTTGTTGCAATGGTAAATGGGAGTGTTTTCTTGATTTCATTTTCAGATTTTTCATCCTTAGTGTATAGGAATGCCAGAGATTTCTGTGCATTAATTTTGTACCCTGCAACCTTACTGAATTCATTGATTAGCTCTAGTCGTTTTCTGGTAGCACCTTTAGGATTCTCTATGTATAGTATCATGTCATCTGCAAACAGTGACAGCTTTACTTCTTTTCTGATTTGGATTCCTTTTATTTCCTTTTCTTCTCTGATTGCTGTGGCTAAAACTTCCAAAGCTATGTTGAGTAAGAGTGGTGAGAGTGGGCAACCTTGTCTTGTTCCTGATCTTAGTGGAAATGCTTTCAGTTTTTCACCATTGAGGATGATGTTGGCTGTGGGTTTGTCATATATGGCCTTTATTATGTTGAGGAAAGTTCCCTCTATGCCTACTTTCTGCAGGGTTTTTATCATAAATGGGTGCTGAATTTTGTCAAAAGCTTTCTCTGCATCTATTGAGATGATCATATGGTTTTTCTCCTTCAAATTGTTAATATGGTTTATCACATTGATTGATTTGCATATATTGAAGAATCCTTCCATTCCTGGAATAAACCCCACTTGATCAACGTGTATGATCCTTTTAATGTGCTGTTGGATTCTGTTTGCTAGTATTTTGTTGAGGATTTTTGAATCTATGTTCATCAGTGATATTGGCCTGTAGTTTTCTTTCTTTGTGACATCCTTGTCTGGTTTTGGTATCCAGGTGATGGTGGCCTCGTAGAATGAATTTGGGAGTGTTCCTCCCTCTGCTATATTTTGGAAGAGTTTGAGAAGGATAGGTGTTAGCTCTTCTCTAAATGTTTGATAGAATTCGCCTGTGAAGACATCTGGTCCTGGACTTTTGTTTGTTGGAAGATTTTTAATCACAGTTTCAATTTCAGTGCTTGTGATTGGTCTGTTTATATTTTCTATTTCTTCCTGATTCAGTCTTGGCAGGTTGTGCATTTCTTCCAGGTTGTCCATTATATTGGCATAGAGTTGCTTGTAGTAATCCCTCATGATCTTTTGTATTTCTGCAGTGTCAGTTGTTACTTCTCCTTTTTCATTTCTAATTCTATTGATTTGAGTCTTCTCCCTTTTTTTCTTGATGAGTCTGGCTAATGGTTTATCTATTTTGTTTATCTTCTCAAAGAACCATCTTTTAGTTTTATTGATCTTTGCTATCGTTTCCTTCATTTCTTTTTCATTTATTTCTGATCTGATTTTTATGATTTCTTTCCTTCTGGTAACTTTGGGGTTTTTTTGTTCTTCTTTCTCTAATTGCTTTAGGTGCAAGGTTAGGTTGTTTATTCAAGATGTTTTCTGTTTCTTAAGGTGGGCTTGTATTGCTATAAACTTCCCTCTTAGAACTGCTTTTGCTGCATCCCATAGGTTTTGGGTCGTCGTGTCTCCATTGTCATGTTTCTAGGTATTTTTTGATTTCATCTTTGATTTCTTCAGTGATCACTTCATTATTAAGTAGTGTATTGTTTAGCCTCTATGTGTTTGTAGTTTTTACAGATCTTTTCCTGTAATTGATATCTAACCTCATAGCATTGTGGTTGGAAAAGATACTTGATACAATTTCAATTTTCTTAAATTTACCAAGGCTTGATTTGTGACCCAAGATATGATCTATCCTGGAGAATGTTCCATGAGCACTTGAGAAAAATGTGTATTCTGTTGTTTTTGGATGGAATGTCCTATAAATATCAATTAAGTCCATCTTGTTTAATGTATCATTTAAAGCTTGTGTTTCCTTATTTACTTTCGTTTTGGATGATCTGTCCATTGGTGAAATTGGGGTGTTAAAGTTCCCTACTATGAATGTGCTACTGTCGATTTCCCCTTTTGTGGCTGTTAGTATTTGCCTTATGTATTGAGGTGCTCCTATGTTGGGTGCATAAATATTTACAATTGTTATATCTTCTTTTTGGATCAATCCCTTGATCATTATGTAGTGCCCTTTGTCTCTTCTAATAGTCTTTATTTTAGAGTCTGTTTTGTCTGATATGAGAATTGCTCTTCCAGTTTTCTTTTGGTTTCCATTTGCATGGAATATCTTTTTCCATCCCCTTACTTTCAGTCTGTATGTGTCTCTAGGTTTGAAGTGGGTCTCTTGTAGATAGCATATATATGGGTCTTGTTTTTGTATCCATTCAGCCAATCTGTGTCTTTTGGTGGGAGCATTTAGTCCATTTACATTTAAGGTAATTATCGATATGTATGTTCCTATTCCCATTTTCTAAATTGTTTTGGGTTCATTATTGTAGGTCTTTTCCTTCTCTTGTGTTTCTTGCCTAGAGAAGTTCCTTTAGCATTTGTTGTAGAGCTGGTTTGGTGGTGCTGAACTCTCTCAGCTTTTGCTTGTCTGTAAAGGTTTTAATTTCTCCGTCAAATCTGAATGAGATCCTTGCTAGGTAGAGTAATCTTGGTTGCAGGTTTTTCTCCTTCATCACTTTAAATATGTCCTGCCACTCTCTTCTGGCTTGTAGAGTTTCTGCTGAAAGATCAGCTGTTAACCTTATGGGGATTCCCTGTGTGTTATTTGTTGTTTTCCCTTGCTGCTTTTAATATGCTTTCCTTGTATTTAATTTTTGACAGTTTGATTAATATGTGTCTTGGCGTATTTCTCCTTGGATTTATCCTGTATGGCACTCTCTGTGCTTCCTGTACTTGATTAACTATTTCCTTTCCCATATTAGGGAAGTTTTTAACTATTATCTCTTCAAATATTTCCTCATTCCCTTTCTTTTTCTCTTCTTCTGGAACCCCTATAATTCGAATGTTGGTGCGTTTAATGTTGTCCCAGAGGTCTCTGAAACTGTCCTCAGTTCTTTTCATTCTTTTTTCTTTATTCTGCTCTGCAGTAGTAATTTCCACTATTTTATCTTTCAGGTCACTTATCCGTTCTTCTGCCTCAGTTATTCTGCTACTGATTCCATCTAGAGTATCTTTAATTTCATTTATTGTGTTGTTCATCGTTGTTTGTTTCATCTTTAGTACTTCTAGGTCCTTGTTAAATGTTTTCTTGCATTTTGTCTATTCTATTTCCAAGATTTTGGATCATCTTTACTATCATTATTCTGAATTCTTTTTCAGGTAGACTGCCTATTTCCTCTTCATTTGTTAGGTCTGGTGGGTTTTTATCTTGCTCCTTCATCTGCGGTGTGTTTTTCTGTCTTCTCATTTTGCTTATCTTACTGTGTTTGGGGTCTCCTTTTTGCAGGCTGCAGGTTCGTAGTTCCCGTTGTTTTTGGTGTCTGTCCCCAGTGGCTAAGGTTGGTTCAGTGGGTTATGTAGGCTTCCTGGTGGAGGGGACTAGTGCCTGTGTTCTGGTGGAAGAGGCTGGATCTTTTCTCTCTGGTGGGCAGGTCCACGTCTGGTGGTGTGTTTTGTGGTGTCTGTGGACTTATTATGATTTTAGGCAGCCTCTCTGCTAATGGGTGGGGTTGTGTTACTGTTTTGCTAGTTGATTGGCATAGGGTGCCCAGCACTGTAGCTTGCTGGTCGTTGAGTGAAGCTGCGTGCTGGCATTGAGATGGAGATCTCTGGGAGATTTTTACCATTTGATATTATGTGGAGCTGGGAGGTCTCTTGTTGACCAGTGTCCTGAAGTTGGCTCTCCCACCTCAGAGGCACAGCACTGACTCCTGCCTGCAGCACCAAGAGCCTTTCATCCACACGGTTCAGAATAAGAGGGAGAAAAAGTAGAGAGAAAGAATTAGTAGAAGTAGGAAGAAAGGAAGGAAGAAGGAAAGAAGGAAAGAAAGAAAGGAGAGAGGGAGGGAGGGACGGACGGACGGACGGTGGGAGGAAGGAGGGAAGGAAGGAAAAAAGAAAGAAAGAAGATAAAATAAAGTAAAATATAATAAAGTTATTAAATTAAAAATAATAATTAAGAAAAAAATTTTAAAAAACCCAGATGGATAGAACCTTAGGACAAATGGTGGAAGCAAAGCTATATAGACAAAATCTCATACAGAAGCATACACATACACACTCACAAAAAGAGGAAAAGGGGAAAAAAATCATAAATCTTGCTCTCAAAGTCCACCTCCTCAATTTGGGATGATTCATTGTCTAAAGGAGGGAAGGAAGGAAAGAAAAAAAGAAGATATAGTAATATAAAATAAAGCTATTAAAATTAAAATTATTAAGAAAAAAATTTAAGAAAAGAAAAAAAAAACGGACGGATAGAATCCTAGGACAAATGGTGGAAGCAAAGCTATACAGACAAAATCGCACACAGAGGCATACACATACACACTCACAAAAAGAGGAAAAGGGGAAAAAAATCATAAATCTTGCTCTAAAAGTCCACCTCCTCAATTTGGGATGATTCGTTGTCTATTCATGTATACCACAGATGCAGGGTACATCAAGTTGATTGTGGAGCTTCAATCCGCTGCTTCTGAGGCTGCTGGGAGAGATTTCCCTTTCTCTTCTTTGTTCTCACAGCTCCCAGGGGCTCAGCTTTGGATTTGGCCCCGCCTCTGTATGTAGGTTGCCGGAGGGCGTCTGTTTTTCCGCTCAGACAGGACGGGGTTAAAGGAGCCGCTGATTCGGGGGCTCTGGCTCACTTAGGCTGGGGGGGAGGGAGGGGCACGGAGTGCGGGGCGGGCCTGCGGCGGCAGAGGCCAACGTGATGTTGCACCAGCCTGAGGCTCGCCGTGCGTTCTTCCGGGGAAGTTGTCCCTGGATCCCAGGAACCTGGCAGTGGCGGGCTGCACAGGCTCCCCGGAAGAGGGGTGTGGATAGTGACCTGTGCTCGCACACAGCCTTCAACAAAAGCCTTAGCGTCTAATGCCCGTCTCTGGGGACCGCGTTGATAGCCGCGGCTCGTGCCTGTCTCTGGAGCTCCTTTAAGCAGCGCTCTTAATCCCCTCTCCTCGCGCACCAGGAAACAAAGAGGGAAGAAAAAGTCTCTTGCCTCTTCGGCAGCTCCAGACCTTTTCCCGGACTCCCTCCCGGCTAGCCGTGGCGCACTAACCCCTTCAGGCTGTGTTCACACCGCTAACCCCAGTCCTCTCCCTGCACTCCGACAGAAGCCCGAGCCTCAGCTCGCAGCCCCGGCGGGTGAGCAGACAATCCTCTGGGGCTGGTGAGTGCCGGTCGGCACCGATCCTCTGTGTGGGAATCGCCCTGCTTTGCCCTCCGCACCCCTGTTGCTGCGCTCTCCTCAGCGGCTCCGAAGCTCCCCCCCTCCGCCACCCGCAGTCTCCGCCCGTGAAGGGGCTTCCTAGTGTGTGGAAACCTTTCCTCCTTCACAGCTCCCTCCCACTGGTGCAGATCCCACCCCTATTCTTTTGTCTCTGTTTTTTCTTTTGCCCTAACCGGGTACGTGGGGAGTTTCTTGCCTTTTGGGATGTCTGAGGTCTTCTGCCAGCGTTCAGTAGGTGTTCTGTAGGAGTTGTTCCACGTGTAGATGTATTTCTGGTGTATCTGGCTCCTAACTGCTGGTGGTTTATGCTATCCTTGAAGTTCCTTGTCTTATAGATGTATCACTTCAATCTTCACTTCTGTCTTCACATGGCTTTCCACTTTGTGTCTGTGTGTTTCAAATATCTCTCTTCTCTTACTAGGATCCCCCCAGTTCTTTTTAAATGTTAGGTAGAATTCAGCAGTGAAGCCATCTAGTCCTGGGTATTTTTTGGAAGTTTTTTGATAACAGTTTCATTTTTTTTTACTTGTTATAGGTTTATTCAGATTTTCTATTGTTTAGTCTGTTTTCAGTTGTTTGTCTTTCTAGGAATTTGTCCATTTCATCTAGGTTTTCTAATTTGCTGCTATGCAATTGTTTGTAGTATTACCTCATAGTCCTTTTTTATTTCTGTAAGTTTGGTAGTTTTATTCTCTCTTTCATAGTTGTTTGAGTGTTCTGTATTTTTTCTTTGTCAATCTAGCTAAAGGTTTGTTAACTTAAAGATCTTTTCAAAGAGCCAACTGTTGGTTTCATTGATGTTTCTATTATTTTTCTACTCTTGATTTCGTTTACTTCCTGTGTAATCTTTATTTTTTCCTTCCCTCTACTTGCTTTGATGTTAGTTTGATCTTTTTCAGTTTTTTTAAGATTAAGGTTTTGTTATTGATTTTTTAAAATACATGCTTTTTTTTTATTTACATCACTCATTGAACAGTTTATCACCACTGTCCTTTTTTTTTTAATTTTTATTTTATATTGGAGTATAGTTGATTTACAATGTTGTGTTAGTTTCAGGTGTACAGCAAAGTGATTTAGTTACACATTATCATATATCCATTCTTTTTCAGACTCTTTTTCCCATATAGGTTATTACAGAATATGGAATAGAGTTCTTTGTGCTCTACAGTAGAAGCTTGTTGATTATCTGTTTTATATATTAGTAGTGTATATATGTTAATTCCCAATTCCTAATTACCCCCACCTTTCCCCTTTGGTAACCAAAAGTTTGTTTTCAAAGTCTGAGTCTGTGTCTGTTTTGTAAATGAGTTCATTTGATCATTTTTTTAGATTCCACATATAAGTTACATCATATTTGTCTTTCTCTGACTTACTTCACTTAGTATGATAATCTCTAGGTCCATCCATGTTGCTGCAAATTGCATTATTTCATTCTTTTTTATGGCTAATATTCCATTGTATATATGTACCATGTCTTCTTTATCCTTTCCTCTGCCGATGAACATTTAGGTTGCTTCCATGTCTTGGCTGTTGTAAATAGTGCTGCAGTGAACATTGGGGTGCATGTATATTTTCGAATTATGGCTTCTTCCAGATATATATGCCCAGGAGTGGGATTGCTGGATCATATGGTAGTTCTATTTTTAGTTTTTAAAAGAACCTCCATACTGTTCCCCATAGTGGCTTAGGTACCAATGTAAAGGTACCAGTTTACTTTCCCAACAACAGTGTAGGAGGGTTCCAGGCTTCTTTTTTGTTTTTGTTTTTGACCACGCTGCATGGCTTGTGGGATCTTAGTTTCCTGACTAGGGATTGAACCCGTGGCCCCTGCAGTGGAAGCGCGGAGTCCTTACCACTGGACTGCCAGGGAATTCCCCAGACTTCTTTTTTAATACAGCTTTTTACAGGTACAAATTCCCCTCTAAGCGCTGCTTTAGCTTCATCCTGTAAGTTTTGGTATGTTGTGTTTTCAATTTCATCATCTCAAAATATTTTCTAATTTCCCTTGTGATTTTTTTTCTTTGGTCCTTTGGCTATTTAGGAGGGTGTAAATTTTCACATATTTGTTAATTCCACAAATTTCTGTTATTAGTTTCTAATTTCATACCATTGTAGTTGAAGAACATACTTTGTATGATTTTGGTCTTTTTAAATTTTTTGAGACTTGTTTTATGGCCTAACATTTGGCCTGTTCTGGTTAATGTTCTATGTGTACTTGAGAAGAATGTGTGTTCTGCTCTTGGGTAGAATGCCTATAGATGTCTGTTATGCCTAGTCGGTTTATGGTGTTCAAGTCTTCTGTTTTCTTTTTGATCTTCTGTATAGACGTTCTATCATTGAAATCAGGGTATTAAAGTCTCCAAGTATTATTGTTGACTTATCTATTTTTTTCTTCCTTCAATTCTGTCAGTTTCATGCTTCATAGAGTTTGGGGCCCTGTTGTTAGTTGCGTGTGTATGTTTATAATTGTATCACTTAATGGATTGAATTTTTTAAATCAACATGATGAACTTTGTCTTTTGAACCTTTTTTGACTTAAAATCTATTTTGACAATAATATAGCCATGCGAGCTCTCTTTTGCATACAATATCTTTTTCTGTCCTTTTACTTTCAACCTCTTTGTATCTAAAGTGAGCTTATAGACAGAATATAGTTGGATCATATTTTTAAAAATCCATTCTGCCAATTTCTGCCTTTTTTTTTTTAACATTTATTTATTTTTTTTATTTGGTTGTGCTGGGTCTTAGTTGCAGCTCAGCAGCTCCTTAATTGTGGCACATGGGCTCCTTAGTTATGGCAGGCATGTGGGATCTAGTTCCCTGACTAAGGATCAAACCTGGGCTCCCTGCATTGGGAGCACAGTCTTAACCACTGTACCACCAGGGAAGTCCCCAGTTTCTGCCTTTTAATTGAAACACTTAATCCATTTACATTTAATGTAGTTACTGATAAGGAAGGACTTCTGCCATTTTCTACTTATTTTTTAATATATCTTATACCTCTTTTGTTCTTTCATTTTTCTGTTACTGCCATTTTTGTAGCTGATTTGTTTTGTTTTTTTGTAGTATACTGTTTCAATTCCCTTCATCTTTTTTTCTGTATATTTTCTAATTATTTTCTTAGTGTTTACCTTGGAGATTACAATTAACACCTTAAATTTAAACCTGTTGAATAATACGACTTAGTTTCAATAGTATACACTCTGTTGCTATATATTTCCATCATATTTAGCAAATTTACAACCATTATTTCTCCCGACTTTTTTCTGCCTTTTTCTCTCTTCTCCTTTTTCTTCTAGGACTCCCAGTGTCTGTATATTGTTATGCTTGATGGTGTCTCACAGGTCCCTTAAGCAGGCTTTGTTCATTTTTCTTTATCCTCTTTTCTTTCTGCTCAGATTGGATAGTTTTGATTGTCTTATCTTCAAGTTTATTGATTTTTCTGCCTGCTCAAATCTGAGGTTGAACCCCTCTAGTGAACTTTTCATTTCAGTTATTGTACTTTTCAGCTCAAAAATTTCTGTTTGGTTCCTTTATATAATTTCTGTCCCTTCATTGGTATTCTCATTTTATTTATCGTTTTCCTTATTTCTTTTAATTCTTTGTTCTTTTTTTTCCTTGAGCTTGTTGAGCATGTTTAGAATATTTGATTTAACATATTTGACCAGTGATTCCAATGTCTGGGATTTCTCAAGGGTGGTTTCTGTCAAATTCCTTTTTCCTGGACACACTTTCCTGTTTCTTTGTATGCTTTGTAATTCTTTTTTGAGAATTAGATATTCTGAATATTACAGTTGGTTAACTCTGGAGATCAAATTCTCCCACTTCTGAGGAATTGCTGATCTTTGCTTATTGAGGGTCTGTCCATTTGTGCGTTTTCCAAACTGTTTTTTACAAAGCGTGTATTCCTTCTTGTGTGGTCACTGAAGTTTCTGTTCTGTTATCTCTGTGGTTAGCCAGTGGCCTGACAAAGATTTCCTTAAGTGTCTGGCTCCAAAAAGGTGTTCCTGTCCCTCTAAATCTTCTGTTAGATGCAGTGGGGGAAAGCTGCTGCAGCCTGAGAGAGCAGAAATCAAGGCAAATGTCTGCACCAGCCCCACAGGACTCCACTCTCCAAAGCACACTGACTGAACCGTATAACCGCAAATTTGGAAGACAGGGTCCCCACTGTCTGCCCTACCACCAGCCAGCTGCTCCTAGAATGTGGGCCACTGTCCCCACAGCTACAGCAGGGCTGAGCAAAGGAGGCTGGTAGCTGGTTCGTGCACGTCATTTACTTACTAAATATCAGCCTCTCCCTTCATCAGGCACTTCCCTGGTTGTCATAAGTGCCAGTCAGGTTCCAGAGTTCCAAAATAGTTTACTCTGATAATTTTTTTCCCTAGTTTACTAGTTGTTTGGGGGGAGGGACCAAACCCTAGAGCTTCCTACTTCCCTGTTTCATGTGATGTCACTTTTTCTGGGGGTTACAATTAAGTATCTTAATTTATCTAGTTGAGGTTAATACCAACTTAATTTCAGGAGTATACAAAAACTTTGCTTCTGTATAACTCTGTTTTCTATCCCCTTCGTTGGGCTATATTGTCATACAGATTACATGTTTATGCATTGTATGCCCATCAGTACATTTGTAATCATTGCTTTATCTTTTAACTCAAAGGAGAAAAGAATTACAAACAAAAATACTTTTTTTTTTTTTTTTTTTTGCGGTACGCGGGCTTCTCACTGTTGTGGCCTCTCCCGTTGTGGAGCACAGTCTCCCGATGCACAGGCTCAGCGGCCATGGCTCACGGGCCCAGCCGCTCCGCGGCATGTGGGATCTTCCCGGACCGGGGCACAAACCCGTGTCCCCTGCATCGGCAGGCGGACTCTCAACCACTGCGTCACCAGGGAAGCCCCAAAAATACTTCTATTCTGTTCTTTGCATTTACTTGTATAGTTGCCTTTACCAGTGCTCTTTAATTCTTCACGTGGATTCATGTTACTCTATAGTGCCCTTTCCTTTCATCCTGTAGAACTGATATTACTTTTAGGGCTGGTCTGCTAGTGTCAGATTCTCTCAGTGTTGTTTTTTGGGTGTTTCTTTGGAGGTGGAGAGGATGTGCTGATTTCTCCTTCATGTTTGAGTAACAGTTTTAGAGGATATAGAATCCTTGAGTCTTTTTCTTTCAGCACTTTGCCTTTCATCTCAGTGCCTTTTTGTTATCCTATGTTTCTGATGAGAAATCAGCTGTTAATCTTATTGAGGGTTCCTGGTACATGATGGATCACTGCTTTCTTGTTTCTTTCAAGATTCTCTCTTCCCCTTTGGCTTCTAACAGTTTGATTATGATTTGTCTGGTGTGGATCTCTTTGACTTTATCATACTTAGGTTTGTTGAGCTTCTTGGCTACGTAATGTCTGTCATCAAACATCGGAAGTTTTCAGCCAGTATTTCTTCAAATATTTTTCTGCCTCTTTCTCTCCTCTTCCTCCAGGACTCCCACTGTGCCTATGTTATTATGCTTGATTGTGTCGTATGGGTGTCTGAGACTGTTCATTTTTCTTCTTTTTTCTTTTTGTCCCTCAGACTGGATAATCTCAATTACTTGTCTTCAATTTGTTGATTCTTTCTTCTGCCACCTCATATCAACTGCTGGGCCCCTCTAATGAGTTTTTCATTTTAGATAGTGTACTTTTCAACTTCAGAATTTCTATTTGGTTCTGTTTTTTAATGATATTTCTCTTTATTGACATTCTCTGTTTGGCAAGTCATCAGGCTCATTCATACATTCCTTTAGTTCTTTAGATATGATTTTTTTTTCCTTTGGACATATTTCAGATAGCTAATTTAAGGTCTTGGGCTAATAAATTCAGTGTCTGGACTTCCTCAGGGATGCTTTCTGTTGAATGATTTTTTTTTTCCCACTGTGTGTGGGCCATTCTTTCTTGTTTCTTGTCTCATATTTTTTGTTGACAACTGGACATTTTAAATAATGAGTCAACTCTGATGATCAGATTGCCACTGCTCCAGGGCAGGGTTTGTTGTTACCATTACTGCTTTTGTTTGTTTACTTTCCTGAACTAAGTCTTTTAAGTCTGTATTCTGTCATGTGTAGCCACTGAAGTCTCTGCTTGGTTAGCTTAGTGGTCAGCTAAGGGTTGGACAGAGATTTTCTTACATGCCCAGAACCAGTAAGTTTCCCAGCCTTTGCTGAGGGGCCCTATGTGTGCATTGGCTCATGTCTTCAATACTCAGCCAGACATTTTACAACTCTTTCTGTTTTCCAGAGCCTCAAGGTCAGCCAGAGGTGACAGCTAAGGGCCTTCTTGGGTCCATCCTGGGCATGCACACAGCCCTACCACACATGTACTTTTAGGGTCCCAGGAGTGTGTCAGAAGTCAGCAGAGTCCCTTAGGGACATCTCACTCCCCAGTTTTCCCATCTAAACTTTTGGTCAGCTTGTGGTTTGCCCCAAGTGTTATCACCACCTCAGGCAGCTGTGATGTTTACAGTTGCTGCTGATTGTTTTCAGTAAATGCTCCCTGGAAAAACGTTGTTTGCATTGGATGAGTTCTGAGTCAGGTCAAATAAAGACAGGCCTTGTGAGTGGGATTTTCCAGGGAACCGCCAGACAGGCCAAATTGTTATCTGGAAATGGGGCTTTGGAGGAGCTTGGATCCCATTCTGTTCCATCCAGAGGCTCCTGGGCTGTTGGTTTTCACTGTAATTATGGGCTTTTGGTTCTCAAGGTTACCACAGGCCTAGGGAGAGGAGGTTGGGATTGGGGCAAGTTAAAGTTCCACAAAGCTTGCTATTCTTAATGAGATTCAGCTGCTTTTGTTGAATAAATACTCCCTGGATTGTTCCAAACTGGTTAATTGCCAGAGTTCTGGAAAAATTGATTTTGAACTTTTGCCAGTGTTCTCGTTCCTTTAATGGAGGAGAGTTTTTTTAAGAGGTCCTTACTCCACATTCCTGCTGACATCACTCTTCTTTCTAGTCATTTTTATCTCCCTTAAAACCAGTCCTCCCATGAGTAGCTTGCATACCTACTCTATTGAGAAAACTTATGCCAGAGCATAAGTTAGATTTATCGTTATATTAAATATCTTATTGTATGACACATCAGCATTTTCACATGCTTTATTTCATTTAATCATAAATACAAGAACCACCAAGTAGGTGCACCGATGTGTTAGCCCAAATAAATGAGAACTTTTCACTTTTTCAGGAATATTATCTTAAAATTTTATAATATTTTACATTGGCTTATTTATTATTAAACTCCAATAGTGTTGATAAATTGTTATATCATGTTAAATTGAGTCTTATGGTTAGACCTTGGTCCAAAAGACCATTAAGAGCCACTCCGGCTAAACATTAGACCATATTTAAGTTCAAACTGTTCCCTTTGCCTTGCTCTTCCTTCTTGATAAGATTATGTGAAATTTATCCTTTTTACATTTTAGGTTATCGCAAGCTGCTAACCAAGAGTGTGGCCGAGACTCCAGTACATAAGCAAATCTCCAGAAGGCTGCTTCATAGACAGATCAAGGGCAGGTAAATGACATCCTTGTCTATCTTCTTCATACACCTGCACAGCCCTCCTAATCTTATGGGCCATGTTTACCTTCTCATGACCTTTGTGATTCTAGTCTCAACTGTGTTGCTTATAACCAAAGAGCATTCTGTAGATTTTATGGGGGCTGGAGATCCATACAGAATGCACTCTTTGTGTCTCGCCTCTTTCACTTGGCATAATTATTGAGATTTATCCATGTTGCATATATCAGTAGTTCCATTTTATTGCTGAGTAGTATTCCATTTGAATGCATACTGCCTGATTTAAAAATCTATTCATGTGTTGACCTGGGGAAGGAGGGAGTCTCACTGCCAGGCAAGGCTGGAAGTCTGGGATCCCAACTTGGCCTGTGGTGGGACCACAGCTTGCCATGGCACTTGGAGTAGGGCAGTTCTGGTCTGAAAGTTTCTGTCTTGCTTGGCTGCCTCTTTCCTGGTTCTTTGGCTAGGAGAGCTAGCTATCCTTAGGGCAGTTTTCATCTGCACCTCTTGGTGTATCGGGGTTGTCAGGTTGTCGGGCGCCCAATCCAGGAGCTCCGGGGGCTCGCTGCCCTGTCTCTTCTCAGGTCCTAAAGTCCCAAGCCTCTTCTCTCCACCTTTGAGAGTCTTATGCTTCCTTTATATGTAATATCCAGGGTTCTTAGCTGTACATAACAGGGAGAATGGGGAGAAGTGCATCTACTCCTCCTTGTCAAGGCTCCATTTGGACATTATTTGTGTGTGGATTTTACACACTTGTGCATGTTTATCTACAGGGTAAATTGTAAGAAGTGAAATTTGTGGGTCAGAAGGTATACATATTTTTAACTTTATGTTGTCAAACTGCTTTCCAAAAAAAAATATTCTTACCATTTCATTCTTGACAGTAATGTGTGAGAGTGCTTGCCAAAGACCACTTGTGGTCTTTGTTACCTTGTGAGGTGTGAACCTGTAGCTCTTTGACATGCGTCATTTATGAGTGGTGTTGAATAATCCTTGTACTTGCTGTTCCTCAAGGTCCTCTGATCCTGGTCCTGAAATTGACGTTGTTGAAGAGTCCCCGGAAAAAGGAGATGATGGTATTACCTCCTTTTGTTTTTTTTTTAGGGTTCTCAGTTTTTGTGTTTCCTCTACTTTCTGTGAAAGCTATTCTATACTGGTATTATCGCTCAGCATAGCCTAAGATACTTTACAGACATTATGACAGCTCTGGGCCCACAACGTATATCAGTACATATTTACTGGTGAATGGTCTTTTACATAGAATGTACTAAGAGTTTCTGGAGAAGAAATATTTTTACACAAGAGAAATGGGATTCAGGGTGAAAGCTAAACTACTACGTTAATATAAAGTGCTGTGGCTTTTTTAAAATATATATATATATTTATTTGTTTGTTTATTTTGGCTGCACTGGGTCTTAGTTGCAGCATGCAGGATCTTTTACTTGTGGCATGCGGACCCTTAGTTGCAGCATGCGTGCGGGGTCTAGTTCCCCGACCAGGGATTGAACTTGAGTCCCCCTGCATTAGGAGCGTGGAGTCTTACCTACTGGACTACCAGGGAAGTCCCCTGTGGCTTATTTTTAAAGTATACATGATGATGGGGCTTCCCTGGTGGTGCAGTGGTTGAGAGTCCGCCTGCCGATGCAGGGAACACGGGTTCATGCCCGGTCTGGGAAGATCCCATGTGCCACAGAGCGGCTAGGCCTGTGAACCATGGTCGCTGAGCCTGTGCGTCCAGAGCCTGTGCTCGCAACGGGAGAGGCCACAACAGTGAGAGGCCTGTGTACCACAAAAAAAAAAAGTATACATGATGAAGGAGGGGTTTCCAAAAACTAACTTCTTTAAATCAAGTAGTTTATGTTTATTGTAGAAAAATTAGAAAACACAGAGAAGCCAAGAATTTAGTTATCACTTGGTAATCCCACAAATTAGAAATAAGTCTGTTGAGGGAGGAGATATGGGGATATATGTACACATATAGCTGATTCACTTTGTTATACAGCAGAAACTAACACAGCATAGTAAAGCAATTATACTCCAATAAATATGTTTTAAAAAAGAGAAAGAAAAGAAATAACTATTAACATTTAGCTTTAATAATACTCTTACAGGTGTTGTTTCTATACAAATATGTGTAACATAAATATGAAAACTCATTTTTAAACTTTTTAACAACTCACACTATACAAACCTTTTTTCACTCTACATCATTCTTAAAGGTGGCAGGTTATGAAATTTCTGCAGATTATAGTGGGGGGGGTCAGGGTTTTTTTGGTTTTTGGTTTTTGTGGGGGTTTTTTGGGGTTTTTTTGTACTTTGTTGGGGCCACGTATCATATCCCTCTTAGCTTTGTCTCACTTCAGAGATCTCAAAGTCAACAGCTTGTCAATTTTCCATCTTGTACGTGGTGTTACATAAATCTTACCCATTTAATATGTGGGGAAGCGTCAAGCTTGCATTTCTTCTTGTCAGAACTAACTGTGATTAGTTCTTGTAGAAGTAAGTTTGAGACGAAGTCCTCGAATCAAGCAGTTGGCATTCAGCAGGAAAAATTCTGGTTCCTTCTACTCTGTGTCTCAACCAAAGTCTCGAAGTATACAACGAGTTCACTCATTCCAGCAAGTCAAGTCAGGTAACAGTGCTTGCCTACCTGTCTTCAGAGGTCCATGCAGATTTGGTGGGAAGTGTTGTTGGGAAAAGAATGAAGTTTGACGTTGGAGAAATAGAATAGGTATAAATATTTGAGGTTCAGAGTGACGACCAGATGAACAATCCATGGCCACCGTTATCAGAGTCATCCGTTTAGATTCCTATGGCTGGCTGTCCACATTATCCTCGTGGGTAATTCATTCATTCAAGAGGAAATTACCTGTAATTTCTACCATATGTTCAGATCCTACAGAAAGGCATCTCCAGGTGGCAGGTGCTGTTTGTCCTTCATTCTTTTATCATTATTAGCTTGGATTATCAGATATGTCTTTTTATATTTGTCTTTGCAAATTAAATTATTTCAGTTGCCTACATCTCCTAACACAGGGACTGGGCTTGATATGCAGTGTTAAAATTCAAGAAGGCAGCAATTATTGGACTGCTATCATAATTAGGTGGGATCTGCCCCTATTTGCTCTAAAAGAATTATCATCTTTCTCATATGGACTGGCTGTTTTATGGGTATTTGGTGCGGGAGGCGGGGGGGGGGCGCAGGAGTTGAGAAAGGATGAAATATTGTAACTGTTTTTGACTTGCAGACCAAAGAGAAAATTCTCCAATCCAAAGTATTCGGTCTCCCAAGAGGCTTCTTTTCGGGGCAGTGTCTGAGATGATCAGTCCCTCTGAGAAGGGTTCAGCTCGAATTAAAAGGCCTTCAGGAAACACATTGGATTCTGAAATACCTATAGCTTATCAGGTATAAAATTACGATGATGTTTCAGATAGTATAGTTTGGGGAGCATGTAGTCGTGGACAAGGAAAACCACTGAGTCCAGTAGGGAAGAGAAGATAATAACAGAGATTTGAGGTGGTTGGGGTTGACTTGAATGAACGATTATTGGGTGTATGGGGACTTAGGTAGCAGTTGGGCTGAGGCCAAGGTGGCAGGGAGGAGATAGAAAGATCTCGCCCTACTCTCTTGGCTTCATCTTCCATTTATATTGGACACTACGTATATATCCTTCTGAAATGTGCAGTAGCATTCATCTGTTTCTGTTAGATTGCCCACTCGATCCAGTCACCCATGTTAGAAACCTGGGAGTCATCCTGGACCTCCCCCTCTCCTCAGGCCTGGCTACTCAATTAGTCCTGCCCATTTTACTGACAAACTATCTCATACTCATTCCCTCTTCTCCATCCCTGCAGTTCCTGCCCTAGTTCAGTTCTGCCTGGAACACTTCAGTAGCCTCTTCTCTCTCAAATTCATCCTGTCCCCAGAGGTCAGAAGGACCTTTGTGACCCCAGTGGACGCTCCTCTGACCACATCACTTTGCTTGAAGCTCTATAGACTCTTCATCTGTTAAAGCAGGGTTTTCTAAGTTTTCCTAAAATGGAACCCTGTGTTCAAAGATGATAATCTTTGTTTGGAAACCCAAAAACTGCTTATGATGGAGGAGGATATGGAGGGAACTGTGGGGAAGGGTTTGAAAACCACAGATCTATAGGACCATGTTCATTCTCCTCCGTGGACAGGCAAGGACCTCCATGATCTGATCCCTGCTCAGCCATCTCTGCTTCACACTCCACCTTTCCAGCAGCCTCAGATGCACACAACTGCTGTTTTTTGCTTTTGTGCCTTTGCTTACACTGTTTTCTATGCCTGAAGTTCCCTCTCCCTCACTTTCCCACCTTTTGTCTTCACTTGCTCACACCCATTCTTTTAAGACCTGACTCGCTATTCCTGTTCCCTCTTTCTCCCCTTTGCTGGGTTAGATAGCCAACCCTCCCGGTGCTCCCACATTGTTCCATGCGTGCCCCTGTCATTGCATTGGCCATACTATATATCTGTCTGTATCCCACATGAAATGCCAACTAGACCAGGACTCCCTTGAGATGATCAGGTAAGATTAAACAATAGGTGTTGGACCTCCTTACCTGCTGGAGTATTTAACTGCATTTTTACAAGAAAGAAGGGAAGTTTTTTGCTGGAGAGTTTCCTTTCTGAGATGTTATCTTTGAGGCTGTGCCTTATATATCCATATATTCCATGTTCCACCTCATCCCCCCGGGCCTCCTCCCGCACACACATTGCCTAGCACATAGCAGGTACTTAAAAGCACATGCTGAATGCAGATCAACAGCAGGTGATGTGGCTCCGAAAGGTTACTTTAGGCAAAGATCAGAAATAGTTGTCTCATTGAAGAAGATAGCTGTGAGTAGTGGAGTGACAGAGTTAGAGTTAGAGGCAAAGCATGTTTTGGCTGTAGTATGCAAATTATTAAAACTATTTGTCTTAGGAGAAGAAACTAAGATTGGATACAGCGCTTGGTGCTAGAAAAAGTGGACATGTAAAATCTGGGTCATGTTTTGGAAGTGGAAACCTGTCACTATATGAAATCCAACTTAAGATCATTCCTTTGGCTGACTATATAAATCTTCCAAATTTGACTTTTTAATCAACTTAGACATTATTAAAACACTCTTCAGAGAATATGGGTTATGATGTTCAAGCACTGAAATAAGCATTTTTCTTTACAGACTCCTGAGAAGAATTGCTGGAAATCTCCAGTCTTTTCTAAAGCTACACCAAGAAAGTTCCCTCATACGCCACGAACTCCGTTGCGCACTCCTGAAAGGCTGCAAAAATCCCCTGCAGAAATGACCCCTGCCAAACAGGTCATTTTTAAGGAGTTCTTAAAAGACTCCTCACACGGCTGGCATTCGCCATCTCGACGAAAAGCCACTCCTCAGAAAGGACACTCCCTGGCAGAAGGTCACTCTCCTCTTGAAAAAATACTGAGAACTCCCCAAAGACAAGGTGGCCAGCCACCTAGATTTTTGCAGAATTCTGCTTGGCCACGTTTGGTGAATTCTAGTCCAGAAAGCACCTCCTGTCCGGCAGCCCTGGTTTCGTCAACTGCCCAGACCAGAAGTGAGTGTCTGACTCCCAGCAAGTACTCTCCTCGAATCTCTCTGAGGGCAGCAGCCTCGGGGGTCCGAAGACGAGCTGCCTTCATGGGCACACCTCCAAGTCAGAAACGCCAACTCCTCCGTGGCTCCGGAGCATCTCAGGCAGAGAAGCTGGTGCAGCCATGGAATGATGCTGTCGGAACCCCAGAGAAACCAGGGAACACAGCTCTGACTTCTCCAAAGAAACCTGTTCCCTCTCCTTCATGTGGTATTTCCGAGAAGACTCCATTTGGGAATTTTTCTATAGAATCTCCTCCCTCTGGAGAACTGGATTGGCAGGAGGCCCAGAAATCACCCAGTATAGCCACATCTCCATCCTGTCCTGCTCCCTCGACTCCCCACAAAGCCTCACAGATAGCTAGATCTGACCTCCTACCGCCTCCACCCCCTTCTAAAATTGGGAAAAGGCATAAAAAGACTTCTAAAACAGAAAGAAACTTCCAGGAGGGCCAGCCTAACAGCTCTGCTGTTCTGAGAGTTGCCACAACTGATAACCCCGCTGCCATCACAGATGCTAGAAAGAACCAGAAGGAAGAGACCCTCTCTCCTCCATCTCCTCCTGAAAGACATAGTTACCCTGGGACTAGCTTTGGGAGTCACTGGCATACATCCTCTCCTTTGCTTATTGCAAGAGACTCGGAGTATCTCACTCTCCTGGATGAAGCTGCTGAGCACCATAGCAGTGATAACTTAAAAAGCAACGTTTCACCAGTGGAAGAAGGTGAGGGGTCAAGGATGGGTACTTATGAGAAGCCGTCTCTGTGTAACCCCGGGATTCCTCCCTCTTCTCCTTCCTCTGGGCCCAGCTCTCCCCTGACACCCTGCTACGACCTGCGCTGCACCGCAGACAGGAAGCAGCGCCAGGCTGCCGCCCAACTAGAGAATCTGCAGGCATCAGCCTGGCCCTCCAGAGCCTCTGCCAGCCCACAGACCTATGAGGTTGAGCTGGAGATGCAAGCTTCTGGCCTTCCCAAGCTTCGAATTAAAAAGATAGACCCCAGCTGTCTGTCAGAAGCCGAGCCCCTGCGAAGGGAGGAGAGCTCTCTGGGAGAGGAGAGCTGCCTCCCTGGTCTCAGCGTGCCCAGGGCCAGCAAGTCCTCAGGCAAACCCGAAGCCACCTACCTGTCGCCCCCCTGCCTTCGCCCCTTGCACGGCACCCCCGGCAAGAGCGGGGGACAGACCTATATCTGCCAGTCCTGTACCCCCACCCGCTGCCCCTCTAGTACCCCCTCTCCATTTCAGACAGAAATCGGGGTTCCTTGGACACCATCCCCCAAGCACAGCGGGAAGACAACTCCTGACACAATTAAAGACTGGCCCCGCCGGAAGAGGGCAGTGGACTGCAGCCTCAGCTCCTCTGCTGGGAGGAGCGAGGTCGGTACAGACCTTCCTGGGGGCGTGTCGCTGCTGGAGCCGGAGGGGAAGGAGCGAGGGCTTGAACTCAGCATCACCAAGACCCCCATCTTGGGGGATTTTGAGCTCGAGGGGGTGTGTCAGCTGCCAGACCAGTCACCTCCCAGGGACAGTGAGCCTAAGGCTGAGGAAGCCTTCTCCTGGGGACAGTTTGGGTTGGGATCTCGGAAGAGACTCCTTTCTGCCAAGGAGGAGGCTGAGTGTCAAACCAAAAGAGTCTGTGACAAGCAGAGAGGAGACTCCCAAGTCAGTAAGAGTGAAGACAGGTCTCCAGGCACGGGTGTGCGACAGCTCCCCTCCATGGCAGGCGACGAGGTGTTTGTTTCAGGTGAGTTGGCTGCCGTGCAGCTCTGTCGGGTGTGTTGGCCAGGAGGCACTGTAGAGACGCCTACTGGGATGGCTGGGGCTTCCTTGTGAGGGCTGCGGGCTGTGCTGACCGTGCCGTTGCTGCAGGTGCCACCCCGCCTTCTGGCTGTGCCGTGCGGAGCTGCCTCTCTGCCAGCGGTCTGCAGGCGCTGACCCACTCTCCGCTGCTGTTCCACGGGAAGGCACCCTCCTCTCAGTGTAAAGACACCAGAGGTAATTTGTTGAAGGTCCTAAAGATGTTACCAGGATCAATCGTCTGTCCTTTGGTTAGCTCTATCCCAAGCTAGCTCGGGGTTTTCAGGCACTTGCATCTTGCAGGAGTCGTAGGGACTGCCACAGTTTGGGATGGTTTTATCCCTGCAGTGTCATGTGCCCTTCCCAGAGAAATACCACTTTAGAACTTATGTGTATTTGAACCAAAAAACCCCTCAACATCCTACCAAATTACTTCAGCTTCTTGAAGACAGTGACAGAAGCTGGCACACAATCACGTCCTGCTCGTCTGTGGTCGCTGGGATCTGAGGGGAAAGCAGCACGAGTGGTAGGTGGTGTGTGCAGAGCCAGTCATTTCCCCTCGGGGGTTACCCGTGTTTCCATACATTCAGTCTGAGAACGGACTGGCTATTATAATCAGCCTTCAGACCCTAGGATTCCCCTCGACCCCACCTGCAAAGAACGGGATTCACCCTGTTAGCTGCACTGGTTAGAGAGGTTTCCTCCTTCTGCTAGAACTGCAGCGGGGTGCAGGAGGTGGGGCTCTTCAGTGGCTCTCTTTCCTCAAGACCATGATAGAAATCATGCAAAACCGCCACAGATCTGAGACAAAAAGAACTGCATGGTATCAAACTGAAGTGCCACAGGTATTCTGCGTTTTCACAATTACTTGTTGCTGTCAGTCAGCTCCGTGCTGACGGTAAGGGCAGAGGGCCTTGAAATAGTATAGGTAGCGTGTCTGTGGGTTGAGAGAACCTACAAGCAATGCTGGTTTTAAGTCCATCTTAACGTGTAACCCTCTGCAGTTGAAGCCCATTTTCTTTTGTTCTGTTCTCAGTTACTTCCTGTATGCTAAGTCTTTCTGCCTTTTTCTAGATGAGGATGTGGATGTATTCTCCCCCACGGCAGAAGACTCTCCTTTCAGCCGAGCATTCTCCAGGAGACGTCCCATCAGCAGAACTTACACACGGAAGAAGCTGATTAGCTAGTCAGGATGGAACTGGTTGGGGGACTTATAACTACAAACACTACTGAGCCTGCCCAGAGCTACCGCACTTCTTAACAGAAGTGCTCTGACAGCAGTTTTCTCTGGACGTACAAGGAATTCCAGACATGTATTTTAAAAGAATTCTTAGTAATGTACCCAGAAACTCGGTTCATTTGAGCCAGGGCCCTACTGGTCTGCTCATCATATGTAACCCTCAGTTTGCTGCACAGAAACAGGAATAACCAAGGCTTAATGGAACTTAGGAAATTTAAAACATGAAGGTGAGGTCAGCCAGGTCCCCATGGGCATAAAGAAACTGGGGCCTGGTCCCAAGCCTCCTTTACCATGATCAGCTTTCAGATTCCCACGTGAATGCCTTCAGCTTTTCAAATCCCCCTTGTGGAGTCTGTCCACCTCCAAGCCCAGCCCTAACCCACAATGCCTGCCCTACCTTAGTAAGGTGGTATAGCTGGTGGTGTAACTTAGAGGCAGCCTGGGAGTCAGGAACCAGACAAGGAACTGTTAAGATCAGGATCCCATTCCACCCCACCCCAGCTGTGACCATGGCAAGTTCAGACCACTCTGCTTCACTTACGAAATGGGAGAAGGACCCCTACATATCAGTCCCTCACAGAGCTGCTATAGGCCAGGAGCCCAAGACAGAGGCAGTGCCTGGAGGTGGAAGCAGCATCCACCAAACGGAAGACTGGCATGGGGGCAGAATAAATCTTTTGCATTCCCTGTGTAACAATAAAATCATCTCTAGCTACTTGGCATGCAGTGCATTTCTGTATAACATTCCAGCCTGAGGTTAAATGTGACCAGGGTCCAGCTCTAGTGGTTTCTGGAGCAGCCACATCTCAAGGTCTGCCCCGAGAGTCAGCTAGTCCCTGGCACAGTTCCCACCATTCACAGGGAGACTCACCTGAGTCGTGGATATGCCCAGAGCACCCCGTGGACCAGTTTGCTGTCAAGTCTTGGCCAGGAGCTTCGCTAACAGAGCTGATTCAACAGTCTCATGGTCTCTGAAAAACTTTCAAGCCTGTTGTGTTCCCAAACCTGAGTCTTTCTTACTATGATCTTGTAAATCAAACTCTAAGTGAAAACTCCCATTTCTCCCTCCAGAGGTTACTGTCATTTATTTTAAAATGGTTTTCGAAACTTGATACTACTAAGCTTTTCAGTCCCCTCCCCCCTGCAATATACATAAGACCATTTAAACCACAACCCTGTTGCCATTGACTGTTCTGTGACAAGCCTTGGCTGAACTTCAGAACCAACAGCACACACATCAGCGTGAGACCAGAATCATCCTTCTGAAACTCAAGCCAAAAGGTGGCAGAAGGAGAGAGACAAGATGGCAGAGTAGGACTTGAGCTCACCTCCTCTCACGAAAACACCAAAATCACAACTGACTGCTGAACAACCATCAACAAAAAAGACTTGAACCTACCAAACAAGATATTCTACACCCAAAGACCAAGAAGAAGCCACAACAAGACAGGAGGAGGGGCACATTAGTGATATAATCAAATCCCATATCTGTGGAGTTTCTCCCACATGAGTGAAAGTTCTGAGCCCCACGTCAGGCTCCCCAGCCTGGGGTTCTGGCATTGGGAGGAGGAGCCCCCAGAGCATTTGGCTTTGATGGCCAGCTAGACTTGAGTACAGGCGCTCCACAGGACTGGGGGAAACAGGGACTCCACTCTTAGCACACAAAATGTTCACAAGCACTGGGGCCCAGGACAAAGCAGTAACTCCATTACAGCTTGGACCAGACCTACCTGTGGATCTTAGGGGATCTCCTGGGGAGGTGGGGGTCAGCTGTGGCCCATTGTGGGGACAACGACACTAGTGGTGGATGCCCCAGGCAACACTCATTGGTGTGAGCTCTCCCAGAGGTTGCCATTTGGCCATCAAGACCTGGCCCTGCCCTGCCCAACAGCTTGCAGGCTCCAGTGCTGGGATGCCTCAGGCCAAACAACCAATAGGGTGGGAACACAGCCCCACTCATCAGCAAACAGGCTGCCTAAAGTCATCCAGAGCCAATAGCCTATAAACACCCTTTGACATGGCTCTGCCCACCTGAGGGACAAGACCCAGCTCCACTCACCAGTGGGCAGGCACCAGTCCCTCCCACCAGGAAGCCTGCACAAGACTCTTAGACCAACCTCACCCACCAGCAGGTAGGTACCAGTACCAAGTATTAAAATTCTGCAGCCTGAGAAACGGAGACCACAGACAAAAGTTAGACAAAATGAGAGGGCACAGAAATATGTTCCAGACAAAGGAACAAGATGAAACCACAGAAGAACAACTAAGTGAAGTGGAGATAGGCAATCACCCTGAAAAAGAATTCCAAGTAATGATAGTAAAGGTAACAAGATCTCAGGAAAAGAATGGAGGCACAATAGTGAAAGGATACAAGAAATGTTTAATAAAGAGCTAGAAACTTTAAAAAACAGAGATGAACAATAACTGAAACGAAAAATACACTAGAAGGAATCAATAACAGAATGAGACAGAAGAACGAATAAGTGAGCTGGAAGACAGATTAGTGGAAATTACTGCTGTGAAAGAGAATAAAGAAAGAAGAATGAAAAGAAATGAGGACAGTCTCAGAGCCTGGGACAACATTAAATGCACCAACATTTGCATTATAGTGGTCCCAGAAGAAGAGAAAAGGGGTCTGAGAAAATATTTGCAGAGATAATAGCCGAAAACTTCCCTAACTTGGGAAAGGAAACACTCAAGTCCAGGAAGCACAGACAGTCCCATACAGGATAAACCCAAGCAGGAACATGCTGAGACACATATTAATCAAACTGACATAAATGAAAAACAGAAAATATTAAAAGCAACAAGAGAAAAGCAACAAATAACATGCAAGGGAGTTTCAGCTGATTTTTCAGCAGAAACTCTGCAGGCCACAAGGAAGTGGCATAATTTATTTAAAGTGATGAAAGGGAAAAACCTACAACCAAGAATACTCTAACTCTACCCAGCAAGGCTCTCGTTCAGATTTGACGGAGAAATGAAAAGCTTTACAGACAAGCAAAAGCTAACAGAATTCAGCACCACCAAACCAGCTTTACAACAAATGCTAAAGGAACTTACTGAGGCAGAAAAGAAGGCCACAACTAGAAACAAGAAAATTACAAATGGGAAAGCTCACCAGTAAAGACAAATATACTGAGAAGGTAGAAAATCATCCACACACAAATATGATATCAAAACCATCATTGTGAGGAGAATATAAATGCAGGATATTGGAAAAGCATTTGAAATTAAGAGACCAGCAACTAAAAACAATCTTGTATATATATAGACCGCTATATCAAAACCTCACAGTAACCGCAAACCAAAAATCTACAATAGATACACAGACAAAAAGAAAAAGCAATCCAAACACAACACTAAAGATAGTCATCAAATCACAAGAGAACAAAAGAGGAAGGGAAGAAAAAAGACCTACAAAAACAAATCCAAAACATGATGGCAATAAGAACATACATATTGATAATTTCCTTAAATGTAAATGGATTAAATGAGCCAACCAAAAGGCATAGACTGGCTGAATGGATACAAAAACAAGACCCATATATATGCTGTCTACAAGAGACCCACTTCAGATCTAGGGACAGATAAAGACTGAAAGTGAGGGGATGGAAAAAGGTATTCCATACAAATGGAAATCAAAAGAAAGCTGGAGTAGCAATACTCAGACAAAATAGACTTTAAAATAAATACTGTTACAAGAGACAAAGAAGGACACTACATAATGATCAAGGGATCAATCCAAGAAGATATAACAATTATAAATATATATGCCTACAAAATAGAAGCACCTCAACATATAAGGCAAATGCTAACAGCCATAAAAGGAGGAATTGACATTAACTCAACAGTAGTGGGGGACTTTAACACACCATTTACATCAATGGACATTATCACCCAAACAGAAAATTAGTAAGGAAACAGGCCTTAAAGGACACGTTAGACCTGATGGGCTTAATTGATATTTACAGAACATTCCATCTGGAAGCAGCAGAATACACATTCTTCTCAAGTATGCATGGAACATTCTCCAGGATAGATCATATGCTGGGCCACAAAGCAAGCCTCCATAAATTTAAGAAAATTGAAATCATATCAAGCATCTTCTCCAACCACAACACTGAGATTAGAAATCAATTACAGGAAAAAAAAAACCTGTAAAAAAGTGCAAACATATGGAGCTAAACGATATGTTACTAAACGACCAATGGATCACTGAAGAAATCAAAGAGGAAATCAAAAAATACTTAGAGACAAATGACAACAAAAACACGATGATCAAAAACCTATGGGACACAGCAAAAACAGTTCTAAGAGAGAAGTTTATAGCAATGCTATCTTACCTCAGGAAACAAAAAATTCTCAAACAACCCAACCTTATACCTAAAGCAACTAGAGAAAGAAGAACAAGTAAAACCCAAAGTTAGTAAAAGGAAAGAAATCATAACAATCAGAGCAGAAATAAATGAAATAGAAACAAAGAAAACAATAGAAAAGATCAATAAAACTAAAAGTTCATTCTTTGAAAAGACAGGCAAAATTGATAAAACTTTAGCCAGACTCATCAGAAAAAAAAGGGAGAGGGTTCAAATCAATAAAATTAGAAACGAAAAAGAAGTTACAACTGACACCGCTGAAATACAAAGGACCATAAGAGACTACTACAAGCAACTATATGCCAATTAAATGGACACTCTAGAAGAAATGGACAACTTCTTAGAAAGGTACAACCTTCTAAGACTGAACCAGGAATAAATAGAAAATATAAACAGACCAGTCACAAGTACTGAAATTGAAACTGTGATTTAAAAACTTCCAACAAACAAAAGTCCAGGACCAGATGGTTTCACAGGTGAATTCTATCAAACATTTAAAGAAGAGTTAACACCTATCCTTCTGAAACTATTCCAAAAAACCGCAGAGGAAGGAACACTCCCAAACTCATTCTATATGGCCACCATCACCCTGATACCAAAACCAGACAAAGATACCACAAAAAAAGAAAATTACAGGCCAATATCACTGATGATAAAAAAAAAATCCTCAACAAAATACTAGCAAACAGAATCCAACAATACATTAAAAGGATGATACACCATTATCAAGTAAGATATATCCCAGGGATGCAAGGACTTTTCCATATCTGCAAATCACTCAGTGTGATACACCACATGAACAAACTGAAGAATAAAACCCATATGATCATCTCAGTAGATGTAGAAAAAGCTTTTGACAAAATTCAACACCCATTTATGATAAAAAAAACTCTCCAGAAAGTGGGCCTAGAGGGAACTTATCCCAACATAATAAAGAATTAAAATATGACATATGACAGACACACAGCTAACATCATTCTCAATGGTGAAAAGCTGAAAGCATTTCCACTAAGATCAGGAACAAGACAAGGATGTCCACTCTTGCCACTTTTATTCAACATAGCTTTGGAAGTCCTAGCCTCAGCAATCAGAGAAATAAAAGAAATAAAAGGAACCCAAATTGGAAAAGAACTAAAACTGTCACTGTTTGCAGATGACATGATACTATACATAGAAAATCCTAAAGATACTGCCAGAAAACTACTAGAGCTCATCAATGAATTCAGTAAGGTTGCAGGATACAAAATTAATGCACAGAAATCTCTTGCATTCCTATATATTAACAATGAACGATCAGAAAGAGAAATTAAGGAAACAATTCCATTCACCATTGCAACAAAAAGAATAAAATACCCAGGAATAAACCTACCTAAGGAGGCAAAAGACCTGTACTCTGAAAACTATAAGATGCTAATGAAAGAAATTGAAGATGACACAAACAGTTGGAAAGATATACCATGTTCTTGGATTGGAAGAATCAACACTGTCAAAATGACTATACTACCCAAGGCAATCTACAGATTCAGTGCAATCCCTATCAAATTACCTATGGCATTTTTCAAAGAACTAGAACAAAATTTTTTTTAATTTGTATGGAAACACAAAAGACCCCAAATAGCCATAGCAATCCTGAAAAACAGAGATGGAGGAATCAGGCACTTTGACTTCAGACTATACTACAAAGCTACAGTAATCAAAACAGTATGGTCCTAGCACAAAAACAGACACACACATCAATGGAACAGGATAGAAAACCCCAAAATAAACCCATGCACCTATGGTCAATTAATCTACAACAAATGAGGAAAGGACATACAATGTAGAAAAGACAGTCTCTTCAATAAGTGGTGCTGGGAAAACTGGACAGATACACACATTAATAAAAGAATGAAACTAGAACATTCTCTAACAGCATACACAAAAATAAACTCAAAATGGATTAAAGACCTAAATGTAAGATTGGATACTATAAAACTCTTAGAGGAAAACATAGGCAGAACACTCTTTGACATAAGTCACAGCAATATCTTTTTGGATCCACCTCCCAGAGTAATGAAAATAAAAATAAACAAATGGGACCTAATTAAACTTAAAAGCTTTTGCACAGCAAAGGAAACCATAAACAAAATGAAAAGACAGCCCACAGAATGGGAGAAAATATTTGCAAACAAAGTGACCACCAACGGATTAATCTCTAAAATATACTAACAGCTCATGCAGCTCTATATAAAAAAAAAAAAAAAAATCCAATCAAAGAATGGGCAGAACAGCTAAATAGACATTTCTTCAAAGAAGACATACAGATGGCCAAAACGCACATGAAAAGATGTTCAGAGAAATAAAAATCAAAACTACAATGAGGTATCACCTCACACCAGTCAGAATGGCCATCATCAAAAAGTCTACAAACAATAAATGCTGGAGAGGGTGTGGAGAAAAGGGAACCCTCCTACAGTGTTGGTGGGAATATAAATTGACACAACCATTATGGAGGTTCCTTAAACAACTAAAAATAGAGCTACCATATGATCCAGCAATCCCACTCCTAGGCATATATCCGGAGAAAACCATAATTTGAAAAGATACATGCACCACAATGTTCACTGCAGCACTGTTTACAATAGCCAAGACATGGAAGCAACCTAAATGTCCATCGATAGAGGAATGGATAAAGACATGGTACATATATATGATGGAATATTACTCAGCCATAAAAAAATGAAATAATGCCACTTGCAGCAACATGGATGGGCCTAGAGATTATCATACTAAGTGAAGTAAGTCAGACAAAGACAAATATCATATGATATCACTTATATGTGGAATCTAAAAAAATGATACAAATGAACTTATTTACAAAACAGAAACAGACTCACAGACTTTGAAAACAAATTTACAGTTACCAAAGGGAAAAGGTAAGGGGAGGGATAAATTAGGAGTTTGGGATTAACATATACACACTACTATATATAACACAGATAATCAACAAGGACCTACTATATAGCACAGGAAACTCTACTCAATAATCGGTAATAACCTATATGGGAAAAGAATCTGAAGAAGAATGGATATATGTATATGTATAACTGAATCACTTTGCTGGACACCTGAAATTAACACAACACTGTAAATCACCTATACTCTAATATGAAATAAAAATTTTTTTAAAAGCCAGAAGGTAGCAATTGGGTATTGCAGCTTAAAGGAAATGAATGGTAGGAATCTGCATCTTTTTTAAACAGTTCTGGGCTGTGGCCCAAATTTGTTGACTCCAATTAGAAAAATCAGGACCTGATTTAGAGTTTGAGGTAAAGACTCCTTCACAGAAGGGAGCATTGACATCACAACTTTCAGCAGGCTCCAAATCTCCCTCCAAGCCCAGCTCTGCCCCAAGAGCCTACAGGGGGTTTTTTCTGACATCAATCATCCCTGGGCTGGTCCTTCGCAGTTCCCGCCGGGGCTTGGGCAAGGGCCCGAGGTTCCGGGGCAAACCCATCTCACCCACAGGTAGCATCCGCCCCACCAAGGGTTCAGCGGCCTCCCGCTGCCGTAGCTCCTCAGGGGAACCCTGCTCCTCGCTGCACAGGCTCGAGCGTTTCCATGTCAATGGTAACGGGGCATGTACCAAGTCCCGCATCTCCTCACGGGGGCGGGGCACACCCTCAGTGACGGGGGGCTGCCACAGAGGCTCAGGTGCCGGGTGGGGCTCATCTTCACTTCCAGGGGCTTGTCTGTTCTCCGGGCACAGGGTCCTCTTCTCCCCACCTGTCACTGGGAATAACAACATCCTTGTCAGAAATGGAGTAGCAGCACCTTCCTGAAGTCCTAGCTTTCCAATGCCCCAGTGCAATAAGCAACATGTGAAATGACCCAAGAGCTGAAGTTAGAGTGGTTTCTAAGCTTTCTCCAAAACAAAGAAAACCTGACGTCAGGGCAAGGCATTGGCCAGCTTGGTGACAGCACATAACAATTACCCCTGCTCTGGCCCGCAGCATTCAGACTACTGAGCTTCTGTTTCAGTTCCTGGTTGATCCACATGTGGCGGCCCAGCTCCTTCTCCAGAGCCTGAATTCTGGTCTCATACTGCCTCTTGCTGTCTGCTAACCCTTCACCAAGGTGCTCTGGAGGGAAAAGGCAGAAACAGGTGGCAAGGGGCTATGGGCAGGCGGCAGTCACCACGGCCTTTGGGGCAGGCCTGGGCCTCACCTCGACTCTGCTGGAGGAGGAGCTGGATGTTCTGCTCATGCTCCTTCTGCTGCAGGGTCAGCTGGCGGTCCATCTCCAGGCGCTGCCGCTCTAGAGCCACCTCCAGCCAATAGACCAGCCTCTGCTGCTCCTCCAGCTGCATCTCCAGCTCCGAGAAGGCAATCTGCTGCTGGTGCTGCTCCTCTCGGAGCGTCACCACCTGTCCCAAGGCCCAGCCAGGCTCAGCCCCAGTGCCGGCTCCCTTCACCCAGGGGATCCTCAACCAGGGGCAGCAGGTATTTGGCCAACTAGCCACCAACATCATCAACCTTCTCCCACTGAGTTCCAGGAGGAGGAGTCAGGGGCTCGTGGGCCAGTGACCCACCTTGTCAAAGTACTTGCAGAGTAGGGCTCTGGTCTCCGAGGATGAGAGGTAGCTGAGCTTGGCCATGAGGTTCATCTCGCACTGGGACAGCAAGGAGGCCGAGGCCCGCAGCACCCGCTGGCGGCACGTGATGGCCTCGTTCTTGTACTCGATGGCAGCGTCCAGGGCCTCGATGGCCTCGTCCAGCTGGAACAGCGTCCGCTCCTCCTGCGGGGACATGGGACGTGTGGAGGTGGAGTGCTGGCTTCCTGCTCCACGGAACGCCCGCTCCCTGAACAGGTCCCGGGCAGGCTTGCAACAGTCACACGCAGCCATGACTCAGCCCGTACATGTCCCCTCGTCCTAGCGCAGAGTCAGCACATGGAGAGAGGGGCCCCTGGCCACTACGGCAGGAACAGGGACACTTCCATCTCAGCCTCAGCCCGGGGGGGGTACAGGAGGCTGGGGCTCGCCAAGAGGCTGCCCTCTGGAGCACATGGCCTCTGGCGTGACCTGCACTCGGGAGACCCTGCACTGAAGGGAAGGCGTGCTGGGACCACAGAGGCACCCAGGATCTGCTGAAGTCCGCTGCTCTTAACATGGGCTTTCTCTGCTGTCAGGAGGGCAAACCTGTGTGGCTGAGGTGTGCTGACATGGTCCCAACTCTCATCCCACGTTAGGGAGTTGAGAGGTGTGAGCTCGTGATACATACACGAGGTCAACGTGCCGCAGGACGCGGAACGAGTCCAGAGTCCAGCTGGGCGGGACCGAGGGCAGCCAGGCCCCAGCCGTGTGTCCCAGACATGGGGGCTGGAGCGGTGGGGGGGCGGGCCAGTTCTGTGCGTTCTTGGTGGGCTAACACCCGGGAGGAACGCGTGCGTGTCCAAAAGCAGCAAGGCCCGCAACCCAGCGTGGAGCAGGCAGCCAGGGCCAGCCCGCAGGGCGCACCTCAGGCGACAGCAGGCTGCCCTGCCTCAGCTTGCCATCAATCTCCAGCCGCTGCTTCAGCAGCGCGTCCTTCTCCTGGCGCAGGGCGTCGATCTCCCCACGGATCTGCTGCTGGCTCTGGGCGCTGCCCTGCCGCAGCTGCCCGCTCTTCTCGGAGAGCTCCTTCTCCAGGTGCTCCAGCCGGCTGGACACACGCACAATGTCCTCGTTGAGGGCCTGTGGGCGGCACAGCTAGTGATTAGGGAAGAAGCAGGCCCCATCCTCCCCAGGGCGACAGGGATGGCCCAGCCCCACCACAGGATGCTGAGGAGTGCTGCTCCGCGGGAGGCCTGACTCTCAGCTCTGCATAAGCCGGGGAGTGGGCACCTATGGGACCCGAGCCTCTGAAGAGGGGCCCCCAGAGACGGCCTGGAAGGAGGATACAGACAAGCTGAGGAAAGGGCAGTCCTGACAAGGAAGGAACAACCCGGGCAGAAACAGAGCGGGATGGTGGTGGCCTGTTACGGCGATGACGTGACTCCAGCTTGCGATGGGAATTATGGGAAATCAGTGGCCAAATCCCAAAGGCCCTTCTGGGAACCTGATGTGGGAGGAAGTAAGGGCTCTAGTGGCCGAGGGAAGTTCCAGATAATCCAGCTGAATCCTCTTGGACTCCATGAGGGCAGAAGTGAGTCTGGAACCCTGTGGGCATCTAGCCTGAGCACCCGCTCCTGGAACAGGCTCTGGGCTTTGTGTGTGACATACGCCTTCTCTGATCCTCATGACCACACTGTGATTCCATCTGACAGAGGAGGAAGGTATGGCTCAGAAGCTTCCTGCTCAAGAGGAGGCAATGAAGCCTAGCAGAGCTGGGTGGGGCCAGGTTCATCTGCCTCCAGTGCCAGTGAAGGCTCTTCCACTCTGGCCATACCACCTCTCCATACCTGTGGTTCCCTGTTCCGCCTGCACAGTCCAGAGCAGGTGGTTAATGAGGTAAAATGAATTGTGGGATAGATACTTGGAGAGGTTCTTCTATCCACACAGCAGCACCTGCATCACAGACACCCTAAAGCCCTAGAATTCTTGAGAGATCCATAGGATATAGCCTGACCTGGCTGGAACTTACCTGGCAGGGACATCACCTAGAAGAACCGCACCTGTCTAGAACTCACCTGGCAGTGTTATCAAATGGAGAGATCTCACTTGGAAGGACCTCACCTGATGGAATCTCACCTGGCAGGACCTCACCCGGCAGAAACTCAACTGGCAGGCTCTCGTCTTGCTGGACTTCACCTGGCAGGGCCTCCCATGGCAGGGCCTCATCGGGTAGGGCCTCACCTGGCAGGACCTCACCTGGCTGGACCGCAGGCGCTTGCTCTCCAGCCCCGTCTTCTCCTGCATCAGGGCCTCCTTCTTGGCCAGGATGGCCTCCCGCTTGTGGAGCTCCTCCCCTAGCTCCTCCAGCGCCCGCCGCTGCTGTAGGACCTTCTCCATCTCCTGGTCCAGCCACTTCTTCTGCTCTTCAATCTTCTGAGGGACAGTGGAGGCGGGGAGGGAACTCAGCTTTCACCTCTGGCTGCGTGGGTGGTGCAGGCGGCCAGCCAGGTCAGGTGGGGAGAATGGTGTACCCACCATCTGACCCCCCGGGGACTCTAGCAACTGGCCAGGCTGCCCAGCCAGGCTGTGGGTGCCCCTGGGGGTGCAGGCTCAGCCCAGGCCCCACCTGCTGCTGCTCCAGGCTGACAACAGAGCCGTTGCTGCCGCTGCGCCGCTTCCTCTGAAATGCCGCAATCTCTTCTGTCTTGATCTTCAGGATCTTTTGCTGCTGCTCGTGCTTCAGCTCCAGCTCCTGGGGATGTGCAGGGTGAGAAGCTCAGTGGGCAGGGCCGTGAGTGGTACCCGCATCCTCCCAGAGCCGGTGATCCCCCAAGCCCAAAGGAGTGCCTACCCTGCTCCCAAGACAGCCCTGTGCAGCAACCCCCAGCCTCGCCACCCCCAAGTCTCGCTGGGGACCCGCAAACAGAAGCAAACATTTGCAAGATGCCAGTCCCCTTATATAATTCATCCTACTGAATTCTCACCCTAGCCCTGAGTTTCCCATAACTCTCCTCATTTTCAAGTAAAAAATCAAACTCAGGGAAGCCAAGTGAGCCGCTTTATAAGGTCACGTGGCTGTAAGTGCTCCCCTGGCTGTGTGCCCCGCCTGGCCTCCTGGCTGGGACACAGGCACCCCACCGCCCAAGCGCCTGACCTTGACACGGTGCTGCCGCTTGTTCATCTCTGTCTCCAGGCGCCGCTTCTGCTCTGTCTCCTCACGAAGCCGCCTTTGCAGCTGCCCCTGCTGCTGCCGCATGAGCTGCACATTCCTCTCCAGCTCCTGCAGCCGCTTCTCGCTCTGGGCCGACAGCGACACCAGCCGCTCTGTCGCCTGTTTCTTCTCCTTCAGCACCTGGGACCAACACAGCCTCTGCTGGGCCACGCGTGGGGGCTGCCGAGAGCCTGGCATGGTGCCGGGCACTCAACAAGGGCAGGCAGGACAGAAGAACGGCACATAGAGGGACAGACAGAAGGGAAAACAGGCAGATGGATGACGGACTAATTAAAATATCAAAATTATAAGAATGTCAAGCTACTACGATGCTTATTACGTACTAAGCGCTACATCAAGTGCTCTCAGTATACTAAATGATCCTAACAATCTGATGAAAAGGTTTTAAAGGTTTCCTACTTAACAGATTAGGAAACTGAGGCACAGAGAGGCTAGGAAACTTGACCAAAGACACATAGCTAGTAAATGGCAGAGCTGGGATTCAAACCCAAACAAAGAGCACAGGCTCCAGAACCTGTGCTCTTAATCACTCTACTGTATGGTCTCTTGGACACCTGAACTGAGAAAAGAAGGAATGAATAATGGATGGACAGCTGCAAAGAATGGATGGCAGGGTGGGTGGACAGACAGATGATGGGATCATATAAAGGTAAAAAACAGGATGGACAGATAATGCAAGGGTCCATCAAGGGGAATAGAAAGACAAATGAATAGACACATAAATGGACAGTTAGTCATACCAACTGATAAAAGGACAATCGGATGGATGGATTAGATAGACACATGGACTGATGGGTGGAGGGACAGAGGGATGATGGTTTGGAGAGGCGGGTAAATGGAGAACTGGAAGGGTAGACAGGTGGAGGGAGGCGGGAGGAGCTGCAGGAGAGAAGGCTGGTTTCTCCCGATGCCCACCCCTCACCCTCACTGGTCTCCTAGATGGTCTTCGGGCAGGCCCCACCTCCCTGCCTCTGCTGTGTTTAAACCTGAGCCGACTCCCAGCACCGCCAGCTTCTACCTAATGCCAGCCTCACCCTGAGAGACCAGGAGGGCGTTAGTGCCACCAGCCGGGGCTGGGGCACGAGGGCCTGAGCACCCACAGGTTCCACAGTGAGCGTGGGCTCCAGGGCTCACATGTCTTGATCCCAGAACCCCAGCCTGGGAGGCAGCAACCACCACCCCCAGGGTCCGGACAGGTCAGTACCTGCACTTGGCTCTGAGCGGCAGCAACCCTCTTGCGGAACTCTTGGAGCTGCGAACACTCGCTGGCGTCCTGGGGCTCCTTGCCCTCAAGCTCCTGCAGCTGCCTCTGGCCTTCACTCAGCTCAGTCCGCACCCGCTCTGCCTCCTGCTCCAGCTCCCGGATGCGCTGGCTGTGCTGGCGGTTCAGGGCCTGGGCCGCCTTCCCTGGAAGAAAAGGCGAGGGTCGTGTCAGCACAGCCCCTCTGCCTGAAGAGCATTGTAGTTCATTCCCCCGGGAGCTTTTCCAGACCTCTGTCAGCCCTGGACACCTACATGGATTTTGCCACAACTCTGTACCCCTAGAACTGTGATTTACTTAATATTTTTCTTTAAATTGACACATTTTTTAAATTAGCCTTATCCATAGCAGTGACCCAGGGAAAATACGGGTTTACTTGTTTTACTTTTAACTAACACATGCTAAAGTAAATATGTAACTTGAGCCTGCATACAACTAAGCCTCTAGAACTAACTTCCATTTGTAGGAAATATGGAGGACAGAGGGACAAGCTAAATGACACCACAGGAAGCTAATAGACAAAACCCAGAACATTTGGAGTTTGTAACATTCTATAGGATGACTGTGTAAAGGTGAGAGAAGGGAGATTTCAGAGAACTAACGTGCAAATATAATGTGTGGACAAGCCCGGAGCTGCACACAGACACTGCTGTAGAGCTGCTTCTGCTCTGGGCATTGAAAGGGCATGAGTTCTGTTAGATGTGCTAATGGCATTTTGGTTAAAATGTTGAAAAAGAGGCATACTGAAAGGTGTAGGGATGAAATGACATGCTGTCCTGGATTTGCTTCAAAATATTTCAGCAAAGAAAAAAGGGAGAGATAAAACAAATGCGAGCAAAGCTTGGAAATGCTAAATCTGGTGATAGGGACTCTCATATGTCTATTTGAAATTGTTCCCAGTGCATTTTGGAATAAATAAAATTATAACTATTAAAATTAAAAAGCTCAACTAGTCACCACCAAAAATCATCCCCTGCTCGTTCACCAGTATCACCAGTAGTAGACGTAGATGATCTGGGGACGCTGTTTGCTCCCAAGGACCAGGAGATTCTGTGCCCAGTGTGGTGCCTGACACACAGCAATTGATAATAATATTGGGTTGGCCAAAAAGTTCGTTTGAAAACCCGAACGAACTTTTCAGCCAACCCAATAATAAGAACTAATGCTTCCTGAAAGCCAGCCTAAGCACTTCACTTGAATTAGCTCATTTCAACAACCTATAAAGCAGGTTCAGTTACTATCTCCATTTCAGAGAGGGGAAAACTGAAGCACAGAGGCATTATCCTACCTGCTCAAGGTCACATATCTGGAAGAAACTGAGCTGGTTTACCAAACCTATGCCACCTGGACCCCGCTCCTAACCACCCTCAGGTGGGAGGCCAGCCCAAAAACCCTCCCCCTCACCTGTGCGGACCAGCTCGCCTATGAGCTCCTCCTTCATGCGGATGTTGATGGCCAGCTCACGGATCTTCTGCTGGGCTTGGGCCAGCCGCCACTCAGAGGCCATGGCAGTGGGGGCCTGGTGGGGCCGAACCAGGGCCTGGCTCCCACCAACCACTGTAATAGGCTGACTGTCAGGGCCGCTGTCCCAGCTAACAGTGGGGGGGAGGGGGAGGGGAGGGGGAGGGGAGGGGAGGGGAGGGGGAGGGGAGGGGAGGGGAGGGGGAGGGGAGGGGAGGGGAGGGGAGGGGAGGGGGAGGGCATGCCCTGGCCAGCAACAGCCAGGGGTTGTGTGTGGACTGTCCAGGATGGCCAGTCCAGGACCATGAAGGGGAAAAGGGGTCAGGACCCTCTCTGTGCCCTACCCAGCTCACCTCTGGGCCCCGGGATGGTTGCACCCAGCTCCTCCAGGCGAAGCTCTGGGCCCTTCCTGTTGAGTGGACTCCCTGGGCGGGCCCCCATCCTCTGGCTCCCCTTACTGATCCTATTCCTGGAGGGCAGAAGTGGGAGCCTGTATCCCTCCCCAGCCCAGCTACCTCCTGGGCCCAGAAGGGGAAGAGAGGCCACCAGGGTCACTGTTACCCCAGGATGTCAGTCTGGCAGAATTCTGAGGCCAGCAGCTGAGCTTAGAGGGTGCAGGGCAGCTGGGGGAACCGAGGGCCACCTTGGAGGTTGAGAACCAGGAAGTCTGGGCCCATCCCCTCAGCACACTCACCCCAGCGAGAACTCTTGATTCAGAGCCCATAGTCCCTGCCTGCTCTCCCCCAAGGGCCGGCCAGGGCGACGCAGGCGAGGGAACCCTGAGACCCCAGTGGGATCCTCCTCCTGCCCAGCCGGGGCCCTGAGCCAGTCCTTGTCAGGTGGGCCGTGGGTCCCACTCACCTGCGTGGGTGCAGGATCCGTCGGGGTGGCTCCTCCTCCCCCCCCGCCTCCTCTTCCTCTGATGCAGCTGAAGAGCCACTTCCCAGCCTCTCTCCCTCTGCCAGCAACTTGGCTCCAGCCTCCCTGCCATTTGTCACTTGCTAGGGGAATGCCAGGTTTCAGGATAGGAAGCTTCTAGGGCATTCTTCATCAGCCATCTCCCACCACCAAGTCTTTGCTCCCACCTACACCCACCTTGCATGCTCCTCACATCTCTACCTCTTCCAGCCCTACTTTACCTTCAGGATCTAGCTCAAATGACACCTCTGGGAAGCCTTTCCACTCTCAAGTCGGAGCAGGAGCTTCCTCCCTCTTCCCTCGCTCCTCCCTCTTCTCCCCCTCTTCACCCCTGCTCCGGCTCCCATAGCAAACCTGGCACTCCTCGGGGGACAACTGGTCCTTTCTGTCTCGTATACAGGTCATCTGCACCAAGTTTTATCTCACCAACAACGCCCTGCTAGAGTAGGGGGGCTGCATAACAGGCTTCTGCCAAACCCACGTCCTCCCTCTCCTCAGTCCCTCAGGCCTTTAGAGCTGAGATGACCCAGAGCTCTCAGGCAGATGCAGGAGCAGCCTTTGTCCAAAAGGCCCCAAGTGACCGAACTAGAAACAAGAGACCAGGCTTGAGGAGCAGATTAGAGCTCAGGAAAGAGTGAACTTGCAAAGAAACGCGTCCAAAGATGGAGAGGGTGTGGCCTCGGAGGTGATGAGCTCCCCACCCCTGGAAGTATGTGAGCTTTCCACTCCATACTGGAAGCCAGAAGCCCCTCTATAACCTCCTCACTCTGAGCGATCCCAGGTACTCCAGGGATGCTCAACGGCACCAGATCCCTCTGAGAAGCCCTACGCAAATTTTGGCCATTCCTCTAGGAACCACCAGAAAGGGGCATCTCATAGCTGGTCCCATGAAAGCATGGGGTGAGGGACACATTCCCCAGCATCACCTTCCCCTGCCAGAGCCTGCCCAGGTCAACAGGCCCAGCAGACACGCCACCTCCTCACCTCTCCCCAATTCTCAGGGCCAACTTCATCTCCAGGAAGGCAGGCAGGGGGCACCATGCCCAGCACATGGGTGTGGGCACCCCCCAGGGGGGCCGTGTGAGGCCGGGGCATAAAGGACTCAGGAGGCAAGCCCTGCAAGAGCCCTGGGGCCCCCCAGCCAGGCCGCACCAGCTCCAGCCGCAGCCGCAGCTCTGCCATCTCCTCCTGCTGCTCACGAAGACGGTCGCTCTGCAAGACACGGTCCAAGTGCGGATGGGGCAACGCGGAAGTGCGAAAGGTAGGGTGCAGGGATGCTGAGAGGCAGAAGTGCAGGAAACTGAAGAGCACGTCTGAGGCCACCCTGCCCTCTCTGTGCTAAAATGGAGGAGGGCCAAATACCTCTGACCACCTCTTGGTGTCCCTCCCACGCGCACACACACTGCATCAGTTCCGGTTCAAACTCACCCACCCTGCCACATCCTATCACTCCCTCCATATCCATGCCATTCACTGCCACCAGAGGGCGCCAGGAGCAATGCTGACCCAGTTACCCTGGGACAAAAGGAAAAGCCCAGCTCTGGAGTCTCATTCTGCTACCCCTCCAGTCCCACTTCCTATCCATCCTCATGACCATCCTGCACACCCACCCGCACCAATGTGTTCCTCACCTCCACACTTTTGCTCATACTGCACACCCCGTATCTCTACCCATCCTGCCAGAACCCGCCCCCCCACCCACACAGCTAACTTCCTCTCATCCTGACAGGCTCAGCTCAGTTTCACCTCCCAGCAGAAGTGCCCCCCCCACCACTGTGGAAGGGGGTGCCCCACCTGCAGCTTGTACTGCTCCATGGCGTCCTCCAGCGCAGCCAGAAAGTCTCGGTTCTCCTCCTCCAGCCGGGCCACCTGGCTCTGCAGGGCCAGCAGCTGCAGTGCCCCCTCATCTTCCTATGGGGCCGGGAGAGAAGTTTCAGGGCCAGGAGCTGTCAAGACAAGCCTGCCTGTCCCTGAGACACCTCAGCCCTCTCCCTGCCCTGCCAGAGGTTCCCCTAGCCGGGCTTGCTACTCTGCTCCAAGCCCCACCTGCAACAGGGGCTCGAGACCCCACCTGGCCTGCAGTCCCCTCCACAAGCCATTGGGCCAGCTCTTGTAATTATTAATCATATTTTCATTAACAATAACATCACTATTATTAGGAACAACTAGCCTTCACCTGCACTTGTGACACCTTCAGTCCTTACATCACCAGGAGGTAGATACTAATGCTATCCCTATTTTACAGATAGAGACGCTGAGGACTGGAAAGTCATCAAGGTCACCAGCAGAAGTGCCTCTGAATCCCGAATGTGCTCTGCTAATGAGCAAGGGACAGGGACACAGCTAGCTGTGTGAAGACTTTCTTCCTTCCCCATCCCCTCCCCACCCCTAGGCCACACCTGACCCCTGGCCACCTTTCGTCCGCCGGGTCCCTGCATGGCCTGCTCCTCGGCGGAGGCACTCTCGATGCCGCTGTCGGGACCGGAGGCAGAGCTTAGGGCGCTGCGCTCACCCTCGACGGCGCACAGCCAGTCGCGCACCTTGCGGGCGGCGGCGCCAGGCAGCCCGGGCTCGGCCTGTAGCTCGCGCAGGAGGCTGTAAGCGGCGTCAGTGCGGGCCCGGTAGCGAGCGCACTCGGCGCCAAGGCGGGCGGCGGCCGCGGCGGAGGCGGCGGTGGGGCCCAGGGCGCGCCGGCCCCGGTGGATGATGCGCGTCTCCGAGCGGTGTCTAGGCGGCCCCCGCGGGCCAGCAGCTGCCTCCTCAGGCGCCCGCTCGGCCTCAGGCCGCCAGTTGACAGTGGCGCGGTTGCGGATGTTCTGGGCGCGGCTGGCGTAGTTCAGGGTGTTGAGAGTCTCGTCGAAGTCCGAGGAGGAAGGGCTGACGCAAGCGATCATCACTGTCTTGGCATTCCCGCCCAGGGAGTCTTTGAGGATCCTGAGGGCGCCAGGCAAGACGCGTTAGGGGCCCCAACGTCCCAGGTACAGACCCCAAACAGGGTCCGATCCTCGGCGTGCTTCCCCATGGGCCGGATACCTCGAACCACCTGATGGGGACCCATCTCCTAGTCACCTCCCCCCAACCCCAGAGGCCAGACAGCAGCTAGAACAGACTAGCGTGGCTCTTGGGGCCCCTTCTCTGTGGGCCTGCGGCCATCGGCGGCTCACCGGGTGATCTTGGAGTCCCGGTAGGGGATGTGGCTGCCACGGCGCTGGGGGTCACCCAGGGCGCTGATGACGTTGCCCAGCGCCAAGAGGCTGCTGTTGATCTGGATGCTCTCCTTGAGCCGCTCGCCTGTGCTGCCCGTCTTGAGCACCCTCTCTGAGCCCGCCAAGTCCACGAAGTGGAACTTGGAGATGAGCAGCTGGCCCGCAACAGGTCGGGGGAGGCGGCTGGGGGCGCGCCCCCGCTGCTCCAGGGTCACGGTGAACACAGTGTGTGAGCGGCTGGAGAGGCGGTTGAGGTGTGTGGCCCCCGTGTGCCGTGCTGCATTGCCCATCTCCAAGAGGCTCAGCACCTCATCCAGGCCCTCCACGTCGACCTCCTTCACTCCACACAGCACTGCGGGCACAGAAGGCCATGAGCCCAGGGCAGGGGCAGCCTGAGACTGACAGCCAGGAGAGCAGGCAGAGCACGGCTGGTCCCCTAAAGCTCTTCCTGACTCAGGGCTCCCTTCCCCATGCCCAGGGGGTCCTGCCCATACTGGCTGGGGCTTGAGGGGGCTCCAGCTTCCCCACGCTTACCTCAATGCCTATCACTCTGGGCACACCAATGTATACTGAACTCAGTAGAGACGGGAAGCGAAAGCAAAACTTTCCAGAGCTTGGTTTCCCAGTTAGGAGGTACCCCCACCAGACAGGTAAGCCACCCTAAGCAGGTAAAGCCTCCCCAAGCCAGGTATCCCGCTCCCAGCCAGTGGTAGACCCAGGAGTTCCTCACCAACATTCCCACGATCATCTTCCCGAAGCTGGATGTCACGGCTGGCGGTGCCCACCTCCAGCAGGTCTCGGAACTCCTCCTTGTACACTTCCAGGTAGGACACGTGCACCAGACAGTCAAGCAGGTCATTCTCATCAATCAGCTTAAAGGCCTCAGCCATGGCCCGTGGGATGATGCCCTGCTCGTCCTCGTGAAGAGAGGCTGAGGAGACACCGCAGGGCCTCCTGCCACCATGCTTTCAGCTGGATGTGGCACCCACAAGGCCCAGAAGCCCCTAGCAGCAGCTGGAGGATGGGGCTCCAGTGTGGAGAAGGCAGCAGCAGAGGCCAGGATGGGCTGGGCAGCCTGAGCCAGGCCATGCCCCAGGGTGGTCAGGCAGAATTTCAGAGTTGGAAGTAACCTCTCAAGGTTCAACCAATCCCTTTCATGATGTAAGCATCCCCTCCACTACATCTCTGCCAGGCGGTCAGATACCCTTTGCTTGATTACTCCTGGAGACTCATTACCATAGTCTATGCTCAGTTACCTAAAGGACCTCCTAAATTTATCCCAAGGAAGTAATAAGAGGATATTCCGAACATATTCTTCCTCATAACTCAATAAAAATGTAAACATCCTAAGTGTCCATCCTAACATCCAAACAGGGGACCTGGTTAAATAAGTTACCTTATACTCACAATGGCATGCCAGGCAGCCATTAAAATTTTTGATTGAAGAATATTTAATGATACAGAGAAATGTTCATGATATACTGTTAAAAAAATAAAACAGGATACAAAAGAGTGGGTACACTATTATACCATTTTTTAACGTATACTAATTTTCACCCAGAAAGACTGAAATGCTAACGGGGTGAGTGATTTCTGAAAGGCAATTATCAAGTAAGTTTTATTTTGTGTATGTGTTTTCTGTATTTTCCTAATTTTCCACAACAAACATGTACACTTTTAAAACCTAGGATAAAGCAGTTCATGCTCTTTAAAAGGGGGCAGTTCCTTCAGTTGGCCTAAAGCATCTCTCCCAAAACTCTGCTCCAGAGCCTCATGGAACCAGCCTACTTCCCTGCTATGCAGCAGCCAAAGCATATCTCTTCCAGGACAGTTCCCCTTCCAACCACTCTGACCAGAACATGGATTCCTGACCCCCAGCAGCCATCCTAACAACCTCCAGAGACAAGCCAACTTCCCGTGCCCTTCCTCCCCGTGAGGTCCCCACAGCCAGACAGCATGGTCCCATCTCTATGGAGTTGAGAAGGTCACTCACCTCCGAGGACTCTTCCTGCCTGCCCGACCCGCCCACTGACACAGCTGATCCCACTCCGGGCTGCAGATCTGTTTAGGAAACCTGCCCCTCCCCCCTCCCCCAGCATCCTCATCTTCAACAGAGAATGGCAGCAAGAGGGCAGGGGCAGAAATTCAGGAGACATTGAGGACCCTCAACAAGGGCAGGGGGCCTCAAGCAGGGTCACTCACCCACACTGGCCTCCCCCATGGTGTACGTCTTCCCGGAGCCTGTCTGACCGTAGGCAAAGACGGTGGCATTGAAGCCCTCAAAAAAAGCCTCGAGGAGGGGTTGCACGCAGGCCTGGTACACAGCCTCCTGCCCGGCGTCCTCGTCCAGCACTACGTGGAAGCCAAAGTGGCGGTCCCGGCCCAAAGTGACCCGGCCGTGCCCCGGCTCCACCCTCAGGCAGCTCTGGTGCCCGTGCAGCAGCTCCTTGGGCAGCAATGGGCGGACTCGAAGGGCCACCCTCACTGGGGCCTCCTCAGCCCCTGGCAGCCTCTGGGCCTCCAGCCCCATGTTGAGGGAAGGCTGTTCCTGCGAAGAGAGGAAGAGGCCCCTGCCATCAGCACCTGGACTCACTTTGCAGGTGACCTGGAGCCAGATCCTGCAGCTCCTGACCTTGCAAGGATTAAAAGGGAGGGTGGTCAAAACTCAGAACATCCTCCGTGCCCCAACCTAATGCCCAGATGCTGCAAGGGCCACAATAAAAATCCTACACAGTAACATTTCATGGCTCCCATCACTGGCAAAATAAGGCCCTAACTCCTCCACCTGACATCCAAGGGTTTCTGTGTTCCAGCTGCATCCTTCCCCTGGGACCCTATCTCCTAGAAGGAAGACACACAGACACACACACAAGCAGCACCACATCAGGGATCTCTTCCCTAACACCTATTGGGTTTTCCATAGTCTCTGCTTTTGTCATCTCACATCCCCTGCTCCACCTTCTTAAAAAGAGTCAGCACAGGACAGGAATAAAGATACAGATGTAGAGAATGGACTTGAGGACACAGGGAGGCGGAAGGAGAAGCTGGGATGAAGTGAGAGCGTGGCATGGACATATATACATTACCAAATCTAAAATAGCTAGTGGGAAGCAGCCGCATAACACAGGGAGATCAGCTCAGTGCTTTGTGGCCACCTAGAGGGGTGGGATAGGGAGGGTGGGAGGAGATATGGGGATATATGTACACATACAATGATTCACTTTGTTATACAGCAGAAACTAACACACCATTGTAAAGCAATTATACTCCAATAAAGATGCTAAAAAAAAAAAAAAAAGCAGGGCTTCCCTGGTGGCGCAGTGGTTGAGAGTCCGCCTGCCGATGCAGGGGACATGCGTTCATGCCCTGGTCCGGGAAGATCCCGCATGCCACGGAGTGGCTGGGCCCATGAGCCATGGCCGCTGGGCCTGCGCGTCCGGAGCCTGTGCTCCTCAACGGGAGAGGCCACAACAGTGAGAGGCCCACGTACCGCTTGAGACCAAGCCCCCACCATCAAATACTGCCAATCCCATCTTCTAAATATCAAGTACACCTGCTTCTTTCCATCCTATTACCAAAGCTCTGATCCTGCCCACCGACATCTCGACGGAATGACATTTACCAGCCTCCTCACTGGCCTCAGCCTCCCTGCACCTTCCTATGCAGCAACACGGGCATTTTTCAGAAATGCAAATGCGCTCACATCACTCTCCTATTTAAACTCCCCCCAGAAGAGACTCCCTAATGCTCTTGAGATTCAAAACCTTAACAGGAAAAAAAAAACTTTTAATGGGCCCTGCCTACCCCCTATACCCCACCTTTCCTCACCTTTCTCCTCCTGCAGCACACTCAGTGTTGCCCAAGACTCTTCATCCCTCCAGGCTTAGGCTGGTCCCACCTTCAGGGAGCCAGGGAGGGGCCCCTGCTCTGTGCCCCCACCACTACACATACACATACACATACACACACACGCACACGCGCACACACACACACACAATGCCCTGTGGTTCTCCCATCAGCCACTGACCACTCCCTTCCCTTGCAAAAGACAGATTACCCGTCGTCCCCCCCCCCCCCCACGCCCCAATCTGGGAGCTGGGAGGCAGGGACCCTCCTGTCCCCTTCGTGCTGCATCTTCAGCACCCAGCACAAGGTCCGACGCTTAGTAGCTGCCCAATAGTGATGAATAATCTTCATCCAAGGAAACTTCCCCATCTCCTTCCTCCTTTCTCTTATCGCAGTCCTCACCACTCCCTACCCCCACCCCCAGGTCACAGCACTTTATTTTTCACTACTTAACGTCTCTCAGCAGCTGTAACGGTTCTTTCGTTAATTCAATCATCAGCGCCTGCTGGGTGCCCGGCCCTGGGGCCACAGCGGTAACTGCCACGCGATACTGTGGGCGCCTTCGCGCACCCCTCACCCAAAGCTTTTCCAGACCCGTGCAGTCCCGGCTTCTCCGCACCCCGGCTCGGGGCACAGTGCTCCGCGCACCGAAGGCGCCCGGACAACACCGGGGCGGTCGGGCGCCCGGGGTAGGGGAACCGGAGTCAGAAGCGCCAGGCAAGGGATAGGAGCTCGCGGAAAGTTCGGAGAAGTGATTTCAAATGCGAAACCAACTCTCGCAGCGTGGGCGCTAGCTCCTCCTGGCCAGGCCCAATAAGGCCGTCCTCAGGCCCCCGACTTAGGAAAGGGGAGACTCCCACCCGCCCAGACACGGACTTCCAGGAGACTGGTAAGCAAGGATGGGGGAGGTCCCCATGCTCGGTCAGGGCTCCCCAGGCGTGCCGACACCGTGCCACCCGGTCCAGGCGCGCGCCTCCTCCCTCCTACCCCGGTCCTCGACCGCCACCCCTCCCCGGCCCACACCCACCCGCTCCGGTGTGAGCGTAGTCCCGCCGCGGGACGGTCAGGCTCGAGCCCCAGCGCGGCGCGCGCGGATGCCGTCACCGGGACCCCCGCCCACCAAAACATCCCGCCCCTCATCCGCAACTCCGCCCACCTGGGCGCTCGGGGGCGGCGGCGCGGGCTGCGCGGCGCCGCGGAGTCTGTCGGCAGACGGGGCGGGGCGGGGACAGGAGGGGCGGGGGATTGGGCGTGGCCTGGGCTGAAGTGCGGGGGCCCCTTATCCCTGGGCCCCCAGCACCGTGTGGGGGCACCCAGCAGCGGCCGGAGTCGCGAGCACTATTCGCCGAATTCTGGGGACACAGCGACCAACAAGGCCGCCCGGATTCTCCGAGCTGGAGAAGCCCACCAGCTCCTGGAGCGGGGAGCCTAAGTTTTATAATGCAAGTTGTAACAAGTGAGAGAATGAAAACTAACTAGGAGACATTTTCGTTCCGGGAGGGGAGGGTGGATTTTCTAACCCTGAGACTCCGGTTAAAGTGGCCTAAAAATCAACTACTCTTGGTTCGTTAGTTCGTTTGTTCATTCAAGTGCAGACCTTCCCTCCTTTCCGCCATTGCTACCCTTCTATCGCAGAACTCCCCACGCCCCGTCAAAGGTCAGCAAAGCCTCCACCCCTTTTTTTATCTGATTTCACTACCCCTTCTACAGCTGAGAAGGATTCATCCCCCCTGAGATATTCGGGGTTGGGATGGGGGCCCACTCCCGGCGGTGTGGCCGAGGCCCTGGCTGCACCCTGGGCACTAACACCAAGCGGTGGGTGGATGGATGAAACCACGAGGGAGCTCCTATTCAGGCCTTCTAGCATTCTAGGCAGAGAGCAGGATGGCTGCTGCCCCCTGCTGGGGGCAGCCTCACCCCAGGGCAGGCCCTGACAAAGTCTGGCCTCACAGTTCTGGCTTGTAAGCCCCCAGGTGGGAATGGGCATGGGATCCACTGGCCCACTGGTGGATTACACTGCCACCCAGCCTTGGGTTCCTGGATGGACAACTGCCCCTAGAAGAGGCCACTGGGAGTTGGGAGCTGCTGTAGAGTTCTTAGCCAACCTCTCCGGTTGGGGAGGCAATTTTGTGGGTGAACAGCCAGTGGAAATCCTGCAGAGGTATTCATCCTGCATCTACCTGGGCAGGTGCTGACCAGGAAACTGCCCCCAAACATCTCTTCCAGCATGCCCCCCACCATCCACCCTATCGCTCAAGCCATCTTTGACTCCTCTGTTCTATCTACCACCAAGCCCTGATTCCCCCTCCTCAGTAGCTTCCAGTCCAGGCAAGTCTCTTCATCCTCCACAACCTTGCTGCCCAAGCCACCACTGTCTCTTGCCTGGGCCACTGCAAAGCCTTATCACTGGTCCCCCTTCTGCCCTAGTAATGCATGCCAGTTTTTAAAAAGCACAAAAGTACAGAAGGAGACAGGTAAGCATAGTCATGTTTTGGAGGGTACCCTTCCAACTATTACCCTCCATGTTGCTTAGTCCACTCAGGCTGCTATAACAAAATGCCACAGACTGGGTGGCTCATAAAAAACAAATATTTATTTCTCACAGTTCTGAGGGCTGGGAAGTCCAAGATCCTGGTGATGGCAGATTCAGTGTCAGGTGAGGCCCCACTTCCTAGATGGCCATCTTTTTACAGTGTCCCACATGGCAGATGGGACAAGCTAGCTCTCTGGTGTCTCTTTTATAAGGGCACTGATCTCAATCATGAGAGCTCCGCCCTCATGACCTAATCACCTCCCAAAGGCGAGCCTTCAAATACTATCACACTGGGGGTTAGGATTTCAACATATGAATTTGGGAGACACAAACATTCAGACTATAGCACTACGATATACAAGCATGTTCATACATATATAATATATACAAATATGTTATACATATTATAACTTGTCTTACTAAACTGTGAGGTCCTTGAATGGAGTGTGCTTTATCTCCAAGTCTCTCTCCCTTGGCCCAAGACCTGGCATAGTCACTCCATGAAGGTTTTTGGTCAAGTTATTTTAGAAAGAAAGGAAAAACTGTCTTTGCATTAACAGAAATATGGGTGTGGATCAATATGGCTCATATTTTCATTTTGCAGGCACAAACGACAGAGTGGTATGTAGAACATCTTTGGAGAATGAGGAAGTATCCTCATGATGACATCTCCTTACGTCAAGCCTCCAAACTGGATACCAGATGATCCTGTCCTCGGTTCAGAGTCCTTTCTCCACTCATCCCTGTTTTCACTCTCAGCCCTAAACCACCCCTCCGCCCAAAACCAGCAGAAACTTGCATCTCCCTACATACAAAAATGCTTCCTCAGTTTTAAGACGCTCATTTTAACATTTCTGAAATTGAGTTGCATCTTGTAGTCATTGCCAAGGGAAACTGGGCACCAGGAGAGATGATATAGGAATGTCCACGTGCTGCCTGAAAGAGATGGTCTCTTCACCTCTGTGACCTCTGATGGACTGGTTGCACTGGGAGCATCACGCATGGTTGAATTTTAATGAAAATCTAGAAACATCTTTGCGACTTAAAATGTCATTAGAAAAATCAAACTTTGAGGTAGTAACGAAACAATTTATTATATATACAGAAGATTGCCTGTCACAAACAGGCATTATAATTAAAGGCTGTAGAAACTGCCAAGTCTCTTAGGATGGATCTATATTAGGAAATCCTCAGCCTCAAGGAACAGAAACCACACTTTGAAGTGGCTTGAACAATAGGCCATTTGTTATCTTGGTGAACAGAGAGACCAGAGGGAGGAGGGCTCTGGGGCAGGTTGAGTCAGTGACAAGGGACCTGGCTTTTCCATTTCTCCCCTCTGCCATCACCATCAACCATAAAACATCCAGAGGGGGAAGAGAGCATTGTGTCACGCAGCACTGTCTTTGGATCAAAGGAACTTTTCCTAGGAGCCCTACCATCAGCTTTCCCTCACATCATGGCTGAGGCCTGTCCACCCCTGAAATCATCACTGACAAGGAGACAGAATAACTATGGTTGGCTTGGAATATGCACATGAGATGAATATGCATGGATGTTGGGAAGTGTGATGGTTAATTTTATGTGTCAACTTGACTGGGCTGTGGGGTGCCCAAATATTTGGTCAAACATTATTCTGAATGTTTCTGTGAGGGTGTTTTTGGATGAGATTAACATATGTTTGAGGAGAGCCGATTGTGCTCTCCAACGTGGGTGGCCCTCATCCAATCAGTTGAAGGCCTGAATAGAACAAAAAGGCTGACCCTGCTCCAAATAAGGGAGAGTTTTCCTGCCTGTCTTTTAACTGAGACTTTGGCTTTTTTCCTGCCTTCAGACTCAAACTGAAATATCGGCTCTTCCTGGGTCTTGAGCCTGCCAGTCTTTGGACTGGAACTAAACCACTGGCTCTCCTGTGTCTCCATGCTTGCTGATTCAGCCTGTAGTTCTCGGGACTTGCCAGCCTCCATAATCTTGTGAGCTAATTCCTTATAATGAATCTCTTTATATATATATAAATATAAAAAATATATATGTATACATAGTTATATATACAGTTGACCTTTGAACAACACAGGTTTGAATTGTGCAGGTCAGCTTATACTCATATATTTTTCAATAAATACATACTATATTACTACACAATCCCTGTTGGTTGAATCCGCAGATGCAGAACTGCAGGTACAGAGGGCTGACTGTAAAGTTATGCTCGGATTTTCTTTTCTTTTTTTTTTTTTTGGCCCCGTGGCCAACCAGGGATTGAACCCAGGCCATGGCAGTTAAAGCGCCGAATCGCAGACCACAACACTAACAACTAGACCACCAGGGAATCTCCCTCGGATTTTCAGCTATGCAGAGGGTCGGCACCCCTAACCTATGCAGTGTCCAAGGGTCAATTGTATATATATTTCCTACTGGTATAAATTTATATACTTCCTCTTGGTTCTGTTTGTCTGTAGAACCCTAATACAGGAAGTCATCCATGATATCCACAACCACCTCCTAGAATTTTCAAAGCTAAGAGAGGCTGGTCAACTGATTCATGTATCATGAAGGACCATCATTCTTGTACCAAACATTCATCTGTTAGAAGCTGCCAGAAGCTATGACCCTTCCTACAATATATAATTCAGTTTAGGAGAAACCAAAAATTCAAGCATGTGGGAAAAGTAGATGAAACCCCATTGTTCTCTGATATGCTATAGAACTACTCTGTTGGTCTGAAATATTCTAAAGAAGTTGGGGTCCTCAGCTGGAATGATTCGGAGCAGCCTGTTACCACACAGTCAAAAAAGATTCATTTAGACTCAATGTGAAGAAGCCTAAAACTAAACTTAGATCTTTATGTATGTAAATGTAACAAAAGGTGATCATGATCAGTGAAACCTTGGTATAATTATAATTACAATTTTAAGGTACTTAAGTTTAGAGAAAAGAAAACTGAAACTTTTGTTACAGTAATTTTAAAGATTTTTGTGATGTTAGAGTTCACGGGAACTATCAATGTGAATTGATGACCTTGGAAAGAAATGCCTTTTTTCTAGCTGTCACTAGTGGGTGTGCAGTGTTTTTCTGTCTATCACCAATATGCACATGGAACAATCAGATATGCATATCCAGGGTCCAAATTGTGCTACCACTATTCCTCTTTAAAAGTAGCTGATCCCATGGATTAGGTCAAGAACAGGAATCATTTTTTTGTGGTCAGAAAAAACATGCTTTTAGAATGTTCGTTGTCAGCCTAAAGGACAAAGGCCCCTACTTAAAGGGGCCAAATTGTGACAATTTGAGCATCAAAAGAGCAAATAATAATTACAGTTAATTGAAACAAGCTGAGTCTGTAAATTTTCCTTTTGTAGAATTTGACAAGCTGACTTTATTATTTGTATGGAAAAGCAAAGAGCCAGAAGTTGTAAAGCCCTCCTACAGAAGGGCAATGTGGGGGGCTTGCCCAACCAGATATGAAAACAGATTTTAAACCGTTGTAAGTCAGACAATGTGCTAATGCCACAGGAATAGATAAATAGAACACATTTGGAAACTTGATCTACGACGGAACTGAGAGTCGGGGGAAGCCAGACTATTCCATACATGAGGCAGAACCTGGTCCCTCTGTTCCACCTAGATGCAAGAAAGCATCATTCAGGCATCAGACATCAACAGGTCAGAAGCTTCCAGCTGACTTCTATAAGAAACTCTTAGCCTTCCCACAGTGTACAATTCAATTAAGGAGAAACTAAAAATTCAAGAAATTAGGAAAAGTATAGGATAATCAGTTATCCATATGGAAGAAAAATCAGATTCCTACTTAAACCATATATAAAAATTAATTAAATGTAAAAGGCAAAACTATGAAAATATTTGAAGAAAATACAGGGGAATATCTTCATGACTTCATGGTAGGGAGAGCTTTAAAAACTACTCAAAATTGCAAAACATAAAGGAAAAGAATTATAATTTTGACTAAGTAAAAATTAAGAACTTTTGTTCATTGAAAGAAACCATAAAGAGAATGAAAAACCACACACTGGAAGAGGATATTTGTGATGCGTAGAGTTGATAAAGGATTGGTATCCAAAAAATATTAAAGTCTTCTAAAAATCAATGAGAAAAAGAAAAACAACCAATAGAAAACCGCGCAAAAGTTTTGACAGACACTTCACAGAGGGGAAATACAAACATTCGATAAACATAATAAACAATGTTCAATATCACTGTGATTCACGGAATTAAGTCCACAAAGAAATGCCATTATACACACTTCAGATTTGCAAAAATGATAAAACCAGACAATACCGAGTGTTGGTAAGAACGTTGAATAAGAGGACTCATATACTTCTGGTGAGAATGTAAATCAGAACAACCAAGTTGGAGGACAATTTGGCAATATCTAGTTAACAATACACATACTTTATGACTTAGCAATCCCACTCTTCATCATATTCCCTAAGCAACTCATAACAATGTTTACTGCCAAAAGTATGTAATAGTAGAAATAGAGGAGCAACCCAAATGTCTGTTGACAGGAGAGTGGTGTGGCAGAGATTGCAAGTTGCCCCCCACCCCCAGAATCCACTTCCCCTCCTTTTAAGACCTCAGATTTTTAACTAGATGCCTAGCCACCCCAAATAAAGACTATATTTCCCATCCTCCCTTTCAGCCAGATGTGGCCATGTGACTCTAAGTTTTTTCTAGTGAGTTATAAGCAGAAGTTTAATTTCTTCTACCCCCTTGCTCTTTTCTGTGGCTGGAAAATGGAGCTGATGACTTTTTAGTTTGTATCAACATTTAAATATTTAAAATAATTTGATTAATGCATTTAATAAGTTTGATTAAGTAAAAAGTGCTTAAATGTTTAGGAAAACTATGGCTAATACAATGAGCATTAAAACCCAAGTTGCAGAGATATCTCTCTCCAGGCTCAGAAGTCCTTTGGATATTAAGATCCCAGATAAGTATGGAAGAAAAAAGTGGTAACTAATTGCATGGATAAATGTATGTCTGTAATGGTTGTTTTTCCATCTCTAAAAGCTGTGATTGAGTTGGAGGTGCATTTTATGAGCTGGAATAGAAGAGAAGGGATAGAGTATTTCTCTGGAGAGGAACGTTGGCATCCCAGTGTGAAGGGGGAGTCTTCCTGAGGTCCAGAGCTACCAAAGATGAGTGTGGATGAGCCCTCACATCCACATGAGCAAGAACATGTTCTGTTGTCAGAACAGAGAAAAGTCCCACATCCAACCTGGAGCCAATGAGGCAAATTTCTGCCATTTAGAGAAGAGGCTTTGCTCTCATTTCTCACCAAAAAGTATTCAGAAATACTGAGGGCCAGGCTCAGAGCACTTTACCATCTATTTAATAATAAAAAGAGACTTATATGGCAAGCTGTTTGCTTCCTGGGCTGTCCTGTACTGGTTCCCGGCACCCTGGCTGAGGTCCAGGACAGGGTGAGGGGTCTGTGTCTGGCCAATGGGTGTTCTGACTTCTACAGTTCTCCTGGGTTGCTCCTGGCAGGAGGAGCCACAGGACCGTGGAGGAGTAGACAGTCAGGAGTGTGGTTTCTGGAGCTCCAGGAAGAAAGCAGCATGGGCAGGTGAGGCCCAGGATAGCTGTGTGTTTCTCTCTACACAACCAGACCTGAGGCCAGTTCTCCAGCAGCTGCCCACAGGAACCCTGCCAGGGGTAGGCTGGTACTGCCTTCTTAGCCATGTCATATCACCTTCTGAGGGCCCCTCTTGCCAGATCCATACCCCCTCCCCAGGAAACTGCTGAGTGTGGTGTGGATTGTGAGGTTGGGTGGAGGGCCCAAAGCTAGTTCAAGGTCATGACCATGTCCATATGTGTATGTCCATCAACACTCCCCTCTCCTCATTCTGGGCATCCTCAGATTTCAAAACCACAGATAAAGGCCAAGGACTCATTACACCAAAGATCTGCCAGGGCCCAGAGTCAGTTACACGGAGCTGGACTCTTAGGTGTGCCACAGAGTGGCGGCCAAGAGGGTGCTCATGGATCTGAGGGGGACCTATAGGGGCTGAGTGTATATATATAGAGATGTCTAAAAGGACTGACAGAAGTGTCAGAATTATCTGTGCAGCTGCAGATGACAAGAAAAACTGAGTTTGGTTTGGAAGGCTACTTGGCATTATCTATCAAGGTTTAAAATGAACGTTCCCTTTCACTCGACATGTCATCATTCCAAGTTATAAATTTACCCTATAGCTATATGCACACGTCTACATGAAACGTTTGTATAAAGACATTTACTGTAGCACTGTTCGAAGGAGCAAACAATTGGAAACAACCTAAAAGTCCATGATTAGGGCACTAGTTTAATCAAACATAGCACATCTATATTATGAAGCACTTACTGTGTGGCTGTTAAAAAGAGCAAGGAGGATTTATGATACTGATACAAAAAAGATTTCTAAGATGTATTGCTGAGTGAAAACAGCACTGAGTATAACCTCCCACAGCTTGTGTAAACAGTGGGGAGTATATACACATGTGCCTGTGCATGCACAGTCCGTAATCAGAAAGATACAGAAGAGACTGGCACCATGGTTGCTTTGGGGAAGAGAAACCAGGGAACTCAGGGAGGAAGGCACACATCCTTTGGCAGTGTTTGAATTTTTAACTTATATGTATGCATTTCCAAATGTAAGAAATATTAACATTTTCAAAAATAGGGCTTGGAATGAACAGTGGCTATAGAGTCCAAATATATGGTCTATACTGTATAACAAACGATCACCACTGTCTCCCAGCACTAGGGGCGCCAGCATTCGAGAAGTGGACGGAAGGGTGAACATGCAGGTGGAAAGCAGTAAGGGTGCAAATGGAAATGTAGCTGTGAACAGGACGGTGGCGCTACAGAGCACAGGCCAGGACTCAGCCTGTGAAGAGTGTGGGGGCACTCAGAAAGTGATGCTCGTAGGTATATAAACACTCAAGAGCTTTTGCACCTGATTGCTGTTCCCCTCAAAGTAGTCTTCTGAGAGCCTGTATACTCAGAGGAATCTCTGCATTCAGGGCTTAAAAATGTGGCAGGATCTACTGCTTGAACCTTTAGGGTAGTGACACGTTCACTGGTGACAAATATTTGTCTACAGAGGATGGATGTAAATACTGGAAACAGTTAAATGTCACTTGGCCACAAATTTAGTGAAAGAAGTGAGAGATCAAGTTAGGCAATTAATCTTTTGGTAAAAATAACAAGGCATAGAATTAAAGCAGACTGCTAGTCTGATGCTTCTCAAAAATGGGCTCTGACAGCTAAGCCCAAAAAGGATGCTCAGAAGATGATGTGTGCCTTGGCAGCATCCTTGGAATGAGGCTCGGGACCCAAGGGGACTACTTGGAAGAAGTCAATGCTCATTTGGACATGTAGGTTCTGTTTGTTTTCAGGAGACAACAGCCCCAGCGCTCGGCCGGGGCGGGGCGGCGGGCCGGGCCGGGAGGGCGATGGGGGCAGCGGGCTCAGCTCTTCTTGCGCAGCTGGCTGTACTGCGTGCGGCCCAGGATGGGCTCCATGACGCTGGGCCGGAAGAAGCTGTCGCTGACCCTGCGCGCGGGCTTCTCGCGGGGCATGGCCGGCAAGGCGGTGCGCGGCGCGGCGGCCGTGTCCACCCGGTCCTCCGCGCCCGGGCCCCGAGCGCTGCGCAGGCTGCCGCGGGACTGCGCGGGGCGCGACGCGGTATCCGAGCCGGCGGGCAGCGCCCCGGACCCCCTGCGCTCCGCCTCCGGGCTCTCGGCCTCGGCAGGCGGGTTTTCGATCTCCCGGAATTCGCTCTCGGGCTCCATCAGCGACAGCCTGGGGAGCTGGGGGCCGGCAAACCACGTTAGGCCCCCGCCTTGGCCCTAGTCCCTGCGCCTCCCACCACCGCCTCCTCTGCGGCCCTCGCGGTCACGCCTCCAGGGAGCGACCGTCCGGAGGGCAGAGGCCGGGGTGTGGGACAGGGATGGAGGGTGTGGGGGAGACCGCTTAGGTCCTGCCCTCCCTGACAGTGTGCACAGTCCAGACCCCCAAGGCAAGGCAGACAGCCACCCTCTAAAGTTTCTGGACCCCTCGGGTCTCCCTCGGAGGTTCCTCAGTGGGAGGTCAGTGGCGTTCCTGACCCTTCCTTGGACCCTTCCTTGCCCCTGCCTGGGTCAGGGTACCCACGCCTGGCTCTGTTTGGGGCCCAAGGTGAACAAGCTGGCTGCCAAGACCCCCTGCCATGCCTCTTGGTGAGAGTGAGTGGCTGAGTAACCCATTCCCCCACTACCCTCACAGCCTCCCTCAACCCTCAGCTCTAAGGGGCCTCCTGCCCTGACCAGCCCTCCTACTGACTGCTCGACCTGTAACTTGCTCTGGAAAGGGACCCAGGGACCCCCAAAGTGATAGTACTGGCACTCCTTGGGGTTTTCCTGTTGGTGACAGGTGTTGGAATTGGCATGGCGGCAGCTGCTGTCCCCTGGAACCTAGCCGACCCCGCAGGGTGCCCTGGAAGCCTCCCTGCAACGCTTTCCCAGGGAGCAGCATGCAAACCTGCCAGGTCCTTCAGTTCGGAGCTGAGGGGTGAGGACTTGGCCACTGGGACCCCCAGATTAATGGTGGGTGACCTCCCCAGCAGCAGGTGGGAAGGACAGATGTGGGGAAAGGTCTCAGGCCAAGGCCACAGGTCTCTGTACTTTGGGGGCTGCCAAGGCCCCCAGTCAAGGCCATAGTATGTCAAAATGTTTCTGGGGCACTGAGGATCAGAGACTGGGGAAGGGAGGGCAGCTGCAGCCCCTTCAGTCAAATCTGCTTTATCTGTCCTTTCAGGGGTGGGGGGGAGGGGGAGGGTTAGCCAGAAGGGTAGGGGGACTCACCGGCACATAGTGCACCACGGTGTCCACGACGTTGTCAGTAACGCCCTTCAGGGCATCAGACAGGGACATGGCCCTGCCCTTGGCGGAGGAGACAGCACGGGCTGGCATGAGATGCAGCAACCTCCCTGCCGTGCCCAGCACAGCCGCAGGCACCCACGTCACGACCGAGATGGTGCTCTGGAGGGCCTTCTGCAGGGTGTGCACCACACCACCCAGGAGGTCTTGTGGGCCAGGCAGGGCTGCTCCCTGGGGGCCAGAGCAAGGTCAGTGCCTCCTCAGCAACTCCCCTGACCCTTCCCCTCTCCTCACCATCCCCAGAGCTAGAGGGGAAAGAACGTGGATACCAAACTGAAAAAACTATTAGCCTGGCTCTTGGGCAGGTCACTTCTGCTCTCTGAACCTCAGTTTCTTCATCTGCAAAATGGGGATGACAATCTCTGTCCTGCCTATTTTATGGGGTTGTTGTGAGGATCCTCTGAGAGAACTTTGTTATCTGGGCGTTTGGGGGTGAGGTGAAGAGCACTGCACCCATGTACTACATTCCTGGGGCCCCTGTTTCACCCGGGGCCTCTGCTTCTCACCCCCTCGGTGGGCTGTGGGACCTCCAGGTTCCCGCATCCCGCTCGGCTTCTGCTCTCTCCCTTACCTCACTGAGCTTGTTCTCCTCCGTCTCTGATTCCTCCTCCTCCACCTCTGTCTCCTCCCCCTCTGTGTCCATCTGGTCATTGTGGTCCTCCTCCCGGGTGGCAGTGAGGTTGTGCAGCCAGGGCACCCGCACCTCACTCGACCGCCGGGACACCACCTGTATGGCCGCCGATGCGCCCCACTGGGCCAGGCTGCTCTGAGGGCGGGAAGGTGGCGGGCTGCTGGTTTCACAGCCCCTGCCACAGGCTGGGCAGCCCCAGCAGGCAAAGCCCCTCACCCCCAGGGTCAGGGTTGGGGGAGGCAAGCAGGGCCTGGCCCCAGCAGACTGTTCTTCAAACTTTTTATGGAGTGGTAACTTACACCCACTAAGGTGCACAAGCTTTAGTATACACCTCTGGGAATTTTTAGAAACACACACCTGTGTGACCATTACAGATCAAGATACAGACATTTTCGACACCCCAGAAGACTCCCTGTGCCCCTCACCCAGTCAGTACCACATAAGGGTGGCCACATTCTGGCCTCTATCACCATGCATTGATTTTTCTCATTTGTAAATGGACTCACACAACGTGTTTTCTTTCATGAATAGCTTTTGTTCAACGTTGTGTTGTGAGATTCATCCACATTACTGAGGGTCAGAGTAGTTCCTCCTTTTTCATTTGTGTCATATTCCACTGAATAAATATACCACAATATACCCATTCTACTGTTGATGGACATTTGTGTTATTTCCAGTTCTTGGCTAAGGATAAAGCTGATAGGAACATTTCCGGTGTGTCTTTGGGGGACATAAGCTCTTATTTCTGTCGGGTGGAATTGCTGAGTCATAGGGGATATGTATGTTTAGCTTTAGTACATACTCCCTGCAGATCTTTTAAAGAGTGAAAAAAATCAAGTGGGCCAGAGGATCCCATGGGAGGAAACTGACATGGGTAGGTGGGCTGGTGTCCCCTGGGGCACAGCTTGGCTCATTTCAAACCCCTAGGGAACCCCACAAACAGGGTCTCCTTGTTATACATCCTTAGGGGACACCATTATTTTCTTTTTAAGATTTTTTTCTTTTTTGATGTGGACCATTTTTAAAGTCTTTATTGAATTTGTTGCAGTATTGCTTGTTTTATGTTTGGTCTTTTGGCTGCGAGGCATGTGGGATCTTAGCTGCCTGACCAGGGATCGAACCCACACCCACTGCATTGGAAGGCAAGGTCCTAACCACTGGACCGCCAGGGAAGTCCCTGGGACACCATTATTTTCTATATGAACGGTGGTGGCTGAGGCTGTGCCGTTCAGTGGCCCCCGCCCACTAGGGGCTAGGCCAGGGCGCAGGAGTTAGTCTAGCCCCCATGGGGAAGTGGCCCCCCAGTGCAGGTGACAGAGGAGAACTACTACTCCTGTATCCCTACTGGAGCTACAGGAACTGGCACATAGTAGGTTCTCAGCAAACATTTGCTTGAATGAATGAGCCAGGCCTGAGGATGCTTTTAAAAGTACCACCCTCTTGATGGCTGAGAAGTGGTTATCTTGTTTGCTGACATTTATGCGTTAATGCTTTTATTTCCTTTTTTTTGAGGTGGGGGGCTGCTTAGTTTCTTACTAAAGTTCCTATGAAAATAATCCAGGCTATCTCTGCTAAAATACACAGAGAGGTGGAGGTGGGGTGTGGTGGGGAGTAAGCCCTATCTGGGCCTAGAAAAGGCAGCTTTACCTTGGGTGCAGTGGGATGCAAATTAGAAGCCTCTAAAAGGGAAACCAGAACCCTGGGCACAGTCAGAGACACAGCCCAGCTGGGGCTCTCTGCCCAACAGAATGGGTTTTGTGCCTTGCTTATTTACAGATGACACTCCCTAGTGCCTAGAGGGCAGATGGGGCGGGGGGGGGGGGGTGTCTCTGCTTCCTCACAAGTGGGAGGGCCCACTTGGGAGGAGGAAGGCTTGGGAGGGTAGGGGTGACTCAGAGGGAGAATGGGAGAGACAGAAGAGGGTGGGGGGCAGGACCACCCTAACAAGCAGGCCTGCCCTCTCCCCTTGCATCCTAGAGGACTAGCCCACCACCCCACCTAAGTCCTCTTGTCCTTAGACCTAAAGTCCCCGCCCAGGCCGGAAGAGAGGAAGTTCCTAGGACAGGAGGCAGAATTGGGTAGGGGATGGGAGGGACCAGGAGGCCCACAGACAGGGTTCCCAGGCCGTGGGTCAGTCAGAGCTCAGGGCAGACACTCACCAGGGGCGCCACACCTGGGATCCACATGGCCAGGGCCTGGCCCTGTTTCAGCACCCGGGCTGTGGTCTGGAAGGTGTGTTGAGAGAGAGTGTTGGCCAGGGCCCCAACCCTGCTCACGAGGCCCGGCTTGGCCTGGGGAGGTTTCTGGGCATGCTGGTGTCCTGGAGCAGGGGCTAGGTAGGAGTTTGTGAGGGGAAGGAAAGGAAAGCTGATCAGAAAGGCACTGGGCAAAGCTGGGTTGTGTCTAGGGTTAGAAAGTGGTCATCCTAGCTCCACCACAAGCTTGCTGGTGATTTGGGCAACTCACTTTCTCCACTTAAAAATGGGGAGAGAGGGCTAGGTGAGGATGGATCCATCTGAAAATCTTGCTGGGCCATCCCTGTTCCAGAGCAGGGGCTAGATGGGCCCTGGCTGCCTCTTCCTAATTCCCAAGCAGCATGGGGGCCAACTCACTCCCCAGGCCCCCTAATGGCAGATACCTGACTCTTCCTTGGTTGGAGGGAGGAGGAACTCTACCACCTTCTCAACACCACCCAAGGCCAAGTCGGCCCCTCCAGAGGCGAGCTGGCCAGCTCGGGTGTTGGCAGCAAATTCGGCAGTGTCTTTGACCATCCCCCAGGCGAGCTCACAGCCAGCCAGAGCGGCCTCTAGGACTTTGTCTGAAGTGCTGGCGATGGGCACACTGATGCTGTTCCTGGCACTGCGAAGGCGGGTAGAGATGGTGTCCTTCAGCTCAGAAGCAATCTGGAGGAAGTGGGGAGGGGAGTCAGGCATTGGATCTGACAGACCCTGAGCCCAGCTTCAGGAAAGCCTCATTTAAAGGGGACTGGCACCAATATTTGGGCAGCTTGATTAAGCTGAACTTAAAAGGAAAAGGGCTCCAGTCCTTCTTGTGCCAACCACTTAGATCTCCTGGCTTCTTTGCACCCCATTTCTACCTGTCAAGATCCTAACCATCCTTCAAGAATGCCCCCCAAAGTCCACCTCCTTGATAACACCTCATGCACACAAGACATCTCCTCTTCCAAATTCCTCTGCTGTCTGCTCTGTCTTGCCCTCATAACATTGCTCACATTCCTATCTGCACTTATGTGGACTTATAGATGTGGTTGATCTTCCTACAGGTTCTGCATTGAAATAATGTCTTTCTCTCCTTTGCCTTAGGAGCTCTTCTGTGACAAAGACGTTGCCGTTTATCTGGAAAAATAAGTGAAGAGCACACGCCTCAGAGCCAAATAGACCTGCTCTCATGTGGCCTCCACTTAAGGCTGTGTGGTCAGGGGGAAGTCACTAGTTTTCTCATCTGTAAAATGGGGATACCCACCCCTATACCAGAGGATTGACAAGAGGATTAAATGAGAGGGCTCTATAAATCATATGTCATGACCCCTGTCATAGGGTAGGGCTCAGTAAATGTTTGTGAGATGGGTGGTAGTTTGTCAGTGAGATGGATAGCGTCTGAGAGTGCAACTTATTCCCCCAAAGCACCAGACATGGCCCTTACCATGGCAAATGCCCAATGAATAGCCATGCAGGTGAAGTGACATTTTCAGTCTCATGGTCCATAAAGTGTTGGATCTTGAGGACATGGGACTGCAATCCTGGGATCTGACGAGTGTGACCCATGATCTCAGGTGGCTGTAGTCACCAAACGGTCCAAAGAGCAGGGAATCAGAAGCAGTGGGCCCTACCCCAAGCTCCTGTTTGAGTTTGCCTCTGGGCTGTGCCTGCTGGTTTCAGAAAGCCTGCCTTCATCTGGCCCCACAGGGAGAGGAAGAAGCCCATCGTATGGTCTTAGGGACAGGCAGCTGCCACCAGCCTTGGAAGGCATTTGCCACAGAAACAAAAGACTCACATTTATGCATCATGGGCTCGTGCCCTCTCCTCAACTGGGAGGCAGTGACAACAGAATGTGGGGAGCCTTAGAGAAGAGGGGAGGGGCTCACCTTTTCGGGAGGATACTGGAGGGCCGGGATCTTTTCCTCCAGGTGGTCCAGGCCTCGGCAGGCCAGCTCGTTGGCAGCTATGACTGGAAGCAAAAGGCCATGGTCAGGTGAGCTCTGCCCCCACTGTGAGAGCCCAGCAGGGGCCTCTGTGCCAAGGAAGGCACCTTGGAGCCCTCAAAACCCCCAGCCCTGCTACCCCCAAAGCATCTGGGAATCTGAGGCCCTCTGCTACCTTTAGCCACCATTCACTGTGACTCCTTGAGAGCAGGATGTTTTCCCTCTGAGCTGGAGCTCTGGAGTCATGCAGATCTGCACTCAAAGCCCAGCACCTGCATCTGCAGTGTAGTTTCAGGCAGGTCGCAACCTGGCTGAGCCTCAAGTTCCTCACTTGTAAAATGTGGATTAATGCGGACAAACCTTGCAGGGTTGTCGTGAGGAGGAAGTGACAGAACCTTTGTGAATCACCAACAGATCCTGGTCTCTCCTCCTCCTACAACCCCTCTTTGGGTGAGCGCTGGGTGAACACGAGGGGGGAGAGCAGAGGTGTCATGGTGGAGGGGCAGCCAGGCCCTAGGGTGGGAGCAGGCCTGGCACTGCTTAATTCTAGAGGTGAAAGGCTGTTCTAGAGTTCCAGATAGTCCATGGCCCTTCCTTTTAACCTCTAGGAATGAGATGGTCAACACTGGGAAGAAGGTCACAGGGAAGAGTGCCAGAGGATGCAAATGTTCCCGGGAGATACTGCCCAGGGGCTGCCGAGGACATCAGCTCTGCACACATGACCATGGAGATCACAGTTTTAAAGGATATCTATATATTCTCTTTCATATGTTCTTTCTCCAGATATCCCAGGTTTCTTCACAAAATTCTCAAGCAGCAGAGAGCCCAGATGACTTGGCTGACTTCTGATTGGGCAAAGTGAGACCCAGGGAAATTATTTAAGGAGTTTGCAGGCAGGGAGGTGGACCCAGGCCCAGGTCTTCTTTATATCTGCCCTCTCCCGTTGGCTGTGCCAAATCCTCAGATACCCATAACTCTGTAATCAGGACTGTGGCAGGTCCTAGACTTCTGGAATTTCCCTCAGCCCAGAGCCGTGCCGTGGAGACCATATTTTCCGACGGGGCAGAACAATTTGAACAGGGGCAGGTCTGGTAAGTTGTCCTCACCTTCAGGGCCCTGACTGGTAGCTCTCTGCTGCCCCGGCCTGTCATGGGGCCAGTACCATCAGCTGCTGGACCCAGAGGGCTTCCCCTCTCCCTCCTCTCCCCCCATCCCTGCCAGGCTAGCCCTAGTGCCCACTGCCTCTGCCTCTGTGCCAGACTCTGCTAGTTCCTGCTGCTGCTGCTGGATTTGGAGCCAAAGTGGGTGTCTGGTCTGCCATGGGCCCCCACTCCCACCACTGCCCTCATAGCTCTGCCCACCCCTTCTCCTGCCAATTATGTGGCCCATCATTGTCGTCCTAGGAAAATGCCAGCTGGGCTACAGATGAGGCATCTATACATGAGAAGAGACCTATATCTATATCTACATCTATATTTATATCATCTATATCTGTAGATGAAAAGACTATGTAATGGGATGTAGATACTCAGGAAGGCAGTCAGACAAACAAAAAGGCAGACAGACAAGCAAGCTATCAAACAGACTGATAGACGGACAAAAGATTGGCAGGCAGGCAGTGAGCATCACTGAACAGGCAGACAGCCTCCGAGTGCAAGGACTCACACTGGGTGGACAGCCTTCGGACCACCGGCTCCATGCTCCAGGCTGCCAAGCTGGTGGCGCTCTGCACGCCCTTCTCGTATGCACTGCATACAGAGGTCACCAGGGGGTGGGCTTCCTTGGTGCTGGTGTAGGTCTTCTGGAAGCACTCACAGGTGCTGCTCACCACCGGCAGCTGCAGAACCCGCTGCAGCACGTTCTCCTGCTCCTGGAGTGGAAGGAAAGCAGGTACTGAAGTCATCCCACCTCCTCCTCCCACCTTCTGGGGAGGCAGCCCCAGGGCCATGGAGCCCATTAGGGCTGGCCTGGGTCCAAGAGACCTAGGAGAAACCCAGACTAGAGAGGTCTCTGGAGGCCCCACAGGGAAAACAAGAGCCAAGCTGCCATGCTCTCCTGGTCACAATCCTGGCTCTGGAGAGCTACTGGGCAAACTCTGGCCTCCAGGGGCTAGCCCCCAACCCGCAGCCACCCCACTTAAACTTAATGGTAGGAGCAAGTGTGTCGGCGCACCTGCCTGGAGTTTTAGTCCATCTTGGATTGGTAGCTTCATCTGAACATCATTCTGGTCTTTTCGGGAGACTGCCTCCCTGCCTCCAGTGCTTGTCCCACTGCCTAGGATGCTCCCCTTCCCTCCCACAGTCCCTTCCGTCTGGCAAAATGTCACTCCTTCAAGACACGGCTTGAGCATTGCTTCTTGTGTGAAGCTTCCTGACTCTCCTCCTTCACATCAGAAGCCACCACTTCCCTCGCTGGGTTGTTTCCGTATCATACATGGTGCTCGTATTGATCATGTGTGTACTTGGCTCTCTCCCAGGAGACTGTCATCTCTGTATCTCCAGGGCCTAACCTAAAGCCTGCACAGTAATGTTAGTTGAATAGGTGAATCACAGTCAGGGCTGCACCTAAGGTGTTAAGTTTAGATCTGCCCAACCATACAGAATCACAGAATCTTAGGCCTCCAGGGGCCTCTGTAGCAAGACTGCTTCCCATGGTCCCTCTGGGAGGCTTGTATTTGGACGTCTCCTTGCATGGAGCTCACCCCTCATAGAGTGGCCTATGCCCCTTGTTGGACAGCGTGGCTGAGCTGAAATCCACTCCACTCTCTGCCCTGTGTAACAATACTGAGGAAATCTGTTTCATCATTCATGGGCTGGCCTTTCACACACTTGAAGACAAATATTTCTCCCTTTAGCAGTCCCTTCTCCATTCTAAATAGCTCTAGTTCCTTACTTAGCTTACAAACGGCTCAGCGCCCTGATCTGCTGATTCCCTCCTCTGCACACACTACAGTTTGACATCGCCTTTCTAAAAAATATAGCACTCAGACTTGAAGACAGCATTCCAGGTGTGGTCTGAGTGTGTGAGGTATAGTGAAACCATCACCTCTCGTTATTGGGGTGCTGTGCTCTTATTAATGCATTCTAATCTCAACAGCAGGCACTTAATTAAACTTTAGATCACCTAAGAATCTTAGTGGAGAAACACTGATCTTTGAGGTTAAAAAAAAAAAAGAAAAAGTGGATTCTAATCCTGCAGAGGGAAACATTTACTCAGTGCCATTATGCTCCAGGCACTGATTGGGGTGCTTTCATGATATGACCTCATTTAATTCTAAGAGCGACACTCTGAGGACAGCATTATCATCAGCACTTTGCCAATGAGACAAAGACTCAGAGATGTGAAGTGACTTACCCAAGATCACACAGCTAGTGAGTGGCACTGCCAGGCCAACTCAGGCCTGAAACAGCATGTCTGAGATTTGCTTCAAAATAACACAAGGGGGCTTCCCTGGTGGCGAAGTGGTTGAGAGTCCGCCTGCCGATGCAAGGGACACGGGTTCGTGCCCCAGTCCAGGAAGATCCCACATGCCGCGGAGCGGCTGGGCCCGTGAGCCATGGCCGCTGAGCCTGCGCGTCCTGAGCCTGTGCTCCGCCACGGGAGAGGCCACAGCAGTGCCCATGTACCGCAAAAAAACAAAAACAAAACAAAACAAAAAACACAAGGCTGGGGAATGAATGGGGTGAGGATGAGGCACAATTGTCCATGGATTATGGTTGCTGGGGCTAGTGAAGGGTATTATATTTTTCTGTCTGTTCTTAGGAATATTAAGAATTCTCCACATAAACATCCCAGGTCTGACTCAGATGTTCGAGCTCTTTCTGTAGCTTTGAATATGCACTGTTGCATAGTTCTACTCTAAAGGTGAGGACCTAGCTTCTTCTGTTTGTAGGCGGCTGAATTAGAAGACCCATCAAGGAGACCTGATGTATACTAGACAGCAAGCTGCAATATTTCAGCTTTTGGTCTTGCAGGTGAGTTTGAAATTTGAACTAGAAAAAGATTATGACTGTAAACAAGAAAAAATTTCTTTAACATTTTGGACAGAACCTTCAGGAGTTGTTATAGGCAAAGCCAAAGGAGAGAGGTCCTGGGACGGCAATAAACTATCAATACCTCTTAACTATGCACTTGATCATTTTATGCCTCTCTGTGTTCTATGATCCAATAAAAAACTTAACATGGTGATTACTAGTACAGAGGTTAGTTAAAGCCTAACTTGGGACAAGATGGGTATTATATGGGTTCACAATTTTTAAGTTTCACTATTTGAACTGTACCTAAATTAGAGAGGCCTTGCCAGGAGGCATCAATACACCTAAATGTGTCAAACCACTCTGAGTCACACTGAAAACCAGGTCAGACACACAAACTGGACACACTGCCCCTCTAACCCCTTCCCACATACATAATGTGCATCGTGTAACTCTAAGAGGTGCCATTTACATAGACTGCACCATACAAGAAGCCTCTGGAGTTACAAAATGCAGAGGCTCCATCCCAAATATACATTTCGCCTGGGTGGACAAAGCATGGGCTTCTGTTTCAGGCTTTAGAATATAGTAGTTCCCTTCCTCTCCTTTCCCTCCCAGCCAACTTTTCTGTGCTTTTTCTCCAAGGTACTTAGTTTTTAATAGACATCTTTTCTTCCCCCTCACATTCTCTAACAGCCTTCTGCAAAAGGTAGTGAGGGCAAGAATAACTAAGACATAATGGTCAATGAGTTATGAATATAATCTAGACATATCTTGCTCTAAGCCCCCTGAACTTCTCCTCCCGTCTCCTTCCTCCCCACAGAGTTGTCCACTGTCTCATATAAGCCCAGGTTACTTACAGGGCGGTCTTCATCCAGCAAAGTTGGACCCTTGTTAACTGCCATTGGAGCTCTTCAAGCTGCAAAGCAGAGGGTTCCAGGTCCATGAGAAAGTCCTCAGCCTGAGATCCACAGGATCAGTCCCCTACCTCTCATGGCCATCAGGGGGGCCCAGGCTGTCTGGGAACTCAAGTTCCCTGAAGAGAAGGTATTTGGAGGATGAATGTCACAGACAAGTGGCCAGTCCTTAGAGTCCCATAGGGATGAGTTGTCCCGCAGCCTACTTGTCAAGACCGTAGTTTCTTATAAGGATTCAGGGTAAGAAATAAAAAATGAAAGTAACTTTAAGAGATAAGAGGTTGTAGATGTTTAGCAGCTCTTAGATGAGGGTCCAAAAGAGACAAACAAAGTTTCAGATTTAGTCTTTTTTTTTTAAATGAAAAAGTTCTGCATTAATTCCTCTCTTTTTAAATAAGCAAATCTGCCAGTTACTCCCTCTGTGCTCAACCAGAGGAGAAAGTAGTCATTCTTAAAACCAGCAATTTCAGCTCTGTTCTGGAAAACTAGTGGCCCCAGAATATCTACTCTACACTCTTGGTCATTCACCCTGAATAATCTCTCCCTTAGTGGTTTCCCTGCAGGCCTCTTCATCCTCAGTAAAATTCCCAGAAGACCCTTGCCCTCAACTTCTTTAATTCTCAGAAACAAACCAGGTAAGGTTGTCCCAGGATCCCCACACTCACTCCAGCTGATGCCACCTCAGTCCCACGGAGCCCGGGCTGCAGAGCGTCTCCTCCAGCAGAAACAATTCCAGTTGCTCTGGGGAGTCTTGAGCAAAGCTACTAACACCTCCCAGATAGAGGAGGGCAGAGAGGAAGAGAAAGCTGGTTCATGGTTATTTGACCCAGCGTCCCCTGGGCAGATCTTAACTTCTGTAAGGAGGTTTAGCCAACTAGGAGTTAGATTGCACAGCTGTAGGAAACCATACTCAAAGGAGTTATTATTCCATGAGATAGCTGTTCTGTAACATATTTCTGGCCCCCAGTTCTCAAGAAACTTTTCCAGAAAGAAGATTTTGGGATATGTGTCATTAAACTCATAAGCTCTAAAGTTTTATAATCTTTGGCTCCTTTTCCATTAGAGGGTCCTACGGAACCCTTTTCAACCCATTTGCCTCATCCTTATTTTTTTACTATCAAGAGTGAATTTTGAACAGTAAGATTTAAATCCACACAGGAACACAGTTTACCTGAATGTATTACTCTTTGATTATGAAGATGAATTGCTCCCAGTGAAGAAGAGAACCAGAGCTGTGGTTTACTCCTTGACAATCTAGGCTTTGAGGGAACAATTTCAATCTCTGCAAAATCCTGGATTTCAAGAAAGTTTATTGAACTCTACCTGGTCTAAGATGCCACCAGAATATGCAGTGGGAAAGCCAACTGGATTTTGTCAAGTTTGGAAAAGTGACAATGTTGACCAAGGCTCTGTTACTGATCAACAGCATCCAGACAACCACCGATCACCTCTCATCCCTTCCTTAGCGATGAATCAGGCAGGAGCCCAGGTGCTAATTCTTGGCTTCAAAGATGATGGAGGCTGTGGTTTTCAGCCATCGTTTTCAGATTGTCTAATAAGGGCTTTTTAATTAAAATGGGTAATAGGACAAAACTTTTTTTCCTTATTTTTTGTAGAATCATATTTAGTGTTGACTCTCTGCTAAGTTGTATACTGTGGGCAATAGGAGAAAGAGGCAGGGAATGGAGAGACTGATACAAAGGATCTATTTGGGTTTTTTTTGTTTTTGTCTTTATTTTTGGCTGCATTGGGTCTTTGCTGCTGCGCATGGGCTTTCTCTAGTTGTGTTGAGCGGAGGCTCCTCTTTGTTGCAGTCCGTGTTCTTCTCATTGCGATGGCTTCTCTTGTTGCGGAGCTCAGGCTCTAGGTGGGCGGGCTTCAGTAGTTGTGGCGCGCAGGCTCAGTAGTTGTGGCTCGGGGGCTCTAGAGTGCAGGCTCAGAGTTGTGGCGCACGGGCTTAGTTGCTCCACGGCATGTGGGATCTTCCTGGACCAGGGCTCAAATCTGTGTCCCCTGCATAGGCAGGCAGATTCTTAACCACTGTACCACCAGGGAAGTCCCCAAAGGATCTATTTGTGGTAGATCCTTTGTATCAATCCTGTATCTAGGATACTGATAAAGCAGGAGAGGGAGGAAAGAGTCAAGCAGTCTCCAAAAGGAGTAATAAATATGTGATACATTTAATACTTATTGATCCAGCCTGGGCTTTTAAAATATAAGACAATAATGGAGAGGAAGAGAAGTATCTAAAAAAAGTGGCCTCAGCCCTCACCTCACTTCAAGGTTCAGGACAAATTATCTATGAGGCTGTGTCGAGAGAGTACCCTGGGCCAAAGGGTAATGTTAAGATTTTGAAGCCGTGGCTTTGGGCCAGAGGACATACAGGGCTCTGTGCCTGAAAGCTCTGTTGACAAAGGTCGTTCTTTGGCCGCTTCAGCTGGGCGTCCAGAATGTGGGTGAGAGGTGAGAAGTAGTGAAAGGGTCTAAGGGAGTCCCTCAGGAAGAGTCCACTTTCCAGCAGCAGCTTGAAGGACATGGTTACCTTGTTTTCTTCCCCATCCCTACATGGCCCTCCCAACCCTGTCCAACTACCACATGAGCACAGGGACCTTGGTCATCTTGTGCACAAATGGATCCCAAACAAATCTAAGAATGGCACTCAAACATTCGTTGCTGAATAAACAAATTCTCAGGCAACAATGTTCAGTTGTCAATGTGCTGGCCCATACATCTATTAGAAATGTCTCTGGACAAATATGATATCACTTACATGTGGAGTCTAAAAAATAATACTAACAAATCTATATACAAAACAGAAACAGACTCACAAACACAGAAAACAAACTTATGATTATCAAAGGGGAAGGGGCATGGGATTAACAGATACAAATTACTATACATAAAATAGATAAACAAAGATTTACTGTATAGCACAGGGAACTATATTCAATATCTTTTGTAATAACCACAAAAATATTAGGTTTGTAATAACCTAAAATGGAAAATAATCTAAAAAAATACATATATATCACTGAATCACTTTGCTGTACACCTGAAACTAACACAGTATTGTAAATCAACTATACTTCAATTTAAAAAAAACAAAACAAAAAATACACTTAGTAAGAATACCTACCATTTGGGGTGGGGATGTGCAGGGAGGAGAGAAATAGGTGAGGGAGATTAAGAGGTACAAACTTCTTACAGTTACAAAATAATTGTGTCACAGGTATGAAATGTACAGCATGGGGAATATAATAAATATATCTTTGTCTGTTGACAGCTGGTACCTAGATTTATCATGGTGATCATTTTGAAATGTACAGAAATATTGAATTACTATGTCGTGCACCAGGAACTAACATTGTGCTGTAGGTCACCTTTACTTCAAAAACGAACTCATAGAAAAAGAGATCAAATTTGTGGTTACGAGGTAGGGGGTGGGGAGAGGGAAAATTAGATGAAGGCAGTCAAAAAGTACAAACTTCCAGTTATAAGACAAATAAGTACTAGGGATGTAATGTATAAATATAATTAATTTATATGATTTTATTAATTTATATGATAAATATAATTAACACTGCTTTATGTTATTTATGAAAGTTGTTAAGAGAGTAAACCCTAAGCGTTCTCATTGCAAGGAAAAAAAAATTTTTTTTCTCTTTCTTTAATTTTGTATCTATATGAGATAATCGATGTTCACTAAACTTACTGTGGTAATCATTTCATGATGTATGTTAAGTCAAATCATTTGCTGTACAACTTGAACTTACACAGTACTGTGTCAATTGTATCTCAGTAAAACTGGAAGAAAAATAGAGAAATGTCCTTGGTTTTTAGAATCCCTCATGAATGAATGTGGAGGCCTGGAGGTGGGGATGGTTAGTTATAAAGGACAAAGATGCACAGGGAAGAAGGTAGCAGGGCACCATTAAGGTTTTCACAAATTCTAGAAGAGGTGGCATTTCCCAAGCTCTCCACCACCCACCCTAACTTGCAGAGGACAAAACTACCAAGATGGACACCACTGTAAAATGCCATCACAGATTCAAGGCCAAATTCTCCAGGCAGAATCAAAAGCACCACTGACAGGGATGATATAGAGGACCCTCTCCTGGCTAGCAGTCTGGATGAGATTGTCTTAGAGGTCTCTTTCAACCTGGACGTTCTACATTTAAATCTTCCTTCATCCTCTTCCTGAGCTTGGATCTTCCAGCCAAGAGCTTATTTTACCAGAACTCACTCTACCAACTGTGTAGACTCTGATTATCTTTGGATCACCTTATTTTTAACTCTTCTCCATTCCCAGAACACATTCACAGATACATGAATAAATTTTGTCTATAAGTTTATTAGACATAATTTGTTACAGTAGAAGATCTGGACAAAGTAAAAATAGTTAAATTTTTTATTTGCCCTGATCTAGCAGCTTTTCTCTTAAAATTCCCGAAATGTTCTTTCTCAAATCCCATATCTTGATTGGTCACTTTAAAAATAGAGAGCCAAGGACCTGAGTCTACTTTTTAAGAATCTCAATCACATTTATGGGAAATTTACTTAGTGCACATTTCTTTTCTCCTTTCCATCCAGTCCTGTCAGATGGCTTTACTGGCAGGACTGACACTGACCTCTTACCTGATGGTACCCTATTTCTCTACCTCACTTGCCTCAAATTAAGAGGATCTGTAATCACAAATAAGAACCCAACATCCAAGATGAGAAGTAGGAACACGAGCAAGTGGCATCAACTCATCGTTCTACTGTCCTCTTCTCTTGCCCCTTACTGCTCTTCTCCACCTCCCCCAACCACCCTACAAATACGAACTCTGATTTATTGTCGAATATAGTAGAATTTCATCGTATTCGTGAAATTTCTTAACTGCACAAATTTTGATGAAAATTAACGCGTAAGTGCCCAAAATGTTATATGGTTTTAAATAAAACCATCCTGCTGGTGTTTCTAGATATAGTTTTAATTTTTGTAGAACAGAATATAAACCACTGACCAACAAAGGTTCTAAAAAAGGCTTTTCGCACAGGATTCTGGAGAGTCTTGCACTTCCACTCAATCAGGAAGGCAGTGAAATATGGAAAGAGCACTGGATTGGGAGTCAGAGAAATGAGGTTATGTCCTCAGTTTTAACCTCAAGTCTCCTCATCTGTCACAGGGAAACCTGCAGGCACCAACTGTAACTTTCCACATTATTTCTACCTCAAGTCCTTTCTATCTGCTTCTGATTTTTTGTTTCCTTACTGCGCTACTTAAAGACACAATTTATACCATGAAGGTGCCTGATGCACTTCTGATTTTACTACTAGACAGAGGAAAGACAGGAGCGCAGTGATGTAAAAGCCAAGTTAAGAGGCTATAAACCCAGCTCTCCTCCATCCTGGCACTGGCAGCTATGGAGGAAGTGGGATAACTGATCAGAGAATAAGGGGCCTCCACTAAATCTGAGAGAGGGTGTGTATCAGACATACTGTAGTTGGGCAAAAGTAGTGAGGCACATGGCCCAAAAGTTAGTTATATTAGTGTCCACTTGTTAGTTTGGATCCTTTTCAATTTTTCTCTTAATTTTTATCCATTCAGCAACCACTAAGTTCCTAACATGCACATAAAAGATGCTCGATAAACATTAGATGAAGGAAAAATACTCAGAAATTCAGAAGTCACTCCAGCGCTCTAGAAAACACATAAACCTTCATGTTCTTCCCTCCACCATTCTTGGCCCCACCTCTGTTCACATCACAGGTCACTCAGTGCTCATGTGACTAAGTCTGTAAGCACAGTGTGACATGGCTGTACCTAATGCAAATGTCCATTTCACTAACAGGTTGTCTTCAAAGCAGGTACTAGTCTTCAGTCTGAAACCACCTCAGCGGGTCTTCAGTTTCATCTGAGGATATGCCACAGTGATGATGCCTGCTATAGAGGACACGAGACCTCCAAGGCCTATGATGCCAGGATTGGACTTATAGATCCCCAGCTGGTCCAAAGGGTTCAGGATATCACAGAAGTTCTTCACTGTGTCCAGGAGCAAGGGAGGATGCTTCTTCAGAGATTGGAATAAGAGAAGAAGAAAGGACTGGAGCCATTCTGTTTCCTCATCAGCCACGCTATACACAAGAGGATCCTGGGATGGTGATTTCTCCTTCTTTGATCTGTCGTGTGCAACCTGTTCCATCTGCAGGGAGATTTCATACAGATCCCTGACCAGGCTCAGCAGAAGAGAATAGTAGTAATGGCGTGCAGCCCACATTCGCCATTTCTCTTTGTTAATGCCAGAGGCGAGCCCTACACTCCTCACAAAAAGGATGGTGTCACAGATGAAATAAATCACACGGTTCAGGCTGGCTAATATTAGGCAGATGCGGGGCACTAGGTCAGTGGCATGACTGCTCTGCTGAATCATCTGTACAGCATGTACCACATTGCCTAGTCTGAACCCTGCAAGAAGAACCCACAAGAGTTAACAGTTATTTAATCAGTATGTAATAGGATTTTACAGGCAGAATCCCTGCATCAGGGTGAGGGGTCAGCACTGTCTTTCTTTTTTTTACATCTTTATTGGAGTATACTTGCTTTACAATGGTGTGTTAGTTTCTGCTTTACAACAAAGTGAATCAGTTATACATATACATATGTTCCGATATCTCTTCCCTCTTGCGTCTCCCTCCCTCCCACCCTCCTTATCCCACCCCTCCAGGCGGTCACAAAGCACCGAGCTGATCTCCCTGTGCTATGCGGCTGCTTCCCACTAGCTATCTACCTTATGTCTGGTAGTGTATATATGTCCATGCCTCTCTCTCGCTTTGTCCCAGCTTACCCTTCCCCCTTCCCATATCCTCAAGTCCATTCTCTAGTAGGTCTGTGTCTTTATTCCTGTCTTACTCTTAGGTTCTTCATGACATTTTTTTTTCTTAAATTCCATATATATGTGTTAGCATACGGCATTTGTCTTTCTCTTTCTGACTTACTTCACTCTGTATGACAGACTCTAGGTCTATCCACCTCATTACAAATAGCTCAATTTCGTTTCTTTTTATGGCTGAGTAATATTCCATTGTATATATGTGCCACATCTTCTTTATCCATTCATCCGATGATGGACACTTAGGTTGTTTCCATCTCCGGGCTATTGTAAGTAGAGCTGCAATGAACATTTTGGTACATGACTTTTTGAATTATGGTTTTCTCAGGGTATATGCCCAGTAGTGGGATTGCTGGGTCATATGGTAATTCTATTTGTAGTTTTTTAAGGAACCTCCATACTGTTCTCCATAGTGGCTGTACCAATTCACATTCCCACCAGCAGCAGCACTGTTTTTTTTTAACAACTGACCGCCCTCTGAGGCTCAGTCTTTGCTCAGGAAAGGAGGACTGTACAGTATGTTAAGGACACCTAAAATGATCCTGGAATGTAAAAAAGACAGTGACTCTTTAAACTTATTGCCTCCATTTCAATGACTACATTAACAATGACTTACTACACACTTTAGGCAAAGGTCAATCATAAGTGTGGATTGTTACATATGAATATCACCAGCTACACTTCTTTAGAAGGAAGGTACTGCAAATTACATGAACTCCAGATGCAACATTCTTTTGGAGAGTCTGATACCTTACACTGTACTTACTTTCCAGTTAAAAGATTGCTTAAAAAAAAATACCATTATCATACTGCCATTTCTCTGGTCCAAAGCCCCTTTGGCTCCCTACTGTCAAAAAGACAAAGTAGAGATGGTAGGATTTAGTGGATAACACAACTAATAATACTGTCATATGTGACTCCTAATTCAATTAAATCAACCATTGCAAGGGCATGTCCTTTATCTGAGCATGTAACTCAATTAATCAGGGATGCATCAATCAATAAATATTTACTGAGCACCTTCTCAGAGTAAGTTATAGTCCTAAACATTATGGAGGATACAAAAGAACTATTTTCCCTAAGTGACTATATCTTAGACTCAGCAAACGCTCAGAAGTAGCTACCCTCAGGAAACTTATGATCTCAGAAAAATGTTTTGTATTATTTTATCAAAAATAACACAAAATATGTAATGAATAATCCTGGGTTCCAGTTCTGGCTGTTGCACTAACTTAGTGACCTTGGGTAAGTCTTTTCTAGACTTCAGAGACTAGTGATCTTTAAAGGACCTTTGAGCTCCAACATTCCAAAGAGCCTGAGAACTTCTAATCTTGGCTTTCCAAGCCATCCAGAAAAGCTCCTTCCCATCCCTCTGCTTGACAATCTAAGTCTTGTTTCCATCAAACTAGTTTTCTCATTGATCCTCAATACAATGGTTTGCCCAGAACAGTCCTGAGCCTCCACTAGAGGAAACCACCCTTCAAGAATGTTCTCCTAATCCTTCTCTCTCTTGCCACACCTCAAGTTCCATCTCCTCCAAACATCTTTCTTTTTCTCTACCCCAACCAACATATTTGGTACTAAATCTTAGATCATTATACCATGTGATCTTAGTTCTCCCATAAAGCTCAGGACTATATCTATATGAAGCAGGTACTCAAGTGAATTAAATGAGTACAAAGCACTGACCACTTTTTGGCATTAACATGAAACAATCCCACAAATGACTTAAGAAAATGTATCCATCCATTTCCTCTAGCAATCCCTCAAGAGAAGGGAAAAAGGCAGGGGGTCAAGGATATAGCTATTCTATTCTTCGAGGGTTCCCAGGAGCCAGAAGCTCATGTCAAAGATTGCCAGAACGTTTTGTGATTCTAAGAACTAAAGGTGAACTAACACATTGCATGTCCCACTGGTTATGATTAAGCAGAAAGATATAATGTAGCACCAAATGTGAACATAGGAGGGTGTTTGTGAATGGTGTGCAGCAAAACATTCAATCCTTTTGGCCTGTCGTTCCATGAGGGCAGCCTTACTGGTGAACTTCATCAATAAAGTTGATTGACTAGAAAATCATGACCTAGGAAATATTTTGTGAATTACAAGGTCTGAGGATTCTAAACCAGGAGCCACTGTCCCTCAAGGGACAGGGTACTTACATTTACGGCCAGTGCTCACACTGGACTCCAGTTTCTTGAGCTTCATAACAACCTCCTCTTTGTCAGCTTTAGGCTCTAACAAATATCTAAGCAACATGCATGTGTACTGAGTGGCTCTGAAATGGAAACAAAATGAGGAGAACGATTTACAAACCAAATAAAATTTGACTCATGAAGTAGGGGAAGGAGAAACATGTCCTGCTAAAAGCAAAGTTTCCAAGACAATTTCTCATGTAGCAGCTCTTACAAGAGCAAAATTCTGCAAGAGTCACTCCACAGGGCTAAAGGGTAGAACATGTCATGGAAATGCAACACAAGGGTAATGAAAGAAAACTCTGCAATAATACAGTGAACAGCTCCTCAGAAGGCCTCTTGCTGGCACAGAGAAATGGATATAGTCAAAGCAGTAAAACTGCACAAAAATGTTAAGTCTGCAAAGATCCATATTCTTTATTTCTTCCAGTGTAAATTTCTAAAAGATTTTCAGATTTCTAAAAGGATATTTTTTACCAACTACTTATGTGACAGGTCACACACTCAAACCAGAGCCAAATGAAAAGTCCACCATTTGCATATTGCTTAACTTTTTATAAAAGGACCAAATACACACCAATACATAAATAAGTACAGATTTGTCTTTCGAAACTAATTAGTATTTTATATAAAATACAGACTCCTGTTTAATAATACTAAATATTCAATAAAGTGATTATTGTCGTGAGTACAAATAGCAATGCCTTACCAACAGAAACATAACAAAAATTTTTATATCACATAAACATCTAAATGCATTTGGCAGTCTAGTAAATAAAGTAGGTAGATGCCTGTCTCCTGCTGTCCTGTAACCGCATTTGAATCCCTTTATGCTATAAATATTATTCTCAATAAAAATATAGCACATTTTCCAAAATGGTGAACTTGTTATTGTGAATGAAGTAAAAAGAAACAATCTCTCCTTCTCTTTTAAGCATGCTTCCTGGATAGAGGGCTCAAGCTGGTCAGGTCAATGAATCCCCCTTTTTCAGATCTGGTCTAATAATAGGAATGCGTCCAAACACAAGGCATTATTTTCTGAATGCCAGTGTGTTCAAAGAAGCTATAGATCACCAAGGGGATTAGGAAATGAATACTAAAGATCTCACATCTTGCTAAATAAGTATATCTTAAACAATTATTTATTTTTTATTATTTTTTTGCCACAGCATGTGGGATCCTAGTTCCCTGACCAGGGATCGAACCCGTGCCCTCTGCAGTGGAAGTGCAGAGTCCTAACTACTGGAACGCCAGGGAATTCCCCTAAACAATTATTTATTAACCAACCTCACTGATAAAATTTGCAGGGTACATTCTAAGTACATTGGATTTGTAGGCTTCTATTTTAATGACGTTTGTACATAATGCAACCATTTTGAAAATCTATCAAATTAATTAGAAAGATAGTATGGCTTGGTAGTTAAAGAAGTGGGCCCCGAGTCAACTGTTTTTTGTTTGTTTGCTTTTGCAGTACGCGGGCCTCTCACTGTTGTGGCCTCTCCCGCTGCGGAGCACAGACTCCAGACGCACAGGCTCAGCAGCCATGGCTCACGGGCCCAGCCGCTCCACAGCATGTGGAATCTTCCCGGACTGGGGCACGAACCCGTGTCCCCTGCATCGCCAGTTGGACTCTCAACCACTGCGCCACCAGGGAGGCTCAACTGTGTAGTTCTAAATCGCTCGGTTCAGTCACTTAGTCCCTATTAACCTTCTACTTCAGTTTCCCCGTTTCACATAAATGGGGATGATTCAGAGAATTTAACCTAATAGGGTTGTGTTGAGGGTTAAATGGGTTAATAGTTGTAACACACTGAGAACAACGTCTGGCATTAAGTCCGCTTCCAAAAGTCTCATAATTATTGGGGCTACTACTGATCTGTGTGTATTAGCACTTGTACACCCAGAAGAAGGAAAAGCTGTTAAATAAAACTGTAACTGTGACTAATTTCTTATTATTGAGCAAGACTCAACCAAATTCCTAAAAGAAACATCATGAATTAGTATTAAAGCCGCAATCTCTTTAATATTTTCGTGTACCTTAGAGGTGCAGTAGTTCTTTCTGAGGCTCTCCACACTATTTTACAGTTCACAAAACTATTTCACATGCGCTATCTCAATGAGATATACGGGACAAGAACGGAAGATAAATACAAGTGTTGGCTTCACTGGTCATAAATGTCAACCCAGAGTTTCTCTTAAATAATTCCTCGGAAGAATGTTGGGCGGAGAAAACCCAGTCTTTCTCAGGTTAGGAGAGGAGGGTTCGTCGGCTGGTTTAACTGCTGGTTTAACTGCCAGCGCCCCCGAAGCGGCTGCGGGACTTTGGGGCACGAGGCTCGGGACCGGACGCGGTGCGTTCGGCCCAGCCCCACTGAATTTAGGGTGAGGAGGGGCTCCGGACCACACTCCCTCCGGGAGCCGGCAGCGTCCTTCCTGCTTTCGTCCACTGGGCTGCTACTTCCTTCTCCGGATGCCGGAGAACAGGGAACCTTGTACCGGGTTGAGGGACGGGGAAGGGCTAGAGGCCGCGGGCACCGGACTCACCTGAAGAGTCGGTCCCGGCCCTGGGTCTGGTTGGTGAAGCGGATGAAGGCGTCCATGGCACCCAGCCCAAGGACAAGAGTGGCACCGGGTTCTTTTGCGAGTCCTCAAGGGCTGCTGACGAGTCCCCACGGAACTGTCAGTCTCTGCCACCCAGAGGACCCAAGTCTCCCCACCCCCGTGGGGGCGGGTGCACTTTCCGAAGAGCAACTTCTCGGGCTTCCGGTTTGGGGCCGGAAGTTGTGGTTACTAAGGCAACGTCAAGCTGCCGGCCCAGGTGAGCGAAACTTCGGCTTTTGCCCTCGGGTGCAGCGGCTCCTCACTTGTCCCAGGACTCTCCTCTATCTCTAGGATCTCCTAGAGGGCGATCTGAGGGAGCCCGTCTCCTCAGCGTCGGCTTCCCCGGGACGCCCCGCGCCTCCCCTCGGATCTCGGGTACCCAGGGACCCCCAGCGGAATCCCGAATGGAGATTCCTCTGAACTTTTGCTTGGGAACTGAGAAGCCTAATCGTTTACCAGCTCTGTGCCTCCGTTTCCATTAGCAGCACCAGCTCCAGATCTGGGGAAGGAAATGGTTAGAGCAGAAATAAGCCAATTCATGGAGTGTATTTTAGCAGGAGAGCTGGGTAAAGTGAGAGAATTTTCTGTTAGGATTATTAACACTGAAAGAAGATTGCTACTTGAGGAAATTCTAAAAGGGTTAACGCGAACAAAGTTGGGGCAAAAAGAGATTAAAATGCAATTGCACCACTGAACGTTCCTTCTGTGAGGGCTGAAGACATGAAGCCCCACTCATTCCATAGCAGTAATTTTATAAAATGTACAACCTATAGTCACAAAGTAAGGTCATCTATTTTTGTAATCTTTATTCCCGTGGTCAGGCCTGCACCTAACATTTGCAGGCCCTGGGTAACAGTACAAATAGAGACCCACAAACCATGTTTAAATGTTTAAATCAAGGTAACAAATTGTTGAATAAGCTACGTTCTTTTCTCCTTCCTGGACAAATGTACCGTCATAATGATCAAGAAGTCCAGTTTAACATTCAGGATTCTTGGACTCCTTGGAATACCTGGAAACATGGCTAGAATATGGTACTGCGGGGAGAGCTGATCTCCAGTCCTTTCCCAGCCCTTTCCACCCCACTTCTGGCTCCCACTTACATCACTGAGAGGGGCCTTGCATACATAGTGTGGATACTCCAAGCCACATGCAAGTTCTGCCCATTATCCTGCAAAGCGCCATGCCTTGTCCACCTTTCAGGTCTAGGGGTGCCCATATTAGCACCCATTTCTCTGCCCTCCAGAGAAAGCTGGGAAAGAGGCTCATGCAGAACCTGGCATCGTTTGGGCAGTAAATTCCAGGAGTACAGGTACCCTGAACATGGTCTAGACTCCAGAAGAGGGGCAGTTTAGGCTTTGGGTGGGGATAGCCTCTTTACCCCACGAATTACTCATCCTTTGCAGAGGGGAGTGCCTGGAAGAGAACCAGAAGTATTCTCTTAATTCATGTCCCAGAGCAGGGCAATACTGCAAGCAATAAGAATTTCAGTGCTAGCACTGTACCAACCACAGTGCTAAGCTCTAGGCCTAGGGCAATAGATTAATGAGGGACACAGAAAAATGGGAAAGTACAACACAGTGATGCGTTAGATGATAGAGATGAGCACAGGGTGCTCCTAAACACAGATTTATATAGTTTGTTTTCTATACCTACAATTCTGCCTTTTCCACTGTATCATAAATTGAATCATTTAGTATGTAGCATTTTCTGATTTCTTTCACTTAGCATTAATGCATTTGAGTTTCATCTATGTTGTGTATGTCAGTAGTTTGTACATTTTTATTGCTGAGTGGTATTCCATTGGATGGATGTACCATACTTTGTTATCTCTTTATCCACTGAAATACATTTGTGTTGTTTCCAGTTTGAGACAATTATAAAGCTGCTATAAATATTTAAGCACAGATTTTCATATGAAACATGTTTTAATTTTTCTTGCATAAATATGTAGGAATGGGATTGCTGAATCATGTTAAGTGTATATTCAGCTTTGTAAGAAACTGCCAAGCTGTCTTCCAAAGTGACTCTACTATTTCGTGTTCCCGCTGAATATGGGATGTGAATATATAGGAGTTTATCTATTCACCTATGATAAACATTTGGGTTGTTTCCAGTTTGGAGCTCCTACAAGTAGAGCTGTAATGAATGTTCATTTACAAGTCTATGTATGGACATATGATTTCAGTTCCCTTATATCACACCTAGGAGTAGAATGACTGTGGTAGGTGTAAACTTAACTTTCTAAGAAATTGCTAACTGTTTTCTACACTGTACTATTTTACTTTCCCAGCAGCAGGCGGAAGAGTTCCAGCTTCTCCTCATCCTCGACAACACTTGGTATGGTCTATCTTTCTAACTTCAGGCTTTCTAATACATGTGTAATTACAATTTGCATTTCTATGACGATTAACCATGTTGAACATCTTTTAATATGCCTGTTTGCCTTATGTGTATCTTCTTTGGTTAAGTGTCAATGCAAATCTTTTTTCCATTTTTAAAAATTGCATCATTTTCTTATTACTGAGTTTTAAGAGTTTTCAAAATATTCTGAACTCAAGCACTTTATCATATATATGACCTACAAATATTTTCTCCCAGTCTTTGGGCTACCTTTTATTCTCTTAAGTGTCTTTTGAAGAGCATAAGTTTATTTTTGAAAGGTTCAAATTATCAATTTGTTCTTATAGATTGTGCTTTAATGTCATATCTAAGGAATCTTTGTCTAACTGAAGATTGCAAAGGTTTTCTCCTGAGTTCTCTTCTAGAAGTTTTATAGTTTTAAGTTTTATATTTAGGCCTGTGATCTACTTTGAATTAATTTTTGTATATAGTGCAAGGTATGGATTGGAGTTCTTTTTTTCCCATATGGATATCTAACTGAGGCAGCATTATTTATTGAAAGGATTATCCCTTTTCCACTGAATTATCTTTGCACCTTTGTCAAAAATAAACTGTCCATATCTGTGTGGGTCTAATTCTGCATTCTCTATTCAGTTTCATTGATCTATTTGTCTTTTTTTTTTTGTACCTCTTCATTTCCCTCACCTATTTCACTTATCCTCCCACCCCCATCCCTTCTGGCAACCACCTGTTTGTTCTCTGTATCTATGACTCTTTTTTTGTTTTTTTTTTTTTGTTTTGTTTGTTCACTTGTCTCGTTTTTTAGATTCCACATATAAGTGAAATCACACAGTATTTGTCTTTCTCTGTCTGACTTACTTCACTTAGTATAGTACCCTCTAGGTCCATACCTGTTGTTGCAAATGGCAAGGTTTTATTCTTTTTTATGGCTGACTAATATTCCATTGTGTATATCACAACTTCTTTATCCATTCATCTATTGGTGGGGACTTAGGTTGCTTCTGTATCTTGGCTATTGTGAATAATGCTGCAATGAACATAGGGTGCATATATCTTTTCAAAATAGTTTTTGTTTTGTTTTGTTTTCTTTGGGAAAATATCCAGAAGTGGAATTACTGGATCATATGGTAGTTCTATTTTTAATTTTTTGAGGAACTTCCATACTATTTTCTGTAGTGACTTCACCAATTTACATTCCCACCAACAGTGCATGAGGGTTCCCTTTTCTCTACATCCTCACCAACACTTGTTATTTGTTGTCTTTTTTGAAGCCAATACCACACTGTCTTGATTACTCTGGCTTTATAAGTCTTGAAGTAGGTAGTGATGGTCCTCTAATTCTTTCTTTTTCTAAGTTATCTTGGCTATTCTAGGTACTTTGCATTTTCATATGAAGTATAACATCAGCTTCTTAATTTCTAAAAAAAAATGCCAACTGGGATTATCATAGGGATTGCTTTGATTTTATAAATCAATTTGGGGAGAATTGACATCCTAAAAAAGTTGAATCTTCCAACCCATGAGTAAGGTCTCTCTCTCTCTCCATTTATTTAGGTCTTCTCTTAGTGGTATTTTACAGCTTTCAGGGTACAGGCCTTGTACATCTTTTGTCAGATTTAACCTTAAGTATTTCATATTTTTATACTATTATAAATAGTATAATAAATAGCATTTTTAATTTCAATTTTTTATTGCTTGTTGTCAGTGTGTAGAAATATAGGAGGTTTTTGTATATTGAACTTTTATCCTGCAACCTTGCTAACTTCATTTATTAGTTCTAGTAGATTTTTTTTAAAAGATTACATCAGGTTGTCTCTATAGATAATCATATTGTCGATTATAAATAAAGACAGCTTTACATAGTTCTTTCCAGTATGGATAAAACAGTCCCACACTACCCAAAAAAATTCCCTCATGCTGTCCTTTCTAAATAACATTAAATAACATCATCCCTCCACTTATAACTCCTGCCAACCACTGATGTGTTCTCCATTACTCATTTTGATTTTCAAGAATGCCTTATAAATGGAATCACTGCACATAAATTTTTAGACTGGTTTCTTTTATTCAGCAAAATGCCTTTGAGATTCATCCATGTTTTTGTGTGTATCAGTAGTTCTCCCCTTTTTATTACTGAGTAGTATTCCATTATGTGGATATAACACAGTTGGTTTGTCTATTCACCTGGTGAAGGACATTTGGATTGTTTCCCATTTGGGGTAATTATAAATAGAACTGCTATAAACACTTTGTGTACAGGCTTTTTTGTGCCCACAAGTTTTCATACTCTTAGAGTAGATACTCAGGGGTGGTATTCCTGGGTCATATGATTAATATATGTTCAACTTTATAAGACACTGCCAAACCCTTTTCCAGAGTGATGGTATCACTTTGCATTCCTAACAGCCATCCATGTATGAGAGTCCAATTGCTCTGCATCTTCACAAGTATTTCATACTGTCAATATTTTTTTAAAAATTTGAGCCATTGTAATAGGTATGTAGTAGTGATTGATAAGTTATTAAGAAATATTTCCTAATATTTTGAGGTTTTGTATACCTCTAAATATCTGTTATTGATTTCTAAAATAATTTCTGTATGATCAGAGAACATAATTTGTATGACTTATAAATTTATTAAGACTTGTTTATGGCCCAGAATATGATTTTTCTTGATAAATGTTGTGTACTTAAAAAATAATTTGTATCCTGCTGTTGTTGGGTACCAGGGAAGCCCACATTATTATTTTTGTTTAAACATTTTAGATATCTTTTAAAGGAATTTAAATAGTAAGAGAAAGTCTTTTATGTTTACCTACATAGCTATCATCCAGTGCTTTTCATTCCTTTGTGTAGATTCGCATTTCTCTCTGATGCCATTTTTCTTCTGCCTGAAGGCCTTCCTTTAACATTATTTCTTATAATGCTGGTCTGCTGCTGATGAATTCTTTCAGTTTTTGTATGTCTAAATATTCTTTATTTCACCTTCATTTATTTATTTATTTGTGTTTGTTTGTTTGTTTGCCCTCGCAGCTTGCAGGATCTTAGTTCCCCAACCAGGGATTGAACCCAGGCCCTTGGCAGTGAAAGAACAGAGTCCTAACCACTGAACCACCAGGGAATTCCTTCACCTTCATTTATTGAAAGATATGCTTTTTGGTCTGGAATTCTTAATTGACAAATTTTTTGTTGTCAGTACATTTAAGATGTTGCTTCACTGTCTTCTCACTTCTGCTGTTTCCTTCAGGAAATCTCTTGTCCTTTACTTTGTTCCTCTATGCATGCCTTTCTATCTCTGGCTGCATTTCAGATTTTGTCTTTATCACTAGTTTTGAGCAGTTTGATCATGATGTGCCTTGGTATAAATTTCTTCATTTTTAATTTGCTAGGGTTTTTCTTCTTAGTTTTCATCAAAATTTGAAAATTTTTGTTCATTATTTCTACAGCTTTTTTTGGTCTCTTCCCTCCTTTGGGATTTCAATCACACTTATACTAGGCTACTTCAAGTTATCCTACACCTCACTGTCTTCATTTTTTTTCAAAAAATTTTTCTCTTTCTTTCATTTTGTTTCTATTGCTATGTTTTCAAATTCACTGTTCTTTATTTTTGCCCATCTAATCTGTTTTGCTCTGAAATCTTGTTATTAATCTAATCCAGTGTATATTTTCATTGCAGACATTATATCAATAGTCTTCATCCTTAAAAGTTCAGTTTGGGTTTTTTTTTTAAACATCTTCCACATCTCTACGTAACATGTTCAGCATTTCCTCTTGATTTTTGAACATGTGGAATATACTAATCTAGATATATACTAGAATTATATATCTGCTATTTCTAATGTTCTGTGTTGATTATGAGTCAGCTTCAATTGATTGAGTTTTTATTATGGCTTGTGTCTTCTTGCCTTTCTGCATTTGAGGTAATTTTTTTAATTGGATGTTAGACATTGTGAATTTTACTTCATTGGATGCTGCATATTTTTGTAACTGAGCAAGGGCTTATGTGCCTGCAGCGCAGAAAGTCAAACTCTGACAGCGGGTGTTTGCAGCAAAGTAAGGGTTTATTGCAGGGCACCAAGCAAGGGAGTGGTCTTTGAGATAGGGATATTTTAAAGGGGAAGAACAAGGAAACTGGGTTTAATCATCATCTTGTGACATTTCTTAATCAGGGTTTCGGGAGTCAGGATGACTCTGGTTTATGATTCTCTGGCCAGGTGGTCCATGGCTCGGGGGTCTGTGAGTTCATCTTGCCCTAGAGAAACAAGCTGAGTTTATATGTTAACGATGATACCTATAACAGCAATTTTAGTATATTTATGATGTTGTCAACAACTGCAATCTTAGTCATCTGTTCTGGTTTATTAGTGTCCAATTAGCACAAGATTGAGGTCAGAGAGGACAAGAAAGGGATTGAGGTCAGAGGAGACAAGCAAGGGAATAAAGTTTTGCATAGATTAATCACAAACTCAGTAAGGGAACTTGGTTTTAGGGGGGCTTAGTTTCATATTTGTATTCCTATAAATATTCTTGAGTTTGTTCTGGTATGTAGTTAAGTTACGTAGTAAGTTTGATCTTCTGACTTCTAAGATTTGGTGGGCAATACTAGAGCAGCATTTATTCTAGGGTGAATTTTTCCCACTACTTGGCTATGCTCTTCGGAGTACTCTAACCCAATATTTGTGAATTATGAGGTTTTCCGTTCTCACTGATGGAAACAGGCATTATTCCTGGCCCTGTGTGAGCTCAGCTTACTGTTCCCACTGATGATTTCAGGTGATTCTTTCTTTTCACACTCAGACCCAGATAGTCTCTCCTCACTTTGCACTGGGAACATCACAAATGTACTCTAGCAGGTGAGAAAAGATGATGGGAGCAGGGCCTTTATAAGACTTCCATGGCCCCAGGGTACTCTGACAGTGTAAGACCCTATGCCACTACCTACTAAGCATCTTAAAATGTACCCCATATTCCACATTAAATGCCTCTTTTAAACTGTAACATTTGAAAATCTTTTTATAATTTGTACAGTTTTGAGTTTTATAAAGTATAGGTTGCTTGTTCTTTTCTTATAGACTTAAACATTATGCACACACAGAGTGGAGTTGATAAGTTATAAATATTTTTGTAAATATTTAATTATTTTGATTTTGTGGGGGGTTTTTTTTAGTCAGTATTTTTTCAAGTCTCAAACATTTCTGCAGGCCCTTGAAAAATCTCATAGGCTCTGGGCACTGTGCCTACAGAGCTCCTGGATGGGAGCAGGGGGAGTAGAGAGGAAGGAACAAATTGGACAGCAAGGATTGGATAGTGCTTGAGCTGCATATGATTGGAGGGGAGGGAAAAGGAACTGGAGAAGTTGTTGCTCCCTACCCAGCTAGCTTCAGCACAACCATTTGCAGAGATGGAAGAGCCATGAGAAGGCACAAGTTGTAGGAGAAAGGGTGTATTCTATTTGGGACAGAAAGACAGCCACTCTCTTATCAGGAGGTGAAGAAAGGCAACAGGGTGCCAAATTCCTTTCCTTTTGTCATAGGGCACATCATCTTGAGCTGGTCTGGAAGATGTGAATAGTCAATACCTGTCTCTGCTAACACCCTTATTAATATGAAGACCATATCTTAGAAATGTGGCAATAACGCAGATGCCAATCTCTAGAATAAATAGTTCCCATAGGCTAATACGCTAAGGAGGATGATGAGCTGTCTTATGATAACTTCCCCTTTTTTGCAGAGTACCTTGGCTTACTTCCTAGATCAGTTTTTCAGAATTTCATAGATGTTTCCAGCACCACCTTCTGTGATGACATCTCCCAAAGGAAGTCGAGCCCAGAAGCTGAAGCTGCCCACTTTAACACGAAAGGGGACACTGGAGGTGCCGTCCCCTACAGAGAAGGACTGGTCTAAGGATGATGAAGAGGATTGGGTCTTCAAGGGTCCAGATCAAGAGCAGGATTCCCTACCTCAGCCTTATCGAATGATCAACAAGCTAGTGAACTTTCTGTTTGACCACTCGTGGGAAATTATTGAGGAGAGGGATGCATCGAGGAAAGCTGAGCTCAGCCGCATCCAGCCCACCATCTACCCTCCACTTCTAGAAAGCAAGGTATGGAGCAGCTGACAAGGCGGCCTTGTTTCTGAACTGAGTGTTAATAAATGATAACACCTGATCCAGGGAAGGAATTACTACCAGGAACCTTCATTCAATAGGACAGTGCATTTTTGAAAGATTATAGGCATGCTGGTGTTGATTAAAATAGATCTAGTAATTGCCTGGGGAAATGGGTATTCTGGTTAATTGAAGATTATACAGATGTATCTTTTACATCCTATTGTTATGTAAAAATCTTTCAGAGTGTATTAATCACTCCCTTGCTTGACGGTTGAAAATCTGCCAGTGTGTCAGTTATAGTTCTTACCAGTGTTCTAGTTGAATAAAGTACAGGGAATGGGGCCACTGGTCCACTCACCACAGGGCCTGTGGTCACGCTTAGTGTTGTGAATGAGCATTTATTCTCAACTTCTTTGTTTTCTCTGGCTCCTTTCCCCTAAGAGTAGAATGCTATGACTTTCTTGATGTTTGGGCAAGATATTTAGATGGGCACTGTGTTTGGACATGATACTATAACTAGGAGGGACCTGCTTCCCTCTTTGAAAAGTTAGCTCATATTACTTGCAGATGGTGATAACTGAAAAATCATTCCTTTTTTCTATGTTTTTCTTTTCCCAGCTCAACAAAATGCCGAATTGTATGGCTATTTCCCAAGACTATGTGTTTATTGGAGGAACCAAAGGATTCTCCATCTATAATCTGTACAATGCTAAACGAATATATGTTTGGGAGAAACTTAAGGTTGATGTCACTTACATCTGGGCCACAGATTTGGGGAGTGAAATACTTATTGCTTCTGTGGATGAAATGGGTACCCGTTCTTCATCTTCCTTTTTAGCCTAATTTATAGGTACCTGTAGACTGTTCAACTTAATCTCCTTTCCAGGCATGGGAGGGGCCAGACCTGGAGAGTTCTCCCTGGTCATGTAGTATTAACTAACATCTGCAGGACAGTATGGCGTGCCAGGCACTATTCTAACATTTCACACATGTTGGCCCATTTCACCGTCACAACAGCCTTAGTAGGTAAATACAGTTTATTATTCTTGTTTTTCAGAAGAGGCAACTGAGGCATGGAGGTTAAATAACCTACTAGAGGTAATGCAGAAAGTAAGTGGCACAGGCAGGATTTGAACCAGGCAGTGTGGGCCCAGAGTCCACATCCTTTCCAGCACTCAGCAATCCTGCTGCTCATTTAAGCCAGGCTTGCTTTTCTTCCTCAGCCTGAGGATGACCCAGACATGGGGACCATAGTATAGAGAACTATGGACAGTGTCCTGGAAGATACGTGTCTGCAGGAGAGTGACCTGACCCAACTGGCATTTTAGGAAGAGCACCCTGATAGGAGTTTGCAAAAGTCAAATGGAGAGGTAGAGAGACCAGGAAGAGCTAGTGCATTCATTTAGGAGAGAAATTATGAAGGCCTGAACCAAGGCAGGGGCTGTTAAAATGAAAAGAAAATTGTACTGTAGTTCTGTAAGATGTTAACATTAGGGGAAATGAGGTGAGGGATTATAAGGGAACTCTGTACTATTTTTGCAGTTTTTCTCTAAGTCTAAAATTAGTTCAAAATAAAAAGCTTAAAAAAAGGAAAATATAGTAGAAAAACTTGGTGAGTGATGGAATATATGTATGGGGTCAGGGAGTAGGGCGATATGTGAGGGTAAGTGAAGAAAAATTACTCCTTTCCTCCTTAGGTAATGAGGTGGATGATGATGTCATTACTTGATAAGCAATTTTAGGAGAATAAGATTTCAGGGGTCTGTGAGTTGAGAAATTCCATTTGAGCATGCACATCTTTGAGGCACCCGGAGTGGGAATGTTGATACTCAGGAGGAGTTTGGTGTAAAAATAGGACTGCATTTATCACACTGCATTATATCTAGTTAGTTTCCTGTCTGTGTGATTCTCAATGTGATGAATTTGAGGGCAGAGACTGCCTTGGTTGTCCCTAGCACATTTGTGGTCATGGAGCAGATATCCCATGAATGTTTATTGGGTTGAGTTAGACTGTCACCCACAGTGATCCAGATACCTCTGCAAGGTCATTATTATGGCTGTAGGGGCAGGTTATGAGTGTCTGGGAGGCACCTAAAGAAAGAGGCAAGAAGTCATGGTGGATGATGACCACAACTAGAGCCCTTAGGTTAAATGAGAATGAGAATGACAAAATTACTTATTGTATCAACAAAATTAACTGCATGAGGAGCTTGTTGGGCTGTGAGAAATGAGGCACATAGAAGAGTAAGATGTGATCCTTTCCCTCAGAGAATCTGTGAACTCACTCGAGGAATAAAAAACACTCACAGGAAGCAGTTGGATAACAATGTGAAATACTATGGGATGATGTGCTAAAACAGGTGAATAGAAATCACGAGTGGATTGGTGTGGCCGAAGTGCTTACAAGAGGATTCTAGAAGAAGAGGGTAGGGCCAGTGTAGACCGAGACGACCCAAGAGGGAGAATAACTTGAACATTTCAAGTGAGGGGTGGAAGAAGGCAAGGAGTCCAAGATGATCACGGGCAGTGGAGGGGCCGGGCAGGAAGCCTAATAATGCATGAGTTTATCATGATATCTCAGAAAGTCAAATATAAAATTTCAACTTTTCTTCGGTTCACCTGCCTGTCTTTCACTCTTACTTATTTTTCTGTTTCAGGTATCATTAGACTATTTTATTTTTATAAGGATGGTCTTTACCTCATCAAAGCCATCAATGAAGCGGTAAGCTCATGTTCTTTCATCTGTAGCTGGGCCAAAAGCCGTAGCAAATCAAGTTTACTTTTAACATGGAGGCAATGACAGCCATCCTAGAGTAGAAAGAAATAGAGACCTCCCTGGCCAGAGAGCCTCCTCCAAAATATCCAATTAAAAGATCCCTCACCATCAGAGGGTACATACTGAATGCCTTGGATTCATTTTCCTGGTTGTCAAGAGAAGAAAATGACTAAGGAACTCCGGTCCAGATTGAGCACCAGACCAACATGTCTAATAACTGCTTACAACTCCCTAAAATTTCCAGGCTGCTTCACATCCTGTTCCCTTGTCCATGCTGTTCCCTTTGCATAGAAGGCTCTCCTTGTCTCCCTACCTACTGTGTGTACCTCTTAAATTTCTCTCATTCTTCAAGACCAGCTCAAATATCCCCTCCTCTGAGATGCTTTCCCTGATATACCCAAGAGAAGTTGATCCCTCCCTCCTCTGTGCCACCACCATATAGGAAAGAATTTCTATCACAGTGTTTTCTCTACCCTCCACACTTATTTGTTTATATGACTGCTTCTTCTCCTGGATGTAAGTTCCTTGAGGGCAGAGGACATGGCTTATTCACCATATATTTCTTGTTCCTAGTACATTGCCTGCATACTATAGGTTCTTAGAAAGTGTCCTTTTTTTTTTAATTAATGAATCCAAAGAAGAGGCGGTATTGCTCAGAGTATATTTTTAGTTGTAGTTTGTTTTATAAAAAATACTATTGATGGGCACCAAAGCAATTCAGTGGGAAAAAGAAAGTATTTTCAGGGCTTTCCTGGTGGCGCAGTGGTTGAGAGTCTGCGGGCCGATGCAGGGGACGCGGGTTCGTGCCCCGGTCTGGGAGGATCCCACATGCCGCAGAGCGGCTGGGCCCGTGAGCCATGGCCGCTGAGCCTGTGCGTCGGGAGCCTGTGCTCCACAATGGGAGAGGCCACAACAGTGAGAGGCCCACGTACCGCAAAAAAAAAAAAAGTATTTTCAACAAATGATGCTGGAATGCTAGATAAACAAATGGGGGAAAATGAACCTCAACCCTACCTCACATCATATATAAAAATTAATTTGAGATGGATTATAGACCTAAATGTAAAGGCTAAAAACATTATCCTTTTTGAAGAAAACACAGGAAATGTGTTTTGCAACCTTGGGGCAGGCAAAGATTTCTTAGGACATAAAAGGCACTATCCATAAAAGAAAAAACTGAAATTGGACTTCATCGAAATTAGATACTTTTAATTCCTCATGACATATACAAAAATTAACTCAAAATGGTCATATATCTATATGAAAAATCTAAAACTATAAAACCTCTAGAAGAAAACATAGGAGGAAGTCTTTGTGACCTTGAGTTAGGCAAAGATTTTTTAACTACAACACGAAAACCACATTCCATACAAGAAAAAAATTGATAGATTAGACTTCATCAAAACTAAAACCTTCTGGGCTTCCCTGGTGGCACAGTGGTTAAGAACCCACCTGCCAATGCAGGGGACACAGGTTCAATCCCTGGTCCGGGAAGATCCCACATGCCGTGGAGCAACTAAGCCGGTGCACCACATCTACTGAGCCTGTGTGCTGCAACTACTGAAGTCCCACGCCTAGAGCCTGTGCTCCACAACGAGAATCCACCTCAATGAGAAGCCTGCGCACCTCAACGAAGAGTAGCCCACACTCACCGCAACTAGAGAAAGCCCCCACACAGCAACAAAGACCCCACGCAGCCAAAAATAAATAATAAATTTATTTTTTTAAAAAACCCCTAAAACCTCTGTTTTGCAAAAGACATTGTTAAAAGAATAAAAAGGCAAGTCATAGACTGGGAGCAAATAATTGCAAGTCACATATCTGATAAAGGACTTGTATCCAGAACATATGAAGAACTCTCAAAACTCAAAAGTAAGAAAACAACCCAGTTTTTTAAAATGAGCAAATGTCTTGGGGAAAAAAGGACAGTTTACTAAAGAATATAGAGAGAGGGTAAATAAGATGTTCACCATCATTAGTCATTAGGGAAATGCAAATTAAAGTCATGAGATACCACTGCATGTGTATTAGAATGCCTAAAACTGAAAAGACTGACCATACCAAGTGTTGGCAGAGCTATGGAAGAGCTGGAACTCTCATTCACTGCTGGTGGTAAAGCATAGTGTCACAACCACTTTGGCAGTTTTTTTAAAAAGTTAAACATACACCTAGCATATGATGTGGCCGTTCCACTCCTAGACATTTACCTAGGAGAGATGAAAGCATATCTCCATACAAAGACGTGAATGTTCACAGCAGCTTTCTTTGTAATAGGCAGAAACCAGAAATCACTCAACACCCATCAACAGGTGAATGGATAAGCAAATCATGGTACATACTGCTCAGCAGTAAAAAGGGTGCAAGTAACAACATGGCTACATCTCAGAATAAATAGGCTGAGTGAAAGAAGAGAAACAAAAAAGAATACATACATACTGTACAATTGCATTTATGTAAAATTCTAGAAAATACAAACTAATCTAGTGACAGGAAACACCAGTTTTTGCCTGGGGTGAGTTGGGAGAGGGGTGGAGGGAAAGCTTACAAAGGGGCAGGAGGAAACTTTTGGCAGTGGTGGATATGTCCACTTTCTTGATTGTGGTGCTGGTTTCAAGGGATATACATGTCTAAACTAATCAAACTGTATACTTCAAACATGCAGTTTATTATGTTATCACATCCCTAATAAAGCTGCTAAAAAATTTAAAACTTATGCTCATCAAAAGATGCTATTAGGGACTTCCCTGGTGGCACAGTGGTTAAGAATCCGTCTGCCAACGCAGGGTACACGGGTTTGAGCCCTGGTCCAGGAAGATCCCACATGCCGTGGAGCAACTAAGCCTGTGTGCCACACTACTGAGCCTGCATGCCACAACTACTGAAGCCCACGCGCCTAGAGCCCATGCTCCTCAACAAGAGAAGCCACTGCAATAAGAAGCCCATGCACACCAACAAAGAGTAGCCCCCGCTCACTGCAACTAGAGAAAGCCCACGTGCAGCAAGGAAGACCCAACACAGCCAAAATTTAATTAATTAATTTTTAAAAAGATGCTATTAGAGTTCTATCAGTATCAGCGGCAGAGAGCGGACCCCAGAGAGCTCCGAGAAACCCCACCGCCGCCCTGCCTAGTGGCCCTCACACCCCAGGAGGAACCACAGCTGTCACAGCCGGCCCCAGTCACCATGACCACAAGCCTGAGCAAGGAGGTGGAGACCCAGCAGCCCACAGCCCTCCACACTGCCCACACCTGCACCGCCCGTGCAAGGAGTTGCGCCTGCTGGTGGGGACAAGGAGATTATGGCAACAAAGGTTTGGGGAACAGTCAGATTGTTCCTGTGAACAACAGATAAGGTTTCACCACCAGTAAGGACACGAAGAGGTACTTGGACAACAGACTGCCATAAAGAAAAACCCAGGAAGTGCCTTTGCCGTGTAGGAGATAGACCGTGGAGTGTGATGTTGTTGAAGGAGAAAGGGTGCAGAGGCTGCCGATGTTATAGGCCCTGTATGATTCCAGTTACATGAAATTTAGGAACAGTTGAAACCAAGCTATGTTGGTGAGGAAGAGCAGAACGTTGGTTGCCTATAGAGGTGTAATTGACTGAAACAGGGCACTAAGGAACTTATACCTTGACTGTGTGTTAGTTACATGGATGTATACATATGTCCAAACCCATCAAGTTGTACATTTAATATCTGTGCCTTTAACTGTTTTTATTTATTTTATTTAACAAAGTACTTTATTCTTTTCTTAAAATTTATTTATTTTATTTATTAATTTTTGGCTGTGTTGGGTCTTTGTTGCTGCATGCAGGCTTTCTCTAGTTGCGGCAAGTGGGAGCTACTCTTTGTTGCAATGCGCGGGCTTCTCATTGCGGTGGCTTCTCTTGTTGCAGAGCACGGGCTCTAGGCGCGTGGGTTTCAGTAGTTGTGGCATGCAGGCTTCAGTAGTTGTGGCTCGTGGGCTCTAAAGGGCAGGCTCAGTAATTGTGGCGCATGGGCTTAGTTGCTCCACGACATGTGGGATCTTCCCGGACCAGGGGTCGAACCCGTGTCCCCTGCATTGGCAGATGGGTTCTTAACCACTGTGCCACCAGGGAAGTCCCTTTAACTGTTTTTATTTTATTTTATTTTATTTTTATTTATTATTATTTTTTTTTTTTTGCGGTACGCGGGCCTGTCACCGTTGTGGCCTCTCCTGTTGCGGAGCACAGGCTCCGGACGCGCAGGCTCAGCGGCCATGCCTCATGGGCCCAGCAGCTCCGCGGCATGCCCGGACCGGGGCACGAACCCGTGTCCCCTGCATCGGCAGGCGGACTCTCAACCACTGCGCCACCAGGGAAGCCCCAACTGTTTTTAAATTTTATGTAAAAAGAAATCTCTCTAAAAAAATACAGGGAATACTCATCAACTGATTTTAGGAGACCAGCAAAACTGTGATATCCAAACTTGACAGGGACATTAAAAAAAAAGTAGTGTTGGTGGATTAGAACACACCAAAAGTGTTAAAAAAAAGTTAAGTCATTACATATTTTTTTAAGGACTTCATTATTACCTCTGGAAGTTGCTAGGGTACAAACTCAGTATTCTGAAAACTGATTAGGGAGAGCATCAGCATTTATATTGACTTTCCCATATAGGCTGTATTTCAGGGTAATCAAATAGTTGATGATGGAAAAATGGAAAGATTTTCTTTATAGAAGAATTCTAACAAATGCATAAGGAATGATAGAATTGGGGGATATCAGTTTTGTAGCCATTTTGCAGAGTAATGGTCTAGGTAACGACCATCAGTGCTGATGAGGGACTTTATAATTGATGAGCCAGGATGACATCTCTTGTCAATGATCACCATGAACATTATTAAAAGAAAGAACAGGGCTTCCCTGGTGGCGCAGTGGTTGAGAGTCCGCCTGCCGATGCAGGAGACACGGGTTCGTGCCCCGGTCCGGGAAGATCCCACATGCCGCAGAGCGGCTGGGCCCGTGAGCCATGGCCGCTGAGCCTTCGCATCCGGAGCCTGTTGCTCTGCAACGGGAGAGGCCACAACAGTGAGAGGCCCGCGTACAGCAAAAAAAAAAAAAAAAAAAAAAAGCAAAAGAAAGAACAGCTAGCTATTATGAGCCTCCTCATATGATGCCGGAGGGAGACACCAAACACCTGTGGAGTATTCTGGCCTTTTGTTTTAATTGAGCCTAAATCTAATCAAACCTCTAGAACTGGTTGCTGGTTTACAGGAAATACATGTAAACAATGCCATGGGATGCAATCAGTCCAATCCAGAAAGTGAAAAATTCCACAGGACAAATGAACTGGTTTATTCAATTAAAAAATGGTGAAAAGAAAAACAAATAGGGTAACAGTTATAAATTAAAAGTGACTTAAGAAAAAAAAAAAAGTGACTTAAGAGATAAATTAACGAAATATTGGGTTGGCCAAAAAGTTCATTTAGGTTTTTCATAAGACGTTACAATAAACCCGAATGAACTTTTTGGCCAACTCAATACAATACATGGACTTCATTTGAATCCTGATTTCTCAGTTTTGATAGTGACTTTTTGAAAAAGATTTTTATTGGAGTATAGTTGATTTACAATGTTGTGTTAGTTTCAGGTGTACAGCAAAGTGAATCAGCTACACATGAATTCTGATTTGAACAAACCAGTTGTGGAGAGGTATTTATTAGATTGAGGAAATTTGAAAACAGACTGGATAGTAGGTGGTATTAAGGAACTAGGATTAATTAAATAGAAATATTTAATGAAGTTGGGAGACAATAAAACAAGATTTGTCATTTATTGATAACTGGTGAAGTTGAGTAATGGATACATAGGGTTCATTATACTATTTTTTGTCTTCATGTACATTTGAAATTTCTGTAACCTACAAATTGATATTAAAATACATAAATAAAAATATTTTTAGGGGCTTCCCTGGTGGCGCAGTTGTTGAGAGTCCGCCTGCCGATGCAGGGGACACGGGTTCGTGCCCCGGTCGGGGAAGATCCCACATGCCGTGGAGAGGCTGGGCCTGTGAGCCATGGCCACTGAGCCTGCACGTCCGGAGCCTGTGCTCCGCAACGGGAGAGGCCACAACAGTGAGAGGCCCGCGTACCACAAAAAAAAAAAAAAAAAAAAAATATTTTTAAATGACCATATTACCCAAGGCAGTCTACAGATTCAATGCAATCCCTATCAAAATACCAATGGCATTTTTCACAGAACTAGAACAAATAATTTTAAAATTTGTATGGAAATACAAAAGACCCTGGATAGTCAAAGCAATTTAGAGAAAGAACAGAGCTGGAGGAATCACAATTCCTGACTTTAGACCATACTACAAAGCTACAGTAATCAAAATAGTAGGTATTGGCACAAAAACAGACACATAGATTAGTGGAACAGGATAGAAAACCCAGAAATAACCCATGCATGTATGCTCAATTAATCTATGATAAAGGAGGCAAGATTGTATAATGGAGGAAAGACAGTATCTTCAGTAAGTGGTGCTGGGAAAACTGGACAGCTACATATAAAGGAATGAAATTAGAACATTCTTTAATATAAAAAATTCTTTAATGTTCTAATGAAATTAGAACATTCTTCAATATAAAAAAATAAACTCAAAATGGATTAAAGACCTAAATGTAAGACCGGATATTATAAAACTCCTAGAGGAAAACATAGGCAGAACACTCTTTGACATAAATCGCAGCAATATTTGTTTTGGATCTGTCTGCTGAGGTAATGGAAATAAAAGCAAAAATAAACAAATGGGACCTAATTAAACTTAAAGGCTTTTGCACAGTAAAGGAAACCATAAACAAAATGAAAAGAATGGGAGAAAATATTTGCAAATGATGCAACCAAGGGATTAATTTCCAAAATATATAAATAGCTCATACAACTCAACATCAAAAAGACAAACAACCTGATTTTAAAATGGGCAGAACAATTGAATAGACATTTTTCCAAAGAGGAAATGCAGATGGCCAACAAGCACATGAAAAGATGCTTAACGTCACTAATCATCGGAGAAATGCAAATCAAAACCACACAAAGATATCACCTCACACCTTTCAGAATGACTATTATCAAAAAGAACACAGGGACTTCCCTGGTGGTCCAGTGAGTAAGACTCTGCGCTCCCAATGCAGGGGGCCTGAGTTCAGTCCCTTGTTGGGGAACTAGATCCTGCATGCATGCCGCAACTAAGAAGTCCACATGCTGCAACTAAACATGCCACAACGAAAATCCTGTGTGCCGCAACTAAGACCCAGCACATCCAAAATAAATAAATATTAAAAAAACCCCGAAAAACAAAAGCCCTTAAAAACAAAAAAAGAACACAAACAACAAATGTTGGTGAGAGTGTAAAGAAAAGAGAACCCTCATACACTGTTGGTTGGAATGTAAATTAGTGGAGTGAATGTGGAAAACAGTGTGGAGGTTTCTCATAAAACTAAAAATAGAACTACTGTATGACCCAGCAATTCCACTCCTGGGTATATAATGGAAAAAACCCCAAAAACCCTAATTCGGAAAGATACATGCATCCCAATGTTCTTAGCAGCATTATTCACAATTGCCAAGATATAGAAGCAACCTACGAGTCCATCAACAGGTGAATGGATAAAGAAGACACACACACACACACACACACACACACACACATACACGCAGGAATACTACTAAGCCATAAAAAGAATGATATTTTGCCATTTGCAGCAACATGGATGGACTTGGAGGGTATTATGCTAAGTGAAAAAAGTCAGACAGAGAAATACAAATACTGTTTGATATCACTAATATGTGGAATCTAAAAAATATAACAAACCAGTAAATATAACAAAAAAGAAGCAGACTCACAATTATAGAGAACAAACTAACGCTTACCAGTGGGGAGAGGGAAGTGGGGAGGAGCAATATAGGGGTATGGGATTAAGAGGTACAAGCTATTACATATAAAATAAGCTACAAGGATATATTGTAAAATATGGGAAATATAGCCAGTATTTTATAATAACTATAGATGGAGCATAAACTTTTAAAATTGTTAATAACTATATTGTACGTCAAATATACTCCAATTTTTTAAGAAAGAAAGTGAGGGACTTCCCTGGTGGTCCAGTGGCTGAGACTCCGTGCTCCCAATGCAGGGGGCCCGGGTTCAATCCCTGGTCAGGGAACTAGATCCCACATGCCACAACTAAGAGTTCACATGCAGCAACTAAAGATTCCATATGCCACAACTAAAGATCCTGCATGTCACAACTAAGACCTGGTGCAGCCAAATAAATAAATGAAATAAAAATAAAATGAAAGAAAAACAAAATTAAAAATGTTTAAAACTCATTCTCCTTAAATAATTTAGGGGACTCACCAGCCTAATTTGTCTAGCCACCTTATGTTGCTAGTCTTAGAGCTCCTTAAAGGTATAGCACAACCGTACACATTGAGTCTTTTTCACCTGGCCCAAAGTTTGAGCAGGTTTCATTGTAGGGTTACATTCAGTCTCTACTTAATATGGACTGAATGTTTGTGTCTCCCTAAAATTCATGTTGAAATCCTAATCCCCAATGTGGGAGGTGATTAGGTCATGAGGGCAGAGTCCTCATAAATGGGATTAGGGCCCTTATAAGACCAAGAGAGCTCCCTCAACCCTTCCACCACATGAGGACATAGCCACAGGTGGCAGGTGGTCTATGAGCCAGGAAGCTAGGTCTTACCAGACACTGAAACTGCCAGAAATCCTTGGAAATCTTGGATTCCCAACCTCCAGGACTATGAGAAATAAATGTTAATTGTTTATGAGCCACCCAGTCTATGGTATTTTGTTTTAGCAGCCCAATCAGACTATGACACTACAGTAGCCTAGACAGAGCCTTTTTTCAAGCAACTTACCAGAGTTTTCAGTGTCATGTAGAACATGTTTCAGCTCATTTTGAATACCTGAGTGGTGGCATAGGTCTGTAGGGTTTGCAAACCTGACAAGGAGATCAGATAGTATGAAATCACTACAAATCATCAGGAGTACTTAAGAAACCAGGAAATAAGTCCCAAACCCTTTAGACAGAAAGCTGAGTTCCACTTCTTTACTTACAATCTTGTCTAATTCCTGTGCAAAAATGGAAAGTTTGAAGCAGTTTGAGGCATCTTTTTATGCCTCAAGTTTTAAAAGGATTTATTTCCCTGGTGTGAACTACAAAAAGCCCTGAAATACATTCTCTTCTGTCATCAGGCTGAACTTCCTCTCTCAGTATCTCTCTTCCTTTCAGGATGATACCAGCAAGCAAACCACCTGTATAAAGATGGAGATTTCTGAAGGAGGGGACTTTGCAGCCTTCCTCCTACAAGGTAAGATTAACCAAAGGCTCTTAAGAAGATTCAGATTTGCAATCTCTTCCAGATAATCACTTTTCTCCAAAACCTTTTAAACTTCATTTATTTATTTATTTAGGCTATGCGGGGGGTGGGGGTCTTACTTGCAGCATGCGGGATCTTTGTTGCGGAATGTGGGTTTCTTAGTTGTGGCATGTGGACTCTTAGTTGCAGCATGCGGGATCTAATTCCCTGACCAGTCATCGAACCTGGGCCTCCTGCATTGGGAGCACGGAGTCTTACCCACTGCACCACCAGTGAAGTCCCAAACATTTTATTTAGAAATAATTTACAGAAGAGTTGCAAAGATAGGACAGAGTTCCCTTATACCCTTCACCCAGTTTCTCTAATGCCAAAATTTAACAAAACCATGGTACAGTTGTCAAAATTAAGCAAATAACATTGGTATAATACTATTAACTACAGTTTTTTTTTCACGTTTTGCCAGTTTTTCTTCTAATTTTTTTGCTCCAAGGTGCAATCCAGGATATCATATTGCATTTAGTCATCGTCATATTATCTATACCTATTTGTGATGTCTTGACCTTGCCTTGTTTTTCATGACCTTGACACTTTTGAAGAGTACCAGTCAGATATTTTGTGCAATGTCCCTGAATTTCAGTTTGTCTGAATTTTTTCTCATGATTCAACCAGGGTTAAGGATTTGGGGTAAAGTCCCACAAAGGAACTTTTTGTTGTATTATATCAGGGGTGTATGTGATAGCACTACTGCTGATGTTAACCTTGATCATTTAGTTAAAGTGATCTGCCAGTTTCCTCCACAGTTGAGCTACTGTTTTTCCCTTTCCATACTCTAAGTCCAGACCACACTCAAGGGGAGAGGATGTAAACACCATTTCCTGGTTGTAGGAGGATCAAAGAATTTTGAGACATGTTGAAATCTCCACAGTGATTGATAAAAAATTGGGGGGAGATACTTTGAGACTATGCCCAGCATTAAAGTTTAGTCTCTAAACTTTAGTCTCTAAGGAGACTATTGTCTCCTTAAAGTTTTGCCCACCATTTTTAGCATTCAGTGTTGGATCTTGCCTCTTGCATTTATTCCTGTGGTGATAGAACATATTTTATTCAAATGATTGTTAGCTTGATTTTTAATTTTTAAATATTTAGACATGCAGTATGGGCCTCCATGTATATTCTTGCCCCAGGCCTCTCATATGTCAGGTGCTAGAGAAAGACACATATTTTATAATGCTTTATGCATCACAAGAAACTTATATACTATCTGTAGTATTTTCCTAGGGCTGCCGTAACAAAGTACCACAAACTGGGTGGCCTAAAATAACAGGTATTTTGTCTCTCACAGCTCTGGAGGCCGGAAGTCTGAAATCAACGTGTCTATATAGATTACTTTTTTAAGGAAACATTTAGCCAGAATCCCATCATAGGAAAGTAACTTTTCCCAGGTTGGCAGGAGTTCAGTATAGAAGCTGAGCATGTTTCTTTGATGAGATAGTCTCACAACCACCCCATGGGTTGTCATCTCCTCAAATATTGGTCAGAAGAATTCTCTGGGGCATCTCTCACAATTCTAACCCTTTCTCAGCCATACCCCTCTCAGTTATTGATTCTATATATGCCATTTTCCTCCCCAGACGGGAATAGCTGTGAGACAAAACATCAGTGGAATTTACCATTGGAAGCTAGAAAACACAGAGACCAGGCAGCACAGACAGTTTGGTTAAAAACTGTTACCTCAGTGCTGTGAGTGAGAGGCCCGTTTCCTTTAGAGGCAGTGGCCTGAGGAGAGGAGCTCTGCAGCTCTCCGTGAGTGAGGACTGGCAATAACCATTGCAGAACTACATCTCCTTCTGTTTGTCAAAGTTGCTGTTCTGAGGGTGCCTGCTGGTCTCTGTGCCAACCTTCACAGAGGTTCTGTGAAGACGGGCCGTTTCTCAGGGGAAACTTGTTGCCTGCTTGCAGTTGCTCAATGGTTCCTTGGTTTCCTAATGCAGGAGCTGGGGATATTTGGCTGGATGTGTATAAATTGCCTAAGGAGTCTTGGCTCAAGGAAGTGGAGCACCCCCAACTCACCATAAATCCAAAGAAAAAAGTCAGACAGCTGCAACTGGTAGGCAACATCCCTGTTTTCAACTGATATGTTTCTCCCTACCCTTGACCCACATCTAGCCTAACTCCTCCTTGCAATTTCAAGATGAAGGAGGCCTTCTAGAGGCCATAAGAGAGGACAAGATGCACACTGGCCCATGTCTCTCAAATCAATTTGCTGTGGTTAAAATAAGATGTTAAAAAGCAGAGGTGTCATTGTATATATGTACCACATCTTCTTTATCCATTCATCTATCGTTGGACATTTAGGTTGGTTCCATGTCCTGGCTATTGTAAATAGTGCTGCAATGAACATTGGGGTGCATGTGTCCTTTTGAATTATGGTTTTCTCAGGGTATATGCCCAATAGTGGGAATGCTGGGTCGTATGGTAGTTCTATTTTTAGTTTTTTAAGGAACCTCCTTACTGTTCTCCACAGTGGCTGCATCAATTTACATTCCCACCAACAGTGCAAGAGGGTTCCCTTTTCTCCATACCCTTTCCAGCATTTATTGTTTGTAGATTTAAATGGGTGGGATGGTGGGGAGGGGGGAGAGAGGGAGGTCCAAGAGGGAGGGGATATAGATATGCATATAGCTGATTCACTTCATTGTACAGCAGAAACTAACACAACATTGTAACGCAATTTTACTTCTATATACATATATATATATATATATATATATATATATATATTTGGGAAAAAAAAGCAGAGGTGTTGGAATCCGGTATCTCTCTCATCTAGGTGTTGCCTCTCCACCAAGAGCACTCCCAGGCATTTCTCTGGAAGTGTGTCTTTTTTTTTTGACTCTAATAGATATATTTTTTTCCCTCCTGGGTTGAAATAATCCTTTCATGTCTCCCATTCCACTAAATTCCCCAGATTATGGTATAAAAGCGTTATTCTAAATATACAGTAAGTCCCCTACATACGAACCTTCAAGTTTTGAACTTTCAAAGATGCAAACGTGCCTTCACATGTCTGGTGTACATTGTCACATGCGTGCATCCTCTACAAGTGTTTGTGCTTTTGTGTACTTTACTGTACAGTACTGTATACAGTAGTACAGTATCTTTATTTCAAGCCCAGAATGTCCAGAAGCAAGAGTAAAAGCAGAGGAGATGTAGCCAGTACTACTGTACTTTTCAAGGTACTGTACTGTAAGATTAAAAATGTTTTCTTTATTTTTTGTGTTTCTTTTTTATGTATTAGTTGTGTGAAAAGTGTTATAAACCTATACAGTGCATTACTATATAGCCAATTGTGTTAGTTGGGTACCTAGGCTAACTTTGTTGGACTTAACGAACAAATTGGACTTACGAACATGCTTTCAGAATGTAACTCGTTTGTGTGTAGGAGACTCACTATATAGGAATACATGCATTCTTCATTTATTCTTAGAAGGTAGGAACTCTACCATTTCAGTTTAATTATATGTGATCCCTGGGCTTCATGCCATCTCTTTAAAATATAGTTTTTCAGTAAATATTATTTTAAGATGTAATTTTCTTTTTTTCCATTTTGGCTGCATTGGGTCTTCATTGCTGCGCATGGGCTTTCTCTAGTTGTGGCAAGTGGGCTCTACTCTTAGTTGCAGTGCACGGGTTTCTCATTGCGGTGGCTTTTCTTGTTGTGGAGCATGGGCTCTAGGCGCATGGGCTTCAGTAGTTGCAGCACGCGGGCTCAGTAGTTGTGGTTTGCGGGCTCTAGAGTGCAGGCTCAGTAGTTGTGGTGCACAGGCTTAGTTGCTCCGCAGCATGTAGGATCTTCCCAGACCAGGGCTCGAACCCGTGTCCCCTGCATTGGCAGGCGGATTCTTAACCACTGTGCCACAAGGGAAGTCCCTAATACAAAATTTTCTCATCTATCTGATGTGCACTTATTTTTTTAATCAACAACAACAAATATTCATTGAGCATGCCTTTAAAACATACTGTATTAGGTGCTAAAGAATTAGTGAAATTATTAATATAGAAGACCAAGATTGAGACTCAGTGATGCCGAGCTCATTGAGTGGCTGTGAATAAATGCCTTTTCTCTCCAGTGAATGTCTTCATAGCAGGGTGTGATTTTGTATCCCTGGGAGAGTTACTGGCCCAGAGACCTTCCTCCTCTAAACTCTTACAGAATTTATTCTCTATACCTCTCTTTGACACTTCTCACATACTATCTGGTTGTACATGGAAGTCCTTTTCTCCTAACTAGATGATAAATTTCTAGGTTGTTAAGACCATAGCTTCTGCTTCTTTTTATCATCCAACCCCATGGTATCCTATTGGTGCCCAACAGATACATTTTTTGAGGGATTAATTTATTATCCAAGTGGGAGAAGCACCTTGGAATGGGGGTGGTTTCTCGCCATAATTCACTGTTTCTGTACACTGAGAAGCAATCAACGAATGCCAGTTACAGTGGTAATTCGTGTCCTATGAATTGTATTTAGAGTTACTTAAATATAATTGTCAACATCACTGATATATTTTGCCAATCAGACATATTCGCTTCAACTTAGATTTTTGTAAGTCTCCTAATTGATCTCCTCCCCTCTACTCATATTTCCTCTTAACGTCACTAATGATTTCTTGTTTCCCCAAATACATTTTAAGATCCTAGAGGACAAGTATCATGTGTTAAAATCCGCAGGCCAGAAGACCACACAAATATTGGTCCTCCATGTCTACAGGATGAGTTCACATCTCACGAAAATAATTGGGGGGAAGAAAGAGCATCTCAAAGGATTGAAGGAAGAAGGAAAACATATAGCAAACCTATTGTGAATTAATTTCTCATTTTTCTCCTCAGAACACTCTTGATCCCATGACTGCAGATAATTTAGAAATGGTAAGAAACTTTAAAGAAAATCTCCAAAGAGATTTAAGTTACGTGTTAGAATTTTTATTTTGATTTGAAATTTACCTTAAATATCAAATATACTAATAAAATGTTCTACCAGGGCACTATTTTCAGAATCTCTGTGACTTAATCTTGTGCCTCATTCCCTTGAAGATGGCCCCCTATCCTTGAGGATAATTGACCCAAGTCATTTGTTCAGAGATGGGTTTCCCTGAAGGTAAAGGAGGTTAAATTTCAGGGCCCCTCACTTGTATGGCCCCTTCCAAGGCCATAGGAGGGGCCCTAGCAGTATGTTCACATGACCACATACTTTTGTAAAATTGGAAAAAGTAACATGTTTTAACCGTAATCACTTAAGACCACCATCTCTTCTCACTCAAACTTCCCCTCTGTCACAATTTCCCCCAGATTGAGTGGTATTAGGGTGGTCATGGGCACTTTGTGTTCAAACTTTTGTGTTCTCTTTCTTACAAAGACCCCGAAATCATATACACTTCAGGCCTCATGAAATCCAATTTGCCCCTGCCAAAGTAACAGCCCAATCCACCAAACTGAGGGATTTTTTTTTTGGTGTTGGAGGTTGTCTTTGTATTGGGATACCGTAGAGAACAGAGTGGCTTCCCTGGAGCTTCCTGGCTCTCCCTCTGAGGCAGAGAGCATACCATACTTTCCAGAGGCTTAGCTCTTGGGATTCTGGCCTATCAGAAGGGCAGTGGTGAACTTCCAAATGGAAGTCTCTTTCTAGAGTCCTTTCCTTTTTCCCTTCTAAAATTACATTATGTTTCAAATTATACAAATAATATGTGAACACATCACTCTGGAAAAAGCCAAGTAATTCAGATAGAGCAGCCCTCTCCAGAGGTTATCACCATTATTATCTTGGTGTGTGTTTTCTAGGACTTTAGTGTATATTTTTATTCTGGTATCAGTTTATTTAGAAAAATATAGTTTCATTTTATGGGAATTTTCTTCTATATAAGTGGCATCATACTATATATATTTTCTTACAAATTTGCATTTTTATACTAATCAACTTATTGGCAAACTTTTGCAATGTCCGATAAACCTACCTTGTTCTTTTGACATCCTGTGTACTATTCCTATTAAGGATGTACCATAGTTTATTTGGCTGTTTGTCCATTGAGGGTGGCTTTTATATAATGCAATGAAAATCTTTGTAAATTCTTCTTTGTATACCCGAGTGCTTCTGCAGGATATATGCGTTTTTAATTTAATGTAGATACTGTTAAATTGTCCTCCAAAAATGGCATGACAATTTACATTTAATCAGTAATTCTCCACAGCCTCGATAAATTTGATATTAATTTTTTGTGTGTGCAAACTGATGGAACAAAATGGCATCTCATGTTAATTTTCATTAATCTCATATTTTTATTGGCTATTGAGGTTTTATCTTCTGTGAATTGCCTGTGAATTCTTTGCCTATTATATGTTTTCTTGCACTCTGTTGATTCCCTTTTTACTTTGCTTATGTGCCTTTTTGTTATAAAGAAGTTTTAGATTTTGATATAATCAGAATTTTTAATCTTTTCTTTACAGCCATTGCACTTAAGAAGGCTTTCTCTATCTCAAGGTTATAAATAAATTCTCCTGTGTTTTCTTCTAATACTCTTCATAGTTTTTTTTTTTTTTTTGGACATTTCACTCTTTTATACACATGGGAGTTTCTTTTGTGAATGGAGCAAGGAAGAGATCAACTTTTATCTATTCTTTTAAAATAGCAATTGCCACACAAATATTTTTGAGTAATCCTTCTTTTCCCATTTGTTTCCTGACCTTATCATTCATATGTACGACCTTTATCATTCCTATGTCCTTGCCTACACCAAGACCTTATGAACTTTGAAGAATGACACAGGCATTTAGTGCTACAAACTTATATCTAAGTACTGCTTTAGCTGCTTCCTTTAAATTTTGATATGTTATATTCTCATTTTTGAAAATACTTCAAAATACTTCCTAATTTGCTTTTTTATATCTTTTTTGACCAGTGGATTATTTAGAAGCATGTTATTTAGTGTCCAAATACTTGAGATGTTCCAGACATCTTTCTTTTCCTTTTATTGGTTTCTAACTTAATTCCATTGTGATCAGAGAACATACTTCATATAATTTGAAACCTTTCAAATTTATTAAGACTTGTTTTATGCCCAGAATATGGTTTATCCTGGTAAGTGTTCTATGTGCACTTGAAAAGCATGTGTATTCTTGTTGTTGTTGGTCCAAGTTATTCAAGTCTTCTATATCCTCACTGCTTTCCTTTCTGCATTCTTACTGATTTTCTGTCTACTTATTCTATCAATTATTGAGAGAAGAGTGTTGAAATCTGTGAGATTGTAGATTTATTTATTTCTGCTTTCACACCTAAGAATTTTTGCTTCCTGTATTTTGAAGCTCTGCTATTAGGTGCCTAAACATTTAGAATTTTATGTCCCCTTGAGAATTGACCGTTTTATCATTATTCAATGACTCTTTGATCACTGGTAATATTCTTTGCTCTGAAATCTATTATGTCAGATATTAATACAGCCACCCCAGCTTTCTTTTGATCAGTTTACAAGATGTATCTTTTTTCTATACTTTTAATATATTGGTGTCTTTTTTTTTATTCGTGTCTTTATATTTAAAATGAGTTTCTTTTTGACAGCATATCGTTGGGTCTTGCCTTTTTATACAATCTGTCAATCTCTACCTTTTAATTGGGGTGTTTAGGCCATTTATATTAATGTGATTATTGATATGTTTAGGTTTAAATCTACCACTTTGCTATTTACTTTCTATTTGTCCCACCTGTTTTTCTTCCTTATTCCTCTTTTTCTGCCTTCTTTTGAAATGAGTGTTTTTAATGATACAGTTTTATCTCCTTTGTTGGCTTACTAGCTGTGCCTTTTCTTTATTGTAGGATATAAACATTTATTTTAGAGGAGATGCTAAATTGAGTGTTCCAGTTTACATAATGAAAATCAAACCACCCAAACCAGTTGCAGGTAGGTATAACTCAATGAATACTTTCTTTCCTTTTGCCATTGCTTTATTAGTTTTTTCATTCTCTGCCTTTCTCCACATTTCCTATCTTTTCCATTTATTGGCAGCAATATCTAATTTTTTAATTCATAAGCTCTGAGACCTAAAGATTAAAAATATAAATGTTACAAGGATACAGTTAACTAACAGAATTGGGATATCAGGAAAGAGACATCTTTCCCAAGTGCTAGTGGAGTTCATTCATTCCTACATTCCTGTGTTAGTTCATTCATCAGTGCCGATACTGCACCAAGCACAAAGATGAGTAAGACACATCTCCGGTGCTCTAAAAGCTGCTAGTGTACCAAGGGAGAATAGGAGGAAACCACCATAGTAGGATATGATAAGTGCAACAATGGGGAACATCCAGGGCCATGAAAACATAGAGGAAGGAGTAACTAACTCCGCCCAGGGAATAGGCAGAGGCTTTATCAGAAGAAGGGACATTTGGGAAGGTTTTGAAGAATAAGTGGGAGCTGGTTAAGAGGAGCAGGGGGGAAGTCCACTGTAGACACGGGACATAGAGTCTATCCTCTCAATATTCACATATTCAAAGATATACCTATATACCTACACACATATATTCAAAGATATACCTACAAGAATGTTCACTGCAGTGCTATTTATAGAGGCAAAAGACTGGTTAGATAAATCTGGTACACTCAGAACACTTTACAACCATTAAAAACAAAGAGAGAAATGCAAAACACCAAGGGTAGCCAATTCACTCTTATAAAAGAACATGGTGATATGATTTGCTCCATCAAGATTTATTATAAAGCCACAGTAATTAAGACAAGGTAGAAAAAGAGATGAGTGAATAATAGAAATATATATAAAATACAGAAATATAAATAGATAGAAATAGTAGATAGAAAAATAGATTAATAAAACAGGATAGAGAGGCCAGGACAAACTTAAGCATAAATGGACACTTGATACCTGACGGAGGTGGTGCTACAGAGTAGTGAATGGTCATTTCAGTAAATGACGCTGGTTGTCCATATGGAAACAAAAGTGAATATTGACCCCTGCCTCACATGATATACAAAATGAAATTCCAGATGAATCACAGAAGTAAATATGAAAGACAAAGCAATAAAACTTTTAGAAAATAAGTCAATATCTTTATGACCTCTGGGTAAGGAAAGACTTTTTAAACAAAACTCAAATACTTATATATAATAAAAGTTTATAAGTTTGATTACATTAAAACTGAGGACTTATAATCATCCAAAGACATCATTAAGAGCATGAAAGAACAAATCATGTATTGGGAGAGAAGATATTTGCAAAACACTTAAAACTTATGAATGGTCCACATCCAGACTATATAAAGAATTCCTACAAATTGTTAGGAAAAAGACAGATCATTCAGCATAAAACAGGCAGGAGATTATTCAAATGGCCAACAAACATATACGAAGGTGCTCAACATAATTAGTTATCAGGGAAATGCAAATTAAAACCATAATGAGATACCACTCCACACCCACCAGGATGGCTAAAATTAAAAGAGATTGATCATACCAAGTTGGTAAGGATGTGGAATAATCAGACCTCCCATAGATTACAGTTAGCAATGAAAGTCAGTACAACCACCTTGGAAAACAGTTTAGCATTATCTGGTAATGTTGAAGATAAGTTATATCCTATGACCCAGCATTTACGCTCCTAGGTAGGGCGACCAAGAATATTAATTTGCCTGGGACTAAGGGGTTTCCCGGGATGTGAGGCCTTTGGTGCTAAAACTGGGAAACTCCTGCACAAACCAGAATAAGTTGGTCACCCTACTTCTAGGTGTATACCTGATAGGCCTGCAAGTAAATGTGCACAAGGAGGCATGTACAAGAATGATAATAATGACATGATTTCCAATAGCCCCAAACCATGAAACAACCGAAATAGCCATCAATAAAAGAACAGATAAATAAACTTTAGTTCACTCAATGGAATATTATACAGCAATGAAAATGAACAAACTACAGCTATACACAGCAAAATGGATAAATCTCACAAACAATATTAAGCAAAAGAGGGCACATATAGAGTTAACACTGTGTAATTCCATTGTGTACAGCTCAAAAGCAGGCAAAACAAAGCTGTAGTGTTTAGATGCATATTTAGGTAGCAAAAGTAAAATAAATGTCATGAACTGATTACATAAAAGCCAAGACAATGGTTGCCGCTCTTCCCAGGGGGTTATGACTGGAGAAGGGCCCTTGGAAAGCTTTTAGGGAGGGGGGATAATCTGTTTCTTGACCTCAGTAGAGACAGATGTTTGCTTTATAATAATTTATTAAGACATATTTTTATGCTCTTTTCTGAATGTGTTATATTTCACAACGAGAAAAAGGTTTACTAAATGAAAATAAGCAACGAACAACGAAGAAGATCTATAGTACTAAAATGAAGAGATCTCCCAAGACATTTTGTTAAGTCAAAATGCAAGGGTTCTAGTGTATGACAGCAATTCTCAAACTTTAGCTGGATCAGACTCACTTGGAGGACTTGTTAAAACCCAAATTGCTGGGCCCCACCCACCGAGTTTCTGTTTCAGTAGGTCTGGGGTGGGGCTTGAGAACCTTCATTTCTAACCCTGCCAGATTCCTGCTGATCTGGGACCACATTCTGAGAACTGCTAGTTGATATATGCTATCATTTGTTTATAAAATATATACAAATGTACATGAAATACATATTAAAAATATAATATAATACTGTATATATTATATAATATAATAATACATTGCCATCTCGAAGGGGCCTCTTTCTAGAAATTGATGCAAGAAACTGATAACAATGGTTGCCTCTGGGGAAGGAGACCTGGGGCACAGTGAGACCTCCTGGGCAACTTGAGGGACCTGGGCACTTTCAGAAGTTCTGAAAGTTGGGCTGTGAACCCAGAAAATAAATCACTTATTTTTACTGTGAATTTAGGAGCAGATGAAAAAGAAGGAAATGCAAGGTCACTGGGAAGGAGAGTGATAAGAAAAGTGATTGGCAGAGAAAGGATATTTTTTTAAAGGAAGGTAGTTGGATAAATGTAAGCACAGGAAGACGCTGGGACTGTCGAATGTAGGTCCTCAGCAGCAGCTGAATAGCACAAGTAACGGCAGATTTGGGGCCTTGCTGAGCTGGGAGACGGCAACAGTGATCTAAGGCCTCTAGTGACTCGTGAACATGTCCTTGGCCTCTGGAGATTCTGTAGTCTGGAAACAGGAAATGGCGGCGGGATGGAGATGGAGAAGTGGGAGGAGGAGAGCAGCTGCCCTTTGCCTGTGCTCCGTGAGCTGGTGGAGTAGGAGAGGCTGGGAAGAGGACTGAACACCTGGGCAAAGCAAGAACAGATTTCTGAGGACGAGGGATTCTGCAGGAAATTGGGAAGCATGGAGGAGAAGGGGGAAATCAGGAAGGAGGAAGTCAGATGGTTTGACCAATTCTGGAATATTTTCAACCTAGGTACCACATTTAAAAGCCCCCTGGAAGTCTTTGCAAAGATAGAGGATTGCTGTGGGCTGGGCTCTGGGCAGAATCACTTCATCAAGGACAGTCAGTGGGAGCGGCAGGCGGCAATCTTCAACGACACCTTCAGGAAGTACCTGGATGGGGAGTGGGAGGAGGAGCTGCTCAGGTGAGCCATGGAGGGGCCCAGCTAGAATGCCTCCGCCCTGGGAGCTTCTCCTCCCTGGGCGCACGCAGGAATCAGCCCAAGGACCTGAATTAATTCAAGGTCCCAAAGCTCTCAATGGTTTGGGGGACTTTTCTGAGTGTCTTTTGAAAAGTTGTATGGAGGGACTTCCCTGGTGGTGCAGCAGTTGAGAATCTGCCTGCCAATGCAGGGGACACGGGTTCGAGCCCTGGGCCGGCCGGGAGGACCCCACATGCTGCGGAGCAACTAAGCCCGTGCGCCACAACTAGAGAGCTCACACACGTGGAGCCCATGCTCCGCAACAAGAGAAGCCACCGCAATGAGAAGCCTGCACACCACAATGAAGAACAACCCCCGCTCACCGCAACTAGAGAAAGCCCGCGCACAGCAACGAAGACCCAACGCAGCCATAAATACGTTAATTAAATTTTTTTAAAAAAGAAAAAATTCCTTAGAAAAAAGTTGTATGGAGATTGTTTAAATATAGCTCAAACAAAGGCTGATAACAGATTTTAAAGAAGGCATAGACATCTATGGAGATGAGAAGTAGAGTTTATTTTAGAATTTTTTTTTTTTTGGCCACACCACGTGGCTGGCAGGATGTCAGTTCCTTGACCAGGTATTGAACCCGGGCCACGGCAGTGAAGGCACCGAATCCTAACCACTGGACCACCAGGGAACTCCCTATTTTATAATTTTTTGTATGATAGCGTCTCCTTAAAAAAAATTGTTTTCCTGATTATCTAGACAGCACAGATGATCCTCAAGAGGGAAATAAAAGTCACCACTATTAATATTTTAATATTTGCATCCAGTCTTTCTAAATGTAATACGTTAATGTGTAGTTATTAAAATGTTACTTTCTAATCTCGGTCAGCAGGTAGGCCTCAGTGATTGTAAAAACTGAGCCCAAGTCCTTGAAGTATCTGGTGGAGCAGGTTCAGGAACCAGCTCTCCTCACAGCTACTGTGGGTCTCAGGGATGTCCTTGCTTCACGTGGGAAGTGAAACCTCTCATCTTGCCGTCAAGTGGGCCTTGAATTTTCTCACTTCACACAAAGTCCCAGGACTAGGCCCTAACAGAAACTACCTGAGGCCTGAACTGGAACCCAGTAAGGTTCAGTGCTGTGCTGCCCAGCAAGGTATTTAGGAATTTTGCAAGCCAGTCATTAAACCACTGGTAACTGTCCATAGTGGGAATATTTATACCACAAAAAGCTACGAACCCTATAAATCAGGAAATCAGGGTTTTTTTGGTTTTTTTTAAGAGTGCCAACTTATCAGCACACCACTGGTTGTACTGCTCCCAGGATAGGAGCATTTATGCACTTCACCCAAGTCTGGCATTAAGGGATCTTCCCCAAGATCCCTTGGGGAAGGGATCTGCCCACGCTGGGTGCTGTTCCCGGCCTGGGAATAACTTCCGCCGCTCTACCTACCCTGCCCTCACCAGGACCAGCACATAGAATGTGATTTGCCTCATGGCCCTGAACTCCTGGGAAGGTCCATCTGAACTACCCATTTCTGGTCTTACTACCAAGACTCTGCCAGCATTTCTCCTTGCCAAGGAGTCTGCCATGGCTCTGACCAGTGTCTCTTTCTTTCCCAGTATGGCCACGTTCCACTTCCTCCTTCCTAGCTGCATAATTGCAATGCCAGTGGAAGTTAAGAGCCCCCCAGGTAAATGAACGTGAAGCAGGTTGTCAGCTTGGGGGAATGCTTGGCAAGCCCTCCTAGAGAAGTTCTGCACAGCACACCCTGCCTGCTGGGAGGGAATGAGGTGGAAAGTCGGCTGCCAGCTGCAGCTTAATGGTTTCTGGTTGGACCTGTGACCCCTGAGCCCAGATTCCCTGATATGGAGGCTGGCACTGTCTTCAGGGAGTGAGCTGCCACAGAGGACAGTGTGCACACACGTCCTGCCAGGCTGCTTCTGGATATGAATTCCTTTTGTAGAAAATGTTATTTAAAACACTGACAGCCAAGTGGACATGAATTATCTAGGAGATGTGAAAGCAGCTGAGGGACAGTTGTGACCATCCTCCCTGCACTCCCTGCACAGGAAGGCGACTTGGCCCTAGGAACAGCCCTCCTGGGGGGTGCCCAGACCCTCATCTGGAAGCTCACCCTTCAGTTGGGTGCTGCCCATTAGAATGAACCATTTCAAACTGACTTCCTCTTGGGCAAATCCCTTCACACAAACCAAAGGCCACCCACACTCCTTATGTAATGCTCATTTCCTCTCTTCTTTCCCAGGGGTAGCCTGTGTCATTGGCGTACACTGGACTGGAAGTCACAACTTCTTCCTCTATTCACTTAACCGAACGCTGAAGGATAAAGTTGGTACTTTACTGCCGAGATGGGAGTGGCCTAAGCTCAGGGCTCTGAGAACATGTCCTTCTTCAGCTTAGCTGAGAGCACGTGACTGACACAGCAGCGTGGCTTTAGGGGACCAGAGCTGTGCAGGCAGAGTGGGTGGCTTGGCAGCTGTCATGTGACCCCAAGGCTCTGTCTCTGAACTGTCATGTTTCTTAAAGATGACAGGTCCATAGGGACAGAGCCCCATCAGGTCCACAGGGCTCCTTAGACAACGAAGGTAAAAAGAAGGTGGGCTTGGCACCAGAGGGCCCGTCCCAGCACAACTATCTGCGAACTGTGTAGTCTCAGGCCAGTCACTTCACACCCCAATCCCATTTTCTCATCCAAAACAGAAAACTACTCAATTACACCATTGTTATCCACTGCATGCATTTGTTGTGAATAGCAAAGTTCAGAGTTTCTGTATGTGAAAGCTCTTTGAAATCGAAAGGCACTTAGGAAATATGGGTGGTGGTGGTTTGTTTTTTACAAACTCATGGAAGCAGTTACATGAGCAAGTTCACTTTTGTGAGAATTCCTTGAACTACAACACTATGTTGTACTTCAGAGTTATATCTCAGAAGTAAAGTTTAAAAACTCACAAGGGGGCTTCCCTGGTGGTGCAGTGGTTGAGAGTCCGCCTGCCGATGCAGGGGACACAGGTTCGTGCCCCGGTCCGGGAAGATCCCACATGCCGCGGAGCGGCTGGGCCCGTGAGCCATGGCCGCTGAGCCTGCACATCCGGAGCCTGTGCTCCACAACGGGAGAGGCCACAACAGTGAGAGGCCCGCGTACCACACAAAAAAACAAAAAACAAAAAAAAACTCACAAGGGAAGAATTTCTTTCCTTCCATCCCTCTCCCAGGCAACCTGGCTTCTCATCTCAACTTTTGTACTGACCAGGCTTATATGACCTTGGGCAAGTCACTTACTTCTCTGCTTCAGTCTCCTCATCTGTAAGACAGGGGTACTAACAGGACCCACCTCATAGGATCCTTGTGAGAATTAAATGAAATGATGCATTAAAGTGCCTACCACGCTGTTTAGCACCTAGTAAGTACTCAATGTCAGCTGTAGTATAATAATGGTGTAACTCGTTGTTATATATATTATCCTGAGGAAGGAGACAGCATTGCACAGAGAGGAGAGAGATGGTGAGTCCAGACAGGCAGACTAGTCTGGGTCTCATGTTGTCCAGGTGGAGGTGATGGGTGGGGCGGGGTCCGGGGGCAGCCTGGTGAGTGGTGTCCTCCCCACTAGATCCCGAGGGCGTGTGGCCCTGTGCTGCACCCATTGCGGTGTCTCAGCTCAGCTGCTGCTGCTCCTACCTGGTGCTGGCCTGCGAGGATGGTGTGCTCACACTGTGGGACCTAGCCAAAGGTGAGCCCCACCGCTGCCTAATACCGCCGTCCCTCTGATACACATTTGATGGCTAGAGTCAGTACCTGGCTGCGTTGTAGCTTCCTTCCCTCCGCTCCAGTGCTGACCCTGCCCCCCTCCATGGGTCTGGTTCCCCCAAATACTTAGAAGGGGTCCCCCTGAAGGGGGCTCCCCTTGGACATTGGGGTTTCTTGCCTTCACCCTCGGGGGATGCTCATTGCTTGGTTTTGCCCTCACGTCCCTCACACTCTTGCTGGTCACAGACCCTGCGCCCATGGCTGCCTCCCTCTTCCCCCTTTTCTGACCTGCTTGTGCCGTTACTTTCTCCAGGACTCTCTCTTGGGGTCATCGCTCTTCCTGAAAGATGTTTCTGCCAAAGCATTCACTTCCTGAAATACTTCTTAGTCCACGAAGGACAGAACATGTATCCCGAGGGGCCAGTGAAATCCCAAATGAAATGTGTGGTATTGTGTACAGATGCTTCTCTCCAACTGGTGGCAGCCACGGGGACCCAAGGACCCACCCTCAGTGTGCTGGTGGAGAGGTCAGTGGCTTGAGGGCAGGGTGGGTACATGATCTGCCAGACAGATGATGCCATTTAATGGTAAAAAACTGACAATCTCTCAGCCTAGAGTCCACTTTCTCTCTAGTCATCACTTTCCCAGTGAGCTTCTCAAGCTCACCAATGTCTTTTACATGTGGGTGTATATATATATAAATTGTATGATGGCACAAATGACATCTTTCATATCCCACATGACCAGGAAGAGGGTCATTTCTGCCAAAAGTTTTTTATCAGTTTCTCCAAGGGTCTCTCTCTCTCTTTTAAATTGTGAACTGTTTTATGCAGGCAAATGATCTGTACAATATGTGTGAGGGGGTGTATTTAGCATACGTATGGGGGAGGGTGAGAACTCCACTGTACCCATCACCGAGCTTAAGAAATAGATCATCACCAATTCAGTTAAGGCTCTCTGTGTGCTTCTCCCTGGTCACATCCTTCTCTCTCCTCCTCCAAGTTAACCACCTTTTAATTATCTATTGCTACGTATAACAAACCACTCCACAACTTAATGGCTTAAGAAAACAGTCAGCGTTTAGTCTCTGATGCAGTAGGTCAGCACTATGGGCTGGTCTCGCCTTGGCTCTCACAGGTGCCTTCGGGCAGCTGGCAGCTCGGTTAGGGGCTGGAAGTCTAAGCCGGCCTCACTCACGTACCAGGCAGTTGGCAGCTGTTGGCCGGGGCACTCTTCCTTTCGGCCTCTCCTGCAGGCCATCTCAGGCTCCGTCACCTGGTAGCCTGAGGGCTCCCACCTGCCAGCGAGGTTCACTGATGCTTTCCAAGCCTCTGACACTGGACAAAGCATGTCACCTGGCCACACCCACATTTAAGCAGCAGAAAAATAGACTCCACCATTTTAGTGGGAGTTACTGCCAAATATTATGTCTACTTTTTTTTTTCAATCTACCACATTGCTTGTTTTTTGGTTTTTTTTTTTTACTTTATTTATTTTGGCTATACTGGGTCTTCATTGCTGTGCACAGGCTTTCTCTAGTCGCGGTGAGCGGGGGCTACTCTTTGTTGCTGTGCGCGCATTCCTCATTGCGGTGGCTTCCCTTGTTGCAGAACACAGGCTCTAGGCGTGTGGGCTCAGGAGTTGTGGCACGTGGGCTCAGTAGTTGTGGCTCACGGGCTCTAGAGCGCAGGCTCAGTAGTTGTGGTGCACGGACTTAGTTGCTCCGCAGCATGTGGGATCTTCCTGGACCAGGGATTGAACCCGTGTCCCCTGCACTGGCAGGCGGATTCTTAACCACTGGGCCACCAGGGAAGTCCCTTTTTTCTTTTTTTTTAAATTTACTTATTTATTTATGTTTTCCTAAATTCATCATTTCTTTGTTTTCCTTTAAGAACTAACCACATCCATATGACTGTATCTCCAAGCAATATATTGTTTAGCTGTGCATATTTTAGGGGGCCTGTAAGTGGAATCATATTATGTATATTCTCCAACTTGTTTTTCAATGCTATTTATTCTGTAACTTGCTTTGTGATATGGTTCATGAGAGCCATACATGTTGTATGTAGCTCCAGCTTTTATTTTCGTTGCTATATTGTATCCCATTGTATAATGTAACACAATTACTTAAGCATTCTCCTACCAGTGATTTATTTAGATTGTTCCCAGTTTTCACTACTGTGAACATCTCTGACATACCTCCTGATGCTTATAGACAAGAATTTCTCCAGGATATATGCCTAGGAGAGGATAGCAAAACTTGAAAAGTCTTCAAGTCTGGATGTCTGTGTGTCTTGTTTCCTATAGGCCTGTGAAGCACCTGGATGAAGCCATCTGTGCAGTGGCCCCAGTCCAAGCCTTACCCGGCATGGTAGGTTCCTCAGGCCCCTCATTCCTCTTTAGTGAATGTATTCGTTATTCCTTCCAAAAATACTGGGCTGGCCAAAAAGTTCATTCGGGTTTTTGCCCCATCCTTAGGGAAAACCTGAACGAACTTTCTGGCCAATCCAATATTTGTTGAAGTCCTATCGTGTGCTGGGCACTAGACTAGCTTTGGGCACAGACATGAAGGAGAAAGCACCTGCCCTCGTGGAGCTCACAGTTGAGTTGGGAAGACAGGCAAGCCCCCAAGCAGCTGCCCTAGAACCTGTAAAAGGCTGTGATATATCATGCAAAGGATACTGTGCAACGGAGAGAGGGGCCTCCTAACTCAACCTGCAGAGGCCGGTGGGGAGGAAGTGATGGACAGTGAGCTGAGCCACGGGCACCAAGAGGGCAGCACCATGGAGGCGAGAGAACACTGTGTCCCAGGCCGGCAGGAAGTTCAAGGAGCTGCAGGATCAGACTCCTGTGGGGTGTGGAGAGGGAAGAGGCTGGGGGCTGGGGGCACAGGGGCCCTTGTCTGGGATGCAGCTTGAAGCTTAGAGGGGAGTTGGAGCCAGGGAGCTCCAACTGTGTCCAGGGAAGGGCGGCGAGTGGAGCGGTGTTAGTGAGGAGACGGGCCCACAGCTCAGGGCTGCCTGGGCTGCAGCCAGAGGACAGGGAGGCACTGAGGCTGCTCCCGGCTTGTGGAGCTGATTCTCTAATCCCTACAGGGCCACTGAAGGAAACACAGGCCTGGAGGGAAAGTCTGTGATTCCCTGTGTGGCCCTGCCGGGAGTGAGGGGCCTACAGGACCCCCAGAGGAGGCTCTGAGAGAGTCCAGGGTTGAAAGAGTAGATTCTGTGCTCAGCAACCGGTTAGCGGTAGTTAAAGCCGTGGGGAGCAGCACGGCTGGCCATTGCGAGTGGGTGCGTATAGAAGAGGCTCCCAGGGGCACTACCATCACTTACACTGTAAGTCTTCCGGGACGGGGAAAATGAGCTCACGAAGTGATGGACAGGGGCGCCCCAGGAAAACCAGGAGGGGGCTCCTGGCGGCTCAGGGAGAAGGACTGGAAGAAAGCAAGAGCACAGTGTCCTGTGCTGAAGAGAAACCGAGTACTTTGTGGAGACCAGTGTCCATGGCAAGGGGGACAGCAGGGGAGGTCGGGGTGCAGGGAGGGCGAGGAGAGGCTCTCTCAGACGTCTGAGTGTGTGGCAGCGGGGAGAGGATGTAGGGTCAAGGGGGGTTTTAAAGATGGTGGTGAGGGGCTTCCCTGGTGGCGCAGTGGTTGAGAGTCCGCCTGCCGATGCAGGGGACGCGGGTTCGTGCCCCGTTCCGGGAGGATCCCACATGCCGCGGAGGGGCTGGTCCTGTGAGCCATGGCCGCTGAGCCTGCGCATCCGGAGCCTGTGCTCCGCAACGGGAGAGGCCGCAACAGTGAGAGGCCCGCGTACCGCAAAAAAAAAAAGATGTTAAAAAGATGGCGGTGAGTTTAGTATGTTCACCTACAGAGAGGAAAGAGCCCAAGCAGGAGAGAGGTCTCAGGTCCAACCCAGGGCAGGAGCGGCCGTTGGCTTGAACGGTCCCCGAGGAGGTGGGAGGAAAGGGTATGGCACAGATGCAGAACTGAATCCTGGCCGCATGGAGGGGGAAGTAGCAAGAGAAGCAGGGCCGAGGGGGAAGGACGGGCCAGGAACAGACACAGCCCTGGGGCCAGCCGGCTGTTGCTGGAGGCTCCATAGGAGCAAACACGCACATTGCTGCTGTCCCCTGAATGGTATGGCTGGAGCCAGAGGCTGGGTGCCAAGAGTGAAAAAATTCCCTGTTTGTTTTTTATTTCTAGCTGTTCTTATTTCACACGGAGGTGAGTGACAGAGTGGAGAAGTCCCCATTCACCATCTCTTTGCTTCCCAGGTGCTGACCTTTTCCAGCAATGGCTCTGTGCACCTCATGGATGTGGCCAAGCCGCAGATTGTCTGCGCCTTTGCTCCCCCAAGGTCCTACCACCTGGCGGTCCCCTGGAAGCCAGTATTTGTCGTGTCTTTATACCACGCGTGTTTCCTGCTCCGAGGTACGGAAGGGGGATCGTGAGGGCTGCTGCCCAGACCTGTGGCCTGCTGACCGTTTCCCTGAATTTCTCAGTCCTCTTAGAAAGCATAGGGTGACCCCACCCAGTCTCCTCCCCACGCCTCATCCCATCCACCACAGGCCAGCAGGACACCACCGCTGAGTCCTCACTTGGCACTTAGATAAAATGCCGGACAAGGTCTCCTCTCTGGGCCCCTGTTCCTCCAGATCAAGTGAGCCCCTCACAGCTCAACCCCAGTGACCCCGGCTTTGTAAGCAGAGAGTGGCCCCTCATGCCCGCCCAGACTACAAGGCCACAGAGAAAGGGATCACTATAACAGAACACGATGTTCCTGTTTCGTCCCAGGAGACCATCCAGATGAAATTGGATCTGCCAGCCAAGCCAAAGACATCCCAAATTCTATTTTCTATTTTAATTTCGAGGCCTACCCACTCCTGGAACAAATCTCAAGAAATTGCACCATTCCTCAAGCTAATGTGTTGGATGACACAACTTTCCCCCAGGTGTTGCCCTTGGAGGAAAGATGCGAGAATTTCTTCCAAAAGAGGTAGAGTTCTGGGTCTCTATCTCCTCCCTGCACCTGGGGTTGTCTCTGGACTAAGGAATAGTGGTTTGCTTGATGGTAAGATCCTTTCGGCATTCAAATCCCATTCAGACTGGTAGAAAAGGAGTAATGAATTCAGGCTGGTAAGAAAAGAAGGGCTGCAAGTTGGTGTTTTCTTCTGTCAAGACTGTCTTTTCTTTTTGCTTTCTCAATTTTTTTTTAAGTATATTTGGATTATCAGACACAGTCGTCTAAGACAGGGGCTGGAAAACTACAGCCAAATTTGGCCCACTGCCTGTTTTTGTAAATAAAGTTTCACTGGAACACATCATGCCCACTGCTTTATGTCTCATCTACTTATGTAAGTGCTTCAACAGCAGAGTTGAACAGCTGCAACAGAGACCCTATGACCCATAAAGCCTAAATCATTTACTGTTTGGCCCTTTATAGAAGATGTTTGCCAGCCCCTAGTCTAAGACCCCTTTCCTCTCTCCGTCATCCAGGTAAACGATTATGTGATACATCTTTTCTCTTCCCCTTTCTGTAAACCCCAGCCTCACAGGGACTCTGCTTGTGTTCCTTCCTCCTATAAAAGCATCATTAATGGTACTCAGTACATTCTGGGGAAGCAGGGGTCTCTTGTAATCCATCCACAACAAACTTCTAGGGGTTTTCAAATTCTTATTGACAATTTCTGCCATGATCTGACCATACCTGTCAGGTGGAAGAGGGTTGTCAGTGGAGCCCTGGACTCTCACACCACCTGCCACTACAGAGCTGGGGCGCTTTGGTGGGCTTTCCCTGACAGGGTCTCAGTGTCCGTCGAGGAACGAAGTGAAATGGCTAAGATACTCAGATTTGAGGGTTCTTTTGGTTGCGCTGGGTCTTAGTTGCAGCAGGTGGGCTCCTTAGTTGCAGCTCGCTGGCTCCTTAGTTGTGGCTCACTGGCTCCTTAGTTCTGGCATGTGAACTCTTAGTTGCAGCATGCACATGGGATCTAGTTCCCTGACCAGGGATTGAACCTGGGCCCCCTGCATCAGGAGCGCGGAGTCTTATCCACTGCACCACCAGGGAAGTCCCAGATTTGAGTTATGACTCTATCACTTACTAACTGGGGGAGACGTTGGGTGAGTTACTTAGCCTCTCAAGGCCTCAGTTTCCTTAGTCATTCAAAAATATTTATTGAGCACCTACTACGTGCCAGACTGTGTTCTGGACATTTTGATGATACCTGTTCTCCAGGCTTTGTAGGTATTCAGTGAGAAAATGCACGTAAAGTGCTAGGCACAGGGTGGTCGCTCAGTAAATGGTAGGTACAAAAATGGTGATGGGTCCCCTCTGAGTTCAAGTTCATGCCTGGGAGGATTGTACATATCACCACGAGGGGGCACCACAGCTCTCCTCCGTGACTACATTTACCGCCGCATTCAGTTCCTCCCTGGGTTGTGGCGTGTTGCTCAGGCGGCTTCCAGTACCTCATGGGGGGAAGCATGCCCACCCACCAGGAGGGGAATATGGTCCATGGGACTTGGGGGAGGAGGACAGTGAAGAAGGGGTCAGTTGACATTTCCCCTGATTAAAGATTTACCAAGAATGCTCAGCTATCCCTCACCTGGAAGTTTCTTATTTTGACCCTTGATGATTTGACTTGTCCTTAAGAGATGCAGCTGAAGAATTTAAGGGTCAAGTATTATGATGTCTACAACTTACTTTCAAGTGGTCTAAGAAAACATTTGTAGAGAGAGACAGAAAGAAAGAGAAAATGTTAACAACTGCTGAAACTCAGGAAAATATAGAGAGGGAGAAAGAGAGGGAGAGGAAATGCTAACTGGTGAGTCTAGGTGAAGGCTCGTTGTGCTACTTGCAACTTTTCTATAGGTTTGAAATTTTTCTAAATAAAAGCTGGAGAGAGATTATATTATTTACAGTAGAATCCTGATTTTGAGTAAAAGAACACTAGAAATGTACACACCACTAGTAACAGTAGCTATATTTGGGTAATGAAGCATGTGTGATTCTTTTCTTTGTATTTTTCCTCTTTGCGGCTTTTCTATCAAACATGTGCATGATTTTGGAAAATTTCAAATACTGGTTTTAAAAAAAAGTCAAGAGTGTGAGGCTTGGTCATGGCTGTAGTGGGGCCATTCTCCTGGGTTGGAGGTCATGGTGTGGAGTTTTCTGGTACTCTTGTTTGATGAGGCTTATTTGAGGCTTTGATGAGGCTTATTTGAGGCTTATTCTGGTACTCTTGTTTGATGAGGCTTATACCAGAGAACTTATTTAATGAGCGTGTTACCATTTCTGTCCTTTCTGTGGAACCCCCTCCTTTTACTGGCCTAGGAAGGGTGAGCCTCTCCACTTCACCCAAAAGCCAACTGGCTGCCCTCCTTGTGGGAATGGATCACAGGCCAGCAGCTCCAGCTCTGGGCAGCTTACCTCCTGGCTGGCAGCCGAGGGCCCAAGCAACTCAGGACACTTCAGCCCCTAACTGACATTTCCCGCCCTCAACCAGGGTGCCAGGTGGACGTTACCACTCAGACACCTGCTGAACTCTGCTATTAGCCCAATAAGGTTGCTTCACATGTAGAACTACTACCATAACAGAGCAATTCCCCACTGTAAAAAATGTTATTATTTCTGAGATATAAATATATATATATATATATATATATATATATATATATATATATATATATACACTTGTAAAATTTGGGAAACAGGACAATACAAAGAAGAAAATTTAAATAACCCACAACCCATCACCCCAAATCCCAGCACTGCCATTCACGTGTTAGTACATATCCTTAAGGTTTTATCCTTAGCATTTTTACTAAGTTGAGATCGTGTTCACTTTTTTAATCTGGCTTTATGTCACTCCAGAATACAACTTAATGACTTTTTAATTTTAAGAAAAACTTCCTTGTCACAGTGGTTTTTAATGTCTATGTAATTTCCGTGGGAAAGGTGTCTATAATACCCTTCCCCACCCCACTATGGTTGGGTCTGCTCTCATGAGAAGACAGTCCCTTCTGCCCTGACCTCCTCCAGTCTCTGGAACCCCAGAGACCTATCCTGGCCCCCAGTGGGAATTGGGAGGGACCCCTCCAGTTCCCCCTTCCCAACTGTCTCTCTTCCCTGTCAACACAGCTTAGCTCCTAGGTCCCACACCCCAACCCCTCCCCGGGAGGGACCCCAGAGGCCGGGTCGGGTGGAGGGGACTGCCTCCCAGGGAACCTTCTGCAGGGAGGAGGGCTGGAGTCAGCAGGGCTGACCAGGTGGGGCGCTGGGGGCCAGGGACAAGGCTGGGGCTAAACGGGCAGTGGGAGCTTGGGGAGGGGAAGAGCTCAAGAAAGTGCTCCCTGGCTCCGGGGACCCACGGGGACCCACAGCAGGAGCCGGGAGGGGCTGCACTGTGCGGTTGGGGCAGGCCTAGCTTGAGGGGACATTTACTTCGGCCTGATCACAGTATTCAAATCATATTCCTCACGGCAACCCATTTTCTGAATTGGGTCCCAGAGATAATTAGGAAACACTGATTTAAAGAAGGCTCTTCCTGTTCTGCTCGCTCTGAGGTCTGACACCTGGGGCTCTTCCAAAGAATACCCCGCCTCCAACATTTTATTATGTTAAATATACAGCAGCTTTGAAAAAAGTCAGTAAACATCCACATACCCACAACCTAGATTCTGTCATTTACATTTTACTATCGTTTCTCACACATAACCATATATGTCAGAGGATTTTAATCTTATCTTTTTTTTCTCTCTCTATTTACTCCTTTTGTCTGAAACAGTTTCCATTGGCCCTAAAACTAGGTGAAACTTTAAGGCAATGGATTCAGAGTTTCAAACTCCCGATAGTCTGTACAAATTGTTTTTGCAAAACCTGCACTTGGGACTTTTATAAATAGCCAGTGTGAAGAAGCCTGCCTTTAGGACTTTGAAAGGAGCCCAGATAGCACCCAATGTGCCCCCCACCCCACCCCCTCCGCAGGCCTGGCTTCTGCTCCCATCCAGCCTGGGCCTCCAGGGCACCATTTCCATCTGGCTCCGCTCCCTGTTGTAGTATCTGCCATCTCAGCTGGGTCAGACTTCTGATCACAAGACAGAAATTTCAGGACACAGGAAGCTGACAGAAACAAAATGCCTCTCTCTGTCTCTCTCTCCCCCCTGCCCCCTTTGTTCCCTGTGGCCAAGCAGAAAGTGGGCTTCTGGGCTGACCCAACAGTCCCAGCTCCACAGGGCACACGCCCCCTTGGCGAGGGGGTCGGCAGGCCCTGTATGGACACCAGGTGACATTTCCCTTGAGGGTGGAGGAGGAATCCCCTCCCACCCCACCCCACCCCCGTTTTTACTATCCCTGGGAGGGAAACTGTGGGCCTATCCTAACCTTCCTTTGCCTTTCTTGAGAAACAAGGGGACGAATCCCTGGAAAATTACTTATAGACTCATAGATCCCAAATGTGCACATGCCATCAGGCTACTGGAATTCAGAGGTTTTGTGGGAGGCCTTACAGATGTTCCGTCTCCTCTCCCACTTTGCAGATGGACAGTCCATCTTTTTGGAAATGTATGCACACACATTGCTTCAAAACAATAGACAGCAGTCACATTTGTTGTGCCATCATGGGAAGGAAAACCCTTTCCTTGCTGATGGTGGAGGGAGGTTGTCTCAGTCTCCAGAGAGGGCTTTCCCCAGGGGGCACCTGACAGTCAGCGCCCAGCCTCACATGAACAGGCAGCCTCCCCTGTCCCTCCTCACCGCTGAGCACTGACTACCAAGGGGAAGCACACTGCAGATGTGCTGGTACCACGTGGCAGGCGGCTACCACCACCCCTGCCCTGGCTGTTGGTGGATAACCTCACCTCCCACTTCCCACAGCATGCCAGTTCCTTGGCTGCCCTCTCACCCGGGTCTCCTGGGTCACCCCCACCCCCTGTCTCCCTCCTGATGCAGAGAAAGAGGCATCCTGCTCATACCCAAGGCCATCTCCTCCCCTAGGACACCCAGACCTTATTGTCCATCTGGTTGGTGACCTCTTCCCCTCCACTGTCCTAATCACAGGCATGTGTCCCGACCACATTCCCATGTTAGAAAACAAGCGAGCGCCTTCCCAGTTCTGCAGCCGCCTTACTTCTCCTCCCCCCAGAGCACGGCTCCCAGCAATCAGTCCTCACACCACTCCTGTGTCCTCTTTTCCCATCTGTACCCCAGCCCACTGCAGACTCACCATGGGAGTTACTCTGGCCCCACTTCCCCAGACAATATCCTCAACCAGTCATTTTTGTGAGTTTTTCCTAGTATTTCTGTAGGGTAAATTAGAGGTGGACTTTCAGAGTTACGGGGTAGGCATGTTTGAACTGGGATAGTTGTACCCACCAGCCCTCCAGAGACGGTGGATTCACTCTGCACACTCACCCCTTCCCCATACTGGCCAAGAAATGAGGGATAAAAATTGATAGCTCATTACTATTTTAATTTGGAAATTAACAAGGTTGAGCATCTATGTGCTACATCTATTGTATGTCTCTCTCCTTCTGTGACCCCACCTGGGTCTTTTTCTTAGGAGTGAGTTCATTTTCTTTTGATTTTAAGAGTTCTTTCTTAATATGTTGTGAATAATTTTTCCTGCATTGTCTTTGGATAGGAGTAATTTTGGTTGCTTGTTTAGCCAAACAGAAGTTTGGTATTTTTCCATCTTCTCCCTTAGGCTTTGCTGAGGGGCGGTTGTAAAGAGCCTCAAATGCAGGGTGCAATGCGATGAGGGGTAGACGAGAGCCTCTAGCTGTGTGACAGGTCAGACCTCAGTGTCCTCATATGTAAAACAGTGACAGTCCTATCTCCTCATAGGACATTGCCTGGCACATTCAGTAAAGGTTAGCCATTATTTATTACTAGATCATAGAGGAAGCCCTTCTACACTCCAACATTATATTTTAAAAGTCACCCACATCTTCTTTGAACAGATTAATGACTTTATTTCCAGTCCTCCTTTTAAAACTTGCCCTAGTTCCATCTATGCTCTGCCTCCTGGCTGGTCGCTCACTGATTCCATGTTGTCCTGACCCCTCTGCCCAGCAATTTTACTTCCACTTACTTAGCAGCAGCAATAGTATTATTATAATTAACTTTTACTGGAACTCTCCTACACTGTTGGTGAGAATGTAAATTGGTGCAGCCAACAGTCTGGAGGTTCCTCAGAAAACTAAAAATAGAATTACCATATGATCCAGCAGTCCCACTCCTGGGCATATATCTGGACAAAACTATAATTCAAAATGATACATGCACCCCCATGTTCATAGCAGCACTATTCACAATAGCCAAGACATGGAAACCACCTAAATGTCCATCGATAGATGAATGGATAAAGAAGATGTGGTACCTATATACAATGAAATACTACTCAGTCATAAAAAAGAACAAAATAATGCCATTTGCAGCAACGTGGATGCAACTAGAGATTATCATACTAAGTGAAGTAAGTCAGAAAGAGAAAGACAAATACCATATGATATCACTTATATGTGGAACCTAAAATATGACACAAATGAACCTACCTATGAAACAGAAACAGAATCATGGACATAGAGAACAGATTGGTGGTTGCCAAGGGAGAGTGGGTTGAGGGAGGGATGGAGTGGGAGGTTGGGGTGAGCAGATGTAAGCTTTTATATATAGAATGGATAAACAGCAAGGTCCTACTATATAGCACAGAGACCTATATTCAGTATCCTATGATAGGGACTTCCCTGGCGGTCCAGTGGGTAAGACTCCACACTTCCAATGCACGGGGCCCAGGTTCGATTCCTGCAGGAACTAGATCCCACATGCATGTTGCAACTAAGAAGTCAGCGTTATGCAATTAAGACCCGGGGCAGCCTAAATAAATAAATATTTTTTAAAAATATCCTGTGATAAACCATAATGGAAAAGAATATTTAAAAAAAGAATGTATATATATATATATATGTATAACTGATTCACTTTGCTGTACAGCAGTCATTAACACAACATTGTAAATCAACTATCCTTCAATTTAAAAAAATGAAAAACAATTAACCTGTACTGAGCACCTACTGTGTGCCAGGTACTATGCTAAGTACTTTGTGGCATATCTTGTTTCTTACTATGATTATTATCATCCCCACAGTACAGCGAGGAAGACAGAGGTCAAATTGCCCGTCCAGGGTCAGCACCTTATAAGTGAAGTAGCTGGGTTTGCACACAAGCAGTGAGGGGCCAAGGCCTGAGTTTCTAACCTGCATAGCCTCTGCCTGCCCCCTGCCCATCCGCTCCCCCCGCAACACCCATATATACACACACACACTGCATACTGGAATCTCCGAGCGTCATCAATAGGGAAAGAGAATGAGGCAGATCTGAGTGCCTCCTGGAAGCAACTGCTAGGATACATTTTCAGTGAAAAAGGCAGACAGCACAACAGTGTGTTGCACACATCCATTTAAATTTTAAAAAAGATTATGTGCATGTCTGTACTTGTGTGTATGAACAGTATTCAAGGATTTATAAGGAGTTGTTAATTATAGTTGCTTTGGGAACAGAAAATAAGGATCTGAGGTGAGAAGGAGATTTAATTGTATACTCACTTGTATCCTTGATTTTTTTTTTAAAAGCAAAGCATAGGTTACTTCTTTAAGTTAAAGAAAAAAAATGCTTTAATGCACTGTGTACCAGACATCTCCATGTGACTGTCCCATAGGCAGAGCCGCAAAAAACTGCAGTCCCTGTCTTTCCCCACAAAAGGGTCCCTTCTCCCGTTTGCCCTAAGCTTTTAAACATTTTTTAAAACGTCGCTCACTCAGGAACCAGAGGCAGAAAGCTGGCAGCAGCCTGCATCCTCTCCCCAGAATGAAGGCCTCCTCCTGCCTGCTTGCTGTGGCCAGCTCGACGTGCAGAATGAGGGGGACCCTGGGCTTCTCTGATTCTTCCACACTGACTATGCATTTATTTGTTATTTTTTAAAAACCTATTATTTTTTTTTAAAAAACTCAACCCAAAAATCTTAACTTCTGAGAGCACTCCCCAAGCAGGGAGTGCTGCTCTCTGCACTTTACCTCTATAGCTCTTAAATGCCTCCTATTACAAATGTTCTTTTCCTCTCGTCCCTCTTACTAAACTGGGGGGAGGGGCGGCTGTTTTAGTCACTTTGATCTTTCCAACACGTCCACCAGTGCCGGTGGCTAGTAGATGCTCAAGGAATGTTTGTTAAATGTAACTATTGGCATTCGGATGTATTTAACGTTGGTCCTGCAAACAGACTTTTAGTTTGTAAATTCACCATGCCTCGTATCACTGTACATTTCCTAGTTTAGGATGCTAGACCTATATTGTTCCTTCAGTAAAGCTGTTTCGAGTGCCTTCTGTGCAGCAGGCTGAGTCCTGAGAACACAGACAGGAAGCAGATGTGTCATTTGGAGAGTTTCTTATATCAGCCCAGGGTGGTCAGGGTCTGCCCTGGGGACCTAGGAGCCCCCGGGGCGGGGTTGGGGGGAACGTAGCACAAAGCAGGTTCCTCTCATCAACTGTGTGGCCCACAGGTTTCAGAAGCTGGTGAAGAACAAGGTGAAAGAAGAGGAGTACTGGACCCGGCTTCGGAGGTATTCCTCGCTTCTCCAAAGAGAGAACCTCAACAAGTGACAGGGCTGCTGCCCTGGGCTCTCTGAAAAGGTTGGCAGCAGGCAGGCTTTGCCCTGGAATGCTGTGAGGTCAAGAGACACAGTGACAAAGGGCTGCAGCTCAGTAGGCCTAAGGGGCCTAGCCTTGCAGTCTGGGACCTCTGCAGAGCCAGCAAGGGGAGAGGCCCAGTCTGGGGGGCCTTCAACCACTAAGCCACTTGTCGGAATCCTCAGGCGGGCAGATGTGTCACCTAAATAAACAGCGATATTGTCTCCAGACTCCAAAGCTGCTGTGGTGTGTAACCTTCATTCCCACCCAGTCCAGACCCCCAGCAGGGCCCAGGCGATGATGTCAGCCAGAGTCCCAGGCCTTGTGAGGACCACTTGCCTCATAGGACCAGGAGACACTTTGTTCAAATGAGCAAGATGCCCAGTCCACCCCAGCTACTGTGTGGCCTCCTTTTCTCTCCACCTACTTCTTTTCCCTCTCTTTGCTGTCTCATAACCTTATGGAATCAGTTTGGAGAGGCTGAGGCTCAGAGAGGTTGAGTGACTGCCTGAGGTCACACAGGTATGAGAGGCAAAGTAGGGGCAGGTGAGGAGGCAGGCAGGAACTGTGCCACTACTGCCTCTTGCCTTCAGGTCTGGGAACCCTAGAGGAGGCTGGGGGCCCTGGGGGCACAGGAAGAGGGCGGAGAAGTGCCTTTTTCTTTTCTAGAAACTGTCCTTCCCAGGAAAACTGGGTGGAGGAGTCCCCTGCAGCTCAAGGCCTACATCTGCCTCTCCGAGGACACCGTGTGGTATCTTTGAGAACTGCAAGTGGTTAGTGCCGCCGGCCCTCTCCCAAGACGGCCCACCAAGGCCAAACGCTTACATTGTTTTGTGACCGCAGCTGCTTTTGTGTCCCCATCCACCTTCTCCCCTGGGTCACACACACTCTTTGTTGGCACGACACCGCCCTCATGGTGCTGATACCGACTATAGCTGAATGTCCCCTGGATGAAGACTTCCCCGCCTGAGACACTGCCCCTTGCCCTCCCCAGGATGGGAATGAAAACACAGCAGCAAAAACAACTTTCTACAACAATCCTTTTCCACAGTAGCCATGGTGGCAGCTCTCTCTGAGATGAGGAAGGAAAACTTAGGATGATAGTCTTGGCCTTACAGGCCACCTAAATGTGACGGGGAACTAACATTTACGGGGCATCTACCGTGGTCTGTGTATTTTTCATATAAGCCTTGTGAAATATAGATATCATTACCCCCATTTTACATGAGAGGGAAATTGACACTCAGGTTACACAGCTTGGAACAGCCTGTATCAAATCCTGATGGACTTTTTCAACAGCAAGTGTCAGAAACCCACCTCAAACTAACTTAAGCAACAAGGGGAATTTGTTGGCTCATGTAGTGTAAAAGTCCAGGCGTAATGCTTTCCATGTGGCTGGACCCCGGTGTTGGATAAGAGCAGGAATCCTTCTCTGCCTCTCATTTTTTTTTGTTTTTTTGTGGGTTTTTTTTGCGGTACGCGGGCCTCTCACTGTTGTGGCCTCTCCCGTTGCGGAGCACAGGCTCCGGACGCGCAGGCTCAGCGGCCATGGCTCACGGGCCCAGCCACTCTGCAGCATGTGTGATCTTCCCGGACCGGGGCACGAACCCGTGTCCTCTGAATCGGCAGGCGGACTCTCAACCACTGCGCCACCCACCAGGGAAGCCCTGCCTCTCAGTTTTGACTCCCTTTCCAGGTAGGCCCTCTGCTTGAGCGGCACCACGGCCACCAACAGCACCCACAGTGAGTGTCCCTTTCTCGATGGTTCCAGCAAAGTCCTGAGCCTGTTCCTCACCTGCCTGCATGTGGTCACATCTCTGAACCACTCACCATGACGACCTCACCAGCCTGCGCACATGCCCATCCCTGGAGGGGCATGGAGGTCATGGCCACCCAAACTAAGGAAGGGGGAGCTGTCTGGAGAAAAGAAAATGACAGGCCGCAAGGGACGAAGGCAGGAGGGATGCTGAACAGGCCGAGACAACGGAGGTGCCCTGCCCACCCTTTCCAAAGTCACATGCAGCCAACACCAGGCCACCTCCTCATTTCCTAGTGTGCGTGGGGGAAGCGAGGAGGGCTGGGGCATTCACAGGGAGCCTTAGGTGCTGGGGCCCACAGAGGGAGGAAGGACCAGGGCTGGCAAAGTGCCAGAAGATGGGCAGAAGAGGCCCAGGTGGCACTAGGCTGGGGATCCAGGGCACTAGCGCTGGTGCACCACTGGGGCTGTGCCAGTGGCCCCCAAAGAGGTCCTTGCCCACTGGGAGAAAGGGCCCCTTAGGAGCAGCACCAAGAAGCTTGGGTCTTCTCAGGGGAGTGTTGGGACCAGGGTGAGGCAAATGAGTGCCTGGGGTACAAAGTTGAGGAGGCACTTACCCTCAGCGTTGTGCAAATGCAGGGTCTGCCCGTGGGGGAGAGCTGGGGAATGGACAAAGTGGCCCTGGCCTCACCCTGGGATAAACAGGGGCTTTGCAGTTAGGGCTCGCTTCCCTCCCCAGCCCTGTGCCAGCCTGGTTCTCCAGGTAGGGGGTGTTTCAGAATCCTGGGGCATCCATGTGCCCCTCAGACGGACCCGTTTATTTAGCAACGCATGGTCAACGTACGGCCCTCCTCCAGGTGCACCACCTGCCCACTCACGGCTGAGCCTAGCTCTCCAGCCCTGCTACCAGGACAGTCCGCCATCTGCCGATACAGACAACTCATGACCACCAGCCCTTCCCTCCGCCCCTGGGTTCATATGATGACCCAAGTGGCGTGTCCTTGAATAAATGTTTTGCATGTCGACCAATCAGCTTAGCTGCCCCTCCTTAAAACACTGGCCCGTCCAGCATCAGCATCTACACAGTACAGCTGTCTCGGCGGGAGCAACACGTGTGGTCAGCAGGGAGTGGCAGGTCCCTGCTGGCAACGGCACTGGAGGCCCATGTGCTTTAGGAGCTTTATTTCACACCCCCAACATGCTCACACACTCGTCTGCCAGGCTAAGGCAAAGACCGGATTTGTCGACTACCACCCACCGTTGTCCCCACCCCAATAGCCGCGCACTAGCTTTGTGAAAAATTCCTTGACCTTTTTCTGTGCTCCAGCGTCCTGATCTGTAAAATAGGTATAAGCACCACCTGCCCGCCTCACCTGTGGCTCTGAGGCTAAAATGACTTGAAATTGCTGCTCCATATATGTCTGACCCCTTGGGCTTCGAAGGCGAAAAGCAGGGCAGCACTGTTGGCTGGCGGCGACCAGCGTGCCGGCGGATCTGCAGGCCAGGCCTCTGATGCCATCCTCCCCCTCCTCCCACTTCTAGCAGGACGGTGCCCAGACCGCTCTGGACCAGCCCCAGGTGAGGTGAGGCGCCACCCAGCACCCTCTGTCCTTGCTCAGCTGTCGCAAAGGCAGTGCACCATCGGGGAAGCACACAGGCAGGCCCTAGAGTCACACCCGCGTCCCAGTCCCAGCGCTGCCCCTGAATACCCACACGGGCGCGTTAGTCAGCCTCTTCCTTCCCTAACTGCCCATCCTCAAGATGGCCCTGCTAACTGGGGTTAGCTCACAGGTTAGCAGAGAACTGAGAGCGAGCACTCGCCTAGGGCTCACCTACCTGGACGCTGCTTGGTCCTCCTCCCGCTGGGTGTGAGTGCGGCCAGCCCAGGAAGGGGGTGGGGGCGTGGGAGTGGTGGGAGGCGCCCCTTTCCCATCTCCAGACCTCTCTTATTAACAGGGACGTGCTAATGAAAATTCACACCCAGGTGCTAATAAACAGTGGGCCGCTCCTGGGCTCGGAGAGCGAGGGGAGGCTCTCCGCAGGGGAGGGGGCTGGCCGATGAGCCCCACTTATCTGTGAAAAGACTTGCTAATAACTTTAATTCCCCGTCCTAAACCACGGGGCCTTTGCCATGTAAATAGATTTTCTAAACTGGGCTGGGTCCTGGAAAAGACTTCCCGTTCTGCTCCTTAGGGCTGTGGGAGGGGAGAGCGCGTTGGGGGTGGAGGTGCGGGAAAGGGGGCGGATCAGCGAAGGTGTGAGGTCCCGCCCCCCTGCAGGGCCTCTGCTTTTGGATCGCACTCTCTGCAGCCAAACGCTGGCCAGGGTGTGCCTGGGCTTCTGAATTATACACAGTAAGCCCCCCACCCCACTCTGAATCACTGCCCCTCCTGGCCTGGGCCAGAGCACTGGAAATGATCTCCAAAGTGGTTTCAAAACAAACCTATCAATATCAATGGATAAATAAACTGTGGTATATCCATACAATGGAATAGCATTGAGCAATAAAAAGAAACAAAGTACCGGTACATGAGAAAATATGATGCTAAGTGAAAGAAGCAAGATGCAAAAGGCCTCATGTTATATGACTCCATTCATACTAAATGTCCAGAACAGGCAAACCTATAGGGATAGAAAGCAGATGAGCTGGCTGGGGTGGGGAGTGGGGGAACGGAATCATGGGGAGTCACTGTTAATGGTTACAGGGTCTCTTTTGGGGGGTGATGAAAATGACCCAAAATTAGACAGTGGTGATGGTTACAGAACTGTATGAATATACCAAAGCCATTGAATTATGTACTTTAAGAGTGAATTTCATGGTACATAAATTATATCTCAATAAAGCTCTTATAAAAAATGCCAAGGCCAGTATTTCAAAGATGCTTGAGCAGGGCAGAGGGGAAGAACTGAGTATCCATAGATGGCTGAGGAACCCTCGGACAGAGAGGCTACACCCCCTTAACCCCCCTCACCACCCCCCAGGCTTGACTGCTCACCAGACCCCCTGACTGAGGCCAGGCTCCTTCAGGGCTCAAGGCTCCCCCTTCCCCACACAGCACTTCCCTAACCCGAATCCAAGCCTGGTTCCAGGTCAGCTCTGTGGATTTGGATGCAACCAATGGACCTCTCATCTCACCCTAGCCAGGCCTCTGGGAGGTCACAGTTACTTAAACTGGGGGCTGACCACTGATATTATTTCATGTCTCTAAACCACACAGGAGAGAAACCAGAGTTTCTCTGGTTTGGGAGAATGGGAAAATCCCAGGGTCCAGGCCTAACGCTCCAGCACAAGGGGAATAAGGACTTGGGACACATGCAATGAGCACTTGGAGCTGGTGTCCCCTCAGACCCCAGAATGAATGGAGCTGGCAAAACCCTACCAGAGCTGAGAGCCCAGATTCTGAAGTCATACCTAGGCTTGAGTGCTGACCCTTGGCTTATCCTTCTGCAAAATGATTACTTAGGTATGAAATGTGTAAAGGACCTGGTGCACAGTAAGTACGCACTAATGGAAATGCATTTTCTACAGAGATACTTGGTTTTATTCAGCTCCCCACCAGATTCAAAGAAAAGATGGACAGACTCCGCTTGCTGCCACTTTCTCCGTAGAATCTCCTCCCCCCTCAGGCTAACCCATCTGGAACAGGAGGTGCTAAGCCAGGGCTGGGGAAAAGGAGGAAGGGGTCTGAGCCTGTGGGCTTTGGGGGCTGAAGACTGCAAGAAACCCTCCCAACTCTCCTACGTCCTTTGGAGGAGAAGAAGGGAGCTTTGTGCCCCTGTAGAGAAAGAAGAACTTGCCAAGTGACACCAGCACAAAATTTATTCACAAATAAATAAACACGTACTAGGCAGAGCCTCCTGCCTGCCTCAAAGTGTCTACCCTCTGGGTCCCTCCATCACGGGAGGGGTTGGGGAAGTCCGTCCTGGGTGGGGACAGGCTCTCCCTTTCAGCAATGCCCATGCCAGTATCGCCAGTGCCCTCTTCCAGGAAAGGGAGTCTAGAGTGGGACCTCTTCGAAGGCGCAGAGGCCAAAAAGGCGTCGGTGCTCACAGAACGGGGCGCCAGATGTCCGCCGTCACTTCAACTACTCAGGCCGGCGGCCACTCCAGGGGCGAGAGGGGCATCCAGGTCTCCAGCAGGGCCAGTACGTCGCCGGGAAAGAGCTTGAGGAGAGAGGGAACAGCGAGACCCTCAGCGTTGGACACCGAGCGTGGGCGTCCGCCTCGCGAGCTCCACTTTCAGGGCGCCTCTGGCGGGGAGCGGGACCCCGCCCCCTGCGTGTACTCTCCCTCCCCTCGCCGCTCGAGCGCCCCGGGCACACCAACTCTGTTGCTCCGGAGGGCGAGCAGGCGAGGCCGGGCCGTCAGTGGGGAAGCCGCACGGGGGCTGGTCCCCGCAGTGCGCGCCGCGGGGCGCGAGACAGTAGGTAGCGCCATCCACTACTGCGCCGCGCCCGGAGGGAGCTCCGCGCGGGAAGGAAGTACTAACCGGAGATGAGGGGCCTGGCTCCATCGCCGGCCCTTCCGGGCACGCCGTCTCGTTGTAAAGCACCGGCGGATCATGCGGCTCGGGCGCCGCTAGGGCTCCGGGGTAGGCGGGCGGGGACCCCCAGGACACCACGGCGCTGGCGGCTGAGCCCAGGTCTGGGCCGCACGCCTGTGCCTGACTCTGCATCTGCGTCTGCGTCTGCGCGGGGCCGCCGTCGGGGCACAGCGGGCAGCCTCGAGGGAGCGCCGCGTCGCTGTGCCGCCGGCGCCGGCGCTGCAGGCTCTCCTCGCTGAGGCCCAGCACGGCCGACAGGTGGCCGATGTAGCGGATGGCCAGGCGCAGCGTCTCGATCTTCGTCAGGCTCTGGCCGGCGGGCGCCACGGACGGCGGCAGAAAGCGGCGCAGCTCGTGCAGGGCGCGGGCGAGCGTGCGCATGCGCAGCTTCTCGCGCTCGCTGGCGCTCTGCCGCTGCCCGCTGCCTAGGCGGCTGCTGCGGGCGCCGCGCCTCCCCGCAGTCGGAGCGCGGAGGGCGGCGCTGGTGACGGGCCTCCCGGGGCTAGACACGGGGCTGCTGGCCGGGGCGCTGCCCCAGGAGTCCGGGGACGAGGCGGGCGAGCAGCCACAGTCCCTGTTGGAGGCCGGCGGCGGCCGAGCTGGGCCCCAGCCCGCGGAGAGGATCCAGGACTCAGAGAGCGGCGGGCACAGGGACTGGGCCATGGCAGCGCCGGCGCGTCTGGGGGCCGGCGGCCAGTGACCGCTTTATCCTGAGCCCGAGGTGTGAAGTGGCCCCTTCCAGGCCGCATCAGCACTTCAAAGCGGGCTCGGGGCCTGGTGGGGGCGGGGCTTGACCCTTTGAACCAACGGGGTGGGGGGCGAAGGTGCCTGCCCGTTGGCTGCGCCAGGTTGGCCCCTCCTGGGTGCTCGCATGGGCACCTGACCCAGACACTCGGGCCTCCTGCCTGCGCCAGTGCCGGCGCTGTCCAGGGTGTTGGGCCAGCTCAGTAGGTTAAAGGAAGCGAGGTCCGGGAACTGGAGGTTCAGTACTTAGGTTTGGGTCTGCCTTCACCTGTTGGGGACCTTATGCAAATTCTTAAGTTTTCTTGAATCTTCGTTTCCAGTTTGAATGATGGGAGCCTCAGGGCATAGTGCAGCCAGGTCTGTGGACTCGTATAGTGACCAGGAGTGGGGCCCTGATTCCTGCCAGAGGCCAGAGTAATCCGTTCCTCCTCTGAGGCAGGTTGGTCCTGGGTGCACCCTTCCCTGGTGGTGGTGAGTGGGAGGGACAAGGCTACCCTAGGTAAATCCAACAAGCTGGCTGAATCTGGGCAGGTTGCTGGACCGTCTGAGTGGAGGGAGAGGAAGCCTGCTGCCCTCCAGGCCACTTTCAGCCTGGCAGGATTAAGGGCTCGGCCTGTTGCCACAGCTGCCACCACTTGCCCCTAGCTGGTATTCTGCCACCTTGGGGCAGGTATAACGGGCCTTACCAATGAAATGTGAGTGCAAATGACACAGAAAAAAAGCATTTAACAAAATTCAGGGGAATTCCCTGGTGGTCCAGTGGTTAGGACTGGGCTCTCTCACTGCTGTGTTCAATCCCTGGTCAGGGAACTAAGATCCCACAAACCACAGAGAAGCCAAGAAAAAAAAATCAGCACCCCTTCATGACAAGAATTCTCAGCAAACTCAGACTAAAGGAGAGCTTTCTCAGTCTGATGAAAAGCATCTACAAAGAAGCTACAGCTAACAGCATACTAAATAGTGAAAGACTGAAAGATTTCCCGCTAATACTGAAAACAAGGTGAGGATGTCTGCTCCTACCCCATGCCTCTTCAACGTTGCCGGGGGGCGGGGTGGTGCATCTAGCTTGTGCAGTAAGGAAAGAGAAATAAAAGGCTTACAGATTGGAAAGGAAGAAATAAAACTCTATTTATGGACATGATTGTCCACATGGGAAATCTCAGAGAATCTACTATATTGCCTGCCTGACCCCTCAGGTTTGAGTTTGCACATTGTCAAAATAGCCATTTCATGCATGGATGTCTGCTCTCCAGCTAGACTGTGAAGTACCTGGTGTCTGGTATCATGTCTTCAAAAGAAGTGGTAAAAAAAAAAATTAAAAAGAAGAAGAAGTGGTATCTAGGGTCTCTTTCAGTGCCGGCGGTCTACTGTTTTGCATCCCCCATGGCTTCCAGTTCTGTGAGATTGATGGCTGAGCTGGTTTGTAGCAAAGAAAGCCAAGTGGCTTGGTACCTTCTTCCTGGGCATCTCTGCTCACCACCTCCCCCCTCCCCTTGTCTCTTTTTTCTTCTACTGCCCTTGGCCTTTTCTAACACCCTCTATACCCTCTACCCTGCAGTCTGTCCCAGCAGCCCCAGATGCTTATGCCCATGGTCACATCCAGGACAGGCAATGCCAACCCACCATTGGGGAAAAGGGGAGGAGCCCACTCCATGGGCACATGCCATGGGACCCTGTGAGAGCCTGGCCTAGGCCTGCAGCGGTCAGCAGGGTCTGCCCCTTCTGGACCCTGGCCGATGGATGCCTTCCTGGGGTTCCACATCCAAGCCAAGAACCTGGCATTAGAGCCCAGTGATGGTCCCGATCCACTGGACCAGAGCTAACAAATGGTGAGAATTGGTTGTGCACCCAAGCAGCGGGAGCTGCAGCCTAAAAGCTGGACAGGCAGGAGGGGTGGGATCTCAGAGGGCTCTGGGCATTCTGTTGCCAACCTCTGAATGTCAAAAAATTCCTCCACTTCCCACATGATTCTGATTTCCACTTTGTAGCTAATAATTGAGAAAACTCAGAATGACCAAAAACTCCTAGACAATCAGCCACCCTTTTGTTATATTGTTATACATTTGAAAATATAATACACGCACGTGATTAAAAGTTGAACAAGTACAGAGGGTATAACAAATCTCTTTCCTATTCTCCGTCTGAGGCCTCCAATTCCCGGTCCAGAGGAAACCACCATTCCTGGTTTGTGGGCAGCAATGCTCTGAAGTGAAGTTTTATTTTATTAAGTACAAAATCAACTAGACATTCTTTACACAAGAGGCCATATGTGTGGAAGGCAGACTGTTTATCGTGAAAACACAGCTCTGGCCCCTGAGGATGCTCAGATCTGGGACCAAACAGTTAACATTCATCGCTCACTTACATGGGAGCCACTGAGAGATCTGGAACAGGAGAGAAACGCCATGAGAGAGGGTTAAAAAGACCCAGGTGTGTCTGTGGAGGCAAAGAACTCACAAAAATGGCATGAGAGACAGGGCAGATGGGAGGGTTCCACCCCCAACCCCAGTCCTTCAGTCTCCAGCCCTAAGGCTGACAAATTGGATGTGCCACGTGGGAGTCCCTCCCTTTCCTGTTGCCTCTGAGTCTTGGGGCCCAGAGTGTGCAAGGGCTGTGGTCAGTGGGCCTGATGAAGCCAAGTGGGGGCAAAGGGGGGACCCCCAACCTAGATCCTGGGCTCTACCCCCTCCCGTCAGCCAGCCTCCCTCTTCCCTCGCCCCCATGCCTCTCTCACCTTTGATCTCCTTATCGCCAGCCTCTCCGGTGGCTTCATTAGGGAGCTGCCCCAGTTAATGAGTTCTCCGGGCAGCACGGCCCACACCGCCCTCCTGCTGGGGTGAGGACTTCACACCTCTGGGGCCTGTGTTTTGACAAGTGCCGGAGCCAGTGGCTCTTGCTCCCCTGGCCCGAGCCTGCCATCGCCTGCCAACGTGTAAGGCTGGGAAATGAGGCCTTGGGGCAGCCCCACCAAGCGGAGGTGAGAGTTCAGTCAGGGTCCTTGGCCAGGGTGGGGGCAGGCAGGACAGGGCAGCACCCTCTCAGGCTGGGGCCCCCATCTCAGCCTTCCCGCTAGGAACCAGCCGGCTTCCTCAGGCCAAGCCTGGGTCCTGGGCGCTCTCCCCCTCCCACCTCCCAGCCTCAGCGCCCTCATTTTCCCGGCCAGGCCCTCTGACATAGGAGTGCTAATCAAAGGTGCAATGTCAGTACTGCCCTTGCAGCCCCTAATCCCTATCCCCTTGGGAGCCAGAGGCCCCAGGAGAAGGAAGCAGCTCTCTGCTACCGCCAGCCTGTTTGGCATCAGCAGGCGCACCTCCTGGGAAGCTCCTAATTTGGGTGTTTCCTATTGCCAGGGATCTTCCCGCCACACCTCGGCACCAGCCTGAGAGGCAAGCCCTTTCAGGGGAGCGATTGTTATTCATGAAGTCCCCACCTTTAGACAGCCTAGGACACCCCTCTGGGGTGTGGCCAGTGTGGCTTAGAATAGAACCCCTGCCCTGCCATGTACCACTTGTGTCACTTGGGTAACTCACTCTCCATCTCTGGGCCCCAGCCTCTGCTTCTGTGCCATGAGTAATACCTACTGTGCTGATGTGATGTGGGTGTCATTGCCTTGCTTTGTAGTTAAAGACACAGAGGAGCAGAGCGGCGGTCCTACGTCACATGGCTAGTAGGGGCAGAGCTGGGATCCATGTGGCTCTGTCTGGGACCAAAGCCAGTGTTCTGTCCTACCACCAGCTCCCCTGTCTCCTCTGGAGGACTTGATTGGCTCCTTTCCTCCTGGAGGGCCGCCTGGAGAGTGAGGGTGCCGAGGTGGGGACGACGCCCCATAGTCCCCAAGCCTCCATGAAACCTCACTACAAGTCACTGGGACCTGTTGAGATGTAAAAAGAAAAACGTTTCCGGACCCACGCTGGAGCTGCTTGAACCAGAATCCCTGGAGGAGATTCTGGGTATGAAAAGTAAAATCTCCCAAGAATTATGAAGCTTGGCCACTTTTGAGAAGCAATGCCCTATAGGGAGCACCCCCCAATCCAGAGAGTGGAAAAGGCACGGGGAGTGCCCAGGCCCCCACCATGGAGCCTAAGCCCCACTGGGTCGTGGATAGATGAGGCCGTGCTTGTGCTGGAGAGGGGGCAGCAGCCACCTGGAGCCCAGAGCAGTCAGAGGGCCCGGCAGGAAGGCTCCCAACTTCTCCTCCACCTCCCTCCTTCCCCATCAGCCTCCCAGCTAAGGCCCCGGAAGCTCCCAGGAAGCCCCTTCCAACTGAGATCAGCCCCTCTCCTCACACCTTTAGCTCCTGGAGCCACTGAGTTGGCAAGCCATATGGAATAGATTATTCTGGACCCATGATAATCTGATTAGCTTGGTCATGGATCAGCTGGATGCGCAGCCAGTGGAAGTCACAGGAGGCAGAGGGGTGACGAGGAGGGAGGGGGTGGGAGGAAAGGAGAGAGATTTGTCAGATTCCGGGAAAGGCTCCAGAGGAAGTGCCAGAATCTCCCCTGTTCTGGGAGCTGGGCTGAGAATGCGGGGTAAGTAGATTGTGCCTTTCTCCTTAGGGGTGTCACATTTATGCTCCTTCACTTCATCTGGGTAAGTGGAGGAGGGTCTAAGCCTTACAGTGAAACATGGGGAAACTGAGGCATAAAGGGGTTAAGTAGTTGAACCAGCCCAGAGCAAAGATGTAGACATGTGAATGTAGGGAAACTTGTCACACGGCTCCTCAGTTTCTATGGCTGTAAAATGGAGCAGGGACTCCCAACTGCCTGCTGAGCTGTCCTGGGAGACTGCATGCCTTGATTGCAAGGTACGGTCTCAGGCCAGAGGGCTGCCCCTGGGTGTCCAGTGTCCTTGCGATCCCAGCTACAGACAGCAGAGGGCGCTACCCAACCATCTAGGATCTTGGGATCTGAGCTGGGCAGACCTCCTGCCAACCGGTCAGAGGCCCTTTTTTTCTGGGGCCAGGGCCAGTGCGGGTTGGGGGTGGTGGGCTCTGGGAGCTAAGCAGGTGTGGCAGAGATGCTGGGGCTGGCTTAAGAAATAGGTGAAGCCGGCTTAGTGCCAGTGTGATGGGCCGTGTGACCCCAGACAGGCCACTTGCCCTCTCTGGACCCCAATTTGCTCATCTGTCCACTGGGAAAAACATACACCTGTATGGAGAAAGGCAGAGCAAGATGGAGCCTAGAGGAATGAGGAGAGGGGGATGGGCTCAGGAGGGCAGGGGCCAAACAGGGCTCAGGTCTCCCTACCTTCCCTACACACCTCTGGAAGCAGAGGTTGAAAACAATCAGACCACAAATTGACCGAAACTCTAGGCTCACCAGCTCCCCAGTGGGGGTTTGCAGGCCCAGCTCAGCTGCCAACTTGGGGCGCATCCAACACCAGCACCTCCTGAAAGCACAGGATGGAGCTCCCTCCAGGAAGGACGCACAGGTTTCAGGCTCCTTCTAACCCCACCCCTGCCCTGGCTGACTGCACAGCAGAACGGTGAGGTGCCAGGACAATGATGAGGCTCCTGCCAAGTCACTGGGTGGCTCAAGCTCTCAGCCGGCTCCAGGTCATCCTTCCCAAGGTCAGGGGAAAGAGCACACCTCTGCCTCCCCTCCCCCGAGGTATCTGTCTTCAGACCCAATAAGAAGCAGAGTGGGTCTAGGACTGAGCTGGAATGCCTAGGCAGGACCTGGGAGAGTGAACAGCCTCTGGGCATAGGATCCTTTGCCAGAGGCTGGGGGACAGTGACATCCCTGGACAGAGCGGAGAACATGTTAGGGGCAAAGATAGAGCTTAAGTTGACCAGATAATAAATCAAACAGAAGAAGGGTCTTAGATGGTCAGTACTGATTATGTGCCAAAGACTAAGGATAGGATGAACTCAGTCCTTGGTTCTAGAGGTTTCCCCACCAAGAGAAATCCAAGATCCAGCCCTTGGCTGAGCCGAGGAAGTTTCCTTCACCCTTGGAGATTACGCACCGCCCCAGGCCCTGGGAGTGCAAAGTCAGCGCCCGGCACAGGTGGCCAGGCTGGCTGAGGCCCCTGGGAGTGCTGACATGTGCCGCTGTTGCTCACAACAAGGTTGGCCTCAACAACCCACCCCCAAGGCGCCCCAAGGCTGGCCTGAGGCTTCAGAACAGCCACAGCATGCCCTTTGCCCAGCGGGTTCCCTGATGGGGAATTCATCCTGATAAGAAAAAATTAAAGGTGCAAGTGAAGACGTACTGTTGAGTGACAGAAGCAAACTGCAGAAAAATCCCTTCAGTATGACTTGACTGATATAAGGAAAAGCAAAAGAAAACAAAAATCTAAAAACCAACCTCTACACAGAAAGGCATCAAATGATACCATGCATTTTGTGAGGCTCTACTGTATGTATGTGCGTAAATGCATACTCGCCAAGTCTGTGATAATGTACCAGGACTTATTTGGTGTGGGAGTGGAAGAAGGGCTGGGTTCTGAGGTGTGATAAAGGGAGACTTTAATCATATCTGTAATGTCTAAAATTTTTACAAGGAGTTTGCATTCATATGTGACACGTGCAGTTTAAAAATAACTTTTAAGGGGCTTCCCTGGTGGCGCAGTGGTTGGGAATGCAGGGGACACAGGTTCGAGCTCCGGTCTGGGAGGATCCCACATGCCGCGGAGCAACTAAGCCCATGAGCCACAGCTACTGAGCCTGCGCTCTAGAGCTCATGAGCCACAGCTACTGAGCCCACGTGCCACAACTATTGAAGTCCATGCACCTAGAGCCTGTGCTTCGCAGCAGGAGAGGCCATAGCAGTGAGAGGCCCGCACACCGTAACAGGAGTGGCCCCTGCTCACCCCAACCGGAGAAAAGCCCAGCGCAGCAGCAAAGACCCAATGCAGCCAAAAATAAGATAAATAAAATAAATACATGTAAAAAAATAATAATAACTTTAAAAATATAGGTATAAGGATACACCTATGTGGAAAACTTTAAGGCATCTCAGTATATGCTAGAGAATTTGTTACCTAAACTGTAACTGCCACACCATGGAGTACTAGGCACGCCTTAAAAAATCTCATTACAGAAATAAATACAGCTACTGATATGGAAAAGTTATTCATACATTAGTAAGAAAAGGTCACAAAACAACATGCTCTTTATATATCCAAAGAATTGAAAGCAGGGGCTAGAACAAATATTTGTCCGCCAACATTCATAGCAACATTATTCATAATAGCTAAAAAGTGGAAACAACCCAGATGTCTATCAACTGATGAATGGATAAACAAAATGTGGTATAAATGTACAATGGAATATTATTCAACCATAAGAAGGAATGAAGTTTGGGCACATTCTACACTGTGAATGAACCTTGATGACATGAAATAAGCCAGACACCAAAGGATAAATACTGTATGATTAGACTTATATGAGAGGTACCTAAAATAGGCAAATTCATAGAGACAGGATGCAGATGAGAAGCTACCAGGGGCTGGGGGCTGGGGTTAAAGGGGAGTTTTTGTTTAATGGGTACGAAGTTTCTACTTGAGATGATGAAAAAGTTTTGGAAATAGAAATGGTGATGGTTGCACAACATTGCAAATGTAATTAATGCCACTGAATTGCACATTTAACAATGGTTTAGATGGCAAATTTTATGTTATATATATTTTACCACAATTTAAAGGAATTTTAAATGTAACATATAAAAAATATTGAACTGTACACTTCAAACAGGTGAATTATTAGGTATGTGAAGTATATCTCAATAAAGCTGTTATAAAAAAGAGAATATATATTACCAGAAGCTTCAGAAAATGGGAAAAAGAACTCAACATGCTCCCTCAATGCCTCTGTCTCCATACTCTGTACTTGTAGGGATGCTCAGAAAAGGTTAGGATGCAGAGATATGGACCAACGTGTTAACCTGGTTCTCTCCGGGTGGATGGAAGAGGGGGCTTTAAAATTCCCTTCTTTTTGATTGTCTGTATTTTCTCACTTCTTTGTAATGATTATGCATTGCTTTTATAAATTAAAAAAGAAAGAAAAGGAAGGAAGGGAGGGAGGAAGGAAAAGACTTTGCAGCCCCCTTCCCTCCCTTGTTTGCATTCCAGTAGTAGAGCTGGCGGACCCAAGCCCCCTTATAGCTTTTGGAGATCAGGATGGGGAGGCTGGGTCTTCCCTCGCAGAGGCTGCAGGAGTGAGCACCACTCATTCTCCTCCTTTGTCCCTCCCTAGAGCTGCAGGACCACAGATGGTCACTCCTCCCCAGCAGGGAAGTCCCACATGCTGAACACCTGATGCTGCATCTAATCCTCCTGGCAAGGACACCCATTTCATAGATGAGGAGACTGAGGCTCAGATGGGGACTGAGCCCAGGCACGGATGGTCCTAGGCCTGAGCCACCTCTACTGCACCTTGTCGCCCAAGGAGAAGGGCCAGGCAGCCCTGGGGCCTCTGCAGGCCCTTCCACACCAGCCTCCTTGGCTCAGCCTTCTTGTTGGAGGAAGAAGGTCGAGTCCACCTCCATGCCCCCGGCCTGCTGGGCAGCTCTCCAGATGCCTGTGGCCCCAGCCACTAGTGGCCATGTCCTTCCCACTTTTTCCCACGTTCCCTCCTATCGGATCCTCTGCCCACTCCCAGCGCCCCTGCCCGTGCCCCAGTCTAGTCAGCCCTTGCCATGATGTGACCGCAGTCTCCTGGCTGGTTTCCTGCCTCCTCTTTACCTCCCAACCCCTCTCCCTCCTCAGAATTTCTATGGGTCTCATTGCCTCCCTAAGAGTCCAAACTCCTCATTCAGCAGGACTTTCCAACCCCACCCGGCTCCCACTTGCTTGTCCACACCCCTCCCACCCTCCCCACCTGCAACCCAGGGCTCCAGACCACTTGGCATCACCCAAATTAGCCCTGGGCTTCCTGCTTCCAGACCTGGGCTCACACCTTTCCCCCCGGCCAGAAATGCCCCACCTCCACATGGAGAAAATCCACAATTTCAAGTCCCTCCCTTCCTCCTGGGACCCGCACTGATCACCTGGCCAGGTGGCTCCGCTCTGTCGTCCATGGGCGCCCCGCACACCAGGGCCCCACAGACTCAGAGCCAATTTGTCTTTTTCCTCCTCCAACTCTCAGCTCCCAGAGGGCAGCAGAGACTCCTCCCTCCCTGGAGCCTCAGCCCCCTGGTTCGGAACATGGGGTGCATGGCCTTTGTGGGTTTGAATTCTGGTTCTGGGGGACCTAAAGCAAAGGAAGTGGCCTCTCTGGGCCCGGCTGTCAGGCTGTCAGGCCTGGGGTTTGAGCACTGAACAGGCTGCTGCAGGCACAGCGCTGGGTGCTGTGTGGTGTGGAAATGCTCGGAGACCAGTAGACTGAGGCCCGGTCAGGGTGAATTCAGCTCCAGGGGCTGCTCTGTGACCTTGCCTGGTGGCTGTCAGCCTCTGGTGACACTGATGGTGCCTGCCTGGCAGGGCCTGGTCATCGGGCTTCCCTGGCTGTGCCCAGAGTCACGCACCAGCCCCTGGGGCCAGGGGAGGGGAGTATCCGGGCAGGCTGACTCAGGGCTCCCGGAGCGAGGGGCCCATGCAGGCCCCCCTGCACCCCGCTCCCCGTTCCAGGGACACAGGCTCTGCCTTTTCCTTGGGCCTCCCAGGATGGGGACCTGCAGCCTCCCACCCCCACCCCAGAAGGGCTTTCCAGGGATTCTGAGAGGACCTGCTGCCGCCTGTTTTGGAGGCCCCTGCACACCCTCGTTCCCAAGTCGACACCTTCTGCCCTGGGGGAGGCGGCCTTGTGTCAACAGGCAGACGGGAGGTGTGAAGGCAGCCACAGTGGCCAAGGGGGAGGCTAGGCTGGCCCTCGCTGCTGGCTGGTAATGAGAATACCACACGGCCCCTGCATGCAGCCCCCTTTCCTCCCATGTTCCCACAGCCTGACCACCCCCAGGGCCTGGCAGGGACCCAAGGGGAAGGAAGGGAAAGAAAACCTACGGGGCAGAGGCCAGCCCTTAAGTTGGCTCCACGTCCTTGGGCCTGTTCCCAAGGGCCCTGCACCACCTGCCCAGGAAGAAAGAGCGGGTGGAGAACTTCCTGGAGCAGGGCTGGGGGTAAACAAACACAGGTGAGGCCTGCGCTAAGCCACCCAGAGCAGGCTGAACAGAGGCCATGCCCTCCGCAGCTCCTCGCAGGGCCGGGGCTCAGGGAGCACATTCTGACCCCAGCCTGGGCCTCTGCCCTTCCCATCTGACTGGTGGTCTGGGGCAAGGCCCTGGGAAGTCGATCAGGGGCTGATGGGATGGAGGTCCCCGTTTCTTCACTTGTATAATAGGAATACTGATGTGGACACTGCCTGCCTCGTAGTGCCAAGCTGACTGGTGCCACACCGGCAAGCTGAGCCAAAGGTCACGTGGCCCTGTGGTTCCGGCCCTGAGAGTAGGCCCAGCTGAGCCCGAGCTGCCGGCACACAGAAGAACAGGGGTGGGAGTGTCATGAGCACTGAAGCACATGTGAGGCCTTATTCTGCCCTCCCCCCGCCCAAGATGTCCTGAAGCCAAGGTCTCCTGCGGCCCCCTCGCCCTGAGACTCCCCAGGGGGCAGCTCCTGTCCTCTCTCTGATTCTTGGCCTCAGCTCTGAAAGTACCTCAGGGATCATCAGGTCCAAACGCCTGTCTTATGGTACTTGTCAGTGTTGGCAGAGGCGACAGCAGCTATCCCCTCCAGCTCCTGCACGTACTCAGCTGGCTTCTTCTCGACCACATCCATGTACAGGCCACTCACCCCCTCACAGGACAGCCCCTGTGATCTTAGAAAGGCCTTCAGACTCTCCCTGGAGTATCCCCTCCAGGCATCTGGGGACAACTCTCACATCCCCTATGTCTTTTCCTTTTTGGATGAAACATTCCCAAGTCCTTCAGCTATTTCTCTGGTGACCTGGCTTCAAGCCCCTCACTAACCTCCCTCTCCTGAGCTAGGGTTTATCCCCTGCCCTCATAAACTGTGGCCCCCAGATTTGACCACTTACCCCGCATAGGCAATAAGAGACCACTGCCTCCTTGATTGAAGATCCCGTTTTCTTGCAAACGTGAATGGGATCACATTTGATTTTCATGCCCTTGGTGCCTAGAAGGCAACGACTACCATGCCCTTTCCACAGCTGCTGCTGGTTACATGATGTCTCCTAACCCTCAACTTAGAGGGGAGGTACATAGGGCTCTGTTGATTCTACCTTATTAGTAATGAGATCCGATCAGTTGTTCCAGCCTGCCATAATCTCTTTAGATCCTGGCTGTTACCCAGTTAACTTCTTGGGTTTGGATCTTATCCCCAATTAGATCAGTTCATATCTTCATTCAAGATCATAATGCTGGGGCTTCCCTGGTGGCGCAGTTGTTAAGAATCCGCCTGCCAATGCAGAGGACATGGGTTCGAGCCCTGGTCCAGGAAGATCCCACATGCCGCAGAGCAGCTAAGCCTGTGCGCCACAACTACTGAGCCTGCACTTTAGAGCCCATGAGCCACAACTACTGAAGCCTGCGCACCTAGAGCCCGTGCTCCGCAACAAGAGAAGCCACCGCAATGGGAAGCCTGTGCACCTCAATGAAGGTAGCCCCCGCTGGCCGCAACTACAGAAAAGCCTGCGCACAGCAATGAAGACCCAACACAGCCAAAAATAAATAAATAAAATAAATTAAAATTAATTAATTAAAAAGATCATAATGCTGCCCATGACGAGGCTGGGAATAGAGTTGGTGGCACATCACTAGAGACCTTCTTCTAGGTGAACATCCACCCATTCAACTGTGGGAACATTGAATCTGTTATGAATTCACGTAACTTAAGCTCACATGGCCCCATTTGTCAACAAGGATAATCTAGGAATTTTTTTTAATAACTTAAAAAAAAAATTTATTTATTTAATTAATGGGTTCTAGCCGCATGGGCTTCAGTAGTTGTGGCACGCAGGCTAAGTAGTTGTGGCTCACGGGCTCTAGAGTGCAGGCTCAGTAGTTGCGGTGCACGGGCTTAGTTACTCAGCAGCAGTTGGGATCTTCCTGGACCAGGGCTCAAACCCATGTCCCCTGCATTGGCAGACGGATTCTTAACCACTGCGCCACCAGGGGAGCCCTGAACTTCTTTACTATGTGAACAAGAATTATGTTTGGCTGCTCAAAGCACACACCCAAACTGACAATGACTTAAACAAGATGGTAATTTATTATCTCTCACATTAAAGAAATTTAGAGTTAGACTTTTCTGGGCCAGTACGGCACTTCTATGTTGTTATCAGTGCCTCAGGCTTCCTTCTGCTCCACCAGCCTTAGGTGTGACTTCTGTCCTTGAGATTGCCTGAGGGTCACAAAATGGTTGCTGAAGCACCAGCCATCACATTTTCCAGGATGACAATATAAGGGAGTAGAGCCACAGGAGTGTACCTCTCTGCTTTAAAGAGCTTTCCTAGAAGCCCCAAACAATATTCTAATAAATCTCCTTGGCCATTCCATCTGCAAGAGAGGCTGGGAAATATAGTTTTTCAGCTGGGCATATCACCACCCATTATAATACAGAGCCCTGTTATTAAGGGAGAAAGAAGAATAGAGGCTGTAACAGATGCTGTGTGGGCAACCAGAGGTGTCTGCCACACTGGTGAATATTCTACTGACCATGTTTCCCTGATCTAGCTTCCACCTCCTCCTATCACGGGAAGGAGGGGGTAAACCTGGTGTCACTATCAGGCTGAGGCTCAGAAGTTAATCACCTTATCTAACAGCACACAGCCATAAATACCCCTCCTTCTACCAGGCGAGTCAGATGAAAGAGAAGTGGAGACTGCTCAAGTGGAAGCCCCTGCGGCCTGGGCCCAGACCTAGCTTGTTTGTGCAGCACCTGGGGCTGGTTTGAGCACACAGGGAGGAATGCCTGAGGGTCCCAGGGCCAGAGATAAGCTGGAAAAGCACCTGAGCCAGGACCCAGCCCACCAGGAGAAGCTGGTTCAGATCCTCCACTTCCTAGCCTTGGTTGGGCCAGTCGGCTGCGGCTCCAAGCTCCAGCTCCAGGCACCTGGAGCTCTTCCATTGCCTCTGCACTGCAGCTCTGGTGACCCCTGCCACAGGCCAGGAGCTGGAGTGCCCTGCTGAGGAGGACTCCCCATGCTGGGTCCCGGAGAAGAAGGGCTGAAGATGGAGGAGAGGGTAGGGCAGGATGCCTGAGGCCCGGTGCTAGAGTGAGGAAGGAAGGAATCATCTTGTAGGGCCAAGGCTAAAGATGTCGGCCCTCTTCCCCACAATCCAATCTAGTCCTTTACCCACTCCATTCTGCTGCCCCTGAACTTACTATAAGCAAGACTTATAGCCTCTATTCCAAGCTCTACAACATGCATTATCTTACTTTGTCCCAACAATTGCCCTGGAAATCAGGATCCCCACTTCATAGATGAGAAAACTGAGGTTAAATTGCCCAAGTTCTGAGAGCTTGGAAGGGATGAAGCTGGGACTCTAAACCCAGATCTGTCTGATTCCATAGCCCAGCCTCCTAACCATTAAGCCATACTGTCTCCCTGTGCTAAGTGAGTGGGGCTGGTGACAGTGTGCCCCTGTGCTCCCGGAGCCTGGCTGAGGGGCCCAGTGAAGAGCCAGGGGCCACAGCAAACCAGCTCCAGGGCCTCACCTCCCAGAACTTAGGCTCTGCCATCCCACAGTCAGCCTGAGGCCTGGGCGCCAGGGCTAGCCCAAACTAAGACAGAAGGAGGCCAAGCTATCCTGGAGAAGAAAGGATAGTATGCAGAGCTCTGCTGACAGTGAATTCTCATAATTCACCAAATCCTTTCACAGGAAATCCCTCCAGGCTTGCTCTAATGAGTAGGGGGTGGGGGGAGAGGAGGAATGATTCTGGATATTCAGAACCTTCCTGGGAATCACAAGGCCATTTCACCACTCCATATCTAGCTGCCTGTGCACAAGGCAGCACTCTTTGGCAAAAACTAAAACCATGCTAAAGGTACATCAATAAGGGACTATGGTGTGAGCACTCCGTGGAATATTATACTGCAGTGAAAAGGGGTGAGTTGGAACAGTCAGTATCAACAGCACAGCAATCTGACACTTCAGAATCCAGATGAAGAAGTATACATGAGGGACTTCCCTGGTGCTCTAGTGGTTAAAACTCCATGCTCCCAATGCAGGGGGCCCAGGTTTCAACCCTGGTCAGGGAACTAGATCCCACATGCTGCAACTAAGACCCAGCACAGCCAAATAAATTAATAAATTTTTTTAAAAAAGAAATATACATGAAAACTGATGAATCTTGTTTACAACTGTCAATTAAATATATATAAATTTCCTGACAGTACAATATGTCAAGATCTTTATAGTACTGTGCAGCCTTGGACAAATAATGATTTGCCATTATTTTCATCGTAAAAAGTGTGGGATTGACTGTTTTCTAAGTCTCCCTCCCCTTAGGAGAAAGGATTATTATTTTTTTAACTTTGGTTTAAACCCTTTCAGATCATGAAATATTGCATAACTAATTGCTTCTTTCCTGTTTGAAATCAAGGCCATTATTGATTGGTTCCACCTTCTTTTTGTGTGATGGACAGATTAAATATGTCCCCTCCTCATTCACAGCAGCTAGAATAAACTAAAAACAGTTGCCCTGACCAACCTTATTCAATGTCAATTATTACTTCATCATAACGTTAGAGTAATAACTTGGGCATATCTTCTCCAATATTTAAAAAAGTAAGTTCTGAGGAGAAAGTGATGTAATTTCATTATTGAAGGTTTATTTGTACCTCCTGCCATTTAATTTTTTTTCCAGTTAAAATTATCCACTATGATTTAAATGGATGAACATTTAAATCAACTAAGACCAACTATGAGTCAGCTAAACACATCCTGACATGGAATGATCTCAGATACGCTGTTGAATGAAAAAAAAGCAAGTTACAGGCAAATTGCCATAATGTTACCTCATTTATACTATGTGTTTTCTAAGGATACATATGTTTATGTGAGTGCACAGGGACCAAGTCTGGAAGGACACATGACCTTTGGAGAGGGGTTACAGGGACTCCAGCTTTATCTGTCAGGTTTCCATTGCTTATAAAGAGAACATATTAGTTATGTAATTTGTGTAATAAAGTTAATTTTTTAAAATAAATTTATTTATCTATTTATTATTTTTGGCTGCGTTGGGTCTTTGTTGTTGCGCGCAGGCTTTCTCTAGTTGCAGCGAGCAGGGGCTACTCTTCGTTGCGGTGCGTGGGCTTCTCATTGCAGTGGCTTCTCTTGTTGCGGAGCACGGGCTCTAGGTGCGCAGGCTTCAGTAATTGTGGCTCGCGGGCTCAGTAGCTGTGGTGCACAGGCTTAGTTGCTCCGTGGCATGTGGGATCTTCCCAGACCAGGGCTCGAACCTATGTCCCCTGCATTGGTAGGCGGATTCTTTTTTTGCTGTACGCGGGCCTCTCACTGTTGTGGCCTCTCCCGTTGCGGAACACAGGCTCCGGACGCACAGGCTCAGCGGCCACAGCTCACGGGCCCAGCCGCTCCACGGCACGCGGGATCCTCCCAGACCGGGGCACGAACCCACGTCCCCTGCATCGGCAGGTGGACTCTCAACCACTGCACCACCAGGAAAGCCCCTGATTTTTTTTTTTTTTAATGTCACACTTCTGCTGAAAAGTCCATTTGGCTTCCCATTGCCTTGGCAGTAAAATACAACTTCTCAGCCTGGCCCCAGCCAAGGTGAGCTCCTGCTCTCCACATCACCCTGCCCTTGCACACCATTCCTGAAGCACACTGGGAAGTCCCACTGCCAGGCCTTTGCTTATGCAGTTCCCACATTCAGAATGCTCTCCACCTGCCTCTCTCCCTACCCAAGTCCTACCCATTGTTCAAGACCCAGTTGTGACCTCTCCGCCTCTGTGGCCAGAGCATGACAGTCCCTCTGAGTTCAGCCTTTTCTCTGAAGATTACGAAGAACACTGATACCTCCTTTAAATTGTAATTATTGCTGAGGGGTGGGAGCTTTTACTTTTAAACTTCACTGTATCAAAGGTTATATTATAAGACTATAACAACAGTCCTGTGAGCGGATACTATAATTACTACTCCTGTTTTAAGAGCTGTAGTTCAGGCTCAGAGCTGTCCAAGGGCAACACAGCTAGCTAGTGGTGGAGCTACTAATTACATAACGTTTACTCCTCTCTCCCACAAGACTGAAATCCCATGAGAGCACAGACCACAACTATCTTGTTCACTCTGGTATGCCTGACATTTACCAGCTGCTAAATAAATATGTATTAAATAATGCCTACAAGCATCTTGAAATGTAAGTACTTTCTAAATAAAATGGTAGCAGCAAACATTTAGCCCACTTGCCAGGCTCATTCTAAGTGGTCCCATGGATGGTTTCACTTGGTACCAGCAACCATCCTAGGTGGTGGGTATTTTATTTACTGCCACAGGGATGAGGCAACTTGAGCCTCAGAGGAGTTAACCGAACTGCCCAAGGTCACACAGCAAATAAAGAGGGTCTGACTCAGGCCTGCCTGGGGGCCCACATTCCCCCATTTTCATCACTCACTACACTCCATGCCTCTTCTTCAGGCTGCTCTGTACTATTTCTCAGGGAAAGAAACTAACTGTGGACAGTGAGATGACTTTCTCGGTGTCACTCAGCAAAGCAGCAAGTGCGGGCTCTGGGAACCCAGTAACGGTCCACCCGTATGTCCCCTCCTTCCCCAACCCCTCTCCCGCCATCACTGTGAGCAAGTCCCTCGGGGTCTGTCTTGACGCCTTATCCAGCACACTGGTAGGCACTGGGTGGGAGTTACTGGGTACAGTCTCCCGGAGGGTGGTGATGAGGGAGGCGGCCACTCTTTGCGGGGGTCCTTGAGTCACTTGAGGGACAGCCTGGCCGCCCCCAGACGATGGCACTGCCCACCACTGTCAGGGTCCCGGGCACTCACCGGAGCAGTGGATGAGGCGGAGTGGGTGGGAACACAGTGAGAAGCTTAGCAGCTCCATCCAGATGCGAATTGTCCCTCCCACACTTCCCGGGCTGCAGGGGCCTCCATTAGAGCCCCCGAGGAGTCAGAATCCACACCTCCGCAAATGGGCCCGCTTTCCCAGGACACCCCCTGCCCAGACCTTCCCTGGGCTCTGTGGGTTTTGACACCTCTCTGTAACGTGGCAGGGGTCCACCTCGCACCTTTGGTCCAGATAAAAGCTCAGTCCTGGAGGTGGCCGGCCCAGCCTCCCAGAGCCCGCAGCCCCGGCCATGGCCCAGTCCCCTCCTCTGCAGGGCCTCCTCGGCCACGACCACTGGATCTTCCCGCACGGTTGGGGCTGGACCAGCCACTCGGACTCGACGTCCCCGGCCTCCTCCTCGGATTCGTCGGGCTCCTGCCCCTGCGACCGTGCCCGCGGCCCCTCACAGCCGGCGCCCCCTGCCCGCAGCGCCTCACAGGCCGCCTCGATGGCACCCGGACGTGCGCGGAGCCGGCCAGGAGGCGGGCAGCGGCAGAGCGCCAGTGAGCGTGAGAAGCTGCGCATGCGCACGCTCGCCCGCGCCCTGCACGAGCTGCGCCGCTTTCTGCCGCCGTCCGTGGCGCCCGCCGGCCAGAGCCTGACGAAGATCGAGACGCTGCGTCTGGCCATCCGCTACATCGGCCACCTGTCGTCCGTGCTGGGCCTCAGCGAGGAGAGCCTGCAGCGCCGGCGCCGGCGGCACAGCGACGCAGTGCTCCCTCGAGGCTGCCCGCTGTGCCCCGACGGCGGCCCCGCGCAGGCGCAGACGCAGACGCAAGGGTGCGGCCCTGGCTCAGCCGCTAGCGCCACGGTGTCCTGGGGGTCCCCGCCCGTCTGTCCCGGAGCCCTAGCGGCGCCCGAGCGCCTGGGGAGCAGGGTGTCTGATATGGGTCCCTGGGTGACACTCCCTTACTGCCCCGGGATGCAGTCGCCCCCGCAGCTGTCCCAAGGGAGAGCCCCTGACGCGGCTCGTTGGACGCCGCCCCAAGCCTGTTCCGGAACGCAGACACCCCCAGAGCCCCGGGACCAGGCCACGCCCTGGACCTCGCCCCCCGCAATGGAGCTGGCTGCAGTGTACCAGGTACGCGCCCAGGCTCTCTCCGCTTCCCTCGGAGTGGTCCCCAGTCTTCGATTGGAAACGGAGTGGGTGAGTAAGCTCTAGTCTGCAGAGAATCTTATGCTTTTTAGATCCCGGGTTTACCTAATCCAACCCTGGTTAGGGATGGAAAGCTGAAGGGAGGATGAAGAAGACCCTAACCTCCTTGGGGAAAGAGGTGGGGGCCCTGGGAAGTTAAGGCCACCACCACCTCTACCTAGAAGGCTTCACAGTCATGTGGAAGAGGGGGGAATCTTCAGACTTGCTTTCAGAGTCCAGGGTGGAAGGTAGCAGGGGCCTTCAGGTAATTCAGGAAATTCCTTGCAAGTGCTCCATCAGGGTTTGAGGGGGAGGGAGGCCTGGCTGCTCCGGGCGTAGGGGCTTTCTAAGTAGATGGGCTTGGATCTGGTGACCTTCATGCTTTCCTCAAGCTTCCATAAAAGAGCATATTAATAACCAAAATTTATTGAATGCTTACTGTGTGCCCAACATGATTCTTGGTATTTTACATGAATTAACTAACTCATCAGCCCTCCAGCAACCCTGTGAAGTAGGTTTTATTATCATCATCACCATTTTATAGATGAAAAAACTGAGACTAAAAGAGGTTATCTGAGTTCTCATAGCTAGTGAGTGGCAGAGCTGGGTTTTGAACCCTGGCAGTATATCTCCAGAGCTTGTACTCTAAACCACTTTGCTTCACTGGATCCATGGCACCAGGGCAGTTCAGCAGCTACCAGCCACACTATGGGGAACATCCAGGTTCAGGATCTCAGGGCATGAGGCAGTGGCCCACTAACCCACTACTCTTCTCTCTCTCAGGGAATCTCTATGTCTCCAGAGCCTTGTCTGTTGCCAGAAACCCCTCCTGTCCTGCCCCGCCCAGCATGCCAGAGACTCCAGCCTGAGACCCAGTGGGGATGCTGGAGCCACAGTGCAGAGGTGCTGCCCAGCTCGGAGGACCAGGGACCAGGCCCCGCCTTCCAGCTCAGTGATGAAAGCCCTCCCCAGAGCTCAGGCCTACAGCTCAGTGGCTGCCCTGAATTTTGGCAAGAAGATTTGGAGGGGACTCACCTGGGCATCTTCTACTAATGGCCTTGGAATCAGGCCTGTAGCGTGGGGTGTCCTCCTCACCTGCTACTTCACTAGTATTCAGGCGTTGTTTTAGCCAAGGATCCCTTTTCCAAGTGATGTCTTTCATGGAAGCAGTGTTTGAAACAGCTAAGGGTGGCCTCCCTGGCTAAAGTCGGGGCTGGGGCAGTCCCTCCACTCCTAGACGCCCCCCAGAATGACCAGTGTTCTGTAGAGCACAACCTGAGCTGCAGTAACATGGGTTGTTTGACCACAGTGGTTGGACAGGCTGGGACTGGTGGGGGAGTGGGCTTGGGGGTGGGTGGGGATGGGAGTGGGAAGAAAAGTATATGCTTAGATTTTGTACTTCTTAAAAAAAAAAAAACCAAAAGAAACACCCAAATTTGGTTTGGTCTGTTTTTCTTCTATCCACTTGGGTTTTTATTGCTTCTGGAAAAGGAAAAATGTTCCCGTCCTTCAGGGAATAAATTATGCTGCTTTCCGCTCCTGGAATTCAGGCCCTCACTTGCCAGTTCGACAGTAATTATTGTGCAGGGGCTCCACCTGGCCTGCTGTGCAGGCGACACAGGTGAGTTAACATTTGGGCCTGTTCACTTGCCTGAAGCCCGTCACCATTGCCCTTTTGCATTCTCCTGGGTGCATTCCTGCTGACCCATAGGGCTCTTTCACAGTTATCTGAAGTTGTTTCCAAAGGGTGCTTGTGAGTGGCTCCCATGTGCTAGGCCCAGTGTATTAGTTTACTAGGGCTGCCATAAGACAATACCACAAATTGGGTGGCTTAAACAATGGAAATTGATTTTCTCACAGTTCTGGAGACTGGAAGTCCAAGACCAAGGGGTCAGCAGGTTTGGTTTCTTCTGAGGCCTCTCTCCTTGGCTTGCAGATGGCCGCCTTCTTGCTGTGTCCTCGCATGGTTATCCCATGGTCCAGTCTCTGCGTCTGTGTCTTAATCTCTTCTTACAAGGACACCAGTATATTGGATTTGGGCCCACCCACGTGAAGTCATTTTACCTTAAGTTCCTCTTTAAAGGCTCTATCTCCAAATACATTCACGTTCTGAGATACTGGGGGTTAGAACTTCACCAAGAGTTGTGGGGGAACACAGTTCAGCTCACAACACCCAGTACTAGGTGCTGGAGAAAACGTGCCCTGACTAATGGGGTAAATTACAGGGAAGGAAATGATCAGAGCCCAGGTCAAGATGGGGGTTTATACAAGGTACTTTGGGACCAAAGAGGATATGCCAGCCTGGTGGGAGATGGGGTTGACAGTGCTGTTGCGTTCTTGAGTTACCTGATCCATTAGTCCTGCCGCATTGATTTATGTGGCTTTGAGCAAGACTAAGAGGCACCTCCAGGATCTTGGGAAAGGGCGCCATGATCCATTAGCAAAGGCTGCCATAGGCTTGGGAGCCAGCAGTGGTGGTGACTTCATTCTGTTTCTGACTCGGAGAGGGGAGAGTTGCAGGATGTTGGAACTGAGTATTGAAGGATGTGTGGAGTTCGCCAAGAGGAGTAGGCAGAAGAAACAGCGTGAGCCAAGTTGAAACAGGTGGTTGAAGTCCAGGACTGAAGGGGAAAAGTGACAAATTGAGTTGGAAAAGGAGCTGGGAGGTGGGGTTGTGGGGAGCCCCACATGGCGGCAGGGGGAGGCATCTGGCCTCTGTGTCCTGGGTGGAGGGGGCAGTGAAGGTGGAGGGTAGGGGGTGGGCTGGTCAGAGCCACTCTTGGTCTTTTGGACTGCCTTATAGCAATGCAGCCTGGCAGGGGGCCACTGTTAGCGGTGCAGGGCGAGAGCAGAGGCAGGAGGAAGACCAGAGCGTGAGCTGCCACATGCAGGGCCTCCCATCTGAACCACTGCCTGCTGACATGCCCTTTGACGCCAGGCAAGTCACTCCATCTCTGTGCCTCAGTTTCCCCATCTCTTAAAGAGGAGCTGGATTAGGCGACCACTGCAGTGCCTTCTTCCCCCAACCTTTTAGAAGTGGGTTCTGGTTCCTACCCCAGGACCCTCTGTAGGGGCTGCCTGCCACAGCGGAGGATGGGAAACGCTCACACAAGGTTACATGCAGCAGGGAGACAGATACCGGGCACAGCTGCCCTGCTTGCACATTCATTCAGCTCTTACTCTCTGTGTAACCATGGGCAAGCTTCAAAACCTCCCTGGGGACTTCCCTGGCGGTCTAGTGGTTAAGACTCCAAGCTTCCAATGCAGGGAGCGCAGGTTCAATCACTGGTTGGGGAACTAAGATCCCATATACCGCACAGCACGGCCAAAAAATTGAAAAGACAAAAAATGAACAAAACCTCCCTGACTCTCAGTCTCCTCAGCTGTGAAGTGGCAACAATAATAGACCCTACCTCTCAGGGTTCTTAGGCTTGGCACGTAGTAATTGCTCAATACATAATAGCTGAATAGAATCACACGACCTTAGAGATGATCCAGTCTGGTGGTTCCCTCACCTGACTGCATGTTGAGCCCTCTGGTTCCAGGGTCCCACCCTGAGAGTGCGATTCAGTGCATCGGGCCGGGACCTGGGAACCTGGAGCCGAGGTCCAACCAGGTTTGGGAGCAATGGCTATTGTTTGCTCCTTCGTTTTACAGCTGAGGAAACTGGCCCAGGGAGGGGAGCAACTTTCTCTAGCCCTCCAGCTAGGTTGGAACATCAAGCCCCTGGCTCCCTGTCCAGTGCTCTCTCCTTCTCAAGAAGATGCAAGGACTTGGCTCCACAGTCTCATGGCACCTGCACCTAAGGCGGAACTGAACAGCTGCCCATCTCCTTCCTTCGACTCCCGCCTATCTGGGCTCAGTCCTTGGTCCAGTCACTGATGGCCACGGCAAGGGCCAGCCAGAGCTGAGCATCTTCTGGAATTTGGCAGCCTTCTTCTCCCAGCTCCTCTGGGAGATGCAAAGGCAGAGGCAAAAGGCTGCTATCACCCCAGCTGGAGTTGCCAGGGGCTTGGGCTAATCTCCCACCCCTGTCCTCACCCTCTGGGAGGGCAGGCTCAGCCCTGCCTCTCAGGAGCAGCAGCCCCTCACTCTCTTGTGTGGCTCCATCCCAGACAGGCTGCTCTTGGCTGCACTTCTGTGCTAAGTGCCTGGCAGGGGAGGGAGAGGGGCTGATGCTGGTGCCCTGCCTGGGATGACTGGTCCACCTACACCTTCCTGGGGACCCAGTCACCATCCATAAGAGACTGGACATTCACCGAGTACCTCACCCGGGGCTTCTCAATGACCCTGCAGTGCAGAGGACGTGCCTCCTGAGGAGTCTCCTGGAGGGTGGGGAGGTGGGAGAGCCCCCCCCCCGCCCCTGCTGCTTCTGGCTGATCCTCAGGGCCCCCCACTGGCCGTGAGAAGTCAACCTACCTGTAGACGGAGCGCTGGATAGGGAATGAGCAGTCAGAGTTCTAGGCAGCTCCTGTTCTGCATCCGACCTTGAGCTCGATTCTGCAAGCAGGTCTCTGGCTTTGCATGTCCTCGCTGCATCCTCGGTACCGATTTCCTCCAGCCCCACAGGCAGTCATGAATGCCTGCACTGTGAGCTGTCAGGTGACGAGTGCCTAACTACCGTAGCCCCAAATGCAGGGCCAGCTTCCACTCATGCACGGGCATTAGAGGTGGGGTCTTAACCTCCCCGTGCCTCTGTTTCCTTATCTGCAAAACTGAGATAAAGACAGTCCTTATCTCCTGGGGCTGTTGAAAACCAAATGAGATAATGCGCATAAACACAGCCCAGTGCCAGGCACCGAGACTAGGGTCCCTGCTGACTCTCCTACCTGGCTCCCCCAGGGACCCTAGATGGCGGTGCTGGTCCTTCCCCCAGTGGGGACCACCTGAGGGGGCCGCCTGCCCTCTGGTCCCCCTAAGGTCAAGTGCCAGCCGCCGGCAGCTGGGCCCTGGCGACAGGAAGGGCTGGTCCGGAGATGCTGGGCTGGGGGGAGCCTCCTGGTTGGTGGAGGGACCCATATCCAAGGCTGGTCCCACCCCTTGGCCCGCCCCACCCTTTGATATGCGGAAGGCAGTGGAGCGTGGAGGAGCCTTCCTGGCCCCAGGCCAGCTGGCGCGCTTCTCACAAGGAGGAAGAGGCTGGGAGGAAAAAGGATGAATGGGGCCTTGAGCAGGAGACAGGGCTAAGGATGATAGTAACACCCTGCTCTCCTTAAGTGTCAGACTGTGTGCTAAGTACGTGAATCTCCTTAGATCCACACACCAACCCTATGATAGATCATCTTTATCGTGCAGATGAGGAAACCAAAGCCCAGGGGTCAAGAAACAGGCTGGACTTCAAGACTTCAGCTGGAGCAGCTCACAGGCGGGGTCAACTGGAGGTGACCCCTGAGGAGCCTGGGCTATCTGTTACCTCCCTCTTTCCCTCCCACCAGCCTTGGGTGCTCAGCTGGACCTCCTTTGCCAAGAAATTTCCACCAAGGCTGATGTGGGCCGTGGAGCCCTGCGGGTCCCAGACCTTCTCCTCAGAGTTGGCCCTGATCACTGGCTGCCCCAGGTGATCTGGAGAGCACCTGCCTTTTTCTGTATGCTACTCTTGAAAACAACCACTTTACAAACTGATATGCCACCCAGGGATCCTGGAGAGGTGGCAGGACATGCCCTTGGCCAGTGAGTGGTCACACCAGGCCTGGATCCAGGGCTTGCTGCCCTTACCGTGAGCCCTGTTCTCTCACTCTCCCAGGTGTGCTGGCTGCAGTGCAGGAAGAGGGGCCCAGCCAGCACCCTGCTCCCTGAACTTGCCTTACGCTAGTTCAGGTGCAAATCCTAGCTTCTGAAACCATGGAAACTCCTGCTTTCTGGAAAAGCACTCCCTCCACTGTCAGGACCTGCTCTGTGTCTGGCACCAAGTCCCACTCCACCTTGGGGACTGCTGTGTCCCCATTCCTTCCACCTCCAGTGGTTCCCCAGCACCCAGAGTCTCGATCCTGCCAATGAAATGAACACTGCAGGCAGACACTGCCATACAGTTGTTCTAGGAAGGACCGGCAGCCTGGGTACTTCTTCCCTCCTATGTTTCCTGGGGGTCCAAGGCCCCCACGCACCCCAGGTTCTCTAGCTGTTGTGCAGATCCACTCCTGCTCTAGTTTAGTAATGAGTCTGGAAGCTCATCTAGAAATCCTTTATTTACATTTTATCTTAGAAAAAAATATACAGATCTGGTGCTCTGTTGACTCCTCCGGTTCAGGGTCTTTATGGGAGGGTGAGAGAGGGCACAGGGCAGCCCTCCAAGGCAGTCCATCATCCATCAAGGGCCTCTGCTCTTCTGGCCCTTGAGCTGGACTTCCCTGAGATTAGCCCCAGGGCCCTGGGTGACAGGAGCCATGCCAGGCCTGGGGTGGGGTTGGCATGAGGGGCAGGGGCTGGGAGGCACTTGGACAGTCTGGCCATCAGAAACTGGATTGGCCCCCTGGGCAGAGTGGAGAGAACATGGGCCAGAGACTCTGTTCCTAAGGGGAGGACACAGGTGCCTCAGGCTTCAGGAATGGGGGCCCTACCGTGAGCCACTTGGATAGACACACGTGGGCATCTCACATGGGGGCCAGGTGACTGTAAGCACCAGGGACTATTGGGCTGTGTTCTGTGAACCACTTTAACACCACCTCCTTGTTCTCCTTCACCCACTTGATGTTGGCTTTGGTCTTCTCCAGGGCTTGCTCCAGAGCCCGGGTGCCTGAGCCGAAGCCTACATCCATGTTGTTCTTCTTGAACTGCTCCAGCTGTGAGGAAAAGGATAATTCTGAGCCCCTGGTTAGGTCTCGAACACAGCCCTGAGGAGAGGGCTGCCAGATCCTCTGTCCTCCCCCTCCATGTTAGGGCCCCTAACATGGGAATGGGGACCACAGCCTGTTCTCCAGGACAGGGAGGGCCAGTCCTTCCCTCTCCCTGGCAGGGGTCAAAAATGACAGCCCCGGGCTTCCCTAATGGTGCAGTGGTTAAGAATCCGCCTCCCAATGCAAGGGACGCGGGTTCAAGCCCTTGTCCAGGAAGATCCCACATGCCTCGGAGTAACTAAGCCCATGCGCCACAACTACTGAGCCTCCACTCTAGAGCCCGCGAGCCACAACTACTGAAGCAGGCCCGCACGCCGAGAGCCCGCGCTCTGCAACAAGAGAAGCCACTGCAGTGAGAAGCCCGCGCACCACAACTAAGAGTAGCCCCTGCTTGCTGCAACTAGAGAAAGCCTGCATGCAGCGACAAAGACCCAACACAGCCAAAAATAAATAAATAAATAAATTTATTAAAAAAAAAAAAAAAGACTGCTCCAAGGTTCAGCCTGGCTCCTACATGTATTTAATCTTCATTGTGAGGTTCTTATTGAGTTGATCCTCAGTTTTTAAATGAATTACAATCTTAAGCCAATCAAGGGAGGAGAGAGGAACAAATTAAACAGACACCACAAGGAAGCAACCAGCCAAATTCAAAATGTGGACATTTCTATAGTACAAATGGCCCAGTTGCTTGAGCAAATAAATGTTTTTTTGGTTGGTTTTTTTTTAAAAGAGATGCTACAAATTAAAAGATGTATTAGTACTGGAGGTTGTAGCGAGGGCAATTAGGCAAGAAAATGAAATTAAAAGCATCCAGAAAGGAAGAAGTAAACTATCTCTATTTGCAGATGACACGATTTTGTATACAGAAAATCCCAAGGAATCGAAAAATAAAAAAGCACAACTATTAAAACTTATGAGTTCAACAAGGTTGCAGGATATAAGAGCAATATACAAAGATCAATTGTATTTCTATACACTAGTTGTGAAAAATCTGAAAATGAAATTAAGAAAACAGTTCCATTTACAATAGCATCAAAAAGAATAAAATACTTAGGAATAAATTTGACAAAAGAAGTGCAAGACCAGTATGCTGAAAACTATAAAATATTGTTGAGAAAAATTAAGAAGACCTAAATAAAAGGAAAAATAATGACAAATAAATCTGTGTTAATGGATTGGTAGATTTAATATTACTAACATGGAAATACTTCCCAAATTGATCTACAGATTCAATACAATCCCTATCAAAATTCCAACTGTATTTTTTTGCAGAAATTGGCAAGCTGATCCTAAAATTCATAAAGAAATGCAAAGATTCAGAATAGCCAAATGATCTTGAAAAAGAATAAAGTTGGAGGGCCCACAATCCCGATTTCAAAACTCACTACAAATCTATGATAACTAAGACAATGTGTACTAGCATAAAGACAAACAGATCAATGAAATAGAATTGAGAGTCCAGAAATAGACCCTAAAATTTACAGTCAAATGATTTTCAACAAAGGTGCCAAGATCATTCAATGGGTGAAAGAATAGTCCTTTTATCAACAGAGGAATGGATAAAGAAGATGTGGTACATATCTACAATAGAATATTACTCAGCCATAAAAAAGAATGAAATAATGCCATTTGCAGCAACATGGATGGACCTAGAGATTATCATACTAAATGAAGTAAGTCAGACAGAGAAAGAAAAATATCATAGATATCATTTATATGTGGAATCTATTTTTTTTAATGATACAAATGAACTTATTTACAAAACAGAAACAGACTTACAGATATCAAAAACAAACTTATGCTTACCAAAGGGGAAACATGGGGGCCAGGAGAGATAAATCAGGACCTTGGTATTAATATACACACACCACTATATATAAGATAGATAACCAGCAAGAACCTACTGTGTAGCACAGGGAGCATTACTCAATATTCTGTGATAAGCTATATGAGAAAAGAATCTGAAAAAGAATGAATATATGTATATGTATGACTGAATCACTTTGTTGTACACCTGAAACTGACACAACATTGTAAATCAACTATACTCCAATAAAATTTTTTAATAAATTAATGATATTACAAAAAAAAGGAATAGTCCTTTTAATAAATGGTACTGGGACAACTGGATAGCCACATACAAAGGGATGAAATTGGACCTCTGCCTTACACCATGTACAAAAATTAAGTCAAAATTGATCACTCCTAAATGTAAGAGCTAAAATGATAAGAATCTTAGTAAAAAGCATAGGTGTAAATCTTTGTGACCTAGGATTAGGTAACTGTTTCTTATATATGACACATAAAGCACAAGCAACAAAAGAAAAATAGAAAGTTAGACTTCATCAAAATAAAAAACTTTTGGACTTCCCTGGTGGCTCAGTGGTAAAGAATCCGCCTGCCAATTCAGGGGACATGGGTTCGATCCCTGGGTCGGGAAGATACCACATGCCCCGGAGCAACTAAGCCCCTGCACCACTACTACTGAGCTTGTGTTCTAGAGCCTGCGAGCCACAACTACTGAGCCCACGTGCCACAACCACTGAAGCCCTCGTGCCTAGAGCCCGTGCTCCACAACAAGAGAAGCCACCACAGCGAGAAGCCCGCGCACCACAACGAAGAGTAGCCCCAGCTCGCCGCAACTAGAGAAAGCCTGTGCAGCAATGAAGACCCAATGCAGCCATAAATAAATAAATATTTTTTTAAAAATTGAAAACTTTGTGTATCAAAGACACTATCAAGAAACTGAAAAGACAATCCACAAAATGGGAGAAAATATTTGCAAATCATTTGTCTAATAAGGGCCTAGTATCCAGAATATATAAAGAACTCTTGTAACTCAACAATAAAAAGACAAATACACCAATTAAAAACTGAGTGAAGGGGGCTTCCCTGGTGGCACAGTGGTTAAGGATCCGCCTGCCAATGCAGGGGACACGGGTTCGAGCCCTGGTCCGCGAAGATCCCACATGCCGCAGAGCAACTAAGCCCACGAGCCACAACTACTGAGCCCGCGTGCCTAGAGCCCATGCTCCACAACAAGAGAAGCCACCGCAATGAGAAGCCGGTGCACCGCAACGAAGAGCAGCCCCCACTCTCCGCAACTAGAGAAAGCCCGCGCACAGCAATGAAGACCCAATGCAGCCAAAAATAAATAAATAAATATATTTTTTTAAAAAAAATGAGTGAAGAATTTGAATAGACATTTCTCCAAAGAAGATATACAAACGGCCAAGAAGCACATGAAATGATGCTCAACATCATTAGTCATCCGAGAAATGCCACTCATAACCACAGTGAGATACCACTTTGCACCCAGTAGGATGGCTATAATTTTTTAAAAAAGGAAAATAACAATTCTCCCCCAAACATAAAGAAATTGGAACCTTCATACATTGCTGGTGGGAATGGAAGTTGGTGCAGTTGCTTTGGAAAACATTTTGGCAGTTTCTCAAAAAGTTAAACACAGTTACCAAATGACCCAGCAATTCTACTCCTAGGTGTACACCCATGAGAACTCAAAACATGAACATAGGGGACTTCCCTGGTGATCCAGTGGTTAAGACTCTGTGCTCCCAACGCAGGGGGCACAGGTTCAATTGCTGGTCAGGGAACTAAGATCCCACAAGCGGCTGTGGCACGGCCAAAAAAAAAAAAAAAAAAAAGACAGAATTTGAAAATGGCCTGGGTATAAGATGATAGTAAGGCATTGTTAATTTTCTTGTATTTGCTAATGATAGATTATGTTTTTAAATTCCTTTATTTTAGATATGACTAAAGTGTTTATAGGTGAAATTATATAATATCAGTGATTAGCTTGAAAACTGTCCACCCCCCAAAAAATGTCAGCAAATGTTAACAATTGTTCAATCTGAGTAACGGGTACGTGGAGGTTCATTATATTATTCTCTTTACCTTTTGCCTATACAAAAATTCCAAGATGAGTATCTGTGATTGAACTGTGACATTTAGAAAGTCTGGATACCCAGTTTCCCCTGTACATGAGGAAGGCCTGACCACATGGAGCCCCGCTGCCTTGTGAACACATGCGGTGGGAGCTGAGTGGCGGCTGTCCCTTGAGACTGGGGATGGGCCTCTGGGTGCTGCCCCAAGGTCCGGGGCTTCTTACCTCCTGCAGCTCGAACTCAGTGGAGAATCTTCGGGTCACAGCCTGGATGAGGTTGGAGAAGGAGAAGGAACCACCGCCGTAACTGCAGGGCAGGGAGAGAGAGGAACCGTGAGGGGGGCCAGGAACCAACGTTCAGTGACTGGCAGGCGACACAGGACCCTGTGACTGTCCCTATCTCGTAGATGTGATGAAATGACATGTCCAAGGAGACACCACTAGGGACTTGAACACAGGTTTGATTGCAGTGTCCTTGCTCCCATCTCTTCAGAGAACACTCCCACCAGCCAGACTTTCTTTCCCCCAAGTGGGAAAAGGGACGGCTGTGCCCCGCTGCCACAGCTTTCAATTCCTGTCCCTTCCCGACCTCAGGCTGGGTTCTTTTTGGACCACTCCGATGCAGTGTCTACCATCCACTCCCAACCCTACAGGGTCTGGTGCACACAGGCCACCCCCAGGGGACGCAGCCTTGGTGTGCGCTTCCCCTAACATGCTCTCAGCAGACTCACTCCTGAAAGATTTTCTTCCAGTTGCTCTGGACAAAGTCCCAGGCCAGAGATTGCCCGAGGACGTTGCTGGCAATGCTGTTAATGGTGGAGGTGGCATCCTGCTTCCGGATGAGGTCTGGGTTCAGGGTGTAACTCAGGTACCTGTGAGGACAGCATGCTGCGTAATAAGTAAAAGGACCCTGCCCTCCACCACACACACCTCTCCTGCAACCTCTCAACATGCCTTCAGCATGCTGCGGGTTAAAGACTCCTCGGTCCTACCGCCCTCCTGTAGATGGGACACTGAGTCCCCTAAGCAGGGTCACTGGCTATGCTAGGTATCATACTGACATAGACCAGGTGCTTGATAAATATCTGACAATGAATGAACGAAGGAAGGGGTAAGCGCTGCACCAGGTAGGATGGCCACTCCTGTCTTTGAAATTGAGGGTAGCTCTTCTTTACTGAAGTACAGAAGATGGCATATGAGGCACACAGTGGGAGCCAGGAGCCCTCATCCAAGGGTTTGGGGGGTGCCCAGCTGGATGTCCAGAAGGCCTCAAGTCCAGGTGCACCACAGCCCTTGACAGAGAGGTAAAGGCTAGGAGACTGCAGCAGTTAAAAGCACAGGACGTACACCCAGATCCAGATTCAAATCTTGTTTTTCTCACTTAGTAAAGCTTCTAGACTTTGGGCAAGTTGTTTTGCTTCTTTGAGCCTCAGTGTCCTCATCTGTAAAACTGGGAAACACACTGCTCCACTGCACAGGTTTGCGAGGATCCCACGGAGGAGAGTGTGGACGCCTGGCTGGTTCTTTCTCCCCCACATTGGGAGCCTGGTCCCCGGCGGGGAGGGGACTCACCCAGCCCCGCCCAGATCTGGTCCTCACCTGTTCAGGAGCCAGACCTGGTTGGTGCAGGCCAGCGCTGAGCGGAGCTTGTCAGCTTCATTAACCAGTCGGGCTTGTCGTAACTGCCTCCAGGCGAAGTCCCACTCTTTCTCGTCGCCCTGGGCGATGGCGTTGCAGTAGATGGTGGACCGCAGGTTGGGGTGGATCCTGGTGTGGGGTCAGGGTGTCAGGGGTAGAGTAGCAGCAGGGAGGGCAGGACGAGGGTCTGATGAGGGCAGGGCTGTGAGCTTGAGGGACAGATAAAGATCAGGAGACAAGCAGGGGACACACTCACGGGTTATTTTGGGGGTCCTCCATCCACCGGTTGTAAAGGTTCTTGGCCAGCTCCTCACACTTAGGCAGCCCATTGGAGCAGGCAGTGCTGATGGCATTAATCTCATTGTACCTGCCCCAGGGGTGACACTCTGTCAGCATGCCTGGCTCTGACTCTGGCAAAGACTCCCCTGCTGACACACAACTCCAGGAAGGGCAGCAGGGCTGGGGCTCTAAGGTTGCAGCCCTCCCGCCCTTTGGGTCCCCCTCTTTGCTTCTTGCCTTGGGCAGCCCAGGGAGGGTGGGCACAGACTCCAGCCCCACCTTCAACACCTAGAATCTGAATAACAATGCCGGTGAGGGGACCTTGAAATTTCAGTTTGGTCCTTTGTACAAAGAGGCCACATAGAGCCTCAGGGCAGGGCTCCCTATTCTTAGTGGGTGGGTGGGGTCTCTCCCTGACTGGTGGCCCTGGTCCAGCCAGGAGTTGGGAACTTCAGAGGAGGATGCTGCTGGGACTTGCTCTGGACTTCCCAGGTCAGGGTGCCTGGGCCACCTGTGATCTCCAGACCCAAGAGAGGTCATACTCACTGGTCCATCAGGCTTTCTGGGCGCTTAGTCCAGTTTTGGGTGAGATTTTCAAAATATAGGAAGAGAGGTTCAACCTGATTCCTGAGGTAATTCTGGGAAAAAGAAAACATGAACAGCCTCAAAGAAGAGACTCATGCCTGACCCACCTGGAGCCCCACGGAGCCTCTGATGTGGGTGGGCAAGTGTAGCAAGGGCTAATGGCTACAGAAGCGAGAGGCCAGAGGCTAAGGGCCTCGCCCAAGGCCAGATAGTGGTCAAAGGAGCCGGCGCTAGTTCAGGTCTCAGATGACTGATCTGAGATTCTTTCTCCTCAACCAGTTCTGACACTGATGTCTAAGTATCACCATTTCCTAATATAGTTTTAGGGCCTACCATCCCCCCCCACCTGATCATAAGTATTCTGCCTCTATTGTGGGGAATTTAGAAAACACTGTAAAGCGTAGGCAGAAAATATTAACCATCCCAGAACTTACCAAATCCAAGACTCACAAATTGGTGAGTTTGCCCCTTCCTTTCTCTTTTCTACGCAGCATATCTACAATTCTGCATGCTGTTCTTTTAGCTGGCATTGTCGTGTAAGGCCCCACCCATGTTATTAAACTCCTTTGCAGACGCTGGTTCAGTAGAGTAGATTATCATGTGTGTCAACCAGAATCCGCATCCAAACGTTAAAGGAATAAACCCCCAAGAGCAAAGAGAATTGGAAAGGAAACAACAGTGGATGAGACGGCCACACAGTGTAGGAGCTGGGAGGTGGAGAGAGGGAGGTGGAACAGGCTTGGCCAAGGCGGGGGTCTGCAGCAGAGCACCTGCCATGGGGGAGATGGAGACAGAAGCAAGGAGATTTGCTGTGGCGAGGCTCGGAATTAGAGGGATGCGTGTGCAGGGGACAGGAGTGAGGCCGGGCTGTGAACAGGGCAATGGAGTCCAAGTCTGCAGAGGGACTAATTAAACCCTCAAGCGCCCACTTCCCTCCCTGCCTCAAGCAACACCCCTCCCTCCCCCATGAGCAAGGCTGAATCAGAGGGGCTCAGCACTAGGGTCCCCAGACACAGTGGGAGGGTTGCTGAATTGCAGAGAGGGCCAGAGGTGAAAGTTTACAGCCTAAATGGAGGTACCCCCCAGTTTCCTTCCCCACCCTGATCCCAGAAAGTGAGCCTCAACTGCACAAGACAGAGGATCACTCTGGAGACTGAATGGTCTCAAGGGAACACAGTCACAGATATTAATTTTTGAGGGTCCCCACGAGGAGTTACTTAGTCACCCCATAACAAGACTGCAGGTGACAAACTCCACCTCCTCGTGGAGCTTTCAACCACTGCCTCACTCTCAAATTCAAAGGGGCAGCTCAGCTTCCAACTTGAAAGAGGAGATCAAAACAGACAGAAGACTTGGAGGAAACAAGTCAGTGAAAGAAAAAGAAAACTTCATAAAAGCCTATGATAAATATCCTCCAAGAGTTCAGAGAAGATATTGCATAGGACGCTGGAGCCAGGAATAGCACTTGGAAACTTAAATATATGATAGAAAAAATGAGGAGAGGCGGTGTGCTAAACTGAGGGCATATCCCGGAGGTCAGAACAAGAAGTCAACAAGCCGGAAAATAGGAGAGAAGAAAACTAGAGGACGAATGTAAGGGCAGTGAATTGGATTAACAAGTATCCCAGAAAGAGAGAACCGGGGGAAAAAAGGAGAGGAAGAAAGTTTAAAGGAGCAATGCAAAGTTGTCCAGGTTGAAAATGTAGAAGGATAAGAAAGGCCTGCATGAAGGACCACCAGCATGGAGAGAAGAGCCCACAGCTTCCAGAAGGGGAAACTGGCCACATTCAAAGAACTGGAAATAAGAAAGGCCCTGGGCTTCTCAACAGAAACATGAGAGGTTTGATGTCAATGGAGCAAGACCTGAAATTTCCTGAGGAATAATTTCCAAAATAGAAACTACTTTTTAAAAATTTTTTTGGCCATGCTGCGAGGCATGTGGGATCTTAGTTCCCTGATCAGGGATTGAACCCATTCCCCCTACAGTGGAAGCGCAGAGTCCTAACCACTGGACCGCCAGGGAAGTCCCTCAACCTAGAAACTTCTAAACCCAAGAAAACTCTCAATGCAGTGTGAAGGTGGAATAAAGACATTTCAGACAATCTACCTGAAAAAATCCACCTCTTATGAACCCTTTCTCCAAAACTGGAAGATGTGCTCCCCTAATAGAGAGAAAACTCAAGGAAGAATCCATGGGTTCAGGAAACAAGAGATGCAACAATGGAGAGCCTCCCAGCATGGGAGCTGAGTAGCAGTTCTAGAAGGGAGCAGGCCGACAGAGGGTACCAGGAGGGATGCCTCCAGGAAAAAGCAAAACTAATGTACTATCTGATGCATTTATATAAGATGTATAAAAAAGGAGACACACACATGGTACTTTATGTGGCTCGGCGGAGAATGATATTTAAATAATCACATACAGTAAGTGCTGAATGCTGAGTTGACCAAATACTGTGATTTTACTACATTAGGAGGATGGGGTGAATCCAAGGTGTACGTAGGTTCATGAGTTTAAAGTGAGTTAAAACCTCATTTACCATAACAGTTAGTTAATCATGTGAAAAACATTTTTAATGACTACATAATATCCCATCAAATGGATATTCTAGTTTACGTAACCAACTCCAACTGTTGGACATTTGAGTATTTTTGGTTTTCTTGTCTTTTATAAACCACACTTCAGTGAACATCCTTATGGGTTCAGCTATGGATCCAGAGCAAGCAGCTTCCCTCTGATCCTCCCTGCCCGTGCCCCCAAGCTTCAAAACTGTTAACATCGGCATCCCCCTCCAGGCCCTTAGGGCAGGCTAGGCAGGCACAGGCCCGCTTCTTTCACAGAGGGGTTCTCTGGGGCTGAAGAGGATTGCCTGAGTCCACACAGCTGATAAAAGGCCTCCTCCCTCACTCCCACCCCCTTCCTGTTCTGTGGCTTTTTCTGTTGCCTTCTGAAAGAAGGATTTGCTAATTTCCAAATCTAGCAAACCTTGCTAGAAGTCTGTGTCCTTTCTTTGCCGTGCCCAACCTGCTCACCTTCTCAATCCCTGCTCCCTTCACCCTACATCCCTCCTACTCTCTCACCACTGCCAAGGACTTGGCGTGTTTCACCATTCCAGGCAATATTTCTATTCACTTCCTTATGGTGTAATTTCAGGCACTGGGGAATTGGTCCTTGAACCCTGCCATGACCCTCTGTACCTTCATGGGGCCGTAGACCTCGGATCGGTCGAACATGAGCTTGAAGTACCTCAGGCTGCTCAGGGCGGCCTGCCAGGGCATGTACTCTATCTCGTTTTTCAGGAAGAGGGTGTTGTTCAGCGCCAGGGTGACAGGGACTATACGGGCACTGGGAACAGACAGAGGGGCTCAAGTAAGCACCCCCACCCAGTCCAGCCTCACTGTGGGAACCCCAACCTCCTCCTAGAGCCTGAGGTCCCAGAGGCCCAACTGAGCCAACTCCAGCATTCACCAGGGGTGGGGCTGGGGGTAGGGGCGAGGGATGTGGATGCTGGGTGGTGCCACAGATGAGGCCAGCCCAGGCCTGGCCCTCACCCACTGCCAGTCACATTTCCTTGCTCATTATCCCCATTTTACAGGTGAGGAAACTGAGGCTCAGAGAGGTAAAGTGCCTTGCCTAAGGCCACACAGCCCACAGGAGACAGATCAGAAATTCAAAAAGACAAGAAACCTGTGCTATTTACTCTGCCCACCTCTTCTCTGATTGCTTGGCTCTCTGGTCTTTCCTCCCTCCACCTCCTCAGGCCATCTGTGCATATTTGGTTCATAAGTGTCCATGTCTATGGGTGATATCACTTATGTCTAAGAACTTGGCACCTGCTGGTGCTCATGAACACAGCAGCTGCTCAATAAATAATCTGTTTATCCATGCTGCATCTCTTCTATCCTGTCCTTCCCGTATCTTTCTCAGCACTGAGCATGGTGGCCTGGGCCATAGGTAGCCCTCCGGAAAACCTTGGTGCCGTGGAGTGCACTGGGGTTTTGGAGTTGGACAGGACTGCGTCTGGCTGTCATGGGCTAATGTGTGACCTCAGGCAGGGTACTCAAGCTCTGAATCTCAGAGTCCTTCTCTGGGAAGTACGGGCTGTGACGCCGACAATCTCCGGGGACATGGGGCCAAGGGAGGGGTGTGCACAAGCACAGGGAGCCCACGGTGCTGAGCCTGGCACACGGTGAGGACGGCGGCAGGCAGCACTGGCTCTCACTATGGAACCGCACTCACCAAGTCTCCAGGCTTCCGTGGCTGAGCACTCACCTGGCCAGGTTGAAGCTGTCGTAGATGACCTGTGCCCGATTGATGACAGGGATGGTCTAGAAGGAGCAACAGAGCGTGTGACCTCGGGCTGGCGGTGCGGGCAGGCCCTGCAGTCTGGGGCCCCGTCGTGGGGCTGGGCCTCGGGCAGGGGATGGGTGGGGCGGCAGGTACCCACCGCTGGTCTTATCTGCAGCTGATTCTGAATCTTCCTCCAGTTGTTCTCATCGTAGTTCACCTGGTAATAGCCCGTCACGTTGACGTTAAGCAGGACCCACTCTTCTGCTCCGGTTTTGAACAGATCGTACTGGGCTGTGGGGAGAGACCAGAGCTGGGCAGGGCTGCTCAGAAGGCCACAGGCTGACCTGACCCAGGCCTCGGCAGAGCAGCCTCCGCTGCAGCCTGGCAGCAGCCGGCCCTCACGCCGCTGGGCCAACGCCAAGGAGAGGGGCGGAGAAGAGGGGTAGGACTGGCTGCCGGGGCCCGACTCTGGCCGTGGACCTTGGACAGACCAGTTGCCATCTCTGAACCTCAGTGGCCGCCCTGCCTCCCACAGGCTCTGTGTGGCCGCGTCAGTGGCATCCACCGGGACAACTCCATCAGCACACCCCTGGCCACTCAGACTCAACTCCCCAGGTGGCCTCTCCCCCTCCACCCCCTCCTCCTCCCACCTCTCCACTTGTAACAGTGCCATCACACCCAGGCAGCGCCTCCCATCCAGTTAGCCCCCAGCACCGCTCATCTCTTCCTGGGGGCTCTGTGCCCCCTCCTCACGGCTCTCCCTCCACCCTTTCTCCTGGCAGCCAGAGGGGATCCTTCCATAACTGCAGGTCAGACCCAATGGCTTTCCTACTTCCCACCTGTCCCAGCTCCTCCTGGCCCGAGGACATAGCCATTGTCTCCTGCAGCCTGCAGGGACCCGCTTCAGCTTCACCGAGGGCGCACCTCTGCCCCAGCCACACTCAGTCCCCGAGCTCTGTCCTACCTCAAGCCTTGCGCTTGCTCTTGACTCTGCCTGGACTGCTTCTCTCTGCTGCCATTAGCCTGGCGAACTCCTGCTCTTACTCTGACTCAGCTCACCTCCTCCAGTGTTTCCTGACCTCTCCATGAAGTTGAAGCTCCCTATTCCCCGCTCCCTACCCACCTGCCCCAGTACCCCAGAGGCCACATGTGCCTCCGTTAAAGCACTCAGCACAGCTCTGGAACGTTTGAACTGCTTGTCTTCCTTCCCTTCACCTGCAGCCTTGGCTTAGGCAGAGGATGACTTGCCTTGACCTTGGTCTCCTCAGTGCCTGGCAGAGTAGGACTGCTTATACTATGTGCCAGGCACTGTTTTAAACATTTCATGGGAATCCTCTTCTTTAACCTTCACACAACTCAATGGGGTAGATATTGTTCCTAGCCCCATTGTATAGATGGGGAAATGGAGACCAGAGAGAGATGGTAACTTGGCCAGGGTCACACAGCGTAGAAATTAGAACCAAAGAAGCTGGCTCCATTTGTTGAATGAAATGATGAAGGAAGCCCTGGCTGAGGCCTGCCATAACCCCAGAACATGGGCCAGGAGCTGGGAGTATGGGATGGGGCTGCTGTCCACTAGGGCAGGGCTGGATTACCTGTTGCTTTGCCCGGCAGCCAGTAGTGGTCCTGCAGGTTGCCATTTTTGATAGATGAGATGGGAACAATCCACAGGTATCTGGAACAAGAGATCCAGAGGCCAGGTGTGAGAAACGGCAGCTCTTGGGCACTGCCAGCAAAGAACAGCCTTGCCCGGACTTCCAGTTTCTGCCCAACTCTGGCACTAAAACGCCCCCATCCTCCTGGCCCAGGAAGGAGACTGTCTACAGCCACTGTGGCAGGGCCACAGCGGGCCAGGCCCTGCTATGGTCAGAGGGACCCAGAGCAACTGCCCCTCAGAACCCTCACTAGGACGCCTGTCTCAGTGACCTCATCTGCTCACTTGAACACTGAGGGGCGGGTGACGTTGGACTCGGGGTCAAGGAGGAAGTGCTTCTGGGAGATGCTCCCTGTCTTGGTGTCCACAGTGATGACAGGGAAGCCCATCTGCTGGGTCCAGCGGTCCATGATGGCACGCACGGTGTCTGGCAGCTTGATGGCCGACTGATTGTTTACAGCCTTGGGCAGAGGGATATGGTGCAGCCATCAGCAACTGCCATTCTCCCACCCACCCACTCTCCCCTTGCACCCTTGGCCTCCCCTTAGTGGTACCACTTTGCTGGGAGGCAGGAGCTGGGGTCCCAGCCCGGCTCTCTGTCTCCTCGGCTGCCCAGTGCTGGACGAGCCAAGAGCTTCCCAGCCTCTGGTTCATTCCACTTTGATTAAGCAAATCTATGTGGCCTCCCATTCTGTGATCCACCCTCAGGTGGGTGTGTGTCAGGGAGGGGCACCCAGGATGCCCATGGCTCAGCCTGAACAAACCCGGGAGGACAGGCAGGGAGAGGAGACAGAGAGGAAGGAAAACCAGTGTCCGCATGTCACAGGCAGCGTGAAGGAGAGGCTCGTGGCGATGTGAAGGAAACGCACCTGGATGAGGGTCTGGGGATGGGCTTAGGTTGGTTGTTATTGTCTTAAATCTTTTTTCATCTTTTTCCATGTGTGTGCATTGCTTTCATAATAATAACAAAAAACCAACCACATCTGTTAATAACTGAGAAAATAAAAAACTAAGAACAGCGTAAATAGAGGGCAGAAGACCCTGTCGGAAGGTGCAAGCTGAGGGAGAGGGCATCTCTAGGGCGGCTGCAGAGAGAAGGGGCTCAGGGAAAGAGGGAGGGGCAGATGGAGCTGGAGGGGTGCTGGTGTGGAGGAGAGCTTGGCTTCGGAAGAAAGGAAGGCGCTGGAAACTGAGGCTGGGCAGGGAAGACAGTGGAAGCGGAGGGGAGGGACTGACGCTGTGGGAGGTGTGGGAGGTGGACCGGCCTCGTGGCAGATGGATGTCGGGCTGGAGACTGGCCAGGAGGGCCCTGGAGCCCAGCTGTGACTCTGTGACAAGGCCCTGGGCCTCCCCTCCCTGGTCAGGCTGGTCATGGAGCACAGGCATATGGGGGGATCGGTAGGCCTGACCAGGGCCACAGAGAAGGGGTGGGGGCCGCAGTGAAGGAGAAGACATGATGGGGGATGATGGGGAGAGTCTCAAGAGAGGTGGGGAGGAGGGGCAGGCGGGAGGGTGGGAGTGGTCAGAGGGTTTGCCCAAAGACAGGGGCCACTCAGGGTCTGAATGGACAGGAATGCAAGGTGAGGCTGGATAGGAGGGTCAGAGAGCGCGCCGAGGGTTCTGGTGTGTGCAAAGTCATGTCTGGGAGGGGCCAGCCGGGGCGCAGGGCAGCCAGGAATGCTGAGTAGGTGAATGACTGGCTCCAAAGTTCCAGGGAGAGGAAGGCTTGGGCTTGGGAACCACAAGAGCCCGTTTCCTCGCTACTCAGATGACGGCACTCCTCAGCTGCCCTCACAGAGCTCACTGTAGCGTGAGGGGGGTTGCCTGCCAGGGCTCGTGACCCAGGCTCTCGTAACACCTCCTTCAAGGAGACATCATTGCGCCCATTTTACAGATGAGCAACCAAGCCTCCAGATGGCCTGCCTGGGAGGGTAAGCAGTGGAGCTGGGCACATTCTCTTACACGTGTGCTGCCCCCAAGGACTTTCAGCATCTCAGGACCCCCACAGAATGGCTTCAGGGGGGCTGGTTGTTACTGACCTTCTGCAGGTGTTCCCACAGGTCCAGGTAGGTGGTGTTCTGATAGGCAAAGGCATGCAAGTAGGACTGTGGAAAGACAGGGCACGGTGAGGGTAAAGCTGCTGCCCCAGGCTCTACCACTCAGCCTCTGTGGTAGGCCGGGGCTTGGAGGAAACACCTCCCACCCTATGGCTGGCCAAGGGTACTCACCGCCAGGCCCTTCCTGAACAGGTCCTCAGTCAGGAACTCAGAAAGCATCCTGATGACCGAGGCTCCCTGGTGGAGGACAGGGGGCTCAGAAAGCTGCGCCGAGCCAGCAGGAGACCCTGTGTCCCCATTGGGCTGGGACAGGTGCTCCCGGAGCCCCCAGCTTCGGTGGGCCCCTGTGGGCCGAGACCCCACCTCCCTTCCCATGACCGCTACTATCTCAGGACCAGCACGGGGGCTGGGCAGCACCTTGCTGTAGGAGATGGAGTCAAACATCTCGCTGATCTGGGCGGGTGTGTTGACCTCCTCGGCAGGGGTGGTCAGGGGGTGGGAGGAGGCCAGCGCGTCCACAGCCATCACATGGTACAACTCGTTCGGCACCATGAGGTCTTTCTGCAAATCCCCAGCAGCCATCAGGAGATGGGCCTGGGAGGGGGTGACCCAGGTCTTCCCCCATCCCAGACCCCAGAGGTCCCTGGGCAGCGGGCTCACCAGGTTCCAGGTGGGCTCTGCATGGTCAGCACCCAGGTACTCCACGTAGGAGGCAAAGCCCTCATTCAGCCAAAGATCATTCCACCAGGCCAGGGTCACCAAGTTCCCAAACCACTGTGGGGGAGGGGAGGTCAGCCCGGCAAGCCGCTCGCGCCTTGCGGCCACTAACAGTACCCAGAGCTACCCTTCACCGAGTGTTCCCAGCGTGCCAGTCTTGAGCTCGGCTTCACCGACATCATCATGACTCTCCTCCCTGACACCCTGCCAGGTGGAACTCTTCCCTTCTCAGCTGCCAAGGACGGAGCCACAACTTGTGCTGTCTCCTCCCAGAGCCCCCCTCGTTCTTTGTCTGCACTCCCCATGATTGGGGGGCTACCTGGTGGGCCAGCTCGTGAGCAATCACAGTGACAACCCGCTCTTTGTTGCTGCTGGAGGAGGCCTGTGGGTCAAACAGCAGCGAGTTCTCCCGGTAGGTCACCAGCCCCCAGTTCTCCATGGCACCGGCGTTGAAGTCGGGCAAGGCAACCTGGTCTGGGGAGTCCAGGCTGTTGGTGGGATGGCCTCGGGCTATGGGGGGAGACCCATCCACTTCCCCCCAATGCGAGGTACTTCACTCACCAGATTTTGGGAGTGGGTAGGGTGTATCAAAATGTTTGGCAAAGAAGTTTAGGATGGGACCTGTCACGTTCAGGGCATAATTGCCATGGTTCTCTGCAATTGCATTAGGCCGAGCCCAGATCCCGACCTGTAAAGAAGACAGAGGTAGGTCAGGGGCCCTTCTTGGGTCCTGGTGCAGGTGGGCCGAGTCCCAAAGCCTGGCAGGCTGGGGGACCAACTAAGTTAAACTGGGAGGCTTGGTCAGCGGAGGAGAGGGCGGGGGTGTCTCTTCAGAGCCTTGAGTCACAGGCAGGGGCCTTCGGGGAATAACAATAGCCATAGACACCATCTGTCTGGCACCCAGGAGTCGGGAACTCCCTTCATGAGGAGGGTCCCACTTTTCAGATGCAGAGACGGAGGGTCAGAGAACCTAAGGCACTTGCCCAAGATCACTCAGAACTGGGATTCAAACACTGCCTAGCAACTCAGGGGCTGGGACAAGGATGAGGATAAATAGGAATATCTCCCAGGCCAGGACCAATCCCGAGGAAGGATAGGTGGCCTCAGCTCCATACCTGGACATTGTTGGGTGCCATTGTCTTCACACTCGTGAACTCGCACACGATGTAGGCCAGAAGGTATGTGGACATTACAGGCGTGGTTTCGAACTCAATGACGTTCCATTTGGGGTCTTCTGCAAACGGGACACTGGGACCTGGGCAGAGAGCACGCAGGCATGTGGGGTTGTGCCCTCTCCCTGCCCTGTGCCCCAGCCCTGGGGGTCTGCTTTCCAAGGATGTGTGGCCCCAGCCAGACCTGCTCACCTTTGGGCGGCATGTTGGACAAGGCCGTGAATCCGTTGGGGTAGATGAGGGTGATGTTAAATGTGGCCTTCATGGCCGGCTCGTCAAAGCACGGGAAGGATTTCCGGGCATCTGTAGACTGCATCTGTGTCGTGGCCAGCACCCTGCCCGAAGCGGGGGTTAGAGGGTGTGCCAGCTTAATGCCTGTGCCCGTGTGGGTGTGCGGGGCTGGGGCTGTAGGATGTTGCTGGGTGTGCAGGGATGGGGTGCACAGATGCTGCCTGGCCTAATCCCTGCCCTCCCCACCTCCCCCAGGCCGCCTCTAGGCCGACAGGCCAGCTGACATGGGAGAGCAGAGCTCCTTCTGGACTCAGGGTCAAAGTCCTGGCAGGCTCCATCCCTGTATTGGCTGGGAAACCTTGGCAAATTTCTTTCCTCAGAGCCTGTTTTCCTATCTATCCAAGGGGCACTTTCATCTCTCATCCCTACTCCCTAATAAAGTATAGAGGAGCCCTCCGGGAAAGGGTCGATTGTCTTGGTAGCTGCTCTACCGGAGCTGCAGATGGAGTGATGGGCCAGCCAAGGACTCCCGAAGGTTCAAAGGCCCCGAACCCAAGCCCTTCCTTGGCTCCCAGGGTCCAGCTCTGCCTCAGCACCTAGGATCTGCCCCCCAGCAGACCCAGCTCTGACTTACTTTTTGACATTGCCTTCCATGTACTCGCTGCGGTAGAAGCCTGCCAGGTCGTCGGCCAGCTCCCCCTGAAATGCACTCTCCATCTCGTACATTCTGCCTGCCTCCAGCGAGCCCTTGAGGTGTACCACCAGATACTCCGTGGGCTCTACCAGCTCAGTCCTGGCGATGTCGGGGGCCGAGAAGCCCCCCACGCCCCGCAGGGCCACCATGTGCCCCTGGGTTGTGGTGTAGTTGAGCTTCTTGCTATGGATGATGATGACGTCAGTGGGGGCCTTGCAGATGAAGCGGACGATGCTTGTGCCCGTGAAGATATACAGGCCATTCTCATTGGGAGTGAGGTAGGGCCTCAGTGTCACCTTGTAGGAGTCAGGCAACAGTGTCGTGGGTAGGCGGTATCGGTTCCATGGCTTGCTCTGATCCAAGGTGGTGGCCGTGGTGATGGTGGTCACGGGGCTCGTAGGGGCCACGGTGGTGGCGTACCCGGCATTCTGGTTCTTCTCCTGGTCATACAGCACAGACAGAGCGATGATAGTGGCTATGGCCGCCACGCCCAGGAGGATGCCCAGGATGCCCAGAGCCTTGGATATGTAGAATCCTTTGGCCATGGTGAGGGTGCAGAGGGAGCTTGGGGAGGCTCAGGACAGGTGGGGAACAGGGCAGCCTCGGGCCAGGCTTATATCCCTGAAGGGGAGGAGCCCCACAGCCTGCAGACTGGGCAAAAATTAACCAGGGCTCAGACAGGCGAAGGTCACCGGACTGGGTGGGAACACACTCTGCCCAGGTTTCGGAGAGGAGATCCAGGAACAGTGTGCGGAGTGCAGCTCAGGGGTACCTGCTGGGAGCAAACTGTCCGGTTACAGGCTGCAGGCTTCCTGGAAGCCCACCGAGGGCTGAAGGGCAGGCGTCAGGCTTCGTGCCCAGCGGGGAGAGGGAGCGGCCAGGTGGCTTGGATCTGCCTGCAAGAGGAGACAATGGGCACCAGAACAGGAGGATCGAGGTTAGGTCCAGGAGGTTAGAAGGACTTCCCAGGAGCAGGGAGGTAGGAGATGAAGAGAAAGGGAGAGTTGGTTTCCGGCTCGGGTCAAGAACACATTGGTTCACCCCTGTGGTTGGTTGGATGCCCAGGGCTCCTCAGTGACATGGCCCCAGGCTCCCTTGCATTCTTTCAGAGCAGGGAGTTCTTCCAGGTTCCCCTCCCTTTCCCTTCTGCCAAAAACTTTTTCCTCAATTATAAGCTCACTGAGAAGAATGAAATAAGTTGTTTTGCCTTTTTTTTTTCTTTTTTTTAAGAGAGGAGGCTGGTGGAGCCTTAACCTCTTCCCAGCCGTGACCTTGGGCAGGTAATTTTACCTTTCTGAGACCCCTTTCCTCGTACATAAATAATAGTATTTACTTCTCAGATTTGTTGAACAGATTTAATGAGAAAACATATTAAATACCATATAGTAGAACCTGAAAATCCTTCCCTTCCCTTCTTTCTTACTCAGAGGTCAACCATTCTATCCTTGGTAGAAAGGAAGATATTACTTATCATGCTCAATATAATATGTTCTTACAGGAATATGATGTTCATCGTCACCCTTCCCATCTGCCAGCCCAGTTCCTCAGACCTCAATATCACCTGACCCTCACCCCAACATCCAACTCACCCTGCCCCCCAATCTCACCATGTCCTTGGTCAAAGCCACTGTCATTGTTTATGTGGGCACTGCTGGACCCTCATGACTCCTCACTTCCACTTGGGCCCCCTCAAACTAGTTTGCTACACAAATTGGATCATTTTGCACCACTGCTTAAAACCTTCCCTTTGCTCTTGGAATTCAGACCAAATCTTCTAAAGACACCCACAAGTTCAAGTGCTATCAGCTGGCCCACTTCCCAACCTCGTTCTCACCACACTCCCCTCTGTTGTGGCACTCCAGCCACTCTGGCCTTCACCCAGACCCTCCACCACAGGACCTTTGCATGTGCAGTTCCCTCTGTTTGGATCATCTTCTCCCCCTTCTTGCCCTGGTTACTTCCTATTTATTCTTCAAGTCTTTCTCAGAGAAGACACCCTGACCTCCGTGACTAGGTCAGGCCCCTTAGAACCACAAACCTCTTCTTCAAAGCCCTATAACTCAGCACAATTTTCCATTTGATCTGTGTGGTGATGATTTGAGTGTTGCCTGTCTCCCCGACCAACGGCAGGCCCCATAAGAGCAGGTCCCTGGCTGCTTCTGCTCACTGGCACTAGGCACGGTGCCTGGCACATAGTAGTTGCTCAATACATATTTGCTGAGTGAAGGCACACAGGCGTGAATGGGTGCATGGATGAATGAGTGAGTCAATTCAGGCGTCACTCCTTATTGGAGTCTTTGCAGCCCATCTCCACCCCTGTCTCCACTCCCACTTAGCCCTGGGAGAACTGTCTACCCCCTTCTCTGAGCCCTCCTCCAACCATGGCAGACAGGCAAGACTCTTGCTAGGGCCAGATGCATCTCAGGGCCCACGCTTGTCTCCTCCCTCATCTGGTCTGTCAGCTCCTCATTCATTGGCCACTCCCTGCCCCGTCTTGGGCCAGCAACGTGTGAGCCCACCTGGAGGCTTGGTAAACAAATGCATGCATGGACGGTAAGTGTTCATAGGTTAATTCATTCAGGCATCCCTGTACAGGGTCTTCAGGGGAATCCTGGGTGCCCATCTTTGGGCTCAAGGGCGCTCTGAGCCGTCAGCACTTCCCTCTTTCTCTCTAGAGACCTGCCCCCCAGGGCATTGGTCTGGACAGTGTGGACTTCCCATTGCAGTGACCTACAGCCAACCCTACTAGGCCTGGGCTGATGGCCAAGGGGCAAGAGTGGGAAGCCAAGTACCGAGGGAGGGCTGCAACTTGGGCATGGTGACAGAGGGAGCAGCAGCCCCTGAGGGTGACTGAGAGTGAGAAGTATGTGCTTCCAGTCTCCCTTCATCAGGGCTAGAATTTGCCAAGGAAAGCCATCCCTGTTGTACCCCTGAAGGCTGGCACCCAGGGGTCATGCATCCCCTTGCAACAAGTTTCACTCTGTAGGACCTGAAGCCCTCTCCCACCTTTGCAGCAAAAAGACACATAAGCCTGATTGGCCTAATCTCTACTCCAAACAAAGAAAGAGGTCCTGCCTGGCCCATCGTGGCCTTTTCCTGTTTGCTTTGGACACAGTCCGTGGGCCCAGCTGGCTGGGATCTTTACCCTTTTGGAAAGGGCCTCTGGTCTTCAAAGCTGGCACAGCAGGCAGCCCATTGCCCTGTAATGAGAGGTCCCTGTTCTGGGTACTGTGCCAGCCCAGGCTGGGGGCACATAGAGGGGCATGCTCCACAGTCCCCACATTCTCTAATAATAAAAAGGGATCCCTCTTCCAGCCCCCTGCCAAGGCCCAGGCATGGCCATCTCTACACCCCACTGGATAGCAGTAACCATGTTCTTCTCCCCTGTCACCCAACGTGCCCACACACCTTGGCAGAGGGATCGTCCTCTCCTGCTTGAACCTGGTCTCTGGCTCCTCACTGCTTGTGGAATGAAACCTCAGCTCTGGCTTGAGCCTGAAAACCTTCTGTGGACTTGACCCTCTGGCCTCTCCTCTTTCCAATGCCCGATGTGGCTCCAGTTGTGGGTATTTCCCCAAACTCCCTGGACTTTTTCATACCTCTGTGCCTTTACCCATCCTGTTTCCACTGCCGGGAATGCCTTGCCTCTCCCTCCTGTCAAACTCCTACTCATCTTTCAAAACCCAGCTCAAACATCATTGCCTTCTCATGAACAGGCAGCCCCTTTCCCCCGGGTGCTTCCCTGGCCTCTGGTTCACACCTCTATCACAGCACTTAAGGCCATCTATGTGTTCAAAAGCTTCTCACTAGACCTAGGCACCTCAAGGGAAGCCTCTGTGACTTTGTACACCCCTCCATGCCTAGCACAGGGCAGAAGCTCAACGCTGGCTAAATGAATGACAATGTCCACAATCCCTGCCTTGGCTTATAGGTCTAGTGTGATCTAGCCTCCAATGATTCTCTGGTCTCATCCCAAGCCTTCTCCCCCTGTTGCTCTGCCCCACTGGCCTCTTTTGGTTTCTCAAGCCCACCATCTCTTCCTTCCTCCACCCCCCACTCCACCCTCACCCTCACCCTCACCCCCACCTCACCCTCACCCCAAGCTTCTCTTTGGGCCTGGACAGCTTCTGTCTTTCCTTCACACACCACCCACTCATCCTGGAAGCTCACTTCAGCGATGCTATCCCGGGGCAGCTCTCCCAGCACCCCCAAGACTCAGCGCCATGAGGATGGTATCCTCCATACCAGGCAAGCACCTAGTACACAGCAGGCAGGTAACACATGCTCGCGAAATGGAGCAGCCATAAGAAAGCGAGAGGCAGTGGTTAAAGACCGAACTCGGCGTTAATTCAGACCCTGGATCCTCGGCACAGATTTCCCCTCTATGCCTCACGTTCCTTCTTGGGCTCCTAGATTGTGCATACAAACCACTTTTGTGAGTTTTGCCATATCTGTGATCCTCCTGTACATTATTTAGTTAACATTTTTCTTTAAATAAATTCACTACTTACTCTCCTTCTGAGCAATAACGACCAAGAAGTCATGGTTGGATGTATTACGTTATACTTTTTCTGATACACATTTCAATTTATGACTATTGATTTTAAAACTATTCATCTAGGTAGCCACTACAATCATCTTGTTTAGCTGCACTCACTTGGGGAATCACTGCTCCACCTTGTATGATTCTGGGGTGGCATCACCTGCAGACTGTCTTTGGAGTGGAAGATTTCTGCAGGCGAGCAGAATGTGTGCATTCCTTTTACCATTCATTTCTTGATGGGGGAGAAGCTGAGTACCCAGCCCCGGTCTCAACCAAAGCAGCCTTCCCATCTATGGGTTTATTTATTTCTGCCCTGCCTATGTTTTGGTCCGGGAACAAAAGTTCTAAATTTAAAAAAAAAAAAAAATTAAGGTTGACAACAATCATGTTAGAGAATATTTGAGGCATAGCCACTCGTGTAGAAGACATTAATTGAATGGGAAAAGTCAGCTTTATCTCAGATATGGGGGTACAAGTTGCCTTGAATTCAAACATGACAACGCCAGGAGCCTGGGAGGGGCTGTAGTGGGGAAAGCCAGGACCAGCAGTCAGGCAAACAACTGTGCAGTCCCAGCTCCCTCACAGATCGCTGGGTCTTGGGGTAAGCTGCTGCTCATGCTCGCTCAACACCTCCCCACCCTATCCTCCTCAGCTGCAGGGCTGTGCAGGCTGGGAGCTATGGAACAACCTGAAGCCCATCTGTCTGCTCTGAAGGAGCAGCGAGTTAGGAGCAGGGATGAGGCTGGGGCCCCAGTGCAGGGCACATTCTGGCCCCTCCAGCCCCTGGCCTTCTCCCAGACTTCTGAGGTCTCCACCCACAGCTGCGTGAGGCTGGGCCTGGGCCAGCCCCCAGGGTGCTTCCTCTGGGAGCCTTGGACATTGTCCATCCTGTGAGAACCGCAGAAGGCCCTAATGGGAAGTCAGCTCCTGTTTTGGCCTTTGGAGCCCAATGCAAGGGCACTCAGGAGCAAAGGAGCAGAAGGGGCCCTCTTGGAGTTGGGGAAGTACACCAGCCTCGGAAGGGCCATTCTGGGCTGTGGATCCTGTCTGGAAACTCCCATCTGTGTAACTGAACAGATAATCACCATCACGATAATCACCACCATTTGGCTGTTGAGAAAACCAAGGCACAGAGAAGTTAAGTGACTTGCCCAAGGTCACACAGCTAGTTAGTGGCAGGTTCTATTGCTTAACTATATGTGCCTCCCAAAGCATCCTCTCATACAGCTCCCCACATTTCCTACTAGGCAGTGCCCAGGAGGGTTAAAAGACCACAGGAGGAGACACACACCTTTTAGCATAACAACACATGACAACAAGTTAAGGAAGGCCAATCTGGGCAGGATGAGAGAGACCTGATCATCTTTTAGGGGAACTGTGTGTCCCTTCTTCTGAATTTTAGAGGCACACTAAGGGACATGGGGCAGGAGTGGCTGCTGCAAGGAATAGCTGAGAGACTGGCAACCTGGTGGAAGTCAGCTTGGGGGCTCTACAAAGGGACCATGAACTCCCTGCCCCCAGACCAGGACTGGGAGCAGGGGCTGGTTCTAGGAAGTGGAACTTCTTATCAGAGGGGGAGCACTGTGCTACCAGACACAGGTCTCTGTGGAGGACCCTGGCTTGCCTTCAAGGGTGCACCCGAACCACTGTAGCGTCTCCAATGATGGACACCCAGGGTTGGGCCCAGGCTGGAGGTGACGGCTGTTGGCCTGTGTGAAGGAAGGCACCCAGGGCACTCAGTGTGAACAGCTGGCATACTGTCCCTGCCATCCCTCCTAGACTCTCGAATAGCCCCCAGCATGGGGTCCTGGATTTTCCACCAGAGCCAGAGGCCCAGGAACTAGGCCCCATTCCAATACCCTGATTGATGCCTTCCCACGTGGGGACCCCCCACCTGTCTTCTCAGAATGCTTAGCAATAAAACTCTTGAAGCAAAGTGGCTGGAGGACTTGGCTTAAGGGTTGTGGAAATGGGAAGGAGCTTATGCCCCACTCCCTAGAAGGCTCTGGGGGAATCACAGGGCAGGTGGCCGGTCTGCCTCACACAGTTGAGCCTGTTTCTCCATCTGTGAAGTGGGAGCAGCTCTCTGGGGTAAGCTTTCTTCCACTGATAGTCTAGCTTTACTCTAGGGCTTTTTAGGGCGGTGGACTAGTGGAGGATGCCAGCCCACTGCCAGAGAGGGGCGAGGCACCCTGCCTTCCCCACCTCCCCTGCCCCCAATGTGTCCAAAAGGGATCTTTGGTGGATTGGAGGCCCATTTCCTCTTCCGTGTGACCATGCCCTCATTTCTCCCCTCCCCCACCTCACATATCTACAGCCAGCTCCTCAAACACAGACAACCAACGGAAGGGTCCATCTAGTCCAAGACTCTGCTTTTACAGGTGAATAAGGCAAGGCCCAGAGAGGTCCAGGTCAGTTAGAGACTCAGAGACTAAGCCACAATCATACCTTAGGCCTGACTGAGAACAGTACTCTGACAATTCAACCACACTGCCTGGTTGGTGCAGTCCCTGGGCTGGGTTGGAGGGAGGAGGCGGATTCAAGTTACAAAACCCAAGGCATGACCCAACTGGGGCACCCGTGCCCACTGCACTGCTGGGGGTTTGGAGGTGCAGAGTTAGGGCCCCACTGGCTCATCTGGAGGACCCCTCCGCAGAGCAAGTGCGGGCTGCAGTAGGAGCATTGCTCTTCTCGGCTGCCAGGGAGTGCTGGAGCGGGCGCTCCGTTCCTGCCTCAGGAGAACCCGCGAACTATGGGGTTGTAAGGAGCAAGGGAGACGACGCTTGTTCAGCGGGAATTCCCTTTAAGCGGTCGGGGGGAGGGCTTTGGACGGAGGCAAAACGTCCAAGGTTAGCTAAGGGGGACTCCTACTGCGGCCTTGACCCTGGACCCCCCCCCCCCCGCTCCTCCTCTGGGGGCTGTATAGACCCCAAAGGCTGGCCGGGATTCCGTTCATTTTTGGCTCCGCCCCACCCACTACGAGTCTGAGCTGCGGTGCCTCACAGTCACCACGCTCGCACCTCTGTCCCCACACCACCCTGCCTCAGACCACAGCGGGGTAGAGTCCGCTGCACCAGCGGGGTCTCTCCATCTGCCCTCCCCCAGAGGCGCCGGCAGCTGCCCTCCCCGCCCTGGGGACCACCTCCCCAGGTGGACGGCCCCCTGCCCGGCTGATAGGCCCGCTGCGGAGCCAACTCGGCCGCGAGATCATAGCGGGATCTCAGCCAAAAGAATTCTTCGCTCTCCTTGGACCTCAGTGTACCGGTCTGAGAAGGGGGCGTCGGCAGGGACGTCGGGGTCTCTGCGCGCGCTTGCGTCGATGTCCCTTCCTCACTGTGGCTGCCGCCCCGCAGCTGCCCCGCAGCCCCTCCGCGCCCCGCAGACCCTCTCCACCGCGCTCCACTTGCCTGTGGCCGCCAGGGCGCCCGACACTGACCTGCTCGGAGCCTCCTCTCCCGAACGACGAGCCGGACCAGCCACGGCCACTGCCCACTAGGACCTGACTCCTCCTTTCCCCTTCTTTGTAAAGGGAAGTAATCTGACCCGACCACTACTCCCGGGTTAACCTCTGCCCCCCCACAGCTCCGCCCGGACTCCTCCCCGGCCTGCCCGCAGCCTCCCAGGAGCACCCCCGATAGGGAGCCGGTCCAACAACGGCCGGCCCGCAGGCCCTGGAATTGCTCTTCGGTTCCAGGTCTCCCGCTTCCACACCCCACCCCACTACGCCCCCCAGCCCCGCTGTGGCCGGAGCCCCAGGGCCCCGCCCCCCCATCTGGACAGCATCTGCCCTTGGGGGAGGAACACAAAGCCTCGCCCTTCGAGTTGGGGCGCGGGGGGTGGGGGGAGCCCCACTCATTCAAAAAAATAAACTGGGCATCCCCCGGAGATGGCTGTTCCCGATAATTGAATGTCGGCAGCACAGAATTTAACTTTTGTGATACCTGGGGCTCATCATTAAGAAGGCAGAGAAGCAGCAGGACCTAGCAAAAAAAAAAAAAAAAGACCAGAGCCAGGAGTATGTTGCTTCCAGAGGCTGTGCAGCCAGGGGCAGGGCACTCCTCTTCTCTGGGTATCTTTTTTACTGGGCAGTACCAGATGATATTTGTATTCCCTTCCTATGGCTGCTGTAACAAATTAACACAAACTTAAAACAACACGCTTATTATCTTGCAGTGTTGTAAGTCAGGTCCAAGATGGATCTCACTAGGCTATATTCAAGGGTGTCCACAGGGCTTCCTTCTAGAGGCTCTACAGAACATCCATTTCTTTGCCTTTTCTGGCTGCCCACATTCCTTGGCTTGTGGTCCCCTACCATTTCCAAAGCCAGCAGTGGCCTATCCAGTCTTTCTGACATTGTATCACTCTGACATTAACTCTTCTTTGGCCTGCTGCATCTGCTTTTAAGGATCCCTGTGATTACATTGTGTCCACCCTGATAATCCAAGATAATCTCCCTATTTTAAGGTTAGCTGATAGCAATTTTAATTACTCTTTGCCACATAGCAAAGCATCTTCACAGAATCCAGGGATTAGGACAAGGGCATCTTCAGGGAGGGGGCGTTAGTCTGCCTACCATAAAGTTCAAGATACCTTCCAGAATCTCAGGTTTAGAAGCAAATTTCGAGATCACCCAGTCTAATTGACTCTCCCGCATCCATTACTGGGATCTGTGGGACAGTTTAGCACTGCATCACCATGGTCCAAAGTGGTTGCTTTTTGACTGACATGCACTTTCTCTTCCTTTAGAAACAGCACAAGTGGGCTAGGGTGCTCTTAGTAGCAGCCTTGCTTCCCCTTTCTCATTTGTTCCTGTGCTCTGAAAAGACAGGTCGCAAGTTTACTGGAGTATAGAATTGTATGTAAAGTAAAAGTTGGCTCTGAGTGATACCCTAGCAGCTACTCTGGGCCTCCAGTCTCATGCTGCCTGGTCCCCTCCTCTAGCATATTTGACATAATCCTCTCTATGGCTGACAAGTCAAAGAAAGGCTCAATCAGGCCAGGAGAGAATCTTCCATTCTGGGTCCCTGCCTTTCTGCTTTAGGCTCTGAGGGCATTTTGATAGTAATACACAAGCCACTGTGGGAGAAATGCAGCCCGACTTTCTGGAGAGCAGTTTGGGGATGGAAATGAAGTTCACTTTCAGGAATTTAGCCTGATGAACTAGAATATTCATGGACAAGGCTTTTACTGCCTTGTATTATTTACAATTCAGGAAAAATCAGAAATTGCCCAAATATGCAGCTATAGGTGATTGGTTGAGTAAATTATGGTCTTCCCATATAATGAAATACTATCCCACCATGAAAAACAAATCATGTTTTATAACTACTGAATGAAACCATGGGAGAAATTTTTTTTAAATCCCAGAGTGGGGAAGTCCTTTATAAATATTATACAAAACCTGAAGCCTCAAAAGAAAAGACTGATAAATTTGACTACAAAAAAAATTTTTTTTTCTGCAAAACAAACCACCACAAGCAACGCCCATAGGAAAACTTCATACTGGGGGGAAAATTAGCCTTATCTTGATCACTGTTGGAGCTCAGAGGTAGGTACACTGGGAGTTCCTTATATCGTTCTCATTAATTTTGAGTATGTTTTCAAATTCCTGTAATAAGGAGTTAAAAATCATTTAAGCATATATAAACTGCTGTATGGCAAAAGACGATTATTACATGGGATTATAATATTTGCAACACATACAACAAAGAATTAATATCGATAATGTTTAAAAAGTTCCTACAAGGTGATTTTTTAATTGAAAACTGGCAAAAACTCACAGAAGAGGAAATAGAAAAGGCCAGTCAGGGCTTCCCTGGTGGCGCAGTGGTTGAGAGTCCGCCTGCCGACAGGGGACATGGGTTCGTGCCCCGGTCTGGGAAGATCCCATATGCTGCGGAGCAGCTGGGCCCGTGAGCCATGACCGCTGAGCCTGCGCGTCCGGAGCCTGTGCTCCGCAACGAGAGAGGCCGCGGCAGTGAGAGGCCCGTGTACCGGAAAAAAAAAAAAAAAAAGGCCAACCATTGCATGAAGAGATGTTCCACCTTAGCTGTATTCAGGAAATGCAATTTCAAAACAATGAGATGTCATTTTTTGCCCATGATACAGGCAAAGGTTTAGACTATTGATAACATCTAGAATTGGCCAGGGTATGGGGAACTCACGTTTTCATACACTCCTGGAGTCTTGTGAATTGCTCCGACTGTTTGAGAAAGTAAAATGGCAAGACCTATTAAAAATTCACATGCATATCCCCTTTGACCCAGTGACTGCTTTGGGGGCTTTATCCTAAACCCTGGAGAAACCCAACCAGAACTCAAAGATGTGTAGAAGGAGGCTTATTGCAGCATTCCTTGTTACAGAAAAAAAAAAAAAAAAAGGCCAAAGTGTCCATAGAGTACCATTTAAACAAAGTATTAAACATCCACAGGGAACATTACACAGCAGTTGGAGAGATCAAGTTAATTCTATTTATATGACTTTGGAATGATGTCCCTAGCATATTTTTAAGTTAAAAAAGCAAGAGCCAAAGTAATATATTTACTATTATTCATCTTCATAAGAACTTTCTTGGTGCATGTAGACTTATATAGAGTCATGAGTGTTGGGGTGGTGGAAATGCACCTGCCAAATGATTAACCTCATTGGCTTCAGTGAGGTCAACTTGATGCAGGGGGCTGGGGGGAGCAGGGCCGGGAGAGACTACCAGTTTTTCCTTGTACACCTGTGCATTCTTTGAATTGTTAGAACAAACATACATCTGTACTATTTTTGGAGCAACCACCACCAAAACCATTAAAATACTACTTTAAAAAGAAAAGGAGATAGAAAAGATTTGGGGAAGGGGGAGCTGGAAGGGGTTAAGGTTATTCACTCACTCATCCGGTTGGTCATTCAGTCAACAAACATTTAAGGAGCACACACTGCCTGTGGGCACCAAGCTCATCTCTGTGCAGGCAGGTGGCACCTGTCCTGGGGGACTCACGGTCTACCTGGGCAACAGCAGCAGGGATAGTAATGCCCACCGGGGCAGAGGCTGGGCCGGTACTGTTTTCTGCTGTGTCCCAGTGCCTAGCATGGGAATGGACACATATCAGATGAATGAATGAACCAGGTTCCACCCAGTTGTCATGACAGTGGGGAAGAAGGCCACTCTGTTGCCTGGGGAGGGCAGGAGAGGGCTATCAAAAGAGGGAACTAATTGGGTTGAGTCTTGAGGATTGAGTTGAATTATCCTGATGGACAGGTGGAAGAAGGGTGTCCCAAGCAGAGAGAGGGACCAGCATATGCAAAGGCAGGGGGTCAGGTGCCTGGTGGGGTATGAAGCTGGGGCAAGCAGGGACTGGACATTGAAGCCTTGAATGCCGTGGTAAGGAGTTAAGACTCTATGAACTCTGAGTAAAGGACACTGATGGGGTCAGATTTGTCTTTCAGAGTGAGCCTCTGGGGAGAGCATGCACAGAGCGGACCAGCATGGAGGGGAATCAGACTGGAGGCTGGAAGAGCAGATGGGAGGCGTAGAGCCTCTCCAGAGGTGAAGGATCTCAGCAGCAGGCAGAGACAAAGGGGCTAAGGGATATTTAGGAGGCTTGGTACCAGGAATTGTGCATGGGTGGGTGGAGGTAGGGTTTTGGGGGAGAGAGGGAAGGGAACCAGTGCTGCAGCTTGGGCTAGAGAGGATGGTGCTGGAGTCAGCACTTCCTGGAGCTGAGAGTTTTTTCTTTTTTTATTTCTCATTGCTGTTGTTTTCAAGAATTCAGTTTGGGTTTTATTATAAAATTGATCAAAAACACATTTTTTGAAAAAAAAAGAAAAAGGACAAAGAGCAGTTTTAGAGCTGACTCTCTTGGCAAGGCCGGAAGTGGGAAAGAGCCTGTTGTTGATGCGAAGTTGAGCCCAGCGGGGTCCCAGGCGTGGAAGGGACAGAATGGACTGGGAGCCTAGCGGGAGGGACAGCGGTCCCTGAGGCGGGGTGAGAGGGAGGGACAGGCCAGGCGGGGCAAGAAGGCAGGGTGAGCGCCGCTCCCCTGGGCTGGCTCCCATCCTAGTGCTGGCTCCACACCCCAGTCAACCACGCACTGGCCACAGGCTGCCCCCGGAGCCTCCCGAGGGCAGAGCAGGATGCTCAGGAGGCCAGCTTTGCAGGCAGACACGTGGCTTCCAGTCAGGGTCTGACACTTACAAGCTGGGCAACTACCTTACCCCTCGCCTTCGCCTTCCTCGCCTGTAAAATGGGAACAAGCCCTCCTCGAACTGTTGTGAGAGTTACACGAGAAAAGCTGTGCACGGCGTTTCCCAACGGACCGCCCACAGGAGCCCTCAGTAATGATTCCTTCGTGGATGAATTCAGTGCAGTGCTCGTCTTTGACCCACTTGGCATAGCCCATGCCTCCTCTGGGCATGCCTCTCCCTGGGCATGTCAGCCTCTTTGTCTAGAAAGTCTCAGCTCTGGGGGTTTCCCCATCTGCCTTCTCGGCCACCCCTCCCGCGTCTCTTCCCAGGACCTGCCATCTCCTGAAAGTGCCCTTTTCCTGACCCCCCTCCTGGACCCTGGCTCTCCCATCCCCCTGAGAGCTCCAAGCTTCTCCCCACCTCCCACCCATCCGTCCCCCTCTGCAGGCCTTCCTTCTGCCCACCCAGCCTGAGCCCACCGCACTCCACCTGCCAGTCTGTGAGCCTCCTTTCCCGCCTGGCACTGCCCCATGCAGTGGAGGAATCTCTGTAACATGCCCGGTTTCACCCCCACCGATGGGTTTCCTAGGGCTTCCACAAACTGGGTGGTCAAAAACAACAGAAACGTATTCTCACACTGGTATGGAGAGTCACCAGTCTGAAATCACAGTGTCAGTAGGGCCATACTCCCTCCAAAGGTGCTGGGGAGGATGGTTCAGTGGCTTTTCCAGCCTCTGGTGGCTCCAGGTGGTCCTTGGCTTGTGGCTGCATCACTCCAGTCTCTGCCTGGAATCACGTGGCCTTCATCTCTGTGTATCTCCTATAAGGACACTTGTCATTGGATTTAGGGCTCACCTGAATAATCCAAGATGTTCTCATCTCCAGATCCCTAACTTAATCACATCAAACACCATTTTTCCAAATAAGGTCACATTCACAGGTTCCAGAGATTAGAACTTGGACATGTCTTTTTAGGGGACACCATTCAACCCACTACACTCAGCAGGGCCCTGGGGCCCTCCTCAGCTCCCCCAGTCTCTTCCAGGCCAGCCTTGGTCCACTCCCCATGTGGCTCACCTGAAGCACACCCACCTGTCACCCCCAACCCTGCACTGCAGCCTCCCTCACCTCCAGCATCGGAAAGAAAATCACAGGCATCCTTCCCACCAGCCCTCGGGGCACTGCCTTCATGGCACCTGGGAGACCTGCTCCAACCTTCTGGCCTCCCAGGGCTTCCGCCTCTTGCTCTGGCAGCCTGAGACCTTTTCCAAGACTCTCTTCTCTGAAACTCGACTCTGGACAGTCAGCCCTGTCTCAGTCTCAGGGACATTTGCACTCCCAAGCCTTCACTTTCCTCACATATGAAGAGGAAGATCTGAGAGGAGGATCTGAGAGGCCCCTCAGGCTGCAGCATTCTGGAATTTCTCCTCTTCAGAGCCCTCAGGAGGCTTCAGGGCTTCTACCAGCCCAGCTTGTCCCCTAGTGCTCCAGGGCCCCTGAGAGGCGCAAACTGTTCTGGAAAGGGGTCAGCCTGCCCTTGGCCTCGGTCGTGGGAAACGGGTCAGTCCTCTCTCTGGTACTCAGTTCTGCACAAAACGTGGCCCCCAAGACAGGCTGCCCACAGGAGAACTGGGGCCATGGGCCCAGTGGTCACAGAAGCCTACTCCAGGCTCCTAGGGACCTGGAGCCTGTGCCTGGCTGGAGGTTTCAGGAAAAGGTGGGACCAGACCCTGAGTCCAACACTGCTACTTTCAGGGGGCAGAGGGTGTGTGGACAGTAGCAGTTAAGGGTCAGGCTTTGTAATCCTGCCTGTGACACTTACTAGCTGAGCAACTCTGGGCAAGTATTATATCTTCTCGGCTTCCTCCTCTGCAGGTAGTAATAGCATTTTACCTCTCAGGGTTGTGGTGAGGATTAAGGGAGGGAATTCACAAAAAACTTGTCAGGCAGCTAGGGTCGAATCAGGCTAGCCATTTCATCACCGCCATTATAGGTGGCCCCGGGGCCTCCAGCCTCTGTCTGTACTTGTCTCTCCCTTCAGCCCCAGACCTGAGCCTCCTGTCCAAGACCCTAGGGCTCAGTGATGTGATGATTAAATGTTTAACAATCCGCAGGGGGTGGGCTTGAGGGGTTAGCACTGATTTAGCATTTTTCCCATGTCCATGGGGTAAATAATCCCACCAGTCCAAATTCAAGCTACCATAGGAGGCAGAGCTGGGAAGAGACCATCTCCCCCTAATAGACACAATGGTGTGCAGAACCATAAGAGCATAAACACCAGCCAGAGTGGGAACATAATTAGGAGGCCATGAGTTTTGAGTATTATAATCTTTGTTTTTCACATATTTTGTTTAATTGTAAGCATATATGATTTAATTTTTAATAACGGCTATGTTTAACAACTGATTTGTGAAATTCCTGAAATTTTAACAGCCGGCTCTCCCATGTGGGTACCAGCTGGCTCCAGAACCCCACTGCTGCCATGCTGTGCCTACTCTTCCAGGAGACATGGGGCTGCTCTGAAAACCGTGGGGCCTGGCATCTGCCCACCTCCTCTCCCCCCACAAGGTGACTCTTGGGGAACACTGTATTTAAGCTGGGGCTGTCTCTGGGGTTCCATATGTAGCCCATATTCATGCCTGGGGGCTCTCACCCCTGGACCCTTGGCCTGCCACTCAAACTCCTTTAGGGTTAAAAGGTACAGGTTTTGAATTCAGGCACACCTGGTTCAGATTCTGGATCCAGCCTTTAAGAGCTGAGTGACCCTCAGCAAGTAATTTAATCCCAAAGAGGTTCATTTTCCTCACCTGTAAAATAAGGATAAGAATTTTATTAGAATTCTAGTCCAACAGAGTTGAGTTTTCTATAAAAACAGTTTATTGAGGTATACTTGACATACAATAAACTGTACATATTTAAAGTCTGTAAGATCTGACATGTATATACAGTCACGTAACCATCTCCACACTTAAGATAATGAACATATCTGTCACCTCAAAACTTTTCTCATGCCCTTTGTAATCCCTCCCTCTTGCCCCCCTCTTTCCCAGCCGGTTCCCAGGCAGCCACTGATCTGCTTTTTGTCACTATAGATAAGTTTATGTTTTCTAGAATTTTATAAAAATGGAATCATTTGTGCCTGGTGCAGAGTATACACTCCAAATCCACGAGCTGCTGTAGCAGTCAGCTGAGGCTATGTTATACTGCAGCAACAAACAGCCCCCAGATTTTAGCATCTTACAACAGGTTTATTTCTGACTCACATTACATGTCCATCATGGGTTGGTTGCCGCTCTGCACTAAGCCAGCTCCACTCCAAGACCCAGGTTGAAGGAGCAGCCCTTATCTGGGACACTGCAGGTCTCCTGGCAGAGATAAGAATGAACGTGGCAGCACCATGACTCCTGAAGTTTCTTTTTAGAAGTGGCACACCTCACTTATGCTCAGGTTATTGACCAAAGCAAGTCAGGTAGCCAAGCCTGATGTCAAATTATGGGAAGTGTCATGCTCCCCCAGGGAGAGGCAATAGATACTTTGAACAGTAATAATGTCTACCAGAGCCACTTTCACTATTATCATTGATATTGTTCTAGCTGGAGACCATGCAGAGGCTCCACACACGCGATCTAGCCTGATGTCCCCTGATGCACCACCACCCTGGGCTGGGTGCTCTCCTCAAGGGTCAGGGTCCTCCCATTCACCAGTGCCCACCTCATTGATTTGGAAATTTAGAGACTAGCTAAGCCCACCAGGCCCCACATCTCTGTCATCCTTGGCCCCGGCTCACTCTGTGCACCCATCCCATCCCCCTGTCAGCCCTTCCCCCCCTTCTCACTGAGCCCCAGAAACCCTGATTCCATGGCCCACACTCTCCTAATCTGGGCCTCTCCTCTGAGCTGGCTGCCTAAACTGGGCAGTGTCCCTGTTCTCTATGCACACAGCTTCCCTTCCCTCCCACAAGCCCACCCTCCACAGGCATTGCCCACTGCGTCTCAGTCTCTTCTGACTCTGCTCCCCAAATCTAACTTACACTCACCCCAAATCCAGCTCCTCCATGGTGCCAGATAGAGCAAGACCTATCATCTGTGGGGCTACTCAAGCCCCTGGTCATCGCCTGCCTCGCCCATCCCCATGCTTCCCTCTACGCTGGATGACGATCCCCAAGTCCTATCAGTTCTAATCCTAGAATGCCCCATGAATCCTCCAATTCTCTCCACCTCCATGGTCTCACCCTGACCTGGTCACCACCAAAGGCTTCCTAACTGGACTCCTGGAATGTTTTTTGCTCCCTTTTCATCCATTCTCCTCACTAAAGCCACAGCCAAACTGGACACATACACCTCTCCTATGCCCAACACAGGCACACACAGACTACTCCTACCCTGGCTTCCTACTGTCCTCAGGATGGGCTCCAACACATTCCCTGCCTCCGAGGCCCCAGCTCCCCATCACCTCCCTGATCTGTCTCCACTCCTGTCCTCAGCTACTTGCAGGCCTTTTGTCTGCCCAGTTCTCACTCCCTCTGGCCTCCCAGCCTCTGCAGGAAGTGGCTAATTCCTTGAGGAGTGAATGGGTTGTGCTGAGCCAGGAGGTCTCCGCCACCACTCACAAATGAGCTCAGAACCCCTGTGCTTGCAGCACCAGCTCTGCCTACTGAATGCATTTGAGGGTTGAGAACACAGGGGTCTCTTCCAGCCTGGGAGGACAGTGTGTGAGGATGGGGTGTGTGGGGTGGGAGAGAGACCAACCAGTGACAAGGACGATGGTAACAACAATGACCTAACATTTATTCATCTCATACCATAGGCACTATCCCCAGTGCTTCCCAGAGACAAATTCTTTCTTTCTTTCTTTTTTTCTTAAACCCGTATTATTATTATTATTATTTTTTGCGGTATGCGGGCCTCTCACTGTTGTGGCCTCTCCCGTTGCGGAGCACAGACTCCGGACACGCAGGCTCAGCGGCCATGGCTTACGGGCCCAGCCGCTCCGTGGCATGTGGGATCTTCCCGGACCGGAGCACGAACCCGTGTCCCCTGCATCAGCAGGCGGACTCTCAACCACTGCGCCACCAGGGAAGCCCCGTATGTGATTTTTTTAATTGAAGTATAACAAGCCTAGAGAAAAATACAAAATCATAAATGAAGAACTCAATGAAGGTTCACAAAGTGGACACACTGTGAAACTAGCACCCAGATCAAGAAAGTGAGCTTTCTCAGCACAAGGAGCCCCACTCCTGCCCCTTCTTCTCTGTCGTTCTAGGACACCCACTATCCCAGCTTCTAAAATCATGCATTCACTTTGCCTGTGTTTGAAGTGCAAATAAATGAAACCATACAACCTACATGGTTTTCTGCCTGGCTTCTTATGCCTGGTGTTGTGTTTTAGATTTATCCACGTTGTTACATATAGTCGTAGTTTGCTCTTTCTTGTGGCTGTGTAGTAGTCCAGGGTACTTATTTATTCATGTGTTCCATTCTCGATGGGCATCTGGCTGTTCCCAGTTTTTGGTGATTACACAGAGTGCTGTTAGCATTTTTGTCCCCGTCTTCCAGACACGCACACTAGTTTGACATCACTGAGTCATAGGATACGCGTGTTCTAAATCCAGCAGATTCCACCAGGTTTCCCACGAGCTGTGTTCGAGGTTCTGGATTAACTCTAATCCTCAGGACAACCCTCTGCATGTGATGTGGTGGACAGGCGTCTCTTCCCTGCTTGGCAAGCTCCTCACTGTGTGATGCTGGGGCCAGCCTCCTCTACTTGCTGCCCTGGCCCCTGGATCTGAGTTTCACAAATCAGAGGCACTGCCTAGGAGTCAGTCTATTCAGGGAAGGCCAGCAGGGTCTGTGGCCCTGGGGTCCAGTGTTGGCAGTGCTGGTGGCATGCTTCAGAGAATATTTTTCCTTGTGGCCTGGACAGCTTTGTTTTGGGCTTTCCACCTTTCCGTTGAGCCTGTGAGAGCTTCCCTATAGCCCTTTAGTAAGCTTCTGGGTTGGTGCTATTGTTTGCAACCAAGAACCTTGACTGATTCAAGGAAGCTGTTTTACTCCCATTTCACAGATGAGGAAACAGAAGCACAGAGAGGTTAGGTATGTTGCCCAAGGCCACACAGCTAGCAGGTGGTGGAGCCGGGATTCAAACCAAGTTTATATCCCATTCAGGGCTTTATGTCTCTATGATAAGTGCGTTCTCATACACTATTCCTACAACTGGAAGTAGGCAGCTAAACGACTCACTCAAGCTCACGCAGTGAATTGAGAAGCCAGGCCCCATGACTCCCACCCCGCAGGGCTTCCTGCCCTCAAGCCTGGAGTAGGTGTGGAGCTCCATGCATGTTGACAGGGGAACAGCAGAAGTGTTCATTCATTCATTCATGAACAGTCACTTATTTAACTGACAGCTAAAGTGGGTCAGGCACCGTGCTAGGCACAGCAAAATAGCAGCAAAAAATAGTGAAAAGAACAGAATTTGACATCACAAACACTATCACGTCAGGTGATAAGTGCCATGAGAAACAGGAAAGGGCAGGGAAGTCCTCTGACAGCGACATTTGTGCAGAGACTCTCCTGAAGTGAGCGAGTGAGAAAGACCTGAAGACAGGCAGAGGGGTTGGCCAGGGCCAGGGCCTGGCACAGCCTGGAGTCTGAGGCCTTTCTGGGGCCACAGGAGCCAAGAGCAGCTCATCAGGTCTGGGCTGGAGCTGGGAGTGGGTGACCTGAGAGGAAAGGGTTGTAACCCTGAGCACTGCAGCTCAGGGAGAGGCCTGAAAGGACGGCCCACTGCGGGCCACCAACCTGTGCCAGGCACAGCACAATGCCAGGTAGCATCACTGTATCACTTGCCTGTTTGGCACAGACCTTGGATCCAGGGATTTCCTTCCAATCTTGTAACATCATCGTGCACAATAAACAGCTGGTGGGTTGGTTGGCACTTCATAGGGCCCAGGTAGGCCCCAGTTGGTGGAGAAGAGGCAGGTAGAGGCTGGGAAACTCAGCAAAAAACGAGAGGGAATATCAGCAGAAAACACCCCAGAGTGCACAGTCCAGCATCTGAATGGGAGCCACCTCCTCATGGACCAGCTGTACCTCCCAGACACACAAAAGAAGTTCCAGAAAAGCTGGCTTAGCAATTAGCAGTTCAAATCCTAGCTTGCCTCAGTTAGATAAGCACTTTCCTAGCGAGAAAGGATTACCTTCCAGGCTGTGCGTATTGCCATCTTTGGCATGCAGCGACCTCAGGCCTGCCAGCCAGAGTAAGATTCGTGTGGCCTGCGGCCAGCTGGGGAGCCACTGGGAGGCTTGGAGAGGGGTCAAGGGAACGGCGCCCAGTGCCAAGGACTCAGAACTGGGAGGCTGGAGGAAAGCTTCAGTGCCAGGCTGCCCAGGGCAAAGACGGTGATCTTCTGCGGTGGGCGCGCCCTGGGCTTGTGTCTCTTGGCCTCCAGTTTCACTTGCAGCTTGGAAGGGTCTAGGGGTGGGGTACGAGGAGGCTCCTTGCCCCTCCCACCTCAGGGCCCCAGCGGGAAGGGGCACACTGACTCACCAAGCCACAGTTGCCATCAACAGGGCCCCATCCAGGCCAGCAGAGGAGCGAACTGCAGCAGCTGCAGGTGTGGCAACCTCCTGGGTTCTCCTCTCTGTTACCACAGGAGAGGTAGGGCCTAGTGGCAGAAGCATCATGGACCACCAGTAACACCCCCAAGCGCCCATCTGGTACCTCCACTTGTCGGTGCCTGAGACAAGCCTGTTGGTAAGTATTTTGAATATCACCTGAGCCTGGGGAGTCAGTGGATCCCAGTCTTTGAAAAATTCACCTGGCTCCGTCTCCTCAGCTGCCGCTAAGGTGCTCAGTCCCTCTGAGGAAGCTTGGGTCGCACTGGGGTGAGGACCTCACTTCATCCGGCGACTAGCACCACGCCCGCCGCGCATTCGCTTGTACCATGGCCTCCATCTCGGAGCTCACCTGCATCTACTCGGCCCTCATCCTGCACAACTATGAGGTGATGGTCACGGAGGATCAATGCCCTCATTAAACAGCTGCTGTAAATGCTGACCTTTTCTGGCCAGGATTGTTTGCAAAGGCTCTGGCCAATGTCGACATCGGGTGCCTCATCTGCAAGGAAGGGGCTGGTGGGCCTGCCTGTCAGCTGGGGCGGCACCAGCAGGAGGTCCTGCCACCTCCACCACTGCTGCCCCAGCTGAGAAGACAGTGGCAGCGAAGAAAGAAGAGTCTGAGGAGTCTGATGATGACATGGGCTTTGGGCTTTTTGACTGAACCTCTTTTGTAACATGTTCAATAGCTGAACTCTTAAAATAATAAATGAATATTTACCTGTACCTCCTCCTTTCTGTCATTTCAGCTGTGCCTTTATCCCATGGGTTTGTAAAGGGCATTCATCATCACCAATACAGAAAATAACCCCCAACCTGCCCTCTTGCAAGTGTGGTCCAATCCTAGGTGGGAGGGGAGGGCACCCCTATACCCAAGCACTCTCAGGCCAGGCTGATCTCAGAGTTGAAAAAAAATGTAAGGTTTGCTCTTGAGAAAGCCTAAAGATCCCATTTCTCACAGGAAGCGTGGAGTCCCTATAGGAACCCAACCCTCGGCCAGGCCTGCTTGGCCAGAGGCCCTCACCCCCGTCCTGGCCAAATGCTGACTCCTCCCACTGTGTCTTTGGGACCTCTCCGTTTCCCCCTGATGTTGGGGGAAGGGAATTCCAGGCTCTGTCCCCCACCCTTCTGGTCCTACCAATCCCAAGCTCGCTCTTCTATGTCTTCAACCTCCTCACTGTAAGGGAAGCTTCACTTTCCAGAGATTCCACCACTTCCCCTACAGCTTTATCCACTGGCGGCCTATAGATATGGGCCACTGGTGGGGCCAGGCCAGTATCCACTGTCCCCATCATCCCTCTGCAGCCCCACCTTTGAGGTCTTCTGCCAGGACTTGAGCACTGCAGACGTCCATCTCTCCTTCCCAGCACCACCAAACCTCTCCCAGCTAATTGCATCTACTTCAGCTCCCATTTCCTCTGCAAAAATCCCAATGATGACAGCAGCCAGTGTTTATGGAGTCCTTTGTGGTCTTCATCAATTCTCAGTTAACCCTCAAACAGCCCCCTAAGGCAGGAGTTATTGGTACCCCTTTATGGATGTGGTCACTGACCTTCCGAAGGCTCTGTACGTCACAGAGCTAGCTTGTGACGCACACTCTTATACAACCACCTTGTGGGTGAGACCCACCCACCACTAGGCTAGAGCCACCCCTTCCAAGTTCCCTCATTTCGCTGCCTCACTTAGAGGGCTTGGGGTGGAGGGTCAATGGCAAGACCAAGAAAGGTCATCTCTTCTAAGTCCCACCCCTTGGCGTCTCAGCAGGGGCCCTTCCCACTGAAAGTCCTCCATCGACTTAAAGTTGCTCCTCTGTCTAGACTCTCATCTCCCTTTCTCTGCCCACAGGCTGAGTCCTCTTGGCCACATCGCTCGCCCACATGGCTTCAACCACCATCTCTCTGGGCTGGACGTTCATTTCCTCTCTGCCCACTCCCAGGTTCCCAGCTGGCTGATGGACATCTGCCCCAGATACTCTCAGGCAACTCCAGTGTCACATGTCCACATCCAAACTCTGGTCTTTCTCCCTCGCTGGTCCTCTGGTCATGTGGGCTCCACTGTCACCAGCTTTGCCTTTCTCCTCTCCCTCATCCTCCACAGGCCATCACCTGGTCCCTCTATATAGGCTGTTCCCAATGCCATTATCCAGGTTCTTTTCCCAAATGCTGACTGAGCACGGGGCCCTGGAGAGCATAAGCTACAAGTTGCTGTTAGAATGAGTTACCATTTGTCTCAAGTAGTCACTCATTCAATAGTTATTTATTGAGAAGTACATACCAGGCACTGGTCATAGCAGCTGGGACACAGCACTGAACAGGAGAGACAAATCCCTGCCTTTGAGGGGCGTACGTCCTAGTGGGGGAGATAAAAACTACAACTCAAACACACAGGACATCAGAGTGCCATGGAAAATGGAGAGGCAGAGCAAGGATGGGGTGGTCTGGGAGGCCTCTCCCTCTACAGAGGATGGCAGGATTGTAGTGGGCTGAGGTCAACCAAGGTCAAATGGAACAGAACTCTTTGAGGAAAGTACACTCAGTTTCAGTAATGAAAATCCAGGGGCTTTGTTTCTTAATCTTTTAAATTGGAAACACTCGTTGCTTCCAGGGATGGGGGTGGGTGCTCCGTGGTTTGGGGGAACAGGGTGAGAGTCTGGCTGAACAGCCTTTTGTCACCTTAAATTTTGAACCACGTGAATTTCCTTTTCAAAACATTAATTCATTGAAATAGGAAAGAACTTGGACAGTCTTCTGGAAAAGATTAATCATTTCCATGGAGCTACTGCCTTATAGGAGGCCTGTTTGTCTCTCTGCCAACTGCTGCCAGACATCGCAGATGTAGCATCCTCCAGTGCTCCCTAGTGGGCAACATCTTAACCATGAGATCAGCCATTTGTCCACCTGCAGGCACTGGCCACGTGTACACACAGGTATGTGGACACCAGGCTCACGATGACCACAAGGAGATGGGTAGGACAGGAGACTCGGGAAGCTGAAGACTAGGATATTTGCTAGGAGCCGACACCCCCACCCCACCCCAGGTGACTCCCCTACCTCACTGGCTCTTGTCATGGCCATCACACTCTCTCTTGACCTTTATCGTCAGGCACTGATCACAGCTGTATCCTATTTGGAAACCCATGGCCCACACTAAGGATTTAATCCCCTACTAAAGACTGGTCCACGAGACAGGACTTGGCCGGCAGCCTGGTTTCAGCCATACTTCCCTGGTTTCTTTCCTGGTAAAGCTGGGGCCCGAGAGGTCTTCCCTAGGTTGGCTCCATGGAGGTGGAGGTGGTGGGGAGGAAAGGCTGGCTCTGTAAGTGGCAGAGGCCTGAATAACAGGGACTTGAGAACACTCAAGATAGCTGACTTAATCCTTAATGTGACAAGCACAGGGCCATGATCTGTGCAGAAAGGTGGGTACACATGGACTGAATGTTTGTGTCCTCTCCCAAATTCATATGTTGACATCCAATCCCCAATGTGATGGTATTTGGAGATGGGGCCTTTGAGAGGTAATTAGGTTTGGCTGAGGTCACAGGGGTGGAGACCCCATGGTGGGATTGGCACCCTTATAAGGGGATGAAGAGCCCAGAGCTTTCTCTTCATTATTTCTGGACAGAGCAAGAATATGGCCCTCTGTGAAACAGGAAGTAGGCCCACACTAGGCACCAAATCTGCTGGCACCTTCATCTTGACCAGCCTGCAGAACTGTGAGAAATGTTTGTTATTTAAGCCACCCAGTCTATGGTATTTTTGTTCTAGCAGCTTGAAGACAGGCTGTTTGGAGCACAGACAGCAGAGCATGATGGGGTCAGCTGGGGTTGGGAAATGGGTTACTGTCCTTTAAATATTCCATAAAACACAAAGTCACTGACTCTAGCCTCCACAAATTCAGGCTGCCAGTCAGATGCAACCTGAGCACTCAGAGATGCACAGCAGAGACAGCTGCAGGAGGCAGGGCCTCACTGCTCGCAACCTTCAGTGCCCAGAACTGAGCCTAGCATCTACCAGGCACTGAGAAATTGCAGAATGGAGGAATATTAGATTTTTGTCAGTGGCAGTGAACACTGAAAACCCAGTATTCTGTACCACTTCAGGAAATCCTCATTGTAAACCATCCAGGGCCAAGGGCTCCCAAATTCAAACCTGGTCCCTATTTTCATAACCAACATCTCTCAGCAGCAGTATTTGTATCCTTCTCCAAAAAAAGGCCAATGAGGATTTCCTCTTATTTTTCAAAAACGTTTATGGCTTTGCTGATAACAAGCAAGAAAGGTACCTGGATTTGCAGGCAACCTCAAGTAGTTAATGAACAATTACTGTGGCTCATCCAAAGGGATCAAGTGTTCCAAACAAAAGACCAGGCTCAAGTTTTATGTCATTTTTAGAAGCAGTATGAGGGATGATGTTGCGATGCCCACTGCTGGAGTCTCTAGGACCGGTCAGTGGCTTTTGGGAATCACTGGTTTCTGGCAGGCAAAACATTCAAAGACTATTCCAGGAAATCCAGAACATGTGGCAGCAATGCGATAAGCCATGAAACAAACTCAAGAAAAACGACTTGATATGTATACGTATAACTGATTCACTTTGCTGCACACCTGAAACTAACACAACATTGTAAATCAACTCTACTCCAATAAAAAGTTTAAAAAAAGAAAAAAGAAAACTGACTTGGTTCTAGCTCTGTGACCCTGGACACAACACTAAACACTTTGGGCTTCTGCTTCCTAACCAGTTCAATGGAGGCATGTGGAGGACCCCCCCAGCTCACACTCTTTGATGCTCTCACTGGCTACCAAGCCAGTTTTTAATCACAGTTTCTGAGAAGCTACCTATACTTTTTGAGGTTTCCTTATCCATAAGAAAGAAAATAATATTGGGAGAAGCCATCTTGAGCAGTGAAAAAAAATGAACTGTGGATTTAGGCAAACAGACAGTCTCAATTCTTAGCCCTTGTGACCTAAAGCAGGTTACTTGACCTCTCTGAGTCTTACTTTCTTGACTTGCAAAATGGAGATGATAGTGTCTGTTGTAAGGATTGTGGAAGGATCTCGCTCATGCCACCTTACAGGAGGTGCAAAATAAATATCATTTTCCTTCTTTGTTCCCTATATCACTTTCAGCAAATGTGAGAGGGATGTGAATATACTGAAATGTCTGTTAAAAATAAAAATTAAACTCTTTAAAAGAATATCAGAGATTTTAACATCAGACAGATATATAAACCTACATTTCCCTCTTCCAACATAAGAGGGCCTACATTCTGATCAATACTGCCCATCTCTGAGGTTATCAGAGATGTTCCAAAAGACTGAGGTTAAGAGACTACAGGGAGCAAAAGGCACCAAGCACAGGAAGCATTATTCAAAGTGGGAAAAGATGTGGTCCTGACCATGGTCCTGCCGGGCACCATCTCAGATGGGCTCTGCGACAGCATCAGGAGGCCTGAGGAAACAGTTTGGGCCACTGGCCGGCAGGCACGAAAAGTCCCCACGCCGGGAGACTTTACCATGATGGTGCGGCGAGCTCCCTAATCTCAAGGCAGCTCAACATCATACCCGAGACCTGGCCCCAAGGCAGCACAGGAGTAAGAGGCACTACTTCAAGGAGCAGCTTCAGCTCTTAAGTTAACCACAGGAAGAAAGGCTCTTACCGAATGTAAACATTTACAGGTTTCCACAGCTAGCTCTAGGGGACTGTCATCTGAGGGGAACAGGGCGTGCCCAGAGTGAGCACAGGCAGGGACCCCTCGCACACTGGGGAGAAGATGCTGCACTGCCACCGGTTTCAGCCAGCAGGATGCCCGTGTCCCCAGCCTTCCCCTGTGCCAGGTCCAGAACACATGACCCCAGCTCAGGCTCTCATGCTCCAGAAGCTGGTGTAGACAGCAGCAGGTTTCCTGTACAAAGAAGACTCATCATTCATAACACAGCAACTGACCCGTCTGCTACTCGGAAGGAGAATGTATTTTTTTTTTTTTTGAGAATGTATTTTAAACCTGGAAGAGTCATAATTCTTAGATGTTCCACATGTTGTCAGCTTTGCTTTCTACAGACACAGGGCCCCTCCCCTTTGAGGGGGACCCCTCTGGCTGTGGGGGGGTGCCCTCCCTATTGGCAGAAATGTGGGGGGCAGGCAAACAACAGGCTTATGATTTGGATCGTGTCCTGCACATAAACACCTGGGAGAGCAGGGCCAGGACTGTGGCAGTGGGGAGTGTATGCTGCAGGAGGTGGTGATGAGATAGCGTGGCTATACAAAAGGATTCTGGGTGTGCCAACTCTAGTAGAGTCAGTAGGCAACTCTGGATCTCATAACATCCTGCTCTTGTTTGCCACTCACCACATCCCCACATCTAGAGGGTCAGCCTTTTTCTAGCTATGGCACCTCACCAGGAAAGTCAATGCTACAGGACCTCAGGGAGCCTCGTGGTGCTAAAGTTGAAGACTCACGTCAGAGAACATCCTCGTGGTGGGGTTCTGGGAGCAGGGGGGCCTCTCACTACAGTCTGCAATCCCTGGGGGTGGCTGCACGTGGCAGGTAAAGGGGGCGAGTGGCTTGGGCACCTGACCCCTACTGAGGAAGCCAGGGCCCCTCACATCTGCAGTGGCTGTGTGTACAAGAGACAGGCAAGGCCGCACATGTGAGAAGCAAGCACACAGGCTGCCAGTGGACATAGGACTCCTTCCCACTTCGGGACAGCAGGGGCCACGGCCCGAGGCAGGACTCCTCTAGGGCGCAGAGCGGGCTTTGCTGCAGAACTGGCTCAGCTTTGCTGGTTCCAAGGACTCAGTTCAGCCATCTTCCACTCTCAGACAAACTGGGACAGGTTTGGGACTTTGATGTTGAGATCACCAATGTTGATATTCCGAGGCATCTCCGGCAGGTTGATGTTTTTCACAGCGGACACGGCCCGGGCGGGCGCTGCTGAAAGGCCACCCTGGGGAGACGAGAAGGTGGGTATGAGAGAAACCCTCAGTGTCATCTGCTTAAGGCTTAAATAAAAACAAGTGAAAGAGGGCTAGAAAATGTCCAAACTGAGCACATGCAATGCACATTTTGATTTTTCCCTCCTTATGCCTCAAAGGTGGCCAACACAACAATCTTTAGGTTAGTAGGTTCTGTAGTACAGGGACCCAATCTGCACTCCTAAAGGTGGGTTGTGTCTTATGCAGTTTTATAGCCCCAGTGCCAACAGTGCCTGGCACACAGTAGGTGTTCAGTAGATGCCTGCTGAAATAACCAAGGAAGTTTAACCAAGTCATGTTCAGCAACAGGTTTATGAAACAAAATTAAACAAAACCCTTTCCTCAAGAGACTGAAGACTCTTACAGAGGAGTGCAGTCACAGGGAAATTCTTAAAGGGAAAAGGAATGTCACAGCTTAGGACAACCGCTTGCCAACTAATACCATGGAATGGACAAGAGCTGGCTTTCGAAATGTCATGTGGCCACAAGACGGGAAGAAGGACACGTAGGAGGTGGAATGTACCCACAGACACAGAAGGTCTGGGAGCAACAGAGAGGAAAGGTGCCTGCGGTCAGCCCTCACTCTCCAGGCTCGGCCCCAGTGTGCGGAGAGGGGGAGAAGTCGACGAGGATGTTCTCAAAACCATTTCGTCCTTCTTGACTACTTTTCAAGATCCTGACTCCAATTCCACCCTCGCCCAGCAAGTCTCCATTGCTTCTAGTTTCTAAACCCCTTGCCTCTGACTCACTTACTATTCCTGGAAGCTTCCCAGCCTACATTTCTAAGAGAACTATAGTTGCCACAATAGCTGTGGTCTGGAAAAGCTTCTTCAGCAGGACTGCCAGTCCTCACAGGAAGCATTCCTGGTTTCGCAAGATCAAGTTCCGTTACACAAAGCAATGAAGCTCTTTAAGACACTCAGATAATTGAAGAGGTAATTTGTTCTGCTTGTTCTGCCACGTGTGAAGGTGTATGCCTGTAACTTCTACTCCCTGGTAAGGCTGATGAAGGTGACGGAGAGACCTCAGGGGAAAAGGATGGAAATTTACTGTGAGCATTTGTATCGAACTCAGCACTATGTGGGGGTGGACCTGGGGTATGCTATTTTCAAACTCAGCCCAAACTCTACTGTAGCTTTTTATAAGGCTAACTGGAAATAAGGAAATTGGCAACTCTGAGGTCTGAAACCACGAGAAGTGCCTGCTGGGAGACCACTCATAGGCACACAAACTTAAGAAACCACACTGGAATCAGAGAAGGGGATTCTGGGTCCCTCCAGGGAACACGTGGCTTTGAAGGAGGAATTAGAAACCACAAACATTGGCCATAACCTCCCAAGCCAGAAGCTGTTTGCCTTCCCGTGCCACCTGGCTTTTACATTCACACTTTGAGCCTTTTTCTTACCTTTTTAATCTTCATGGCTGGCCTTCAAACCAATGAGTTTCGACAGACTCAAGGAAGAAAGAGGATGAGTAGAAAACCCTGCTAAGGATCCACAGCAGCCCAAACCCACACATTAGCCATTCCTCCTTCTGCCCACGTCTTCTCTAACCAGCCAGGGCAAAATTACAGCTGCATCTCACCTCGGATTTCTCCAGCCTGTTCTGAGCTTCAATCTGAGCCACAATTTCATTCATGTTTGTTTCCAACACCATCCCACCCATCACCACCTCCTGAAGAATGTAGTGCACCTGAAGGGGAAACAAAAATAAGAAGGGTTAGAGCCCTTTGTGGGAGTGACAGTGTGGACCCAAAGGAAACCTTGTGGGCTTTCTTGTAGCAGCAGGGTGGTCATACTTGACACTGGCACCTGATTCACAACAAATGTCTCAGAGACCACAGGGGATTCCCCCCCACATCCCGGCATATCAAGACACAAATCTCTTTCAAAAGCAGTGCAGAAGGGCCTGGCTACACACAAGGTGGTGGCTGAGAGCACAGGCTTCAATTGAAGTTAGACTGTGTTTAAATTTCAGCTCTGCTCTTTGTTATTAGCTGGGTGACCTTGGGCAAATCATCCTTTCAGTGCTTCAGCTTCCTTCCAGGATTGTGGTGAGGGCTGAAGGAGACAACCTGTGTGAAGCACCTACCCGGTGCCTGGCACACATTGGGTTCTAAAAAAATAATGATGCCTTTCATTACTAGTGTTATCATCATAAACACCGACTGGCATTAAGTCAGTCCAGCTATGACAGAACAATTCCTGTCCACGCACATTTCCATGTGAAATATGTTATCCCCCAGGCTTCATAAGATCCTCCAGTCTGTGCTCTGCTGGAGGCAAAACAGGCCCGTTTCTTGGCACCCGTCCTCATCCCATATCTTCCAGCTTTAGATAAGAAACCATGTTCAGGGTGAATACTTTTTTGGTCATGAGGCTCACACGTGGGCCTTCCATCTAGCTAGTACTTCTCCCAACAAAGCTGAGTCTCAGACTGCTGTGACAGCCGACTATTGCGCTAACTAAACCACTCTATCCCACAGTGGCAGGAAAGCTGCCATGGGAAGCCCCAGGTGGGTCAAGGTGCCCACTGGGGTATGTAAGGGGTGGTACTTCATATTTCAAATCAAGTCCTATCGACATGGCCTTCAAAGCACTTTCAATTAAGTTGGAAAGAGAGCAAGTACCACTTTGTATTGTTAACCAATTGCCAGATTAGTGGGATAGTCCTACAGGAGGTCAGAGAAGGAAGAGAGCAGTGGCTAGAGAGACCAGAGCCAGTTTCACCGAGACAGTGAGAGAACTGAAGCTGGGTCCGCCATCAGAGAAGCAGGGAGGAGGATTTCAGGTGAAAGGCACTGGAGGAAGCAATTCAGCTGGTGTATGGTCTGAGGAGCACCTGGGTCTGGCTAGAAGGTCAGGTTTATGCAAAAGAGAGGCTGAGGATGATGCTGAGAAGGTAGTTTGGGTCTAAGGCAAGGTCTCTCAACTTGGGCACTATTGCCATCTGGGGCTGGAGGGTTTTCTATTGTGGGGAGCTGTCCCGTGCATCGCAGCACGTTTAGCAGTATCCCTGGCTCTGCGCACTAGATTCCAGTAGCACTCCTTCACCTGTGACAACAAAAACGTCTCCACACATGATCAAATATCTCTGGGGGAAAAAACTGTCTTCAGCTGAGACCCTATTGGCGTAAAGTCCAGACTAAACTATGGAGGATTTGAGGGCCAATATACTCCACAGGCTATGGACAGTCAAGAAAAAAGACATCTCTGCAAGTTTGTGCACGTGTATTTTTGACACATGAAGTTTTCTGACACATCAGTTCTCCATATTTTGCCCATAGTAAGTGAGGGGAATACACTAACAGATGTAACTAGGGTATTTCTTCTGACCTCGAGGAGGGAGTGTAATAAAGCATACATTCAAATACAAATAAAATATGTTTGCTTACATTAATTAAGCCTTATTAACCACTTTTATGTCTACATATACACTCACATGAGGTGTTTTAAAATTTTACACAATATGAACTATTTCATTATCTATATGCAATGGCAATTTAATAGTGAAACTCTCATATACAGATAATTTACAAAATGTTAACCAAGACTGGTCTTAAAATTATGCCCTGGGGGACTACACTGTTTATACTTCCCCATCAAGAAATAGGCTTCCAAAAATAGTATTGTGTTTCCTTAAAAAATTAAAAATAGAATTACCATATTACTTCTGGGTTTATACCCAAAAGAATTGAAAAGAAGGATTCAAAGAGATATTTTTATACCTATCTTCATAGCAGCATTATTCACAATAGCCAAAAGCAGGAAGCAACCCAAGTGTCCATCAATGGATGAACAGATAAACAAAATGTGGAATATACATGCGATGGAATATTATTCAGAAAATTCTGAAACATGCTACAACATGGATGAACCTTGAGGATATTATGCTAAGTGAAATAAGCCAGACATAAAAGGACAAATATAGTATAATTCCATTTATATAAGGTACCTAGTAGTCAAAATCATAGAGGCAGAAAGTAGAACGGTGGTTGCCAGGGACTGAGGGGAGGAGGGAACGGAGAGTGTTGTTTAATGGGTATAGAGTTTCAGTTTTGCAAGATGAAGAGCTCTGGAGATGGGCTGCACAAAAATGTGAACACATTTAACACTACTGAACAGTACATTTAAAAATGAAGACAGTAAACTTTATGTTATGTAAATGTTACCACAATTTTAAAAAATAGGTCTCTATACCAGTACTCCTAGTATTTATTCCCTTTGTTTAATGAACCCCTTTTTCATGGGGGAAGTAGTACTTGTTGAGCATCTACTATGTGCTGAGCACTTTATACGTAACTTATTTTAATTTTATAACATCCATCTGAGGTAAAACGATACATGGAAAAGTCAATAAACTATCCCAATGTCACATATTTAGTAGCAGAACTGATCACTGAATCTAGGTCTGTCTGACTCCAGAGCTCATGTTCTACCCTTTCCACCATACTCCCTCCTCAAAATCCCAAACTAAGTCTTCCACCCTCTTCATCTGAACAGGGTGTGTCAAAGGTCTAGTAGAAAGTCTTCCATGCTTTATCCCCAAGGCCTAGAACAATGCCCAGTGTGGAGTAGGCATGTTGAATGAATAAAAGGTTGTTTTTTTTTTTTTTTTTTGCTGTACGCGGGCCTCTCACTGTTGTGGCCTCTCCCGTTGCAGAGCACAGGCTCTGGATGCGCGGGCTCAGCAGCCATGGCTCACGGGCCTAGCCATTCCGTGGCATGTGGGATCTTCATGGACCGGGGCACAAACCCGCATCCCCTGCATCAGCAGGCGACTCTCAACCACTGCGCCACCAGGGAAGCCCAATAAAAGGCTTTTCATAAGTCTGAAAAGCATCTTCAGTGAAGCATCTTCCGTGGGCTTCAGGTGCTTAAAAGATGGATGACAGTGTGGTGGTGGAGGCTTTATGGAGAAGGTGTAGTAAAAGGCCTAACAGAGGATATCATGGGGACCAGCAGTTGGTTAATAGATAATGTCAGTTAAGACTTTTGATTTGAACACTGCATCATGAAGTCATAATTTTTAAATGCTATTCAAAATGTGTTTCAAGTGCAAAAAAGGAGAAATAAATAAAAATGCAAACTCCATTTTCAACAAAATTAGAAGATAACCACAGGGCTTCCCTGGTGGCACAGTGGTTAAGAATCCGCCTGCCAATGCAGGGGACATGGGTTCGAGCTCTGGTCCGGGAAGATCCCACATGCCGAGGAGCAACTAAGCCCATGTGCCACAACTACTTAGCCTGCGCTCTAGAGCCCGCATGCCACAACTGCTGAAGCCCATGCGCCTAGAACCTGTGCTCTGCAACAAGAGAAGCCACGACAATGAGAAGTCCGCACACTACAACGAAGAGTAGCCCCCGCTCGCCGCAACTAGAGAAAGCTTGCGCACAGCAACAAAGACCCAACACAGCCAAAAATTAAAAAATAAATAAATACATTAAAAAAAAAAGGAGATAACCACAATCCCAGGCACCAATAGGTGTAAAAGCTGTCAAAAGCAGGGAGCTCAAGCAAGGGCTCTTTTCCTTTTGAGAAGAAGAAAGGATGCTACTGAGAGAGGACACGGGAGCTGGAGAGCTCAGGAAGATCTGCAAAAATATACTTTTTGTAGGTAAAGAACACACCCTCTGGGACCAAACAGATTCCTTGTTTTTGGAAGACAGGAACTTCCTTGGACCTGGAGTTGGGGCTAAATGAGAAACCACCCAAACAAGCTCTATTTGCCTCACAGAGCCAGTCTCTGTGGCAGCGGAGAAGATAGCCTTTGCATGGTGGAAAAATTGCAGACACCCACCTCTCTTGGCTAGGTAGAAATAAAGGGTAAAGGAACTCACCCGGAACCTGAAATCATGAGAACAACTGCAGCCAGCCTGGAACACAGACTTGGGACCTCCCCTAAACAAGCATCCTGCAAATAGCTGGTTCCTGAAAAACTCACCTATTTAAAGATGAGTTATAAAAATGAAATCTGCACAGGATCTATATAAAGATGAAACAAGAAAAAAATTAGGAAAGAAACAGGAAACCCAAAGGGAAGACTAAGACTACACACCAGAAAAATGCTGTGATACAGCAGATAAAATGTAATAAAATACTTTACAAAACTGAAAAAAAAAAAAACTATGAAGCAAGAGCTCAAAGCAGAAGTGCAAGAGTTTATGGGAGAGGCAGGGAGACAAGAAGAAGAGAAGACATAAGTGGAAGGGAAAAAACATAAGGAAAAGAAGATGAAACTGGAAGGAAGAAAAGGCAGGAGAGACTGCTGAAAATATAGGGAGGAACAAAAAGGGGAGAAATTTTTAAAAAGCAACTAAAATGAAATGAAAAAAGAATTAAAAGGAATAAGGAGAAAATGAGTTACAGAAGACAGCAAAGGAGATATAACATATGCATAAAAGAAAACTGTAACATAGAAACAACAAATATGTAAAGACTCAGTTCATAAAGATGATGTAAAAATATAATTCAAGATGTTCTTGAAAGGGCACATTGTATCACAGGGAAAAACTGACCCAGAACAGTCAGTGCCAAGACAGACTTTGAAGGTAAGATTTCTCAATTTCTGCAACCAGGCAAAAAGATCAAATCACTTAAAAGAGGGACAAAATCTTGAAAATTTCAACGGTAAAATTCAATGCTAGCAGAAAAAGGAGCAATACTTACAAAACTTCCCAAGGAGACAAAGGGTAACCCAAGAATTTTACACCTAGGTGACTGTCAATCAAGAGTAACAGAATAGGAAATATTGTTCCCATGAGTCTTTTTTGAGGAATCTACAGAAGAAAACACTTCTGCTAACCAAGAGGTGACTGGAAAAATCGTGGCAGAAAGACTGGCGGTTAGCACTGAATCCCCTTAATGGTAGGACTAAGACAAATGGGATTAGAGTGACAACAGAATGCCCATGCTATATGTTTTGACAATGTAGAAAGCTACAGCTAGCCAAAAATTAGGAAGACGGGGGAAAAAAAGAGGGAGGCAGAATAATAACACTGTTTTCCTTACCCTCAATGGATAGCATTTAAAACCGACAACTCATGTAATAAAGATAAGTTATTTTGACTTTTATTGTGACTTCTTCCCCAATGTCCAAGCCCATAATCATCTGCTACAAACACTACCTTGAGAGCCATCAAATTTTTGATGTAGAGCCCAAAAGATCTTTTCTGCTAGCGAGAGATCTATGCCTTTTTTCTTGTATAAAATTCACTCATAATGTATCATCCACAATTTCCAGTTTCTCTAAAGGAGAGGGAGAACTCAGACTCCTGTGAAACAGGAAGCACAGAATTTTTCTAGATTTTAAGAGTCCTCCACCTCTAGTCTCCTACAGTTATCCTGTCCAAACCTAATCAACTTCATTTCCCTTTTTAAGTAACTTGCCTTTCCAAGGCAAGTTACTTTGCCTTTCCAAAGCAAGTTAAGTTTTCATAGAACAAGTCTCTTTCCTCACTCATGGTTTAGTTGTATATTATTAATTAAGTTACTTATTTACAATACCAATATAACTAGCATCAACAGGTCTGAAACAATCACAACTGACCTTTGGTAAGCACAGTGACTCGTGCAGTGTAAATGAGCAAAGGATGAGCAACTAGGGATTAGTTCACCAGCTGCCCATGTTAACCTGACAAGTCAGTGAAGACTTCCTTCCACTGACTATGAAGTGGACCATGTAAGATGGGTGATATTTCTTTGAGTGGAGATAGAGGGGCCTTGAGAAAGCTGGAGGTTGCCAAGCATGAGTGTGGGGAGAAGGCAGCCAAGAATCAATACCAAACTCATGTACTTAAAAAACTAGAAAAAAGGGCTTCCCTGGTGGCGCAGTGGTTGAGAGTCTGCCTGCCGATGCAGAGGACACGGGCTCGTGCCCCGGTCCAGGAGGATCCCACATGCTGCGGAGCGGCTGGGCCCGTGAGCCATGGCCGCTGAGCCTGCGCGTCCGGAGCCTGTGCTCCGCAACGGGAGAGACCACAACAGTGACAGGCCCGCGTACTGAAAAAAAAAAAAAAAAAAAAACCAACCTAGAAAAAAGAGATCACAAAGAATGGTTCTGTTAAATGACAGGAGCTGACTGATGGACTGATCTTAAGGATGCTAGCAGAAATGTAGGTAAGTACCTCAGAGAACACTGAGGGTTAAAGGATCAAACCAACAAACCAACTGATATGGGGGAAAAAGAAATCTGAAACCTGAGTCATGTAGGTAGCAATAAAAACCACAAGAATAGAAGATAGCAAAGAGGTAAAGGTCCTCAAGAGCCCTAAACCCAGCTTAACGCAGTGTGCACTGAACAAATATCAATTATCAAGTAATAGTAATTCATAGCTCTCTAGCAAAATTCATTCAGAAGTGTTTAAACAAAAGTGCTACTGATTTCTTAGTTCCTGGCAAATCCCCTGGTAATTTGACCCAAGAGTAATCACAACAGGGAAGAGTTTAATCTGAATAAAAAGATTAAGATAACCCTAATAAACAAATAGGTTATCTTGATGTGAGGGGAAGGCAACAGAGGAAATACTTTGGGTGATGAATCTGAAATGTTAACAGGTAAAATGCTGGTTGGAAACTGTGTTTTACAAGATCAAGATACATAAATTTATGGCCACACTTTAATGAGTGAAAGTTGGTATTTATAATTCTGTCTCTTAAAACCCCTTAAAGGGACTTCCCTGGTGGTCCAGTGGGTAAAACTCTGCACTCCCAATGCAGGGGGCCTGGATTCGATCCCTGATCGGGGAATTAGATCCCACATGCATGCCACAACTAAGAAGTCCGCATGCCACAAGAAAGATCCCACATGCCGCAACTAAGACCTGGCGCAGCCAAAATTTAAAAAGTAAATTAATTAAAGAGAAAAACAACAACCCTCAAAACAGTCAAAAAGTAGGAATGATTACCAGTCAAGATGTCTATTCCTCTGAAGGCAATCTAACCTGCTATCGAGACTCTATTCTCTCCTCCCCACACATCTGGACATCTGTCTCCTTCATTTTTCTTTTCCAGGAAGCTGTCACATCATCCTCCCTCTGTTGAAGGTACTTGCTTCTATAACTGGATCCACTGGGCATCCAATGTGGCCCCTGTATTCTTTTCTGTCAGTATAAGCTAACTGTTTGAGACCTTCCCCATCTCATTCCCTAGAGGCAATATGAAATGTCCTGATCAGGATAGAGACCTATAAGTTTGTACCCTGGGCTCCCTCAGGAAGTGTTCCTGTGACCCAGTTTACTAACAGATGAAATAAGAATAAATCTGGTGCATGCTGAGCATTCAATAGAGCTTAGGTACAGCTTTGGGACTCCTGGAAGGTGTGACTCTCCTGTTCTGAAGAGCTTGAATCAGAGGTTCTGTGCCAACAAAGGCTTGGTAAGCAGTTCCACTGTGAAAATGCACAGAAAGGTGAAAATAACACTGGGAAGCATCGAAGGAGAGAGTTAAATGACTGTTTAACCTGCTGGGACTTCCTGATGGAAAGAAAGCACTTCTCTAATTGAACAAGGGCTTGTAATGCTGATGACTCTGCTGAGAATTGCTAATACTAACCCTCACTACCTTCTACCATTCTTCATGCTGATCCTGTTAAGCAGTTCTGTAAAAATCAGAGACTGCAAAACCATTCTTCCAAGATTTGAGGTGATGAATACTTAAGACTTGGGCCGAGTAAATTCAAGAAAGACTAAGGACCTCTCTAGGCTAAGATAATCACCCTCTTCTCAGTGATACTGCTGTGCCTAGTATGCATCTCTCCTGAGGCACTCAATTCAGTGCACTGTCATATTTTTCACTTGTCTGTTCTTCTCCTCCACCATGATTTTCCTTGAAGGCAAAATCTATGTCATATTCTTCTCTGGGTCTCCAGTGCCAAGCACTGTGCTTCGTAACAGCGGTACTTCATAAATCTGGCTGCATGGATGAAAGAGGCTCATCTGGTTCACAAGTTCTGATTTTGAGGAGACACAGGCCTTTTGAGTTGGCCTGGCTTCCCATTCTGGCACTGAGAAGAACACTCTAACTGCCTGGTACACAAGAGTTAACCTCCACAGATAAAAGTGGGTTAAAATGAGCTTGCTCGTTTCGTGTCAGGATTGATACAGTCTAAAAGGGAAAATAAAAGTGTCACTTCAAGGACAGAGGTGCTCCTTAGGGACACAGCTCTGGAACTACAGGGGGTGGAGACAAGTCAGTTTCAACAAACCTGTCCAAGAATAGAGGATTCCAGGATCTTCAAAAGTTCATCCTTGGTTATGTTTCTCACTGAAGATAAAAAAGTTCTGAATCCAATCCCAGGTCAACAGAAGCCATCACTGTCTATGGCTGTTAGCATAACTGATGCCATCTTGGGCACATACAGTTCCTCCTGTCCTTCTGCTGATCCTACCCGGGACTGTACTGTGCAGTAATCACTTCTCTGTTGTCACGGGATTGGTATGTAATAGATATTGTTTAATAATCATTCTGACCAGGTGGCCTCTATGCTCTGTTAGTTCCCAAACAACGATGAAGACCTTTGCTGACATATACCTGGTTACCCATGAGACCAGTAACCCATTCATAAATCTTGACTTAGGAATGCATGTCCCATTTCCAAGCACATACCCCCCTACACTAAGTTAACTATGAAACTGTCCCAAGGGCCCCTCGGCAGTGTGGAGTGTAGCTGCAAATGCTTCCAGATCACTGCCTGATCCCACCCTGTGAGTGAATTACCCTATAATAAACTGATCCATCGATTATATAGAGCTGCCTGTCTTGTCTTTCAGTCTCAAGATAGCTTCTCAGTTCACTGGGCACTTTTCGTTCCCTCTGTCCTCCAGCAATCACTAAAAGCAAACTGACCTGGAGCCTGAAGATAACAAACATCACTCTTTTTCCTCCAGTAAAAATACAGTCTCCAGACATTGCTGGCTATGTTCCAAAAGTTTATTTTTAAATATTAAAGTTACAGTGTATTTTTCTATATTTATAATAAATAAGGTTCTCATGCAAGCAGGACACAAAAGCTGACTCAAATCCATGTTACCTAGAATGTGATACCATAAAGCACCCCTGCATCTACAACTAAGTACCATGAATAATACTGTTTCTATAGTAAAATGCAGTTCTATATTGGGATGGCAGGAACCCATCTAGTGGAACTCCACGGGCAGAAAGGATAGTGACATGTCAACACTCACCACACTCCAAGCTCAATCATATCCACAGAAATCTCTAAACTAGATCAATCCCTCTCCAGGTATTCTGCATTGGAGGATGAAAGCCTGCTGTATCACACAAGACAAGGGCTCACATCCCCACTTCGTATCCATACTCTCATATCTTTTTTTATTTTTATTATTTTTATTTTTTATTTTTATTTGGCTGCGTTGGGTCTTCATTGCTGTGCACGGGCTTTTTTTTTTTTTTCTAGTTGTGGCGAGTGGGGGCTACTCTTGGTTGCAGTGTGCGGGCTTCTCATTGTGGTGGCTTCTCTTGTTGCAGAGCAGACTCTAGGCACGCGGGCTTCAGCAGTTGTGGCGCACGGGCTCAGTAGTTGCGGCTGGTGGCTCTAGAGTGCAGGCTCAGTAGTTGTGGCACATGGGCTTCACTGCTCCGTAGCATGTGGGATCTTCCCGGACCAGGGCTTGAACCCGTGTCCCCTGCATTGGCAGGCAGATTCTTAACCACTGCACCACCAGGGAAGTCCCTCATATCTTTCTTAAAACAACTATTACGGGGCTTCCCTTGTGGCGCAGTGGTTGAGAGTCCGCCTGCCGATGCAGGGGACACAGGTTCGTGCCCCGGTCCGGGAAGATCCCACATGCCGCGGAGCTGCTGGGCCCGTGAGCCATGGCCGCTGAGCCTGCGCTCTGCAGCGGGAGAGGCCACAGCAGTGAGAGGCCCACATACCGCAAAAAAAAAAAAAAAAAAAAAAACAACTATTACCACAGAGACGACAATAAAATGCTCATCAAATACAAAAGAGCATGGTCACAGTGCTTGTACTGGAACAGGAGGATGTCAATATTGCAACATTCAAGTTTTAAAAAAGAACTGTTAATCACTAATAAAATATCTAGTCTACTATATAAAATCTAAGTGCTAATAACTTTTTCTACCCCAAGTCAAAAAGCTTGGTTGGTTTCATCAGTTCCGAGGAAAGGCCTCCAGAGAGTAAGGAGGGAAGAGATTCTTGGTGGGATGGGGTATGCATCATCTCTTTGTCTATGCTAGAGGGTGTGGTGGCTATTAATAGGCCAAAGGATAGGAGGATGCTCCAAGTGGACTCAGTACTGATAGGGGAAGAGAAAATCATCTGAGAGTCATTTTTTCCAAAGTAAGTCTCTAGTTCCCATATTACCCATTTTAGAAAGAAATGAAAAGGGGAAGAGGGCATAAAAATGCCTTCCAGAAACCTGGTATGCTCTGCTAAAGTAAAGAGAGCAGGCAAAGAAAGCAATCTGCTTTGTAAAGTTCTGTTTTTCTCTTTTCCTTGCTATTAGTGTCTCCTGAACCACTTTCATGACCTTCCTTGGTTTTTAGACTAGACGTTTTCCACAGTTTTCTCCAGATGTCTTGTCATGAAATTCCATAAGACCCAATCCCTAGCCCTTGATTTTCTGTCTTTCTCTTTCACTCACATGATCACACAATGAAAAAATGAGAAAATAGTGGAATCTCATCTTATATAAGGTTTAAGTTCTAAAGTCACCAAGTAAGATGGAAACTATGCATAGCCAAAATCCCTTAAATCACCAATGCAGTCCAACCTGGCTAGTCTTTCCTCTTGATTACTTTTTCTTGTCCTCAGTTAAGTACTAGGTAAAGTGGCTGGCTTGTTGTTTAGGGACCACACAGATTGAAAATCTGTATTGTATCTTTAAGAATTAAAATCACTCTAAACACAGTAAGATGCTCATGGGAGGCACATGACAGGCACATGAGAGGAGAGGCAAAGAAGAGCGGATTCAAATCTTCCCTCTCACACTCATTCCAGGCACAGACTAAGGGAGTAGAATTGTGGACAGAATCATTCTGTATTTAGAATTTAATTCTCTTTCTTCTTGCCAAATGGTTAGAGATGAATCTGTATATACTAAGTATGTATATGTGAGCCCACTGTACCCCCACAAACAAGATAATGTATTACGTTCAAGTATTCACTCATTTTCACTAAAAGAATGTGATCTGTAACAATGTCTATTTTTATTTTATTTTTATTTTTTTTAATATTTCCTTGGCCGCGCAGCACGGCATGTGGATTTTAGCTCCCTGACCAGGGACAGAACCCGTGACCCCTGCACTGGAAGTGCTGAATCATAACCACTGGACTACCAGCAAAGTCCCATCAATATCTGTCTTTAAATATGCTTAACATCACAGAATGTTAAAGCCGGAAGGAAGAAATGAAGATAAGATTTGGACCCTGGCCTCAAAGGGCTTAGTCAAGGAGGGAAGATAAAACATGCATGGAATTAACTATAATAAAAGGAAGACTGTGACCCAAGTACAAAATGCTGTGGAATTTTAGACAAGGCTGGGCCTTAAACTAACCAGTAAATGGAAGAGAAGCTATCCAGGCAAGGGAAATGGCAAATCACTCAGTAACTCATTAACTATTCTTCAGGGAATTCCCTGGTGGTGCAGTGGTTAAGAATCTGCTTGACAATGCAGGGGACATGGGTTTTATCCCTGGTCCAGGCAGATCCCACATGCCGTGGAGCAACCAAGGCCATGCGCCACAACTACTGAGCCTGAGCCCTAGAGCCCACACACCTCAACTACTGAGCCTGCACACCACAACTACTGAAGCCCGTGTGCCCTAGAGCTTGCACGCTGCAACTACTGAGCCCACATGCTGCAACTACTGAAGCCCACGTGCCTAGGGCCCATGCTCTGCAACAAGAGAAGCCTCTGCAATGAGAAGCCCACGCACCGCAATGAAGAGTAGCCCCCACTTGCTACAACTAGAGAAAGCCCGTGCACAGCAACGAAGACCCAATGTAGCCAAAAAATAAATAAAATTAAAAAAGAAAAAAGAAAAAAATCATGGTAAAGTCTCCAAACAAAACAAAACAAAAAACTATTCTTTATGCTCTCCAAATAATTCTTCTTCTTTAAAAAGGATTACTCACTTGCTGGTTTTATGTTTTGTGCTCTTTTAAAAAATAAATTTATTTATTTTTGGCTGCATTGGGTCTTTGTTGCTGCGTGTGGGCTTTCTCTAGCTGCGGCGAGCGGGGGCTACTCTTCGTTGTGGTGTGCGGGCTTCTCATTGTGGTGGCTTCTCTTGTTGTGGAGCATGGGCTCTAGGCGCACAGGATTCAGTAGTTGTGGCACACGGGCTCAGCAGTTGTGGCTCACGGGCTCTAGAGCACAGGCTCAGTAGTTGTGGTGCATGGACATGCTCCGTGGCATGTGGGATCCTCCAAGACCAGGGCTCAAACCCGTGTCCCCTGCATTGGCAGGCAGATTCTTAACCACTGCGCCACCAGGGAAGTCCTGTTTTGTGCTCTTGAGTATGTATTGTTGACTGTAGCCAAGTATACTCATTGCATTTTACTCCTTCCTTAAAAAAAAAAATTCCTATAATGAGTCAGAGTTCTCTGTGAAGTAATTTTTTAAAAATGTTCTAGCAGGACTTTCTTTTTTGTCTACTGTTTCATCCTCCCTCATTTCCTGCCTGTTTGCAATATTGGTCCCAAATACTAAGCACAACACTTTGTAAAGAAAATGGTCCAGGCTCTGTTCTCTTGAATTTTATCCTCTCTCTGGCTGGTTATCTGTTAACAAAACATGAGCTTAATACATTCTTACCACATTGAGGATGCTAAAGCAGGAGAGGACACTAAGGGAGTATAGCTGTGTGGAGAGTGCAGGCTCCGAAACCAGAGTCCAGGGTCTGAATTCTGTCTCTGCCACTTACTAGTTGTGAGACTTTGGAGAAACTGAGGCATCCTAGCTCTAAAGCTCAGTTTCTCCATCTGTAAAATGGGGAGAACAAGAGTTCTTACCTGACATACCTATTTAAAGATAAAATAAAATGATGCAGGAAATAGGGCTTCCCTGGTGGCGCAGTGGTTGAGAGTCCGCCTGCCGATGCAGGGGACACGGGTTCGTGCCCCGGTCCGGGAAGATCCCACATGCCGCGGAGCGGCTGAGCCCGTGAGCCATGGCCGCTGAGCCTGCGCGTCCGGAGCCTGTGCTCCGCAACGGGAGAGGCCACAACAGTGAGAGGCCCGCGTACCGCAAAAAAGAAAAAAAAAAAAAAGAAGAAGAAGAATCACTGCTATGGGGGGATACAGAGCCACTGAAAAATTCAAACGAGGGAGTTAGTCAAAAACACACTTTTAATATGTCATTAGGCAGGTGTGTAAAGGGTGAAGTTAAGGGGGTAATATTGAAGGCAGAGAGAACTGTAGGAAAAAAGTAAAAATAAAGACAAAAATCATCATTTATTGAGCTAAGCAGTTACCCATTAACTCCAATCCTCAAAATAACCGTGAATGCATGCCGCGGAGCGGCTGGGCCCGTGAGCCAAGGCCGCTGAGCCTGCGCGTCCAGAGCCTGTGCTCCGCAGTGGGAGGGGCCACAGCGGTGAGAGGCCCGCATACTGCAAAAAAAAAAAAAAAAAAAAAAAAACCGTGAATGGTAGATGCCAAGACTCTTTGATTATAAATCACACCATTATTTTATGTATCACTAAAAAGGAAAATGTTGAAATGCTAATTAAACTGTGAAATGCCATTGACTGTAAGACAAATCTGGATTTGATATGTAAAGTTATAAATATTACCAAAAAAGGGAGTCTAAGAATCAATTAAATATGGTATCATCCCTGTTTTACAACTGAAGAAACTGAGGCACAAGGAGGTCTTTAGGAGGGATGCCTAAGTCACAAAGTTAGAATCTAGTAGAGCCAGAACCCATGAAGCCACTTCAGGCAGAATCCCACTCAAGGAACACAGGGCTCCTCCTGAGTCCACCCAGATGTTATCTCCCAAGGGAGCAAAGGCAAAGCTAAGTGATAGACTGATGTATGCCCTGAAACTAGTGGGTGTACACAGCTCATAACCTTGAAAGTTGAGGTCTAATTAGAATCTAGTTTTTAAAAATAGGCCTCTAGGGCTTCCCTGGTGGCGCAGTGGTTGAGAGTCCGCCTGCCTGCCGATGCAGGGGACACGGGTTCGTGCTCCGGTCCAGGAAGATCCCACATGCCGCGGAGTGGCTGGGCCCGTGAGCCATGGCCGCTGAGCCTGCGCTCCACAACGGGAGAGGCCACAACTGTGAGTGGCCCGCATACGGCAAAAAAAAAAAAAAAAAAAAAAAGGCCTCTAGCTGTGTTAATCAGACATTATATCTGAAAAGTGCTTTGAAAATTAAAAAAATTTAAAAACCACACAAAATTTGGACAACCAATCAACTGCAACAATTAACCTACCAACTATATTTGAGTGCCCTGTACTGTTCAGATAACTAACAAACTATTACATATTGACACTATTCCAAGAGTTTAAAACCTATTGGAAACAATTAGGAATAAAAACTTTAAAGCAAGAGTAAGAAGACAAATAACTTGGAGACCTACAATACTGGAGTTCAGAGAAGACTTCATCAAATGTAAAACTTGAACTGGGTGCTGAAATCTTGAAAGCTTGTTAGGGAGAAGATGAGGGTATTTCAGGGTGGAGACAAGGCATAGGCAAAGGCAAAGAAGTGGGAATTGACAAGGTATGTATGAAAAACAGAGGAAGACTGTCTGATTGGCCTGAGGGGTCTCCGTTCCAAAGCAGAGACAGCCTGAGGGACAAGAGGATCCACAATCCAGAGATCCTTTGAGGTCAGAAGGAAGAATGTAGACTGAAGGGAAAATGGGAGAAATGTTTTCTATGGAAGATTAGACTGAGTGAAAAAGGTTGGGAGAAATACTGGATATAGCTGCTGTAGTTACCTAGAGCTGATATATTAGTTACCCAGGAAGGAAAAGGAAAGGAAAGGGGAAAGGAAAAGAGAAGGAAAGGCAGAGGTGGGACTGAAGCGGACCCTGAAAGAAGAACCAATACCATTTTGCGACCACTTGGAAATAGAAAGCAAAGTACACATCCGAGATTTCATGCCTTGAAGAAAGATGATATCGCTGACAGAATAAGGAAAGTTAAGAAGAGAAGACCACAGCTGAGTGGGTAAGTGGGTGAGGGGTAGGCAAGAGAGGAGGTGAGGAAAGTAGGAGAAAATGAGCGGTTTGGTGTACACTAAGTTGGAAGTGATGGCAGGTCATCCAGATGGAAAGTTGCTGTACACTCCCATAAACACAAGCCTTTAGCCTGGGTCAGAATGAGATGTAGATCTGTCGCCCATCTGTATCAAAGCAGACGAGTGCCCAAGGATGAATGTAAAAAGAGAAAGCCAGCAGGGTGCCAGGGACAGACCTGTGTGGAATGTGCCCATTTCTCTCATTCTGTAGGTAGGAAAAGAAGCAGCAGTCTTAAAGCCCAAGGGGGTCAGGCCCAGTCAGCAAGGAACCTTCCATTCCTTCCCTGAGGTTTCTAAACAACATTAACATGATTCTTCTAGGGTAAATTCAGATATATTGATTCTGAAAATCTAAAGGGATGCACTTTATAGTGACTGGGCAAAAAAACAGGAAGTGCTCAACTCCAGGCTTTGACAGGATGACTTCCCTTCAGTGCTATCAGGAGTTCAACTGCAGGTGGATGGGTCTGGGCATCCCTCTGCCCTAACCTGCTAAAAATGTCTCACGGTACAGACCTGGCTAACTTCAGAAACAGATGGAGCAACTTGTTCTCTACAGAATATGGACCTTAATTCTTGGGGTCATAAGCAGATAAGGCCACAAAGATTCATTAATGACCAAGATGTCAATGTAGCAAATTGTTTTCCCCAATCTAGATGGATGTGCTTTCAGACTCATAAATGTGTCCTGAGGTGTACTCTGAGCCATTACCACTACTGTGCACACACTCCCTTGGCCCTCCCACTTGTACTCCGGAGTTAATCACCGTTCCTAGGCTAAGGTGAAGGGATAATGTGTAGACAATCTACAACTTATCTAGCTTCAAGCTCAGACTTTGCCTCAGAGCAGGAGACAGCAATTTAAACTGTTTACTGTATAAAGCTTACATTAAGAGAGGGCTGTACTCTTTCTTTAGTGCACTGGACCTAGAAGACCCAGGGTGATAAAGAAGCTATATATGTATATGCACATGGTACAACATTTTTGAAAAGTTAGTCCCCACACTTACCTAGCTCCCCTCTCCAGAGGCAGTGATGACTTTTCCGCTCCTCTTTCCCCATCCCTACCTCATCTCCTATTATTCCCCCCGCTTTCTCACTTCCATTCGGCTATACCAGCCCCAAGGCCTTTGGACTTGTTCCATTTACCTGGAATGTTCTTCTCCAGGGAAGAATCTATCTCTCTCTTCTCTTACTTTCTTCTGGTTTTTGCTCAAATGCCATCTTATCAGGGATGCGTTTCCTAAGCACCCTATATAAAATATCAAGCCATACCTACCCACCCCTCAACCTGCTTTATTTTCTCTCCTGCACTTATTACCACCTAACATTTATTTTATTTTGTCTCCCTCTAGTAGATATAAGATTCATGAAGAAAGGAATTTTTGATTAACTATTTCGCTGGTAGTAGATGGACAAATGAATTCAACAATGAATAACCAGTATGTGCCAAGTATTGTGCTAATATCTGGAAATACAGTAGTGAGCGAGACAGTCTGATCCTTACCTTAACAGTATCTGGAGGTGGCGGGGGGGGGGGTAAACAAACAAAAGAATGAAATAAATATTTACTATGTCCTAAGCACTTTCCATATATTTAATGCTCAAATCCACCATATAAGCTAGGTGCTATCACGATTTCCTGTCCACACATAAATTCCTAAGGCACAAGCCATATGGTTCTTAAGCGGCAGAGCCGGGAATCAAGCCAAGACATGCAGGCTCTGGAGTGTGTGCTCTTAAACAGGCAAATAAGCAAAAACAACACACTGTGTTAAATGTCACGGCAAAAGTAATTGAAGGTGCTCGGGTGGAAACAAGACAAGTACATCTATTTCAGTCTATGGGCAGTGAGGGGAATGCCAAGAAGTTTTCCTAAAACCTTTCCAGAACTGTCAGTCTGGAAATACAGGGGGATAGAGATTCAGTTTTGGACATAACTGAGTTTGAAGTGAAGTGAGTTCGGATGGTACTTTAGGAATCACTAGCAGAAAGATAACTGAAGTCATGGGATTGTGTGAGATTTCCTAAGAAAAGAGTGTCTAAAAGAAAAGAGAAGAGGGATCATTTAAGAGGTAAGAAGCTCAAAATGCCAGATGAAATGGCCAGAAAGGTAGATAAAACCTAAAACTAGAAACAAAGAATGCTTTAAGAATGAGGAAGTATCAAAACTGCTTGGTGAAAAGGGCACTGGGGAGTGTACATTGGACTTAGAAACAGAGGACAAGGTTCTCCACAGTCTGACCATTATCTACTTCTTCAAACTTCTCTCGGCCTAATCCCATACACACACCCTACTCTAACTCAGTGCTCTTCATCTAGGATAGCACTGCTCCCACCCCAGAGGGCATTTGGAAATGTATCAGGCAGAGGACCTACTAGCATTTAGTAGAGGGGGTCAGGGATATCCACAGTTCAATGAACAACTGCACTGCCCAAAATGCCACTAATGCCTCAGCTGGCAGACCCTTTGTCTAGCGGCAGTTTATGCAAAGTTCCCAATCTCCGGTGGCCTTCACCCCTAATGTTCCCATTCCTCCCTACCCCCTGCCATACCTTTAGCCTTTGTTCCTACTGTGTGGTCTCCTGCAATTCTGGTTTTGGAATCAGAAGTCAACAAATTCTGTAAATTTTTACATATCATATTTATTATAATATTCATGCATTTAAATTCTCAAATTCTGTAGTAGAGTGGAAAGAACATGTTTTGTGTTTTTTTTGGTTTGTTTGTTTGTTTAAGTTTTAGGCACTTTAAGCCTCAGCTTGCTGATCTGTTACACAGGGATGTTACTATCTACTGTATTAAAGATGACTGGGCTTAAAGTACCTAGCACAATGCCCGGCACTTGGCAGCTGCCCAATCAACATTAATTTCCCTTTCTATGATTACCCTCCCCTTGAATGATTACAGTCCACCCATGGTATCTGTTGGGGGCTGATTCCAGGACCCTGCCACCAAATACTGAAACCCGTGAATGCTTAAGCCCCTTATATAAAACGGCACAGTATCTGCATATAACCTACGTACATCTTCCCATATACTTTCAATCATCTCTAGATTACTTATAATACTTAATACAATGTAAATGTTACATAAATAGTTACAAATACAATGTGAACGCTATATAAATAGTTGGCAGCATGGCAAATTCAAGTTTTGCTTTTTAGAACTTTCTGGAATATTTTTATCCCCCAAGTATTTTCAGTCTGAGGTTTGCTGAATCTGCAGATGTGGAACCTTCAGATCCAGAGGGCTAACTGTATTCTACTCAGGAATTCATACAGACCTCACTGCTCTTCTCACTTGGCAGTGATCTTCTACCTCAAGTTGCTAATGGTTTTCTCCAGCTACCTGACTTGGGGCCGTCACACCTGCTGCCCAACATGCTCCATATCTAGGACCTAGGCTCTCAGGCAAAAGCTATAGATGGGCCACCATCTATCCTGCCCCTCCTCCATTTCAGAGCTATTTCTTTAAAGTTCCAGAAACAGCTATTTCTTTAAAGTTCCATTCTTCTTTCTCTACCTCTGATTAAATATCATTAAATAAAAGAGCTCACAATTAGGCACTATGTTATTCTGTATAAATAATGTATATACATTTTAGTTTTATGAAGTACAATATGCAGATATACTATATATATTTGACTAAATGCAGTGCTTGTGATCACTGCTATAAAAAGTAGTACAAAATGAGAGCTCCCTCATATAACAACATGCCTCCTAAAAAATTGCATTCAACTTAAGGCTCCTTCTCCAAAAATGTTGCTTTAGTCCAAGACCCAGGAATGTCTCTATGTGACCCATCTTTATAGTTGCACCATGAACCTCTTGAGGACAGAATATTTGTCTTTTCCATCTTTCCATGGAAAAGATCTTTCCATCTTTCCATGGAAAAGATCTTTCCATCTTTCCATATTTGTCTTTCCATCTTTCCATGGAAAAGACAAATCTTTCCATTTGTCTTTTCCATCTCCATATCTAACACAGTGGCCTCCTCATTAATAAATGTTTGCTATTTGATAATCAGAGAAAAAAAGACAAAAACATTCTCAACAGACATCAGTACTTTACCAAGGTCAGAAAGCCATCAAGGTAAGGATAGGTAACTGGAAGCCTCTGTAAGGAGAGAGGAACCTGCCTCTCAGATATGGAAGCAATTTATTCTATTAGGGAATTTTAATTTTGTAAACCACCTTAAATTCATATGGGAAGCATATAAGACATAAATGCCAAGTATTTCATTAGAGAAACTGAAAAGCTGCTACATGAGATGCCTTTTCCTAAGATTCAATCATGTTTCCTTTTTACAAGTGTTCCTCGATTTTTCTGATACTAAAATTTCTAAGTTTCCACCTATAAATTGATACTGAAGCATACGTCGGATTTGTTTTGCCTCTAAGAAAATAAATGAAAACAAAACAAAACAAAACTGTGGTAGTCATTAGTAATATTCAAAACTATTTCAGGTTCTCCCCCATCTTGGGCACACCGTAGGACTGCACTTTCCTAGGCCTTTAAGTGAGAGCATGTGACTTGCTTTTGGCCAATGAAATGTGAGTGCAATGGATGCGTCACTTTAAGAGCCAACACACTTTAAGCGCCCAGGTGGAAAAGTACACGTTGATGAAGATTTCCATCAGCCTGGACCCCCGAGTGACTATAGTTAGCAGACACACACCACGGCTACACAGCCTGAGTGAGAAATTAACCTTTCTGCTACTGAAAATTTGGAGTTATGTTATTACCTAGTCTACCTAGATTGATACAAACACCAAGTCTGGCAAAGGGTTTTCAATTGGGGATCAAGAAATTCTGTTTTTTATCTCAGAGCAGGCCAATCCTCTTTTGCATCATAAATAATAATAGCAAGAAGTGAATCTCAATTCCAGCCTTTTAGGGCACCTACACATCAGCAATCCAGGTGATACACAATTTGTTTTATCTGCAACACAACCAAGTAACATCATTGGTAATAAGCTTTGCTATCACTACAGTCTTGACAAACACTAGGTTTTATTGAAAAGGCCGGATAACAAACAGCTCTAAAGGTCAAATTTTGCTGTTCTGTGTACAGTATCATCCTAATACCCTAAACCAGTAATAAGGAACGATTAAACAAACCAAAAAGGTTCTCTGTAATTTCAAGTGGCAATCAATGAGACTGTACATTGAAGCAGTGCAAAGTTCAAGCGCAAAGGAAAGTGAGAGTGTATACTGTAGCAGATATTACGTATAGTTTGGAGCAGTCTGAGCTTTTCTTTCCTTTTTTTAAAACAAAGTATAGCAATGTTAGAAATTTAAGAAATCATTATTGCTAATCTCTGAGCTGTCCTGAGGGAATAAGATACTGGCCTCTGAAAAATATTCTGCTACAAAATTCTTCTCAAGTCTCAGCAGAGAAGGGCTTGGAATGCGATGGGACAAAAGGCAGGCCTCGGCTCCCCTCCACTTTCTCGGGAGCATTCAGAGAGAAACACAGGTAGCTAGAGACGGTTAGACATGCCAACTATCACCTTTCACAAGAACTAAAACTCAAACAGAATGTCTTGTTCTTTTAGGCCCAAACAGCTCCTCCCTCCTCACTAAAAACACACAAAACGTGTGTCCTTTACTCTTCCTCCATTCTCTGAAACAGAAATCAGGGTATCTGCTTCAAACATCACTGGGGTGTGGAGGGCATTAATGAGCTTTCTTATCACAACCTCTGTTCCCAGAAGGGACACTTAACAAGCACCATCATTTATTTATGATCCTTTCATCTTAGGTCTCAACAGTTCATTTCAATTTTGAGCCCTCAGCATTTTCCCATTTCAGCAGCTTATACTTAGCAGAGATTTAAATTCCATACTACAGGGTTTCTTGGGCTCAGACCTGCTCCAAAGCATACGTTCCAAATCTCCTGAGACAGCCCATTGCAGATTGAAATCTATAAAAAGGCTGGATGAATTCCCTTGACACAGGCACTAAACCATGACTCTGATGACCAAATCTTGAAAGCCCAATTGAGTTCCAAATCCAGCTTTGCTGTTGAGGCACTGGTAGAACAGAATGTTAGGCTACTCACGTGACTGTCTTTGAACAAAACTCAATTCACCAAAATCAACACCAATACCCACCTCAGCCATGAAATTGAGCTGTGTTTGGGGGATTTCTGAAAACAGAAGGGAACCAACTGCCCCAGGCAAGATAAGCTCCAAATGGCACAGTCTGGAGAGTTGAGGACTATGCCAGAGCCTATGAAATCAAACTTTATTCCAACCTGCAGCATTTTAAATCATGAAGAAGCTTATGAGGCTAGAGACATGAGAACTCTTTAGTGACACTCACCTGTAGACAGCTCACTCAGTAAAAGGGGCCATGCTACTAGATCCAGGGAGGGAGACAAGGGCAAACACAAAGAAAAGAACAGTCTAGTCAAGTAGGGAAAACATACAAACTCACATAAACTAAGGTACATAAGGTCAGAAATAGCACTACATATTGTCCACAGAGATGATGACAGGCCAGGGTAACCAGGACAAGCTTTAGGGTGGTAGGATTTGAGCTGAGCTTGAATGACAGACTGGATTACAAAGAGATGTTGAAAGGCAATTCAGGCAGAGGCTCTGAAGCACGAATTACAAAGAGATGAAGACTGGTCCACTCTGGCTAGAGCAGAAGGTATCTGGCTAGAAATAATGGTAAGTGAGGACAAGACAGAATAGGGACAAACTGTGAACAGCCTTGAATGCCTGGCCAGGGGGTCAAAGCTTGATAATGGGGGACCAAAACAGGTCTGTGATCAAGGGACCTAGTCTAAAGGGTGCTTTGGAAAATGAATCTAATTCCAGTGTGCAGGATCAACAAGAATGAAGAGAAAACAAGGTTAGAAAACCCAACAGACACAACTGAAATCAAGAGACACCATAAATGAAGACAGTGGCTCTCCTTGACTCATAATTGAAACTAGGATTATAAAATTTATATATATATAAAGGACATTACTGGGTCAAATGGGGAAAATTAAATATGAACTATATATTGGATAACAGTATATATTAATGTTAAATTTCCTGAATGTTATGTTGTGGTTAATAATTAATTATGCTGTAATTAAGTATATTAGAGAATTATGCACAACATATTATATAAGACAATGTCTTTGTTCTTAGGAGAGGTCTGCTGAAGTATTTAGGGTTGAAAAGTTATGATGTCTGCAACTAACTCTCAAATGGTTCAGGAAAAAAGTATGTATCTAGAGAGATATAAAAGCAAGTGTGACCAATGTCAATAACTAGTGAATCTAAACACAAGATATAAGAAGGACTCTATGGAAAGAAGCACAGGTTTTAGTGACTGACTGGCTGTTGGGGGCAAGGAAGAAGGAGGAAAGGTTTTGCGTGTACATGACACAGAATACTGGTAGCACCACCGGAAAAGGGAAGCTAAGGGAAGAAACAGTTTTCAGGAGACATGTGCTGAATCTGGCTACGGATAAGAAGTGGCAAGAAGAAACAAGATACTAGAATGAAATGAGAAAGAAATGTCTTCGAGCAGTTGGGAAAAATAAGACTCAGGCCACACATCAGGACTAGAAATACCAATTCACGAACTACCTAAGTGGATAATAGTTTAAGTATGAGAAACAGATGAGATCTAAGATAGAAGCAGGACAGGGAAAAGAGTGAAGTGAGAGATGACTGACATCATAATTTACTGGTAGAAGGTGGGAAGAGAATAAGAGAACCAGGAGGGTTCTATGTGACAGAAACAAAGGTAGGAAAAGGATTAAGGCAGTGCTTCATGGAATGATCAACGGCATCAAATACTGCAGAAACACTAAAGAAGGTGAAGATTGGCAAATAGAATTAGGAAATAATCAGTGAATTTGGGGTAGAAGTGAAAACCAGGCTATAGGCTCCAGAAAAGGAACAGACGAAGTAGAAATGCAAGACTGGGTATAAATCACTCACACATGAGGAGGTTTACCTTAAATGAAATGGAAATGAAACGACAGTTAAAAGGAGCACTAGAAGCATGGGGAGAGCTGTATTCTGTAAGAGATTGGGACAATCTGGCGAAATTTGTAGTTATAGGAGAAGGAGCAAATAAAGACACCTCGGAGACGAGTTGAAGAACCGAGATTATGCTGCATATTAGGGAGAGATAGGAAGAGGACTTAGTTCTAGAAATGGAATGGAATAAACCTTCCTTTAAGACAGGAAGAAAGGGTGAGTGAAGAGGTGAAGAGAGCAGCGGTAATAAAAAGAGGACATTGACAAAAATAATTTAGAAGCTGAGAAAGAAATCTCAAGATTAGAAAAAAATTGCCAGGGCAGCAGGAATTGAGTCATTTCTGGACCTTACACAGGCCTGCTACTCCAGCCACAACTGCTTAGGGGAATGGGGCAGCTATCCATGACAACCCAACGCAGAGTGTAACCGCCTGATGGGAATTCCTGACTTAAGGTGGAGACTAATTAAGAAGGACTGCGTTCAAGGTGACATTCCTCCTGTATTATGACTGGTCCTTTGCCTATATGAGTAAAAGACCATTTTCTACTATCAATAGAAGATATGCCTGAATTAGCAACTGCTCTACATGAGGGCAAAGGTAAGCTTGAAATCCCACTGAAAGAAAGTCCGCTGTTGGAAGACACCTTTAGACATTCTACAGGCGAGTACAGTGAGATTTGGTCCTTGCATCATCACTTTTCAAAAACCTTAGGAGATATGGACAGCAATTTCCTGACGTCATAGAGCAACTAAAAATAAACAGTTCTATAAACTGTAAAAGAAATGTGCAGCAGCAGCAAAACACTTCATAGAACTCATCTGAAGATAAGACATATGAGAAAGAACAATATTTTTATGGCCTTTTATTTCCTTTAAAAGACACGTGCAATAAAATAGTTGGGACTGGAATTACTTTACTGCTTTAGCAGGTATCCTCACAAATATTTAAAGAACAATATTAGAATGATAAGGCAAAAAATCATGATTACCCCAGGAGATGGAGAAAAAGCTTTTGATACATTTTAACACCCTTTCATGACTAAAAACTCTTCGCAACTAGAAAAAGAAGAAACTTCCTTTAACTTGATAAAGAATATTTACCCAAAAACTTGCTATACTTCAAATACTATATATACAGCAAATACTGACAAGATGAAGACTTCGCTTTGAAATTATGAACAAAATGAGATGCCCACTATCACCACTTCTATTCAGCATTACACTGGAGTTCCTAGTCAGTAAAGCAAGAAACAGAAAGAAAGCTACAGGATTGAAAAGAAATGGGCAAAATGTTTACAGATAAAATATCAGAATTAGTAAGTGTTTAACACAATCTCTGAATTCAACATCAACTTGCAGAAATAAAGTGATGGATATATTATATAGCAACAATAAACAAAAAATGAATATTTAAAACATCATTACATAAAAAAACAGGTATCTAGGAATAAATTTAATAAAAGATATGTAAAACCTCTATGGGAAAAATTGTAAAAGTTCACTGAGAAACCTCAAAGAAGACCTGAAGAAATGGCTATACCATAACATGGATAAAACTTGATATTGTAAAAGTGTAAATTCTCCTGAAATGTTTTATAGATTCAATGCAATTCCAATCAAAATCCCAACAGGTGTGCGTGTGTGTGCATGTGCGCATGTGTAACTTACAAATTGACCCTAAATTGCACAGGACCAAGCTCAACTTCCCATAGGACCCGCAACTGCCTCCTCCAGGTGTATCATCCTATAGGCCCCCCAAGTTTTCAGGTGTTAGGCATCTGGCATCCTGAGACAACTTCTAGAGACAGCTGGCACCCAAATAACAGACTACCTGGTATCCAGGCAGTTTGTCTATCTCCTCACTGGTAAGTCTGCTCCTGCAGTTGTCTGATAAATACAGAGGGCAGGGCTTCCCTGGTGGTGCAGTGGTTGGGAGTCTGCCTGCCAATGCAGGGGACACGGGTTCGAGCCCTGGTCTGGGAGGATCCCACGTGCCACAGAGCAACTAAGCCCATGCGCCACAACTACTGAAGCCCGCGTGCCTGGAGCCCGTGCTCCTCAACGGGAGAGGCCACCGTGATGAGAGGCCCGCACACTGTAACGAAGAGTAGCCCCTGCTCACCTCAACTGGAGAAAGACCACGTGCAGCAATGAACACCCGATGCAGCCAAAAATAAAAAAAAATTTAAATAAAAAAGAATATAGAGTTTCTTTTAAAAAAAAAAAAAGAAAGGGCATTGGGAGAAGGGGGCGGGAAGCCACTCTACCAGAGACAGGCCCTGACACACCTTGCCATGGTGACAATGGGAGGATGGGAAACCTGTGCCTCCTCTTCTCTTGCTTGGGAATTCCCAAGCAAAGCCTATCCCTTAATCCATGAGCTGAGAATGGCTTGGTAAGCAACAGGTGGCATCCCCAAAGGAATCCACTTTGAAACCAGGTGTTAACCCCAAGGTTAACACCTTGTATTTCACAATTTTAAAAAAATTGTTTTAAAATAATAATAGGGCCTATAGAAAGCATTCCTCTGTTCCCTCCATATTCTCAAGTCTCTTTAAGTCTTAACTTTTTTTCCCCACTAGTACAGAAGGAAACTAGAGCTATGGCTCTCCTTGACAGAAATTACCAGATAGCAGCACCTTTAACAACTGACAAGCCTAAAACCACTCTAATTGCCTGCAAAGAGGAGGTTGAGAGGTCTCTGAAGTTTCTAAAGTCCTTTCATATGAAAAGGGAGAGTAACCACCTCAAAAGTATCAGTCAGTCCCGGAAGTCTTGTGAGGCTATCAGGGAGCCCCAAGTCAAGTATCTATAAAAGGAATGGGGTTCTGTGATTCTCTTGCACCAAGCTGCTCAGGGAGCCACACAGCCAAGCCACATGTTGAGAGAGAAAACTGTACTCCATTCCAACACCCATTGCATTAGCCCAGAAAATGCTATCTGAGAACCCTGGGAGAGTTAACTGAGACTGAAGATCCTACTGGAAAATGAAAGTGCTCTAGATGGCAATGATGGATCTAAAAATAACCTATCTTGTCATGATGAAAACAGATTAATAAAGGATCACGGCATAGCAATGGGTAGTAGTCTCCTAAACATCATTATCTCCCTCTAAGGGCCATGGATCATTGTGACAATAATCAGTGGAAGAAAAACCAGGACCAAGCAAACCTAAGATGCACCAACCTCCACCAATGAACAGCACTGGGTAGAGCATGTGCCCAGCTGGATAAAATAAATGTGGCAGCTCCTATCCCCTTGCTGGCTATCTCCCATATCTAATTTGGCACATGAGGACATAAGCCATGTCACAGTTATGGTAGCAACACAAAACTGAAAACGTGTACTTCGGACCACTTCAGTTCTGCCTGGCAGGCTTCCCTACAGAGTATCACCTGACCTCAAACTATGTTACTGATGTCTTAGTCACTATATTACTCTTTAGAAAAAGGGTACATTTTACTAGCTAAGTTCAAAACCATGATGTGTTTATTTCAAAGCTTCACTGTCACTGGACTATGCCTGAGAAACTCATTTCAAAATCAATACAAAACTATTTGTCTCACCATTGGCCTGGTAGCCATCATTGCCCTAAACCAAGAAGTCCGTCTGTGAAAACATGAACATAATATAGGCCCAGTAATTATCCTGTGTGTGTTAAAACTGGTAACAAATCTCAGCAAAATACTCCCAAAACTATTAAACTTATGTTATTAAGTTTAATAACTTAGGTTCTAGGACTATCCCTAGAGTAAAAAAACCAAAAGAAAGAACATGAAGGTGTACAGATGGCTAGAGATGTCCAAAGTTCTTAGTTTCCTAGTAACCCTGGTTTGGGAGAGAAGGTTACCTTATCCATATGGAAGATCAAATCCAATTCACAAACATTTTCAAAACACTTATCCAGAGTCTCCACAAAAACCTAGGAAACAAGGAGAAATAGATACACAAGTCACATCTTCATAAATGTCACATCTGAAAGTAAAGGGGGCAGTCAAGATACTATTTACCTTATGATAAATCTCAAACCCCCGCCCCCCCCCCCAAAAAAAACCCACCGCAAACCTCCCAGCACTAGCTGATCACCCTACTTATCCCAATTTGAAGGGGACAATTGAGGACAGGACAATCTTGTTTTCAGTATAGCAATACAACCAGCAGACACATGAGGCTTTCTTTCCCCCTTTATAAGATGCCAGCTGATATAAAAGAATAACGATCAATAAGAATCTGTTCCCCTTGTAACAGGACACAATTGGAAACATTGGTGGTTATATTATCAAGGCTTTGACTGGAATGTCATATTTGAGAATGATGTGCATGGAATCAGATATGACCTGAGAGCTTTAAGGAACTAAAGTTGACTTTATGAAGCCAATGTTAATAAAAATGTTTTGGAAAAAAAAAAAAAAAAAAGAATAACGAAGTAACAGCTACTTATAATACTATGTCCTTTCCCCAAGCCTCCACATATACATGTAAAAACATTTTTCATTATCATGGTGCTAATATAGCTCTGTCCTGCTAATTTCAATGAACATTAACTTCAAAACACTTTTCCATGAATCAACTTAATTAACATGCTTACGATTTTAATTTACTTTAAATATAACATTTAAACAGAAAATTTATATACAAATTTATAATTTGTATATTATAAATACTTTATAATTAAGCTATAAGGGTATAGCTTAATGAATTTTCAGAATGAGCATATCATGTAACCACCATCCAAATATTGAAATGGAGCACTACCAGTTCCCTAGAAGCCCCCTTCATGCCCCCTCAGACCGTATCCTCTCCAAAGGTAACCACCATCCTGACTCCTACCATCACAGTTTAGTTTTGCCTGTCCTTGAATTTACATAGAAGGCGTCATACATCATGTACTCTTTTCGTTTGGCTTCTTTCACTCAACAATGTTTGTGAATTCTTCCATGTTGTTGCATGTCATAAAATCTTGTACATATTCACTGCTGTATAGTATTTCATTCTTGAATTTATTTATCCATTCTCCTATAGACATTTGAGTTTTTTGTTTTTGACTGGGTACAAATTGATATAAATGGAAACTATACTTCCAACCACTCTGGAAAACTATTTGACATTATTTACTAATACTCCGTGATCCAGCAATTCTACTCCTAGGTACATACTCAAAAGAAATGCATACAAATGTATGCCAAAAAACACATATAATAATTTCATAATAGCATTATTTATAACCCTATACATTTTTAACAATGACTGAAAATCCACTGTAAGGATAACATACATAAATATGGGTTTTCAGTCACTGTACTGGGCAGTGAGCCCTTAGAATCCGGCAACTCAAGTCCTTCAGTTTGAGGAAATTTCATCAAATAATTTTGTTAAGAATTTCCTCCCTTCCATATTCCTCATCTTTCTTTTTTTGGAGCTGTTTATACTGGGGTATTCGACCTCCCATTTTCTTATCTTTTCTGTCTCATTTTCCTCTCATGTTTTTAATTTTTAAGAGATCATTCTGCTCTGTGTTTCCTGTTTATGAGCCCATTTTTGTTTGTCTTCCTTTATATTTCTCTGTGGCTTAGAGATAGGGAGCTGTTTGCTTTATTGTTAAAATGAGTTGAATTTTACTGTTGGTTTTAGTCTCCATTTTCCATGTCAGAGCCTTTCCTCAGATGTCTGATTATCCTTGTTTTTTATTCATAAGAATTAAAGGCTGATTGGAAGCTCTGTAATAATGGCTATTTGCTGGGAATCCTACCCTCCACCACGGCCCTGGGCTTTTAAATTTCATTTTCCTTAGATTGGTCAGATTTCCCAGAGGAATTTTACAATCTCCTGCCTAAAGAGTAAAAGACTAGCTGTCAGAAATTTGGGAGCTGAGTGGCAGGAAAAGGGTTGGAAAGTTAGTATACAACATTCACAAGGCATATGTTCACTTAATCCCCCCGACTTGTACCATCGACTATGTCTAGAATTGGAGAAAGGACTCAGGGATCTAACTGGTTCTCAGCTTTCCTTGACCACTCCACACCCACACCACAGTGAGACTCTGTACAGCTAGCTTTGTGCCTTTTGAGGGTTCCACAGTGTGTAGCAGGTTGGCTGTCAGCTTTCTCTACTGCTGGCCTGGGGTGTGACCTCCTTGGACCAGCCAAGTGAATACCAGGCATTCATACTCTTCCCTTCTTTCAAACAATTCCTTGCTACTGTCTTCTCTCCTGTTCTCTCTGTCCTTGTGGGTATGTATGTTCTTTTAAAATTCATGTTCTATAGTTTTAAAGGAAGAAAATGAACTTAGAAGTGTGGGAGCTCCCAAGAGGACTTTTTAAAACATGAAACTGACAAAATCTAAAATTCTTAAGAAAATAAAATGTGAAAGAATACCAAGAACACTTGGACAAACAATGATAATAAGAAATGACTGGTCTTACTAGGTATCAAAATTCATTGTAAAGCTTTGGTAATTAAAGGAGTGTAATACTAAGATAGAAATGAAAGTATGGATCAGTGGGACAGAATATAAAATACTGAAACATACATGTTTATAAGAAAACAATTTTTTTTTCTGGATGGGATAAATCATTTTCATTACTATCAAAGGCATAAACACGAGTTGGAAATTTGTTAAAAGGTCAAAGTTCATTAAAAAAAACCTACTGTAAATTAAGGTAATGTAGATTAAAATGATGTAGATTAAAATGCATCATCTGTCTCTTAAATAAAGTAATACTTCCCATAAAAAGCAAAGGGGAGCTTTTGCCTTAATGCTGAATAACGCTGGTTCTAGAATCCTGTGCAAGTCTGAGCAAAAATGCATTCTCTGAAAATTGTTTTCCACTTATTGTGAATGTCAATAGATCAAGTTCAAAGACAAGGCATGATTAAAAACTGCCACTGTCTTAAATTCTACAGGCTATGAATTTCAGATAAGTTTCACCAAAAAGTCACAGCTGACAAAACCAGTGAAGCACAGGGACACAGCACAGACACTTTGGGTTTTGAAGTTTGAGAAAATTGAAGTAGAAAGTTGATTTTGTGCGGAATACTTTTACATGCTCTAGGAAGACCCAGAATCACGACAGCTGTAGCAGTCTGTGAAAAAGTCACTATAGCCTGCTGTCACCAAGTTGCCTCCATATCTGTAGCTCCCATACCGGGTGCCAGCATTCATGTAGCCTCCAATGGTTGGCACCACCAAATCCTCTTCCTCTCCCTCTATTGCAGATGTCCCCTCCTCTGCCCTGCCCTGGTAGGTCTGGGAGTAGAGGCACTTCATTTTGCATGGAGCCTCCCATGCCAAGAAAATACAATTTTTGATAAAGATGGGAAAATTGATGGGAAAAAGATGATCTAGACAATAAATAGTGTCAGGACAAATGGCTATCCTTTGGGGTAAAAAATATTGTACCTGGGCTTCCCTGGTAGTGCAGTGGTTGAAAGCCGACCTGCCGATTCAGGGGACACAGGTTCGTGTCCCGGTCCGGGAAGGTCCCACATGCCGCAGAGCAGCTGGGCCCATGAGCCATGGCCGCTGAGCCTGCGCATCCGGAGCCTGTGCTCCACAACGGGAGAGGCCACAACAGTGAGAGGCCCGCGTACCGCAAAAAAAATATATATATATAGTACCTATCTCAATACAGATATATAAATACCTTAAAGATATTGAGCTAAATGTAAAAAAAACAAAAAAAACTAACAAAGCAATGGCAGATCCATTTTATGCCATCTGGGTCTCTCTTGGAAATGATTTAGTCATTCTGTGGGATGCTTCTGGTTAGCTGACACTGTTCAAAGCAGCAAGTGGAGATGCTGCCTAGCACCAGGACACGTGAGGAGAAGCAGCCCATATTTCTCAGCAGCACTGTGCCAAGGGGCTGTTTTCATTAAAGAGGGTTAATGAAATTAAGATTGGTGTATTAGGGGCTTCCCTGGTGGCGCAGTGGTTGAGAGTCCGCCTGCCGATGCAGGGGACACGGGTTCGTGTCCTGGTCCGGGAAGATCCCACATGCCGCAGAGCGGCTGGGCCCATGAGCCATGGCCGCTGAGCCTGTGTGTCCAGAGCCTGTGCTCCGCAACAGGAGAGGCCACAGCAGTGAGAGGCCCACGTACCGCAAAAAAAAAAAGATTGGTGTATTAGTCTGCTTGGGCTGCCACAACAAAATACCACATGGTAGTAACTAAGTCTGTGTGGCTTAAACAACAGACATTTTCTCACAGTGTTGGAGGTTAGAAGTCCTAGATCAAGGTTTGGCAGGAGCAGTTTCTCCTCCTGGCTTGCAGACAGCTGCCTTCTCCCTGTGTCCTTGAATGGCCTCTCCTTGGTTTGTGCATGTGGAAAGAAAGAGATCTCTGGTGTCTCTTCCTCTTCATAATTATAAGAACACCAGCTGCATGAGACCAGAATCCCACCCTTAGGCCTAGTTTAACTTACTTCCTTAAAGGCCCCGTCTCCAAATACAGTCACATCGGGGGTTAAAGGCTTCAACATACAAATTTTGGGGGGACACAATTTAGTCCATAACAATTGGGTTCTCAGTAGGCTAGTGATCCAGAATAAGATGGAATAGCTCCAGAAAAGACATCCCCAGATAGAGATCAAAATGAACAGTCAGATGTATCTGTTTCTCCTAAAGCTTTCTCAAAACATCATTATTCAAGATCATAATCAAGGTCAAGAGAAAGGAAACAAAAGTCACATAATGTAGGAAGAAACCGCAGGAGCCAGAACATAATAAGCAAACAGCATGCTAATGCATGAAGGGACTGAAACGAAGGTGCTACAGACTCAGATGGCAAAATAACATGACATGAATCTAAAACTAAATTAAGAAACAAATCTGGGGAATAAAATGACAAGGAACATTCTTCTCACAAAGGAAAAGAGCAACTAAATTCATCTGCAAATGGTGAGAACAGACACAAATACAAAGAATGAAAGTCACCAAGAGGCAAAAGTCATTCAACATCTAAGTCTCATAAAAGGCATCACCTTAGTAGAAGCAAGGAATGGAAAAGGTCTTGATCCTACAAGGTTGGAAAGGGCAGACAAATTACAAGAAAAGGAAATGGTGTAAAAACAAAAACAAGAAGAAACAGCTGCAGCTACTGGAGATTCTGTTCTCAATGTTGCTGCCCTGTTGCCATCAAGAACACAAGTAACTCCTCAGGTAGCTACAGAGGCTCAAAGGGCAGCCCCACAAGCTAAACCTTTGGCAGAGATCAGAATAGCCACATTTAGCTATTATAACACAGCAGCTGTGACTCCAATGAAATTCGCTGAACAGAAATAAAAAGGAAAACACTGGATATAGTTCAGCTGATGAAGAAAGTTACAAGACTCTGAAGCAACAGGAAGTACTATGTGGAAATCTAGATGCTCAGTATGAAAAGATCATAAACTCATACACAAAGAGGAGTAGGATTGGGTCTCACTCTTCAACGCGAGGAATGGATACAGGTTGAAAAAGATCACACATTTAAAGTATGGGAGGGACTTCCCTGGTGGTCCAGTGGTTAAGACTCCATGCTTCCACTGTAGTGGGCATGGGTTTGATCCCTGGTTGGGGAACTAAGATCCCGCATGCTACAAGGCGCGGCCAAAAAAAAAAAAAGTATGGGACTTACAGAGTTCTTGTTCTGAAGTCAGGTCCTTGTGCACCAAACAGCTAGCATTCTAATTTGCATGGATGTCATGCTGACTTTAGTATATTGAAAAATGATTTTTACCACAAAAAAGAAATGATAATTTTGTGACATGATAAAAGATGTTAGCTTGATATGGTGGTAATCATTTTGCAATATATATCAAGTCAATACACTATACATCTTAACTTTACACAATGTTATGTGTTATACATCAATTATACCTTGATAAAGCTGGGGGAAAAAAGAAAAACATCATTTTTTGTAACTATTAAATCAATGATACTGGTGTTAGTGTTGTAATCAGGTTAAATCTACTTCTATCAAACTTGATAGGTGGGGACTTCCCTGGTGGTGCAGTGGTTAAGAATCCAACTGCCAATGCCGGGGACATGGGTTTGATCCCTGGTCCGGGAAGATCCCACATGCCATGGAGCAACTAAGCCCTTGCACCACAGCTACTGAGCCTGCGCTCTAGCGTCTGCAAGCCACAACTACTGAGCCTGCGCACCACAACTACTGAAGCCCGCGTGCCCTAGAGCCCACATGTCACAACTACTGAGCCCACATGCCACAACTACCAAGCCTGCGTGCTTCAACTACTGAATCCTGCACACCTAGAGCCCGTGCTCCGCAACGAGAAGCACGCGCACAGCAACAAAGAGTAGTCCCTGCTCACCACAACTAGAGAAAGCCCACGCGCAGCAACGAAGACCCCGCGCAGCCAAAAATAAATAAAATTTTAAAAAACAAACTTGATAGGACAATATTTTTTAGCTCATGAATTCTACTTTTCAAATATATAAAAGCTGCACATGGGATAAAATCTCACACAAATTTTTTTGCATCCACTGTCTTGTGTACCTTTGTTAACTTTTTACAGTTATTTTCATCTCTTGAAACATGAAAGAAATGTTATGTAGATTTCTTTAGACAATCTGGCCAATGTGCTACATAATCAAGCACAAATAAGCTGGGTGGCGATAATAATAAAAATGGTTTTCTCAAAAAAAAAAAAAGCAATGGCAATACTGGAGAATATTTTTATATACCTTCAAGCTACAAGAAGAAAGACAAGCAAACCTAACTATATAAAGTTAAAAGACAAATGGACTAGGAGAAAATATCTGCAATAAATATAACAGAAAAGGATTAGTATCCATAAAGTTAGGAAAAAAACAAACGCTTACAAATGAATAAAACAAATGAGCCGGACTTCCCTGGTGGCGCAGTCATTAAGAATCTGCCTGCCAATGCAGGGGATACTGGTTTGAGCCCTGGTCCGGGAAGATCGCACATGCCATGGAACAACTGAGCCCATGCGCTACAACTGAAGATCCCACATGCCATGGAGCAACTAAGCCCGTGCGCCACAACTACTGAGCCTGCGCCTCACAATTACTGAGCCCACGTGCCTAGAGCCCATGCTCCACAACAAGAGAAGCCACCGCAATGGGAAGCCCACACACCACAACGAAGAGTAGCCCCTGCTCGCCGCAACTAGAGAAAGGCCGCGCACAGCAACAAAGACCCAATGCAGCCAAAAAATTTAAAAATAAATAAATAAATAAATAGATTTAAAAAAACAAAAACAAATGAGCCATTAGAAAAGTGGACAAATGCTATGGTCAGACATTTTCAAATACAAAATGACTGGTAAACAGTAAAAGATATGTGGCCTCACTAGTATTCAAGCATGCTAGGGAAAACAACAAATTTCTATTTTTTCACCCATAAGACGGCAAACATTTGAAAATATCCTTAATATTTAAAGCTGGTAAGGTTATGGGGAAATAGGACTTTGGGGAGAGGCAATTAGGCACTATCTAACAATTTAAAAAGCACACATCTTTAATTAAAGCAGCAATTCCAATTTTAGGAATCTATCCTAAAGAAACTAACACACGTGCATACAGATGCATGTGCAAGGATATCATTGCACAATAATTTGCAATAGGAAGAAACTGGGAGAAACCTGAATGCCCACAGGTAGGGTACTGAATAAAAGATTATAAATAAAAGACTATGATATATTAATATTGTGGAAAATCATGCATCACTAAAAAGCATATATGAAGTGGAAAAAGCACCAAGACTTCTAAGTGATTAAAAAAGCAAGTTGCGGAACTATGTATGTAGTGAGATTACTTTTTACTTAAAAATTAAATAATGTATGTGACATGTGTGTGTGTGTCTGTGTGTGTACATGCATTAAAAGGCTTAATAGTGGCTACCTCTAGAAAGAGGAGTGGTATATGAGAGGGGAATGAATGCTAAGGGGGAGGACTTCTCCATTATACTTAATATATTTACTTAATATATTTAATGACCTATATGGGAAAAGAATCTAAAGAGTAGATAATATGTATATGTATAACTGATTCACTTTGCTGTACAGCAGAAACTAACACAACATTGTAAATCAACTATACTCCAATAAAAATTAATAATAAAAAAAAGGAATGGAATACTGATACATGCTAAAGGAATGGAATACTGATACATGCTACAACAATAGATGGATATTGAAACTATTATGCTAAAGAAGCCAGTCTTCTGTGGTCCTTCTGTGGTCCAGAAGGACCACATATTATACAAATCTATTTTTATGAAATGTCCATAATAGGCAAAACTATAGATACAGGAAGTAAATTAATGGTTGCCTAGGGCTGGAGTTAGGAGGCAGTTGGAGGGAAATGGGAAGTGACTATAATGAGTAAGAGGTTTCTTTTTGGGGTGATGAAAATGTTCTAAAGTTGGTTGTGATGATGGCTATACAACTCTGTGAATATACTAAAATCCACTCAATTACACACTTCAAATGGATAAACTGTATGGTATGTGAATTATATCCCAATAAAACTGTTTTTAAAAAAAAACCTTACTTTTTTAAATAAAAAGAATATATCCAGGTACTACTTGTATAATTTAAAAAACCCAAAACAATGTACTTGAAATTCCAAAAAGGGGCCTACATTTATACAGAAATTTAAGTTAAACTAGAAGTAGCAAAACAATGGGAGACTGAATAATTTGAAGAAACTGGAACATGATACAGAGAAAAAGAAACTCAGTTCCATATCTCAGAATATACTGAAATAAATCTTGTGTGTGTTAAAAAGATTTAAATAATCTTTGTGCTAAAAACTTATTAAAACATTTTTTAATTGAAAACAAATGATTTGGAATTTTGTCCCAATTGGAAGATAAACTTATGACTAGTGAAGAAGTAGAGGAGATAAACATAAAGTGGATAGTTTCAACTATGCTGAAGTGCAAATAATGAAGAGCGTAAAGTAAGAATTAGAGGGACGGCTGTATAATGGTAAAGAAATATTTGTGAATATAATGATGAATAAAAGCTTAATATCCTGGGCTTCCCTGGTGGCGCAGTGGTTGGGAGTCCACCTGCTGATGCCGGAGACATGGGTTCGTGCCCCGGTCCGGGAGGATCCCACATGCCGCTGAGTGGCTGGGCCCGTGAGCCATGGCCGCTGAGCCTGCGCTCCGCAACGGGAGAGGCCACAACAGTGAGAGGCCTGCGTACCGCAAAAAAAAAAAAAGCTTAATATCCTAAAACTCCAGAATAAACCATGGGATATTAGGACCTTTTTTGAAAAACAAAACAAAACAAAACTGTAATGTAAGATTTGAAAGGAATGAATAATGCAAGGAAATGCTACTTTAAATTCACTTCTAATTAAAATCCAACAGGGACTTTTGGGACCTTTACAAATTATTCAAAAATGTATAAGGATGAATAAATGGTTATAACTATTGGAGAATATTCTGAAAAAGAACCGCACCCAAGGGGAATAACCCTTACTGGGATATGAACCTATATTAACAACAAGTAAAACAGTGCAAAATTAACACAGAAAGAGAAACATAACTCAGTGGAACAAAGTGAAGAGTAAACACTAAATAGCGAGTGATTACTGTGCACTAGGCATACACGGGTGTACTCTGGGGATACCTCAGTCAGCAAGTCACATTCTTGTCTGGGTTATGTTCTGGGTGTGAGAAGAATGAGGCAGATAAACAAGATCTTTTCCATTGTCACACATGCTCTGAAGGAAGTAAATAGGATGATGTGATGGGGGTTACTTCAAACAGAGTGTCAAGAAAGTCCCTCTGAGGATTAACATTTGAGCTGAGTCATGAATGAAGAAGCCAGTCTTTTGAAGAGCTGAAGAGGGAAACACCTGGGAAAAATCACTCCCGTGGATAGAACAGGTGCAAAGGCCCTGAAGCAAAAATGTACTTGGACCTGAGGAGCAGAAAGGCGGCTGGAATGGCTACAGTGAAGGTGACAGTGTATATGGTGAGATCGGACAGAGAGAGACAAAGGAGCCAGACCATGTCGGGCCTTGCAGGTTGTGATAGGGAGTTTGGGTTTTACTCTAAACTTAACATATTATACATTAAGGTTTCTTCAACAAGGGGAGGTATAAATGGATTATTCACATTTAATAGAATCGTTTAGAAAAAAGTTAGTTTTAAAATAAACAAAAATATACAAAGAATTACTTTTTCATTGACTATAAGACAAACCATTATTTTTGTATTAACAAAGAAAAAAATGCTGTCAATTGTAACTGTAAGATATCATCTACTGTAATATACATCCTCATGTTAGTTATTAAAGTGTGAAAAAAATGTGTATCTTACAATAGATGAAATATAATATTATAAACCAGGAACTAGACTTAACAGGACAAATGTTTCAATTATATTACAAAAGGTTTACATGAAAAAGAACATTGTAAATTCACACATGGGGGGTTCCCTGGTGGCGCAGTGGTTGAGAGTCCGCCTGCCGATGCAGGGGACACGGGTTCGTGCCCCGGTCCAGGAAGATGCCACATGCCACGGAGCGGCTAGGCCCGTGAGCCATGGCTGCTGAGCCTGTGCGTCTGGAACCTGTGCTCCGCAACGGAACAGCCCACAACAGTGAGAGGCCCATGTACCGCAAAAAAAATAATAATAATAAATAATAAATTCACACATGGGAAAAGTTGGCATGATTAATAAAAATAAAAATTCAGACATTTCTGAGGTACCACTCACCTCCAAGTAGAAATTAAAAATGACGTATTTCAATGCTGGAGTTAGGAAGAAACATAAACTCATATACTTCAGGAAGCATTATAAATTAATATAACCTTCCCGAATATCTATCTAGCAACATGAATTATAATTAGAAATATTAATCCCTTGACCCAGGAATTTCATTGGGGTGTGAAGAGACACAACAGTTGGCATAAAGACTTACAGCAGTTATATTTGGGTTAATTAAAAAAAAGGAAAATGAAAACAATCAAACTAATAAAAAAAAGGAAAATGGAAACAATCAAACCATCTAGTATCTGTTCTACTGCTCTGCCACCTGGATCAGCTGAGAATACTCATTTTACCCATCCCCCACTGAAATGTTCTGCTTTGATTTACTCTTGAAATACAGAGGTTATGAAAAGGTGAGAAGCAGAAAATGCACAGTGGTCCATTCCTCCTGTCCATGTTCCTCCAAGACAGCCAAAGGCTAATGCCCCAACTACGGTGAGCTCTAAGTTTCCCCAGAATCACTCACATGAGCTTGCCCTCAGACTTCCTCAGAAAGGCCTCTTGTAAAACCCTCAGGGATACTGAAGTCAGATGGTGACACTGTTCAGCTTATCTTCTTGCGGGAGCTTTCATCTAGTAGTGGCAAATTATCCTTTCCTTACACAACTACTTACACTCAGTTTTTCCAAACTAACAAAGTATCATTTAGGGAATATACATCACATGATAAAACTATAAAGAGAAGCAAAGCAATGATCAACTTAAAAGTCTGAAGAAAGGGACTTCCCTGGTAGTCCAGTGGTAAAGAATCCACCTTGCAATGCAAGGGATGCAGGTTCGATCCCTGGTTGGGGAACTAAGATCCCACATGCTATGGGGCAACCAAACCCATGTGCCACAACTACTGAGCTCGAGTGCCTCAACGAGAGAACCCACGTGCTGCAAAAACTACAAAGCCCACTCACTCTGGAGCCCACACGCCAAAACTAGAGAGAGAAAACCCACACACCACAAGTAGAGAGAAGCCCGTGAGCCGCAATGAAGACCCAACACAGCCAAAAAAAAAGAAAAATAAAAGAAGGAAAATAAATAAATAAAGTCTTTAAAAAGTCTGAAGAAGGATGCAATGAACAAGGGGGACGGAACTGAGGAGGGACATACGGGGGCTTTGAGGTACTAGCAATGTACTATTTCTTAATCTGGGTGAGAGTTTCATTTTATTGGCATTCCTCAAACTGCACAGGCATGTTTTCCGTAGTTTTTGTATATACGTTTCACAATAAAAATTATTTAAAAAACAGCAATAATCTTATTGGGATTCTGATTGGGTTTTCAGTAATTTATAAGCTGGAAGTACAGCTGACACTTGACCAACACAGGTTTGAATAGTGCGGGTCCACTTACACTCAGATTTTTTTCAATAGTAAACACTATAGTACTATACAATCCCCAGTTGGTTGAATCTGAAGACGCAGAACCACGGATATGGAGGAACCGTGTACACGGAGGAACTGGGTATACAGGAGGGCCTACTGTAAATTATATAGGGATTTTCGACAGCACGGTGGGTCAGCACTTCTAACCCCTGTGTTGTTCAAGGGTCAACTGTACTGACAGTTTTAAAAGTTTTTTCCACAGGCAAAGCGTATGTTTTATTCATTTATTTTGCTCTTTTATCATATTTTCAGTAGAATTTTAAAGTTTTCTTCATATAGATCTTACACATTTTTTACATTTATTCTTGGGTATCTTAAGGAAGGTTTTCCTACTGTGAATGGGCCCCTTTTAAATATTATATTTTCTAACTTATTATTGCTAAGGGAAAGCTATTAGTTTTTATACATTAAACTTGTATCCAGTCCCTTACTGAACTATATTGCTCATTCTAATTGTTTTCCAGTTGATTGTTTTGGAATTTCTAGGTAGATAATAATTTCATCTGCAACCATTATATATTCTGAAGCCTAGTGAAGCCAGTCACTCATTACTGCCCTTCTTCCCTCAGAACATACTTCTGCATTTCTTGGCCATTCACTTTTCCTCATAAACTTTCTCTTTACCAAGTTCTATACAATCTCCTGGATTGGGACTTCCCTGGCAGTCCAGTGGTTGAGACTCCGTGCTTCCACTGGAGGGGGCACGGGTTGGATCCCTGGTTGGGGAACTAAGATCCTGCATGCCATGTCGCATGGCCAAAAAAAAATTTTTTAAAAAAAAGATCTTCTGGATTTATACTTGGTTCCCCATTTAATCTATTGATTACTACTGTCATCTTTGCTCAACTCTTCCCAATAAGGGGCTTATAGCTCCACTGATTTCAAGTATTCCTTTATGTTTTTCCTTTAAAATTTTACAATTGTAGGGACTTCGCTGGTGGTCCAGTGGCTAAGACTCCATGCTCCCAATGCAGGGGGCCTGGGTTCGATGACTGGTCAGGAAACTAGATCCCACATGCACCAACTAAAGATCCCACGTGCTGCAACTAAGACCCAATGCAGCCAAATAAATAAATAAATAAACAAAGATTTTATAATTTTATTGGAATCAATATCAAGTATTCCATACTAAGTTAATTTCTAAACACTAAATATCCTTTGTCACTACTGTAAGTGAAATTTCTTTAATTATGAATTTCCTAGCTGTTTTCACAAAAAATAGGAAATTCAATTTTGACGAACTGATCTCATATTCTGCCATGTTGCTCATATCATTCATTACTTGCCACAATCTCCCCCCCCTTTTTTTTAAGGTTTACTAGGTACATAATCAGGCTCTCTTACAGTAATAACTTACCTCTCTCCTCCTTTACTATGTTACTTCTTCATTTCTTTTTTAATCACTCATTACAAATGTTTGCTCAAATTAGAATAACAGTAAGAGACACCTTGTTTTCATAAATGCCTGTAGATTTCTCCCCTGAGATAACACTGGCTCTGGCTCTTGGTTTTAAAACTAAAATTGGCTGTTTCTGGGTGACTGGGGGAGAAGAGAAGAAAGATGTTTTCCACTGTATACTCTTGGTATTCCTTTTGAATTTTGAACCACATAAGTGTATTATTTCTTCAACAATAAATAGTTTATACTGAATAAAGAAAACATGCACTAAATAATCAAGTAAAAATGCTTCCTATTCCAATTTAAGAGTATTTCAGAAACATAATTTGGGTAATCATTTCTCTCCGCACGTACTGATGAAATTATATTAGTTATATTTTTCTTACTGTTGTAATAGAGACTCTAAGAATATGTCATTGTTAAACTGACTTGTATCCTTGGAATAAAGATTATTTGGACACAATAAATAATTCTTCTAGTATGCAGTATTCCTGAGAAAGAATTTTAGAGCTAGAAAGAACACCTAGTATACTTATAAATAAACACACATACACACACACACACACACACACACAGAGCCAAAACATAAAACAAAAACCCTAACGCCAACAAAACTTAAATGATTTAAGACCATGCTGCTTGCTAACAGGAGAGTCCAAAACAAGAGCCAGGTCTCATGACTCCTTGGTTCAACTGATTATTCGCTAAGATTTTATTTAATAATTCTGTCCAATAAAAATATGCAATATCAGGGACCTCCCTGGTGGTGCAGTGGTTAAGAATCTGCCTGCCAATGCAGGGTACACAGATTCAATCCCTGGTCCAGGAAGATCCCACATGCTGCAGAGTAACTAAGCCTGTGCACCACAACTACTGAGCCTGTGCTCCAGCCCGCGAGCCACAACTACTGAGCCCACGTGCCGCAACTACCGAAGCCCGCGCACCTAGAGCCTGTGCTCCGCAGCAAGAGAAGCCACTGCAATGAGAAGCCTGCGCACAGCAACAAGGAGTAGCCCCCGCTCTCCGCAACTAGAGAAAGCCTGCGCACAGCAACGAAAACCCAACGCAGCCAAAAATAAAATAAATTTTTTTTTTAAATGCAGTATCTGACTCACATTTTCTTTGTGAGAAGCTTTTGGATCATAACCAATTTACTCCATAAAATACACTTAAGCAGTATGATTTTTTAGTCTGAGTCTAAAAAATAACTTACATAATAGAGGTCTTACTGTACTAAAATCTACTGAGTCTATTAGGGAGTCAGTTTTTCATTTTACCTTTCTTATTTCATCCTGATATTGGATTCAGTGTCTTTGGATATTTATTTTTTGAGGTCAGCTATTTCAAATATATTGGCATTATAACTATGTATATCATCCGCTAAAACATTTTAATGTTTTCTACTTCTGACTTTTATCCTCTTTATATTAGGATAATTATTTACTGATTTTATTGTCTTCTCAATGATGAAAACTCTTAGTTCCTATTATTTTTACCTTTTCTTTATCTATCTTCCCAAATCCAGTGCATGCTAAGTATTTAATAAATGTCCACAACATTATAAAGTTACACTTCTCGTTTTGTCTTGTTAATATGCATTTCTCTTTTGTCTTGAAGTGCATCTCCTCTAATAACTGCATCTCAATTTTAAAATTACCACTATATATTTTACCTTTATTTTCTAATACACTTATTATATGCACATTTCTATAGCATTCTACAGTGTATAATAATATAAAGTACATTGTCACAACTGAATTCTACAACCTAGTATTTCGGGTTTTTTTAGTTGAAATACAGTTGACATACAACATTATGTTAGTTTCAGATATACTACATAGTGATTTGCATACATTATCATACAATCACCAAGGTAAGTCTAGCAACCAACTCTTTCAAAACAAAGTTATTAAAATATTATTGACTATATTTCTTAAGCCGTATATTATATCTTTGTGGCTCATTTATTTTATAACTGGAGGTTTGTACCTCTTAATCCCCTTCACCTATTTTGCCCTCCACCTCCATCCCCCCTTCCCTCTGGCAACCACCCATTTGTTCTCTGTACCTGTAAGTCTGTTCCATTTTTACAATCTAGTAGTTCTATATCAGATGGTGGATCCATGATTCAAACCCAGGTTTTCTGATTCTAGATCTTGAGCTCTTTCTGTTATGCCACATTGACTCTCAATGTCCAATCGAAGTCAGGTGTTAAGAAAGCATTTAAAGGGACTTCCCTGGTGGTGCAGTGGTTAAGAATCCGCCTGCCAATGCAGGGGACATGGGTTCAATCCCTGGTCTGGGAAGATCCCACATGCTGCAGAGCAACTAAGTCCGTCCACCACAACTACTGAGCCTGAGCACTAGAGCCCACACGCCACAACTACTGAGCCCACGTGCCACAACTACTGAAGCCCATGCACTCTAGGGCCTGCGTGCCGCAACTACTGAGCCTGCATGCTGCAAATACTAAAGCCCGCGCACTGCAACTACTGAAGCCTGCATGCCTAGAGCCCATGCTCTGCAACAAAAGAAGCCACTGCAATGAGAAGCCCACTCATAAAAGTAGCCCCCACTCACCGCAACTAGAGAAAGCCCACAGGCAGCAACAAAGACCCAATGCAGCCAAAAAAAAAAAGCATTTAAAATTATCTTAGAGATGAATCTTTTTTGGATGTTTCTAGTATTTATTTATATTTTTATATATGATAAGTGAATATACTATATGAAAATTTAAAACTAACCATTTTAAGTCATTTTCTGAACGTGAATGGGTGTAAATAAATAAATAAAACTTAAGAGAGGGGAGACAGCAGAAGCAAGAACTACAATCCTGCAGCATGTGGGACGAAAACCACATGCAGAGAAAGATACACAAAATGAAAAAGCAGAGGACTATGTACCAGATGAAAGAATAAGATAAAACCCCAGAAAAACAATAAATGAAGTGGAGATAGGCAACCTTCCAGAAAAAGAATTCAGAATAATGACAGTGAAGATGATCCAGGACCTCAGAAAAAGAATGGAGGCAAAGATCGAGAAAAAGCAAGAAATATTTAACAAAGACCTAGAAGAATTAAAGAATAAACACCTAGAAGAATTAAAGAACAAACAGAGATGAACAATACAATAACTGAAATGAAAAATACACTAGAAGGAATCAATAGCAGAATAACTGTGACAGAAAAATGGATAAGTGACCTGGAAGACAGAATGGTGGAATTCACTGCTATGGAACAGAGTAAAGAAAAAAAAATGAAAGGAAATGAAGACAGCCTAAGAGACCTCTGGGACAACATTAAATGCAGCAACAGTCACATTATAGGGGTCCCAGAAGGAGAAGAGAGACAGGACCCAAGAAAATATTTGAAGAGATTACATTTGAAAACTTCCCTAAAACTTCCCTAACATGGGAAAGGAAATAGCTACCCAACTCCAGGAAGCACAGAGAGTCCCAGGCAGGATAAACCCAAGGAGAAGCACACCAAGACACATAGTAATCAAACTGACAAAAGTTAAAGACAAAGAAAAATTATTAAAAGCAACAAGGGAAGAACGACAAATAACATACAAGGGAACTCTCATAAGGTTAACAGCTGATATCTCAGAAGAAACTCTACAAGCCAGAAGGGAGTGGCACGATATATTTAAAGTGATGAAAGGGAAGAACCTACAACCAAGATTACTCTACCCAGCAAGGATCTCATTCAGATTTGACGGAGAAATCAAAAGCTTTAAAGACAAGCAAAACCTAAGAGAATTCAGCACCACCAACCCAGCTCTACAACAAATGCTGAAGGACCTTCTTGTGGGAAACACAGGAGAAGAAAAGGAGCTACAAAAACAAACCCAAAACAATTAAGAAAATGGTAATAGGAAAATACATATCAATAACTACCTTAAATGTGAATGGATTAAATACTCGAACCAAAAGACACAGGCTCACTGAGTGGATACAAAAACAAGACCCATGTATATGTTGTCTACAAGAGACCCACTTCAGACCTAGGGACACATACAGACTGAAAGTGAGGGGATAGAAAAAGATTTCCCGTGCAAATGGAAATCAAAAGAAAGCTGGAGTAACAATGCTCATATCAGATAAAATAGACTTTAAAGAATGTTACAAGAGACAAGGAAGGACACTACATAATGATCAAGGGATCAATCCAAGAAGAAGATATAACAATTATAAATATATATGCACCCAACAAAGGAGCACCTCAATACATAAGGCAAATGCTAACAGCTATATAAAAGGAAATCAACAGTAACACAATAATAGTGGGGGATGTTAACACCTCACTTACACCAATGGACAGATCATCCAGACAGAAAATTAATAAGGAAACACAAGCTTTAAATGATACAATAGACCAGACAGATTTAATTGACATTTATAGGACATTCCATCCGAAAACAGCAGATTACACTTTCTTCTCAAGTGCACACAGAACATTCTCCAGGACAGATAACAGCTTGGGTCACAAATCAAGGCTCGGTAAATTTAAGAAAACTGAAATCATATCAAGCATCTTTTCTGACCACAATGCTATGAGATTAGAAATAAATTACAGGGAAAAAAAAGTAAAAAACACAAACACATGAAGGCTAAACAATACGTTACTAAATAACCAAGAGATCACTGAAGAAATCAAAGAAAACAAACAAAAGTCCAGGACCAGATGGCCTAACAGGTGAATTCTATCAAACATTTAGAGAAGAGCTAACACCTATCCTTCTCAAACTCTTCCAAAAAATTGCAGAGGAAGGAACACTCCCAAACTCATTCTACGAGGCTACCATCACCCTGATACAAAAACCAGACAAAGATGTCACAAAGAAAGAAAATTACAGGCCAATATCACTGATGAATATAGATGCAAAAATCCTCGACAAAATACTAGCAAACAGAATCCAACAACACATTAAAAGGATCATACACCACGCAAGTGGGATTTATCCCAGGGATGCAAGGATTCTTCAAAATACACAAATCAATCAATGTGATACACCATATTAACAAATTGAAGAATAAAAACCATATGATCATCTCAACAGATGCAGAAAAAGCTTTGACAAAATTCAACACCCATTTATGATAAAAACTCTCCAGAAAGTGAGCACAGAGGGAACCTACCTCAACATAATAAAGGCCATATACGACAAACCCACAGCAAACATCATTCTCAATGGTGAAAAACTGAAAGCATTTTCTCTAAGATCAGGAATAAGACAAGGATGTCCACTCTCGCCACTATTATTCAACATAGTCTTCAAAGTCCTAGCCATGGCAATCAGAGAAGAAAAAGAAATAAAAGGAATACAAATTGGAAAAGAAGAAGTAAAACTGTCACTGTTTGCAGAATACATGATACTATTACATACAGAATCCTAAAGATGCCACCAGAAAACTACTAGAGCTAATCAATGAATTTGGTAAAGTTGCAGGATACAAAATAAATGCACAGAAATCTCTTGCATTCCTATACGCTAACAATGAAAGATCAGAAAGAAATTAAGGAAACAATCCCATTCACCATTGCAGCAAAAAGAATAAAATACCTAGGAATAAACCTACCTAAGGAGGTAAAAGAACTACTCAGAAAACTGTAAGACACTGATGAAAGAAATCAAAGATGACACAAACAGATGGAGAGATATACCACGTTATTGGATTGGAAGAATCAATACTCTGAAAATGAGTATACTACACAAAGCAATCTACAGATTCAATGCAATCCCTACCAAACTACCTATGGCATTTTTTACAGAACCAGAACAAAAAAATCTTAAAATCTGTATGGAGACACAAAAGACTCCGAATAGCCAAATCAATCTTGAGGGAAAAAAAAGGAGCTGAAGAAATAAGACTCCCTGACTACAGACTATATTACAAAGCTACAGAAATAAAGACAATATGGTACTGGCACAAAAACAGAAATATAGATCAACGGACCAGGACAGAAAGCCCAGAGATAAACCCATGCACCTATGGTCAACTAATCTATGACAAAGGAGGCAAGGATATACAATGGAGAAAAGACAGTCTCTTCAATAAATGGTCCTGGGAAAATTGGGCAGCTACATGAAAAAGAATGAAATTAGAACACTCCCCAACACCACACACAAAAATAAACTCAAAGGGGCTTCCCTGGTGGTGCAGTGGTTGACAGTCCACCTGCTGATGCAGGGGACACAGGTTCGTGCCCTGGTCCGGGAAGATCCCACATGCCGCGGAGCGGCTGGGCCCGTGAGCCATGGCTGCTGAGCCTGCGCGTCCGGAGCCTGTGCTCCACAACGAGAGAGGCCACAACAGTGAGAGGCCCGCATACAGCAAAAAATAAATAAATAAGTAAACTCAAAACGGATTAAAGAACTAAATGTAAGACTGAACACTATAAAAATCTTAGAGGAAAACATAGGAAGAACACTCTTTGACATAAATCACAGCAAGATCTTTTTTTGACCCACCTCCTAGAGTAATGGTATTAAAAACAAAAATAAATAAATGGGACCTAATGAAACTTAAAAACTTTTGCACAGCAAAGGAAACTATAAACAAGACGAAAGGACAACCCTCAGAATGGGAGAAAACATTTGCAAATGAATCAATGGACAAAGGATTAATCTCCAAAATATATAAACAGCTCATGCAGCTCAATATTAAAAAAAAAAACAACCCAACCAGAAAATGGGTCGAAGACCTAAATAGACGTTTCTCCAAAGAAGACATACAGAGAGCCAAGAGGCACATGAAAAGCTGCTCAGCATCACTAATTATTAGAGAAATGCAAATCAAAACTACAATGAGGTATCACCTCACACTGGTTAGAATGGACATCATCAGAAAATCTACAAACAATGAGACTGCCCTGGTGGCGCAGTGGTTAAGAGTCCTCCTGCCAATGCATGGGACACGGGTTCAAGCCCTGGTCCGGGAAGATCCCACATGCCACAGAGCAACTAGGTCCATGAGCCACAACTGCTGAGCATGCGCTCTGGAGCCTGTGAGCCACAACTACGGAGCCTGCATGCCACAACTACTGAAGCCCTTGCACCTAGAGCACATGCTCCACAACAAGAGAAGCCACTGCTGTGAGAAGCCTGCGCACCGCAACCAAGCCCCCGCTCACTGCAACTAGAGAAAGTCCATGCACAGCAACGAAGACCCAACACAGCCAAAAATTAATTAATTAATTTAAAAAAAAAGAAAGAAAGAAAATCTACAAAAAAATGCTGGAGAGGGTGTGGAGAAAAGGGAACCCTCTTGCACTGCTGGTGGGAATGTAAACTTATATAGCCACTATGGAGAACAGAATGGAGGCTCCTTAAAAAACTAAAAACAGAATTACCATATGAGCCAGCAATCCCACTGCTGGGCATGTACCCAGAGAAAACCATAATTCAAAAAGACACATGCACCCCAATGTTCACTGCAGCACTATTTTCAATAGCCAGGTCATGGAAGCAACCTAAATGCCCATCGACAGACGAATGGATAAAGAAGATGTGGTACATGTATACAATGGAATGTTACTCAGCCATAAAAAGGAACAAAGTTCGGTCACTTGTAGAGATGTGGATGGACCTAGAGAGTGTCATACAGAGTGAAGTAAGTCAGAAAGAGAAAAACAAATATCGTATATTAACGCATATATGTGGAATCTAAAAAAATGGTACAAATGAACTGGTTTGCAAGGCAGAAACAGAGACACAGATGTAGAGAACAAACGTATGGACACTAAGGAGGGAAAGAGGGTGGGATGAATTGGGAGATTGGGATTGACATACATACACTAATGTGTACAAAATAGATAACTAATAAGAACTGCTGTAGGGCTTCCCTGGTGGCGCAGTGGTTGAGAGTCTGCCTGCCGATGCAGGGGACACGGGTTTGTGCCCCGGTCTGGGAAGATCCCACATGCCGCGAAGCGGCTGGGCCCATGAGCCATGGCCGCTGAGCCTGCGCGTCCGGAGCCTGTGCTCCGCAACGGGAGAGGCCACAGCAGTGAGAGGCCCGCGTACCGCAAAAAAAAATTTAAATAATAAAAAATTTAAAAAAAGAACCTGCTGTATAAAAATAAATAAAATTTAAAAGAAAATAATAAAATAAAATTTAAAAATTGCTATGTCCAAGTATATAACTTTTTGGAAGAGTGTAGTATATCTGAAATAAAAATACAGATTTAAAATTTCCATTTATTTGTCCCAAGGTATATTAAATTTAGCTTCTTTAATTTTATCTTAACAAAATAAAATATAGTTATAAGCATGTAAATTTTATAATCTATAGCTAGAGTTTTCTATTATTGTTGTTATTAGGTTTTAATGCATGCTCCTTCTGAGTGCTTTCAACTTAACTTGTTCAGTCACTTAAAGCCTATCTAGAATATCATGTACAAAATGACGGAATTGTACTAAATTAATAGTTCCCAGTACAGGGTTCCTACATATCTCAATTTCCATGAAGGTAATGAAAAGAAATCTGTAAGCCATTTCTAATTTTCAAAAAGCCTAAAAAAACATGTTTACCTATGTCAAGATTGCTCAGACTAGATAAAACATCAAGTTTCTTTGCTTTAGGCTAGAGTTACAAGTGAAAATACAAAGTATGCATTTTTAAATGTCATTTAGTTTGATACTTGAAAAAAATCTTAAAACATGATGTGACACTGTAACTTATAATGAGAAATATTTGGTATTCATCCTTGTATCTGGCACAGGGCTCCTAAAAACCTTGGAACTTCCTAAGTGATAAAGGTACCTTTTGTTCTGTTAATAAGGTGACTTTTGGAAAGCACCCAGGAATGGGGACTGGTTGCCAGAGGAACCAACCATGTGATTGTGGGAACTTTCAGTCCTACTTCCAGACCTCTGGGGAGGGGAGAGGGGCTGCAAACTCAATCAGTCATCAATGGCCAATGATTTAATCAATCATGCCTATGTAAAGAGGCCTCCTTAAAACCCAAAAGGAACAGGGTTCGGAGAGTTTCCAAGCTAGTAAACATGTGGATATTCGAGGAGAGTTGCATGCCTGAAGAGGGCATAGAGGCTCCACGCCCTTTCCCCATCTTCCATCTGGCTGTTCCTAAGTTACACCCTTTTAAATTAAGCTGGTAAACTAGTAAGTAAAATGTTTCTCTAGAAAGTTCTGCGAGCCACTCTAGCAAATAAACTGAACCTGAGGAGGAAATCATGGAAATCTTCAAGCTATATGCTGTCAGTCAGACGCACAGGTGACAGACAACCTGGACTTGAGACTGGTATCTATCTCCAGGTAGACAGTGTCAGAATTGAGCAAATTTATGGGACACCTGGTTACTGTCCATGGAAAACTGAGTTAATTGCTTGGGGGTGGGGGTGAGTACACACATTGGAACTGGTGTCAGCCTCGTATAAGAAAACTAAGGGAGTGAGAGGGCTGGAGAAGAATCTCTAAGAATTTTTAAAGGTTGCTAAGGAGTGTTCTCATAGCACCATCTGGTGGACATCTAGTAACTTTCACCAAGTATCAAAAAAGAGACTGACAAAAGGATCTACAGATGGTTACTCAAAAATCCCATGCAGGGCTTCCCTGGTGGCGCAGTGGTTGAGAGTCCACCTGCCGATGCAGGGGACACGGGTTCGTGCCCCGGGTTCGTGCCCCGGTCCGGGAAGATCCCACATGCCGCGGAGCAGCTGGGCCCGTGAGCCATGGCTCCTGAGCCTGCGCGTCCGGAGCCCGTGCTCTGCAACGGGAGAGGCCACAACAGTGAGAGGCCCGCGTACCGCAAAAACAAAAAAAAACCAAAAAAAAACCCCAAAAAAATCCCATGCAAACTCTCTGAAGTGGCTGCCATCATTACCTGCTACACATACCTGGATGAGGTCCAAGATCCCAAGTTCACTCTCTGATGAATCCACACAAAATACAAAATAGAGGGTAGCATAATGCCGATAAATCAGTTTGTAGTCAGAGCCACCAATCAAACTGTGGAAAATGGGAAACATTTAAATGCCTATATCTTAACTGAATATATCAAAGACAAACTCTGTGCCAAGGGAGGAGAAGGGGCCCAACAGAAAGGGGGAGGACAGGCCAAACAATAGGCCATTTCTACCAGGTGAATGGCAACCAAATTTGGCAGAGGTGCCTAAAGCCATTTTACCTCCCCTTTTCTTCTGCCCATCCTCCCAGGCACCAAACTTGTAAATATCTGAAGCACAACCATTTAGCAGCTTACAGAACAGAACTGGGTCTCTCCCTGAGCAGATTCAGCTCAGCTCAGCTCAAGTTGCATCAGGTACTCACCTGACACTTGAGTACTGCCTGAAGAAGCAATAATGATGAAGGTCACCCAAAAGTGGATGTATGGGGGTCTTCCCTGGTGGCGCAGTGGTTGAGAGTCCACCTGCCGATGCAGGGGACATGGGTTCTTGCCCCAGTCCGGGAAGATCCCACATGCGGCAGAGCGGCTGGGCCCGTGAGCCATGGCCACTGAGCCTGCGCGTCCGGAGCCTGTGCTCCGCAACGGGAGAGGCCACAACAGTGAGAGGCCCGCGTATCACAAAAGAAAAAAAAAAAAAAGTGGATGTATAGGGAGAAAACTGATCATTTACCTTCCACCCTCCAAGAAGTTACAGATGTTGTCATCCCGCTTGAGAACTAGATGGAAGGTCTCTCGAATAATCTGCTGTTGAATTTCTTCTGGCTATGGAATAAAAGAAATAAAGTGAATCAGTGGGAAAGTCTGAAAAACTACATCCCATCAGTGAGGATGGACAGGAAGGCAAGGGCTTCCAAACTAGGAATGATTTGAACATTTGGTACCAGTTTACAGAAAAGACAGAAATGATGAGTAAAGTAAAAGGGGAATCTATGGAAAAATTGACGACAAGTCTCTGTTACAGGAATTAAAATAGGGTATATTTACCTAGATATCTAGTCCCTAACCATTACCATCCTGATAGGTAAGCTGAGATTTCTTTACTGTGAATAACCAAGGAAAGGAGAACTGACAAACTCTCATACAAGGTCAAAGAATAACTAGAAGGCCTGGTTCCGAAATATTTTGTCTTACTCTAGAAAACATCTATGCCAGGGCAAATAACAAACGTTAATAGGTCTAACACTTTAAGGAAGTCAAGATGTAATCGTGTACGTGCTTTAAAAACCTGCATTTGCCATCTTCTGTACTGGTAATACAGACATTACATATAAGATGCTGTGTTACCAACAAAGTACTACAGAGAAAGACAGAAAATGTTCTATTTACAGATTAGAATCTTGAACAATTACAGAGGTATAAACACCTTTTTTCACTTACTACACTCCAGAAAGCTCAACTGTGATGGAATCTCTTGATAACTCACATTTGATTTCCATTTATACATATGAAGTTCATAGTAAGTATGGTTTTTAAAAAAGGATAGTGGGAGGGAGAAATCAATCATTAAGGCAGAAGTAGGGATTCCCTGGAGGTCCAGTGGTTAAGACTTGGCGCTTTCAATGCAGGGGATTCAGATTCCATTCCTAATCGGGGAACTAAGATCCTACATGCTGCATGGCCAAAAAAAAAAAAAAAAAAAAAGACAAAAGTAATTAAAAGCTCTAGACCAGTGCCCAATGTATAATGGGACTTCCCTGGCAGTCCAGTGGTTAGGACTCTGCACTTTCACTGCCAAAGGCACAGTTTCAATCCCTGGTTGGGGAACTAAGATTCTGCAAGCCACGTGGCAGGGCCAAAAAAAATCTCAATGTATAATGAATCACCCGGGAATGTTGTTAAAATGCAGATTTTAATTTAGTAGGTCTGGGCTAAGTCCTGAGACTGCATTTCTAACAAGTTTCCAGGTGATAACAATGCTGCTGGTCTGAGGACAACATTTTGAGTAGCAAAGCTTAAGAAAACCTTCAGATTGGACTTCCCTTAAAGAGTCAGAACATAGATTCAAGTAACATTAACCCCTTTCTTCCTACAGCATTGAATTTAGACTTGAAATGGTTAGTTATTTAAACGAAACAGGAAAAAACAGGGAAAATGTCATTGTGGAGAAATTACTTTTCATAACCTTGACTTACACTGGTATACAGTGGCTCTCTCATTTACCAAATGGATAAATGAAAACTTGCTAATAACTGGTCACTGTAAGTTTGAGTAAATCAATCACTATTTTCTGGTTTCCATTTAAAGAATTCAGAAAGCTCACAGACGCCAGGATGCTGTAAAGGATTAACTCTGTGTACCCAGAAATACAAAACATGCTAAGCATCAGCACTTTTTTAAACTGACCAAAACATCTTGCAAAGCCTTTTATCTGATTCTACAGGGAAGTGGTGATAGTCAGTGGGTAAGCACTATGAAATGGTGAGGTTACCTAATTTCTAATTCAACAAAATAGCAAACTACCAATTGCTTACATCTCTCAATCATTTTAATAATCCCTCATATCTTTTAGTACTCTGCAGTTTTCAAGGTAACTTTCACTTAGGAATTAATTTAGGTCTTATAAAAATCCTATGCTCTCCAAAGAAGATAAACAAATGGTCGATAAAGACATGAAAAGATGCTCAACATTATTAGTCATTAGAAAAATTTTTGAAACCGCAAGAATCCACTTTACACCTACTAAAATGTCTTTAATCAAAGACATAATAGAAAATGTTGATAGGGAGGTGGAAAAATTGGAATTCTTATATATTGTTGATAGGAATGTAAAATGGTGCAGCCACTTTGGAAAGCAGTTTGGCAGTTCCTCCGAATGATCACCATAAAGTTACTACGTGACTCAGCAATTCTACTCCTAGATATATACCCAAGGGAAATGAAAATACATGCTCACACAAAAGCCTGTACATCAGTGTTCACAGCAGCATTATTCACAAGAGCCACAGGTGGAAATATCAACTGATGAATGGACAATCAAAATGTGGCGCATCCACACAATGGAATATAATTTGGCAATAAAAAGGAATAAAGAACAGATACACACTCCAACATAGATGAACCTTGAAAACATTATACTAAGTAATAGAAGCCAGTCATAAAAGACCACATATTGTATGATTCCATTTTATATGAAATGTCCAGAATAGGCAAATTTAGAGAGATAGAAAGTAGATTAGTGGTTGCCTAGGGCTGGGGGAGTTGAGGGGGAAACACAGAATGATTGCTAACGGGTAGGGGGTTCCTTTTTGGGATAATGAAAATGTTCTAAAATTGTGGTGATGGTTGCATAACTCTGTAAAGTACTAAAAACCATTCTACTATATAGTTTTAAAAGGTGAACTGTATGGTATGTAACGTATCTCAATAACACTTTAAAAAACCTGAGAGAAAAATTCACACACACACAAATGCAAATACAAGTTGAATAGTGTTATTGAATGTTAATATAAAATCGATATAATAAAATGTAACCTAGCTAAAAAATTCTACGAAAAAGGTAAAAAAAATTTTTTTTCATTTCTACTTGACAAAAGAGGAAATGAAGTCTGAAAAAGATTTTTGTTAACTTGACACAAGGGTAAAATAAGGTGTTGCTGAGGCCTGAACATAAGTTTTCTGACACTTTCCACTCTATGGTTTCACAATTACGTACTTAACATTTTGAAACCTAGCCACGAAGAAATAAAACGTCGGGTGGCAGGAGGCAAATAATGATGTTTATTTTTTCCAGAGTAACGCCTTTGGAAAATTCAAATTCACATTATCACGTACAATTTCTCAACATTTCCCACTTTCAAACTGACTTTTTCTTCAACTCTACGTAGTGAAAGGTATCTAGCTCCTGGGCGGTCCCAGCCTACACTGAAGCAAAATAATTCCAAGAAAGCACTTTTCCAAATCCGTTAGCTAAAGCAAAATAATTAAAAAGCTGCATATTTCTTCCTCCTCGTGAAACTGCGTTTAACAGTTTAATTAATTTGAGATTCATTTGATTTCAATCATTCAAGTTGTCCATGAGGCACACCCCCTCCACACACACACACACCATTTATAGAGCCCTGAGACTCTGCGAGAAGTGTCACAAAAATGGCACAAAAATGCCGGGATCCAGGAAGGGGTGGAAAAGAGCGGGGGTAGCGGGGCGTGGGACACAAGGCCTGACACTGGCCCCGGTCTGGGGAAGATCACATATACGGTGCAGGAGGCCTAGGAGGTCAGCGGGCGATGCCCGCGTGCGCCGTACGGGACAAAGAGAGAGAAGGGGCGCAGGTGCCCCGAAAGGATGTGACGAAGCTCGGCCGCACTCACGAAACGCTGGTAGAAGCGGACTAGCCGCGGCTTCCCGTGGTTATTGAAAACCAGAATCGCCTGAATCATCTTTGCCCGCCACGCTCCTTTCACCACCGGCTGCTTCCAGAGAGCACCTCCTTCCGCCACAACACGGACGCTTCCGGTTGGTGCGCTGCTGAAAGTAGCTCCCGGAAACATGTCCCGGAGCCCAAGGGCCCGACCACCAAGAGTCCGGTTTCCCGGCACGCCTTGGAGAAGGCTCCAGGACTGGCGGCGGGTTGCGGGGGTAAGGCTGGTGCAGACACCGAGGCTAGGGCCGCAGAATCCCGGGCCTGGCGCAAAGCCGAGCACACCGGAAAAGCGGATCAAGAAGCAGAAAGCCCAAGAGCAGCCGCGCTCCCAGGTGAAGCGCAGCGGGAGTCTCCCTTTATCGTCGTCTGCCTTAACACATGCAGTCTTACCTTCCCCTTAACACTGCAGAACGTTGCGCGGTGTGGAGATGCAGGCTAATTTAGCCATTCCCCGGTTGGGGAAAGTTAGGTTCATTTTTATTTTTTAGTATTACATACAATGCTGTAGTGAATTATATATGTGCCTCCTCGTGCAAAAGGGCTCTCTCTCCACGGTAGATAGCGAATGGTGGAATTAAGGGATCTTTAATGCAATTCCTTTTAAAAGGTACCGGCGACCCCAAATTAGTAAAGTTTTTGTATTTTCTTTTAATGACTTAGTGCGGGTGAGGTGGGGCACGTCCTTATATCACAGATAGAGCTGCAAATTGGAATCACCTACCCAAAGGACAGTTGACAATATTTATCAAGCCTTTAAAATATATTGAACATTAGACCCAGCATTTCCAGTTTTAGAATTTATAATAAAACGATGTGGGTGTGTGAAAAGATTTAGCCTCAAGAACATACCTCTCAGCAGTCTTATTACAGGGGAAAGTGGGAAGCAAACTAATTATTCCAAAATGAGAAACTGGTTAAATGCATTGATCCACATGCATATGTATGTAGAGGGACACTCCACTTTGTAAAAGATTGGAAGTATATACACCAAAATATGAATAATAATTGTGTCTGATGGAATGGCAGCATCATAGTGTTCACCACAGGCCGGTGGAACCACACTGCTCTGATCAAAACCCTGGCTCTCTCCACCACCTGTGCACCTTGGGCAAGTGTCATCATTTGTAAAACAGGCATAATATCAGTTTCCTTTACTGTAAGACTAGTTTATTTCTACTTGAAAAAAAAATTCTACTTACCTAAGACAGTTGGTATAGCACAAAAAGAGTTAATATTTGTAAGTACTCAGAGCAGTGCATGGTATATAACTGAGTACTACATAAGTGATTTTAAAAATGGTGGTGGAATTATATTTTTTTCTTATTTTAAATTTTCTAAAATAAAATGTATTACTCTTGTAGCCAGAGTTTTTTTTCATTTAAAAGAATCCAAAGGCAATAAATATGCACTGAAACTTGACAAAATATTTCAAATGTTGAGGAGGAATACCAAAAAAAATTCTGAAACAGAAGAATAATAAGTGAGACCTAGCTCTACCAACTATTAAAACCTACTCTGATAGTTCACATTGTCATTAAAGGGAGACTTATTGAAATATAATGGATAATTTAAGTATAAGTGATTTTAATATGTGATGTGGAAGACATCATATCTTGACAGTGGGAAGGAATTCAGTGTGTTGGGATAACTGGTTAGCAATTTGAAAATAAGCAATTTAGTTATCTCCCTTCATACTCTCTCAAATTAAAGGCAGAGTGGAATACAGAGTTAAATACAAAACCAAGTAATAACTAGAATGGAAGAAAATGATAGAGAATCTAACATCTGAAAAGAGTATATAAGCTTAGAAGCAATAAAAATCATAAAAGGTCAAGATATAGCTATACAAAAATTTTACGTTTGTAAGTCAATTTTTTTAAATGGAAAAGTTTTTTAAATATGGCAAATGGTTATATTTAAAATATAAATAACTGATAAACCAAAAAAACCTCCCCCCCCTCAGTAATAAATGGGCAAAGGAACTGAGTAACAAATGAGGAAATACATCTAGAAAATGAACATGAAATAAAATGCTTAAGCTCACTATTAATGGGGGAAAAGGCTAATTAAAATTAAAGTATTAACTTAAAATTAAAGTGTTATTTTTACCTTATCAAATATCAAATTTTAAAATATTATCATACCCAAGTCTAGCAAGGGTAGCATGAAAGTAGTCCTCTCCTACCTTGCTGGTGAGATTATAATTTAGAACAACCCTTTTGGAAAGCAATTTGGCAATATAACAAGACCTTTACAGCTTCCAATGCAGGGGGCATGGGTTCAACCCCTGGTCAGGGAAGATCCCACATGCCGCAATGGCGTGGCCAAAAAAAACAAAACAAAACAAACAGAAAAAAAAAAACCCAAGACCTTTACAAAGAATTCCTAGATTCCCAGTAATCTCACTCCTAGGAATCCATCCCTAAAGAAATAACCCTGGGAACTTCCCTGGCGGTCCAGTGGTTAAGCCTTCACCTTCCAGCGCAGGGGGTACAGGTTTGATCCCTGGTCCAGGAGCTAAGATCCCACATGCCTCGCACCAAAAAAAACAAAAGATAAACAGAAGCAATATTGTAACAGATTCAATAAAGACTTTAAAAATGGTCCACATCAAAAAATCTTAAAAAACAAAACAAAACAAAACAAAATATAGTGGCGGGGGGAGGCAGGTGAGATTGAGGGAACTATGTAATTTACAATAGTTTTTGACACAGATAGCTCCAAAGAGGGATCAATTAATTACCCAAATTCTGGAAAATAATAGAGCTATTAAGGTAGTCAATCTTAAAAACAATGACATGAAGACTAGTGATATATTGATAGGAAGTAGTTATATAACATCAATTGAAAAAGGATTATCAAATTTTATGTGTTGGTATAAAATTGCAATGACCATGTACAGAAATTGCATATTCCAAGATCGGGCCACTCCCCCACCTCCATGGCCTTGCAGGTCCTCTTCTCTTGCTGGAAAGTCCCTTTCCACCTGTCTACCTGAATTTCTTTCCATCTCCTCTGCCACTGCTATAGACTAAATCACTCTAGGCTCTCACCCCCACCACTGCAGCAGTCTCCTAGTTGGGCTCATTGCCTTCAGTTTCTCTGCAGTCAAGTGATCTTTGAAATATACAAATCAGATCTTACTACTCTCCCGGGGATCACTGGCTTCCAAGGTATTAAGGATAAAGTCCCAAAATACTTAACATGCTGAAGATGCCATGCCCAACCTCCCACCATTCTCTAAGCTCCAGCCACCATGGCCTTTTCCTTCCAGGAGCCCATCCCCACCCCACCAAGACACCAAGCCTAGTTGTTGCCCAGGGGCTCCCCCATTGACACGCTGTGCCTCCTCGTTTAGAATGGTGGCCTGCCCACGTGAGCTTGCCATACCCTTTGGCCACAGTGCTTTGGGCAACAGGATGCCCTCACTGGGTGCCTCTCCCCATGTCAGTGTCCCCAGTCCTCCTCCTGTTTAACCCCTCCCCTGGCCACCACATGGTTGAGGTCCCAGCATGCTCAACAGTGAGCCAGCCCCATTCAGACACAGGACACTAGCGAGGCGGCTTCTATAGTAGCTGAGGTAAGAGAACGAGTATGTGAACTAAGAAAAGGGCAACAAGAACAGAAGAGACCCGAGGGCAGTCCAGTGACCTGTGACTTCAGGTGGCCTAAATGAAGTGTTAACCCCAAGCCTCACAGCCATATTGTTGAGCCCAGGCTCAAATATGCAGGAAGGCAAATGAAAGTTTGAACCCTGATAATAAACGCTGGGACCTCAACCATGAAAACCATATGAAAAAAAAATGGAGATAATGATCACATGTGCCTCTTGGGATTGTTGTGACAATTAAGTAAGATACTGGAAGTGCTTGGCACAAGTAATAGAACCAAGAGGCACTCAACAGTCAGGGACTATAATTATCATCACGGAAAGCATCTAGTGCTGTGTTTGACACATTAGGGGACTCCATAATTGTTAGTTTACCACCACCCCTCTTTTCCCTGAGAGAAGCAGGATCCACATTCCACCAAGTCCCTACCCATTCTTAGGACGTGTAGATTTCAACTCCAGATCTCTTCATAGATGTGGGTGTGGGCATACTACCCAGCAAGGCAATGTTCATGACCAAAAAGATACAGCTTTCTTCTTATAGGGAGGTTGCTCAGTTTATACCTAATAATAACACAGTCAGTGTAGAGGAATCCTTCCTGAAGATTTACTCATTCGTAAAAAGTTCTCAAGGTACAAAACAAGAAAAAAGGTGTTGTCCAAAATGTGGCCTGGCAGAATGAGTCAGAGTTGGAGACCAGCTGGCCACACCTGTGAACGCTCTCAGCCTCCCTGAAAAGAGCATTCCCAGGAAAGCCGCCAAAGGAGGTCAGGAGACAGGAACCCTCAGGGTGGCAGAGAACCAGAGGAGGAGTAAAGAACTGGCAGCTCTGGGGACTGAAAAGAGCACAGGGGACAAGGAGGCTTGAGCAGGAGGGCAGAGGCTACAGCACAGAGTGCTAGGGAGGAGGGCAATTGCAGAAGGAAAGCAAGAAATACAACAAGGACAGAAGAAGGAGGCCCCGCTAACTTCTCCTCTGAGCCACTCTGCATGCAGATGAGGGATTCCCCACCAGTTCTGCACCAAAACCAAGTCCAGTTCTTCTGACTGCCCTGGGGGACTTGCCCCCTGCCTGCCTCCAGAAACAAGGCTGCCACTCAGGGTGAGGGCCACCATGAAAATGTCTAGGAAGGCTAGACTCACATCCAGGGAGGGACCCTCCATGAGCCACAGGCTGGGGCCCCACGTCTAACGTCAGGCTCTTGCGTTTGATTTTAGCAGAGCTTGTTCAAAGGGTATTCCACAGTGGCTGTAGGGAAGAACCAGGCAAGGCTTGGTGGACCTGCTCTCTCGAGCTCCAGAGTGAAAGTTGATGGAAGAAATGCTCAACAGTGGGCCCCGGAGGCACCCCATCTCTCACTGACCTCAGTCGTCCTAGAGGTAAAGTAAAGAGATATGAACAGAGCACATTTCGTAAAAGTCTTCTACCGTCATCAGACAAACAAGGGTTCGAATGAGTGGTACCGGGGGGCCCGTGGCTACCTGCCTTGGCCTCATCTCATTAGTGTTGGCCCAGGGAGCCAGCCTGGCAACTCCAATTGTTTTTTAGTCCAAGACTCACTCTATTAAGACAAAAGGGAATCCACTCCCTCTATCTGCCCTGCTTTCTCTGGCAAATATCATCATCTTCATCACCTAGATCAAGAGCCCATTTTTCTGAGACTTTGTTTTAAACATTCAATCTGGGGCCTTTTGACACCAATTCAAATCTTCAGGTGAAATATACCTCAAAATACCAAATCAACCGTGAGTAGGCTGAGGATCAACGAGGAGGCTGAACTTTGGGCCAAAATAACTATTAAGGACCAGGTCAGCCATTTTCCAGCCACTCTGGGCAGGAAGCCGAGAACAAAGGGGGGAAAAATGCTCATTCAGCTGCTCAACATGGCTAATGTATTCACTTGAAGTAGAAATGTTTGGAGCCTTAATGGAATTAAGTCTCCTTGGTTCCCCTCTGCACTCCCTTCTTTCCATCCCTTGCTTTCATAAATCTTTGGGGCTCTCTTGTTGATTGGCACAGTTCAGACCCACCAAGAAGAAAGGTCCCTTCACACCTTGAGGGAATTTTCCTGATGCTAACACACTCTCAGGAATTCCACCAAAGCTGGGGAGTAAAGTTTATGCTGCTGTCCTACACCCAACCACAACCAGTGCATACAAAACTCCTGCCAGGAGATGAACCACACCAACTCCAGGTCCATGGTTATCTCCCCGGACTTACCCACTCCTCGTCCTCGGCGCCGTCCCCCTGCTCTCGGGTCTCCACTGCAGCCCTCTCTGAAGACTTTTGAGCCATGATGTTGTCTGTCCAGGATGCCCCCATCTTCCCATCACCAGCGAAATTACACTTGGTCACTGTTCCAGCCTCGAGTTTGGCTAATGAATCTGAAATGAGAAGTTAAAGGCCTCTCTCCGTGTGGCAGAAACATAGTGGGGGCTGGCCCGTTCTGCTGGGGTCCCCTAGGCCTGAGTGTGCTCAGGGAGGCCCTGGATGGGACCCCCAAGGCAATGGATAGGAGAGGTCACCCACAGGAACCATGGGACTGGGCAGCACCCCAGGATCCAAAGTGTTCAGGCTATTGGCCCCAAAGCACTTGCCCAGGGACTTAGGAATAAATCTCAAGGGGTCTTGTCCACGGGGAGGCCAGATGTGGCCTGCTCCATGAACTCGAAGCAGGAGGGGTGGGTAAGCCTCAGACAGGAGGCCAGGAGCCCCCACAGGCCATATAGGAGCATCAGGCCACAGTGAGGGCTGCACTGCTCACCCAGGAAGGGGCCGTCGCCTCGAGTCTTCAGCCGTACCCCAGCCCCCAGCTCGAGCTCCACGGCCTCCATCTCCGACTCAGGCATCCAGAATGCCACTGTCTGGTCGGGGGTGAGGCTCTCCGTCAGTGCAAGCAGCTCTGGCTTGTTCACCAGCCCCTTCAGTGCCTCAGGCGTGAGTCTGTCGGTGTTCCCCTTGGCTTCCACCTCTGCAGGCACACAGCACGAGACAGTCATTACTACTGTAATAGCAAGCACTCTAGGAGGGCTTTTTAGGAGCCAGGTGAGGCCTCAGTGTTGTACACGCTCACAACCACCTGAAGGTAGGGGCTCTGAGTTCCCATCCTGCCAGTACTCAAGGAACACATCACAGAGGAGTTATGGCTACGGGCTCTGGAGCCAGGCTAGCTGGTGCAAATATGCTTACATGCTGTGTGACCACAGGCAAGTTACTTAACCTCTCTCTGTGCCTGACAAATAAGGATAAAAGAGGTACCTACCCGATGGGACTGACGTGACATGTGAAAGAAATATCGAATGCACGTAAAGCACTTAGCATGGGGCCTGGCACTCAGCAAGTGTCAATGTTTTTACTATCCCTATTCACAGATGAGAAAATTAAGGCTTAGACAGGTTAAGTAATTTGCCCAAGGTTACAGAGCTAGTCAGTGGAGGAGGCAGGATTCAAGCCCTTCACACAATTCTGCCTTCCCACTGAGACCCCAGTGACCAGGCAGGGTTCTCTCTGGGCTCTCAGGGACTCCCTGGCTGGGGTGGGGTCTGCTGGAACCAGCAGCAAACTTTGGTGGTCCTCATACTCTCTACTGGCCTGCTCATCCTGGCTTGGGCAGAGCGCAGAGGCTCAGGGAAGGTTCCAACAGCCTGTCACCCGCCTACCCTGAAAGTCCCAAATCCGCTAATCCCAGGGCGGGGGCAGCATGGAGGGGGGAGTCCCGGTCCCAGACTAAGAAGTGAGAACTTGCAGCGTTGAGAGTATGGCAACCCCAGTGCCGTCCACTGGCTGCCTTCCCCACACTGATACCCAGGGCGGCCGCGAGTCCCGAACACCAGACCATGCTCCATTTGTGGTGTAAAACCTCTGCCAAGCTCCGTCAGGGATGCCTTCTGGGATTCCCTAGACACCTTGCTCACACAGAGAACTTTCTCCTCAACCCTCACCCTGCCCACTGTCCCCCAGACAAGCCACCTCATCTCCTACTTCGCAAGATAACAGAAGCCAGAGGTGGGGCCACCACCTACCTGTCCAGTTACCTAGAACCGCAAGAAACCTCTCCTCCTTCCCATCTGTCTCAAAGGACGAGGTGTCTCCCCTCCTGCCTCAGGCCAGCTCATCTGGGCCCCAGAGCCCACCCCCTCCCACCTCCTCCAGGACTTGCCTCTCCTTCTCCTCTCTTGGATCTTTCCTTACCATCTTCCTGCATTCCGGCTCTGGCACCCACTACTCTAGACACTGTTCACCCCCCACCAGTCACTGGGGAGCATGTCACTGTGAAGCCACTGGATGCTCCGCCGTCCCGACTTACCTGGGCCTTGGGCACCGCCTGACTCCACTGCTACTCCTCACCCCTGGGCTTCGCTGGGCTTCAGAGACACACACCTGCCCCACCCCGCTCAGACCCCGCCAGCGTTCCCGCCCCTGCTCCTTACAAGGCTCCTTCCCTGTCCGCCCCCGTTGTTGCTGTTCCCCAGGACAACTTCCTGGCTGACCCTGTCCACTGGCACAGCTTCAATACGACCCATGTGTGATGACTCCGAAATACCTGCTGCCAGCCCAGCCCTCTTCCTGGGTTCTAGAACTGTACCAAGTCCCTAGAGCACATCTACCTCTACCTGGAAGCACCACCACGTGGCTAATGCCATGTGTCCCAAACAGATATCTTCTCCCCAAACCTCCTCCTCTTGCACCTCCATTCCGCAAACCTGGCACCTGAGCCCGAATCCTGGGGTCATCCCTGACTCCCCCCATATCCAAACAAACACCGAGGCCATGGTCCCTCCTCTATCTTGAGTCTGCCCAGTCTCTCCATCCTCACTGACCAGTCCTTAATCCTGGGCCCTCCTAGATGCCATCATGGCCTCCTAATAGCCTTCTGGTCTCCAGTCTCTTCACTTCCCCAGGGATTTTAAAAAGCAAATCTGGACTTCCGTGGTGGTGCAGCGGTTAAGAATCCGCCTGCTGATGCAGGGGACACGGGTTCGAGCCCTGGTCTGGGAAGATCCCACATGCCGCGGAGCAACTGAGCCCGCGTGCCACAACTACTGAAGCCCGAGTGCCTAGAGCCTGTGCTCCACAACAAGAGAAGCCACTGCAATGAGAAGCCCACCCACCACAACGAAGAGTAGCCCCCACTCACTGCAACTAGAGCAAGGCCACATGCAGCAACGAAGACCCAACGCAGCCAAAAATAAATAAATTCATTTTCAAAAAGAGCAAATCTAATCATATCACTCACCTAACTTAAAACCACTCACGCAGAGCTCCCCTGCACCCTCGACTGAGTGCCCTCTCTGCAGGGCTGCTCTTCACCTGCCGGAGCCCTCAGTTCCCAGAATGCCCTTGGCACCCTGCCCCCTCTCTGAAACACCCTTCCAAGCCCTGGCACCCTGCTGATACCTGCATGTCTTTCAGGATCCAGTACTGGCATTCCCTCCTCCAGCGCACCTCCCCCAACCACGCCTGCCTGGGCTCAGAGCCCCCGCTAGGGCTCCAGTCATGGCCTGTCCATCTCCTCTACCAGCCTGAGAACGGCTTGTGTGCAAGTCCGAGTCTTGCTAGTCCCTGAACCCTCAGCATGCAGCTCAGAGTCTGGCACATGGTGGATTCTCACTAAATGTTCAGATACTCAATGAGCAACTGAAAGCATGAATGGATAAAATGATAGAGGGATGATGAGTACCCACTCAACCTCAAAACCTTCTCACACGGGGCAGACAGCAAGAAGGTCCTTCTCCAGCCAAAACTGGGAAGAGGAATAAGATCACAAAGGGCCCAAGAACCAAGTGAGCATTTTGGCAGGAAAATGGAGGCCACCTGGCCTGGGCTCTGCACTAAGGCAGGTTCATGGACGATTCTGCCAGACTGCAGGAGATGGCAGGAGCTGGGAAGGCACCCAGGTCCTCAGCACTGAGGTAGGGCACCAGGGATCCTCTGAGTGAATGGGGGGGCAGGAAGAGTCCAGCCAGGGGCCCCTCAGGCCAAACATGGACTTCAAGGCCGACCATGCTGAGAAGACACTTTCTAGGGACCAAGAGACCTCTGGAGACAAAGGAAGACCACAGTGTATGAAGGCTCTGAGGGAGAAAGGGCGAAGGGTACCTACTATAGGATGACATGAGGAAGCCTGTGTTCACCTTCCTGGTGGCGCTGAAGTTGGGCTCGATTTCATTTCCCTTGGGGTCGAACTTACGGCAATGGATGTGACTAGGCCGGATATACAGCACGTAGTAGCGCTCCTGGGACCAAGCAGAGAGGCAGTGAGGGGCTGCTTCATTCCCTTCAGCCTCCAACACAACACACACTCCCCAAGTGCTCTGGTTGCAGCCCCCTCAACCTCACTCTCTACCCCAGAATCCCACCCCACCTCCAAAAGATATTCAAGCTGGCCACAGGCTTCCACTCCCAATATTCATTCATTCATTCATTCATTCATGTGTTTAGTAGAGCACTTGCCACACATAATGAACCATGGCTAGACGTCCATGAGAGGGCGGGCTCAGAGCCTGACCCCAAGGCCTCCACATATGAGAGACAGAAAGAATATACAGAAAACCATAACCCGAGCACCAAGGAGCCCAAATACCATGAAGCAGAAGCAGAAGCAGCCAAGATGCCATGGAAAGGGCACTGAAATGGAGTTCTGAGTGAGGACAGCCACTGTGCCTCTTCCAACAGATGTGAGTCCTGGAGAAAATCACCCCTAGCCTCAGTTTCCCCTGTTGTCTGGAGACAACGTGATGTCTACTTTCAGGCACGTTGTAAGGGTTCAAGGAGCAAGCACAGTATAAAGCATGAAATGTGCTGTAAATTCTTTGCCAGCTGTCCTAGTCAAAACAGGAGACTGACGACACTGTAGATCAACTATACATCAATAAAAAGTTAAATAAATAAATATTATAATAAAACACACACACACACACACACACACACAAAACAGGAGATTAAAGAGAAGGAAACCACTTCCTGGGAGAAACAGAGAAGGCAAGGTCTCAGAGTGGGGAGAAACCTGCAACTGTGGGATAAGGGTGTAGGAAGAATATTAAGAGCCTGGACAAGTACATAAAATAAAAGTCAAGGTCCTGTGTGGATGTTTGAGCAATGCAGGACCCTGAGAGGTCTCATGGGAGTCCAGGCTGGGGAAGCAAGTGGGGGATCAGCCTTGAGTTGGCATTTGGAGTTTGCATTTTATGTGGTAGACTAGAAGGAATCCTGAAAGGTTTTTGGACAGCAGCGAGACCCTGAGAGGTGTCTTTCAGGAGACAAGCTGGCAGCAGGGCAGGAATGGGCGCTGGGCGCAGCCAGAAGCCAGGAGAGGGGGTGCAAGGTTTAGTCAGGACAGGCTGAGTTCCTGAGGGCCCATGTGAGGTGAGCAGACATGGAAAGAGGAAGGGAGGGGAGGGGAAAATGGTCAAGGTAGGAGGCCTGCAGGACTAGACATTACTCACCTGGGGGAGGGGGGAGGGGAGACAGTGGAGGTTTGCAGGCTGGTGGTTGGGGGCGTCTAGTGCACTATCATTAGGAAAGAAGGAGTTGGAGAAGGCAAGTTTGGAGAGGGGCTGGAGGACACCCTGCCTGTGGAGGACGGCCGAGGCTGGCCAGCTCCACTCAGCTACTGCTGGGCTCTCCTGGGCAGGGTGGCTAGGGCTCCAGACCGCTGTGCTCAGCCTGCTGACCTGCGTGCTAAGGAGGGGAGGGTGCAGCAAAGCATCTCTTGACCTGAAACTAGTGCTGAGCCGGAGCTGAGGCTGTTCACATGGGGTGTGGGTGAAAAAACAGCTGTGTGTAGCCCCAGGCCTCTGGCCTGCCTCAAGAAGGGATTTAATGAGCTTGGTTCTACAGATCAAGGAGATAAGGTGGTCAGCACATCTGGGTGGGGTTATTTGGGGGGGGTGGAGATTTAGGATTAGTGCTCAGGAAAGAAACACTGGCTAGTACAGAATGGAGAATGCCAGGAGTGTCCATGGACATCTGAGATGGGCGGGTGATAAAGGGCATAACCCCAGGAGGCTCAGAGGACAAGAGGAGAAGGGCATGGACATGGGAACCGAAGCCCCGGGCAACGTGGCTTGACACTCAGGCTGGAAACAAAGGCCCAGAACTCAGCAACCCTCCTCCCACCTCAACACTCTCACACCCCTACACACGTGGAGGTCCAGGTCCACACCAGTGACCTGCTTTATAAAAATCCAACATTCCAAAACACCCAGCCACACAGTGATATTAAAAGATGTGCAAGGGAATGCCCTGGCAGTCCCGTGGTTAGGACTCCGTGCTTCTACTGCAGGGAGCCAGGGTTCGATCCCTGGTCAGGGAATTAAGATCCTTCAAGCCTTGCAGTTCAGCCAAAAAGAAAAGAAAAGAAAAAAAAAAAAGATGTGTAAACCCATGCTAAGATATTCACCACTCTGCAAATGCAGTCACTTCAAGGCGCCTTCTAACAGCAAACTCCAACCGTGCATTTAAAGTAATTCAATTTTAAACAATCCAAAGTACACACGACTTCCCAGCTACAGAGCTGGTACCCCTAAAGGGGAAGGTCACTGTTGACCTTGCACCCACACAGGCAGATAACTTCACTCTGACCTTGTCCATCAGGTCCGGAGGCAGTGGGAACCACCAGGCCAGAGGACAGGAGCTGGACCTTCAGCCCCAGAATAAAGAGCCACTCATCCTGCCTACCCAGCAAGCTTCCCAGCACTCTAAATTTGTTCCATCAGAAGGTGACAGGACCTCTTCAGAAGGCAGGCCTTCCAGCCCACTCAGAACCCACAGCCTGAGTCCTGAACCACTCACCTCACTCCCAGTCCTGACCCCAAACACACCCCTCGGGTTTAGGGCCTGGTCTGTCTTCTCAGCAAGAACCCAGGCCCTCCCATCAAACCCAGCACAGCCCTAACTGACCTCTTCCATCTGTCGCCCCTTTTGGCTGCTAATCTCCCAACCAACACCCCCCCACCTGCCCTGTGAGCCCCTCAGGGAAAGAGCTGGACCCCAAGTCTTGGCACTGGCAGAGCCAAGCAGAGAGATGCTTTGGTGGGTGAGGACCCTGAAGCCAGTGCCCTGCGGGTGCCCCCAGGGAAACATCCTCACCTTCCTGCCATGGTCATCCAAGATGCTGTGCCGAGATACATCGACCAGTTCTCCTTCCAGCAGGACGCCATTCCCCCTAAGGATGAGAGAGAATGAGGGCTCAACTGGTTCTGTCAGTCCTCAGGCAAGAACCACAAGTGCAATGGCCCAGGTCAGGGTCTGCACTAGGAGAGAAGCAAGTCCCAGGTGTGTCTCCCATTTACCCGGTCCCTGGGCAGGCCCAGTATGATGCAGCCCCTTTCTCTGGGCTCCCACACTGGGCCCCCACTCCTCTGAGGGTCCCAAAGGCTGGGGCACCATCTGGAGGGTAGGAAGGAACATTGACAGGCTGCAAGACTGAGCTATGGCCCCTTCTGCAGGGGTTGCTGTAACCAGAGCCTCAGTCTTCTTATCCACCAAATGGGAGAGTAATAGCCACCTCACTCTGCTTCTATGACAATAACATATGATCATGAATATGAAGGCGCTTTGTAAACTATTGTGTTTACTAAATATAAAGGACTTTACTTTTTTTAAACATCTTTATTGGAGTATAATTGCTTTACAATGTTGTGTTAGTTCTTGCTGTATAACAAAGTGAATCAGCTATATGTATACATATATCCCCATATCCCCTCCCTCTTGCGTCTCCCTCCCACCCTCCTTATCTCACTCCTCTAGGTGGTCTCAAAGCACGAAGCTGATCTCCCTGTGATATCCAGCTGCTTCCCACTAGCTATCTTTTATACATTTGGTCGTGTATTTATGTCAATGCTACTCTCTCACTTTGTCCCAGCTTACCCTTCCCCCTCCCCGTGTCCTCAAGTCCATTCTCTACGTCTGTGCCTTTATTCCTGTCCTGTCCCTAGGTTCATCAGAACCTTTTTTTTTTTTTTTGGATTCCATATATATGTGTTAGCATACAGTATTTGTTTTTCTCTTTCTGACTTACTTCACTCTGTATGACAGACTCTGGGTCCATCCACCTCACTACAAATAACTCAATTTCATTTCTTTTTATGGCTGAGTAATATTCCATTGTATATATGTGCCACATCTTCTTTATCCATTCATCTGTCGATGGACACTTAGGTTGCTTCCATGACTTGGCTATTGTAAATAGTGCTACAATGAACATTGTGGTACATGACTCTTTTTTTTAAATTATTTTTTAAATTTATTTATTTTTGGCTGTGTTGGGTCTTTGTTGCTGCATGCAGGCTTTCTCTAGTTGCAGGGGGCAGGGGCTACTCTTTGTTGTGGTACGCTAGCTTCTCATTGTGGTGGCTTCTCTTGTTGCAGAGCACGGGCTCTAGGTGTGCGGGCTTCAGTAGTTGTGGCACGCGGGCTCAGGAGTTGTGGCTCGGAGGCTCTAGAACGCAGGCTCGGTAGCTGTGGCACACCGGCTTAGCTGCTCCGCAGCATGTGGGATCTTCCCAGACCAGGGCTCAAACCTGTGTCCCCTGCATTGGTAGGTGGATTCTTAACCACTGCGCCACCAGGGAAGCCCCATGACTCCTTTAGAATTATGGTTTTCTCAGGGTATATGCCCAGTAGTGGGATTGCTGGGTCATACGGTAATTCTTTTTTAGTTTTTCAAGGAACCTCCTTACTGTTCTCCATAGTGGCTGTATCAATTTACATTCCCACCAACAGTGCAAGAGGGTTCTCTTTTCTCCACACCCTCTCCAGCATTTATTGTTTGTAGATTTTTTGATGATGGCCATTCTGACCGGAGGACTTTACTTTTTTATTTCACCGAATTTGGGGGGGGGGGGCGGGGTCTAAGCTGCTATAAAGTATCTTCCCTTTGCATCTGTTTTAAAGCATTTTCATATTCCTGTTCTCATTCGTATCCACTTTAGAAGTGGAGAAACCCACTCAGAAGTTTCGTGACAAGCCCAAGATCGCAGTGTCCCTCACTGAGAGGAACTGGACCCCCGCTTCCCAATTCTAGTTTTCATAAAAGCAGAACCTGGGGACTTCCTTTTCTGGAACCACGGAAATGGGAGAGGGGTGGGGGCAGCTGAAGGGATGGGGATGAAAAGTGAAAACACCCTGGACCTTACTTGCCCCTACCGCACCCCGCCCCTTGCGCCCTTCATTCTTTAGTGTTTGTAATTGCAAATTGAATTGTCCATTCGTTCTCATGACCTCGGCGTCCGTGATGGCAGGGCCTGGCCCTCCGGATCTAACACGCCCTCCAGACAGGCCCTGCCCCTCCCGTGGCCCTGCCAAGCCAACTCCCACCCGCTGTTGCCGTCCAGCAGGACACTGTCCCTTCCGGAGCGGGGTGCAGCCTGTGCAAAAGCCTGAAGGCAAGGCAGCGGGGTGAAGCTTAGAGTCACCGGGGTGGGGTTGAGACAAAGGCTGACGTGAAGTAAGCACCGCCTTTTGAGCCCTGCTTGGGAGTCGGGACCGACCCTCGGTGAGCTTCACGCCGATCAGTGTCTCAGGGGGGTGCGCTCCGAGGGGAGCGCAGGGAGGAGCGGTCTGGAGGCCAGGGAGGTCTTTGGCGAGCCCCGCCCTTCCTCCCACCCGCACCCGACCCCGCTAGCGCACCCCCTCCCCCTGCCAACCAGGGAGCCCAGATTCAAAGCTGAGCCTCGGGAGCCAACGGAGGCCGGGCCCGGGAAGCGGTGGGGAGACGCGGGCGGAGCCTACCCCTGGTGGGCGGCGGGGTCCCAGGCCCCGGGCAGCCGCGCGCTCTGAACCGCCTTGTTCCGGAGGGCGCTGTCGTGATAGATGCGGCTCATTCTCCCCACGGCCGCGGTGCCCTCAAGGCCTGGCGCAAGGAGCCTGCACGCTGGGCTGGGGGCACCGCGAGGTGGGGTACAGCGAGGGGAAGCACCGGGAGGACACGCGGAGACCAACAATTCCCAGCTGCAGATCCGGGACCGGCGCGGCCCAGCCCCGGGCGTTCCCGCGCGGGATTTAAAGGGGCCGAGCCCCATTCCTGCCCGTGGGACCTTGCTTGGCGGGAGGTGGGCTTCCCTGAAGACCCGGCTAGGACCTTAGCCCCGAGGGTGGGGGTGGGGAAGGGAGCCACTCCCTTCTCTTTCTCTCCCTCTTCCTTGTTACTAGAAGGAGACCCCTGCCCCACACACGCACAAAGGGGAAATTGAGGCCCAGAGAGCCTATAGGATCAGCTCTGAAAGGATGAGTTTCCAGAGAGCAGGAATGGGAAAAAGGGAACAACCCTCAGGGACGGCGGGGTGCTAAGTACAGACTTGCTCTTTATGCCCGCGCGCGAGGTCGCACAGTGGCTGAGGGAGGGGCTCCAGGGATCTGTAACGAAGGAGCCTGGTCTTGGGTGTCAAGATCTACGGCCTAACAAGGTTGGAATCCCAGCTGTGTGAGCTTGGGCAAGTTCCTCAACCTCTCTGAGCCCGTGCTTCCTCCTCTGTAAAACGGGGTCAGTATCAGAGGGGTTGTAAGGATTTAATAAACTCATTCTAGAAAGGAGCATTGCCCCTCGCCGTCTTCCCGCACATTCTTGGACCCCTTCCCAGCTCCCTACTGCCCTGTGCCCAAGTATGTAACTAAGGATGCATTTCCCAAGCCCGGGTGCAGGGGTCTGTTTTGACCCGGGGATTGTTGAGAGCCTTGGTTCTCTTGTTTGACTCCTTTGCGGCAAGCCCTGGGGCAGGTGGGCCCATTCATGGAGTCGAAGTGTAGCCTCTGGGGGACACTTCAAAGGGGAGGTGGCCAGGTTAGATACCTGGGGGCCCAAGCTGAGCTGTCAGTGGTAGAAGAAGCACCCCCTCCGCCCACACATTATGACTTTTGTGCATTTTTGGCATTTTTGTTTTCAAGGTCTCCCTCCTCCATAAAAAAAGTGTTTAACTTATATTTTATGACTGGGTTGACATAAAGATGAATATATTAATATATATTAAGACATTTTCTTTGGCCTAAAAATTCTTTTTTTTCTTCTGATTTTAAAAGAAATTAATATATTTTCCTGTGCCTTAGGCATTGTGCCTAATGGATTAGTCAAACCCACCCCTATCTGGCCTACCTGACTGCTCCCTAAATTCTAAGAAGGAAGGATGTAGGAGACCCTCTGGGCAGAACTGTCCTTTGGTTCTGTCTCTTCAAAATTCCCCAGGCTGATATAAGGAACTCTCATAACTCAATAGAAATAGAAAAAGAAAAAAAAAACACACACATGATAAAAAAAATGGGCAAAGGAACTGAATAGACATACAGAAGACATACGGATGACCAACAGGTATATGAAAAGCTGCTCAGCATCACTAATCATCAGGGAAAACCTCACAGCTGTTAGAATGACTATTATCAAAAAAACAAAAGGTAAGTGTTAGCAGGGATATGGAGAAAAGGGAACCCTTGTACAGCATTGATGGGAGTGTAAATTAGTACAGCCACTATGAAAAACACTATGGAAGTTTCTCAAGAAATTAAAAATAGAACCACCAAATGATCCAGCAATTTCACTTCTGGGTATATGTCCAAGGGAATTGAAATCAGGATGTCAAAGGGATATCTGCACTCCCATGGTCCTTTCACAATAGTCAAGATGTAGAAGCAAACTAAATGTCCATCAGTGGATGAATGGAAAAAGAAAATGTGGTATATGCATACAATGGAATATTATTCAGGCTTAATAAAAGAAGGAAACCCTGCCAATCTGCAACAACATGGATGAACCTGGAAGTGAAAGAAGCCAGACACAAAAAGACAAATACTGCATGATCTCATTTACATGAGGAATCTAAAATAGTCAAACTCATAGAAGCAGAGAGTAGAATGGCTGCCAGGGGCTGGGGGGAGTGAGAAATGCACAGGTAGTAGTCAAAGGGCACAGAGTTTCAGGTGTACAAGATGAATAAGACCTAGACATCGGTATAGTAGAGTGCCTGTAGCTAACAATATTGTATTATATGCTTAAACATTTACTAAGAGGACAGTTCTTATGTTAAGTGTTCTTACACACACACACACACACACACACACACACACAATAATAATAAAGAGGGCTTCCCTGGTGGCGCAGTGGTTGAGAGTCCACCTGCCGATGCAGGAGACGCGGGTTCGTGCCGCAGTCCGGGAGGATCCTGCATGCCGCGGAGCGGCTGGGCCCGTGAGCCATGGCCGCTGAGCCTGCGCGTCCGGAGCCTGTGCTCCGCAACAGGAGAGGCCACAACAGTGAGAGGCCCACGTACCGCAAAAAAACGAAGAAGAAGAAGAAAGAAAGAAAGAAGGCTTGGGACTTCCCTGGTGGCGCAGTGTTTACGACTTTGCTCTTCCAGTGCAGGAGGACCGGGTTCGCTCCCTGGTCAGGGAACTAGATCCCACATGCCACAACTAAGAGTTCACATGCTGCAACTAAGGAGCCCACCTGCCATAACTAAGACCCAGAGCAACCAAAGAAATAAAGTATTTTTAAAAAAAAAGAAGGCTTGAAGAAACTTTTGGAAATGATAAATTTGTTTACAGCGTAGATTGTAGTGATGGTTTCATGGGTGTGTACTTATCTCCAAACTCATCAAGTTGTATACATTAAAAACGTACAGCTTTTTGGGACTTCCCTGGTGGCGCAGTGGTTAAGAATCTGCCTGCCAATGCAGGGGACACGGGTTCGAGCCCTGATCCAGGAAGATCCCACATGCCGCGGAGCAGCTAAGCCGGTGTGCCACAACTACTGAGCCTGTGCTCTAGAGCCTGCAAGCCACAATTACTGAGCCCACGTGCCACAACTACTGAAGCCCACGTGCCTAGAGCCCGTGCTCTGCAGCAAGAGAAGCCACCGCAATGAGAAGCCCGTGCACCACAACAAAGAGTAGCCCCCACTCACTGCAACTAGAAAAAGCCCGCGCGCAGCAATGAAGACCCAATGCACCCAAAAATAAATAAGTAAATAAATTTATTAAAAAACAACAACAAAAACAAGCCAAAATACTCCCCAGGCTGGTCACAACCTCATGGCCAGAACGCCCCCCTCCTCCTTCCCCATTCTGTGTCATCTTCCCCCTCAAATGGCTCCAAATCTTCACTTTCTTTAATTGCAGTCACTAGCCATATGTGGCTATTGAAATTTAAACTTTAATTAATTAAACCTAAATAAAATTTAAAGTTCAGTTCTAAAGTCTCACTGGCCACATTTCAAGAGCTCGAAAGCTAGCAACATGTGGCCAGTGGCTACCAGTTTAGACAGTGCCGAGAAGAACCATTCCATCATTGCAGAAAGTTCTATCAGACTGCACTGCTGTAAATCCTTTCTTAAAAAGAGTAATCTGCTTATTGGGCTCTGTGACTTCACCCCATCAGCACAATTGGCCAACCAAGCACCAGCAAGACAGGCAACTAAAAAGAACAAGAAAACTTTTTTTTTTTAAGGTTTTGATATTTGTTTCCTAAAAAAGCATCAATCATCATGGGGAAAAAAACAACTTTGTTGGACTTTCTTACACCTATTTGTGGATTATTGATGTCTCTACATTAAATTATAAACCAGGAGGTACAACATGGAGACAGTTAAAGCTTCCTCAGTTCCATGGTCCCTTTTTGTTTGTTTGTTTGTTTGTTTTTTGCGGTACGCGGGCCTCTCACTGTTGTGGCCTCTCCCGTTGCGGAGCACAGGCTCCGGACACGCAGGCTCAGTGGCCATGGCTCACGGGCCCAGCCGCTCCACGGCATGTCGGATCTTCCCGGACTGGGTCACGAACCCGTGTCCCGTGCATCGGCAGGCGGACTCTCAACCTCTGTGCCACCAGGGAAGCCCCATGGTCCCTTTTCAGGATGGGTTTGAAGGCCCCTAACAATGTGTTCACGTGGGCATTTGGTTTTGTAAAATTTTCATAGGTAAGACAGTTTTGGTGCAGTCAGTTAAGACCACTATCTTATTTTGCCCAAATTCTCCTTTGCCTCATGTTAGATGATGTTGGAATGAATCTGAGCGAAGGAAAGCTGACAAGAGATACATTTAATTTGGGTCTCGCAGAATAGATTTATGTGGTCTGTAGTCGTTCCCGCCTATAATTCAGTTTTCGCCAGCCGTCCTGGTGTTGGAGTGCCCTACCACCCTCTGTGATGGCTTATCTGTTGTAGGGCACAGAGTGGGCGACACAGAAGAGCATGGCAAGGGGTCACATCACAGAAGAAACGTGCCCTGCAGTGCCCAGTGCCTGGACTGTGTGGGGAGTGTAGGAGAAACAAGGTGTGAAACTAAGGAGCCGGAAGCCATTATGAAGAAAATTCTTCTGCTTACCAGAGAGGTAAAACTGTAAGCAGAGGATTTGGTTCTCGTTAACTCTAGTCAAGGGAGTTCCCTGGTGGTCCAGTGGTGAGGACTCCATGCTTTCACTGCCAGGGTCCTGGGTTCAGTCTCTGGTTGGGGAACTAAGATCCTACATGCCGCACGACCAAAAAAAAAAAGTCTAGTCAAAATGGAAGCAGTTTCAGGAGTGTTCTCACTAAAGTTGTGCACGTAATTATAAACACACCAACTTTTTTTTCTCTTTTGATGGAAAGCAAAATAGAATTTATCAGGATTTCTGTCAGGCACGAATACATAACAGTAAAAAAATCAGGAGCAGGCATGCATGTGGACTCTTAGCTTTTATGCATCAGATCATATCTTAGCATATCTGACACATCTTGTCCTGATAAAGTTTGGTGGTTTCAGAAGAAATAGCGTGCTAAGTTGCCACCAATGCAGTGAAATAGCCTGAAGAAAACACACATACACACCACAGAGCAAAAGATTGCAAAACAAAGGAAGCATTCAAGAGAGAAAGCATAACATAAAACATGATGCCAGAATGAGAACTAAACCTATCCATCACATTACATCAATACATGCAAATGGGGTAAACCTAGTTTGGAAAGAAAACCTGTGATGTGCCTTTGTAGCAAACATCTCTTAATGCCATATCTGAGTCTCTTGGCCTCCAGTGCCTTGGACCTATCCTGTCCTAGCCTCTCTGTAGTGACCCACCTCCTCTTGGGCTCCAACTGACTTCACGCAGAAACAATCCCCCACACCTCATCTCAAGGGCACACTGCACCACTTGCCCCCAAAGATAATTGTTCCCAAGGGTGGTCCTCAAAAGAAGACTTTCAGGATAGGATTGTGAAATTGGATTACCTATATTGTTCTGACAGCAGTAGGGACACTATTGCTAGTGGTAAGCGGGTGGTGATAACTCTTGGCATGAAGTGGCATCAGAATGACTAAGGTTTTCATCTGTGGTTAATTGGGGGAAGGTGCAGGCAGAAGGTGAAATTGAGCTGGAAAATGGAATGTAGCATTTGATTGTATGGGGGCAATGATAATTATAAGAAATGTAGAGTAGGCTAGCTTTTAGTAACAGCGTAAGAAACCTTGCAGAAAAGAAAATGATAGGCTTAGAGTAGCTAACAGCCAACTTAAGATACATGAAAGCCACAGGGAGTTTTATGGCAGTTTTTAAGGAGACTCTCATCTTCTGCAGCTTCAGGGCAAACTGCTAAAAGTCAGGCTCAGCAGCTGATTGTAAGGGTGACAGAGCTGCCAAAGGAGGCTGAATGTGCAGGTTTGATAATCTCCAAATAGCATGGGACCCTGGGATGGGGACATTGGGTGGATGAGCATGAAAACCTTGATCCCCTAAACACAAATTCCCCTAAACTCTCCTGGCCAGCAGAAGCAGCCCCTCCCCTAATGTGGAGACAGTGCAAAGTCCTCACCGGAAGCAGATGCCTTGCAAAATGTCATTTGCTTTTCTTAAGATCTGCGTCCTTCACCACTCATTGCCTCCAGGCACATAATCAGAATCAGGGCTCACCACAACCTGAGCAGGAGGGTACAGTCCCTCCTCCCAGAGGCTCAGCTTACACACCCAAGGAATTGCAGGGCCTGGTCAACACGTGCCACCTAACAAAGGGAAGCCACATGGCAGTGGATCTGAGGTGATTGACTGGGGACGGGGTGAGTGGAACATAAGGCTCAGTTGGAGAGAATGTATTGACATGGGGCATTCACCTGCGACGTGGCCTTCAATATTCTAGCAAGGATGCCTGGAGCTGGTCTCAACTGTGTGTGGAGATGGCTACGAAACTTGTACATGACAGTGAGGTAGAGATGCCAGAACCTCCTTGACACAATGTTGAGAAAGTGATCACAAGGCTCAGGGAGAGTGGAATGTAAGAGGGATTTACTCTGTAAGACCTGAGAACCCACCATTTGACTAGGGGCAGGAAGTCCCAGAGGCACTGAGGAAGGACAGGGCCAACGGTATCTTTGAGATGCCCCGTGGGGTTGATGGGAGTAGATAAATAGGCACTACCCTGGAACTAGACTCTCAAATAAAAGTCTTTTCAGAGATGTGTGGCTGGCCACCACCTTGAAGGGAATCCTGAGACTAAGGAATCTTTTTCTCACAAAAATGGAGGTCCCATGTTGTAGTACAGCAGTCAGGTTGGGTGGGGGCAGCTGAAGCAGATCTGAGTGATGGTGCTTGTGCTGCACCTTTCGCCCCACTTGTCTCTGGGGCCTTTGGCCGCTTGTTCCATTCTAGCTGTTGCTGTGATGACAAACCATGTGTGCTTCAACTCACTTCACGTGGGTACAATCTAACAGTGCCTCAGGTGTCCCTGTGTCACTTGTCTCCCCTTCTTGCCCTGGGGCGTCCTTATTGAGGCTGAAGCACGAGACACCAGGGCCCTCTGGGCACCAGGGCTTGTACCACCCTAAGTGCAGAGGAGTGAACACCTGTGGAGAGAACCTTTGACCAATGGGGGACAGAAGCTGGCAGATAAATTCTTCCTCCTTTCTCTCCCTGTTCAGACTGTTATGAAATATAGTTAAAAGGGCTTCTTGGGGCTTCCCTGGTGGGCAGTGGTTGAGAGTCCGCCTGCCGATGCAGGGGACGCGGGTTCGAGCCCCAGTCCGGGAAGATCCCACATGTCGTGGAGCGGCTAGGCCCGTGAGCCATGGCCACTGAGCCTGCACGTCCGGAGCCTGTGCTCTGCAACGGGAGAGGCCACAGTGGTGAGAGGCCCTTGTACCGCAAAAAAAAGGGCTTCTTGGAGGACTTCCCTGGTGGTCCAGTGGTTAAGACTCTGCCCTTCTAATGGAGGGGGCAGAGGTTCGATCCCTGGTTGGGGAACTAAGATCCCACATGCCGCTTGGCCCAAAAAAACAAAAGGAAAGAAAGAAAGGGCTTCTTGGAAGATGGGCCCATAAGACCAGACAAGCACTCCCTCTTAATTGCAAATGGTGACCAGTTGAGTAATGCACCCTTAGATTTGCTCTCCCTCATTCCCTGCTCCTCAGCTCTTTCCTCTGGCGTCCCTGGGATTGCACTCCCTCATTAAGTAATTAAGTAATGGCAAGGAAGATTTTTGTCTCTGGCTCTGCCTTTTGAGGAACCCAAGCTAATACAATCACATACAAAAATTCTCTGAAACAAAGTGAGCCAGAAAGATAAATGCAAAAGGACTTGGCAAAGACCGAGTAGAAATATGCAAACCAAAATGGAAGAGGCACACTTTTAATACTAATAATGGACAAGGTTGAACTTAACAGAACAGGCATTAAATCACATATATTTTAATTTTTTTTTTTTTTTTTAGTTGGGTCTTCATCGCCGCGCATGGGCTTTCTCTAGTTGCTGCGAGCCGGGGCTCCTCTTCTTTGCGGTGCGCGGGCTTCTCTTGTTGTGGAGCACAGGCTCTAGGCGCACGGGCTTCAGCAGTTGCAGCACGTGGGCTCAGTAGCTGTGATGCACGGGCTCAGTAGTTGGTGGCTCGCCGACCCTAGAGCGCAGCAGGCTCAGTAGTCGTGGCACACAGGCTTAGTTGCTCCTCGGCATGTGGGATCTTCCCAGACCAGGGATCGAACCCGTGTCCCCTGCATTGGCAGATGGATTCTTAACCACTGCGATACCCGGGAAGTCCCTAAATCAGATTTTTAAAAAGGGAACTTCATAGTGCTAAATGTTACAATCCACAAAGAAACTAAATGAAGGTAATGTTAATATGTCAAATAAAGTAGGATTAAAATTCAAAAATTAAAAGCTATAGGAGGAAAGGCAAATTAAAAGCACAATGAGGTCCCACTTCACACCCATTAGGATGGCTATTATATAAAAACAAAAAGAGAATTAACCAATTTTGGCAAGAATGTAGAGGAATTGGGGCCTTTGTGCATTGCTGGTGGGAATGCAAAATGGCGCAGCCGCTGTGGAAAACAGTACGGAAGTTCCTCCAAAAACTAAAAATAGTACTACTGTATGATCCAGCAATTCTACTTCTGAGTATTTATCCAAAAGAATTGAAACAGGATCTTAAAGAGATATTTACACACCCATGTTCATAGCAGCATTATTCACAAGAGCAAAAAGGTAGAAACAACCCAAACGTTCATCAGTGGATGAATGAATAAACAAATTGTGGTATTTACATACAATAGAGTATTTATTCAGCCTTACAAAGAAAGGAAATGCTGACACACAGCTGCAACATGGATAAACCTTGAAGACACTATGCTAAGTGAAATAAGCCAAACACAGAAGGACAAATATTACATGATTCCACTTATATGAGGTGCCTAGAGTACAGGCATACCTCATTTTGCACTTCACTTTATTGTGTTTTTTTACAAATTGAAGGTTTGTGACAACCCTGCATCAAGCAAGTCTATTGGCACCATTTTTCCAACAGCATTTGCTCACTTCCTGTCTCTGTCACATTCTAGTAATTCTCACAATATTTCAAACTTTTCCATTATTATTTTATTTGTTATGGTGATCTGTGATCTTTGATATTACTATTGTAATTGTTTTGGGGTGCCATGAACCATGCCCATGTAAGACAGAGAACTTAATAAATGTTATGTTGGTGGGAACAGCTCATCCGACTGGCCGTTCCCCATCTCTCTCTCTCCTCAGGCCTCCATATTCCCTGACATACAACAATATTGCAATTAAGTCAGTTAATAACCCTACAATGGCCCCTAAGTGTTCAAGTGAAAGGAAGAGTCCCACGTCTCTCACTTTGAATCAAAAGCTAGAAATTAAGCTTAGTGAGGAAGGCATGTCGAAGCTGAGACAGGCTGAAAGCTAGGACTCTTGCACCAGATAGTTAGCCAAATTGTGAATTCAAAGGAAAAGTTCTTGAAGGAAATTTAAAGGGCTACTCTAGTGAACAAATGAATAATAAGAAAGGGAAACAGCCTTATTGCTGATATGGAGAAAATTTGAGTGGTCTGGATAGAAGATCAAACCAGTCACAACATTCCCTTAGGCCAAAGTCTAATCCAGAGCAAGGCCCTAACTCTCTTCAATTCTCTGAAGGCTGAGAGAGGTGAGGAAGCTGCAAAGAAATTTGAACCTAGAAGAGGTTAGTTCATGAGGTTTAGAGAAAGAGACATCTCCGTAACATAAAAGGTGAAGCAGCAAGTGCTGATGTAGAAGCTGCAGCAAGTTACCCAGAAGATCTAGCTAAGCTAATTAATGAAGGTTGTTACACTAAATAACAGATTCTCAGTGTACATGAAACAGTCTTATACTGGAAGAAGATACCATCTAGGACATTTGTAGCTAGAGAGAAGTCAATACCTGGTTTCAAAGTTTCAAAAGACAGGCTAATGCAGCTGGTGACTCTAAGTTGAAGCCAATGCTCATTTACCATTACATAAATCCTAGGGACTTAAGAATTATGCTAAATCTACTCTGCCTGTGTTATAAATGGAACAGGAAAGCCTGGATGACAGCATATCTGTTTCCAACATGGTGTACTGAATATTTTAAGCCCACTTTTGAGAACTACTGCTTAGAAAAAAAAAAGATTCTTTTCAAAATATTACTGCTCATTGACAATGCATCTGGTCATCCAAGAGCTGTGTTGGAGATGTACAATGAGATTAGTGTTGTTTTCATCCTGCTAACACAGCGTCCATTCTGCAGCCCATGGATCAATGAGTAATTTTGATTTTCAAGGCTTGTTATTAAGAAACATATTTCATAAGGCTATAGCTGCCATAGAGGGTGATTCCTCTGATTGGTCTGTGCAAAGTTAATTGAAAACCTCTGGAAAGGAGTCCCCATTCTAGATGCCTTTATTCATGATTCATGGAAAAAGGTCAAAATATTAACAGGCAGGAGTTTGGAAGAAGTTGATTCCAGCCCTCTTGGATGACTTTGAATTCAAAACTTCAGTGGAGGAAGTAACTGAAGATATAGTGGAAATAGCAAGAAAACTAGAATTAGAAGTGGAGCCTGAAGATGTGACTGAATTGCTGCAACCTCATGATAAAACTTTAACAGATAAGGAGCAACATTTTATGGATGAACAAAGAAAGTGGTCTCCTGACATAGACTCTACTCCTGGTGAAGATGCTGTGAAGATTGTTGAAATGACAACAAAGTATTTAGAATATTACATAAACTTAGTTGATAAAGCAGCAGCAGGGCTTGAGAGGATTGACTCCAATTTTGAAAAAAGTTCTACTGTGGGTAAATGCTATCCAAAGCATTGCCTGCTACAGAGAAAACGTTTGTGAAAGGGAGAGTCAATCAGCGCAGCAAACTTCACTGTTGTCTTCTTTTAGAAGTTGTCACAGCCTCCCAGCCTTCAGCAGCCACCACCCTGACCAGTCAGCAGCTATTAACATTGAGGCAAGACCCTCCACCAGCAAAAAAGATTAGGACTTGCTGAAGGCTCAGATGATGGTTAGCTTTTTTTTAGCAATAAAGTATTTTTTAATTAAGGTAAGTCCATTGGTTTTTTTTTAGACATCAAACTATTGCACACTTAATATAGTGTAAACATAACTTTTATACGCACTGGAAAACCAAAAAAAATCATGTGACTCACTTTACTGCGCTATTTGCTTTATTGTGGTGGTCTGGAACTGAACATGCAATATCTCTGAGCGTGCCTATAGTCAAACTCATAGAGACAGAAAATAGAATTGTGGTTGCCAGGGGCTGGGGGAAGGGAGGAAGAGGAAGTTGTTGTTTAATGGGTATAAAGTTTCAGTCTGGGAAAATGAAAGAGTTCTGGAGACGGATGAGTCACAGCAATGTGAATGTATTTAATGCTACTGAATTGTACACTTAAAAATGGTTAAGGGCTTCCCTGGTGGCACAGTGGTTGAGAGTCCGCCTGCCTATACAGGGGACACGGGTTGGTGCCCCGGTCCGGGAAGATCCCACATGCCGCGGAGCGGCTGGGCCCGTGAGCCATGGCCGCTGAGCCTGCGCGTCCGGAGCCTGTGCTCCGCAACGGGAGAGGCCACAGCAGTGAGAGGCTTGCGTACTGCAGAAAAATAAAAAAGGTTAAGATGGTAAATTTTATGTTATATATATTTTACCACAGTAACAAAAAACAATAAAAATCAATATACACTGTAGAAAATATGGTAAGCAAAAAGAAAATATTTTTAGAAATTGCACTAAGGGGGAAAAAGAAACAAACTGAGTCTATATCTAAGATATATGTAAATTTAAAAAACAAACACATACATACTCCAACACTGGATGTCTTAGTTTGCTGGGATGCCATAATAAAATACCATAGATGGGGTAGCTTAAACAGACATTTATTTCCTCACAGTTCTGAAACTATGAAGACTGAGATCAAGATGTCAGCAGGGTTGGTTTCTTCTGAGGCCTCTTTCCTTAACTTCTAGATGGCAGTCTTCTCCCTGTATCTTCACATGTTCTTTTCTCTGTCCACATACATATCTATGTCCAAATTTTCTCTTCTTAAAAGGACACCAGTCATATTGGATTAAGGCCAATCCTAAAAGACCTTGTTTTAACTTAGTTACCTCTTTAAAGACCTGACCTCCAAATACTGCTCATTCTGAGGTTCTAGGGGTTAGGACTTCAATGTAGGAACTTTGGTGGGAACACAATTCAGACCATAATACTGTATGTCATTTGACGAGACATGCATAACCAAGGACACATAGTTAAATACCTTAGTGGGCACCAGGGGACGAGGGTGGGGGAAGAGTAGAGCTGGAATGGGAGTGGAAATGGTGCATGAAGGGGAAATGTCATTAAAAAAATGTGTGTGTATGCACAGGTGTGTGTGTATGTGTGTGTATTAGAAATACAATAGAAATGGGAGACTTTAATTTACCTCTCTCAGTCCAGAATAAATGAAAAAGACAAAAATTATTTGTTAATATCCTAGTACAGTATCTTGCTATGAGTATGCTTTACCATTTTTTTCTTCATCCTTATTTACCAGTTTTTAAGTTTTTCTCTCCAAAAATCATTCTTTGAATATATTTATTAGTTCTACCATTTTCCTGTTTTCTAATTCATTATTTTATCTTTTTAGCTTTACAAATTCCTTCCTTTTGTTTTTAACTTATTTATTTTATTTACTTATTTTTGGCTGCATTGGGTCTTCATTGCTGCTTGCGGGCTTTTTTTAGTTGTGGCAAGCGGGGGCTACTCTTCGTCGCGGTGCGCAGGCTTCTTATTGTGGTGGTTTCTCTTGTTGTGGAGCATGGGCTCTAGGCGCGCAGGCTTCAGTAGCTGTGGCACGTGGGCTCAGTAGTTGTGGCTCACAGGTTCTAGAGCGCAGGCTCAGTAGTTGTGGCGCATGGGCTTAGTTGTTCCACGCCATGTGGGATCTTCCCGGACCAGGGCTCGAACCTGTGTCCCCTGCATTGGCAGGTGGATTCTCAACCACTGAGCCACCAGGGAAGCCCCGTTTTTGTTTTCGTTTTTTTACATTTATTTTTCTGTTTTTTTAAAATGTCCTGAATTGAATGTTAACTCCATTTATTTTCATTCTATCTGGTTTAGCAGTCTCAGTTTATAAGGTTGTAAATTTTCCAAGCTCTAACACACTTAGGCCTTGCCATCTTCCTGATGCCCTTGAGATAGAGGGTGAAAAGTGCCCCCCGCACCCATCAAGAGCCTCAGATTTCTGTCCTCTTCATAGTTTTGAGAAATATTCCTTTCTTGGTACTCTGAAAGGGACTTGCCTATTTTCCCTCCACATAGCATATGCCTCAAGATTCTTAGGCTTCCCAAAAATAAAATCTCAAGGAAGGCAACTTTATACATTCATGTGTGACTCCACAATCCCATGGTGAGGGTGTAGGTGGACATATAAAACACCAGTATATAATAAAGTTGCCATTACAACTTAGCAGAGAAGAGACAGACAGGTCGATAAATGGTATCAGGACAATTGAATACCAATAAAGATAAAATGTTTTTAATACTGTAAAAACACCAGAAGAAAACATAGAAAAAAGTCTCGTAATTTCAGTGTGGGATAGCTTTTCTAAACAAAACCTAAAGTCTCAGCCATAAAAGAAAAGACTGATAAATTTGGCTCTTTGAATTTTAGAATTTCTGCGCTGACATGCCAATGACATGAAAAAAGTGGTGGGGGAAACATTGTTCTAGATTTATAAATTGCTTGTGAACATGTTAAAAGATGCTCAACCTCATTCATAATTAAAGATATGCAAATAAAAACACTGAGTGGGGTTCAGCATCTTTTAACATGGTTTTTTAAATCATTTTTTTTGGACTTTATTTTATTCTTTTAATATTTAACATGTTTTATTAGCAGTTTATATTTATATTTTCTATGAAAGCCGATTTTTGCTTTCATCCATACTTTCCCCCAGTTTGTTAAAGATCAGGATATTTGATAATACAAATTTGGCTATAACATAAAGAGACACTCACATACATTTCTGGGGAAAATATGTGTGTGAATTGGTGCACCTTTTTTGAAAGGACACTTGACAATGCTATTAAAACTACAAACATATAGATCTTAAAAGTTCTCATCACAAGAAAAAAAATTCTGTAACTATGTGTGGTGAAATGCTAATTAGACTTATTGTGGTGATCATTTTGTAATATATACAAATATTGAATCATTATGTTGTATACCTGAAACTAATATAATGTCAATTATACCTCAGTAAAATAAAATAAACCATACACACACATACCTTATTACTCAGCAGTTCAATTTCTAGGAATAGAACTATTTCTATGAATATATTCCTATATATGTGAAATAATAGATATGTGAGCAAATAGCAAAATACTAGAAACACCCAAACAGTCCATCAATGGGGGACTGGCTCAATAAACTGAAATATCAATTCAAAGCAATACTACACAGCCATAAAAAAGAATGAAGCATATATATATACATAACATATATAGGTGTGTTTGCATGCGATATTGAACTCTCTTACTTGCTTAAGTAAAAGCAGCACAGTAGAGTACAGTGTGCTCAACAACCACTCATTCAGCAGATATTAATCGAGGACTTGCTCTATGCCGAGAACTGTCCCAGGTACTGGAGAAATAGAGGTAAACAGAACAGCTCAGATCCAAGCTGTCATGAAGCTTGCATCCTGGTAGAGAAGAGAAGCAATGAACAAATAAAACAACCCAGAAATGAGATCATTTCCAATAGTGCTAAATGCTATGAAGGAAACTCAGGAAAGAGATGTGACAGTGAGAGACTGGGTGCAGTGGGGCTGCTTTAGAACAGGTGGTCAGGGAAGACTTCTCTAGAGGTGCTATCTGAGTTGAGGCAACAGGGCACAAGAAAAAAGGCCCCAAGACAGGAAAGAGCTTAGGATGCCAAGGGCCACAAAGATGGCCACTGCCGTCAGAGAGTGGTGACTGGTGGGGAAAGCTGTACAGATGAGGTCTAAGCCGTAAGCAGGTCAGGGAGTTTGTATTTCACTCTATGGGTTTTAAAATGGAGAATTATATATGGGTTTTATGTGTATTAGAAATACAATAGAAATGGGAGACTTTAATTTACCTCTCTCAGTCCAGAATAAATGAAAAAGACAAAAATTATTTGTTAATATCCTAGTACAGTATGATGGGTTTTAGACTCATGGGTTTTAAAATGGAGAATTATATATGGACATAAATGCTTTTCTTCTTGCATGTGTGCTTGCTTATGTACATAATATTTTTGGAAGGAGAAACAAGAAAGTGATCATGGTGGCTGCCTCGGGGGGACTGGGGCTTCAGGGTGGGAAGGAGACTTATTTCATAGTGTATCTTTTTATGCTGTTTGATATTTTTACCATATACATGAATTGCTTTTTCAATTAAAAACTAGTTAATTTTTTAAACTATGGAAACATCTTAATATTCAATCTCAGTTGTAATCAAGGAAATGCAAATTAAAACATCACGGGAAAAATTTTTTTAGGAAGGATTTAAAGACCCATAAAGCTCATAGTTGATGAGGATATGAGAAATGGACTTGTGTATTGTTTGTATATTTTCTTGGTGGGAATGAGCCTTGGTAAACCTTTCCTGAGGATCATAGGAAATTTTTTATATCAAAGGTCTTAACTTTTTTCCTATATCTTTGCCTCAACCATTCCATGTCCATGAATTTCCCCAGAGGAAAGAATCAAAAACAGGTACAAAGGGAATTCCCCTGTGGTCCAGTGGTTAGGACTCAGTGCTTTCACTGCGGTGGCCCAGGTTCAATCCCTGGTCAGGGAACTAAAATCCCACAAGCCGTGGGGTGCAGCCAAAAACAAAAAACAAAACAAACAAACAAACAAAAAACAGGTACAAAGATTAAGCTACCACGATATTAAACCCAGTGTGTTAATAATAGGAAAATTATAGAAGCAATTTAAATTCTAACAGTAGTCATTTACTTAAATAAACTATGGTATATCCATACAATGGAATTTTATGACTATATTTTAAATACTCTTAAAGAATATTTAATGACATGCAAACATGTTATCAATTTGTCGTTAGGTGAAAAATAAAGTTACAAAAGAGAGTGTTCCATTTTCCAATTTTAGCACAATTATATGTATGTATATACACACGCACATATATATATAAAGACTGCAAAAATATTACAATAGTAAATTAAGAGTGATTTATAGTCTCTTCTTTTTGATTAAAGTGCATTTTAAAAATGATTTTTACTGTTTGGACCTCAAATGCATGTATTTAGATTATAATTCTTAGACAAGAACACACTGTCATTGTATAATCCATGCATGGTCACTTTCATTTTATTTACTTTGATTTGTTTATGTATGCATTTCTGTAATGAACTCCCAAGAATCCACCACCCAGCTAGAATATTGCCAATAACTATTTGGCTCCTTTCCCATCCCCATCCTTCCACAACTAAAAGTAAACACTATCCTGAATTTTGTGCTTCTCATTCCTCTGCTTTTTTTCATTCTTTAAATTGTGGTAAAATACACATAACATAAAATTTAACATCTTAACCATTTTTAAGTGTACAGTTCAGAGGCATTAAAAACATTCATGTTTTTGTGCTACCATCAACACCATCCATCTCCAGAATGTTTTTCATCTTGTAAAACTAAAACTCCATACCCATTAAACTGTAACTCCCATCTTCCCCTCCCCCCAGCCGCTGGTCAACCACCATTCTATTTTCTATCTCTATGAATTTGACCACTCTAAATACCTCATGTAAGGGGGATCAGACAGCATTTTGTCCTTTTGTCACTTAGCACAGTCTCCTCAGGTTTATACATGTCGTAGCCTGTGACTGGATATTCTTCCCTTTTAAGGCTAATATATATCCCATTACATATATATATATATATATACATATATATATATATATATATATATATATATATATATATACCACCTTTTGTGTATCCATTTGGTTGCTTCTATCACAATTTTGGCTATTGTGAAAAATGCTGCTATGAACATGGACATACACATATCTCTTTGAGGCTCTGCTTTGAATTCTTTTGGATATATATACCCAGAAGTGGAATTGCTAGGTCACATGGTAGTTCTGTTTTTAATTTTTTGAGCAACTGCCATACTGTTTTCCATAGCAGCTGCATTATTTTACATTCCCACCAACAGTTTTTAAGGGTTTCAACTTCCTCACATCCTCACCAATACTTATTATTTCCTTTTTTTTTTTTGATAATAGCCATCCTACTGTGTGTGAGGTGGTATTGCTGTGGTTTTGATTTGCATTTCCCTCATGATTAGTGATGTTGAACACCTTTCATGTACTTGTTGGCCATTTGAATATCTCCTTTGGAGAAATGTCTTAAAGTCCTTTGCCCACTTTTTAATTAGGTTGGTTTTTGTTGTTGTTGAGTTGTAGGAGTTCTTTCTATATTCTGCATATTAATCCCTTATTAAATATAATTGCAAAATTAAATATAATTGCAAAATTGCATTGCAAAAATTTTCTCTTAATCTATGGGTTGCCTTTTTCTGTGTTTTTTGGCCATGCCGTGTGGCTTGCGGGATCTTAGTTCCCTAACCAGGGACTGAACCCGTGCCCTGTTTGCCTTTTCACTCTGTTGATTATGTCCTTTGATGCACAGAAGTTTTCCATTTTGATGTACTTCAATTTATCTATTTTATCTTTTGTTGCCTGTGATTGCCTAAACAATGTATTGTTTCCCTTGTTTTAGAGTCTTATAAAAAGTATATGGTGGGCTTCCCTGGTGGTGCAGTGGTTGAGAGTCCGCCTGCCGATGCAGGGGACACGGGTTCGTGCCCCGGTCTGGGAAGATCCCACATGCCGCGAAGCGGCTAGGCCCGTGAGCCATGGCTGCTGAGCCTGTGCGTCCGGAGCCTGTGCTCCGCAACAGGAGAGGCCACAACAGTGACAGGCCCGTGTACCGCAAAAAAAAAAAAAAAAAAAAAAAAAAAAAAGAATTTGACCATGGCCCAGGTTCAATCCCTGGTTGGGGAACTAAGATCCTGCAAGCTACATGGCACGGCCAAAAAAAAAAAGAAAAGAATTTGAGTAAGACATTCTTTAGCTTCCACATGGCATTGACAAGGGTCACTGGGTGTTATTCAGGTGGCAACTGGGCTAGGCTGGAAGGTCTAGGAAGGCTTCATTCACATGCCTCGTGCCTTGGGGAGAACAGCTGAAAGGGTGGGCTCAGTTTGGCCTTTCTACCTCTCCAGCTACTCTCCAGGTTCCCTCCACATAGTCCTCCCAGCAGGATAGTCAGATTTTACATGGTGTCTAAGGGCTTCAACAGAGAGCGTTTTAAGAGAACAAGGCAGAAATTGCAATGCTTCTTCTGACTTAGCCTTGGAAATCCTACAGCTTCCCTGTTGCCACAATATACTGGCTACAAGGCTCAGTAAGAATGTCTGAATTCTGGAGGGATCAGGTAGTGTCTTAGGCTGGTCAAAATGCTATAACAGAATACTATAGACTGGGTGGCTTACAAACAACAGAAACGTTATTTCTCATACTTCTGGAGGCTGGAAAGTCCAAGATCCAGTTGCCAGCAGATTCGGTGTCTGGTGAGAACCCACTTCCTGGTTCACAGACAAGTGTCTTCTCATGTGTGCTCATATGACAAAAGAAGAAGTGAGAGATCTCTCTGGACTCTCCTTTTATAGGGCAGTGGTCCCATTCTTGAGGCTCCACCCACATGACCCAATCACCTCCCAAAGGCTCCCACCTCCAAATACCATAACATTGGGAATTAGATTTCAACAAAGGAATTTGGAGGGAACACAAACATTCAATCTATAGCAGACTGGGAGAAAGATTAATGGGTTTTTTTTAAGTCTTTTATTTTTTAATTAATTAATTTTTATTTTTGGCTGCATTGGGTCTTCGTTGTTGCACATGGGCTTCCTCTAGTTGTGGCGAGCGGGGGCTACTCTTCCTTGCAGTGTGCCGGCTTCTTATTGTGGTGGCTTCTCTTGCTGTGGAGCACAGGGGTCTAGGTGCGCAGGCTTCACTAGTTGTGGTATGCGGGCTCAGTAGTTGTAGCTCACAGGCTCTAGAGCTCAGGCTCAGTAGTTGTGGTGCACAGGCTTAGTTGCTTCACAGCATATGGGATCTTCCTGAAACAGGGCTCGAACCCATGTCTCCTGCATTGGCAGGCGGATTCTTAACCACTGCGCCACCAGGGAAGTCCCAAAAAATTAATGTTTCATTTCTGTTTACAATGGTATAATTTATTGAATTGCTATAAGTTATAAATAGCTTATGAGAAAAGAGAAAAAGTGTCCCTTATATCGAGAAAATCAAATATTAGAGAACTAGCAAAGTTTTAAACAAAAATGCCATAAAAATTTTATAATCATCCTCATCAGTTTATTCTGTCCTATATAGTTAATTTTTGTTCTGCTTGATCTTGAGTTCACAGTTTCATGAATGCATCAGTTTCTTTACTAGAGTTCTGGAAACTCTTACCCAGTCCAGTGGTATAATCTTAAAGTTATCAGAAACCTGTGTTCCAGAGTATTTGTCAGAGTCTTTTCTATGAATCTCTTTGAGGATTAAGTACTTTTGGATTGTAGGTGATTGTAAAAGATTTCAGGAGAACATCAAAGTAGAATTTGATTTTGTAAAGTTTGTCAAAAATGCCAAAAGGTTTGAGCACTTGATCACAGATCACTATGAAAGAATATTTATTCATTTACCAATGTGACAATAAAAGATTTCAAAGGCAAATATAGGAAGTAACATACTTGAGAAAAAAAAAAGCCTTAGCTCTTTTAATATTGAGAAGTTTTGGTTTTCATAACTAATCAAAGACCTAATGAAGTCAACAAGAAGCACAGGAAATTATCTTGATAAGACATCGAATCTGTATTTCCTAGGAAAATTATTCATCAGATTACAAAAACAAAAACAAAACCCTTTTACAATCTCTCATTAAGAACAGACCAATAATCCAAGAAACCTGTAACCTTGTAACAGAGAAAGAAAACAAAATTCTACTTTTGCATTGGTACACTATTGCTATTAAAGCTCATTTAGCCCTTACAATAAAACCATTCAATTTTAGCCAGCTTGACCCCATGAGATATTCTCTCTCTCTCTCTCAGCCACGAGTTAGGTATAAACACAGGAACATAAATTTCACTAATTTTTATGAGTTGATTCTCATTTTTTCTTAATCTGAATTATGTTTCCGGCAGGTAGAACAAGTTAAGTTTACCTGCTCATGAGGGCTAAAGCTTTTTACCAGTATTCCTGGAGAAGAACCTTATGATTTTTATTTGCCCTGATATGTAGTATTATGGAGAGTGTGGACTAAATTTAGGGCCAGCGGTGACTCTTTGGAAGCAGCAAGTAACAGTTTGTTTCCAAAAAGCCTCTTTTTCCCTCTTTTATTTCTTTTAGTCTCAGATGGCTCTGTTAGCTAAGAGTTATCTCCTAGGATGTTTATATTTCAAAGATAAGTAAGATTTATATCTCAAAGGGACAGAGAAAGGATGTAGGTTTCCTCTAAAAAGGAATTCAGGGGTGCTATTTGCCTATTATCAGAAATCTAGGGCAATCACTATTTAATTCCCCCCCTCCTTTTCTTCTTAATTATAGGACAATTATTTTTCCAATGTCCTGGCTTTTTACAGAATCTGAAAGTGTCCTGACGTAAATAAGAATGATTCTGTGGTTGATGAGATTTTGAGTCATTAAAAAAAAAAATTGTGCACTTTATTTTTTAGGGCAGTTTTAGATTCACAGCAAAATTAAGTGGGAAAGCACAGAGATTTCCAATATACCTCCTGTACCCACACAGGCATAGCCTCCTCCACTAACAGCATCTCCCACCTGAAGGGTGCATTTGTTACAATTGATGAACCTACACATCATTAACATCCAAAGTCCATGGTTTACATTAGAATTCACTTTGGTGTTGTACATTCTGTGGGTTGGGACAAATGTATAATGATATGTATCCGCCACTACATCAGAAGAGTTTCCCTGCCCTAAAAATCCTTTGTGCTGTACCTATTCATCCCTCACTCCAAATCCCTGGTAACCACTGATCTTCTTTCTGTCTCCATAGTTTTGCCTTTTCCAGAATGTCATATAGTTGGAATCATTCAGTATATAGCCTTTTCAGATTGGCTTCTTTCACGTAATAGTACGCATTTGTTGGGGAGTAAAAGGTATTCCTCAACCTTCTTAGGGTCCCTGGCTGGATCTGAAAATTAGACTGACAAAGATAGATTAACAGGAGAAAAGCATACACATTTCTTTAATAAAAGTTTTACATGACACATGAGCCTTAATAAGTAAATGAAGACCCATGTGTTTTTATGCAAGTTTTGAAGCAGAGTAATCACTTGTGGAGGAATATGCTAGATTAAGGAGTATAAGGTAATTGCAGTAAACTAGGGGAAGCTTAGCAAGGCCTGTTTCTTAGGATTCCTCTTGGCTTCCGTTTGTCTTCAGAGATAAGGATGCTCCTTTCCTCTGGGTATAGGGAAGGCACCTCTTTCATGAGGGTTTTGTGACATATTTCAGGGAAGAAGAGCAAGTGGGGGAGGAGGTCAAAGTGACATTCCTGGGGACTTCCCTGGTGGTGCAGTGGTTAAAGAATCCACCTGCCAATGCAGGGGACACGGGTTCAAGCCCTGGTCCAGGAAGATCCCACATGCCGCGGAGCAACTAAGCCCCTGCGCCACAACTACTGAGCCTGCGCTCTAGAGCCCACATGCACAACTACTGAAGCCCACGTGCCTAGAGCCTGTGCTCTGCAACAAGAGAAGATATTGCAATGAGAAGCCCGCGCACCGCAACGAAGAGTAGCCTCCGCCTGCCGCAACTAGAGAAAGCCCGCGAGCAGCAGCGAAGACCCAAAGCAGCCAAAAATAATTAATTAATTAATCAATCAATCAATTAATTAATTAATTATTTTTTTTAAAAAGACAAAACAAAGTGACCTTCCTGTTTCCGTCATTTTCTCAAACTCCTTCATCTTAAAATAGTTAATATATGCCAAAGTGTCATATTTTGGGGTAGCATGCCCCTGAGCCCTATCACATTTATAGCCCTATCACATTTATCACATTTAAATTTCTTCCATGTCTTTTCATGGTGAAATAGCTCATTTACTTTAGTGCTAAATAACGTTCCATTGTCTAGATGTACCACAGTTTATCTATCCATTCACCTAGTGAAAGACATCTTGGTTGCTTCCAGGTTTGGACAATTATGAATAAAGCTGCTATAAACATCCTTGTGCATGTTTTTTCGTATGGACATAATTTTTCAACTCCTTTGGGTAAATACCAAGGAACATAATTACGAGAGCATACAATAAGAGTATGCTTATTTTTGTAAGAAACTGCCAAAATGTCTTCCAAAGTGGCTGTACAATTTTGTGTTCTACCAGCAATGAATGGGAGTTCCTGTTGCTCCACATCCTCACCAGCACTTGGTGTGGTCAGTGCCCTGTATTTTGGCCATTCTACTAGGTGTGCGGGAGTGTCTCATTGTTTCTGTTTGTATTTTTTTTGATGACATATGATGTGGAGAATATTTTCATGTGCTTATTTACCATCTGTATGTCTTCTCTGGTGAAGTGTCTGTAAGATTTTTGGCCTATTTTTAAATTGGGTTGTTTGTTTCCTTATTGCTGATTTTTAAGAGTTCTTCATATATTTTGGAGAACAGTCCTTTATCAGATATGTATCCACCACTACATATATGTAGTGTACATATATGTATCCACCACTACATATTTGCAAAAATTTTCTCCCAGTTTGAGGTTAGTCTTCGCATTCTTGACATTGTCTTTCACAGAGTAGAAATTTTTAAGTTTAATGAAGTCCAGCTTATCAATTCTTTCTTTTATGGATCGTGTCTTTGGAGTTTTATCTAAAAAGCCATCACCATCCAAGATCATCTAGGTTTTCTCCTATGTTATCTTCTAGGAGTTTTATAGTTTTGCAGTTTACATTTAGGTCTGTGATCCATTTTGGGTTAATTTTTATGAAAGGCATAAAAGCTGTCTAGATTCATTTTTTTGCATGTGGATGTCCAGTTGTTCCAGTATCCTTTGTTGAAAAGACTATCTTTGCTCCATTGTACTGCCTTTGCTCCTTTGTCAAAAATCAGTTGACTATATTTATGTGGGTCTATTTGTGGGCTCGCTATTCTGTTTTACTTAGGTATTTGTGTCTTGTTTCACTGACACCACACTGTCTCGGGTACTGTAACTTATGGGGGCTCCCTTGTATGTGACAAGTTGCTTTCCTCCTGCTGCTTTCCAAATTCTCTCTTTGTTTTTGACTTCTGATAATTTAATGATAGTGTGTCTCAGTGTAGACCCCTTTGGATTCAATCTATTTGTGAACATTTAGACTTCACGAATCAAGATGTCCTTTTTCCTGCCTAGATTTGGGGATTTCTCAGCTATTATTTCTTTAAATAAGCTTTCTGCCCCTTTCTCTCTCTCTCTTCTCCCCTGGGGCTTCCATAATGCATATGTTATTTCACTTGATGGTATCCCATAAGTCCTGAATGTGTTCTTCACTCTTTTGCATTCTTTTTCCTTTTTGTTCCTCTGACTGAATAATTTCAAATGACCTGTTCTTTGTCAAGCAGTTCATAGATCTCCATTTCTTTAGAATCAGTTACTAGAACTTTATTAGCTTCCTTTTTTTTTTTTTTTTTTTTTTGCGGTATGCGGGCCTCTCACTGTTGTGGCCCCTCCCGTTGCGGACCACAGGCTCCAGGCGCGCAGGCTCAGTGGCCACGGCTCACGGGCCCAGCCGCTCCGCGGCATGAGAGATCCTCCCAGACCGGGGCACAAACCCGCGTCCCCTGCATCGGCAGGTGGACTCCCAACCACTGCGCCACCAGGGAAGCCCTTTTAGCTTCCTTTTGTTTTGTCATAATTAACTGATTTTTTGTGATACTTGTAGACTTGCATTTGTGTCTGTGCATTTGAAGGAACAGATATCTCTTCAGTTCTCTACAGACTGGTTTTGGCAGGTAAAGACCTTTGCCTGCTGGGTCCCTGGATTGACAAGACTGCCTCCAGGATGGTGGTAAGGCCAGGCTGGAGCTGGGTCATGTAGCTGCTGCTGGGTCTGCAGTTGGGTCTGGTTAGCGGGCTGATTAACAGCGGCACAGGCAGGAGTGGTTCCTATCAGATCCCAAGGCTTATGGGAATGTTTCTGGGACCATGGTTGAGTTGGACCAAGGCCAGGTCACAGGGCCACTTCCAGGTCCATAGTCAGGTCCACAGAAGGCAGGCCTGTTACCAGGGGCATGAATGGGTTTAGCCTGGCCAGGCTTCTGCTAGATCCCTGGTTAGGTTCCTAGGCTGGCAGGACTGCCTCCGGACTATGGTAGAGTGGGGCCAGAGCTGTGTCATAAGGCTGCCTACAGTCAAGTCTGTGGTTGACACACCTGTACTAGAGGTGCCAATTGGCATGGTTCATCCTGGGTCCCTGGGTGATCAGGACTGCTTCTAGGACTATGGGTGAGCAAAGCTGAAGCCGGATCATAGGCTTGCTTCCAGATTTTCAGTCAAGTCTCCAGTCAGTGGGTCATACCAGAGGCATGACAGACACACATGCAGGAGGCTGACATGGTAAGAACTGTTACCCTTTGGGGGACTTCCCTGGTGGTCCAGTAGTAAAGAATCCGCCTTCCAACGCAGGGGATGTGGGTTCGATCCCTGTTTAGGGAACTAAGATCCCACATGCCACAGGGCAACTAAACCCGCATGCCACAACTAGAGAGAGAAAACCCACATGCCACAACTAGAGAGAAGCCAAAACACTGCAACGAAGATGCTGTGTGCCGCAACGAAGACCTGACACAGCCATAAATAAATAAATAAATATTTTTTTTTAAAAAAAGCATTCTTACCTTTTGCCAGCTTTTTTCTGTTGTCCCAGGATCTCATCAGTGGTTTCCAGAGCAAGTAGGGTACCCCAGCCTTTTCTGTACCTTCATGGTCACCAAAACTTTAGGGGAGGAAAAAAATGTTCTTCCTCTACCATCTGAAGTTCATTGGCTGGGGCCCTGCAAATTAGTCTGACAGAAGACAGATTAACAAAAAAATAAACAGAAGTTTACTAAGATATGTATCACGCATACATGCAGAAATACTCAGTGATGAGTAACTCAAAGAAGTGGTTAGAATTTGGGCTTTTATATCATCTTGACAAAGGAACAATAAATTATAAAGCAGTGACAAAACAAAGTAAAAGGACTTTGAGCTCCTAGGGGTGGCAAACTGTGGGAAGGTCAATATATCGGGGAGTAAGATTTGGTATGTAGGTTCCTCTGGTGACATCTCCAGAATGAGAAGAGTCTAGAGCTGTCTCTGTTGATTAAGAATCTTTCTGTCCTTCCTGGTGGGTAGGAGGATCACAGAATTTTTCTTGTGTTTTCTTCTTTTCAATTGCCTTTAACTCAAAATAATTCTTTGCGAGAGTGGCGTATTTTGGGGTGGTGTACTCTGCTACCCTTATTCGTAACTCAAAGAGTTTAAAAATCCCCAAGAATTAAGGAGATTAGGGCATTATTAGCAAATCTGACTTAATTGACATATATAGTACACTGCATCCAACGACCCTATTTGCATTCTTTTCAAATGCAAATTGATTGTTTACTAAAATTGGTCATACACTAGGCCATTAGGCAAGTCTCAACATATTTCAAAATACTGAAATCATATGTTCTCTTACTGCAGTGGAATTAAGCTAGAAATCAGTTACAAAAGATAGCTAGAAAATCCACAGATGTGTGAAAATTAAGCAATATACTTCTAAGTAACCCAAGAGTCAAAGAAGAAATCACAAACAAAAATTTAAAAATATTTTGAGCTAAAGGATAATAAAAATTTGACATATAAAAACTTTCGAGATGCAGCAAAAACTGTGATTAGAGTACATGTTATAACTTTAAGTGCATATGTTAGAAAAGAAGAATATCAATTATCTAAGTATCTATCCTTAAAAAGCTAGAAAAGAAGAGCAAATAAGACTGAAGAAAGGAGAAAAAAGGAAAAAGAGCAGAAATTAATAAAATAGAAAACAGGGGATTCCCTGGTGGCGCAGTGGTTGGGAGTCCGCCTGCCGATGCAGGGGACACGGGTTCATGCCCCGGTCCGGGAGGATCCCACATGCCGCGGAGCGGCTGGGCCCGTGTGCCATGGCGGCTGAGCCTGCGCGTCCGGAGCCTGTGCTCTGCAGCGGGAGAGGCCACAGCGGTGAGAGGCCCGCATACCGCAAAAAAAAAAAAAAAAAAAAATAGAAAACAAACTTTGTTTTCTTGGAAGAAACTAATAAAATGTGTAAGCTTTGTTTCAGAAAAACAGAGAGAGAACATCAATTACCCATCTCAGAAACTGGAAAGAGAGTATAATTATGGAATCTACAGAATTTACAAGGATAATGAGAAGAAACTATGAAAAACTATGCCAATAAATTTGAAAATGGACTAATTCTTAGAAGAATATAATTTACCAAAAACAGATATAAGAAGAAATAGAAAATCTGAATACTCCTGTAACTGGGAATTGAATCTTATGTTAAATGTTTCCAAATATTTATTGAATAAATAACTCTAATCTTATACAAACTCTTTCAGAGAATAGAAAAAGAAAGCATAACAAAAAAAAAAGAGAGAGAGAGAGAGAGAGCGAAAGAAAAAGAAAGGATACAGTTGATCCTTGAACAATGCAGGCATTCGGGTCATGGATCCTCCACACAGTTGAAAATCCACTTATAACTTATAGTCAGCCCTCTGCATCCATGGTTCCTCCATATCCATGGTTCTACATCTGCACATTCATCCAACCACAGATCATGTAGTTCTGTAGTATTTACTGTTTTTAGAAGTTCACATATAAGTGGACCTGTGCATTTCAAATCTGTATTGTTTGAAGGCCAACTGAACTTTTATAACTCATTTTATGAGGTCTACATAACCTTGATACAAAAAGGACTTTACCAGAAAGAATAATGACAGACAAATCTCTCTCATGATTATGGATGCAAAATTCTAAATCAAATCTAAAATAAAATATTAGCAAATCTAATCAGCAATGTGCAAAAAAGGATATTACATCACAACCAATTCAGGAATGCAAAGTTGGTTTAACACTTGAAAATCAGTCAGTGTAATTCATAGCAGAATAAAGAAGGGAGTCATTGGATTATCTGAAAAGAGGAATTTGATAAAATCACAAATTTATGATTTAAAACTCTTAGCAAACTAGGAATAGAAGGTAATTTCTTTAATCAGATAAAGCTCCAGCAACTCTTTAATAGTAATATATTGAAAGCTCTCTTCCTGAGACCAGGAACAATTACCTATAATTACCACTCCTATTCCACTCATACTAGAGATCCAAACTGAAATAAAGCGATAATGGTAAAGATTGAAAAGAAAAAATAAAATTTTCATTATTCACAGAAAATATGATTGTGTGTGTATGTAGAAAATCCAGAAAAATGCATAGAAATAAGTAAATTTAGGAATGTTGCTGGATATAAGGTGAATATACAAAATTAATTATTCTTTATGTACTAGAAGCAAAGAATTACAAATGTCAATTCTCTCCATATTGATCTATAGATTCAATGCAATGCCAATGAAACACTTAAGAGGTAATTGTTGTTTTGTTTTGCTTTACAAAATGTGACAAGCTGGTTCTAAATTTTGTATGGAAAATGGCAAAAGTACAAAGAATAGCCAAGGCAATCATGAAGGAGAACAAAGTTGAAGCGCTGATAATACCAAGTATTAAGACTTATAATGAAGCTAAATTAATACAGCAGGTGGCACTGGCACAAGAAAAAACAGACTAATTGAACAGAATAAAAAACCCAGAAACAGATAAACAGATGAATGATCATTCGATTTATGATGAAGATGCAGAACAGAAGGAAAAAGGTGGTCTTCTCAAGAAATGTTGCAATCAACCACATACCTAAATGGAAAGTGAAAGGAAACTCAACTCCTACCTCATACAATACACAAAAATCTGTTTAAGTGGATTATAGATCTAAATGTGGAGAGCAAGACAAAAAGGCTTTTAGGGCTTCCATGGTGGTGCAGTGGTTAAGAATCTGCCTGCCAATGCAGGGAACACTGGTTCAAGCCCTGGTCCGGGAGGATCCCACATGCCGCAGAGCAACTAAACCCGCATGCCACAACTACTGAGACTGCGCTCTAGAACCTGTGAGCCATAACTACTGAGCCCATGCTCCACAACTACTGAAGCCCGCGCACCTAGAGCCCGTGATCCGCAACAAGAGAAGCCACCGCAATGAAAAGCCCGCGCACTGCAAGGAAGACTAGCCCCACTCGGCACAACTAAAGAAAGCCCACGTGCAGCAATGAAGACCTAATGCAGCCAAAAATAAATAAATAAATAAATTATTTTTAAAAAAGCTTTTAGCCAATACCTGCATGTATCTAAGAAGCTCTAGAAATGTAGCTAGTCTGATTTGAGCTGTGCTCTATGTATAAAATACACACTATATTTCGAAGACTTAATACCAGAAAAGAATGTGAAATATCTCATTAAAATTTTATACTGATTACATGTTGAAATAATATTTTGCTATATTGAGTTAAATAAAATATTATTCAAGTTAATTTCACCTGTTTATTTTTTTTAATGTGACTACCAGAAAATTTTAAATTACATATATGATTTGCAGTTGTGGCTCATGTTATGTTTCTACCATTCAGCAGCTATGCCCCAGAAGATAGCATAGGACATCTTTATAACCTTGAGATAAGCAAATATATATTTTTAAAATTTATTTATTTTTGGCTGCGTTGGCTCTTTGTTGCTGCACACGGACTTTCTCTAGTTGTGGGGAACGGGGGCTACTCTTCATTGCGGTGCACAGGCTTCTCATTGCAGTGGCTTCTCTTGTTCTGGAGCACAGGCTCTAGGGCGCGCAGGCTTCAGTAGTTGTGGCACACAGGCTCAGTAGTTGTGGCTCGCGGGCTCTAGAGCGCAGGCTCAGTAGTTGTGGCACACGGGCTTAGTTGTTCCGTGGCATGTGGGATCCTCCCGGACCAGGGCTCAAACACGTGTCCCCCGCATTGGCAGGCGGATTCTTAACCACTGCACCACCAGGGAAGTCCCAGCAAGTATTTTTTAAAGGACACAAAGAAAGTACAGCAAAGGAAAAGATTAATAAATTGGACTTTATGAATATGAATAAATTCTGTTCATCAAAAAATGACATTAAGAGAGTAAGAAGCATCAAAATTAAAAACATTCATGCTTTTAAGGACACCATCAAGAAAGTGAAAAGGGGACTTCCCTGGTGGCACAGTGGATAAGACTCTGCACTCCCAATGCAGAGGGCCTGTGTTCGATCCCTGGCCAGGGAACTAGATCCCATATGCATGCCGCAACTAAAAGTTTGCATGCCACAACTAAGGAGCTGGCGAGCCGCAACTAAGGAGTCCTGGAGCTGCAACTAAGTAGCCCAAATGCTGCAACTAAGGAGCCCCGCGAACTGCAACAAAGGAGCCTGCCTGCCACAACTAAGACCTCACGCAACCAAATAAATAAATTAATTTTTTTTAAAAAGTGAAAAGACAAGCAACAGAATAGGAGAATATTTTTGCAAATCATATGTCTGAGGAGTGTCTGGTATCCAGAATATATAAAGAACTCTTAAAACTTAATAATAAAAGGCAAACAATCCAATATAAAAATAATCCAATATAAAAATGGGCAAAGGATCTGATAAGATATTTCTCCAAAGAAGATATACAAATGGCCAATAAACACATGAAAATATGCTCAACATCATTAGCCATCAGGAAAATGCAAATCAAAATCACAATGAGCTATCACCTGACACCCAGTAGGATAGCTATAATCAAAAAGATAGATAGTAATAGATATTGGTGAGAATCTGGAGAAGCTGAAACCCTCAAACATTGGTGATAGGTATGTAAGATGGTGCACTTTGGAAAATAGTCTGGCAGTTTCTCAAAAGATTAAACATAGAGTTACCATATGATTCAGCTATTCCACTCCTGGTGTGTGTGTGTGTGTGTGTGTGTGTATGAAATGAAATATATATCACACAAAAACCTGTACATGAATGTTTATAGCAGCATGATTTATAGTAGTCAACAAGTAGAATAACCCTAATGTCCATCATTTGATGAATGGATAAATAAAATGTGGTATATCCGTACAATAGATTGAAAAGAAACAAAATGCTAATAAATGTTACAACATGGGTGAACTTTGAAAACATGCTGCATGAAAGAAGCCAGTCACAAAGGACCACATATTATGTGATTCCATTTATATGAAATGTCCAGAATAGGCAAATTTATAAAGACTGAAATTAGATCAGTGTTGCCTAGGACTGAGGTAATGAGCATATTGGGGGATGACAACTAAGAGGTGTGGGGTTTCTTTAGGGAGTGATGAATAATGTTCTAAATGACTGTGGTGATGGTCATACAACTCTGTGGATATACTAAAAGCCATTGAACTCTATGCTCTAAATTGGTGAGTTGTACAGCATGTGAATTATATCTCAATAAAGCCATTAAAAACAAAGAGTATGAAGGCAAACCACAGAGTGAGAAGATATTTGCAATAACTATAATCAAAATATAACTCATATCCAGAAAATATAAAGAACTTCAAACATTGATAAGAAAAAAATAAAGAAAACCCAATAGAAAAAAAAAAAAAAAGCGGGCTTCCCTGGTGGCGCAGTGGTTGAGAGTCCGCCTGCCAATACAGGGGACACAGGTTCGTGCCCCGGTCTGGGAAGATCCCACATGCTGCGGAGCGGCTGGGCCCGTGAGCCATGGCCGCTGAGCCTGCGTGTCCGGAGCCTGTGCTCCGCAACGGGAGAGGCCACAACAGTGAGTGGCCCGCATACAGCAAAAAAAAAAAAAAAAAAAAAAAAGCAAAATACTTGAATAAACCTTAATTACAGAATGAGAGAATATCTAAATGGTCAATAAACGTATGAAAAGTGTTCAACAATATTCTGTAACAATCTAATTGGGAAAAGAATTTGAAAAAAAAAAGAAAAAAAAGTGTTCAACATCAACAGTCATGATGGAAATGTGTATTAAACCCACAATGAGATACCACTACCTACCCATCAGAGTTGCTAAAATTAAAGATTATTGATATCATCAAGAATTAACAAGGGAGTAACATCAGCAAGATAAGGGAATAGGTGGTTCCCAGCTGTCATCCCCCAACAGAAACAACAATTTGGCAGCAGTCCACATACAAAATTACATTTGTGGGAACTTTATGACCCAGGTAGGCGGTTGCAAAACTCCAGTGGAGCCTAAGACTGAGGAGTGCTGCTTTGAGAAGGCAGACCTGCACCCCAGTGGCAAGTCTTCCGAATGTGGTCTCGACTGCGGGTACAGAAGCAGCCCTTTCCCCCTGTAGGCTCAGCTCCAGCCCCACATGTCCACAGTCCTTCCATCAACCCCATTTGTCAAAGGAGCTAAGAGGAACCATGCGCAGTGGCACCCAGTATAACAGGCCTGCTGACCTTGGACCCTGTGACCTGAGATCCAACTGTGAACCCTGAAGCGGCCCCATGACCAAGCTCCAGCCTCACTTTTTGTGGTCCCAGGAGCAGCTCTGCATGCCCAGGGACCCACCAGGAGCCATTCCCATTCACACCTCTGGTAACAGGCCCACTGTCTATGAACCCAACTGCAGACCCAGAAGTAGTCCCATGACCTGGCTCCAGTCCCACTTCACCACAACCCCAGAGGCAGTCATCTCAGTCTGGGGACTCAGCAGGAGTAGGTCTTTACTGGCCAAAACCAGTCTGTAAAAACTGGAAGAGGTGTCTGCTTCTTCAAATGCACAGACACAAATGCAAGGTTACACAGATCATGAAGAGTTAGGTACTCATGACAAAACAAAGGAAACTAATAAAGCTCCAGTAACTGATCCTAAAGAAATGGAGATCCATGAACTGCTTGACAAAGAATTCAAAATAATCATCTTAAAGTAACTGAATGAGCTACAGGAGGACACAGATAGACAACTAAACAAAGTCAGGAAAACAATACATGAACCAAAAAAATTTATAAAGAAATAAAAACCACTAGAAAGAACCAAACAGAAATCCTGGAGCTGAAGAATACAATGAATGAACTGAAAAAAAAAAAATCAACAGTGAGCAGATTCATTCATGCAGAAGAATCAGTGAACCTAAAGACAGGTTATTTGAAATTATCCAGTCAGAAAAACAAAAAGAAAAAAGAATGAAAAAGAGTGAAGAAAGCATTTGAGATTTATGGATTCTATCAAGTGAAATAATATATGCATTATGGGAGTCCCAGGAGAAAAGAGAGAGACAGAGAGAAAGAGAGAGAGAGAGAGGCAGAAAGCTTATTTAAAAAAAAAAAAAAAAATGGCTGAGAACTTCCCAAATCTAAGAAGGGAAATGGACATCTTGATTCATGAAGCACAAAATAAAGAAAGAACTCAATTCAGTGGCGACAATTTAAAAAATGACCTGATTTAAAAATGGACAAAGTGGGACTTCCCTGGCAGTCCAGTGGTTAGGACTCTGAGCTTCCACTGCAGGGAGCACAGATGCGATCCCTGGTCAGGGAACTAAGATCCCGTAAGCCAAGCAGCCAAAAAAGCAAAACAAAACAAACCAACAAAACAACAGCAACAACAACAAAAACTCTATATTGTTTAGGGATAAAAGTTTATGTGGCAAAGTTCTAAAAAAAAAGCAAGGAAGTTAGAAGTTATCTTTGTGGGGAAGGAAGCAGTGATTAAAAGAGCACACAAGATGGGCTTCCAGGGTGCTGACATGTGTTTTTTAACTTGAGTAGTGGTTACGTGGGTGTTCACTTTGTGATAAATCATTGAGCTAAAAATATTCCTTTTGTATACTCTTCTGTATAAATGTTATATTTTACAATAAAAAAGTTTAAAAAAGAAGAGTACTTGCTGGCAAGGAAGCATTCCTGAAGTATCATAAAGTGAAAAAGGTTTATAAAACTACTTATATGACATGGTCTTAATTTTACTTTATGAATATATATGTATACATGTTTAAATAAATTAAATGATTTGGATTGATACACAGCAAGAAAAAATGGTAGTTATCCCTGGATGCAATCACAGGTGTTTTTTGTTTCTTTGTGTCTGTGTATTTTCTGATCTTTCTGTAATAAGCCTTTATTGCTTTTCTAATGAGAAATAAAGTCATTTTGTAGTATTGGCCTGGGAAGAGCAGATCAATAGAACAGAATAGAAAACTGAAAAAGAGATTCAATAGATATAAGAATTGGATGTGTGGTAAATGTGGAATTTCATATCAATAGGGGAAAGATGGGTAATTCAATACATTGCCTTGGTTCAACTGGCTAACAGCTTGGAAGATAAAGCTGAGCTCTACCTCATACCAGATGCTAAATAAAACCCTATATGATTTAAATGCAAACAAGAAACTTTTAATCATACTAAGTAAAAGCATAAAGATTTGGAAGAAAATATAAGCAAACAGTTCGATAATCTTGGAGTGGAGAACACCTTTCTAAGCCTAGTATCAAAGTTAGCAAGCACAAAGGAACAGGTTGACGGATTTGACAATATAAAAACATAAAACTATAAGAAATATATTTTTAAACACCATAAGTTCACAATAATAACAGCTGTGAAATACCTAGGAATAAATTTAACAGGAAATGTGGAATGCCTAATAACTTTATTGGAAGACACGAAAGAATACCCGGGAAAATGGAGAGCTTGATGAGGGAGTGGAATTTCGGTACTGCATCTTTGTTTATCTTTGAAAAGAGACAGAAAGAGAAAGAACCTAAGTGTTCATAAATTAATCCTTCTGACTGTGTGATGTGCCGTGGTTTAAAAGAATGTGTTAGGTCTGCACTTACTTTCAGGTTCAGGGAAGGTTTCTCTGCCACTTCCTCTCACACATCCCAAGCCTGGAGGAGGAGAAGCTGCTGGGCTTTGATTTGGCCCTGCTCAGCAGCGGGGAGGTCACTGTATCCAATGGACATGCCCATGCTTGGTCTTCCCTGTGCTGCCTCTCCATGCACATGCTGGTGGTCTCATAGCTCTCAGGCTGCCTTGGGACTGGCCTGGCCACGCCTCACCTTCTGCCCTCACCTGGGATCTACTGATCTGCTTCAGCCCCCTTACCTTGGGGCTGTCCAGATGCCCAGACTCAGTGCTGCAGTCCAGCATCTGCCCCTGAGTCCTGTATGAGGCTGTGACAGACATGGCCAGGACTGCTAGTTCACATTGGTCTTGGCCTCGTGACTCAGAAGACAAATGAGGATGCATGCTCACATGGTTGTGGTGTGACTGCAACAGGCAAAGTCTAGTCATCTCTTTATAACCAGAGGACACTATAGCAATGTGGCGTTGTGCCGTAGGAAGAAGTGATCCCATGAACCCAGATGCTAGAGCTGGATGATGTAAAAAACCAGAAGCCACTATAAACTAGCTACTGAGGAAGAATAACATACTAGTTAAGAACACAGATTTTAGACTGCCTGCTTTCAAATCCAGGTTCTACATCTAGCTGGCTGTGTGACCTTTGACAAAGTTAATTAACCACTCTGTGCCTCAGTTTTCCCCTCTGTAAAATATTATTATCCAAAAATAGTATTAAAATACTAGCTCTTATAAGGAATAACCAAGTTAGTATATGTAAAGCATACTTAGAACTATGTTGGATGTTATTATCATTACAATGGAATCCAAGAGACTCAGAAAACCCCAGCTCAGGCAGAGCTCTACCCTCAACAGCTGACTGCACTAGCACCTCTCCTGAGAGGGAACAAGGAAACTGGAGAATTTACCTTCTCGTATCTCCAGCCCATTAAAACCTAGCCATGCTGGCTGAAAGTCACCTCCTATGTGCTAATTGCAGTAAAATGGAATTGCTACAAGATGGAAGCATCAGGGCACACATTTTGTGCTGGGTCTCAAACCCAGGCCTCTCCGGTATCAGGCATTTGCTCAGCTAAAAATGAAGTGAATGGTGCTTTGATCCTCATTTGGCTGCTGGTCCCTGTACATGAGCTCCTTTGAGAACCTTTCATGTGATGGGTAAGTACAGCCTTCCAGGGTTTCCTGGCTATTGTCCCTTCAAAACCCCACCTCCACCCTGCTCAGGGCTGATGTCAAAAGATGCCCATCATGTGCTGTTGAGTGAAAAAGCAAAAGGTACAAATATTGCTTAAAGCACACATGAAAATGCATGTTCGAAGTCTAGAAGGATGGATGCCCAACAGTTCATCGTAGTTGTCTCGGGCTGGTTTCCCAGGGATAGGGAGAGTGGGGGAGGAGGGGGCACTGCATTTTTGCTGTAGACCCCTTACTATTGTCTGATGTTTTCACAGCAAATATGTGCAACTTTTACTGTTTACAAAAATGAAGATTTTTTTTCAACAAACATCAAATCATGGGAAAATATTTACAACACATATGACAGACAAAGTGTTAAAGCAATATTTATGTGTTTATGAACAAAAAAAGTAGCTGAAAAGAATAGAACAACAACAGTGGTTATCCCTAGAGGAGAGCTTAATGGGATATTTAAATTTCTTTCTTTATACCCTTTCCTATATTTTCCAAATACTTAGCAATAAAAATGCCTTATGTTTTTCAAGTCAGAAAAATATGATTTTTTAAATTGAAGGGAAATATAACAATAAACACAGATAATTAAAGAGAAGATTTGAAAGGAAACCAGAAGGCTTAAAATGTTTGAAAGGATAGAAGGTAAAATGAGATCATTTAGAAAGGAGAAATAATGGGGAATAATACAAATCAAAACAATGAAGAATATACACTAAAGAATAAAAAATTTTTAAAAAGATATATACACTAAGACAAATGAACAAGCTAAGATACTAAAAATCAATATTGAAAAAATATTAAAAATCAGTAGCCAGAAAGGTTGAAAAGAAACCACTATAATGCAGATCAGGGGTGAGTCCTTATACAGGTCTTACAGGCAGGAGACCTGGGCTGAGGCCCAGGAGCATCCTTACAAGGGCAGGGCCTCCCTACTGGGAGATGACACGACCTTTGCCAACTTTGTGGCCACCCAACAGCAAGGTGAACTTCCTGGATCCTCCACCTTATCTCAGAGTCATGTGGGCATTTGTCTAACACTCCCAGGACTGTAAACTCCACGAGGGCCAGCGCTAGATGCCCATTTGCTTCAGCCCCTGATAGATCCAACACGCCCCTGTCACTTGCTCCAGACCACTCTCAGGCTTTCCAGGCTCCAGGACTCGGCATTCTCAGGTCAGGTGTGCAGTGCAGCCCACTGTGAAACCTGGGCAAGCCATCTCACCTATCTGAGCCTCAGCTCCCAGCCCACATTATAAAACATTGCAGCACAGGTTAATCACATGATGTTTGCAAAGTGCCTGGCACACAGTAGGTGATTAGCAAATGCTTAGGGAGTCAGTGACTGAGTGGCACCCTGTCCCCCAGTTGTAGCATAGAAAATCAGAATTCTAGCCCACCAGGCTCCAGTAAGGTGCCACCCTGCCCTCCCACTAAGACAGACCCCTCTTAGCAGCAGCTCCCTTGGCCTGTACATCAAAGAGAGCCCCAAGCTGCCCTGTACCAACCACAGGCCAACCGAGGAAACTCATTATACAAGACAGAATGGGGCCCCGTGGGCACAGAAGGGTGCCCTGAGGCTGGCAGCTAGCCCTCAGCAGGCCCCCACCCCACCCAGCCCCCAGACTAAGCCCCTCAGCCTGAGCAGCATCCCATGAGCCTCTGTGCAGCCCAGAGCTTTCAGCCAGCTTCACTGGGGGCCCTGAGCTGCTGGCTGGAGATGCACTTTTGGTCATCAGTTAATTTTAGGGTGACACTCCTCCTTAACTTCCATATAAGTCCTTACTTATAGCTGTGGTCAGCCCAAGACCAGCCGTTGCTGGGAGCAATGGAGGCTGTCTGGGGACATGGGCTGAGCTTCTCAAAAGGTAATGTGGGGACTTCCCTGGTGGCACAGTGGTTAAGAATCACCTGCCAGTGCAGGGGACACGAATTCAAGCCCTGGTCCAGGAAGATCCCACATGCCGTGGAGCAACTAAGCCTGTGCGCCACAACTACTGAGCCCACACACCTAGAGCCCGTGCTCCGCAACAAGAGAAGCCACCGCAATGAGAAGCCCATGCACCACAACGAAGAGTAGCCCCCGCTCACCTTAACTAGAGAAAGCCCGCACACAGCAACAAAGACCCAATGCAACCAAAAATAAATAATAAATAAAATTTTAAAAATAAATAAAACTAATTTTGTAGAAATAAAAATGATTATAAGAGAATATTATGAACAATTGTGCACCACGATTGGTTAACCTAGAGAAAAACAGATAAATTCCTAGACATATATACTTACTAAGACTGGGTCATGAAGAAATAGAAAATCTGAACAGACATACAACTAGGAGGAGATTGAATTAGGAATCAAAAACCTCCCAAAAAAGAAAAGCCCAGGACCAGATGGCTTCACTGGAGAATTCCATCAAATATTTAAAGAACTAACACCAATCCTCCTCAAACTCTTTCAGAAAGTTGAAGAGGAGGGAACACTCCCAAACTCATTCTATGAGGCCAGCATTACCTTCATATTAGAGCCAAACAAAGACACTACAAGAAAAGAAAACTGTAGACCAATATCCCTGATGAATACTGATGCAAAAATCCTCAACAAAATACTAGCAGACAGAATTCAATAGCACATTAAAAAGGTTATGTACCATGACCAAGTAAAATTTATTCCTGGGACGCAAGGGTGATCCAACATTCAAAAATCAATAAATACACCACATTAACAGAATGAAGGACAAAAACCACGTGACCATCTCAATTGACGCAGAAGAGGCTTTCGACAAAATTTAACAAAATTTTATGATGAAAACATTCAACAAACTGGAAACAGAAGGAAACTACCTCAACATAACAAAGGCCATATATGACAAGCCTATAGCTAACATTATACTCAATGGTGAAAGACTGAAAACTTTTCCTCTAACATCAGGAACAAGACAAGAATGCCCACTCTCACCACTTCCATTCAACATAGTACTGGAAGTTCTATCCAGAGCAATTAGGTAAGAAAAAGAAATTAAATGGGTCCAAATTGGAAAGGAAGAAGTAAAATTATTTTTGTTCAGAGATGACATGATCTCATATGTAGAAAACCCTAAAGATTCCACACACACACAAAAGTGTTAGAATAAACAAATTCAGCAAAGTTGCAGGATACAAAATCAACACATGAAAATCAGTTGCATTTCTACCCACTAACAAAGAACAATCCAAAAAAGACTTGTACAATGAAAACTACAAAACATTTCTGAAAGAAATTAAAGAAGATGGAAATACATCCTGTGTTAATGGATTGGAAGACTTACTATTGTTAAGATGTCATTACTACCCAAAGTGACCTACAAATTCAATGCAATCTCTATCAAAATCCCAATGACTTTTTAGCATAAATTAAAAAAAATTCATCCTATAATTTACATGGAACCTCAAAGGACCCTGAATTGCAAGAAAAAACAAACTTGAAAAAGAAGAATAAAGTTGGAAGCCCCATACTTCCCAATTTCAATGCATGTACAAAGATATAGTAATCAAAATAGTGTAGTACTATAGACACAGACCAATGGAATAGAGAACCCAGAAATAAAACCTCACATATATGATCATACGATTTTCAACAAGGGTGCCAAGACTACTCAATCGGGAAAGAACAATTCTCGAGCAAGTGGTGCTAGGAAAACTGGATATCCACATGCAGAAGAATAAAATCGGACCATTACTTTACAGCATATACAAAAATTAATTCAAAATGGATTAAGACCTAAACATAAGACCCAAAACTATAAAACTCCTTGAAGAAAACATAGAGGAAATGCTTCATGGATTTTGCGATAAATTCTTGGATATGATGCCAAAAATTCTTGGATATACAGGCAGCAAAAGCAAAAACAGACAAATGAGATATCACTTCACAATCATGAAGAAAACAGAAACTCACCCATTAGAAAAAAAAAGAGAGAAAAAAATGAAAAACCCAGAAAATAACAAATATTGACGAGGATGTAGAGAAATTGTAACCTTTATGCACTACTGTTGATGGGAATGTAAAATGGTGCAAAAGCTGTGGAAAACAGTATGGCAGCTCCTCAAATTTTATATAAAAATACCATATGGGAAGGGATAAATTAACAGGTTGGGATTAACATATACACACTACTATATATAAAGTAAATAATCAACAAGGACCTACTGTATAGCACAGGGAACTCTATTCAATATTCTGTAATAAACTATATGGGAAAAGAATCTGAAAACAAAATAGATATATGTATATGAATCACTTTGCTGTACACCTAAAGTTAATACAACATTGTAAATCAACTATACTACAATATAAAATTTTAAATTTATTAAAAATATCGTATGATTCAGCAATCCTTTTTTTTTTTTTTTTTTTTTTTTTTCCGGCCACACCACTGGCATGCAGGATCTTAGTTCCCTGACCAGGGATCGAACCTGTGCACCCTGCAGTGGAAGCACAGAGTCTTAACCACTGGACCACCAGAGAAGTCCCAGTAATCCTACTTCTGAGTAAATATCCAAAAGAATTGAAAGGAAGGAGTTGAACAGATATTTGCACACTCATGTTCACAGCAGCATTATTCACAATAGCCAAGAGATAGAAGCAACCCAAATGTCCATTGATGAATGGATGGATGAATAAACAAAATGTGGTATATACATAAAATGGAATATTCTTTAGTCTTAAAGAGAAAGGAGGGGGAAATGGGAGTTTTTGTTTAATGTGTACAGAGTTTCTGTTTTGCAAGATGAAAAGTTTTGGAGATCTGTTGCACAACAATGTCAATATACTTAACACGACTGAACTGTAAAAGTGGTTCAGTAAAGTTAAAAGTGGTTAAGACGGTAAATCTTATGTGTTTTTTACCACACACAAAAAATATATTAAAAACCATCCCCCCAAACAAAAAACAAAAAACCATCCCCCAGGACTTCCCTGGCGGTCCAGTGATTAAGACTCTGTGCTTCCACTGCAGGGTGCACAGGTTCGATCCCTGGGCAGGGAACTAAGATCCCACATGCCTCATGGCCCGGCCAAAAAATAAAAAACAAACCCCCAAAATGGGGGAAAAAGGAAAGAAAGAAAGAAAAAACCTTATCAGGTGATTCTGAAGTGCCCCAGATTTGTAAACCACTGGCCCAATGTGATCCTGGATGACTTCTGAGAGGAAGAGCAGCTTTGAGCTGGACTGTCAAAGGCAAAAATATTTTGGCTGGGTGAAGAGGAGGGCGGAAGTTACCAAGCAAGAAATAGTTCAGCAGCAGCATTGTTATCATTATCACAAACATTTTATCTAAGTGCCTATCATGTGCCAGGCATATGGTTCGCATGTGTTCTCTCACTTAGTCCTCACAACAGCAACTCTATAAAGTGGGCACAACTAGTGCCATTTTGCAAAGAGAAAGTGGATGGCAGTCTGGGGGAGCCATCAAGGGGACCAGTCTGCCTGAAGCAAACAGTGCATGTAGAGATGAGGCAGATTGGAGGCGAGGAGGCAGATAGTCAAAGGCCTTGACACAAGGCAGAGACATTCACATGATACCATGGAATGGGGAGCCACTACAGGTTCTTGAGTGGAAACAGGATATGATTCCAGTGGTGCTTTCAGCAGGTGAATCTTGAAGCAGCGTGCAGGGAAGTCCTGGCTGAGCCTCCGTGCTCTGCACCAGGGTGGAAGCCTGACCAGTACAAAATGGGTGACAAATAGATGTGTAAGTTGGAGGTCAAAGGAAATCAGCCCTGATGCCTGTTCTCCATCTCCCTCCTCCCCCAACACTCCTAGGCCTCCTCTCTGAATGACTCATATCCCCTGGGGCCGCAGGTCTCCTGGTACCTGCCCTGCTCTGGCTGAGCAGAACCAGATGGGGCAGGGCCTCATTCTCCTGCAGTTTGGTGGTTAGCATGGGGACACCTCCGGTCCCTGTGAGCGCCCTCTGCTGAAGGCTTCTGGGCGGGCAAGTGTCTGCAAGGCGCTGGGCACAGTTAGCTTTCATTTTTTATTAGAATGATAGGAAGTCTTTCAGAGTCTCGGTGGTATTAATTACAGCCTGTTGTATAACAACATGAGGTTTCATAGAGGACAGAGTTCTCTGTCCCAGAGGCATCTGGCCCCCAGAGCCACACCCCTCCCCCCCAAAGGATTGACTTCTCCAGGATTCTGGACTCCCTCCTCTTTCTGCTCCTCAGCATGAGCCTTCAGCCCTCCAGCCCACCTTCAAGAGGACAATCAGGCAGAACCCTGGGTCTCCTCGTGGGTATACTGGAAGCTCCTTAACAATGGAGAATGCTAGAACTCTGATCTAAAAGCTGGACACAGGGAATTCCCTGGCAGTCCAGTGGTTAGGACTCCATGCTTTCACTGCCGAGGGTGCGGGTTCAATCCCTGGTCAGGGAACTAAGATCCCTGCAAGCCATGTGGCTCAGCCAAAAAATAAATTTAATAAATAAATAAATAAATATATATATATAAAGGACACAGATGACCATGACAGGACAGTCAATTCCTGCTCCAATGAAGAAAGATAGTGAAGTCTACTGTACCAGAATTCTTCCAAGAGGGCCTCAGCCTCATACCAGAAACACCATAATGGATTCAGGCATTGGGCTAATGGGGTTTTCAAACCTCTTTTAGCAGCCAAGCCCTGGAACCCTGCCTGCTGGGCACTCCTGGCTCTGAGGCAGCTCTGCAGAGCCCAGGATTCCTGGGGCCACAGCTACAAGCCCTAATATCCCTTCCAACTATAAGAGTCCACACGCCACTATTTTAAGTCAATCAAATAGTATTAAATGCAGGAAGGCAAGTATATTTGAAAATCCCAGACTCACCGTGAAACAGGAGGGAAGGGGGCATGGCACAACCCTTAAAGCATGACATAGCCCTTGAGGATACGACAAAAACTGGTTAGAACCTATCAGCCCAAGATGGCGGAAGATTGGACTTTGAGTAGACCTTGAGCCTCATTATACGTTCATTGTAACGCATTAGCAAATGCTAAACGACATGCCCACAGGCGCCATGACAGTTCTGAGACTGACCGAAACCCACCGAATTCCTGGAAATCCCCGCCCCTTCTCCAAGATAGTTGGAAAAATCCTCCTACTCATTAGCCTATGAAATTATCCAGCCTATAGAAACTAACCACTCTAGGACTTCCCTGGTGGTGCAGTGGTTAAGAATCCGCCTGCCAATGCAGGGGACAGAGATTTGAGCCCTGGTCCGGGAGGATCCCACATGCCTTGCTTGCGGAGCAACTAAGCCCGTGCGCCACAACTACTGAGCCTGCACTCTAGAGCCCACGAGCCACAACTACTAAGCCTGGCGCCTAGAGCCCGTGCTCCGCAACAAGAGAAGCCACCGCAGTGAGAAGCCCGCACACCGTAACGAAGATTAGCCCCCACTCGCCACAACTAGAGAAAGCCCACGTGCCGCAACGAAGACCCGACGTAGCCAAAAATGAATAAATAAAATAAATTTTTTAAAAAAACCTAACCACTCTATATTTTGGGGCCATTCTTTCTGAAACAGACCACATTCTACCTATGGAATGTGTATCTCTCTAAATAAACCTGCTTTACCACTTAGTTCTCGGAGCAGAGCCCCCTTGCCTGCCTACTCACAAGCATCCTATATTAACAAATCTACTTCTTGCCTATCACTTTGCCTCTTGCTGAATTCCTTCTGCACTGAGACCTAAAGAAACTGAGCTTCAGTAAGCCCTGAGACCAGGTGTGTGATTTTAATGAAATGACAGTGGTTGGAGACCCAGCCTCTGGGTTCAGGTCCCAATCTGTGTGTGCGGTTTCAACCCTGAGAGGGTTAAGTGTTCATTTCTGAATTAACCCAGGCTGGAGTCAGATGTTCCTGAGTTTCTGATTTATTTCCCTTCTTTTGGTAATAAAACAAAAATTTAAAAAGTACGGCGAGTGAAAACAAGCCAGGGACCATACTAAGTGCTTTAAACATGTTTCTCTTTTAATCTTCACACTAACACCCTCATCCCCATGAATAAAAGGAAGCTGGAAAGTTCACAGATGATCTGCCCAAGGTGTCCCAGTTGGAGGCCAGGATTCAGCTTCAGGTCTGTCTGACACCTAAACGGATTAGCCTGCCTCCTTTCCACCGGCTCAGCCCCTGCCCCATTGAATAGCCCCAGCCCAACCACCACCTCCATCAGGGAGTTCCGCCCACGCCCAGTTCTTTGTTGCTGCCCCTCCCGCATTCCCACCACATCCATCCTCCAGGCCATGAAATAGACACAGAAAAAGTGTGTTTAAAATGTGTAACATGGGAATTCCCTGGCGGTCCAGTGGTTAGGACTCTGCGCTTCCACTGCAGGGGGCACAGGTTCGATCTCTGGTTGGGGAACTGACATTCCGCCCGCCAATTGGCGCAGCCCCCAAAAATAAATTAAATAAAATGTGTAACGTACACTGGAAAATGGCAGGACACAAACCATAGAATACTAAGGCCACCCGGGGCAATAAGAAGATTCTGGAGAGTTTCTGAAGTGTTTCCACATTCCACATTTCATTTAATGCCCACATCCATCCTGTGAAAGAGACCAGTATTCATAATGCCATATAGATAGGACAACGGGCTCATATAGAGAGGACAAGAGACTCATATAGATAGGACAAGAGGCTCAGAGAAGCTGTCTGAACTTCTCTCCAAGGTCACACAGTTAAGGAAAGCGCCTCACCCAGGACTAAAAGGGTCTGAGTACCTGGATGGAGAGGCACTGCCTAGAACCAAGCTCTTGGGAAACCTGGACCAGAGCTCCTGCCATCAGCTCCAGGAAGCAGGAGTCTGCGTAAAGATCTCAGGACATCTCTCCACGCTCTTCCTCCCCAGCACATGCCATTTTCTCTTCTTTTTTCTTCTCTTCCTCTTCTCTCACCATAAATTACATCCCTTGTCTAAGGAATACTCAATGCTGTGTAAATAAAGATAACAGCAGCCTCATTCCTCTGTTCACATAATTAAGAACTGTCACTTGCATAGCCTGCCTGTGGACACACCTGAGGTGTACCCACTGCTTATTGAGCTTTGAACAATGTGCCAAGCAGGTGCATGCATAGCTCATTGCATCCTCACCCCAAGTCTCTGAAGTAGGTTTCCATTTGCCCATTTTACAGATGAGGCAGTGGAGGCTCAGAAAGGTCACTCATGACTTGTTCAAGATCACACAACTGTAAGTAACAGAGCCAGACTTGAACCTAAGTCTTCCTGAAGCTAAAGTCCATGTTCTTCACCCTTTGGTTCCTATTGAGGGGTAACCAACCTGTAGCCAGCTTTGACCTTCTCTGTCTTTGGAACTCTTCCAGTTAACAGAATGCTTTAGTGTGCTTATAGGTTAGACCGGGCTTGGACATATCTAATGACAATAATAACTATTTTTTCCCATATAGTGCTTACTTTAGGCATTGCACTTTACCCCATTATGTCATTCAGTCCCCACAAATATTTTGTGAGGTGGATACTGCTATCCCTATTTTACAGATGAGATAACTGAGGCTCAGGGGGCTCAGTAACTTGCCACCAGCACACAGCTTGTGTGTAGTAAGATGAGGATTTGGACCCAGACCTGGCTGATGCCTGAGCCTTCGCCTTTAATCACCTCTCCCTACCTTGCCTACTAGGTTTACTGTTTTTCCAAACATGGCATGAATTCTCTCTGCCTCCGGAGATGGGCCTGGAGAGGTAAGTCTGGTCAATTTGGCCGTCAGGAGACTCAGAGCACCCTGAGTTCCCTGTCACCTTGTTTCTGCCTGAGGTTGGCTGCCTTTCCTTGCAGGAGAACCACTCTGGGTTTCAGGACAGATGCCAGATACCAGCTAGAGTGTCTGCTGGAGCCCTAGGAACATATGTGACTTGCCTATTTGGAGGTACAGAGGAGCCTGGAGCTCACACTGTTTAAAAACAGTTCCTTTTCTTTCAGCAAGACGTGTGTGCAGTGCTTATCCTCCAAAGACAGGGAGAAGAGTCGGGTATTCGAATCAACAGTGCAGGATCCGTGAGTCTGCCATGAGGCTTACTAATGCATAAGTGGATTGCTGTTAGAGGGAGGGCTCTTCTGATTACCAAGTGAGAGAAAACCCCACCCAAACTGATTTAAGCAAAGTGTATTTACTGACGCATAGAGCTGAACTCCCAGTGTAGGTGGAGCTTCAGGTGCAGCTTGATCAGAGGATAGAAGAATGACTGACTCCAAGTCCCGCTTCTCAGCTCTGCTCTCCTCCATGTTGGCTTTAGTTTCCTGTCAGCGCAATATGGCAGCCAGAGCGCCAAACGTTACAGCCTCTCAGGAAAAGGGAAAAAGTAATCCAGTAAGTCAGACGACTAACTTGAGTTTCACTGGCTCTCACTGGCCTGACTTGGCTCAACACTGACACACGGAAATGTGATGCGTTGATTGGCTGGGCCCTCAGGGGTGGGGCCAACACCCACCCAATAGCATGGACTTAGAGTGACTAGGGGGTAGTGCCCTAGAAGCCATATTGGGATGCGTTATTAAGAAGCAGGTTAGGTGAGCGTTCGATGTCAGAAAGATTAAGAGAAAGAAAGACAAAAGTCTACTTTGGGTGAACAAACGCACAAACAGATACACAATTATGTGGTTACAGAGATGTACCTAAGAGCTTCCACACAGGCTATGCTCCAAAAGTTCATTTGTAAATCAGTTTTGTAAATCAGCTTCGCACTCAGCACATTTTTACCCGTGTGGGGAGAGGGGAGGGGGAATTGTTAGTTGTAAAATTCCCAGGCTAAACTAAAAATTTTTATTTAATCCGTAATATTGAGGAAGTGCTTGGATGTTTGCAATGAAAAATAGAAAGCAAAACTTGCAACTGTGGATGATAAAATGATTTTGGATCTGCAACCTTTATTTGTTATGAGTGCTGATGCTTGAGGAAAAGGAAGTTTAATGAGAATAAGCTAGCAGATGGAGACTCCAGTGGGGATCTGAAAGGGGCTTCTGAGCATTTCCAAGAGCTCAGGAGGTTGACTATAGGGCTTTCTGTTAGGCTGAATTTCCCTTCACATATTATGGTTTTCTTTTTTCTTGATAGAGGTGTGTCAAGGAGAACATTCTTACATCTTCTTTTTACAGGCATGCGAGAAAGACGTGAGTCTGCAGCCCCACCATGATTCAGGTCATTTTGGACACACAAATGGAATCCAAGGGAGGGAGAGGAGAACAGGAGATGGTCCCACTGCACCTGGGCAAGAAGTGGCAAGGGGGGTGGGGGGAAGGGAGGGCCTGAGAGGCTGGACAGTGAAAAGAGAGCCTGGGCCTGCGGAGGACATACCTGAGTCTTCTGGAGGGAGTAAGGGAGAAAGCTGCCAGTCTCTTCTTATTTATCACAGACACGAGATACATTCAAAGCCGCCTTTCTCCAGCACTGGGCATTTCGCCTGTCAGACCATCTAGAAGCATAGGGACAGCAACCAAGCTAAGCCTAGGCCCCGTGCCCCACTGTTGGTCGGTGAAGTCAATTCTCTGACAGGCACGTGAGCTGCTTCTGTTTCCCTGAAGCTGGTGGATTGTAGAGATGCTTTCCTCTCCTTTTCCCTGTGCTTCTCCCGCCACTGGCAACCAGGCCACAGAATTACTTTGCCTAAAACATAAATCTGGGGGCTTCCCTGGTGGCGCAGTGGTTGAGAGTCCGCCTGCCGATACAGGGGACACGGGTTCGTGTCCCGGTCCGGGAGGATCCCACATGCCGCGGGGTGGCTGGGCCCGTGAGCCATGGCCGCTGAGCCTGCGCGTCCGGAGCCTATGCTCCGCAACGGGAGAGACCACAACAGTGGGAGGCCCGCGTACCGCAAAAAAAAAAAAAAAGTATAAAACATAAATCTGACCCTATCACTTTGTGCCCCTCAGAACCTTTCAGCGTTGCCCAGTGACTACAGCAACATTTCTCCAAGTACATTCCTTAGAAGCTTCATTCTTTGGTCACATAAGTTTAGGAAATCCTCTATAGCATACCCATGTTAGAGAATCCAAACACAAAATGACAAATTAAAGGCTCCAAGCAGCAGTCTCTCAGTAAAGGACTTCTTTCATTTTTTTCACTCTGTCAATTCTTTTTTTTTTTAATTGAAGTATAGTTTGTTGTTGTTGTTGTTGTTCTGTTTTGTCTTTCTGGCGGCACCTCGCATGGCCTGTGGGATCCTAGTTCCTGACCAGGGATTGAACCTGGGCCCACAGCAGTGAAAGTGCAGAGTCCCAAACACTGGACCGCTAGGGAAATCCCTATTGAAGTATAGTTGATGTACAGTATTATATGTTACAGGTGTACAGTAGAGTGATTCCCAATTTCTAAAGGTTATACTCAATTTATAGTTATTGTAAAATATTGGCTATATTCCGTGTGCTGTGCAATATATCCTTGTAGCTTATTTTATGCATAATAGTTTGTACCTCTTAATCCCCCACCCCTACAATGCCCTCCCCCTTCCCTCTCTCCATTGGTAACCACTAGTTTGTTCTCTGTATCTGTGAGTCTGCTTCTTTTTTAATTATATTCACTAGTCTGTTGTATTTTTTAGATTCCACATGTAAGTGATATCATACAGTATTTGTCTTAACCTTATTTGACATTGAAGCCCTTCTTATGCAATGTCATTTAACAAACACATTTTGGCCTACAAGATAAAGCCCAGATACCTTAACACGGCATCCAAGACCCTTCCACTCTGGCCACGACCCCGCTTTAGAGCCTTTCGAACCTCACCACCCAGAGTTCTTCCACAGATGCACCCTAGTTCCCACCACACTGACCACACACAAATGCTTTGCACTTTCATTTCTCTGTATTTTGGTTCACATTATTCCCTTTTCCTTCCCTTTTCGTTTTTCCAAATAAAACAAATTTTCGCAGGAGCTCCATGCAGATTATTATTTTATTAATATGAACGACGCATGCTTTTTGAGCACTGACTATGTGCCAGGCTCCCTCCAATCAGCTTTCTCTACTCAGGTCCCTGGCTTCGGTGCTGGAGAAGAATGCTAAGATGCTAAGAATGACTTTGTTGCCTTCTATGCTTTGATACCCCTTTCCACTCGGCCCCCACAGCCCCTGGTACCAATGAGCCCCCGCTCCATTATCCTAGACATCTCCCTGGCTTGGGTCTCCAATCAAATTTCCCCTCACCACCTACTTCCCTCTTAGAAAAGAGCTTTGCATCATGTAGTTGACAAGGATGACTGAAACCCCTGAAGTACATTCATTCATTCATTCTACAAATATTGATAAAGCACTGCAGGTTTTAAGATAGACGTTGTCCCGCCTTCACCACAGGCCAGGGAAGACAGGTAGGAAACACAGTGTTATGATCAATTCAGTAACTGCTAATGTGCAAAGTGTTGCCAAGAAGTGAGGGGAGGGTCCTATGGGAGGGACATACCCAGGACTTAACCTGGTCTGGGTGTCCAGGGAGGGCTTCCTGGAAGAGACAAAGGCCCATAAGAGTTGGGACAGCATGCAGAAGACAGATTGAGGTGCCTTTAGGGGCTGCAGTGAGTACAGCAGGTGAGGGTGGCTTTGGAAGAGGCTGGTGAGTAACAGGCTGGTGAGTAACAGTCTCCTTGAAGACTCAGCTCAGTGACTGGTGTCAAGAGGCCTGGGTTGAATCCTGACTGGGCCATTTCCCCTCTGTGGGGCTTGGTGGGGCGGGTGGGCGAGTTTCTTAACCTCTCTGTTTCCATTTCCCTAGCTGCAAGATGGGGTGTCTTCTCCAACACTTAGCTAAATTTAATAAGCGCTTACTACATGCCAGGCATTTTTCCAAGCACTTTACATGATATAACTAATTTAATCCTCACAATAACCCTAAGAGATAAGGTATTATCACCACTTAGCAGATAATGAAACTGAGTCACTAAATTAACTTGTTGAAGGTGACCGGGCAAGCTGGAAGTGATGGTATCTATCTAATAGGGTTTCCAGAGTTGAAAGAGATAAAGCAGGTAAAGCACTTAAGACAGTGGCTGGTACACAATACAGTTGATCTTCCTTATCTCCAGGTTCTACATCCCCGGATTCAACCAACCTTGGATTGAAAATATTTGAAAAAATATTCCAGAAATTTCCGAAAAGCAAAACTTGAATTTGTCAAACCAGCAACTATTTACATAACTTTTACATTGTATTGACAACTATTTGCATAGCATATACATTGTATTAGGTACTACAAGTAATCTAGAGATGATTTAAAGTACACAAGCGGATGTGCTTAGGTTATGTGCAAAGACTGTGCCATTTTATATAAGGGACTTGAGCATCCTGGAACCAACCCCCCACAGATAGGAAGGACTGTGGTTGCTCAATAACTTTTACTATTTATTTTGATTTATCCTAAGGCCAGTGGGAAGCCATTAAAAGCTTTAAGTCATTAAGAGGTTTTTTTTTTTTAAAAAGAATAGGTCTAAGGAGTCCAGATTAGATGCAGAGAGAGTAGCTAAAAGGCTGGTACAAGGGAGGGAAACACTGGCGGCTAGACCAGGCCTGTGGGAGTTGGGTGATGCATCCTGAAAAGTATTTCCATGGTGGAATCCATACACCTTGGTCATTGATGGCCACTGAGGGTGAAAGAGAGGGAGTGCCAGGTTTCTGGTTGGCCCTGGATGGACAGCGGTGCCATTGACGGGAGCCCAGTGTGGGGACAGGTTTGGCGTGGAGACTTGTCTGTTTTGGACAAGTGACGTGTAAAGAGAACATGCAAGTGGGGACTTCCCTGGTGGCACAGTGGTTAAGACTCCATGCTCCCAACACAGGGGGCCTGGGTTCAATCCCTGGACAGGGAACTAAGATCCCACATGCATGCCACAACTTAGAGTTTGCGTGCCGCAACAAAGGAGCCCGCCTGCTGCAACTAAGACCTGGTGCAACCAAATAAGTAAATAAAATATTAAAAAAATAAATAAATAAATAAGAACATGCAAGTGGAGATGGCCAGCAGCCACGAGATGCACAAGTTCAAATCCATGACCTACCTGTGCTGCGCTGTAAGAGGCCAGATCTTTAGAGAATGATGAACCAGCTGCCATTTGCTAACCCTTTACTCTGCCTGACCCGATGCTCATGCTTCACTCTCTCATTAAATCCTCTCCACAGCCCTTGGAGGGGAGCTCTGTTCTTGTCCTCCATTTAGAAAAGTAAAAAATGAGTTCAGGAAGGTTCGATTACTTTCCTGGTGTCAAGTAGGTAGTAGGTAGAGCTGAGTTTCAACCCAGGTTGTCCAGATCCAGAAAAAGAGACGTGAATCATCTGCAGGCACACAGCAGCTCCACTGTGCTAATCCACACAGTGTAGACTTGTGCAGCTCAAGTGTGAACAAATGCTGGGGAATCTAGACAGCAAAAGAGAAGGTCCCTATCCCCAAGGATGTCCACTGTACTCCAAGTGCTTCAGAATCCCTTTGTATTCATCATTCCTGCCCACTTCTTCCCATGGTTTCCTACCAGCTTAAGGAAGTCCTAAAGCCAACCTTCCCCCCATGCTCTGGTGCTCAGTCCCTAAGAAAGGACACTTGTGTGGGAGCACTAGACAAAATAGCCTCAATTTTGTCTGCAGACTGGGCCACCCCACCAGCTCTCTGCAGATCTCTTTCTTTCTCCCCATACTGCACTCTGTTGCAGAGAAGGCAGGGAGGCAAAGTAGGGGCAAGACAGGACCATCTACCCCATAGGAAGGGTTGGGCAACCAACACCAGCAAAATCTCCAGTTGGGAGGATCCAGGCAGGGCCCCCCATCCTCCTCTCTGCTGCAGGTTCCCGCAAGTTGCCCATTTCCCAAGATTGAGCTGGTCCTGGGGCCCAGAAGAGAAGTTGGAATTCTGATCTTCAGTGACAGCTTTCACTCTGGATTTATTTAAATGACTGTGAGTGCGAACATTTTCTTCTAGTTTTGTTTCTGGTATTTTCTTTTCAGTGACCTGACTCATGATATCTTTTAACTATTTATCTATTGGGATTTTACAGTTTAAAAAATCATTTATACAAGTTCTTTATATAATTTTTAAAAAAGCTTTAAAAGTATTTAACACAGTCTTTTTTAGTTTTGTCATCACTTTTTCTTTAAAAATTACACAAGTGATACATGAGTATATTCTTGTATGAAATTAAAATTCATATAGTTCAAATAAAGCAAATGTCCCCTTAGCCCACTCCAAATGCTATCAGTTTGTGTATATTCCTCCTCACCACTTCCTAGGTATTTACACACCTAATATATTCACAAAAATATATAGCTTTCTTTTGTGTACACTTTTCTTCTTTATGTGAACATTATGTGAACTAACCGCAACTTGCCTTCTTCGCTTAATATCTCTTAGAGATAATTTTTGTTTTCTTACCATGGCAAAGTTTGACTTATTTATACAACCAAAAATATTCTCTTTTCCCTTGATTTCTTCCATTCGTTCTAAGCTTAGGAAGTCATTTCTTCTCCAGGTGTTTGAAAGTGTCTATTTTCTCTTCCTTACAATATTTTTACATTTGATCTTATGATTGTTATTAAGTCCAGATAGAATTTATTTGTTGTATTATGTGAGGTGAGGATATAATTTTTTTTTTCCTAAACTGCCAGCCAGTAGCCCAAAATAATTTTTAAAATAACCTTTTCTGGGCTTCCCTGGTGGTGCAGTGGTTAAGAATCCGCCTGCCAACGCAGGAGACACGGGTTCAAGTCCTGGTCTGGGAGGATCCCACATGCTGCGGAGCAACTTAGCCCGTGCGCCACAACTACTGAACCTGCGCTCTACAGCCTGCAAGCCACAACTACTGAGCCCACGTGCCACAACTACTGAAATCCGTGCGCCTACAGCCCGTGCTCTGCAACAAGAGAAGCCACTGCTATGAGAAGCCCGCACACCACAACGAAGAGTAGCACCCACTCAGCGCAACTACAGAAAGCCTGCATGCAGCAACAAAGACCCAACGCAGCCAAAAATAAAAATAAATAAATTTATTTAAAAAATAATAATAATAACCTTTTCTTTTCCTGATGATGGTACTTTATTACACATTAAATTAATATGTGTATCATCATCTCATTCTGAGTACCCTATTTTAAGCTACTAAAACAACTATATATTTTTGTCCTAATACCACAGAATTTTAAATGTCACAATTTTCTAATATGTTTTGTGGGTAGATGGTCTACTCCTTCTATCCTTACTCTTTTTTTTTCTTTTTTTTTTTGCGGTACGCGGGCCTCTCACTGTTGTGGCCTCTCCTGTTGTGGAGCACAGGCTCCAGACGCGCAGGCTCAGCGGCCATGGCTCATGGGCCCAGCCGCTCTGCGGCATGTGGGATCTTCCCGGACCGGGGCACGAACCTGTGTCCCCTGCATTGGCAGGTGGACTCCCGACCACTGCGCCACCAGAGAAGCCCTATCCTTACTCTTATTTTACAAAACTTTCTTTGAAATTCTACCTATTTATTCTGCTAAACGAATTTTATAATCTTTTTTGTAAAAGTTTGAAAAAAAATCACATTTGGATTTGCATTAAGCCTGTAAATTAATTTGACCTTTCCATCTTTACATCATTTAGCTTTTGCATCAGGCATAAAGTATATCTCTCCATAATCAAGTCTTTTCTTTTGGGACTTCCCTGACGGTCCAGTGGTTAAGACTGTGCTTCCAATGCAAGGGACTCGGGTTTGATCCCTGGTGGGGGAACTAAGATCTCATGTGCCGTGCGGCCAAAGGAAAAAAAAGAAAAAACACCAAAAAAAAAAAAGTCTTTTACGCCTTAGGAAAAAAAAATGTAGTTTTCTTCATAGAGAAAATGCTATATTCTGGATTAGTTTATATAACCCATGCCTCAAAACTTTAGAAGACACACCCTCTTCCCCAGTAAAACCGCCTGAACTCACAACTTTGGGGAACAACATTCTTGATATCTGTCTTAAATTCTTCCTCAATTCATTAAACTAGTATTTATTTCAAGTGCCTGCTATGCCCGAGACCCAGTTCTGTGCAGTAGGGATACAGCAGCAAGCAAAACAGTTTTCTTTCTTTTTTTTTTTTTTTTGGCTGCTCCTCGCAGCTTACAGGATCTTAATTCCCCGACCAGGGGCTGAACCTGGGCCATGGCAGTGAAAGAGCCGAGTCCTAACCACTGGACGCCAGGGAATTCCCAAAACAGTTTTCTTACAATTATCTCAAAAATATAACGTTTAATTAAACACACACACACACACAATTATCTCAAAGTAAAAAGTTTAATTAAAAAAACAAAACAAAGTTCTCTCTTCTCAGGAAGCTCGTATTCTAGTGGGGAGAGAAAAAGGGAAACAAGTAAGCAATTAGGCATATGTCACATCAGATGGTGTGAAATGCTGCCGAGAAAAAGTGCAGCTTTGGAAAGCTGGTCAGGGGCAGGCACTCTGTCCACCGCTTCTAAGCAGAAGCTGAAGGAGGTGGTTTAGATTTTCTACTCCTGATTCTGTCAGAGAAATTTCTCTATTTTTTTTTTCCAAAAAATTATCCCTGAAGTTTTCAAATTTGTCAACAATTTCACATCATACTCTTTTATATTTTTTAAGTCTATTTTTGACATTTCCACCATTTCACCCTAAGTTGTGTTTGTTTCTGCTTTTTTTCCTTAGTTACATTTGTCCATTGTGTTATTTAGATCTTCTTTTCACAAAAAGAACCAACTCAAGGACGTATGTAATAATTCAACAGTTGTTCTATTTTCTAATTTATTTTTTTCTGTTTCTTTGCCTGATCTCTTCCTTCCTCATCTTTATTTGGGGTTTTTGTTTTTGCACATTTCTAAATTATTTAATGAATATTTTGTTTGTTTAAATTTTTCTGGGTTTAATAATAAAATCATTTTAAAAACTAAACAAAATTTTGAGTGAAGCTTTGCACGCATACTGTTGGTTTTCCTAGGTGTGGTTCTTCTTTGTGTTTTTTTCTAAATTATCACACTCCTTATATATCTATATATCTATATATATAAAATTAACTGAATCACTGTGCTACACACCTGAAACTAACACGATATTGTAAATCAACTATACTTCAATTAAAAAACAGTTAGATGTGGGACTTCCCTGGTAGTCCAGTGGGTAAGACTCCACACTCCCAATGCAGGGGGCCAGGGTTCGATCCCTGGTTGGGGAGCTAGATCCCACATGCCACAACTAAGAGTTTGCCTACTGCAACTAAAAAAAAAGGATCCCACATGCTGCAGCTAAAGATCCCATGTGCGTCAGCTAGGACCCGGCGCAACCAAAATAAATAAATAAATAAAATTTTAAAAAGTTAGACACAAAGAAAACTGTGTTCACACAAAAAATAAAATAAAGGCAGCGAGGCTCACACACACACACACAAAAAAACCCCACTTAATTCCTGACTTCCTCCTTTATCCAAAAGCTATTTTGGAAAATTTAAATACTCAATTTCTAACATTAACTTCTAGTTTTAGCGTATTATGAACAAAGGATGTGATCCATATGACATTTGTACTTCGAATTTATTGGGATTTTCTTTGTGGATGAAACTGTGATCCATTCTTAAAATTATTTTCTGCGTCCTGGAAAATAGGCTGAGTAATTTACAGCCTAAGCCAAAAGTCAGTATGTCTTCAGGAACTGGGGAAAAGAACAAAATGTGAACAGGAAGTAAGCTTCAAAGAGGAAGTGATTTTGATACAGAGGGGACAAAGAACTGGTTTTTTTCAGTACCGACTAAAGGCCAGGCACTATGCTAGGCACTTTGCATGTATTGTCTTATTTCAAGGTGAGGCAGGATTCTTCAGAGCAGGAAATGGCCCCCCAGGGAGGTTAAGTAACTTCCTAAAGTCTGTTGCCTGCTGACAGCCCTGCCTCCCTTGCTTTGCTGAGCATGTTCCCACTTTTCTTTCAAGACTCACTTTAAACATCACCTCTTCTAAGGTTTCCCAAAGAGAAGAGTTGGGCACCCCTCTTCTACTCCTGTAAAAGTCATCCCTCGTCATATCTGTCACTCTTGGTTACCTGGGAGACCCTTAAGGATGGACAGCACATTGTGGGTTCTCAATAAATATTTGTTGATGAAGTGAAGAATAAAGGTAAAAAGACCAAAAGAAAGGACAAAAAGAGAGTTCCTGTATGAAGAATGAACATGGCAACACCATCACCCTATGGTACTCCTCCCCCTCCCCTGCCAAGCAGGTGATGCCTCGGGGTTTACAAGTAATAATATTGACATTAATAGCTTGTTCTATATGCAGAGTGTTTGCTGTCTACGCAGCATTATCCTACCTGCATTATCTCATTTGGTAGCCAAGAACATAAGTCACCTTAAGCCCCATTTTCTAGGTAGTAAAGCATTTAGAAACGGAGTCTGGCCAAGAGCAAACAGCTTGCAAGTTGCCACAGCCAAGAGCTCCTCAGACTTCACTCAATGCCACATTCAAACTTGGACCCAGGTCCCTCCTGACGCTAAAGCAGACATGCAGACACACTCCTGCGCGTGCACACACACACACATCCCTTGCTGCCTTGGTGGAGAAGACTTTAAATTCCCCTCCTGTCTTGCTCATCATCATGGTTTCACAATGGAGTCTTTCTTCTTCAGACATGTTTAATTAATGCCTTAAAGGAAATTCATGAGAGTGATCCCTGATGTTACATTCTCATTCATTCATCTGTTCTTATGGACAATAAACACTGACTAAACATTTACTGAGCCCCTGTTACGGATGCAGAGCCAGGTACTCTGCTGACCCTGGACACTGAGAGCCAGGTGCAGGCTGAGAAGGACAACTTGGGGGGACCTTCAGGGCGGCTCTGCCCACCGCTTGCAGGCCTGCCTCCTCCTCCCCCACCCTCCCAGTTCCCAAACCACACCCTCTTTTTCTCCCTTCACAAAAAGCCCCATTCACTTTTTGCACAATACACTTTCACAATAGATAGTCTATTCAACCCAGAGCCCAAATCATCAGCAACCAAAATGCTGGTTCCTCTTTCCTCCTAGGTCTTCAAACATTTCCAGGGGAGGAGAAATAATTGCATTCTGTAGTGTAACTTCCTGTTTGCTTGGCTGTTTCTCCTGTGAACTGGAAGATCCTTGAAGGCCTGGCCTGGGTCTTTTCACCGTTGACTGTGGAGTGAATGAGAAACCCAGGTCTTGTTCTCTAAATATATAGGTTATTGTTTAAAATAATATAATCATTATAGAAATTTATCAAATACACTAAGACAAAGAAGAAAATAAAAATCACCTATAATTCCAACAAACACAAATAACTTTTAAACTTGTTTGTATTTCCTCTCAAGTATTTTATATGTATTTTTCAGGATAAATATATATGTATATACAAAACTGGACAAAAATATAATTGCACATGCAATTTTGTATCTCACTCACTATATCACAAACATTTTCCAGGTCATTAAATATTCTTCAAAAACATGGTTTTTAATAGCTATGCAGTATTATATCAAATGCGAATGCCATAACTTCTTTAAACATTTCCTTGCTGTTGAATACTTGGGTTATTGCTTTCTTCCTTCTGTTCTTTTCCTTTTTTGGGGGGGGTGGTGGTAATTTTTGCCAACATAAATGACACTTTGATAAACACCCTTAACTCACATCTTTTTTAAAAAATATATATTATTTATTTATTTTAGGCTGCATTGGATCTTAGTTGAGGCGCGTGGGCTCTCTAGTTGTGGCTTGTGGGTTTTCTCTTCTCTAGTTGTGGTGCACAGGCTCCAGGGCATGTTGGCTCTATAGTTTGTAGCACAAGGGCTCTAGCTGAGGTGCGCAAGCTCAGTAGTTGTGGCGTGCGGGTTAGGTTACTCCATAGCATGAGGGATCTTAGTTCCCAGACCAGGGATGGAACCTGAGTCCCCTGCATTGTAAGGCAGATTCTTTACCACTGGACCACCAGGGACGTCCCTTAACTCAAATCTTTGTCCACACTGATGACTCTCCCTCCAATAGATTTCTAGAACTAAAGTTACTAATCAAAAGACATAAACTTTTTTTTTTTTTTTTTTTTTTATTGGCTGCATTGGGTCTTCGTTGCTACGTGCGGGCTTTCTCTAGTTGCAGCGAGCGGGGCTACTCTTCGTTGTGGTGAGCAGGCTTCTCACTGCGGTGGCTTCCCTTGTTGCGGAGCACGGGCTCTAGGAGTGCGGGCTTCAGTAGTTGTGTCATGCAGGCTTTAGTAGTTGTGGCTCGCGGGCTCTAGAGCGCAGGCTCAGTAGCTGTGGCTCCCAGGCTTAGTTGCTCCGTGGCATGTGGGATCTTCCCGGACCAGGGCTCGAACCTGTCTCCTGCATTGGCAGGCGGATTCTTAACCACTGCACCACCAGGGAAGTCCCATCATTGTGGCTTTTATGTTTTTAATTTTTTTTTAACTGTTTAGTGAAGCTAGCAGTTTCCTGTTTGTGGTAGGTGTCCCATGTTTCTTTTAGCTTATTTTTATCCTTATATTTATGCAAATAAGGCCAGTTAACTTACTGGCCCAAACCATGATGGGAATAAAGCCATGCAACTATGCACCCTTGGTCATAAGGGGGATCAGAAGAGGTGTACCCTGTCATTATTCCTTGAAAAAGAATGCACAAATGTCAGATGTTCACCCCATCTATCCACACAGACTTTTGCTTTCTTTGGGTTTTCCCTGCAAACCCTGAGGCTTCCTAAATTGCTACTACACTTATGAGAATTTTGAGCTGCTGCCCAACACAACTTCTGTGTGACTCCGGTCATTGACTTAGTTCTCGGTGACTCTCCAGTTCTGGGTCCTCCTGCCACAAGCCCATCCTTTCAGGAGCCCTAGGTCCACCTCTGCTCTCTGCAGCCTCATTTAGTTCTGCCCTGGGGTCCTGCATCTTCCATTGGCTGGAATCCAGTGGGGAGGTTTGATACTCAAAATCAAATATTAGACATTGCTAAGTCACTGATGTATATTTTTAATGTTTGTTTGGTTCTGTCAATGAAAGAAACAGATTTTAATAATCATCTGCTACTCTCCCAGCAGTTACTCTGATAGACACGTCAATTGAAACACGGAAGAGCTGTGTTTCATCCCTTTACTCGGCTTACTTGATTCCTCAGATTTTCAGAGATGGATACAAACATTCTGGAAGGCCTGTGACATGAATGCATCCTCCCTCAGGGAAATCATAAGCATGAATAAACCTTAGACTAACAAATCTTCCCTCCCGTTCCAGCTGTGGGGCTGGGGTGGGGGTGGGGAGCAACTGTGGGGCTCCTGAAATGCCCGGGGGACGCCTCCTTTATTGCTTCTGCGTCGTCGGAACAGTTGATTTCTTTCTCTCTAGTGTGAATCTGGAGGCTTCCTTCCTGGGTTTGAGGAGGTCAGGGGATTTGGCTAAAGGTGGTGGCATCTGACTGTGAGCTTAGGCCCTTGCTAGTACCTCCTAACATTCATTCGCACAGGCTTCACAATTTCCCAAATACAGTTTCATGCATTACATGTCATTTATCACCTGCTTTCATTCCTCCCAACAACCCCAGGAGATGGACATTACTGAAGTTACTCAGGTGTCAGAGAAGGCAGTGGGTCACCTGCCTAGACTGGTTCTCACAGGGAGGTGATCTGGGAGAGAAAACAGGGAGGTATGAGGAGGGGATACACTAAAGAAAAGGAGAAAACAGAGATGCTGAAAGGAACTCCCAACTGGAAACTCTGGCTGCAAATTCTGGCTCAGTCACTCAGTAGCTACGACCTTGGAAAACTTTTAAACTTTGCTGTGCCTCAGTCTCCTCAGCTGTAAAATGATGATCAGAATATGACATTGGGAATTCACTGGCAATCCAGTGGTTAAGACTCCGCCCTTCCACTGCAAGGGGCACAGGTTTGATCCCTGGTCGGGTAACTAAAATCCTGCATGCCATGCAGCACGGCCGGGGGGAAGAATATGATATTTACCTGGCACAAAGGTGACTGTACAGTATGTCTATCATAGTGGGTCCATAAAAGTGAAAAACTGGAAATATCCCACAAGTCCAGCAATTTGTTTAAACAGGTAAGATAAATGCATACCATGGAATAATATTATTTGTTAGGAATGATAATATGGATGTTTACAAACAGGGAAAGCTATTTGTGACATATTACGGGGTAAAAGTGGTTGCCATTCAGTAGGAATAGCGTTACGTCGTTTTTGTAAATTTTGTTAATATATTTACATGTATAGTCATTCATTTAACAATATTCACTTTGCATAGTTTTATTACTATGTGCATTTTACATGTAGATATGTGGATATAAAACGTCCAAGGACACACACAAAAATATAATGTCTCTACTGGAGTTCTCTTTCAGTTTTGCTTAGCTGGTTATCAAATTCTCTCACAATGAACTTGTGTCATAAAGAAATAATAGAAGCGTAAAAGGTTTACAGTGCAGGAACTGGAACCCTGGTGTCTGTCTGGACCCAGGGGGCATTTTGTTGGTGCCAAGTTCATCTGCAGGTTGCTTGGAGAATGAGGAACCCAAGCAAAGGACTAAGAGGTTTTGAGAGATTTAATTCAGGCTCTGGAAGAGTCAAAAGTCTCTTTCTCCCCCTCTCTCCTCCCCAGTGTGAACTTCTGTGTCTACTTCTCTCCACTGAGCAAACACAGCCAGGCGCCTGCTCCAAGGGGCCCTCCAGGATTTTACGAGGCTGACTCTCTTCTGGTTCCTATTTGCTCTTCAGGCAAGCTACACCTCCACTGATCAGGCCAGGCCTTGGCAACCACAGTCTTCACATTCCGGTCCTGTTCCTGAGACGACACACTGGCCGTCTTGGTCAGACGTAGGTATTCCCCAATCCCAGCCACCTGTGGGCACACAGGGTATCCTCTGAAGGAATGCTTCCTCCACAGCCAGCTCATTGCATTTCGGGCATGGTGACTCACTCTAGTTTCAACCCAGAACATAAATCTCATTTCTGGGTGGTAAGGGCACCTCCCTGTCACTCCTTGATCTATAATAACAATGAATAAAAGCTACCATGTATTGGAGCTTATGTGCCAGACACTGAGCTAGGCATGTCTTAAGCCTTTTAAGCCTTGCAGAAACCCTGTGAGTCAAGTGTTTTCACCCCATTTCACAGATGAGAAAACTTATATTCAGAGAGGTCAACTGGCCCAGGGATATGCAGCAAATAAGCCTGGGAGCTTAAACATAAGACGCTGTCTCTGCAGCCCACTGGTCTTCTTACCCCTATCTTATAAGGAAGGAAACTATAATCACCCAAGTTCATGAAGTTAGCAAGTGGGAGAGGCTAAAATCTGAAGAGCCCCCTGATATCCGGCCCCCTCCCTTACTTATTGCCTGACACACTCCCCACTCTCCCCTGACCTGCCTTGTGCCCTGACACCAAAGTGTCCCCACTCCCCCACTGTACTCCCCACTGCAGCAAATACTTGTGGAGGTTCCAAGAAACTGCAAGAATGTGCTCTCTTCCCTTGGGGACTTTGGACAGGCTGTGCCTTCCTATGAGTTTACCTGGCACAGGCCTACGCATCTAGATGTAACCTCCTCCAGGAAAAGCCATCCCTGACCACCCTAGTCCAAGCACCCTTTTTTTTAGGTGCTTCCTTGTTTCATCCTTAACATGTAACATGTGGCACTGTGGTTGCCTGTCTTCTTGTTTCTTCCCCTGCCAGTCTGCAAAGCCTAAGTGAGGACCGCGTGTGCCATTGGTTGTTAGGTCCTTAGCACCCAAGCATAGGAGCTGGCAGAGTAGGTACTCGGTAAGCATTTGTTACGTGAATGCTGGACTGTCAGAGCTGTTTTGCTTTATTTGGAGGGTATACCTTAGGTGCACTAAACAGGATCTAAGATGACAGAAATGTAGCTCCCTGTATATCCCACTAAGAGGGCAAAGTCGGGGGGATGCTCTGCGGTCATCCAGGGCTCAGTGCACTGACATTAAAATCATGGTGTCCTCCTTGCTAAAGCAAGTACCAAGCTACTGTTTTCTCACTCCCAGTCAGAAACAAATCATGTTCTGAGTGACTGGAGTCATTGCTCACAACACCAGGAGCTGGTTTAGAGTGGGGTGAGGGTCAGTGACCTTGGGGATCCAGTTTGTAAAGGCCCAGGCCTGCGGGCTGGGGGGAGGGGTGAAGAGTGGCAGGTCCTGTCCCCGGGAGGCAGCAGTCACTGAGGGGGAGAGACAATGAGGCTCAGCATCTGCTCCTAGCTGGGAGAAGGGACCCTCCAGTGAAAAGCCAGGGAGAGCAGGGAAGTGTGGGAGGAATTGATGAGGAGAAGGGGTGGAGCCAAGGAGACGCAGCCGGGAGGAAGGAAGAGAAGGGGAAGGAAGAGAGGAGGGAGGGGAGAGGATCCAGGCTTTCCTTCCTCTCGATGACCTGGTCCTGAGCTGCAGTCTCCTCTGGCATTGTTTCCTGTGGAAACTCTCAGGGCCCATGAAGACTCACGTTTCTCCCCAGCCCCTGGCAGTAGCCCCAGTCCAAGTGCCGGGCATCCAGCAGGTGCTCAATACTTCCTTGGGCAAAAGAGAAATGTGGCCAACTTTGCTCTGGGAACTTTCCCCCTGTTTTCTCCCCCCATCTCTGGAGAAGCAGAAGGCAGAGCAGGTCTTGGGAACACGCCCAGGCGCCCCATGAATAACTGACCCTTCGGGGAGGCTCTACCGCGTCCTGTCCGAGGGCTCGGAGTGGAGAAGCGGCTGGAGGTTAGATGCCGAGGGTCGGCTCGGAAGCCGGGGAAGGGCAAGGCTGTGCCAAGCCCCGAGGCCCTGTAGGAAGGCGCCAGGGGCTTGACCCCCGCGCTGCCAACGGCCACGCCTCGGCGCCCCCCAGCAGTGCGCCCTGGGCGAAGGCCTGGGCCGTGGGATTGGCGAGCCCACGAGGGGCCGATCCCAGCGGCTCCTTGGAGCCCCTTCCCCACCCGGGCCCTGGCGCTCGCAGTCCGCACCGCTCCCTCGAGTCTGGACGTCCAGGGCTCTGCAAACAGCTGTTTAAAGGCTTCTTACAGTTTAGTGCTCCGCGGGGATGTTTGTTCCACGCCCATCTGCCTACTTTAAAAATACATAAGTGAAGAACACACCCAGCCTTCCACCTCTGCCTGGGGAGGGGCGGGCTCCGCGGCCCTCGCCCGCACTTCGGAAGGAACCCGCGTCCCCCGCCCCCCAGCCCCGCCGACTCTTCTCTCGGGAGGACGCCCCAAGCTTCCCACGGTGGGGGGAAGCTCGCCCCCTTTGTGCCGGGCAGGACCGGGCCCCCCATTTCCATGCGAGGTTCTGATGCTCCCCCTCTCTCCCGCTTCAGTTAATCTTTGTTCCCCTTTTCTGCTGAGGAGAAAAAAAGAGAGAGAAAGAAAAGGAGGAAAAAAGGCGTGACTTGATTTTCAAACGAAACTCCCACAGCAAACAAAACCCTTTTAGAGAAATAAGAAAGGAGGAAGAAGGAAGAAATGAGGGAAGAAAAAGAGAGAGAGAGAGAGAGAAAACCCTCCAGGCTTTCAATTTGAGTGGGAGAGTTGAACCGAAAGAAAGAGAAAGAAAGGAAGAAAAATCCTCTCTGCGGTAGAAAGAGAAAAGAAAACTTGGGCTGACAAGAGGGGGGTGTTGGGGGGTGGAAGGAAGTGAGAAAACAAAAGAGAGATAAAAGGGCTGCTTTTCTGTCTCTCTTCCTCCGCGAGCTGGGTTAGGAGGAGCTGTTTTGCATCCCTTCACGTCAGCCCTGCCTCATTCCCTTCTTCCAGGGAGGGAGAGAGAGCGAGCGAGAGAGAGAGAGAGAGAGAGGAGAGGGAGAGAGAGGGGGAGAGAGAGGGAGAGAGAGAGAGAGAGAGAGGGGGAGAGAGAGAGAGAGAGAGAGAGAGAGAGAGAGAAAGAGAGGAGCCGGAGGGAGGGCGGCAGGAGCAGGCGGCGGGCGCGCGTGGAGGCGGGCGGCGGGCGCGCAGCAGCAGCCCGGGCGGTGGGCAGCCAGGAGCCCCCGGCCCCGGCCCCGGCCCGCCACGGGCCCCAGCGTAGGAGCCGCGCCCGGACCGAGGGTGAGTGTCCCGCGCGGCCCCGGGCCCCCGACCCCGCAGCCCCGGGCGGCGCGCCGGCGGGGGCGCGGGGGGCGCGGGGGTGGGTCACTGCGGCCGCGGCCGACCCGCCCCCCGCCTCTCCCCGGGGACGGCCGCGCGCAGGCCCGCGCCGCAAACATGTCGTCTTTTCCTTTCACTTCCACATTCCCTCATGCCGGAGAGCTGGAGGGAGACATGGAGAGCCGGGGAAAGAGGGAGAGATGGCGTCTGGCGGCGGGGGGGGGGGTGGGGGTGGGTGGAGGGGGAGGGGGAAGGGAAGGAGGGAGCGAGCGAGCGAAAGAGGGCGAGAGCGAGGAGAGCGCGCGAATGAGAGAGAGAGAAAGGGAGGGGAGAGAGAGAGAGAGAGAGAGAGAGAGAGAGAGAGAGAGAGAGAGAGAGAGAGAGAGAGAGAGAGAGAGAGAGAGAGAGAGAGAGAGAGAGAGAGAGAGAGAGAGAGAAAAACAAAAATGAAAGGAAAGCGCGGCGGCGGCGGCGGGGCGGGAGGCCCGGAGGCGGCGGCGGCGGCTCGCGGGCCCGCACGTGGGTATCCCGGCGCCTAGTACTCTCCCCCCGCCGCCCGCCGGGGACTCAAAGTTTCACCCCCTCGCCGCGCCGCCCCGCCCCGCCGCTGCCCACAAACTTTATTCTCCCGGCGGGTGGGGTTGCTGCGCGTCCCCGCCGTCCGGGGTGGGGGAGGGCTGGGCGCGCCGCCGGGGTGTCGTGGGCGCCCCCGGGGCAGCAGGCCGCCGCACGACCCGCTCTCCGGGGCGGGGACCTGTTGAAGGCGCTCGCCGGCCGGCTGGGTCTCCACGGCCTGTCCTTAGCCTCCTCAGTCTCAGTTCCCCTTCCTTGTCGCCCACTCTCTCCGTCTCCTCGCGGTCATTTTCCTAATTGGACAGAGCTGTGGGGTGTGATCGCCGGCGTCAGATTAGTGGCCCCGAGGCTGCCAGGTGGGCGCGGGGACTCGGGGACCAACGGGACAGCCCCCGCCAGCGTGCAGAGCCCACAGATCCGGCCCTCGTGCCACCGCCCCCCTAACCGCGGACTTGCTAACTAGTGCGTATCGGTTTTTTTTTCCAACTTGCCTTTTAAGATGACTTTTATGGTGGCTGCAACTGCTTCCCTCCAGTCTGAGCAGTAGTTTGGGAAGATTTAAGAGGCCAGGGAGGTGCTTGCGTAGGTTTTAACTAACCCAAAACGATCATTAATGTATCTCTGAGCTCTGCGATGGTTCGGGCAAGGCGTAGCCGCAGCCCGGTGCGTCTTTACAGGGTCACTACGAGGTGCTGGTCCTTCCCGGTCTGAGCGGTTCAGTGAGGGACTGTCCTGGTGGCCCACCCTAGAACAGCGGACCGAGCGCCCTAACTGCTAAGGGCACCCAGAGCGCCTTTATTTCTGTGCAAAATGGAAACTCCCAGCAGGTGTAGACCTGGAGGGGACATAACCAGTTCCGGTGGGCGCCTGGGAAACTCACAAGATTCCCACATAGGTGTGCGGAGAGGGACTTTGAACCTTGGGGGTCACCCAGCCAACTTTGAAGCTGCTCTTTCAGTCCTGCCTTTGTACACGTGTAAGTAAAAACAGTCAAAGTTCATTTCTGCCAAGTAGAGGGCCTGGAGCCTGCATCCCTGTTTTGCCCTCACCAGGGGCCTTCAAAGGACCCGCCAGGCCAGGTGGGGGAGGGGAAATAAACCACCCCTAATTGTCTTTAGACTTTAGAAAATGTATTCTTAGTGTTTGTGATCAAAGCCATGGGCCTGTCTGGTTTTGATTTTTGAGACTTAGTATGGCTGTCCCTTTCTTGTTTGTTTTAAAGCGAATGTTATTTTCTAGAGCTCTCATGGTGGTTTTGTCAGCTGGCCCTCGAACCTCGCGTCGCTCTGTGCTAGGCACCTGCCAGTCTGGGAACAGGACCTCTAATTGGTCACCTGTAGTTCTAGCCGCACTAGTGCTCCACTAACCTGCAGGACCCGGCTTTCTTGCATGAGGGCAGTGGGGGTAGGTCTGCTTTCTTTAGGGTAGGGGGAGTTGGCCATTTGGGTCACATTTTTCTTTCCTCCAGGCTCACCTGGTTGCCTGTATGCCCATGGAGGCAGATGCAGTGAGTTGCAGTGGGAGCAGAGGTTCACTCTTCTTCTCAGAGCGGATTCCCGGGTGAGTCCTTGTCCTGTGGTGTGTGGCCAGCGGGCCATTTGTTCTACACTTGGGTCACTTCCGTTCTAAGGAGGCATTTTCTACCAGGGAGACTAATTTTAGGCTCCCTGTCTAGAGACAAGGAGATGGACATGGTCTGGAATGGTTTTTTGAGTTGGAGGAAGGGAGACTAATGGGCCCACCGGAGATTTTGCATGCCTTCTGTTTTGGGTTTGCCTTGTGGCCCAGGGATATTTCTATCAGAGTTGTGCTTGGAAAGCTCAGGTTTGAAGTTAGATGGGAGTAAATAAGTAAAGGAGTAGTCGGGTGCATCTCAGGATGCTGTCCACAGGCTCCTCATCGGCTTGCTCACCCCCTGGATCTGAGGGCAGGGGCTCATTTTGTTGAATTAAGGAATCTGTGAATCTGCTGTGTCTCATGTTAATGGTGGTTGATCCCAGCCCTTAGACTGCAAAACTGGAAGAGGACCTTAGAGGTTGTCTGAAGAAAGTGAGGCATGAGAAAAGCCCCATGCCTGAAATCACACAGTAAGCGACAGAGCCAGCACTGAAACCTGGGCTTTCAGAGTCCATTTCCAGTGCTGTTAACACAAGGCTGCTGCCTGTATTCCTGCTGGGGAACCCGAATCAGGCTTCATCTGAAGAATGTGGCTGTGAGAACATGAAAACGTGGGCTTATCCTACCCTCATGAGATAAGTAAATGAAGGACCTTATTTTCTAGTTGTGTTACACATACTGTTCTGGAGGATTTGACGGCTGGTGTGACTACTTGGGGAAACCGGGTGTTTCTGGCTGTTATAATGCGTACTTCTTCAACATCTACCAGTTTAACGGGGCAGCAGTTTAGTCATCGGGATGTGCCCAAGTCACACTGAGCATTTTTTGATCTGGAATGTTTTCTTCATGCTTTGTACTTGTGTGTGATTTATTTAGGCTTGGTCAGGGAAAAGAATGGGGACGTAAGGAAGGGCCAGAGACCCGAACTGATCTCTATTCGTGGGTTAGATCTCTTACTACTTTCAGTTCATGAGGATAGAGGTCTTTCTTTGTTCATTGCTAAGCCCTTGTGCCTAGAACAGGACCTGGCGCATAGTGGGCCCTCGATAAATACTTGTTGAATAAAGGTACTGGACATGAGGAAAAAGATTTCCCTCGCAGTGGGGACCCACAAATGACACACAGAGGCAGAGACAGGGAGGTGATTGATGGGAGCTGCAGAGTTTTGCAGTGAGTCATTGCTTCGAACAAGCTCCAGACAGGTAAGGCAGGAGGGGCTGGGAAGAGTAAATTTTGAATGAGGTGGAGCCACTGGGTGGAGACTTGTGTGAAACAATAGAGAGATCTTGAATTGGACCGGATATGGGGAGGATAATAATAATCGTAGATCCTGGGCCAGGCTTGTGTAAGTGATTTATGTGTATCATCTCCCTTAGTCCTCACAGGTGCTAGTTACTGCATTGTTATTCCCATCTGGCAGATTCGGAAACTGGAGCACAGAGAAATTAGTTACATACAAGGGCACAGAACTGCTGGTGTCTGAACCCAGGCAGACTGACTTCAAACTTGGCCACCCTAGAATGATGATGAGTTCAGATATCTCTGCCCACTCCAAGGAGCTGGGCATTCAGAGCTTTGGGGTTGCTAGAAAGGATGGCAGCAGAAAAATTGGAAAAGAAATTGGTCTGCAACAGAATGAGGCTGGTCAGGGAGCAGGCCCTCTGCTTCTTTTGCCAAGGCCCTCACAGTGTCTGAGGACTGTAAGGGAATATTTACTGGGGACCTAATTATTCCCCAGGCAGAGTGGCTAGTACCAGATTGGGACTGTTTTGCACTTGATAAAGACTTTTTTTTTAAATTTATCCCACTATTCAAATTTATTTTTATTTACCACATATATTTGTTCAGTACATCTTTGATAAAGATTTAGGAGACTTTTTGTTTTTTAAAGGTTGCTTTTCAAGTTACATTTTAGTCGGCATGTATTTGAAACTGGTGGGAATTTTAACGGCAGAAGTGTCACCCTTGGCCATGAGGCCTCTAGAAGGTGTTTCCCACCAGTACAAGCCTTCCCTTCCTCCTCCAAGGATGCTGGTCCAGGCTGCTCCAGCCCACAACAGCTGCCCTTTTATCGACAGTCTGCTGGTCCGGTCCTCGTGGAGCTTGCAGTCTCCCTGGGAGACAGACATTAAACTAATAATTAAACAAATACTCTTTAATTACAGTTGTTATAAATGCTTCAAAGGAAAAAGTACAGAGACCATGGGAGCTGATAATCAGGGAGGATGGGGGAAGGGAGGCTTTCCGGAAGAAAGGTCATTTAAACAGCCACGCAAAGGGTGGGTGAAGAGGCTTTAACCAGGTGGGATAGTCCATTAGCCTTGATGTAAACTCTTGCTACTCTGTATGTGGTCCATGCACCAGCAGCATCAGCATCACCTGAGAGCTTGTTAGAAATGCAAGATCTCGGGCCTACCCCAGACCTGCTGAATCTGCATCTTAACAAGATTCCCGTGCGTGGTAAAGTCTAAGAAATACTGATGGAATCAAAGTACCGAACTGGGAGGTTCACAGCTTTGCTGCGAATGAGTTGGGTGACTCAGGCAAGTCACCCAACTTGGAATGACTTGGAAGAGTAATAACGAGGGAATTAGATCATCCCACAAGTTCCTTCTGGCTTCTCAGATCTTTGGCTTTTGCTGGTGTGTGCTGTCTCCAAGCTTTACTGAGGGAAAGGATCTGGGCTTACACAGCATCCACCTCTACGGCGCCTCCCCCTGGTGGGGGCCAGCATATGCTACTAGTCCATGCTCTGGTCTGACTTCAGTAAGCACTAAAGAGGAGCTCACAGACCTGACCCTTCTGCCACCCCTAGTGCCTTACCCCAAGTACAGAGGCCTTTTGTCATCTCTCTTACTCATTTCTGTGCCATTTGAATATTTACCAGTATGTATTATCTTTATCATCTATATATTTGTAAATGGAGTAAAGAGACTATTAAAAGTGGGTTGATCTCTAGAGGGGTTTTGGTTCTGTCTTCTACAACCATCATCAGAAAGGAGTTTCTGATATTAAATACATATGCTCTATCATGTGTATATTTTGGGAGTACCGAGAGAACTGTTGGAAATGTGAGGATTTTCAGTGCAGTTGGAAGTTGAGAATAAGGGATCACATTGTGGCCCAACTGCCTTCCCTTTCTTCCTTCCCTGCCCCCCAGGGTATAATAAACAGAGAATCAAAATCAGGTAAGAATGATCACTACAGAAAGCAGGAATGTCCACCTTGCAGATTTACATGGGAGACTAGAACTTCTGTGATGACTCTTGGTTATGTGTTGTTTGTCTTCTGGATTGGGAAGGTTGTCCTGCATGGTTTTGGTAAAAAAAAATTGTACAAACTTTAATAGTTGCTTTATGCACCACGCCAGAATGTCCTCACAAGGACCACGCCTGAGCGGGCCTCTCAGTAAGAATTAGGGACCCTTTGGAGGCTGGCGGTGCTGGTTGGTTAACCCCACCCTGTGATGTCCAATCCTGGGGTCCCTAGGCCCACAGTCTCAACCTCCCATCCATTTGCTAGCCACAGAACCACTGTGGACTCGCCATTACCTGGAAGCAGGTCACCTCTGAAATTCTGAATCCTTCCAGGCCCCCCACTGCACAGCCCTACTTGAAGCAACCCCGCCCACCCCTGCCCCAAGCTGGGATACCTCTGCCTGCTCACCTGGGCCTCATGCCCACCATCAACCCTTATTCCCATGTCCTGCCCGGGCTGCCTGCCTACGACTGAGCACTGGACATCCTCCTGTGCCCCAGTTCCCTGCTACAGCTACCGACACACCTGTCTCCCTCTCCTTTGGCCCTGCCTCTCCCCTGCCCCCCTCCCATTTCACTTCTCTTCACCCTGGGACTTCACAAAGAAGAGGCCACAATTTCCATCCCTACTTCCTCTCTCCCCCTCTCCTCTCGAGCTCTGAAGCATCAGGTTCACCCCCACTCCACTCCCAGAGGTTCCCAGCCACCTCCTGATCACATCTGGTAGCCTCTACTTACCTGGCTTCTCTGTAGCTGTACTGTTGTGATACTCTTGCCTGTCGTGGGTTCTGGCTCATCACTCTGGGTCCTGCTCCTGCCTCTCTAATCCTGCTTTTTCTGCCACTCCTTCCTCTCCTGGCTATGCTTTGGTGCCTCAGCCACGGTTCTTTGCTACTTGCTTCCCGTCCATGTCTATGGCTTCACCCTGCAAATGTTTTTTTTTTTTTTTTTCTCTACTCTTTTTTTTCTTTACTGCTTTGGAACTTACATACTCTATTTCTGTCCTTTTGATTCATGCATACTGCATAAGGTTTAAAGTTAGTTGGTATCCATATCTTTTTTCAAGTAATGCAGTGCAATGAAAGGTTGATTAACTTTTGATTTTCCACATAGTTACCATTTTGTTTACCCATATTTCTCCCTGCATCTCAGGCTTTCCTTCTGGAATCAGAACATCATGTGGTGGAGGTGTTTTAATCATAAACTTTCAGTTCCTGTTTGGCTAAAATTTTATTTCATATTTATTGTTAAGAGATTGTTTTACTGGGTATAAAACATTAGCTTGACAGTTATTTCGTCTTAGTATTGAAAGATGGTATTCTACTATCTTCCGACTTTCCTTATTGATATTGAGAAGGTAGTAGCCCAGTTATTGATCTTAGGTAATTTCTTCTCTCTGGTTGTTGTTTTGTTGTTGTGGTGGTGGTGGTGGTGGTGGTGTGTGTTCACACACGTGTGCACATGTGTGTGTGTTTTGCAGTTTAATGCATTTAGGAGTGGATTTTATTTTATTTGTCTAAGGATTCGTTAGACTTCCTGAAACCAAAGATTAGTGACTTTGATCAGTTCTAGAAAATTTTCATGCTTTATCTCTTTGACTTTTATCTCTCTATCATTCTCTCTCTGGTTTCTCCTTGGGAACTCCAATTAGATATATGTTAGATCTTATTCTATCCTTTACATCTCCTTGACATCTTAACTTCTTTTTTTTTTTAATTTTTATTGGAGTATAGTTGCTTTATAATGTTAGTTTCTGCTGTACAGCAAAGTGAATCAGTTATACATATACATAAATCCACTCTTTTTTAGATTTCCTTCCCATTTAGGTCACCACAGAGCACTGAGTAGAGTCCCCTGTGCTATACAGTAGGTTCTCATTAGTTATCTGTTTTATATATGGTAGTGTATATATGTCAATCCCAATCTCCCAATTCATCCCACACCCCCCTCTCTTAACTTCTTTTTCATTTTCAATCTTTTGGTTTTTTATAGTGTTTTCTGGGTAATTTCTTATTTGTCTTCCAGCTCATTAATTCTCTCTTCACTTATCTCTAATTTTCTCTTCAGCCCTTCCACTGAAATTTTTTTTTTTTTTTTTTGTAGTACGCGGGCCTCTCACTGTTGTGGCCTCTCCTGTTGCGGAGCACAGGCTCCGGACGCACAGGCTCAGCGGCCACGGCTCACAGGCCCAGCCGCTCCGCGGCATGTGGGATCTTCCCGGACCGGGGCACGAACCCGCGTCCCCTGCATCGGCAGGCAGACTCTCAACCATTGCGCCACCAGGGAAGCCCTTTACCTGGGTTTTTAACTCCTCATTTCCTTAATCATATTAAACACCTTTTTTTTTTTTGTATCCAATAATTCTAGTATCTGAAGTATTTACAGGTGTAGTTCTGTTGTTTGATGATTCTGCTCCCTCTCACTCATGAGGGCTTATTTCTTTTTGTGATTTTCTATTGTGAGCTTATATTTGTTAGAATTCTATCTGTGAGAATTCTTTAATGTATGGGATGAGAGTACATTCTTCCAGGGAGAATATGTGTTGCCTTCTGCCAGACACCTTAAGACCCTACAGATGGGTCATTTATTTATAATTCTTAGCTTGCAGTTTTGAGGACCAGAGCCCAAACCCACTTGGCTGGCTAATGACCACAGATTCTCAGAGGAGCCTTTTCATTTAAAACTCTGCCCAGAGCTAACACTAAGCCAGAGTACTTCCTTCCTGACGATATACCACCAGACCCCCCCACTTTGTCCCATTGTTCCCTTATTGCCAAATGCCTTCTCTCCATATTTGGACAAAGTCCTAGTCATGTCAGGCCCAACTGAAAACTATGCATCTTCTGAGCCTTCTCCATGCCATCCCTTGCAAAATTAACCAGTCCTTCTACATTCATTGGCCATTTTCACCTTATCTATTAGTCTGTGGATGTGTGTGTTCAGACCCCACACTGGACTCAGAACTTCTGTTTTTTTTTTAGAACTTCTTGAAAGGTCAGAGCTGTGTCATTTATTTCTGGAGCCCCAGTGCCTGTTCACTGTTGGGCAGAGTAGTTGCTTAATAGATATCTATTGACTGAGTGGAATTTATGGCAAAATCAATATTTCTGTTCTTCTTGAATAGTAATAAAAAAAATCACAAGCACTAAGCTACCCTGTGATCTTGGACAGGTCCAGTTTACCTCTTTGGATCTGAGTGACCTTAGCTATAAAATGAAGGGACGCTTCTGAGATCTCTACTTGCTCTAAGATACTGAGATTCAACATAATGTGTGTGACTGTCAGTCATGATAACATGGATCAACTCTTGACTCACAAATGGAATGAAGGGATGGGAGGGCCTTGGAGAGAAAGAGCGTGATTCTGAGATAAAGGGGCATGATTTGGAAGAGAAGAAAGAAAAGGGACTCAATGATAAATTAATATGAAAGGTGACATTTTAGAAAGGTGGCATTTTAAAATTTGTGACTTGAGACAACCTGATGACTGTCTAAAAAAAGAACACTTTATAACAAAATAAATTTCAGATGGATTAAAGATGTTAAATGTAAAAAATGAACTCAGGGAAAATACTTTTTAACTTTGACTTAAAACCCAGAATCCATAGAAGAAAAGATTAATATATCTGACCCTACACAAGTAAAAAATTTCTGTGAGGCAAAATTATTATAAACAGTCAAAAGAGTCTTCCGCTTCTCAAAACTGGGGAAACATTTTTGCAACATATATCAGAGATAGGGCTAATTTCCATAATATCTAAAAAGAGAAAATCAACAAGAAAAAGACTATCAACCCAATTTTTAAAATGGGCTAAGAACCAGTCACAGAAAAGGAAATACAAGTGGTTCTTAACCATATAAGGTGTTCAGCCCCACTAGTAATAAGAGAAGTGTTAACTCTGCTATGGAGAAGTGACAGTGGAAATAGATGCTCTTGTAACTGTTGAAAGAGTGTAAGTTGGTACAATCTGTATAAAGAGGGTTTTGACAATATTTATTTATTTAATAAATTTATTTATTTTTGACTTCATTGGGTCTTTGCTGCTGTACATGGGCTTTCTCTAGTTGCGGTGAGCGGGGGGCTACTCTTCGTTGTGGTGTGTGGGCCTCTCATTGTGGTGGCTTCTCTTGTTGCGGAGCACGGGCTCTAGGCGTGCAGGCTCCATAGTTGTGGCTCACGGGCTCTAGAGCGCAGGCTCAGTAGTTGTGGCGTACGGGTTTAGTTGCTCAGCAGCATGTGGGATCTTCCCAGACCAGGGCTCAAACCCGTGTCCCCTGCATTGGCAGGCGGATTTTTAACCACTGTGCCACCAGGGAAGCCCGACAATATTTATTAAAAGTGCACAAGCAACTCCACTTCTGGGAATTCCTCTCACAGATATGAGCATACATGTGAAATGATGCATTTTTCAAGATAGTTCATTGCGTCATTGCTTATAAAAGCGGGTGGGGGGAACAACCTTAATGTCCATCACTAGAGAACTGGTAAATAAATTATCCTATAACCATGCAATGCCACTCTATGCAGCTGTACAGAAGAATGTAAAAGCTCCCTATGTATCGATGTGGTTGCTGAGCTATTTTCTTAAGTAAGAAAGTAAGAGACAGAATGCCTGGCTATGCAGCATTCTGCAAGGATACCTAGGAGACTGGTAATAGTGGTTTCCCACAGCAGATGCTGACTTTTCACTGTGTTCCTTTTTCTACATTTTGAATTTTGTACTTTGTGCATATACTACCTAATTTATTTATTTATTTTTGGCCATACTGCGTGTCTTGCAGGATCTTAGTTCCCTGACCAGCGACAGAACCCGTGCTCCCTGCAGTGGAAGCATGGAGTCCTAATCACTGGACTGCCAGGAAATTCCCTATATTACCTAATTAAAAAAAAATTTTTTTTAAAGGAGGTTAGGGTGGAAAGAAGGGAGGGTGGGAAGGAGGGAGGAAGGGAATAGGGATCACACTTTTGTTCTGCATTTTCATACAGGGTATTTTAGTTACTCCCCTCAGCAGCCCCTAGGGAGGTTACCATTTTTATTGACCAAGAAACTGAAGCCTGGAAGTCTGCAATGACTTGCCCAGGTTCATGGAGAGAGCCTTGGAACCTGGCACTGAATCCAGTTCTCACTCCAGAATCATTGGGCTCATGTCTGTAGATCAGAATTTTCTTGTTTCCTTCCTTTATCTTTAACCGACTTCTCATAGGTCAAGGACCAATGGCTGTGCACCATGGCCTGGACAACCCCCCCGACCCCCTGTGGGAGTGAGTGCAAAGTTCCATCCCGCCTCCTCCAGCTGGCTGGCAGGCTCACAAGTCCTACTGGGCAAAGCTCAGGCAGTAGGTGGTGGAGCCAGCCCAGAACCCAGCCCTCCGCATCAGACACAATGAGGAGGATTAGGGATGGGCTTTGCAGTCCTATCTTTGAAGTTCCCAGCTTTCATCAGAGTGTCTGAACCTTAACACTATTTCAAGGGAACTTTTATTACTGTCGTTATGAACTGGCCTCAGGTAGGTACCAGCTGCTGCCAGGTGCCAAGGGAGCACTTGCTGGTACCGTAAGCTGGTGCCTTCACTTTGTTTTACGGTGGGGACGTTTTCAGGGCTGAAAGTACTTAGTACATGGAAGATTCTGGAAGAACAACTTTTTCCTATTTTTCTATACACAGGTGCAATCCCTTTAATTAAAGGGAGGAAGAGGTGTTTTTTTGATTTTTGTTTTGGTTTTTGTCTCACAGAAACACCTGTGCTGTTTTCAAAGTAGGGTATTGACTGCTTCCTCTTTGCTGAAGAGAAATTCTCCACGGAGAACAAAGCTAAAGGTGTTGGCCATACATAATGAGAGGCTGTAATTTATAGGATACAGCTTCACCTGGGGGGAGAATTTGATGTCTTTAAGAGACACAGAATCATCCAGCACCAGCTGTCCTCATGTGTGGTGTCATATTTATTTTCCAAGTTGGAGTCATCATTTCTTAAGAGAGAGTCAAGGTCCACTGGGGCTGAGGAATGCTCATGGGGGTGGGAAGTCTTCAGGATCCGTGGGCCTGAGCTAGCATGTCCAGCACCCTGTCACTGTGCTACTTGGCATCTTTATGAGGGATGCATGCTAGTGACCCATGCTGTCCGTTTTTGTTTGTTAGGCCAGTGGAAGTGGAAGTGCTTTGAACATCACAGAGTGGCACCCACGGCAAGTTTGTCTTGCTGTCTGCTGAATGCGTGCATGGATAGGAGGCACCCCATAAACGTTTCCCAAATGGATGAATTTTGATCTCTGAGATAGATTTTAAAGCTTTTGATCAGAAAGAGGACTGGAGAAATTTAGACATCTCCCATTGCTCCTCAGGTTTTCCTGATGCTTGAATAATTAAGTCCACGTCCTGTGGGATTTTTCCTTCCTTGGGCTCTAGGTCATCTTACGCAAAGGCCACCTTCTGTTAATGCTATACCTGGTACTCTTAACGCCCTCCCGAGCGTTCCACTCCGTTATCTTCTTGTGTTCTAGCTCATTATCTGGAAAAATTTCTGTGTAACATCAGCTAAGTTCTTTTGCTTCAGTTACAGAGCTTGTCAGAATTTCTCTTCCACACCTCTGTTTGGGGGCTTCTATACCTTGGTTGTAAAAATTCATTCCCTGTTGCCAGGTAGATGAACAAATCTCACTGAGCTTGAATTCACTGTCTAAAGAGATGGCCATTGTCCTTTCCTTGATCAGGGACAAAAGTAACATTTGTCTTTTCACACCTCCGGCCCCTCTGCCTGTTCTCATCCCTGCCCTCTACCCCAACCCCTCCCCCACCATGGCAGTTACTCTAAGGACAGAAATGTTGGGTCCTGACTCTTCTGGGGATTTGGCTCCCTGCTCCTGACTCACCCTTCCTGCACTCACTCAGGCCTTCTGGAGGATTTTAATTTCCCTTCACTGGAAACCACCTCTTAGTCCTTGAAAATATTCTTAGGTGGTTTTAAGTGTCTCTGTCCAGTTTTGTTTTGTTCAAATCCAGTTCAGATTTGAATGTCCAACGAATGCACAGTCTCTTGGATCTGTTCCTTTTGTTTTTTAGAAAATAGCTTTTATTGATTTTTTTTCTTGTTACAGAGAGATTTATGATTGTTGCAGAAAATTTAGGAAATAGAAACAAGCAAAAAGAAGAAAATTAAAACCACCTATAATTATTAATATTTCAGTATATGATATACCCTTCCACATATTTAAGCAGTCCCCTAAATTTAGGTTTTTTCCTCTTCTCTCTTATAGAGAATGCTGTGGTGAACATCCTTGGGTATTTTTTGATTATATCCTTGGGATATATTTCTAGCAGGGAATCCACTGGACCAAGGACACATTCTAAATGCTCTGGATATAGATGGTTAAATTGGCCTCCAGAAATGTTGTGTAGTATTTTTGATTCCTTTTAGGTGAATACTAAGTCTTATTCTTTTAAAAGCTGATTATGCGTTTTTAAGACACCGCTTTTCAACTGTTTCACTCATGTTGGTTAAGAGGCACCGGCCTGGGAAAGGCCTGAGAGACCCGGGGCACAGCTGACCTATGTAGGAGAACCTCCCATCCTTGTCCCTTTGTTTGCAGTGGGCCTCAAGCACTGAGGCTGGAGGCCTTTCTTGTCTCCTCTGCAGGCACCTGGGCAGGCCTGTGGCTCCCCAGGGAAACCCCAGGGGGCCCATCCTTAGGGTGCCTGGGGCAGTGCTGGCTTTGAGGATTCCAGACTCTCTCAGGGAGCTTAGGCCGGTCTTTCTTTGAAGAAGATGCTTATAAAATAAACATCCTGCCCTAACTCTATAGACTGAGGTTGGTTGGTGTTTGTCGGGGTGGCATGGAGATTTCCTGTGCAGGCTTCAGACCCTGACCCGCGGGTCCTGCCCAGGGGAGTGTCTCTGCCCAGACCTTCAGCCCTTGCAGCCCGATTCCCATCCATCACTTTGTGGAGGTGGGGGGCTGGCGGGGGAGGGAGGTTTGACGGAATTACTGAGGAAGTAACATTTTCTTGGGCTAAATTGGGCCTTCCTTTCCAGCTCCTAGCTGCCTCTTCCTCCTTTTCTGCTCTCTTCCTCCTCCATACCAGCACATTATTTACGCTGGTTGATGAGGCCTCTGAGGACCTTCCCTACTTCTTAGTTCCTTCTTTCCTCTTGGCTCCTAGTGACACCTAGGCTGCTGCCTACCATCTGGACCTTTCACTTCCTGCTCTTTCCCTGCACCCGCTTTGCTCTGGTTCCCAGCCCCCCATCGATCCCCTGTCCAGGTGGTGCTGTCCCAGCCGAAGCTGGTTCCAGCCTGCCCTCCTTTCTCAGGCCTGGTGGGAAGGCCACAGGGGCTCAGGGAGTCCCAAACTCCCTCCCCACCATCCCCCAGAGACACAGTGTGCCAGCTGCTGCCCGTTGGATTACAGAAAAACAAAAACACAAAACCCAGCCCCTAGAGATGAGGGACATTTCGGTTTCTATGAACTTGATGACTAGTGTGCTGAAAATGGGAGGCATGGGTTGGGAGAGGGAGGCTGGAGGTTCCCCTGGGGTGGGCTTTGTTTAAAATTTAATATGCTCTTTCTTTCTCTCAACAGGCCAGCACGGCTTCTAGCTCCTTTGTCATTTTAGCCCTGTTATCTGTCTGGTGGATGAGATCTCTTATCTGCCAGGTCCTGCCTCTCTTCCCTGAATGGCCCATCCCCATTCCTCAGTCTCTACCCCCTTCCCCCATTTGAGACACAATGTTACAGACCTCATTCTGTAACCTTAGATTCCAATGAAAGTCGTCACCTTGCTTCTTAACTAATTGATTTGGAGAAAACCAGGGTCCACTTTTAATGATGTTGGACCCACCAAAGGCACAAGAAATGGGCAGCTTTGGTGTCCTGTGAGAGACGGCGTGGCCCCCACCCTTAGCAGTGTGGGAGAGTTGGGTCCAAGAGTGAGGGTCTCGGCTCTGCGTGGCCTGAGATATAGTCGATTGTTTGCTCCCGTGTGTGCTGTGACTTCTGACCTGGCCCTTTCTTGGCCTTAGGAGGCTCTGCAGGACGAAAAGTACATTAATCACAGAAACACAGAGCTGCTCTTCTCCCCACAGGCAGGGATGGATCTAAAAGGTCGCCTGCCGTGGAAGTGGGCTCACAGGCAAGGGGAGGACCTTACTGCAAGTTGTGGGACTCAGGATCAGAGGATCCATGGCCTTCCATCCTGGCTCACCATCTCCTAGCCCTGATGAGTCCCAGCCTTCCCAGCCAAGCCTTGATTTCGTGGCCTGCGAAATGGGTTCATGTGCCTACTTTTCATAGGTGTGCTCTGTGTTGTGTGATACGTGGTAATCATTGTTACCTGTGGACCACAGGCCTGTGAAGTTGGGGAGAACCCCACACCATCCTGAAAACTCTTTTCTGTTACAAACCTCCCTGTGTCATTTCTTTATTTCTTCATTCAATCAGCAAACATTTCCCAAGCACCTACTAAACTCTGATATAAAGGGGAATGGCATGGTCTTTGTTCCCAGCAGGCCCTCAGCCAGAAGGGATATGGGATATGCAGACAAGAGCACAGGAAATTCGCTCTCTGGACGTGGTGAAGGTGCAGAGGAGTGCAGGGAAGACTGGTGGAGGTGGTGTTTCGCTGAGTCTCAGCAGACAAGGGAAGCAGGGGCGTTCCATTGGGGGACTAGAATATACAAAGGCAGAAAGTGCAGGCGCATTCAAAGAGTCAGTGGTGGTTTGGTGTGGATGGGAGGGAGGGTATAGAGGTGGGATGGTAGAAGATGGAGCTGGAGGGGCCAATCTGGGAATGTGTCCAAAGACTTGAACTTCATCCAGAGGCCTGGGGGAGCCACCAGTGGGTTCTGAGCAAAGAAACAACATGACAGATCACTCTGGCATAAGCCAGGGCACTCGGGGCTTATGCTGTTATTCCATGTGGGGAAATCCCCTCGGAAAAATTGATCTGAGGGTTGAGAAATCCCTCAGAGGAATAAGTATAGCACTTTTGCTTGAATTCCTTCTCACTTCAACTAAAATTTCTGCTCTGCACCAGCTGTTTACAGATAATGTATAAAAGTACGTTTTCTGTGCTTGACCGTGTTTCTTAGAACTCACCAAGAAATAACCCCAAGTAAAAATTTTCCACTGAGGTGTATTCTCAACACATAGTGACTGAATTGAAAATGTAGGAAGGTCTTCTGAAATGTTGCATAAGATCTTCAGGATGGGTTTCCTCAATCCCAGCAAGGGAAGGAGAAAGAGGACCAATGTTTGTTGACTACTTGCTCTGGGCCAGACACTGGGCTAGACTCTTCTAATTCAGTGACTCTGTAAGAAACAGCATTCCTGACCCGTTTTAACATTTTAAAAAAAAAATTATTTTTGGCTACATTGGGTCTTCATTGCTGCATGTGGGCTTTCTCTAGTTGCAGCTAGCGGGCACTACTCTCTGTTGTGGTGCGCGTGCTTCTCATTTCGGTGGCTTCTCTTGTTGCGGAGCATGGTCTCTAGGCATGTGGGCTTCAGTAGTTGTGATGCACGGGCTTAGTTGCTCCATGGCACGTGAGATCTTCTTGGACCAGGGATCGAACCCATGTCCCCTGGTTTGGCAGGCAGATTCTTAACACTGCGCCACCAGGGAAGTCCCCCTGACCCATTTTGGAGGCAGAAAACTGAGGTTCATGAAGGCAGCCACTTTCCCAAGGCCTTGCACCTGTAAGGGATGGTAGCAGGATTTGAACCAGGTATGATTGAATCCAGAGTTCACACTCCATTCATTGAACCTCTCTGCCACCTAACTCTCAAGACACCCCAGAAAAGTAAAGCAGGAGATGCAGAGGTGGGTCAGATGAGCCACTGGAGAGCCTATTGATTTCTAGGCAAAAATTAGAGCTGAAACACTTGCCCACTCCCATTCTCCCCCAGCAAGTTCTGGGGGCTGATGCACTGGTAGCACCCCTCCCCTGAAGAGCATTCTTCCAAAGGGCAATGGCTACATTCTGATTTGGGCGATTCATTCCACTGTGTAGACACTGCATGGAGCAGAGGGCAGGAAGTTGGTACCTGTAAGTGGCATCAGGATGAAACATAGACATACTTGAAGGTCACTGCCCAGAACAGCCAGGGTGGTGGGCAGAGCTGCCTGGATATAGGAAGCCACAGGGGTGGGGGGCGAAAGTTTATTGAGAAAGAGACAAGACGTATTCCCAAGGGACAAGCCACTCCTGGGGCGCTCGGCACACGCCAGCATCTTTTTGCCTGTCGCTGCACTTCCTCTGGCCCTTGCCATCTTTGCTTGGCCATCTTAATACGTTCCCTGTGGGTCAGGATTCTCTTCTGTGAGTTTCTAAGAGTGTCCCCAGACTCCCCGGGGCTCAGTGGAAGCCAGCCGAGGCATCTGTCTTCTAGCAGAGGACTTGGGTGAGCGAGGATGGAGGACAGAGAAACAGAGCAGAAAGACCCCAGTGTGAGATGACTCCTAGTAAAGGTAATAAACGCAGGGCCAGGGCGCCTGTGTGGTATCTTTGCCAGTCGCACGCTTGGGAAATGCTTCTGAAACGATGGGTCTCCCAGCCTCTCCCTTAGCTTCCCTCCCTGTTTTCTCTTCCGTCCCAGAGCAGGCTTCTGGACGTCTCTGGAGTTTATTGCCCCACACACGGAGCGCGCAGCTCGTGGGAACGTGGCTGCCCCCCTCCAGAGCTGCTGGTGTTGGGCTGAGTGGCAGGATCTGGGGGTACAGCCACCTTGTCTATTTCCAGGGGCCAGAGCTCCTCTGGATTCACACGGGCTCTGCAGTTGACCTTGGGCTGAAAATGCCATTTTGGAAGCGGGCCTCAGAGATCGTGTTGAGGTAGAAAGGAAATAAAAGCCTGCACGCATCAGTTGCAGTAGTTGGATTTCACTCTTTCCCTCTGAGGGAAAACTCTTCCGTGACAGTAATGGGGGGATGGTCATTAGCATGAGGAGCATGGAGGGACGAAGGTGGTGCTCCTGGGGGCCCCTAGGGAGTGAATCCCCTCCCGCAGGGGGGACCTCCACAGCCTGAGTGACTGTGGGCTCCTCGCAGGGCCACCGTCTTCAGGTGTGGACACCGTTTGGGGTCCAAATCCAGTTATCCCTCAAGTTCTGCCTGGTGACTTCTTAACTCTCTGGCCAGGGGGAGCTTTGCAAAGACAAAACTCAGAGCAAGCATTTCTGTTACCAAGCGTTTAAAGAAATCTTATTATGAAAATAGTAAATCTTATGCCTATATAGGAAAGTTGAAAATACAGAAAATTGTAAAGAAAATAAAAATTGCCCATAATCTCACTCCTTAGGAATTACCAACCCTGTTTAGTACCTTTATATATTTCTTCACAGTCTTTTTCCATGCACATAGGTAAATATATTGTATTTTAAACTGGTTACAAACACCCTGAACTTTATATCCTTTTTCATTTGACATAACATTATGGCAAGCAAAAACTTTTCAAAAGCACTTGGGCTTTGCAAGCGAGCATATGCTCTGCAAATATTTCTGTCAGCCACCAGTAACCAACTGTAAGAACTCACGGTCTACCCAAAACAGAAGTTGTGCCAGTCAGAGAGTCCTGTGATCACCATGCAGTAAACCTTGCCAACATATTATAAATTTAAACATACTAGAACTAAAGCCTAACCACTTGAAAAAATTTAAAACTCTCCTAGATTGCTGTTGGGTCAAGGAAGAAATAAAGAACATAGTGACAAATATTTAGAAAGCATTGAAAACCAGAGTGCCACATAACCAAACCTATGGGAGACATCTGGCACTATTCTCATTGCCTTAAATGTTTTTATTATTAAAAGGGGAGAGAGAAAAAGAGAATAAATAAACCAAGCATTCAGCCTGAGATCTTAGAGGGAAAAAAAGAATAAAAAACAGCCCCTAAGGAAAATGGGAAAGATAAAAAGTGAAGATAAAGGCAGAAATAAATGAATTAGAAAATAGAAATACAGTGAAATTAGCAAGTATATCCAAGAGCTGATTCTGTTTTTAAACAAACAGTAAAGTGGCCTAACCTTTGGCAGATCTATTTGAAAAATAAAAGAGAGAAAAGAAAAAAAATAATAGGAATGAGAAAGGGGACACTGCAATAGGTAGAGAGGTTTTAAAAAATAAAAATATGTGCACACTAGGCTTAAATTTGAAAATCTCATTTAAACGAATGCTTTTCTGAAAATGTATATGTTGTTAATTGAGAAAAAATTTGCAATCATCATCAACTACTGCCCCCTCTACCTAAAGAAGACACCAGTGCCAAGTGTTTTTTGCTAGGTAATTGTTTTAGATTTGATAATACTGATAATGTTAAGCTATTCCATGGCTTAGCAAAAGATGGAGAGCTCTCCAATTCATTCTTCAAAGCAAAATCAGCCTGATATTAAACATGGCAAAAAGACCATATTAAAGAATGAAAATGCTGTGTCGGAAATAGAATTCAATAATATGTTAAACAAGTCATCCACCATAACCCAGTGGGGCAAGTGGGGGGGAATTGTCAATATTAGGAAAGCTTAATATAGTAACTGCGTCATGCTAATGGGTTAAAGAAGTAAAATCAGATTGATTCCAATATATGCAGGGGGATAATTGATTAAAATCGAACATCCATTTCTAACTAATCAATACACCAAAAAAGGAATAGAAGGCTGCATTCTCAGCTTGATTTAGGATATCAATTTCAAACCAATAGCCAATGTTAATTAACTGAGAAACACTAGAAGCATTCCTGTTGAAACCAGTAACAAAATAAGGAGGCCTGCTATCACCATCACTGTTTAACATGGCTTTTAAAATGCTAGTCACCAGGATAATACTGAAACAGAAATATAAAGGAGTAAACATAACAGTATGTACAATTTACTCTATAACAACTTTTGGGCTGGAGGTTGATTTCCAAAGTTGAGAAATAAAAAAAGTCATCAAAAAATTTAACAGATTTGACTACCTTTAAAAAATTGTAACTGCTATGTAAATTCTACAAAACAATTGAGAGTTGCGGGGAAAAGAGCTTCTCATGAGACACTTGAAGGGTTAATATTTTAATTCTACCAAGAACCTATACATATTAGTTTTAAAAATCAAGATTTAAACTTGAAGACAAAGTGAACAAACTATATTAATAATTAGCAAATAAACACCCAACCCAAAGAAATGCCAGATGGTATGCTCCATGAGGTCAGGGACCAGGTCAACTCACTGCATGACAGATACTTTATTGAAGTAATATTTGTTGACTGTGTTGAATTAATATCTGTTGAACAAATAAATGGATGCAATGCAAATTTTTAAAGCATGATACCATTTTTTGCCTTTTAAATTAGCAAGAGGTTTTTCCCCAAGGTTTTATTATGAAAATTTTCAAATATATAGAACAGTTGAAAAGATAGTACAGTAAATACTCATACACCCGACTAGATATAACAGAGGTGAACATTTGCCATATTTGCTTTATTTGTACATGTGTATGTTTTTGTCCTGAACCATTTTTTAAGTAAATTGCAGAGCACATATCACTTCTCCCCTGAATACTTCAGCTTGCAAATGCTAAGTCTCCCAGAATTTAGCAATCTGTATGGAGGGTTTGGGGAGCTGGCACACCATGCTCTGAGGGTTTCTCTGCAGATTGCCCTAGTCCTTGAGAAGGCACTCAGGAGTCATAGTCATGACCTTGTGATATATGAGAGAAAAGAAGGCACACATCTATTGAGTATCAGGCCCCTTGCTCGGTGTTTTACTGATGGTCTCCTGTTAAATCCTCTCCACAACTGTATGATGGAGGTGTTATGCCCATTTGGGGGGAAATTGAAGTTCAAAGAGGTTAAGTAACTTGCCCAAGTTCACACAGTGGCATTATTCAACCAGACCCATCTGACACCTTCAAATTACATAGCATTTGCCTCTTCCCTCTATCTTTCTGCATGAATGCATGAAGGCATTTTGTGGGCAGTGTGGACAAATTGGAAGCAACCTGAATGTCCTTCACTGCAAGAATGGGCAGGCGAATGGTGATCTGTGCACTCTTCTGAATGTTCTGTGTTTATGAACATGGATTATTGATTATGAACATGAAACATGGAAACTTGCCAGTGTCATCCAGGGAAAATAAGCAGGACACCAGATTGTACACACCATGATCAAAACCATGTGAAAAGGGCTTCCCTGGTGGCTCAGTGGTTAAGAATCTGCCTGCCAATGCAGGGGACGCGCGTTCGAGCCCTGGTCCGGGAAGATCCCACATGCCGCAGAGTAACAAAGCCTGAGCGCCACAACTACTTGAAGCCAGCGCGCCTAGAGCCCATGCTCCACAACAAGAGAAGCCACTGCAATCAGAAGCCCGCGCACTGCAACAAAGAGTAGCCCCTGCTTTCTGCAACTAGAGAAAGCCCGCGTGCAGCAACAAAGACCCAGCGCAGCCAAAAATAAATTAAAAAACAAACAAACAGGGCTTCCCTGGTGGCACAGTGGTTGAGAGTCCGCCTGCCGATGCAGGGGACATGGGTTCGTGCCCTGGTCCGGGAAGATCCCACATGCCGCAGAGCGGCTGGGCCGGTGAGCCATGGCCGCTGGGCCTGCGCGTCTGGAGCCTGTGCTCCGCAGCGGGAGAGGCCACAACAGTGAGAGGCCCACGTACCGCAAAAAAAAAAAAAAAAAATACATGTGAAAACCATATGCTTGAAGAGGACGAGGAAGAAATACATAAGAAGCGGTTGAGTTAGGATGAGAAGGAGTATTAATTTTTTTCACTTCCATCTTTTTCAAACTCTTTGTAGTGGGTGGTTTTATTAACTTTACAATAGAAATTTTAATCAAAAACAATTTATACCCACTTTATAGTTTTGTAAGCTCATGGCAGGGGAAGGCTCTGCTCTCTTTATTGCTGTTCTTTTGTCCAGTGCCCAGCGCCATGCCCGGCATATTATGGACATAATAAATGTTCTGGACGAGTGCCCACTGCAAAACCTCTCAGAGGGACTCAGCCCAGGGACATGTTTGCAGAGAACTTCCGCCAGCCAGCTGGTCTCCCCAAGAACAAGCGCAAGCCAGGTGTGTGTCATGGGGTGGGATATTTGAAGGGTGGTTAGCTCTCCCGGCCCATAACAAAAGTCTCCACCAAGGCACAGAGACTATTCTGGCCACTCAGCATGTCCAGGGCATTTAGTGCTAATAAGAACCATCTGGAATAAACAAATTCCAGCTCACATGGAAACAGATTTTATGTCATCTCGGACTTTCAAAATTGATAATGGTTATCTGAACAGTTATTATTTATTAAGTGCTTACTAGAGACCAGGCTAAATGTGCTTACAAAGCCATTCCGTCATTTAATTTTCACAACAGCCATGAGAATAAGCAAGTATTATCTCCATTTTATGGATGAGGAAACTGAGACACAGAGGACAGAGGCATGAGTCCCAGGGCAAGTCTTGGTTTCACCAAGAACTTGACTTTCTGCAAAATCACAAGCCTTCTGGGCTTTAATAACCTGGTCTATGAACAACAGCTGACACTAGTTGAGAGTGTACTATGTGCCAGGCCCAGCTAAGTGGAGAATATGAGACCACCTTCAACAAACAAACAAACAAATAAACTGAATTTATTCCGTGGGTCTCTCTATGCCAGGGCTTTACGTAGCACTTGCCTCAGTGGAATAAACCCAGTTGGTTTTCTTTGGGCTTGTTTTACTTTCCCAAGACCAAATCTTTTGGGCCACTGGTCACACCCCTTCACTCCTGGTTCTTACGCAGGAGGGCACCTTCAGTAGCCACACCGTTTGTTATTCCCTGCTGGGGAGCTGGTTAAAATGCAGTTCCCTGTGTCCAGCCCCAAGTCCCCAGGATCTGGGCGGGACCCAAGCATCTGCATGTCGTAATGCCTTCAGGTGGTTCCCAGCTGCCAGTCTTGTTACAGCCAACGTGGGCCAACTGAACTATTGAAGCGGCCTTTATCTTTTGAGATTTAACCTATAAATGCTTCGGCTGGTATAAACCAAAGCCCGTTTTCATCTGTAGGAACCCATTGGAGCTATGACCATGGTTAAGGACTGCAAATTTTGTGCTCTGTTCTGAGCACTTGTGAATTTCTCATTGACAGAACATTTTCTTCACACCTCAGCTTCATGGAACTCAGCAGGTCACGTGTCGTTGAATGTAAATTCCAAGAACACTTAAGGAACTTAAATGTATTATTTTCCATTTTTAAGAGAGAGGAGAGGCAGGAGAGATGACTGTGGAAAATCAAACACCCCCAAACAGTGGAGATTAAGAACGCATGTTTGAAATATTAAGAAAGGACAAATTTGAGGCTCTCTTACCCATGGGTAGAATTTTCATCTAAGAGGAAAGATACACCTCTGCATTAAAAAAATTTGAATTTATAAACACTGTCATACATTCTTAGGCCAGTGCCACACAGAAGGATGGGCCGTGGACCGATGCTAGCCAGCCAAGAGAAATTGAGAATGAGGCTTAGAAACTTTTATAGTTTAATTTTGCCATGACGACATCCAGGTGGGTGATCAGCAGCTCCATCTTGATCAGGGTGTGGACCAGGGTGGGCATCACTGACTTCATGTGACAGGTCGAGGGACCAGGAGCTGCCTGTTAGTCCTTCCAGGGATTCAAATAAAACCGATCTTCCAAGGCTTCCCTGGTGGTGCAGTGGTTAAGAATCTGCCTGCCAATGCAGGGGACACGGGTTCGAGCCCTGGTCCGGGAGGATCCCACATGCCGCAGAGCAACTAAGCCCGCAAGCCACAACTACTGAGCCTTCGTGCCACAACTACTGAGCCTATGTGACGCATCTACTGAAGCCCCCTCACTCTAGAGCCCGTGCTCCACAACTTGAGAAGCCACCACAATGCGAAGCCTGTGCACCGCAACGAAGAGTAGCCCCCGCTCGCCGCAACTAGAGAAAGCCCGCGTGCAGCAACGAAGACCCAACGCAGCCCAAAATAATAAATAAAAAAAGAAGTAAATAAAATAAAACAGATCTTCCAATGCAGAGAGTTTGAGAAGCACTGGCTATGTTAAAAGATGTGCTCTTAAGTTGAAGAAGTGGAAAGCAGAAGAAGAGTCGGGGGAGAGGCAGAAGAAGAGTCGGGGGAGAGGCGGAAGACTTCTCACCCCCACCCTCCAAAGCCCAAGAGGCCAGTTCATGCAGAAGGGGGTCCACTGCCACACCAGCTGACTCCTCTATTTTGAGCCCTTCCTCTCGTGCCATAGGATTCCTGTAAACCCTGGTCGTGGAGCCTGGGGAGAGATTGGTTGGTCCAGGGTGGTGGAGCGAGGTGGCTTAAGGGGTGGCCGTTGGAGACCTGCCAAGCCTGGCCTTGGAAACTCGGGCACCACTAGCTGTGACTTTGGTCCTCTCCCTTTGCTCTGCGCCTCAGAGTTCAGAAAACGGGGAATGACAGTCCCTCCTGGAAAGGTTTTCGTGCAAGATAGAAATGAGATAACACACACGAGGGGCTCCGCACACCGTCTGCACTTGGGAAACGGAGGGTGCTCTGTGTTGTTTTGTCTAGAGTATTTGAAAAAGTGGCTGCATTGTGGGTCTCCAGGAAGTTGCCAGCTGCCCTCCCTGTTTCTGAATTCCTGTGTGTGTGTTTTCTGTGCTCTTGGTGGTGGTAGTGGTGGTGGAGTTGTCAGGAAATAACCATCAGTTTCCTGCTGATTAATTCGGTTCCTGGCGGGCCCTCCCTCTCAGGCCTGGCCTCCTGCTTCCTCAGCTTGCTCTCCTGGCCCCTTCTGAGAGGCCTGCCTGCCCTTGGCCCGGACACCCTGCAGGCCTGCTGAGCCTGGCTTTGTCCTGGCCATGGGCAGGGTGCCGGTGTCCAGCTGCCTCTGGTTTTGCCTGCAGGTGTGTTTCCTTTGCACACCTGGCACCTGCGGGGACTTAAGCCCCTTCCAAGTTACCCTCCAGATTGGGCTTGAGAGGTTTTGATGATGTGAACTACAAGCCCTTGGAAATGATGCTGCTAGGGTCCTCTGCCCCTTCAGGAGAGGAGGCCTGATGGCAGGGGCCTCAGGAAGAACCCCAGGCTGGGGCAGCAGACCCCAAGGTTTCCCTGCTGGCGCGAGGGGAGCCTGCAGGGACTCTGCCTTTGGTCTTCAGAAAGGAGGTGCTGGCAGGGAGAGAGGCCAGTATAGTGTTGGGATTTGGGGGTCCCTGGCCTGCTTCTTGGCCCTTGAGTGAAGGACCAGCAGAGAAGGCGAGCACTAGTAGGGGAGGGACCTGGGCTTGGCCGTGGTGTTGAGCTGGGTCTGCCTCAGCACTTCACTTGGAGACCTGGTGACCCTACAGTGGTCTCTCGAATAATGTGGGAGCCACAGCACAAGGCGTAGTCGTGGTCCCAAACACCCTAGCTGGCATCCGCCACGGTGGAGGATCCGGAGGCGAGGAGGTCCTGATGCCTCCTCAGCCGCCAGCCACCTGGAAGGCAGGTCTCCCGGGACTGGGCTGGTGTTGTCAGGCTGGCTCTCAGCCTCAGCAGGGCCATGCTTTCTGCATGCAGCGCCGAGGTCAGGACCCCTTGGTGCCTGGTGTGTAGCAGACACTCACAATCTCTCTTTTTTTTTTGCGGTACACGGGCCTGTCGCTGCTGTGGCCTCTCTGCTGCGGAGCAACAGGCTCCAGATGCGCAGGCTCAGCGGCCATGGCCCATGGGCCCAGCCGCTCCACAGCATGTGGGATCCTCTCGGACCAGGGCACGAACCCACGTCCCCTGCATCGGCTGGCAGACCCTCAACCACTGTGCCACCAGGGAAGCCCCAATCTCTTTTTTTAAAAAATATTTATTTATTTATTTGGCTGCGCCAGGTCTTAGTTGTGGCACGCAGGATCTTCGTTGCGGCACGCGTGTGGGATGTAGTTCCCTGACCAGGGATCGAACCCGGGCCCCCTGCATTGGGAGCGTGGAGTCTTAACTGCTGGACCACCAGGGAAGTCCCCCTCTCAGCCTCTTGAACGCTTACACTTACAGCACACGCACAGGCACAGCTCCGTGCACATTTCACTGGAGTCAGGCTCTTCAGCTGAGGTGGGGAGCCCTGTGCTTACTATTACCTGGTGGCTGAGTCAACAACGCCAGGCGAGTATTTGGTTAGCAAACAGGGAGAGCAGCCAGAGCCGGCCCCCGACCTTTCTGCTTCTGCCTTTGTAGCAAAACGTCCTTTGGAAAGGTCAGCCAGGACTGGCTACATAATTTGCACAGGACCTGGTGCAAAATGGAAATGAGGGCCCCTTGTTTGAGAATTAGTACGAATTCCTAGACAGCCACAGCAGAGCATGATGCCTGGGGCACCATGGGACGGCACCCCGAGGTCAGCGTTGCCCAGCCTTGTGAACTTCTGTGTGAGGCTTCTCTTGGGTAGAGGAGGGACTTTACATCCAAACCAGCTGCGAGTTCTGAGACACGCTGTCCCCACTCTGCCCCATGGGCAGCTCTTCTCAAGGGTTGGAGTGACTCCCACTTCAACTTCTCTTTTCTGTTCCTCCAGCCCCTGCTTCCCCCTTTCTCTGTAACCTGAGAAAGCTCTGAGACCCTCCCTCCCTCCCTCCCATCCCTCCTTCTTCTTTCTCTCCTCCCCTCCATCCTTGCTGCCCTCCCCCCTCCCTCCACCTCTATTTCTGTCTTCCTCCTTCCATTGCTTTTATCTGGGGGAAAACCCTTCCCATGTTTGCTGTATAACATTTTCCACCCATTCATTTGGTGCCATTTGAGTTCAATGTCCCTTTGAAGGGCAAAGGGAGAGTGCTCCTTGGATTTCCAAAGCCTCTCTCTGGAGTGGTCCAAGCAAGCATCTTCCCCCACCGAGGGACGAGGGACGTCCCTTCAGTGGCCTCTGGTTCTGTCCAGATGGTTTCTGCCCACTAGGAGCCTGGGATGAATTCTCACTGTTAGCATTCGTCACTCACTGCCTCCACCCCACAGTCAGCTATCAGCACTACTGGTCACAGTGGAAAGAAAGCCTGCTCCGTTCTTCCTCGTGACATGCGTGAGCCCTGGGGACAGACCTGGCCATGGCTCCCAAGGCAGCAGCTTCCACGCTTCCATGCAGGCCTGGAGCTAGGGGGCAGGGTGCTACAAGGGGTTAAGTAGATAAGCCCAGTGGGACACTGTCCTGGCCTTCCCTCACCCTCTCCACACAGTAACCAGAAGGATTTTCAAAACAGCCATCGGATCATGATATATCCTCTCCTAAAAGCCCCTCTGGTTTCCCGATGCCTGTGAAAGGCACCAGATCCTATGTGTGGCCTTCACGGCCTTGCCCTCCGGAGAGGCAGGCAGCCTGGGGTTCTAAAGGGACACTTGAGCCACAAGTGTCTTGAAGAATGCAAGAAGTCTCAGAAGGTGGGGAGAAGGAGAGGGGTGGCAGGCTTCCGAAGGCAGGCATCAGGAACAGCTGGGGGTGGGGAGGGGCAGCGGGACTGAATTAAAAGTCTGGCTCAGTTCTGAGGACCTGGTCCCCTGGGAGATAGACTCCACCCTGGTCACATTTAGATCATCAGAGGGGCTTTTAAAAATTACCAAAGTCTCTGGAGGTGGACCATCCTGGGTGTTTGCGTTTGCTCCCCCAGGGCCACAAGTCTAGGAATCGCTTATGAACACTTTGGGAAGGTGGCAGGAGGCAGTTGCCAGACTTGCCCAGCACAGGAATGTTCTAGGATTTTTCTCTGTTGATGGGAAGGCTGTCTTGTTCACCCAGCTCTAAGCCCTGACCAGGATGAACTAAGGGAGCACTAAGCAGATATGGGACCCCTAGAGAGTCAGCTGGAAGGGACCTTCTTCAGAAGGGGAAACTGAGGCCTGATCACCAGTGAGTACCACCCCTGGGCAGCAGAGCCAGGAGTTTTAGGCCACCACCTGGCTAGGTGAGGGCTAACTAGAACGTTACAGTCAGAATGATCTCCAACAGGTGTGCTGTGGTTCTAACGGATAGAGCATCTTTGGCATTCATAATCCCCACAGCCTGCATCCTTGTCTTCTGCCCGCAAAGAACTCGGGATCTGGGGAGTGATGGGCCCAGGCATAAAGTACTACAATCTGGATGTTGTGTTTCCAGACCTGTAGGGAGATAAGTTTGAGGGAGAAGGTCCCCCCTTCCTCCAGGGGAAGACTCGATGAGGAAGCAGAGAAGCAAGTGAGGACCTGACAGTGTCTACCCTCCTTGACCCACAGGCCTGGCTTGCCTGCCAACATGCTGAGCTGAGTGCTGGAGCCTCTAAGCCGTGCCCAGGTATTGATTTCCCCTTAGCCCTCAGGCACCTGGGCGGGGCAGGGCTGTGCACCCCAGTGTACAGTGCCAGTATATTTCCCCATTATATTTTCCTGCATGAACTGTGCAGATTGGGAAGCACTGCAGTGGCTCATCTCTTCATCATTAGCACATCACTTTCTGCATCGGGCGGGTTGGGTAACAAACCAAGATCGGCCCAACAAATGCAGAGAACAGTCACAATTCGCCTGCATGGTCTGTTTCCTCATCACTTTTTATTTTGAAAATGTCAAGCCTAACAGAAAAGCTAAGAACCTTCATCTAGGGTCACAATTGTTACCATTTTGCCATGTTTGTTTTATCTTTTATCTCACTCTCTTTCAAATGGTTTTGCTGAATCATATGAAAGTGAGTTATAGGTAGCATGATGGTTCACCCCTGAAAAGATCCTTCAGCAGGTATCTTTTAGGAGCGAAAGAAAAATTACCTAAAAAATTACCCTTATTCAATAATATTGCCTAAGGCTTCCCTGGTGGCGCAGTGGTTAAGAATCCACCTGCCAATTCAGGGGAAACGGGTTCAAGCTCTGGTCCGGAAAGATCCCACATGCCGCGGAGCAACTAAGCCCCTGCGCCACAACTACTGAGCCTGCGCTCTAGAGCCCGCAAGCCACAACTACTGAAGCCCACGTGCCCAGAGCCTGTGCTCCGCAACAAGAGAAGCCACCACGATGAGAAACCCGCGTAACACAAATAAGAGTAGCCCCCACCCACCGCAACTAGAGAAAAGCCCACATGCAGCTACGAAGACCCAATGCAGCCAAAAATAAATAAATAAAATAAATAAATTTTAAAAATAATATCACCTAATAAACAGTCCTATGCAAATTTTCCCAGTTGTCCTCCAAAAATGTCTTTTTTATGTTCTTTTCCTGGTCCAAGAAGGCTCACGTGTTGCATTTGGTTAAGCTTTCTTAGCTTCTTTTAATCTAGAACAGTCCTGTATTGTGTGTGCGTGTGTGACATTGGCTTTGAAGAGTCCAGGCAGGCCTTGTAGAATGGATTCTGGCTTTGTCTGATTGAGTACATTCAAGTATAAGTCTGCATGGTTTTGAAACTCACCTGATAATTGCTTCGTTGTGTCTAAAAAAAGTCCTAAGGCAGAAGGTACAGTGGAGGGTAATTCCTTTGTCCCCTACCCCTGTGTGAGTCACGGGATGTCCTGTCCAGCCACCCAGAAAAAGAGGGGGCTTTAGTAACATGACATTATATTCATAAAATGCTTCAGTTGACTAGAAAGAGCATTTCACTTGATCCACAGCAAGCCTAGCTTGATTGGGCAAGGTGTTCTCTTCATTTAGTAGATGGGATTCTGAGGTTGAGTTTGTGCCCAGGTGCGTGGCTTTGGCAGAACTGGACCAGAGCCCAGCCCTGCTGACCCATCACTGCAGTGGCATCTGGGAGACTGGGCAGAGTTGATGCCTTTGTTGTGTTTGCCCCAGGACTGGGTAAGTTACAAGGTGGTGTCACCGAACCTCAGCCCTGGACCCAACACGCGCATCCCGGAGTGCTAGACTGTGACTGTTGAATATGCTCAATACCTGTCACCTGTCTTGATGACTCTGAGTCATGGATGTGAGTCTAGTTCCTGAACTGTGTTCTGAGGTGTTGCTAACCCCACCCCAAATGGTCCCAGGCTGCCGTTTGGTGAATTTTTTATCCTGCACCCTCGCTGTCAGTTCTTACAGCCTGCAGCAGTGGCATGCCTCCCACTGCCCTGCTCCTTCTAATATGCAACTTGCATCTGCTGTGGTCTGGGAAGCCAGATAAACAGGCTTGTGAGAACTGAGTCCAAAGGCTGTGCATGAGGGTCTCTGTCCCATGGAGAGGGAAGAGTGACTGTGACACCAAAGGCCCCTCTTGGAGGCACTCGCTTCAGATTTACTTGTAGCCTTTCTGTGCTTTTGGGGATAATACCCTGCATTCTCTATTCTTGGGGGAATTTGAGGTTGCCAGAGAGGAGACCCCTGGACAAGTGGGGCGTTGGCTGTTACATGTTTCAAGTTTTTTTTTTTTTTTTTTTTTTTTTTTTTTTTTGCGGTACGCGGGCCTCTCACTGTTGTGGCCTTTCCCATTGAGGAGCACAGGCTCCGGACGTGCAGGCTCAGCGGCCGTGGCTCGGGGCACGAACCCGTGTCCCCTGCATCGGCAGGCGGACTCTCAACCACTGTGCCACCAGGGAAGCCCGACATGTTTCAAGTTTAAAAGGTTTGGAAAAGACTGTAACATACAGCAGGAGTGGCTGGTGGGAACAAGGAACACGTGTGTGAGTGCCAGAGCACAAGGGCCCTTTGGGTGCGGCGGCCATGACGCTGAGTGTAAGCTCGGGCTGGGGTGGGGTGAAGTGAAGGGTCCCTGGGCTCAGGCTGGAGCGCTCGACCACCACCCTCCCTGTATGTAGATCATGCTGCCTTCACCCAACTCGGCTGCATGAATACACCCCCTGAGGATCTGGGCCCCTGCAGGAGAGCGCTAGGTAGCTGCACCCTGGTCTCTGGATCTCCTGGTCCCCCAGGGAAGGGTTCCTCGTGCTATGGGTCTCGTTGTTAAAGCCACATGCCTGTATTCTGCAGGTTCTTTCCGCAAGAGTTTTTCCCTCCGTCCTGTTCCCCCTAATTGTGTTATCTTGGGCAGGAGCCCACTGAATTCTGTTCTCTCTCAAAGCAGTTTCTATTCTCATAAGCGTAGAAGCGCGGTGCCCTTTCTGTTTCTTGGCTGAGTCCTCCAAGGAGTTCAAAGTGATCCCAATTTGACTTAACAGTGACTCCTTTGCCAAGCCTCTTTTGCTTGTTTGCTTGCATTTAATTTTGTCTTTTATCAAAGTAATGCATATGCATCTTTTTTTTATGTCAAACAGTACTGAAGGGCTTACACGGATAAAGCAGCAGGCCCCCTGCCCACCTCACTCCCCCCACTCCAGCCCTCCAGACCGGTTCACTGTTCTCAATTCCTTTTAGTTTCTCCTTTCTGTTATTCACCTCTATACTCTGAAAAAAATGTTTATTCTACTGCTTCTCAATTTACCAATTTTGGATGTTACCTATTGCCTCCATATTACTGCCTTTCCTGCTAATATCGTTCTATCATGATTTGGGGGTAAATTCACAATATAAATATCATTCACTGCTGAGCCTAGCACTGAGCTATTACCTTTTTTTTTGGTTGCATTGGGTCTTCATTGCTGTGCGTGGGCTTTCTCTAGCTGTGGCGAAGGGGGGCTACTCTGTTGCAGCGTGCAGGCTTCTCATTGCGGTGGCTTCTCTTTGTTGCGGAGCACGGGCTCTAGACGTGCAGGCTTCAGTTGTTGTGGCACGTGGGCTCAGTAGTTGTGGTGCACAGGCTTAGTTGCTCTGCGGCATGTGGCATGTGGGATCTTCCCGGACCAGGGCTCGAACCCATTTCCCCTGCATTGGCAGGCGGACTCCTAACCACTGCACCACCAGGGAAGTCCCTGAGCTATTACTTTTTTAAAAAGAATTCATTATTGTCCTCACCTGCTTGGTTTTCTCTATCTCTGATTCTTCCCAGTACACCAAAAGATCGAGAAAACATCTGTCAGATATTTTGTCTATTAGTTCATTCATCGGTTCTTTTTTGTTTTCTGGACACTGGGGTATTTCACCAGTGAAATTCTTTCAAGCTTCTTCAAAACAAATGAAAATTTAGTTCATTTTGATATATTAAAAAGACTCCATGCAGCTTCCTCTGAAAAGGCTTCCCTGACACACCCACCCCCTCCGCTGCCCCGCCTGCCACCTCCTGTAGGCTGCTCCTCCTCTGGGCCCCCATAGCCCCCTGCTGTCACCGTCACACAGACCTTAGTGCACTAAATACAATCGCCTGTTTTCTTGCCTGTGGCCTCCCCCGCCCCCCCCCCACCCCACTGGGTCCTGTTCACTGCTGTCTTCCTAGGAATGCTGAGGAGCTGGTGGGCACATAGCAGGTGCTCAGTAAATATTTGTGGAATTCACATTTGTTGGATTGAAATGCAAGCGTGATGATATGCTCCTGGTGGTTCGGTGACCTTTCTGGCCCTGAGTTCCCTTGCATTTTCTGTGTGCCCCCTTCTCCTGGCTTCCTTTCTTGGGTTTGGAGGCCCTTCTGGGCCTGTTCCAACTTAACAACAGCCTTTCCCAGGTGAAGCTAGCAAAGGCAGGGTTTTCATTCCCGGATCTGTGCTGCACCCCACCCCCATCACCCACTAGGTTGGCCTCAAGCATCTCAGGGCCTCGGATTGGTCCTCGTCGCTTTATAATCGCAGCCCACGCCGCAGAGCTCAGCACAGACTGATTGCTCAATAGATGAGTGAGGTTGAGGCTCGCTCAATCAATCAATAAACCAATCAGTCTTCTTCCACTCAGCCTCTCTGCTCCCAGGCATTTCTCATTATCCAGCGTTTGGATGATCAGAAGGAAAAAGAAACCTCTGCATAAAGGTGACCCCATTTCAGGTTTCATCATGACTCACTGAGTATTGAAAAACAGGAAGAGCAAGAGAAGGGAAGACAAAGAGAGGGGCCAGGGACGCTCACCTGCGATCTCAGAGGGACATTTGGGAAGACATTTGGTCACTAGACTGAGGGTCGTAGGCGGGCAGGGACCATCCTGTGCACTGCTTACCGCAGAGCATAGCACAGGCCCCACACATGGTAGACACCCCGTCATAACCGATGTCTGCCTGCAGGAAAGAGGGAAGGACAGAGTCCAGATCCAGGCCTGTTTCGAAAGAGGGACTTGAGATAGTTCGGTGCACCTACATGTGTTTTAGTCCTTGGGTCTTGGCCAACTCAGCAGAGTGCTGATCTGTGATGTGCCCACAGTGCCCACAGAGGCCCCTCCCTTGTAAGGACACTGATCCAACAGTTGGCAGCCAGTGAAGCGGACGAACCCACCACCCTCTCACTCTCCTGGAACCACGGCCTGGCCTGAGCAGGCACTGGGCTTCCTTGAAGCAGTCCCAGGAGAGGACACCCCGTCCCAGGGCCGATTCAAAATGTCATTCCCTCCACTGGTATCCAGTGCCACCTGAGCGGACACGGCCCAGGCTGGCCTCCAGCCAGAACAGCTGCCTCGCTCAGACCCTCCTCCTTTGCCCTCCTACCTGGGCTCTCAAACTCTCAGACTAGAGCAGGAGAACCAAGAGGGCCAAGCTGCCCACGGAGGCCAGGCTTCACCCACAGTGTTGCGGCCTGGGGCTCTCCAGGCCTTGGCTCACCCGGGACCCAGTGGGAGGAGCCACAGCGGGGTGGCCAGGACGGTGCAGGGGCGGCTGACCCTGAAATAAAGCTGATGGCCGCCGGCCTGTGCCCCCCGCTCCCCGAGAGGGAGCACTTCTCTTGTGGGTGTAGTGAGTTTCGGGGGAAGCCTTTAAAGCAGCCCTTTGATGCTTCTCCAGGGGAACTGCATTTATTTTCTGTACTTTTAGGAATTAACTTGCAGTTCCCAGCCTCTCCCTCCCTCCCTCTCTCCCCAGAAAGGAGAGAAGGAGAAAAGAAAAAAGGGTCTGCATTGTCCCGGTGATTGGCACCTTCTGTGAATGAGGGGTCACTGCGTCTGGCTGCTCCTTTTCAAGCGCTCCCTTCTCCCCTGCATGCTGTATTCACGCTGGAACATTCCTTCTTTCAAAGCTTCTGTCTTTCTCTCCCCCTTTGTATCTCTGCTTTCCTTCCCTTCACTTTTCTGCCTTTCATTCTCAGCGCTCACCAGCTCCCTCGGGGACCGCTCTCTTCTCCTTCTCTTTTTTTGTCCCTTTTCTTCTTTTTCTATTCAGTTGCTTTTTTTTTCTTTTTGCCTCTTTTTTTCTCTCTTTTTTTTTTTAATTCTTTTTTCCTTTTTCTTTTTGAATGGTGCTTCTGTTTCCAAGGGACGGGATGAGTAGGGAAGTCGGTTTATTTGAGGAAGGGAGAATGTGGATGTTTTCATTTTCCCCCGCGCTCTAAATGTGTAAAAAAGAACCACTATGCACGACCCCGGCTTACTCTGGGCTCCTCCTTTGAGAGGGAAGGCTGTTCGGGAAGGGTCTCATCAGACCAGAGGAAGCTGTTCATCACAGGTCAGGCAGTTCCTGAATCGGTCACCAGGACAGTTGGCTACAGACCTGGTGGCACCGCCTGCAGGATGCAGACACAGCCCTGGGGACGGGCTCCCTTTCTGCGTGGCCCCAGGGCGGGCCTTGATGTGAAGGTGAGGACCAGAGGTGGATGAAGAGCCCCCAGACCTCCCTCCTCTGTGGGAGCCTGGCCTTCTGGCCGGGGGAGGGCTCAGGGAGACCGTGGGACCCCGGGGCAGGGCTGAGCACAGGGAGGAAGGCCAGGTTCACACGCGGCCTCATGGTTGTCTGGCGTGGCCCCGGCTGTGGAGACAGCGGGCCTGCCTTGGCTGGCCCTGGAGTCCTGGAGAGGAGGCTGGAAAACTGGGACAGCAGAAAGGAGGGAGCTGGCAGCAGTGGCTGGCCCCAAGGAGCCGAGTGATCCTTGGGGTTTAGACAGGTGCTGACTGATCGAAGGTCTGACGTCTAGGGAACGTTGCAGGGCCCAGGTAGAGGCGTGGGTCTGGTGGCATCAGCATGGAGGTGAGAGTTGAAACACAGGGGAGAGGCTTTCTCCGAGGGAACCCCTGTAGGACGAGAAAGCAGAGGCCAAGGCCTGATGAAGGCGGCAAAGGAGAGGCAGAGAGAGAGGGCAGCACGACCGGCCGGAGCCGAGGTGGGGAGGCAGCTGTTGCCTTGTCGGGGAGAAGACCCAAATCAGAGCCTCTGTTTGCAGGACTCACCTGTCACCTTCCAGAGGACAGTTTAGCTTCAGTAGAGGAGACAGAGAGCAGGGGTGGAGGAGCCGATGGAGGACGGGGACCTGACCCCCGTTCAGGAGGTGGAGAGAAGGCAAGAAATTGGGGAGTGTCAGGGGCTGCACCTAGACATCGAAAGCCATGTGAGAGGAGCAGGGCTGCCTGAGAGGCCGGGGCAGGCCTGGAGGAGAGAGGAGTGAGGTCTGGGGGCCTATTTCTTCCCTGTGGAGGGACGGCCTCAGCCTGCAGGTCTGGAAGTCCCTTTGCACCCTTTCAGAACACAAGACAAAGGGCCAAGTCTGCAGCTCTGGTCCCCGGGACATAGGGACCTCAGTTTAGCTCACAATTGCCCAGGGACCCCAGGACGGGGCCAGGGCACCTGGAGAGACACAGGGATCTCTGGGAAGGAGCCCTGGGGTGTGTGGCCTGGGTGAGATGGAGCTTGGGCTCCAGGCCCGAGTGTCCTGGCACAAGCTGCCAGGCCTTGAGGTCTGGGTTGAAGGGAACCTCCCAAAGGTAAGCCCTGTATCTCCATCCCACCCAGCACAGCTGGCCCGTAGTAGGCGCTTCATAAATGTTTGTTTTATATTTTCTTTTTTTTTTGGCCGCACCACGCAGCATGTGGGATCTTAGTTCCCCAACCAGGGATCAAACTCGTGCCCCCTGCATTGGAAGCGCGGAGTCTTAACCACTGGACTGCCAGGGAAGTCCCTCAAAATGTTTGTTGAAGTGTCAATTGAATTTGTCCTTAGCAGCCAAGTGCTGTGTAATTGGAGAGCCCCCAAAAAGGAGGGCCCCATCCCCTACCCACTCAGGGCACGGGACCCCCCCCAAGCAAAACTGGGGCAGGGTCCCAGCCACATCCATGGAGGAAGGTAGAAGGACAAGTCAGCACCAGGCAGAAGGTGGCATGAGCAGGGAGGGACAGCAGGACAGGTGGGGACAATGAGAAGGCTCATTGGAGGAAGAACGTCAGGGAGGTGGATCTGAACCCCCCGAAGGATGGTTTAATCAGGGGACACGGGTGGAGCACCTACTGTGTGCAAGTTCAGTGGATGACATACCCTTCAGGAGGAGGACAGCCTGGGGCTCCAAAGGGCTGGGAAGAGGCTGTGTCCTCCCTCTGAGTCTGGGTGACCGAGACAGGTGAGCTGTGTGGGTGGAGGTAGCAAATCCTGCCTCCACGGATGTAGGGATTTGTACTCCAGAGAAGGGATGGAGATACCCAGCGAGCAGACACCATCCCTCGCAGCATCTCCCTGGGTGCTACCACTGCCCCCCTGGCCCTGCCAGCCTCTTAAGACACCTTGCTGCCAAACCCAAGGTTGCCAGGGCGGGCCTGGCTGCTCATCAGGTTTTTCCAGTTTGGACAAGAACATCTCCTTACACCCCATTAAGGCAACCACAGCACCCTGGCCTAGAGATGAAAGGGGAGCCTGTGAAGGCAGCTCGCTCCTGGCAGGAGCAAGAGGGTCTATATTTGTGAACAGGCTTCGGAGACAGACATGTTTCCTGGGTCCCCCGATTCCAGGGTGGCAGAGGGCCTGATGGTCAATCCCCCCCTTTAAGACCTGGCCGCAAGGAGCTGGCTCTTCTAGTAAGTCTCTTTGTGGCCCCAGGCAAGTTTCCGAATGCTAATAATAGTAGCAAACAGGCTGCCAGGTTCTGCTATATGCGCTTTGAATATTTTCATTTGTGAGGCAGGTGCTGTCAGCACCACTCCCCCCTTAGTCAGGAGAAATAGTCACAATGATGGGAGGTAGCAGAGGTGGGATTCAAACTCAAGCCTTCAGATTCCAGAGTCTGGACACTAAACCAGTACTTCTCAACCTGTTTTTAAACTATTATTATTATTTCTAATCCTTGCAGACTGATAACTTATCAACCTTGCCTAGATACCATAGCAACGTCAAATTGCTGTAAAAGTTTCTAAATGCTGCTGCTTATCTCTGTGGAAGCAGTCACAAGGAGCGCACCGTTCTAAAGGCGTTCTTAACCTTTCCGTGCCTCAGTTTCCTTATACGTAGAATGAGGGGGGTGGTACCAGTACCAACCACACAGACTGTGGTCGCTATTAGATAATGTGCTGAGAGTCGGCACAGGCTGGCACTGTAGCTCTCGGGACCGTCAGCCAGTCCACTAACATCAGGATTTTGCCACCTGTCGAATGGGAATAAGAGCACTGCCCACACAGGTGCTGCCCATATGGCTGGCTGCTCAGACCAGGTGAGGAGGACCCAGTGGCATCGTGCCTGGAAAGGACTTTGTAAGCCGTCGAGGGCTCTGCCCGTGGAGGTGGGTGTGCTCGTTCCCCTGCCCAGCCTGTGTTTCTGGGTCCCAGAAGAACTTGTTTCATTGTGCACTTTGACACTCAGATCTGGGGGTGTTCGGAGGAGGGAATCCACTGAGCCTCTCGGAGGAGGTCCTGAGTGTTCCTGACCCTTGCCTGCCTCCTGGCCGGTGCACATGTAAGCGTGCATGGTCTTCACATAAGAAGCTTCCTGGGCATTTTAGTTTCAAGTAATTGAGGCCAGCACAGGGGTCTTATTCTCGGAATCTCCCCTTCACCCTGTGACCTATCGGGGCTCTGTTTGCTAAGGGTGGGTCATCCCAGCTATTAGTGGTGAGACTGAGAAGGTGCCCAGTGATCCCAGAAAGACTACATTCTGGTGAGGAGAGTTGGGTTTTGTAATTCTCTTAGAAATTTAGTCTTTTGAGCTACCCCGTTGAGTTGCAAAATTTCACGAAAGAGAAAACATCTGGCATCTGTGATGAAGGCTTCTCCACGTGTCCCAGGAAAGGTCTTCCCACCTCTCCACGGCTCCACTCTGGGTCCTGGGGCCCAAGGGACCCTCACGGCCCCCTCAGGCAACCCAGGGGTTCTTGTGTGGGCCAAAAACTTGAGCTAGAACCTTCCTTCGAGACGGGGTTCAATTCCAGCATCTCTCCCCTTGCACCTGATTTGGTTACTTTTTCTCCCTCAAAATAGCTGCTTTTTCCAAATGTTCATGCACTTACCACTCCTTTGTGGGATTTATGACAGATATTTTTAGTGACAGTAAGAAAATATCAAATATTTCGGGGCCGTAGGTGATGCACATTGTGTGTTTACATACGTTGCAATGGTAAAAGCGAAAAATTACCATTTGTCAAATGGCAGCACCTGTGCCAGGTACTTTCGCTCACATCATCTTGGCCATCCTGTGGGAAAGGCAGCTGTCATTCCCATTTTACAGTTGAGGAATCTGAGGCTCTGAGAGATGAAGCAACTTGCTCAAGGACTTACAGCCAGGAAGTGGCCTAGCTCACTCCAGACCTTCCTGCTGCCCTCAGCCAAGGGGCCCCACCCTGCATTCCACGGCCTGCCCTGAGGACCCTCAACCCCACAGGCTGTCCCCACCACAGGGAGCGTGGTGAGGAAACCTTCCAAGTCCACCGCAAACATCTCTAGCGATGGCCAGACAATTTGCTTGTTTTGTAATGGTCACCTCCATTTAAATCATTTTGGCCTTTGGGTCACACACCACATGCATTTGAACTTTAGCGTCTGGGGACACATGGCCCAGAGCTCAGCCTTCTGTGAGTTCCCTCTCTCTCTCTCTCTCTCTCTCTCTGTGTGTGTGTGTGTATATATATATATATATATGTATGTATGTATACATGGATCCCTGATCAGGGATCGAACCCCGGCCCCCTGCATTGGGAGCGTGGAGTCGTAACCACTGGACCGCCAGGGAAATCCCAAGGTGAGGTCTTCTAATGGGCCTCAGAGTCATCCTTTATGATCCAGATCAAATAGGAAACCAGTTCCCACTCTGGGCTGAGCTGGCCACCCTGAGCACCTTCTCCTCTGATGTCTGCGGAACCACCCTCCTCGAGGGACCTGCCCTCAAGGCCCTCCCGGGCCCCACGGCCCTCCGGTTCTCCTCCCACCTCTCAGTCCAGCCTGTGGATGAGATTCCCCTTCCCTGTTAACTCCTGGTAGTGTACAGACCCCAGCAGGGCCTGTCTGCAGTGGCCCCGTCCTCTTCCCCCTGCCTTCTCTCCGCAGTCTCCCCTAAACCTTTTATCTCATGTCTGCATCATGGGCTGCCCCATGCCCCCACATGCATCCTCCCGGCTGGACTGCAAAGTACTCAAGACCACGGGCATCCACCCATCATGTGGGTCCTGACCCACATCTCACTGTGTGAAAGTGTGGTTCATTAGGTGACTAAGGAAAGAATGGGCTGCACGGTGTTCCTGCTTGCCGCTGATGATAGCTTGCATGGACAGCTGTATGTGTCTGATGTCTGCGTGTGTACACTCAGCCTAAATGTTTCCCCAGCTGTCCCTCCCCTCAGGAGATACATGGAGGCATTACGTGAATGAGAGAGGCATTCTTTACTCCTCTCCTGGCATAAATCCGTACTCGACTTGGGTGTGTGGGTGACTGCAAAATAAATGTTGATTACAGCATCAGCTTCAGGAGGCAGACGCTGCCAGGGACGCTGCTGGGATGGAGGCTGGGGATGAATCACGCTGGCTGCTGTGAGAGAGGAGAGGCCAGGCCACACTCCTCAGCTGTTCTCGGCCCACTGCTCTTCTGCATTTTTACCTTCCCTTCATCTCTGGCTGCCTCAGATGGGGGAGGGGGCTTCCCAGCCAGGTTCTCCCATCTCTAGGCTTCCCCATCCCCTCCGCACAACCTTTGTGTACTGCATACCACAGAACGTGCTCATTGGGCTAATGGGCTCAGCTCTGGGAAGTGGGACCATCATCCCGTGTTACAGATGAGGAGACTGAGGCTCACCCAAACCAGTGTGTAAGGGGGTGGGGCTGGACCCCTGCTGCCCATGCTCTGAGTCTCTGTTGACTCCCAAAGTGCTGGTTTACATGCAAGAATGTCCTTGACCCCTTAAATTAAAAAAAAAGCGATTACTCTGTCCTTTTGTGGTACCCCATGCATTTTGTGCTTATTTCTTCTCTGATATCTTGCTGTCCTGTTTCGTGGTTCTTAGTCTTGTCTCTCTAACCAACATGTGAGGTCCCTGAGAGCAGGGAACTTTGTGTCCCGCCAGCAGCCAGCACCAGCCTGGCCCTGGGAGTGGGTGATGAACAGAATGATAACAATAGCAACAGCTCCCAGTAATTGAGTCCTTACTATGCACCAGCCTTGTTATCGAACTCGTCTCAGTCGGGCTGACTGTACTATACCAGTTTATATAAGGGACTTGAACATTTGCAGATTTTGGTATCCACCAGGGTCCTGGAACCTATTCCTCACGGATACCTGTATTTCCCTTATTTCCTTTACCTGAAAGAGCACTTAAGTTGACCCAAGAATGAAACCTGAACTCCACTTACTCCTCTCGTGTATCTGGTGACCTTGGATGCGTCACTCAACTCCTCTATGCCTTGGTTTCCTCCTCTGTAAGTGGGTTTGTTATCAGGATGGCATGCTTTCTGTACGTGATTTCATCAGGCACAAGCCTGGCCAGAAGGAAGGGCTCAGTACGTGATGGATCCTTTTCATATCACTGTCCCCATCTTACAGCAAGGAAACCAAGTCCCAGGGAGGTTGAGGAACTTGCCCAAGGCCACCCAGCTCATATGTGGCAGAGATGGGGAGGCCGGCCAGGCCTGCCAGACCGAGAGCCGGGCTCCTTTCCGCTCTGTTTGTTTGCAGCGTGAGGGGCTGTCCTTCCCCGTTCCCCCTCCCCCTCTGTTGCTTCCCACCTCTTCCTCCTCGGACCCTGCTCCCAGAGTTCCTGAGGTGCTAAGCCAGCCTTTTAGGGGAGAAGCAGAGCTGTCGTGTCATTGACACCTCCCTGGGCTTGGCAGGCCTGGGTTCCTGGGCTTTGCTGCGTCCTGGGGCCGGGCCTTGCCAGCCACCCCTGACGGGGCTGGCCGGGGCTACTCCAGGGGGGGACTTTGGGTCCCAGGACTTAGCGGCCACTGATACTTCCCCCCTGGTCAACAACACATCACAGCTCCAGCAGACGCTCACACTGCCTGTGGGGCTCCTGAAGGTCCAGGGCCCCTTTCTTCTCCCTGTGGTTTTGGTTTCCCAGGGGACTTGATACCATTTTCCACAAACCCCTGTGTTCTCTCTGTCGCTTTGAGACACTGGGGCCCCAGCCACGATCAGCTTGCTTTGTTTTCTGTGGTAAATCTGTTTCTCTTGTCACTTCTGATCACTCCAGATTAAACACAGAAATGTAGAAGGCAGGGGCTGGGGAGGCTGGGTGCAGGATTGGCGTGACCCTCCCCTCCGGGGAACACAGGAAGAAGGAAAGAAAAAGGGGAAGAGCATGATTTTAACCTGCTCGGATCCCACCTTTACCTCCTATTGGCTCTGTGACTTGGACAAGTAACAACTTTTCCAAGCCCCAGTTTGCTCATCTGTAAAATGAAAATTAAAATGCTCATCTCCCTGGGATGGCCTGGATCATGTGCCTGTTCGTTAGTATAAGCTCAGTTAACGATGGCTAAAAAGAAGTTAGAAAAAACTGACAACCCTTCCTCCTGCCTTAAACAGTGGAGACAGAGACATGGGTTGGACAGCCCACAAGTGGGTGCTTCCTTTTCTCAGAGGCCGTTTAGGATCACAGCCAAAGAGTGAATTTTGAAGAATGGGTGTGAATCTCACTATCCTGTTTGGAGTGAGGGGAGCTGGGCACCTTGAGCATTGCTGTGTGCCCCAGCCTTGGGCCAGGCCCTGTGTCCCATGCATGCATTCACACAAGGCAGGGTGGAGCCTGGAGGAGGTATGGGGCATGGGGCAGTGTATGCGTGGACTTTCCCTGAACTGCAGTGAATTCCTGCAGAGGGATGCTGGGCCCCCACTTAGCCCTGGGTCTAGGTCCGGCCGTGTTCTCTCCTGAGGGGGCCTCTGGCACCTCCTGTAGCCTGGCCTCAGAGGAGCAGGGCCAAGCCCCTTAGGGTGCCTTCCCCCAATGAGCCCTCGCCCCCGGACACCTCCCATCTGTGTTTCCTTCCTCCCTGCGGTAAGTGAGGTCAGTAGAGAGCCTGCATGGTGGCAAGGCAGGGGGTCCATTCTGGGATCTGTCTGAGTCTAGCCCTTGGAGAGAACCCAAGAGAAAGAAGCCTCGGGCTGATGAAATGGGGTTTCTTTTTTTCTCCTTTCTTTCTTTCTTTTTTTTTTTTTAAGCAAAGAGATAAATAAATGTCGCCCTGAGATGACAAGAGAACATTGAAAGAGATAAAAGGCGAGTAAAAGGGACTAGAGACCAGAAGCAAAGGACAGGGAGGGATTTGGACTATACACTGCGATGAGGGGAGAGATGAAAGAGGAAAGAAAGAGATGGGAATGCAGGACCGAGTGGCAGAGCGGAGGATGGGGTTGCCACGGAAACGGAAGGAGGGAGAGGAAGACAGGATGGAGAGGGCTGAGAGCTCAGTGCGGGCGGGGCCCGAGACAAGGCTCGGGGAGGAGGAAGGGAAGCCACGAGGGGCTTCCAGGTCTGAATCAGGCCCCGGTGTGGAGAAACTGAGGTTGGCAAGGGAATAAGACCGGACCCAGAAAACTCATCCTCGCCCAAAGGTGGTAGGGTGGAGAGAGCTGGGCCTGGGCCCCCCGGGGCTGACCCAGCTGGGGTCTTCTTTACCCTGTCAGGGACTGCCACTCTTTAAGCCTCAGTTTCCACAACCGTAGAACGGAAATGGTACTCCCAACCCCAGAGGGCTGCCTAGAAGCCTAGAAATTGCACGTGGGCCTGACAAAGTTCAAGCCCAATAAATGCTCCCGTTGTTCCTTCATTTGTGGTTCTTATCTTTGTCTGTGAACTTGTGAGCCCAAGTTTTATTTGTTTTTCCCTGTTAACATTAAGCTGGTGATCTTTGGGTCCAGCAGAGTGTACTTGTTTGGAGGATAGATGTGTTTTTTGCTTCTGGAATTGGAGAAAAGACACAGAGCCTTCCAGAAACATGAGACCTGCTGTCCTTTCCCCCTGGGAACAGGGACTAGTCCTGAAGTACAGACTTGGGGATTTCCACCTGGGGCTCGGCAAGGGGCCTCTTTTTTCTTTGCACTTGAATATAGGTATTCTCAAAAGGGCAACAATTCATTCTGTACGTGCACTCTGCTAGGAATGCACTGTGAGCACACGGACGAGTTCTCTGTCCTCTTGTAGAATCTGTGATCTAATGGGGACACCAGACATTGAGCGAGTACTTATACAATCAAATCTGTCATTAAAAATTGTGATAAAGCCCAGGAAGGAAAAGTATTAACCTTATAACTGCTTAGAACTTGGGGGTCCAGACCTGGTTGGGGAGAGGGGCGTCAGGGAAGGTTCCTGAGCAAGTGATGCCTGATTGAAAGCTGAAGGATGAGGGACAAGGAACAGCATTCTAGGCACGGGGAACAGCATGTGAAAAGGCCTCATGCAGGAAAGTCTGTTATAGAAAATGAGGAAAGCCCACGTGGCTGGAGGGTGATGAGTAAGGGGACAAGCAAAGTGCTGTGAAGTTGCCACATAAGCAGGGGCCAATCAAGCAAGTTCTTACAGGTCTTTGGTAACGTGTCTGGACTTGATGCAGGCCAACAGCCTGGTAGGAGGGCCCAAATATGTGGGGTGGCTGCCATGTTTGACGTGGATGGATGGATGGATGGATGGAAATGCACCGGGAATCGAGAGCTCTCAGTTTGGTCCCCATTGTGGGCTGGGAGCCTTGGGGGCCTCAGTTTCCACATCTGTAAAATGACAGCATTGCACAGGAGGGTCCCCAAAGTTCCTTCCAACCCTGCTGATGAAGATTCTAAGACCAACCTCGAGGGTACACAGCCAAAGTGGCCTGGGCAAAGAACCTTCAGTGAGGCCACTGTCCTGCTGTGGGAGAGCCCAGCTTTCCTCCTTTGTGACAAGTGAGGGGTCAGTCAGGAGGACCCAGGGCCCACGGCTTCTGGGTACTTGGTGACTTCAAATGAGAGGCATCACATCACTCCTTTACCCGCATCCACGGGAAGTGGACATGTGCTCCGTGTGCGGCTCTGCGGGAGGCTCAGCGTTTGCCCTCAGCAGTTAGTGTGGCAGACGCCCTGCTAGTTTGGGCTCATTTCTACAAGGGTCAGGGACCCACTCAGTTTTCCTCAGGACACAGGGGTCAGTGAGGGCTCCCCAGGCCGGCAGCAGGGGCTGGCCCCATCCAGGGACCAGGGCTCCCCAGGAGCCCACAGACTTGCTTCTCTGGACGCACTCGCTCCCTTCTCCTCTGCCCCCTGGTCCCGACTCCACCTCACGGCGTGCCTTCACGTAGTCTTTGGTTGAGAGTGTAAGGCTTGGTGCGTAGCCACGTTTCCAAGAGAGGAACCTGCTTGGCCTTCAAGGCCGGGTCATGTGAGAGTGCTTGTCCGCTCTTACCAATTAATTTCGAGAATCAGAATAAATTGGGGTTGTTTGGGGGAAATACGATGTCCAGGCTCCAGACCCAGAGATTCTGGTTTAACTGGCCTGGGGTGAGGCCCGGACACTGGTGCTCTCATCAAACAATGCCAGTCGGACCCTGTGGAGCCAGAGTCTCTGCCCTTGGAGGAGTTTGAATTGGGAGGTCTCATGAATACAGCGGGCCCAAGATTGTGCCTCTCGCCATGGGGACGCCCTCCCTCCTTTCCTAGGGTTTAGGGGTCCCTGTGACCTCCCTGGAGGAGGGGCCCTCACACAGTGGCCGCTCTGTGGCAGCCAGGAGTGCCTCAGCCCAGCTCACCTCAGCTTGTAGAGGCAGAGGTGTGGCTCCCAGGATGGGTCTCGGTGCCCCAGGCCTGGGAGAGCAGGAGGGGAAGCGCTTTCAGAACAGTCCTCGCTGTCATAGGGCTGGAGGGACCTCAGTGCTCCTGGGCCTTCCCTGTGCAGCCTGGAGGCCACCCCAGGGAGGAGGCGGGACTGTCCTGGAGGTGAGATGGGTCAGGGTGTGGGGAAGAACCCAGCATTTGTAGAACTCTTCTGCAAGGAGGCAAGGATTTCCCCTCAGTCTCATTCATTCATTCATTCATTCACTCGTTCCGGGTCCTCGACGACTAGGCTTCCTCCCTTCCCCTTTCCCTGCCCTGGCATCTTTCTCTCCGGACACTCCCCTGCTGGGCCCTCTCTGCCCCACCCTGCAGTCACCATCCTCTGGGGTGGATGTCTGGTGGGGGAGATGGCCCATAAACAGATACAACTATGAATCAACATGATTTTATCAGCGTTCTCTAGAGAAACAGAACCAGCAGGGTATATACACACAGAGAGAGATTTATTTTAAGGAATTGGCTCACACGATTGTGGAGGCTGGCAAGTCCAAAATCTGCGGGGCAGGCTGGCAGGCTGGAGACCCAGGCAGGATTTCTGTGATAACAGTCTCGAAGCAGAATTCCTTCTTCTCTGGGAAACTTCCGTTTTTCTCTGAAAACTTCAACTGATTAGATAAGACCTGCCCACAATAAGGAGGGTAATCTGCTAAAGTCAACAGATTGTAGATGTGTTGCTGTGTGGCTCACAGCAACATCTATCAAGAGATTAGCGTTTGGCCAAACAACTGGGCACCCAGCCTAGCCACATGTAAAATTAACTTGATGTTCTCAGGCTGTGGAAGAGGCCCTCGCCCTGCCCCTGGCTAAGGAATATCTCCCGGGAGGCAGTGCCTGCACTGACTCCGAAAAGATGAAGGGATATTCACCCAGTGCAAGGGAAGGGCAAGTCCTGGCAGGGGAGTCAGGCTGTGCAAAGGCCCGAGGTAGGAAACAGCTCCATGTATGTCTGTGTTTGTGTGTGTGTGTGTGTGTGATGCAGAGGGACAGGAAGGCTTAAAGGAGGGTCAGGTAGAGCTTGGCTGGGGACAGCCTTGGGCAGTCAGCTAAGGCACAGGAACTTCATCCTATAGGCCATGTGGCTGAGGGTGGGCTTCCGGGCCAGAGACCTGCTTTACCAGCATTTCACTGTGCGACCTTGGACCAGTCCCTTCCCCTCCCTGAGCCTCAGTTTCCTTTTCTGGAAAAGGAAGTAGCCATACATGGTGAACGTCAGGTCTTCCTGTGGTTTGTGGGTTGGTGGCCCAGCCACTCTGGCCTCTGGAGGCAGGGCTTAGCAAATCTGTCCACAGAGAAAAGGGGAAGCTGAGGCAGAGAGAGGCCCCTATAAGAAGGAGACTCATACACTTCCCCCTTGGTCACCCCACCCCCAACCCAGCTGCCTCGTCAGCGCTGGGCCTGGAGCTGCTGAGTCGAGTGAGGCCTTGTGGGCTGGACAGAAGTGAGACTGTGCAAGGAGCTCTGAGGTTTGCACAAACCTCCAGCTTTTGCTTTCGCTTCCTCTTCCTTTCATGGGATGTGAGCAGAGTTTACCCTTAAGTCTACCATCAGGGGGACATGAGAGGAAACAAAGAGGGTGGTTTTGCTATAAGTTGAAGTCCCGTGAGTGGTTTTTTTGTTTGTTTTTTGGGGTTTTTTTGTTTTGTTTCGTTTTGTGTATTTTTTTACAGCTGTGTGCGTACCTGGACCTCCTTTTCCCCTCCCCGGGCCCAGCTACCTGTTCTGCCCCACTCTGGGTTCAGTTTTTCAGGACCCAGGGGCTGCTCCGCTGGTCCCCACCCGACCCCAGCGCTGCACCTCCTACCTCCCAAAGATCCTGGCGCTTCAGGTTTTAGACTGAGCTCACTCAGAGCAGCTCCCTGAGGATGGGAGCTTATCGTGCTTCCTACTGTATCCCCAGGACCAAGAACGGCACCCAGCACCTGGCAGGTGTGTTGAGTCAGTGATTCAGTGGCAGGACTGGAGACCACAGCCTCAGAGTCGCCTGGTGATTCAAAGCCAAGGGGCGAACGTTTCCCCCTAGCAGAAGCCCAGGGCACTGCGGGGCCTGTGTCAGGGAGCAGGCCCTGGCACTTGCTAGGCCCTCAAAAATAGTCATCAGGGTGCTTGGTGATATCCCAAGTCTGGGCTCACAGAAGCCCCAGAGCATTCCTGTGACTTAAGTTTGAGATGTCCTGGTGGTGAGCATGAGGCAAAGCATAGCCAGGTGGTCACCAGGCCCTATTGGTTCTTCCTTCCAAATGGCTCCTGTCCCGCCAGCCCCAGGCCAGACCAGGCCTCAAGTGCTCTGCCCCACTCTCTGCGTTCCAGAGCTACTCTGAGCTCCCTGACCCTCCCCTGGTGCTTGAAGGGGGTCTCAGTGAGAGGAAATGATCTTTTAAAGCAGTGTGGATGAGAAAAGGTCTCGTCTTGGGGAGGGGACCCTGGAAGACAGGCAGGTAAGCCAATGGATTAACCTGCCCTCAAGGTTCCAAGAAGCCTCTTGTGTCCATCTCACAGATGAAGAAACCGAGACCCTGAAGGGTCAGGTGACTTGTCCTGGGTCACATAGCAAGTCACTCGTTAATTCATTTGACAAGCTTGTGTCAGTGTTTACAGGAACCATAGTACAGCAATAGATGAAGCAACAGTGAGAGGTCTAGAGGACCTGGGTGTCTGCCTGGGTTGGGGAGACCTCCTGCTGGGCCTCAGGGGATGAGACTTGGGTCACTCCCCAGGGCTGGCCTGGCGCTCAGGCCTGGGAGGGGGTGATGCTAAGCCCTGGGAAATAGGGCAGCCCTGGGCTTCTGGTGTCACTGACAAAGTCCCCTCCTCTCTTTCCACTCTACTCCTTCCCCTCCCCCTCCCCATCCCCTGCTTTTGTTTCTTGGCCTCCACAGCCCTTCTCTCTCTCTCTCTCTCTCTCTCTCTCCCCCTCTCTCTCTCTCTCTCTCTCTCACTCTCTTTCTGCTATGGCCTCCCTTCCCCCTACTCGCAGTGCAAGTCTTTAAACTGCAATCAGGCAGTGATTCCATTTCCTCTATTTCCCTGCCTTTGCCATTTCCTTTCTCTCCACCCTGGAGACCGAGGGTGTCCTGGTAGGAGGCTGAGCTGCATCAGCTCTGATGGGCCCTCATCTCATAGTCCAGGCTGTGCAGAGCCCGGGGCGGTCTGAGCTCCCCTTTCTCTTGGACATCGTAGAGAGCTTTTGTTCTGAACCCGCTGCACAAGAGGGGGGAGAGAGGCCTTGCCCTGAGAAAGGAGGTGCCACGGGGGGCCCAGGAAGATGACAAAAGGGTCCTTGAGGTGTGGGGCCCGTCCTGGCACACAGGTGGGGCGCACCTGGCGGGCTCTCGTCCTGCCCTGGGCAGCCTGTGCCAGGACATAAAACGGGAGAGTTGTGGCCTCTGAGAAGGGGGGGGACCAAAAAGATGGCCCAGGAGGAGGGGGAATAATGGCACCAGGGTTGCAGAGCCACCAGTTTCCCACTCCCCGGCCCTGTGTGTGATAGGCGGACTGACACATATGCGAAACGCAGGTGAATTAGATTCCCTCTGTCTTCGTTCTTCCTTCTGTCGTCTTTCTTCTGCCGCAACAAACAGAGCCCCTCCTACACACATGAGCACACACACACACAGCCTGCCTGGCTGCCCCAGTGAACACTGAGCCCCATAAGCCCCTTAAACATGTATTTACAGGGTGATATGTGTCTGGTCAGGCAAGTAAAAGAAAGCAGGGGCCTGACGGGCCAGATGGGCAGATGGGTTGATGGAGGCTCCCAGGAAAAGGAGATGGAGGTCTCCTTCTGAGTGGAGACCCAAGGAAGGGCTGTGGCTGCCCTCGAGGGGGACCCCAGTTCCCCAGTCCGGCCGGAGCCTTGGACCAGCCAGGCAGGGACAGGTCTGAGGCTTTACACTGCGGTTTGCCCAGAGCCTGCCCGAGCTTTGCTGCTGGCTCCTGGGAGCCTGAGGGGGGCAGGGCAGCACCTGGGAGCTGAGGAGGCTGGGCTCAGAGCCATGACGTGACCTCCCAGGTTGCACAGAAGATGCAGTGGAGCCTGGATGGGGCCCGCGTGCTGACCCAGCTCTGCCCTCACTGCCAGGGCACTCTTGAGCTTGCTGTTGGTACTTATGCCCCAGATTGCTGGGCTGTGCAGTGTGGCGCTCACTACCTCCACCCCCACGCCGCCCCCATGGCATTGTTCGTAGGATGAAATGGCTTTCCTGGGACCTGGTGAGCACTCAGTCACCACCTTTGTGGTTAGTTGTTGGCACCTCTGCGTCCCCGCACGTGGGCTCGAACCCCTTGAGAGCGAGGACTGTGGGCAGGTCCCCGTTTACACCCAGGCACAGGCTCCAGTCCTCAGCCCCAAAGTGAAACCTGCCACCTGTCCCTGCAGGAGGGGGACGCGTGGTGGCCAAGGGCAGGTTCGGCTTGCACCTGGGATCCTGGTGTGAGCCTTGGGAGTGGCCCCTTTCAGTCTTAGAAGGTCCCTCCTAACAGGGATGGAATGTTACATGATCACCCTCCGTGTAGGGGACCACAGCAGACCTGTGCTCCAGCTCCCACAGGCTGACATTGGCTGACTCTTTCGCCGACTCATCTGCCAGTAAAGTGATGTTATGGGTTTCTTTGCTCCTGTTCCCTTCAGCTGCCAGAAGAGGGGTGGTGCCAGGGACTGGGGCCAGAAGAAGAGCACAGGTGAGGGAACTAACATTTCCACTGGCATCCTCATCTCATCTCCTCAGCACCCCAGGACTCAGGCACTATATCCCCCTCCGCAGAGATGAGGAAACTGAGGCTCAGGATGTGACAGGATATACCTGAGCTAGAAAAGGATATTGTCCAGATTTGAATTTAGAATCCAGGGCCAAGTCCTAGCACAGGCTCCGCTGTTGAGGGTCAGTCCCTCCCCTCCGCTGGCCCTGCCTTTGAGGAAGTCTAGACAAAAGTGCTGAACTGCTTGTTTTCTCAAACCCACAGCAGACACGAGGGCTGCTGCTGGGTGCTGCTGGGCTCTGTGTCAGATGGACCGCTGCCATCCAAGGCAGTGATGCTCCCCCACAGGGGCTCCGGTGGGCACAGGGGTCATCTCTGGACACCAGAGGGGTGTCCTCATCTCCCTTACATCTCCAAGCACAGGGCCTGACCCATAGCAGGGATTTAGCAAATATTTGCTGCACTAATCAGTGAATGAGTTCTTAGTCTCTAGAGGCTGTCACAGAATCACCCAAACCTTTGCTTGAATTTCGGGCCCCAGAATGGAGAAGTCTCTTAGTTCTGTGGTTTTCATCAGAAAAGGCTGCTTCCAGAGATCTGGGCAGATAAATAATAGTGACGCTTTACATCTGGTGAGGGCTTTATAATTAACTAACCCCCTTCATCTATGTTCTGACCTCTGGGCTCTCACAACCCTCCCATGGGTAGGTGTTTCCATCCCCATTTTTGGACAGGGAAACTGAGACGCAGAAGTGACTTTGAAGTGACTTTGCTTAGTCACTTGTACACGACAGAGCTGGGACTTGAGGCCAAGCTCAAGTTGGGTGCTCTTTCCAGCAGGGGGTGGGAGGTGGGCTCTAAATCAGGGCTAACCCCCCAGCCTGTTCCAGGTGGACCCAAAGGTTTCCTTCCATCTGACCCCTTCCATGAGAGCCCTGGTTTAAGCTTAATAGTTTAATCTTTAGTGTCTGTTTCAAGGAGGCTAAATTCCTCCCTGGGGTATTTTATTTTTAGCCGGCTTCAGGAAGGGGAAGCTTCTCTGGCCTGTGGGGGGAGGGAGGCACCAGGCCGGGAGCTGGTTTCCTGAGGAAGGGCCGCCGCCGGCCATGCACCTGACCCTGGCCCTGGGAGAAGAGCCAGCAAGGCAGGCAGGAGCCACCCCAGTCCTGTCTTCCTTTCCCCTTCCTTATGGGGTGCCTCTGATGTGCTGTGCTGGGCACTGAGCCGGAGGCGGGGTACAATCTGATGAGTATCCCAGGCCAGGGAGGAGGCCCTTCCACATCCGGGCTGGCAGGGAGGGCTGGGAAGCCCCAGGAACAGGGGGAATTTGAGGGAAGCCTGGGGTGCTGGTGGGAGGAGCCGGCAGCTCACCGGGGTTGGGGAAAGGGCACCTGGGTGGGAGAATCCCTGTGCAAAGGCCGGGCTACACGGAGGGCACTGGTGCACCGGGAGCCTCTATGAAGGCAGGAAGCTGATGCACCGTGGGTTGGACCCTGATAGGTGGACTCATTGGCTTTTTTAGAAACACCTGTTGGATCAGAGAGCATAGCTGTGAACCTGGGAGCCAGTTTTTTTGTTGTTTTTTTTTTTCTGCGGTACGCGGGCCCCTCACTGTTGTGGCCTCTCCCGTTGCGGAGCACAGGCTCCAGACGCGCAGGCTCAGCGGCCATGGCTCACGGGCCCAGCCGCTCCGTGGCATGTGGGATCTTCCCGGACTGGGGCACGAACCCGTGTCCCCTGCATCGGCAGGCAGACTCTCAACCACTGCGCCACCAGGGAAGCCCGGGGAGCCAGTTTTAGCATTCATTTCAGCCAGTTTTCTCAAACTTGGTAGCCATCATGGAGCCCTTCTTTCAAATCAGATCTCACATGGAATTCCAGTGTACAAATCAGACACAAGCTATACATGTTTTTTTTTTTAAACCCACTAATATCTTTTTTTTTTTTTGGCTGCGTTGGGTCTTCGTTGCTGTGCGCAGGCTTTCTCTATTTGCGGCGAGCGGGGGCTACTCTTTGTTGCGTTGCGCAGTCTTCTCAGTGTGGTGGCTTTTCTTGTTGCGGAGCATGGGCTCCAGGTGCGCGGGCTTCACTAGTTGTGGCGCACAGGCTTAGTTGTTCCACGGCATGTGGGATCTTCCCGGACCAGGGCTCGAACCCGTATTCCCTGCATTGGCGGGCGGATTCTTAACCACTGCACCACCAGGGAAGTCCCCACAAGCTATATTTTACACGGTATAAATTTAGGTATTTCAATGTCTAACATTTAGCTAATCAAGAACAGTGACCTGTTGTGATGGGCACAGTCATTTAGCATCAGGGCTGACAGGAGGTAGCTGCTGTCTGAGATCGGCCTCGGCACCTAGTTGATTTTTGTGTGTTGCCTTGTTTTTGCCCAATATATTAAAAAAAAAACCCAAAAGACCACATTCACATGGCCAAGCCGTTACAAATGGTGACAGTTGTTTAACACCTCACTGTACAGTCTCAAGGTCTGTGCAAAATTAATTATACCTTGGCAACAAAGCCAGTGGGCCTACTGAATGTGCAGGAATGAGGTATATATTACATTTGAGTAGATGGGTTTTTAAAATAGCAGAATCTTTATATTTTGCAATTTTGGATCCGATTTTTTTTTTTTTTTTTGGAACTCCTGAAGGACATGCAGAACATAGTTTGAGAACCACTGAGGAAATCCAACCACCCTGTATCACAGATGGGAAGACTGAGGTCAGCAAGGGGGCAGGGCTTACCCAGGATCCCACTGGGAGATGGAGGACATGGCAATGATCAGATACACAGAGGGTTATCATTGCTCCCCATAATTACAAGTGTGCCCTGTTCCCAAGGCAGGAATAGAAAGGCGTCAGGGACAGACACGCCCAAAACTGGCTGAGCCCTTGCTGAGTGTGTCTGTCTGTTGTCTGTCTGTTGTCTGTCTGCACAACATTGAGCGGCAGTGCTAACGTTCCCTTCTCCTTCTGCAGCGATGCCCTCCTAGCCAGCCGCCACGGGATGGAGGGCTTCATGGACTCAGGGACACAGACGGATGCCGTGGTGGTGCTGTCCTTGGCTCAGGCCGCCGTGCTGGGCCTGGTCTCAGAAAATGAGCTCTTTGGAGCCACCATAAGCGCCGAAGCCTTCTACCCGGACCTGGGGCCGGAGCTGTCCGGGGCGGCCATGGGGGAGCCCCGGGCCCCGGGCCCAGATGTCTACCAGCTGGCCTGCAACGGGCGGGCCCTGGAGGAGCCGGCGGAGGAGGAGGTGCTGGAGGTGGAGGCAGCCTTCGAGAAGCACACCCGGCGGAAGACACGGCCGCCTGTGCGGCTGGTGCCCAAGGTCAAGTTTGAGAAGGTGGAGGAAGAAGAGGATCAGGAGGTCTACGAGGTGTCCGTGCCCGGCGATGACAAGGATGCGGGCCCAGCGGAGGCCCCCACCGAGGTGGCCAGTGGCGGCTGCGAGGCCCTGGTGCAGAGCAGCGCTGTCAAGATGATCGACCTCAGCGTCTTCAGCCGCAAGCCCCGGACACTGCGGCACCTGCCCCGAACCCCACGGCCAGAGCTGGACGTAGCCCCCTTCGACCCCCACTTCCCTGACCCAGCCCGGGACGGCTTCCCCGAGCCCAGCATGGCGCTGCCCGGGCCGGAGGCGCTGCCCACGGAGTGTGGCTTCGACCCACCGCACCTGGCCCCCCTGAGCGACCCTGAGGCCCCCACCATGGAGTCCCCGGAGCCCGTGAAGCCGGAACAGGGCTTCGTGTGGCAGGAGGCAGGCGAGTTTGAGGCCGACGCAGCCGGCTCGACGGTGGAACGCCACAAGAAGGCCCAGCTGGACCGGCTGGACATCAACGTGCAGATCGACGACTCGTACCTGGTGGAGGCAGGCGACCGTCAGAAGCGCTGGCAGTGCCGCATGTGCGAGAAGTCCTACACATCCAAGTACAACCTGGTGACGCACATCCTGGGCCACAACGGCATCAAGCCTCACTCGTGCCCGCACTGCAGCAAGCTGTTCAAGCAGCCCAGCCACTTGCAGACACACCTGCTGACGCACCAGGGCACCCGGCCGCACAAGTGCCAGGTGTGCCAGAAGGCCTTCACGCAGACCAGCCACCTCAAGCGCCATATGCTGCTGCACTCGGAGGTCAAGCCCTATAGCTGCCACTTCTGCGGCCGCGGCTTCGCCTACCCCAGCGAGCTCAAGGCCCACGAGGTGAAGCACGAGAGCGGCCGCTGCCACGTCTGCGTCGAGTGCGGCCTGGACTTCTCCACCCTGACCCAGCTCAAGCGCCACCTGGCCTCGCATCAGGGCCCCACCCTCTACCAGTGCCTCGAGTGTGACAAGTCCTTCCACTACCGCAGCCAGCTGCAGAACCACATGCTCAAGCACCAGAACGTGCGGCCCTTCGTGTGCACCGAGTGCGGCATGGAGTTCAGCCAGATCCACCACCTCAAGCAACACTCGCTCACCCACAAGGTAAGGACGCCACAGGCCTCCCCCAGCAAGGGCCCGGCCCCTGGGGTCTCCCCCCGCCTCCCGCCGGGGGCTTGGCTCCAGGCCTGAGGCTCTGCCCTCTCCTCCTGCCGTGCTTTCATCCAGCGCTTCCCGAAGCACCGCCTGAGATCTTTTAGGTGGTGAACATCTCTCATTTTTATTGTTATATTTTTTTGATGAGTGTTAGAAAAAAATGTAATTGAAATTAGTTTTTTTAAATAGTAAAACTTGACTCATTTTAAAACTTTTTAATTGAAATGTTTGAGGAACCCCTGCAGGACCCAAGGAGCACAGTTGGAGAATCGCTGATTCTCTATCTTGTGGCTGGGAGGACCGAGGCCGGAGAGAGGGCAGGGTGCCACAGGGAGGTGGATGAGATAGATGGTCAGAAGCTCAGAGGGCTTCCTTTGCTCCCTGTAATTACACGAATCTATCAAAAGCTGTGTGCCTTCCCTTTAGGAAAATGCTAAATATATTTCATTTTAAAAGGGAATAGATGTGGGCTTCCCTGGTGGCGCAGTGGTTGAGAGTCCGCCTGCCGATGCAGGGGACGCGGGTTCGTGCCCCAGTCTGGTAAGATCCCACATGCCGCGGAGCGGCTGGGCCCGTGAGCCATGGCCGCTGAGCCTGCGCGTCCGGAGCCTGTGCTCCGCAACAGGAAAGGCCACAGCAGTGAGAGGCCCGCGTAACGAAAAAAAAAAAAGGGAATAGATGTAAGGGAAAATATTTGCTATGGAAAAGTACAATTGGTTCTAGAATATGACAAAATGAAGCAAAGTGGCTTGTGGGGACAGAAGGTGGAGCAACACTGTCCTTTTCCACTGTGTCCCTAGACATAAACTTGACCAGTTCTCCCCTACCTTCCTCTTCCTTCAGTCCACTGGCCACCCTGCCTTTCAGCCAACGTCACCTCCTTTAAGAGGCTCTTACGTCCAGAAGGGGAATGAGGCCTCTCAGGTCCCACAGTCCCGCTCTGGCACTTGTCCTGACCCATGGTTTCCACCCCAAATCCAACCAACTTCACTCTTTGAAGCTGAACATGCCTAGAGCTGCCACTCTCCATAATTGCAGACTTAGAGACACTCCTGGTCAAACTCATGTCCTTATCTCTCACAGTGGACACTACAGTGAGTAGGGAAGAAACAGCCTGCCAGGCCGAGAATCCAGCCTTTCCCAGCCCTGGGAACTCTTTCTGCTGGAGCAGAGGTGATGCTTAGGTTTCACTGCAGGTGCTCCTCATGCAATTGGTGTAGCTACCTAGAGTGTAATGTTAAGAAGGATTCTGAAGCTGAATCTGGGCTCAGCTGTAAAACCAGATGATTGATTCTTTCCGCCTGCGGGGAGTTGGGGGTTGCAGGGGTTGAGGGTGGGGAGAGTGCAAAGTGATAAGTACACGTGCTATGTATTTGCCATCTTTCTCCTCTACTAGGAGACTTAAAAATCCCCACAAGTCCACAAAGTGTTAAAAGAGAAATAATACTGTGAAGAAAAGGCAAAAGCAAAAATCAAAGGCTGATAAAATTGAAAACATTCCCATTATCAGCCTCAGTTTACACATGCGCACACCATCCCAAAGGGCAGGGCCCCTTCGTGGTCATATACATCATCTTCGCTCTGTCAAGCAAGCATACAAGACAGGAGACACAGCCTGTCTGCTGAGAGAAATAGACACGGGAACTGTTAAATTATAACATGAAACTTTGTACCAAACAAGCAGTTGGGACAGCAGCTGTGACCACAGAAATGTGTCTGTGCCACTGGAGTTCTACTAAATTGCTGGGGTTCTAGGAACTTTTGTCCTCACTTTTCTCCCCAGACAATACATTGTGCTTCCTGTGCACACAGCACCGTGTCCTGCTCTGGGGGTCACCTCCAGACCATGGAAAAGCGTGTTGACCGTCCAAACCAGAGGGTTTTCCCTTGGAATCTTTGTCTCCTGGGGTTGTGTTCCAAAGTCCATCAGTGATAAGAATCACCTGTGGAACCTGTTGGGATTAAAAATTCGTGGGAATTTGAATCTCCAGGGAGGGGCCTGAGAGGCTTTATGTTCCACAAGAGCTACAGGTTGTTCTTATCACAAGAGAAGCTTAGAATACACTCTCAGGGGTCGTGGACGGGCTCCGAGGTTTGAGAACTCTTTAAATTCTACACAGACCTGAATGTTTTTTCATTTTTCCTGGGGTGCTCATACCTTTAATCATACTCTCAAAGGGGTCTGTGAACCAAAAAGACCACTGAGAGACAGCACTGAGGCGAAAAATATATACATGCATCTTGCTCTCAGGAAGCCATCCAGGCCCCCAGGCTAAGGCTGTGACTTCTTGGCCAGAGGCCTCTGGTGCCTGATGTGATGCTGGCTTATAGCAGGTGCCTGGTAAATGGTTGATGAATTAATGAATGAATTAACGTGCAAACGAACACGCTTGCCTCGGTGCCCTGGTACAGACCTACAAATCCACCTGCCCTCTTGGGCAGGAGACAGCAGATGTATGGGTCAGAACAGTAAAACTCAGCCGATCTCTCCCTATCACTGGAATGCTTTCCATAGTAAATGGTTCTTCCCCAACATCCTCCTGGGCATTTCAAACAAGTGGCCCCTGTTTGGAACATCCCCAGGAAGTCATTTCCCAGAAGCACTGACCCTGTGGTACACACACACACACACACACACACGCACGCACTTCCAGAGCCTGTGTCCATTGTGTGGCCCTGACCATCGCCCCCACCCCGCACAGGGTGTGAAGGAGTTCAAGTGCGAGGTGTGTGGCCGGGAGTTCACCCTGCAGGCAAACATGAAGCGGCACATGCTGATCCATACCAGCGTTCGGCCCTACCAGTGCCACATCTGCTTCAAGACCTTCGTGCAGAAGCAGACCCTCAAGACCCACATGATTGTACACTCGCCCGTGAAGCCATTCAAATGCAAGGTACCAGGCCTTCGGGCCCCCAGGTGGGACTTCCCCACGAGTGGCCTCAGCATGACGGCAGCAGCCGGGACCCGGTATGGGCAAGGGAGCCCTGGTTGGGTGAAACTGCCTGGGCTCTGGGGGTTGGGGTGGGCGGTGAGGGTTCAGGTCCTACAAGCTACTGAGGTGGTTTTTTGAGAATTGGAGGAGGGGGTGAAGGTAACGGTACAGCCGCAGGGAAAGAGCCCCGACCCGAGACTCAGTGCACCCGGAGATCCGAGCCCTGGGTTTCTGACAGCTTCAGCTCAGGGATCGTGGGGCAGACACACAGGAACGGTGACCAGCAGGGAGTGGCTCAGTCCTCGGCCTCTGGGGTCCTATAGGAAAGGACGAAGTGAGTGCTTGTCCACAGCCGATGGGATTCCGGCCCAGCCGTGGAGGTAGGAGTGGCTGGGGGTCCGGAGAGCGTGGGTTCCCGGGCTGATGAGGCCGGGTGGGGTGTGTTCCAGGTGTGCGGGAAGTCCTTCAACCGCATGTACAACCTGCTGGGCCACATGCACCTGCACGCGGGCAGCAAGCCCTTCAAGTGCCCCTACTGCTCCAGCAAGTTTAACCTCAAGGGCAACCTGAGCCGGCACATGAAGGTCAAGCACGGCGTCATGGACATCGGCCTGGACAGCCAAGGTGGGTGGGCCACACGCAGTGGACAGAGCAGGAGCGGTACTGTCATGGCACACTCAGGAGCCTCCTGTCCAGTGAGGGGAGTGGGGAGGCTGGCCAGGCCTGAGACCTCATTGGGGTGGGCTCAGGTCTGGAGAGGGAGCACCCTGGAGGGTCACCATGGTGATAATGATGGGATATTTGTGTATTCTTCAGAGGACTTACGAGGGCTCACATAAACAATAATAAAAATAATCTGTTGAGTGCTGTGTGCCAGGCCTTTATTAACTCACGTAACCCTCACAGTGAGGTTGGTTCTGTTATTATCGCCATTTTACAGATGCAGGCACTGAAGGACAGAGAAGTTAGGTAACTCATGCAAGATCATTACTGAGAGATGACATTTTTTTTAAATGGATGGGAAAGAAAGTAACAAAAGGAAAATTGGCAACTGTAAAGATAAGGGAGAGCCAGGTGAGGTCACAACCCCAAGTACACCATGGGAGGTCCTATGGGCATGCAGAGGGGAGCCCTGAGCTTCCTAGTCGCCAAGGCAAAAAGGGATATACAATCAGTCACATTCTTCATAGTGCCTGCCAAAAAGAATGTAGCCCACATACTCAGGAGAAGTGTCCTTACCTCTGCAGTTGGTGGAGGTTTCATTGGCTGTTGGTTATAACATCCCTACATGTTAGTGATAGCTGCTCCCCTCAACACTGGTCAGTACTGGAAGAACTGTAGTCGCTCTGGCCTCTCATGGGGAGGAGGCACTTTAGAGATCCTACAGGAAGGAGAAGCCAACCACACTTCAGGAAGGTTCCTTGTATAGTCTGGAGCTATTTGACTTTCTGGTGCTCCATCTGAGACAAATTAGCTGGGAATGTGCCCCGACAATCACCGGGTGAGTCGACTTGCCATGTGAGGTTACTTTCTAGGAGTCAATCAGATGCTGGGGGATGCTGCAATAACCCTGATTTAGTTTTGGAGCAGTGAATGGCCGGGAGTGTTCTGGCAGAAACAGGTGTCATCAGTTTTCCATTCTGGGTGAGGATGAAACGCCGTTGGCTGCCTATAGTTGCTCTGTAGCCCCTTCTTACCCAAAATGTGGTTCTAGGGCCAGCAGTATTGGCATCACCTGGGATCTTGCTAGAATGGCAGGCTCCACCCCACCCCAGGCTTGCTGAATCAGGCTCTGCATTTCCAAAAGATCCCCAGGTGATTTGTTTGCACCGGAAAGTTTGAGAATTATTGAATAAAGTGATGGTTTTCAAACTTGAGCAAGGGAGCATGAGAATCACTCCAGGCTTGTTAAAACAAATTGCTGGGTCCCAGCTTCAGAGCTTCTGATTCTGTGGGTCTGGGGTAGGGTCGGATCATTTACATTTCCAACAAGTTCCCCAGGTCAAACCGAAGCTGCTGGTCAGGAACCTCACTTCGAGAACCTCTGACCTAGACTCCAGAGAACTGTTCTCAAACTTGGCTGCACATTGGAATCACTTTGAGAATTTTTAAAATGCTGATGCCTGAGTCTCAACCACAGAGATTCGAAGGTAACTGATCTGGCGTGTGGCCCAGGATCCGGACTTCTTTTTAAGCACCCTAGTTCATTCTATGCGCAGTAGAGTTTGAGAGCCAGTACTCTAGTGGACATGCCAGGTAGCTAACCCACCAGGAGGGACCAGAGCAGGACTGGTCCTTTTGGAGGTAGCTGTCCCTGCACACCTCGCTCCCAGGGGGTGGTTAAGGCCTAAGCTGTTTCCACCTGAGGTCAGCACCTGACCAGGGATGCCTAGGGTTGCTTTGTTCCTGATTGTACCAGATGACAGAAAGTAAAGCAGGGATTGGCACGGGAATGGCTGGGGCCCAGGTCCACCCACCACTCACGTATAACCTTGGTCTGAGAAGCTCAGGCTTGACACTTGTGCAGGAGGAAGGCAGCCTACAGTCTAGATGGAACCACCCAATAAACGATAGGACTGTAATTCAGGAGGTAGATCAACGTCTTTGTAAAAAATGGTACAGAGTATTCCCTGGGGCCAACTGGACAGGCCAAATAGAGTTAATAAAGGGAGGTTGGGAGGATAACAGAGACCCAGAGGTAGAAATTTTCCCAGGGTCTTTATTTAGCTTGTTTTTAATCAACTATATGGTATGAAGGTGTGGCACTAGGATTTGAGGAAGAAAGTGCCTAGGGGCTATAAGATTTGGTACAGCTGAGGGAACTCCCTGGAGGTCAAGTGGTTAGGACTCATGCTATCACTGCCCAGGGCCGGGGTTTGATCCCTGGTAAGGAACTAAGATCCCGCAAGCCGTGTGGTGCGTGCGGCCACAAAAAAATAAATAAAATTTAAACTAAAGGAGATTTGGTACAGCTGGCCTCATTTTATAAAGTCAGATGCTATGGGCACAAGTAAGAGACACCCCATTCAGACTGGTTTAAACAATAAAGCAATAAATTAAGAAATGACTTGCAGTCCAGGCTGTCTTCAAAGTTGGCTGATTCAGCCCCTCAACAATGACAGGGTGAGGCTCCCTCTCTCTGTCCACATTATTAGCTGTGCTTTTCCTCATAGTCGCAAAACAGCTGCCAGTGGCCTTTAGGGCAATATGCTTCCTTGTTCACCTCCATTGGAAGAGTAAGAGCCTGCTCTCCTTTGCTCTGTGAAACTAATAAGAACATTCTAAGAACTCACTAGCAGGCCTTTCCTCATGATTCACTGGCCAGAATTGGGTCCCATCCCTAATCCTGAGCCACTCATTGGCAATGAGTGGGATTACCCTTCAACCAGTGGTTCTCAGCTGGGGGTGAGTTTGCCCCCCCAGGGACATTTGGCCATGTCTAGAGACATTTGGTTGTCACAGCGGGGGCAATGCTACTGGCATCTCGCTGATAGAGGCCAGGGATGCTGGGAAGCCTCCTACAATGCACAGGACAGTCCCCCACAACAAACAATTATGGCCCAAGATGTTAATGCCAAGGTTGGAAAACCCTGCCTTAGACTCATCAGGGCTACCCCTGGGCTGGGGTCCATTTCTCCCCAAACACATCACATATCCCAGATGGACAGGGGCAGAATGCACACTGGGGCTCAGCCACAGTCCCTGCCAGCAAGACTCCCAGGTCCCCAGGTCACACCCTGGGCCTCCCTCCCTCCATAACTCATTGGAAGGCAGCCCCACCCAAGCTCCTTTGTGGAGTTTTCTATCTGGCTTTTGTTCCAACAGTAAGAGCTTTATAAAAGATTTCAATTTGATAAAATTACAAGAGGCCTCTTAGAGTTTTTATCTCATCGTCTTTGTTAACCTACCTTGAGTGCTTGGCCTTGGAGAGCTAGGCCTGAGGATACCACTGGGTAGAACTGGCGCCAGGTCAGAGGAGAAACAGCGCCCTCCAGCCAAGTGAGGTAGAGTTGCACAGTGGATCAAAACAACAGCACTTGCTGGGTGCCCTTTGGCAAGGTGATTAACCTCTCTGAACTTCCTTTTGATCTCCTAAACGGGGTTGCTGTGAGCATTCATGAGATGATATATGTGAAGTGCCTGGCATACAGTAGGTGCCAAACGAGTGGTATTGCAGACATGATATAGTACAGGAGGCTTTCATATGGCAAAGGAGACTAATGAGTAATGTTGCGAAGAATAAATAAGGGCTTAGTGACTCAGGAGGTGCAAGAGAGGGATGACCCCAAGAGTTCAAGTCCAAGCCTGTACCCACTCGGCACACATTTGAGAAGCCACGGGAGTCGGGGGCCTCCCAGAGCAGGAGGGCAGAGGAGGCAGCTGAGAGTCTTTTGGAAGCAGTGACTGGCAATGACTTCTTTAGTTCTGCTTCCCGTGTGGGAGTGACCACAGGCAGCATCCAGGCCTAACTGTGCCCTCTCTTGCAGACCCCATGATGGAGCTGACGGGCACCGACCCCTCCGAGCTTGACAGCCAGCAGGAGATCGAGGACTTCGAGGAGAACGCCTACGCCTACGCCGGTGTGGACAGCAGCGCCGAGGCCAGCGTCCTCACCGAACAGGCCATGAAAGAGATGGCCTACTACAACGTGCTATAGCACAGGCCAGGCCACCCAGGACGGGGCAAGGAGGGCGTGGGGCGTGGGGGGAGACCCATGTGCTGCAGGCTGCACCTCCTGCAGCTGAAAAACAAGCTACTGCCCCACTGTCCTGAGCCCTCCCTCCCACTCAGTCGTTTGCACCACTAGGGACTTGTAGACCAAATGGAGACTGTACTACTGGCCTCAGCTGTGAACCAGGCACAGGCCCCAGGCATCCTAGGGAAGGAAGGGTAACACGGGAGGCCCAGGTCTGGGTCTCCTTGGCCTGCTGCTGTGGGAGAAATGCAGATGGGGGCCGTCTGGGGACAGGTCACAAGGGCATAGGTTCTCTAGTCTCTCCAGGCCCAGCAGAGCTGGGGCGGCCCATGTGGGCAGGGCCATCCTGATGGCTCCTCGGGGCTCCTGTCACTGGAGGGAGATCTCTTGAGCCATGTCTTGTTTCTCCTCTGGACCCTCTCCTGCCTCTAGGGATGTTTGAGCTCCTGTGCTGGTCAGCCTTGCCCCCCACCCTTACCCCCCACCGGCCCCTGGGCTGCGAAAAGCCCAGGCCCAGAGCCCATTCCCCCACCCTGTCCATGGACAGCCAGGCAGGGCCCTCTGCCTTCTACCTCCTGGTGCCTCCCGCTCTCTCCTCCAGCCAGGTGTGCATGCGGCCTGGTCCTGGCCTTAGGAAAGCGGGGTGTAGCCCAACCCCCAGCTACCGTCCTCTCCAGCCGACCCCCCGAAGCCTCGCATCTTACAGCCCTGTTTGAAAGTGGGCGTCCCTAAAGTGGATTTCAGCAAACTGTTTTCCAGTTCTGTCTCGAAGTGGGGCACCACCCCAGGGTCCCCCGACAAAGCCAGGACATGCCTTGCGTCAGACACACTAACAAAGACAGATGGAGGCCCCTTGAGTGGGGGGACCAGTGATGGGGTCATTGGGGACCAAGAGGGGCTGTCCTTAAGGAGGCCAAGGAGGGCCTATGTAGGGGTGGGGGCCTGGAGTTTTCCTCTTATTTAAGGTCTAATAAGTATCCATTTTGAGGATGGGGACAGCCAAGAGTCAGCAGGGTCCCAGGAAGAGCAACATATTTAAAAAGGAAAATGAAGACCATAGAGGGAAAAAAAAAGGTTTTTTGAGCAAAGGGGGGTATTTTGAAGGTAATTTATTTTTCTCCTTTCCAACTCTGTGTCACCTATTATCTTTTCTGATGGAGATCATTTTCTTTTTGCCAGCGGAAGCTTTCTCGTGTGCTGTGCGTGCTTTGTGCCTCCCCAACCAAGAGCAGCGTGGCCTGCCCTGGCGGGACTCGGGCTCGGAAGGCACTGTCGGTCTGGCCCTGGGGCTTCAGCTGCTGGCAGGAAGCCTCCGGAGGCCAAGGCGAGAGGCAGGAGGAGGCAGAGCCCGGCAGGCCGTCCACCCTCTCCCAGCTCCTCCGGCTAGTGACTTGCTCTGCACCACCCAGAGCAGCGGCCCGGGCTGCCGCCCCTGCTCAGCCCACGGTTCGCTCCCTCGCCAGCCCGCTCTCATCTCCTCGGTCCCCGCGCCAGCTCCTGCCCCGGAACTGAAGACTGCAGGCCCAGGGCGGTGAAAGAGCACATTCAGGAATGCTGGGGCACCCAGACGCCCACCCACTCGCCCCCTGCGGCCTCCGTGGAGGGGAGCAGGCAAGGCCATTCCCAGAGGCACAGGAGGTGAAGCCACCAGCTTCAGCCCAGAAACCAGGAAGCGGGGAGCGGCTGAGGAGGGAGGTGCCCCCAAGGCCGTATCCTTAGTGAAGGACCAAGCCAGGCCTCAGGGTGGCTGAGATCAGGACGGAGGGGAGGACAAGGTAGCCTCGGGATCAGGCAGCCAGGTGCCCCTTCCTTCTCTGCTAGAGTTCATGCTAAGCAGCAAATAAGAGGGCTGGGGCTCACGGGAGCCTCGCCCCGACTGTGGCTCTCCAGACCCCGAGGCCCCCCAGCCTCCCAGGTGCCCGCCATGATGACCCTCAGGTGGCAGTGACCCCGTCACTGTAGAAGACATTTTCTCCTGCTGAGCAGAAGCATCATCCCCGCAAACTACCTCTTCCCACAACTTCTTTCTCCCCTGGTACCAAAAAGAACCCTGTACCTCCTCTTCTTCCTCTTCCCTGCCAGTGCAGTGGCCTTGGTCTTGGAAACCCATGAGAGACGGTCTGGCCCCCAGGGTGGGGCTCTCCTCTCTGCCCCCAGCCCCGCCATCAGCACCAGCCCTCTGCAAGGTTCAATACTTGAACGCCCCCCATGCCCTGTGCCTTGGACCTGGGCAAGGCTGAGAGAAGGAAGCAGCACAACTCACAATTGGAGCTGGGTGGGCGGTGGTCTTGGCAAGGCTCCGGTCCCCACCCCCACCCCACCCCAACCTTTTCAAAAGAGGCGTGCAGCCTCTCGGGTGACTTGGAAACTCCTGGACAAATCCCATTCTAACTTATTTTGACGTGTATACAAACCAACTGTTTAGAAATTCCACTTGTGCAAAGCCCTACTGTGTTTTTATGTTCCTGTTTAAAAGAGAAGTTTACTTAGCAATAATTATAAATAAATGAATATTCTTTAGTGAGGTGACTGCGAGTGCTTCTTTCCATGGTTCTTGGGGACCCAGTCCTCACCCCTCCCTCAGAAGGAGCTCCCTACAAGGCTTCCCTCTCTGGGGGCCCAGAGGAGCCCCAGCCCATCCTTTGCACTAGAATGGCCACCTGCAGAGCTCCAAGCCCGTGAGAAAGGGGCGCAGGTCAAGGCCCCAGAATTCCCACCACTCGAAGAGAAAAAGCCGCTTCCCCACCAACAGGCCACCAGGACAGAAGCCAGCTCCCGATGCCAGACTGGGCTTCAGAGGCTGTGCCTTCTGGGGAGCTGCCAGCCCTTCGTTACTGATGGGGAAGAGGCCGGAAACCTTGAGCTTCCCCCCAGGAGTTGGGCCAGCCAGAGTCATCACGCCAGCTTTTCCTCCTAGAGCGCCGGGAGTCCAGTGATTACTGAGGAAGAGTGGTCTTAGCGCAGAAGGCGACTGTCAGTGGAGGTGGGCAGCTGAAGCCCATCTCAAAGCTACCAAGGCTCCCAGCTATTGGGTTTCAGAATACATGAGAGCCCACCCAAATGTGGGAAATGGACTTTGGGTTGCCAAGTATTTATTTTCTCAAGTCAAGATGACACAACTCGGGAATTCCCTGGCTGTCCAATGGTTAGGACTCTGCGCTTTCACTGCAGATCCTGGTCAGGGAACTGAGACTCAGCAAGCCATGCGGCCAAAAAAAAGACACAACTCTTCCCTAGGACATTTTAACACCAAAAGTAGAACATAATCCCCGAATAAAGGATAGCCCTTTAAGTTGGATCTGTTTAGCTTTATAGCAACTTCATAAACTTACTTTTCCAAGTTTTGCCACAGAATGGTGAAGAAGAACCCAAGTCTGGGACTCACTAGCCTGGACCACATGGGGGCCCCACTCACAGGCCCAGGCCCGAGTCCCAGGCAGCCGTGGGGAAGAGAACTGAGGCGGCCACTGTGTGGGACCTGTTTCGAGGACTGAGAAACAGGCAAATAAAGAGGTCTGGGCACGTTTAGAAAGTTAAAACTATCAAAGAAAAAAAATATATATATATAACCGTACTCTATCGGAAGTGACAATCTCAAAATGGAAAAGAGGATACAGAAGCCAGGTCGTGCTAGGAAATTCCAGGGAACCCACAGGCCTTCTGCCTGGTCCCCTCCCCCCGGTGGCCCCCTGACTGGACAGAGGCCTGCTGTGACCCAAGGCTCCCCGGGCAGCCCCCGGGGGAATCCGCCAGCCCTTTGAGGGCTTCTGCCTCTAGGCCCCAGCTGCCTCCTTCCCCTCAGGGACGAACACAGCAGACTGTTTTGTGAAGAGCTTTTTAGTAGCTAAATACGGCACCATGTGTTCCGAGGGCAATATAAATTACAGTATGCAAAACATACCACTGGCTGAGGTAAAACACACCGTTCCTGCCTCATGTCACCATGAGGGGAAACACACAGATACTTCTAAAAACATCTTGCTTATAAAAAAGAGTGTCCCCGAGAAAGGCCTCCAAAGAGGGGGTGTGAAGCTCACCCTCCGCTGCGGGGGCGTCGGGGTTGGGGGGAACCTGTGGCCACCCGCTCGGCCCCAGCCCGGCCGCCACGGCAGCCAGCAGCGCTCCCACCCGCTACTGCTGGCCCAGAGCTTTGTCCAGGTTGCTCTTGATGGTGTCCAGGAAGTCCGAGGTGTTCAGGAAGTGCTCGTTCAGCTTCACACTGCCAAGAGAGCACCTGCACGTGAGGGCCGCTCCAGCCGGGCCCTCCCAGGGCAGAGCCTGAGCTCAGGCATCCGGACGGCAGCCCCCTCGTGCGGTCACGGGGAGGTCTACAGGCCAGAGGCACCTGGAGCCAACGGTCAAGAGGCCACAGCAAACTCGGCAGGAACCCAGTAAGGCCTGTCTTTGCTTTTCCAGGTGAGTGGGCAACTAGGTACAAGCTCTCTGGGGAGAAGCTGGGAGATGGGTGCAGCAGGGGATGGAAACATTCTGAGCAGCTAGCCTCAGGGATGGGGACCCACTCGCTGCGCCTGGTGTGCGTAGGCTGGCCCGAGCCATCCCCCAGGGCCATGGACCTGTCCTGCCCCCGGCAGCTAAGTTAACTCAGGAGGAGGCCTCTAAGAAGGACCCTGGGCTTCTTTCCACCTGACCCGGAGGTCCCAGAAGGCCAGCCCTGCCCTCTACCCCAGGCCACCCACTTGCTGAGGCCATGGATGCAGCCCGCCAGGTCCTTGGTCATGGCTCCACTCTCCACTGTCTCGACGCACACCTTCTCCAGGGTCTGGGCAAACCTGCAGGGGACAGGGCAGAGTGAGACCCCAGCTGTGTGGAGCCAGGGCCCAAAACCTGCCCGGATCCGGCTCAGGTGCTCCTTCTGCACTCACCTGATCAGGTCCTGGTTTCCGTCCAACTTCCCCCGGTGCTCCAGGCCACGCGTCCAGGCAAAGATGCTGGCGATAGGGTTGGTGCTGGTAGGCCGGCCCTGGGGGAAGGGGTCACAGGGGGATGAAGAGCCAACCAGCCAACAAGAGGGCCACCTGGACACAGCTGCCCACCTCTAGACTGACAGGACCAGGCCCGTGCTCCCAGCCCTCAGGGCCAGTGGGCTCGGGCCCCGGGGGCAGATGGTCATGAGGCCACGGTCCTCGCACTCACCTTCTGGTGCTCCCGATAGTGGCGCGTGACCGTCCCATGAGCAGCCTCAGCCTCAATGGTCTTCCCATCCGGGCAGATCAGCACGGACGTCATCAGGCCAAGGGAGCCAAAGCCTGGAAAGTAGGAAGACATCCTCTCAGTGCCGGCACCTTTCCTCAGGCCACTGGGGTTGAGCCCACCTGCCCTCCAGCTGTTGTAGCTGCTTCCTTGCTGTGTCTCCACCCACCCCCACCTATAACTGGGAGAACAGAGACTGTTTCAGGCTTGTCTACTGTTGTCCTGGGTCTCCAGGGCCCAGTACAGGGCAGAGGGGCACTCAGAGGTGGCTGTCATCAGCCTGTTAGCATAATTCTGCATCCCCTACCTCCAGGTGCCCCAGAGTCTATGGTCCCCCCAGGGCATAAGATCCCCCAAAATTCTGCCCACCCACCCTGGCTGGTGACCAGGAGGCTCATTCAAGCAGAAAGAATAAAGCCTGCAGCCAGCTGTTTCACAGTGATCACTTTATCTGCTCTTTCAGGCCACTTTAAAGCTTTGTGATTTATTTCCAAGATTTCCCAAATCCAGATGTCAACCTTTTCTGTGGCCAAGGTCTCCTAGTTTTCAAAAGCACCCCCACAGCACCAAAATAAGAATTCTGAATGCCTAAGAAAGAAAAAGTGGGCAACTTCTAGAGGAAAATTATTTGTGTAAGAATTTTTGCTGTTGGGGCAGAGGAAGGGGGAATCCCTTCTCCATTTGCACCTGGGACCTTCACACTCACCAATCTTCATACACTTAAGGGTACCTTTCACGCCTTTCTCTTGTCTGCTAGGGCTTTTCATGCTCCCATCCTAGATGGGAATTGTTCTAGTGAGAGGATCACACCAAACTTTTCAAAATAAAGTCAAAGGTTTTTATAAAGCACTGAGACCCTCTGCCTTTTCATCACAACCTGGCGTGGGCCTCACTTTTCTCCTTATCAGGAGCTAGACCTCGCCCCCTCTCACAGAGCCTGGTTTCTCTTCCACTCGCTATGGATACATGTTGCCTCCTCCCACTCTTTCCTGCTCTCATTCCCAATACAATTGGGCTATTTCTTTCTGTTCTTCCCTAACGGCTTCACACAGGCTTTCTGCTGCAACCCAACTTGTGTTTCAGGATGCTCTGGGGCCTGGGGGTTTGCATCATCCCCAATATTCTCCTACATCCAAAAGGTTTACTGTGCAAAACAAATTCTCTGTAATGTAAAGAGCATCCGGTTGTGCTTACTCCCCTTTTTCTACTAGAGCCAAACCTAGTCCAAACCTGGAGCCACGCAGAGTCACTTGGCCCTTTCATGGACAGGAACAACCTCAGGGCTAACACATCTAGCCCTTTAGCACCTGAATTCCTACGTTCTCCTTCCTCTGGAACGGCAGCCCTAGTAATACCCCAGTCCAAAGCTAACGTAGGATCCTTCCTCACTCAGACACCAGGGAGCCCCTGGCCCCTGCTGTCCACAGGAGACCCTGAAATGAGCAGGCAAGCCCCAGTCCTGCTGCTCCGCTAGAGAAGTGTTCTCCCCGAAGGAGAAAATCCCCCCAGCTAGGGAAAATCAACAGTCCATCCCCGCAGGGAGCAGGTGCTGCCAGCGTACCCTGGGCCAGGATGTCTGATTGCACGTCTCCGTCGTAGTTCTTGCAGGCCCACACAAAGCCGCCCGAAGACTTGAGGACCTGAGCCACCATGTCGTCAATGAGGCGGTGCTCGTACCAGATCTTATTCTTGTCGAACTCGGTCTTGTAGTGCCTGGGAGCAAAAGGGCCTGTTGTGGGGAGAGAGCGGGAGGCTGACAGGTTGGGGATCCCTCCCTGAGCCTCAGAGCTGAGACAGATGCACTGGGACAGCCATCTCCCTGGGTGAGTAAGGGCGGCTGAGGGGACAGGGAAGAAGGGCCATGGCGTCCCTGAGAAGTATTAAAGGGAGGGACCATTACTTCTCAAAGATCTCCTGGAAGATGTCCTTGAAGCGCCCATCATAGGCTTTCAGAATGGTGTTCTTGGTGCTCATGTAGAGTGGCCACTTCTTCTGGATGGCATACTGGAAGCAGCTGTGCGCAAAACCCGAGATGGACTGCAGGGAGAGAGAGGTCCCTGGTGTGGTCCCCCAGGGCGGGCCCAGGCCCTGGGAACGGCATCCCTTCCCTCCACAGGACCCTCGCAGGCAGCCGGGGTTAACCCAGCCTCCCTGGAGTGAGCATCTATTGTTTCTACTGGCCCAGCATCCCCCTCCCAATTTCTGGGACGAAGTAGCCCCACCAACTGCTTTGGAAAGCTACCACCCTCCCCACTTCTTAGACCATATGGCTGGGGTGGGGCTAATGCCCTCAGCCCACCTGCCCGTCTCTAGACTTGATAGTGTGTCCTGGGCTTATCCAATCAGAGCCCTTCCTCCCCTGGGCCTCCATGATTGGCTCAGAGATGGCCATGTGACCCAGGCCTGTACTTTTGCTGGAATCATGAGCAAAAAGGCTCTTTTCCGGGACCTCCCTGGTGGTCCAGTGGTTAAGACTCCACACTTCCACTGCAGGGGGCATGGGTTCAATCCCTGGTCCGGGAACTAAGATCCTGAATGCCACAGTGCAGCAAAAAAAAAAAAAAAAAAAAAGGCGGGGCTCTTTTCTGATAGGGTAGCCAGGCTGGCAGCGATAAGCCTGGAGCTACTGGTGGCCATTTCTTCACAGCCTGAGAGTGAGCCCAACCACAGAGGAAAGGAAAGCCAAGAGGTGGGGGTAGGGAGGGGAAGAAGTGCTTACCCAGTTTGCTGTAAGCCAAGAGCTGACCACCAATGTGCCCCCAAGGACGCACCCGAGAGGGAGTGCAGGAATGGTGGGGAGCACAAGCACCTGGCTGGGCAGGAGTGGGACAGCCCTCCACACCGGGCCCACCGCAGGGCCCTCGGACACACCTAAGATGCATTTGCTCTCAGGCCTCAGACCTTCAGGCCACCGATGCAGGAATAGTCAGAACCACCAACCCGATGTGGCTGGAGATGGAGAGACAGGCGTGGGGGGAGGGAGCCGGGGAGCCGCTGCTCACCTCATCCGTGTTGTACATGCCCATGCCCACGCCACCAGCGGGGAAGCTGTACACCTCCCACTCCTTAGCTCCGCTGCCGTCCTTTGGGGTGAAGACGATCTTGAATGTGCCAGCCCGGTCAGCCACAAAGTCTGTGGCCTTGTACTGCAGAGGTGAGAGGGTGGCTCAGGCCAAGTGCTCCAGATGCGGGACCCAGGCCCTTGGAGCCCCACTCCCACCGTGGCCGACCTGGTCGCCGTGGGCGTGCCTGCCAATGGTGATGGGCTTGGT